>NC_135065.1:12781666-14172500 GCF_051401765.1 Calliopsis andreniformis | reverse complement strand
AGGCGAGGAGATGGGTTCTGTTCGCTTACCTCCGGTGCTCTATAGTACCGGGTCACCACGTACGGCGTCATCATGAACGTCGTCCCAGCGGTCCTCGCCAGGCCAAAGTCTAGGATCTTTAACGTGCAGTCAGACTTCACCACGATATTGCTTGGCTTTAAATCCTACGTTGGACGGATAGGAAAGAGACCGGGTTAGAGAGAAACGAGAAAGTTACCAGTCGAAATCTGTACGGTGGAAGAGGAGTAGGTAAACCAACTCACCCTGTGAATGATACCGGCCGAGTGTAAGTGCTTGATGCCGCATAGCATTTGGTAGAGGAGATAAGACATGCGCTCGTGATCCAGATCCATCTGGATCACCTGGCACAGGTTCGCGTCCATAAGCTCCATCACCAAGTACACGTCTTGAAACTCGTCCAACGACCGTTGCGGCGTGAACGCGTTCAAAAGACCGATAATCTAGAGGACAGAGAAGCAGAGGAAGGTTCGAGCGAGCCCGTATCGCCTCGACAACGAGCAAACTTTCGACCAGACTTACATTTTTGTGGTTCACCAGTTTCATCAATTTAAATTCCCTGTAGGCCCTTTTCGCGTGCGTCACGTTTTGGAAAGGTCTGGAGAGCTTCTTAATCGCCACATTCTGCGTGGTAACCGTGTCATACGCCGCGCTACAACACACGTGTACACGCGATTCGAGATCGATCGATCGGCCGAGTCGAGCAACCCTGGCCACGGCGCCCTCCAGGCTCTCGCGTTCTCTAATTACGCTCCAGTCGGGGAAACGAAAATTCCTTTTGCCGGCAATTTCTCCGAAAACCGAACCGATCATTCGTGAAAAAAAGTCTGCACCGAACGTGGGCGCAATCTAAAAAAAATTCGGTTCGTTCTTCTCTTCGATCGACTACCTATATTCGATGCCTATTCGTCTTACGATCGCACACGAGCTTCAACTCTCTGTCCTTTGTAGCGAACCAACCGCGCTTTTCAATCGCTATCGAAAATCAGTATTCGATTTCTGTTGCCCGAAATGTTGCTTCGAACGAGCAAAAGCGTCCGCAAGAGCGGCCGCAATCGCTCGACGAAGGGACAAAGAGCGGAGGAGAACGGTCCTGCCTGCTCCTCTTTGATCGAGTCTTGCTGCTACTGGCTACATACATATATGTCGGCTGGATACCTTTCGATTAGTTGGCCGAACAGCAATAGGCGTTTGCTATCTTTTCCAGAGGAAATAGAAATAAGATATAGGGGTCCCTGTCGAAGCGTGGAGGAGCGTGGAGGAGCGTGGAGGAGCGCGAGCCGAGAGGAAAGAGATCGCGAGACTTACCAAACGATTCCTTGCGCCCCGGAGCCGATCGGCTTCAGGTTCTGATATCGCTTGAGAATGGTGAATCTGGTGTCCCCGACCTCGACCGTGTAAAACATGGCGGACAGCCGGGTTGTCATATCAGGCCCCAGGTAAGGCATGCGCCTCAGTGCTCGTCTCTCCTGCTGCACCTGTACCTGCACCTCCCCCCCGCTCGAGCACTCCTGGTGCACTCGTCGAGGACTTACGCTCTTAGCCACTTTGACCGGGAATTTGGAAGCGCTTGGCCGAAACAAGTAAGAGGAGGCTCAACCCTCTTCGTTTCTTCGCCGACAGACACGAGCACGGTCCGCCACTTGCGTCTCTGCTCGCTTCTCGCGCGCACCAGATTCGTCTGCGACAAACCGAGAAAATCTTTCTTAAACTTTCCATTCTATCGAATAGCTGCTACGAAACGGGAAAGGACGCTCGATCGAACGCAAGCTCCTTCGCCGAAGATATGCAGAGAAAGGTGCGTACTATGCAAAGCGTGGCGACGCGGCGCATAAACGTGGCTTCGAACTACTGCGCGCCGATATCGAGGCTCGTCGATCGCTTTAACGTTGCGATTCAATCGCAGGAGCTGATTCAAGGGATTTTTCCGAACAGATAGAGCGAGAGAGAGCGAGAGAGAGCGAGAGAGAGAAGAACGTGGGAAACGCGATGGTGAAAATGGATATTCGCATTTGTGCAATATGGGTCATCATCTCGTCCTCTCTCCTTTCTTTCTACCACATAGCGAGTCAAAACAGGGGAAAGTCGTTCCCCTCTGCATCTCCTCTGCATCTCCTCTGCATCTCCTCTGCATCGGCTCTGCGTTCTCAAGCTCCCCGCGCGTCCGGTGTCCGAAACATCGCGACGAAACGATGAAACGACTCGTCGAGCTCGACGACCGGTCAGCGTCGAACCGTCGACGGATGTTCCAAAGTTTCGGCGTCTCGGTTAAGAATAGAAACTGGAGCAAACTCGGCCAGACGTTCTCGGCCGCGAAAGAAAAAGAGAAGCGTTCGGTGGTCGAAGAGTTTTCGTTGGACCGCCAAAATTAGAAAAGGAGACGGAGACGGAGACGGAGACGGAGACACGCGCGAACAGTTTGGCGGGAGGGTGCTACACACCATGTTTGCGTCGGAACTCGGCAATTTCTCCTGCTACCACGGGATTCCCTCGATTATTTATAGCTAGCTTCGCAGACGCAGACGCAGCCGCAGACGCAGACGCCGACGTCGACATCGTCGGATCAGAATTTCTTTCCCTCTACGCGCGCGCTTTTTTCTTCTCGTTTCTGCTACCACCTCCCGTTCACCACCCACCTGCTATCATTCGCCTTTCTCGTCCAATAACATTCTCGACCGTAGTATTTCTGCCCGAATGTTCAGGGAAAAAAAAGTACAAATTGTCTCGTTCGTTTCGCTACTCACCATAAACAGACGACCATTGTGAACGTCTGGGTAAGTTTTTGGCTCGGTAGTAAATGGACCTGCAACGAAAGAAACGCAAGTAAGTTTTACCATTCTCATGACTGGCGTCTATTGAAAACAAGTGTTGCAGCATTGATACTATTACACGAACGGTTTTACAAGAATCTTTACAAGTTTTACAATTTGAAAAGCAACTTCCCAATCGACGTTGCGGTTTAAAGAACCGGGTTAATTTCAATTCGTTAACGCCCTCCCTAAACGAAGAAGAACCCCAGAGAGCAGTAGTCTCGGTGCTAATTCGAATATATATGTATGTCTAAAATTAATATAAATTAGCTCGTTGGAGCGGGCGGGTTCACCGTGGAATGCAAGGACCGTTCGCGTAAATTGAGACAAGTTGCCAGCTAGCCAGTTCACCACTACCCTATCGGAATGTCCAAATTGTACTAGTTTATGCACCAACGTAAATTGTGTATCCTTTCGTCGTGCTCATTTCAAACTTTCCAGACAAATCACGCGGGTTGAGCACGTATTTCTAGTAATCGCAACGCAAGGAAAACCAGCGCACCCTTTCGTTATACCGGCTCACTCCTAGTCATACCACTTCGATGAAAATTCTTGGCCGTACAAGCCAGTGTCATCCGGAGGTATAGGCTGGACCGATCGATAACGCGAAATATGATCGGAAGGAGTGGGTCGTCGGGTCGTTGCGCTAATAGCGGCTCAAAACATCATCCGTTTACGGACGTTATTTAGCTTTGTCGGTGAACAGTCCACCCACCCCGCTTTCGATCCACGTCTCTGCCATCTAATCTTTCGCTTCGCAATTCCTCTCGACGGAAAGCTTCGATCGGTCGATTGTTAATTTCGTTGTCTTCTCGAAAGAAGAACAGGTGGTCAGAAGAGAAATTTTCGAAAATGCCGCGTCAGTGCCGTTTAGCTGTCGTTCTTTTCTACGATAGCAAACAACACCTGCTACTGGTTGTGGAAAACTCTAAATGTTGAAAAAAAAAACGAGCGTTTTTTCTCACCGCTACAAAGTTAAAAAAAAACCGTTCTTTTTACGCTCTTCTATCCTTCTCCCTTTGCTAGTTTCATCGCAGCGTTTCGATGCTTATTCGCGTTAGATTGAATTCCTTATTGTCGTAGAAATGTCTGGATGACTTTTTGTTGGAAGATTCGTTCCTGAGTAAGAAAGGAAAGCAAGGTGCCGTGCACCATCTGCCAATCAAGAATATCGCGTTACTCGTAATGACATTGCTGCTCAAGCCGGCTACTGCTCGACCTTTCGTTCACCACACAGACATCTAGGAAAAAACGGTGCTTTCTCGTAAACTGGGGGAGAAAAGAGAAGATTGGCGGCTGTGATACATAGGTCGCGTCGCGTCGCGTCGCGTCGCGTCGAATCAAGACGAGCCGTGGACCGCGAACAGACGCTACGAACGTCGATTCAGATGTTAAATTTCCTCGCCATCGACGAAGCAAAACGTATTTCCCACAGGACGCAGATCTGCTTTCTGACAGGATGCGTTTGCATTCTCGCTCGTAATTTCCACACTTGCGACAATGCTCTTTCTCTTTTTCTGGTTCCCCGTTATCCGACCGGGGAACTAGCTAATCGCATCGACGTCTTTTAGGATCATCGTTCTTTCACTCTTCTCAGAACGTACAGGAAGTTACAGTATCAAGTAATCACGGTTCACCGTGAGAGGCAGGTTTTGGTTAGGTCGTCTCGGATGTAAAGGAAGGTATAAGATATACTTTGCTCGATCGATCCTCGTTCGTGAAATTGAACGCCAGAATCGGCTAGAATCGGCTAGAATCGTGGCGATTCGAATTAACGAAGCGAATCGTTTCTATCTATATAGTTGGCTTTCGATTGGGCAAAGATCCGTGACAGTTCGTTATCGAACATAAATTGCTTTTAGACCTCGTCACGGTAATTACGTTCAATCTGTATTCCGCGTCTGCCGCGGAACGTCTCACGACGATAATTACCAGCGACCAAGGAGTCAAGGGTTCCAAGAGGTATAGACGAACAAAAGAACCTCGAGAAATTCTCAAAGTTCGTCGACCGAAAGACTCAAGTGGATAAGGCAAGAAAGTTGAGCCGTTCGCGATATGCAAATAGTCGATCGTCCAGCGAGCGAAATGGTTCGTAAACGACAACTGCTGGACAGATTCACTAAGCAGCGATAATTGTGAGGGAAAGAAGTGAAGATGCACAATGACCGATAGAAATTTCGGCCGGTTGTCTAGCCACCCAGCTCGTCGTCTCTCGTGAATATTTCGAGCGACGTGAAATCGTTCTACCGCTGCCCTGCCGTTTCCTCGAGCGTGAGGCCCGTGTCCCGTACTTTGCCTAACTTACCAATGTGCCCGCCTTCCATATTTCAGCGTCGCCGTGTCGTTCCGTTTCTTCGCACTAATTTGCGCCAGACAAACTGTCACGAAATCGATACTTGCAACGAGAAAGGAACGACGACGAGACGCCGCCCTACCATCGTGTTCGCGTCAAATTAATTCTTCTTCTTCCCCGCTTCGCAAAGTGCAGCCGTCACTGCACAGAAAATCGTAAAAAGAACGAACAAGATAGTCGAAAAATAGCGAGGTAGAGTTTGAAAGAGACCGCGAGCAAGGAAGACTGCCATCGGCAGACCGCCAGGCGTTCCGCGAATTTCAAAAATCCCACCAATGTCAATGCCGAACAGTCTTTCGAACTATTTATACGAAGTCGCGCACACGACGACGCTGCTCAATTGAAACGACCCTGAAGAGAAGGCTGCACGAGTGGAGAATCGAAGCGTTCACTGTTCAATTTAAACAACTATTTAACGAAGGAGACGTAAGTAGCGCGCCTAGCCAAACGCGTACCTATCTTTTTACAGGCCGAAAAACAGGGCCGAGGGTGTCTCGTCGCGTCGCTCGCGTCGCGCGCGTCACGACGCATTTTCGACGCTTCTCTGTCGCTGTGCCCGCTGTGCCCGCTGTGCCCTATATCTTTCTCTTCCTCCCGTTTGCTCGTTCGTCTCGTTCCCCGACGAGTTATGCAACCTGCGACCGAGTCGCGAAGAGGATGCTTCTTCTGTCGAGGAATGTCGCTAATTGGCCGAAAATAAATGCCCGCGACGAACGACTTTCTCCTCTCTCTCCCCCCCTCCCCATCTCACCCCATCCCAGCCCATCCTTACCCCGAGCATTACTTTGTCTCACGTGTGCCATTCCGCTCTCCAACTCTTCTTTGCATCGATTCGTCGATGCGGCAAGGGGGGAAGGGGTTCCCTCGACCTGTTCCCTCCGTTTTGTCCCTTGACTGCTGCGTTCCAATTCGATCGAACGAATGCGCGCAGACGAGCATCACGTAGCGCACGTCGAACGCGTCTCTGGAGGATTTCGCGAATCAGACGATTCGTCGATTTGGCACCCGTCACGTCCCTCTTCCTGCCAATTGCTCGTCAACTCGCGACAAAGGACCCACCCGTTTTTCTTTCCATTTCTCCCCCATCCTTCTCGAGCAACGCGCCGATAAATCGATGCGCAACGCACGGGCACGGACTCGAAAAAACAGTTGCCTACCTTTTCAATCAAATTCTCGATTTATGTGCGTCAATTTACGATCTTGACCACCAAATGTGGACGCACCAAGGAACGAGAAGGAAGGAGAAACAGGGAAAGATTTCTCTCGATTACTCGGACGAGCGCGCGCAGCTGCCGTCGAGCTCTCGGTTATTTGCATCGAAGCTCTCGTCCCTCCAACTCCAACCTGCCCGTTTCTGCCTAGAACCGTTCTCCTCTCCCCGCTTTTTTAGGTGAACAAACCGTTCCTTTTCTCTCTCTCTCTCTCTCTCCCCCTCTTTTTAGTTTTTTTTCCATTGAGGAAACTCGCGTGTACGCTGAAAATTACCCGAGGCAGTAGACCGAAGTTTGGTCCGCGGACTATTCGCTGTATGCTTTTCCTCCAAGAGTAACTGGAATCGTCAGTAACATTGAAAAAAAAAAGAAAAAAAAATAAAGAACTCAGGATCCGAATAAACCTTTAGCGACGATGCGACGATGAAAAAATGAAATGGAAACTCTGGCTAGTCTACTGGTTGCGAGAGTCGCGAGTCGACTGCGGCTAATTAAGTAAAAGCTTCCCACTCTCCGTAAGCTCTCCTCGACATGCACTTGCTTCAAGTCTGCAATTTCGCAGAACCTTAGGCGCGTGCACCTCAACTACATTTCCGATTAAATTTCGGTCATTAATTCATTCGACGATCGAGAATCGTTCGATGATCTTCATCTTTGTATCGGTTTTGATACGATGCAGCAAACACTTAGCAGCCAGCCATTTCTTCTCGATTGCTCGTGTCACGAAATTTTCCAGCTTTTCTCGTTCTACGAGAGATGTTAGAACAATTTAGCACTGATTTATCATGCGAGACGCACGGCATGCAAATCTCCTAACAGGTAGCTACGTCGTGAAATTTAGTTTGGTGCGCGGTATGCGCCTCGACACAGCTCGCACAGCTAGTTCGCAAGTTGAAGCATTTCCCTTCTTTCCCTTCTGTAAAGCGCGTTTACGTGCTCGGCGAGTAAGTCGCGAGGGGATTCAACTGCGAAGAACGAGAGACAGCACCGCGCGCGCGAGACGAAATACCTGGGAATTTCAACGAGTAGGAACGTCGTTAAAAGAGTCTCAAGTGCATCCCCTTTAATTTACAATGCAAATGTTTTTCAAGCAAGTCAAGAGGAGCGAAAGTTGAACCGTTCTTGAACGAAAAACCATCACGGAATCGCTTGTTTTTCTTCCCCTATATTTCTCTTCGATTTTTAGACGACGCGACGCCGGCGGGAGGCTAGAAAGCAGAGGCTAGAAAGCAGAGGCTAGAAAGCAGAGGATAGAAAAACATGAGATGGAAGGAAAGATCGAAGATTCTACGTATTCTGTCTAACTCTATCCTTTGCGCAGGTATGCTCAGTCCTTAGTCCTCATGTATACTTATTGCACAGCTAGACAGGATGTGGCAGCGGAGACGATTTTCGATCGAGGATCAGGAAGCGGACGAACATACCAGAGAAGAAAAAAGAAAGAGATTTAGTTCGTGGCTCGTTTGGCCAGAGATTTCGCAGTGGCGACACTTCAAAGCGAAGCGGCTGCGTAGCAGCGGAGCTGGCTCGTTTCTCAGAATGCTTTACGAACCGTCGCGAGAAGTCCAGTCGCTTCATTTGCTGGATTTAGAATGAATTATCGAGGTATTAACTTAGCGCGGAACGAATAATGCTCTTTCAGCTAATATACGACGTATAACGTACTTCCATTTGTTTCTCCAACAAGAATATCTTTGCCTTTCTCAAAGAATGAGGCAGTTTGCTATTTTTCAAAGCTTCCGACAGCTTTCGTATCCTTTTATTTCTCTCAATCGATCGCATAAATCATAGAGTCTAACGATATACATTCTGAACGATATACATTGTACTTGCACACGCTTGATGTAGTCAAACGTTTTCCACGCGCGTGCCTCTGTCGAAGGCCGTATTCGTAAGGACTTTCGTGGCATAAAAATCAATGTCGTCGCTAGCTACTCCTACGTCTTATCCCACCTTTTCAACGTCTTTACGAACACATCCCTCAATTACAAACTCCCTCCCCGTATATCTAGGTATGTATTTTACGAATCGCACCCTACCCGTTGTTTCCGAATACCGTTTGCAGTAACCATTCATCGATGTAATTCATCTTTTGTAGAGAGAAGGGTATCGCGAAAGCTGAACCAAAGATCTGCGACTACTCACAAAATTCTCCGTGCTCCTGTCGTCTTCGCCACACCTGAAACAAAAAGTACGTAGTTTTAGGTATACGTAGGGAGCGGCTGAAGGAGGAAAGGGAGGAAAGGGAGGAAAAAGGAGCGGAGGCGACGCAGTGTCGTACCAGTTGTTTACGGAGATTGAAAAGCAAGGCGAGTCGAAGCGGGAGGTAAAACCACAGTCGACTAAGTACACTCGCGGTGGTGGAACACGAACACGAACACGAACACGAACACGAACACGAACTCGAAATTTTGCTGGAAAAGAGCTCGGCAGATACGAACGGAGCGTGGCTGTTCCTCGCATCGTCGCTTTTACCGTCTGCATCAAATTATCGCCGGCAAGCGTAACCATATCCACCGAGTCCTCTCGCGACTATCGATCCTGCTTATTTATAGCGGGACGAGAAAACGGTAACCCGGTCGTCGTGCTCCTAACGTTGCTCGGGGAAGCTCGCTGGTAGAACCCATCCTTTTCTTTCGTCCCAACAATTTTTCCTCCAGCGAGGAAGGGCGTGTACTCAAACGAATGGAAAAACGCGTGTCCTCGTTCGCGTACCTACTCACTCGGCCATATTCATCGATACTTGTTTCACGTAAATTCTTAAAAGTTAAACCAGTTCGCTCAGACCGAAAACGTGTAGCCTGGTTGGTATTTCGCTCTACTCTCTCGTAGATAAACGTGAAACGCCTGACGAAAATCCCTGACAGACGCAACGCCTGCAACTAAATCCTAGCTTGCGAGGGTGCCAGTCCCGAGGGGGTGACAAGCTCACCCGTCCATATTAACCTACCCAAAGCAAGGCGAGACCTCGACCCAATCGAAACGATCCTTTTTTCCCCCGCTTTCTTCCTCCTTTACATCCTTCGATCGTAAAAATTCGATACGTCTCGTTCAGAATGTTAATAACGGTCAGATTGTTTTCGCATATTTATAGAAACGGAAGAAGTTTCGATAAAGGGAACCGAACGTTCTTCTTTGGGTTAAAGCTGGCATTTAACGGTCGAGGTATCTTTAAATTAGATTCCCTGGACGCAGTTCCTGACTCGAGGCTCCTTAGAAAACGAAAAGGGAAGTTTTCGACGAAAAGCAAAATCGATTTGATCTCGTACGAAAAACAGAGTGGCGAAGAGAGCTTTGATGAACGATCGAGGCGAGAGAAGAGAGGGAGGATGAGAGGGAGGGCGAGAGGAATGAGGGCCGCGGCATTTACGGAAGTCTAGAGTACCTCGGACGAATTTGACCGATCGTAAAGCCGGCTTATGCATCTTTACGCGGAACGTAAAAGCGGATTAAGGCGGCGAGCACGCCACTCGAGACACGAATGCGGGAACGCAAGAAGTTGCTCCCGCAGCTTACGTATTTGCATCAAACGGGAGCTGCCTCTTGCACGAACGCTACTCGAATCGAATTTACCTTTCCTCCGAAGAGAACGTCGAGGGAATCTCCGATTTCTTCTCTCCATCAAAAAATCCCGTATCCCTTTTCTATGGATAAAACGATCTCACATTCTTACACCAATTGAACAAACAAAGTCGATGGATGCTAACACCGAGATCGATATTTAACAGAATTAATTAGATCATGCAGGTCCTTCGAAAAAGCGTCATCTTACTTTGCGCAACAATGCCGTTCGATGCTAGGGATTTCGAGAATCTGAATAGGTAAGAACGCATCGGAAGGTCGTGTCGCGCATAAATTTGCCAGGCAGAGGGTAGCACAGAGAGGCAACCGTTTTAGGACGCGCGAGCAAGTCGTACCCTCGATAAATGAGAGGCAGATAAGGGCAGTCGCGACTAATGCGAGACGTGCTCGATTATTCACGGCCGCTTACCTATGGGACGTCGCGCCGTCGGCCCCGCGTGCCACGAACAAGATGACGACGAGGATGAGATCCGTCGGATCTCCAAGCTTCATTCCAAAGCATATCATTCGTAATAATAGCTAACTTAGTCACGGTTTAATAGTGCCTCGGTTTACAGCGAAGAGAATCATCATCATCTTCGCGAGCAGAAAGGAGCTGTTGACAACCTAGAGTAGTGGTCATCGAGGCGCGATGCTGTAACTTTGCAAGAGCTCAGTGCAGTGTCGTGCATCGTCAAGTTCACGTTGAGGAAGAGACGAGGAAGAGACGAGGAAGAGACGAGGAAGAGACGAGGAAGAGACGAGAAGGGGTACGAACCGTGAATGGGTATTGATTTACCAGCGCAGAGAAGAGCAAAGAGACTGATCGGACGTAAAAGCTCGAGCTCGACGAACCGTGCGAAACGAGAAGAGCCGAGCGGAGTCGAGCGGAGCCGAGCGGAACCGAGAAAAGTCGCGCCGAAAGCAATCAACGCAAACCACCTTCTGGGTTAGGTCCTTTACAGAAATTTCCTTTAAGCTTTTATAGACAGAAAAGTGATAACATAGGTAATCGTACGAATGTCGGCTAAATTCTACCAGAATAATTACATCGATTGAAATTTCAAGCGCAGTTATTTTCCATCAAATTAATCGTACTACATGCTACTTCTGCCGACGAATAAGGGTCGGTGAGAAACTCGCGTTCTCGATCGTGCCGATAACCTACTTCGACGACGTATCGTCACGCGAGATATAAATTCCTGTTCGGTTAAGCCTGTGACGAGTCGAAATAAAAGTCTCGTAATCTTTGTTCCTCACTTTTACACTAAATACTTAACAACCATTGCTGTCATTCAATCGAGAAACAGAAGAAATAGCGAACCCCTACGTCGTGTCGCGTTGCGTTCCCTCGAAGAAATAACACTACGGATCGCCACTTCAAGATTTTGGCAATGGTCTTGAGTTCGGCGTGTCGAGCGGTTAATCGAACCTGAGTCCAAACAACCTAATCAACCGACTATGAACGTGGCCAGATTGCAGATTCGATTCCCTATCGGTTTCATTCGATGTTCACGAACGTTAGCTTCGGGGACACTTTTATCGAACGTCAAAGCTCGATTAATTAGTGCCCTGCTTCCAAATTACAGCTTACAACAGCATACAAGTCGATAATATTGGAACATCGAGCAAGTATTTCTATAAAAAGAGTGTCATCAATGATCGATCGGGGAAGCGTTGATAAAAAACCAGCAATCGTATAAGTCTATCGCGAATTAGATCTAAATTCTTCTACAAGTACGTATCCGCTTACCCTGTCAATAACGTCAACGGCGTCAACAGCGTCGACGACGCCGACGGCCACCACTGTAGTACACCCTCAAGGCTTTCTGCAACAGAAAAAAAAAGGATTATGCAAAAGCAATCAATTTGAACCATTTGGACCATTTGAACCATTTTCATTTTATTAATCAAACTAGAATCATTTCAAGCTTGGGGAACTTCAAGTACCTATCGCGTCTCAAAGGAAGGTACGTACCTACACCGGAAGGTCTCTAATGTTCCTACCGAGTACACGCGTCTGCATACAGTTATAACACGACGTAAATAAAAGGCAAGAGAGGAACAGATCGATCCGACTTTTGCCGATGATTTTTCCCGCGAGAGAAAAATCAAAGTGCGTGAGAGAAATCGTTCCGACCTTCCAGGATTGCCTCCAACAATTTCGCTCGAGGCTGCTTCCCTCTCCGCGGAGACAATTTCTTTTCCCCGAGAGATCGAGCTCGTCCGGAGAACCTTCTCGGGAATCATAAACTAAATAACCTGCGATGATTGTAACTTTCCTACATCGTCTATTCGATACGTGTGAAATGATTCGCGGACGCTGACCAAGTTCAAAGCACGATCATCGATCGAGATGGAAAGCGAAGATACACGAATAGCTGAAAAGCCAAGGCGTGGCAAAGCGTAACGCGAAACGGGAAAAGAATCGTCCGAAGAATAGGAGAAACGAGAACAAGCGAACAGCGGCGCCAGGGTTATTTATATCGAGACGACCTTTGACGACGTCGCAGTCGACGTCGCAGTCGACGGCGAGGCTCAATGAAAATCTTTCGCACCGTCAAGCAGACGCGGAAGAAGGGCGATCGGCACGCATTCTCCTGTGTCTCGCGCGACTGGCGCCACCCTAAATGCCATAATGCCATCCCTTCGAACCAGACCGTTCCTCCTGACAATCCATCGCATCGGTCTTCGCTTATTTTCTTAATCGATCACCTACTACAGGCTAATCCGAGTCGAGTTTTCGCAATCACTGAAATTCTATCTCTCGAATCGATTCGCTGTTTCCTTTTCGAATCGTGACACTCGAGCAGCGATTGCGTAACGTACAATCAAGCGCGGAAATACAAAGTCGTCGCCAATTCTATTTCTATCCACGCATCTTGTGGGTGGGCTCGCTCGTTATTGTATACACATAATCGTAACGACCATCTCGCTTTACGCGTAATAAATTTCTCAGCAAGATTCTCGCAATAGAGAAATGGCAGGCAGCAAATACAAAAATTCGGAGGATGGAATGAGATTTCGAACGAAATTTCAGGACGGCCAAGGCGTCTCTTTTATTGCGAGCGATAAATATCGCGTCGTTAGAGACTCGACGAGAAAAAGATGGGAATGGGCTGCGTTGTAAGGGGAAGCAAAAGATCGCGCGCCTCGTCAGCAAAAGCTCGATACTTAATTGAAACTGCTGACTAAGCGGCAGGCTTTTGCTTACGCCGTACCGTGACTGGCATGTATCACCTTTCACCTATGAACTTGAGCGTCTTTAACATCTTTTTCATTCACGCTACACTCGACAGCCAAATTTCGGTTCTTTCCGCGAGAAATTGTAGAAATTGCGTTTGATAATGGGAGAATATGTCGATCAAGATTTCGATGCAAAAGACCAGTAAATCCGTGGAATCGAGTAGGATATCGAAAGTATCAACTGGGATATGAATTTAGCTGTGAAACCGAAGCCGAAGTGTCTACAAATCGTCGATTTCGCCACGCAAATACGAGCAGGAATCCGTGAAGGTCCCGTGATCTTAAAAAACAGACTGACGACCGGTCTTCGCCTAGCTTCTGATTCTTCCACGCGGAACGCTAGCTAAAGCGCATCCACCACGATACCCTCCGACTATTTATAAGCAGATCTAAAGGCGTGATATTAATTATTAGGGTGGCGATTTATCGTTAACGCTGAGACGGTCTACGCTCAACCGTACAGTGTCCGTCGTTTATTACGCTGCTTAACCTGACAAGAATCGTCAACAACGCTCGAGTAACGAGCAACGTCTCCAAACACACATACATACATAGTTGCAGTGAGACCGAGCAGACTGCTTCCTCTTTTTGCAATAGTAGCGTCGCGCCGCGTCGCGCCGCGTCGCGTCGCGTCGGTACCACCTCATTCGAAATTCACATTACGAGGATCAATTGTAAGAATTTATCGATCGAACAACCGTTTTTCATCACGAAAATGCGACACATACACGAATGATTTTTTTAGGAAGAAACGTACAAGATATTAAAAACGGAGAGAAAAGTGAGTAAGAAGAAATGTCGACGGTCGAGGGCGGAAAATGGTACGTACTGGCTGTAAGCGGTGAATGAAACGAGCGTTGAAAAGGAGGGAAGGGGAAAAAGAAAGAGGTAAAGAGGGAGAGAGGGAGAGAGGGAGAGAGGGAGAGAGGGAGAGAGGGAGAGAGGGAGAGAGGGAGAGAGGGAGAGAGAAAGAAAAGTGATGAAAAAGGAGGAAAAGAGAGTACCTCCGGCATTGTACCAATTCACGACGCTAATACGAAGAGTGTTCTAAAGAGCGACGAAACAATGACGGCACTCCACCGACTCCGATTCTCCATTTCCACGCGACTCCGAGAACGCGACATTCGCATATGTACCTACATATTCTGACTGCACCTAAATGTGACTGACTAAATAGTCAGGCACATTTGCCGACTGAATCAATGCGAAAGTGAAATTCGAGCATGAGCTCGCACAGGATGATTCCAATATTTTTCATCGATAACTACAAATACCCACGCTTTTCTTTTCCTTTATTTCCCAAAGAAACTTTCCAACAGCTGAGATGTCTTTTCGCGCCTTCGATCAAATTTTCTTGAAGCTGATATATACACGCGATATACATACTCGACGTGCTGCTTAAGCGTTATAGTTTCCGCCCTCTCGATGTTGTTACTGCCCACTCTGCGGTGCATCGTCTCGTCGTCGTCGTCGTCGTCGTCGTCGTCGTCGTCGTCGTCGTCGTCGACAGCACCGGTGTGGTAGCGATGCCTTCTCGTTCAGAATAACGAGTGAACGAGCCTGTGAGACAACCGAAAATTTCTACCTTCGATAGAGTCCCTTCGCTTTTTCCTCTTCGATAGCACGCGTATAGCAGCAAGGGCTATTTAAGTTTCGTAACAGCGAACGAGAAGCAATTGAGCACAAGGACGGAATAGCTAAATCGTGGTTGTCGTGAAAATTATTACGAGCCAGGAGGTTGCGCGTAGCTCGACCAAATGGAATTTCAATAGGGGGAACAACTGCTCCCACTGGCGACCTCCGCAAGGTCGATCGTTGCACCGATCTGCTAAAACTTTCTACGCAACTATGGCAATTTCAACTTTGCCCCGTTGCACTTTCCTATGTCCTACGTCGCATGTTCCACTCGCGCGACGGAGAGACCTGGATGCATTCGGAAATCAAATGTTACGAAAACGACGAAAATCAGTCGTATTCGTATGTCCGATTTGGACAATGGCCAAGGACGCGTTGCTCAACTTCGTCGATAATAATTATGCGCGATTACGCGAGGTGAACATTATCAGTCGATGCACGTATCGTCGACGACACGATCGGACAGATATAAAAGAGGGCTGGTACGCTGTTTCGAGCATCAATCGATTTTCAACAGCCTTACAAGCTTCTCATCTTCTCAACAACCTACAACATGAAGTGCATCGCAGTAAGTAGATTATTCTAATGACATTTTCTGCCGGAGAAATTTCGGATTTTCTAAGCAGTTACTTCCATCTATTGTCTATTATTCGCAGGTTGTCGCTTTGCTCGCTCTGGTCAGCGTAGCTCTGGCGAAACCTTTGGACACGGAGTCGATCGAACCGGTGAAGACGGAATCGTTAGCAGCGGAAGGTGAAAATGCGGCGAGGGACAAGCGAGGATTGTTGGTTGGTGCAGCCTACACTGCGCCCGTAGCCTACAGCGCGTATACCGCTCCAGTTGCCTATGCGGCAGCCTACAGCTACCCTTACTCGGCTGCCTACACTAGCTACCCATACTACGCTGCCAGTTACTCTGCGCCCTACTACGTCCTGTAAAACCTCCACCTTTCCACCTGCCGCCTCTTCTCTATCAACGACCGGACTGCCCACCTTTAATGCGACGACTGCACCGATACGTCTCGACTGCTCCATTCTCCAGGAGCTTTCAGGATTTCATCGAGGTGCACGATACACGAACTTCACCGAAAGCCGAAGGATGCGAGCATCGCGCTTTGTATTTCCACGGACGATGTATTTCACGCACGATAGAAAGTAACAGAATTTGCCAATTTTACAATTTTCAAATATTACAATTTTTCGAGATTTTCGTGATTTTCGAAATTTTCGAAATTCGATACGAGCATCCTTTTAAGCTTTACTAACGACTAAACTATATTACCTATACGTTTAGATATAGATTTTGCGCTGTGTACTAAAAGCACGAGTAATCAAATTCTTTGCAAACCATACAAGAGTTATTATTTCAATGCATTTCCACTTATTGCTCGCCTAACAACACTTACTCCCTCCGTCTTTATCCTTTCAAATGTTCTACATTGTCGTCAATACCAAAAAGCTATCGTAAAAGATGAAAAGGTACGTCGAATTGAACACTTGAAATTTATCGTCGAGTAATAGAAGAGAAAAACGAAAGGAAGAAGAAGTGAAAAATGCGCGACAGAAAGAGAAATAAGTTAGCGAAGAAATTGCGATATATCTTGAAAGTGAGAAAAGTTTGAATTGCCAAGGCGGCAATTAAGCGATACGTCGTCGTATCGTTCGTCCGCGTTAAATTGCGCTTCAACATTATTTCGAGTTTCGCCGCTGTTCACCCTCTGCGGTAGAGCAAAGGACTTTGCGGCTTTTGGTTTCCCATCCGGCAACAAATCAACCGTACCCACTGGAAACACCCGGCGAACTCGGACCACTTAGTCGTGTCCGCAGCTAAATTGACTCAACAAATGATTTAGGGAAGCTAGTCGTTCGTTAGCCAGGAAATTTACATCGATATTTTTTATCAAACGCGTCCCTTTTTCTCTATTCCGTCAAAGCGGCTCGCAATCTTCGAAAATCCCCGGGCATAAACTTTTATCTAGTTCGTTCGATACTCGATGACATCTCAATTTCCTTGCGTTAACACCGCATACGTCCACGTCACTCCAAACTGTCGATTCTCGAACGATCAGCATTAGGAGGTGGGTTCCATCAGAAATCGTGTCACGTAGGTACTTTGCCACGAACACGACCCATCCAAATTCGTCGCATTTCTTCAAACTAGCTAAACTTTCTATACAACGACCACTTTTCTTCAACTTTCTCAGCTTCTACGATTTCGAGAAACTGAAACTCGTCAAGGGGAATGCGCTCAAAGTCTCTTTATTTCATGTATATTTGTGCGCGCAACTATTACTCAATCTAAACGAGAGAGGATCGCGGATCGCGAATGCGCGATGAATATTCATTGAGCACAATAGCAAGTGTGAAGCAAATTCATTGGCAGGGACACGTATCGTTCTCAAACTCTCCTCAACTAGCGAACCTCTTCGACCACTAAGACTCGTGTTTGGGGCCATACTTTCGATTATGTTATTCAATTTTGATTTGATAAGGCCGGGCCAGAAAAGTCTTTGCGGCCAACAAGAAATTTGCAATTCTTAAGCGTGTATCATCAGGAATAATTTGAAAAAATATGTGCCACTACTATTTCTTTAGCCCTACGATCTAACAAGTGAAAAGAAGCTGGACTGTTTGATTACCTTATAATTATACGGACATCGTCGAAGAACAGAGGAGTATGTACCGTTTGGTGAATTGACAGGAATTTGAGAAACGGAAGCATTTTTGTTACGTACCTGAAACAAAAAGTTGCAATTCTATTAGAAAAATAAATATCTGCGTAAGTTGTGTGTTACACAATGGTGTTATGCACGAGGACAGTAAAGTAAATCGTGCATCTGGAGAGCACGTCGAACGGAGAATGAGTAATTGAAGTAGGCTTGCGATAGAACGGAGGACCGACTAAGAAAGCGAGTAATTGTACGAAATTCGAGCGCAGAAGAAAATAGGAGGCTCCAGAAGAGCTCCGCCGCGTCGTAAATCAGACTACCCTCCTCACAGTTTCGCGAAGGTAACGGTACGCTCCTCCCTCGAGCCCAAGTGTTTCCCGCTTTTTTTTCACAGAGTGAGATCCGGAAATCGGTGCGCTGCAAACTCAGCGATCGATCAGTGGAGGAGGCCCTCCTACCCAGCTACTAGACACCATTCCAATTTCACGATTGCCCCCCGTGAAATCAAGTCTGTCTCATTGAACAGGCGTGTCGCGTCGCGTCGCGTCGCGTCGCGTCGTAATTGATCGCCTTCGGTCCTCGACTATCGTGGTTGCGATCTATTCCCGGATCGTTTCAACAGCATTACTGCTTCGTATGGTTCTTTGAGGAAAATCGAAATTTCGAAGAAACCTAGAGGTAGGGGTTAGAGGCAGACGAGAGCAGACGGAAATGACCCGTGGCTAAAAGCTGGTGGATACCTATGTCTGCGTGTAATCTGCAAACGACGCGAGCTCATGCGCGACGGCGCGTATCGAGCCTCGTTCTAGCATCACGGGCTATTAAGTCACAGCTATCGCTCAAAGTACCTACTCTCCAACGCCAAATTCTACAGTTCCTCCTAAGATCTATACCGTTCGAAACGATAACCGACCTTTCACAATTTCCATCGACGACTTACCGTTGTAATGTTAGCTACCGCTACCGCTAACATTCGTCTTGTCGACAAAAGAGGATGAGAAAGAAATGATTTTGCTAAGAATTTCGGTGGACGAAAGCCGAAGCAGGAAAGCAATAACGAGTGAAGCATGAGCTGGGGACCTGGCCATGGGCAGATTATTAAATTTAATACGGCCAATTAGTTGAAGCGTTGACTGTCAAGCGCGGAAACTAATAGTCAGACACGATGGAGTCGTAAGAATCTCGGAACGCGAACGCTGAGTCGTTTGCGTATAGGCGGCTGTGCTAACGACGCCGTTATATCAAGTGGCCGAGTCATTATTAACCGCGGACAGATCTAACGACTGAGCGTAAAGATGTTACGCATCGAAAATACAACGAGCATGCACTTGGAAATTTCGACAGTTATACTTGCTAACGCGTTAGACGGAGGAAAGGAACGCCGTTGCGAATTGACAGTTTCAAGCGGCCGTGAACGTTTCATCGCTAGGGAAGAGGGAAGAGGGAAGAGGGAAGAGGGAAGAGAAAAGAGCGGGGCTCGGTGCGACGCGCGACGTATCGTACGCGTGTAAGCGATACAGATCAAATACAGCCGCCAAAGCGTGCCTAACGCAAACGACTCGAACCAAGCGTCCTAGGGATGGTCGCTGAAAAATCAATAACCGAGTATGTGTGTTAGTATTATTCGAAAGGAGTAGGAAAAGAGGGAGGACGAGAGGGAGGACGAGAGGGAGGACAGGCTAGCTCCCACGCGTTCTTCTTCGAACCGGTATACGTGTGCATAGGTAGAGCGACGAAGCGAACCATCGCGTTAAAAGGGGCATTCCGAGCGACTGGACAGGGCCAAGCGACGAAGCGACTCCCTCGGCTCAGCTAATGTTCCGTCACTTCGCTATATCGCGAGTCGCAAACTTTGCTGCTCTGCTTCAACCCTATAGGCTAAAGTGCGACGAAAAAATGAAATAGTGTAGCGTGCAGTCACGCAACTACGCTTTATCGCAAAGTTAATGCGAGGCAAACGGAGGAGAGAATGGAGAAATGATATCGCGAAGAAAACAAAGATAATTGCGATGTACTGGTTTTGAAAAGGCACCTGAATTGTCAGGAGCTCGAGAAATTGAGAAGAATTGTAGAACGACAGGGAGACAGAAGCAAGGTAGAAATGAGTAGAGTAAAAGGAAAGTAGTAACCCACAGGCAGCGTGATATGTAGGTTCACAAGGAGGTCGACTACAGGTAGTTGTAAGTATGTAGTAGGGTGCCGTATTCGACCCGAATAGCTCTCCTACGTGGATTTATACCGTTCACGGTGTAATTGGATCGGTTCTGTTTACACACTCTTATTACGTAACTCGGCAATATTCCGGTCAAGCCTATAAATCGCCTCCGAACAGAATTTACCTTCTCCTTCTCTATTCGTTTTTCTCCAACGTATAGGTGATAGGTAATCTTCGCGACGATCAAAATCTCTATGCTGGAAATGCAAACTCTTCCTACCTCGTCAGTCTCTGTTTCTCTCGCAGCAGCTACGCTCTATGCGGCGCGGGAAACGTCGCAAAGAGCGCCGCAAAAGAACGGTGAGCTACCCAACCGGACTTTTTCCCATCGTTCAAGGATAAGAGGGAGAAACGATGCACTCCAAGGATGGCTAAGCTGGAACTCGAAACTTCTCCTCTTCCGTCGTTTTCTTCACCGAATAAACACGTGGGCAACCGGTAACTCCGATATTCCCGAGACCGAAACCTCACGGAACCAACGGGTATACGTATCACAGAAATTTCACTTCAAACAGCACAGAGAAGAAGAACTGCACTAGATATCACACATCGAGCAGGAATCATTCACGAGCTCTCAAACTGAACACGATGCGTATTCACCATCTCGAGTTGCACTTGGAACGCAACGTATCACTGAGAAAGTTTGCGTCCAACTTTCTTATCTCTCGAATCAATCTCACTCGTTCTCCTGCGGTTAGCAATTTGACCGACCAACGACCTCGCGATCAACTCATACACGCACAGCCATACTATATTAAACACATACTATATTAAACCACGTCTCCATTATTCCCGAAGCAGCAAATTAGTGAGAGGAAGAGGGGAAAAGGGATTAAAAGAAAGGAGGGTGAGAGTAAAAGTGTGAAACTGAGAAGGAGCAGAAGAGAGTCCGTAACGCAGCCACAAAGAAACGAAAAAGGACGCGACGCGTGTCGAGTAGCACGTACGACTGATCAAGCTGAGGGAGGTTCGGGGCTAACGCCTGCGCGACCCGACCTTCTCCCACTCTTTTCGTCTACCTATTCGATGCTCCGAATTCGCGGTCGACGCACCCCCACCATTCTGGCCATCCACCCCTCTGTACGCTATCTCGCTATCTCGCTATCTCGCTATCTCGATATCTCGCTATCTCGCGACGACTCGCGATGCGTACGAAGGCATGCACTCTCTCGTTGGCCAGAGTGCTCCGTTCAACCGTTCGCTTTACGCTACTATCTCCTTTTATCTTACGCGCCTTCTTTTCTCCGCTGTCGAACGCCATCTCCATCGCCATCCCCATCGCCATCCCCATCGCCATCTCCATTGCCATCTCTCCCCAATCATTTCTCCAACCAATAACTACAGTTTAGCGTTGCTAAACGCTTTCGGGAAAGGTTCCTTTCCTTTCAGTGGGTTAGCATTCAATCTGTGTCGCGAAGCTGGTATCCCAAGCAGCTAGTCTGTGCACGATTCAAGACCAGCAAGCGCGCGGGTTTCGATGACCGTTAAGAAAGAAAATAAGAGCCGCGCTATAAGGAAAACCGACAGCGGAATACCGAACGAACGCGTTACACTTCCAACGAAGAATCGAGGACGTTATCGCATCGAATTGGATACGAGCCTTTATACGATGTTGCATTCTTTTACAATTACGCATCGATCAAAATATTTTCAAGTCGAGGCGGGCAATCTTTGCCCCGTTTAAATCAACGGGAAAAAGGCTTCAGTGTACGAATCGGTCCTTCTAATATTTATGCGTTTCACACTCCATTCGCAAGCATGAATCGTAACGTCCACGCAAATCAAATTCAAATTCGCATTGAAGATGAAAAGAAGGGAAGACGCAAAACTGAGCAAGCGTATTTACGGGAATGCGGTCGAGACACGTGCCAGATGCCAGCTACTCAGACTAGGTTAATCCCGCTGAGAAGAGTAACTCTCGGCCGGTGTAGATTAATTAAAGCTAATTTAACGCGAACAGTGGTATGTTTCGCGAGATATATCATTCTTTCGACTCGCGATTCAATCGCTTTTTCACACAGCAAACTCAATTGTTTGCTTAATCGACGAAGCATAGATAAACATAATCGATTCGTCAAATAAACACCAAGTACAACTATTTTCACGACCTATGTAAAAAAACTGTTGTTTCGTACATTGCAACTCGAACGTCTGCGTTGTTTTTTCGCCTACGTGTAAGTACGTTGCCGTCATTCAATTGTAACGAGTTATTTCCGATTCGTGTCATGCAACGTGCGCGTTATTAATTAATAAACACTCCCTCAGTACAATACCGCCTCAGTCCTTAGTCCCTTTGCATACAAATTAGTCCTCTCTCCTTTCTAATTAATTGTCAGTGTCACGCAAAAGATTTTCAGAAAATTCGATCAAACTGATAATCTTTCGTCCCTCTACTGCCAAAAATTAGCAGAAATAAATATTTCGCAACGCCCATGACTCGTCTGTAGATTCATACGTTCCATAGATCGTCTAGAAAAGCAGCGATAACCAAAGAAAGAAGACGTAAACAAGATAAGAATGGAAAAAAGGAAAAAAATGCGAGGGAAACGGATGTTCCAGAGAAGTTGAGAATAGGGGTTGAGATCGATAAAGCAAGATGGCGGCATACAGTACCGCAGAGTACCGCAACCTAGCTACCATGAGATTATCTTCTGCTGCTACTCCTACACCTACCTACCTACCTACCTACCTACCTACCTACTCACCTACCTACCTACCTACCTACCTACCGACCAACCCCGCTAACCCTCAGTTATAGGTGCACGAGACCGATGTGAGCGTAATCACGAAACCAATCGTGCTCTACCTATGCACGTACAGGAGTATAGATTTGTAACACGGTCGTGACTACAGTCGTTGACTGAACTACTGTTCGATCCATCTGACAGTGATCGACTTGCAGTTACAATCGACAGGGCAGCCGATACTAAAATTTCGTTGGAGAGATAAAGCAACAGTAATGAATCGAATGAATTGAAAAAGCACCAACGCCAAGGGAATATTCGCAAGAATAAAATGAAAGGCTCTTGCCATCTCGTGACCGATAAAATTGAATCAAGATTTGCGATTCGCAAATTGAAGAAACAATGCATAGAGCGTGCAGAGAGGACGATGTCCGGAGTGCGAAAAGCGTAGGATGCGACGCGCGAAGGTCGCATAGCCCGAAAATCCATAACCACCCCCATTACCGTTTACAGGGAGTTGCGCTTGCGCATCCAGATCTTTCTATCAAAGAAACCCCGATTAATGGTTCATTCTCGTTAAGATATGTTTCACGAGAATTGTCGGAAATACTTGGCCACTACGCATCTCGCAATGAAATAACGGGCCTGAAAGAGGAGAGAGTTCCCTACCCCTGCAACTCAACTTGGAAAACAATATAATTAACGAGATGCTCTAGCGATACACGTGCGTAGAAACGATATAATTGTGGGGGTGATTAGGGAAAAAGGGGTGCATCGGTTTCTTGGTGAAAAAGAAGGGAGAAAGGTACTTGGACCTCCGTCATCACCCTCCATCGGATTGACGTACACACATCGAACGAAAACCCCCGTTTGTTTCCCGCTTGGTAGGATTCACCCCGGTTTTACGGTCCCGTACATCCCTAAGGAGATGGGGATGTTGTTTTCGCGAACGCGGTTTTCTTTAGTCGTTAAAGAGGGTTCCGACGAACGGCACTCCACAGGATCGGGGAGGCAAGTGGTTCGAGTGAGTTCTCCTCTGACCTGCGCTGCGCCAACACGATGCATCCTCTCTAATTGAAAGCAACATTCCCGTTCGCACCCCGAGTCACCGTCCCTCCGACCAGACAACTTCGAGATGCTCTCTTACATCGACGCGTCATAGAAGGTTTACCTATTGCAATTAGGTGTCTAGCGCACACGCGACCATTCGGAGTGCTGCTGGATTGCAGTTCGCCGTAATCGTCCATATGAAAAGAAAAAAAGAATAGGGATAGAACTGGCACAAAAATCCCATAAAATCTGTAGCGATTACTTGCTGCAAAAGCGCATCCAGTCGATACCGTCGAGGGACACCGGATATTTAAATATGGATAAGCGTCCCTATAGGATCAACCCTGTCCTGATGGAGATAGTAAAACCGTAAATAGACTACTAGTATCATCCTAAAATAAAGCATCGGCCGATGCTTCGATTCTTCGATACTTTTATGCATACGTAGGTAACATAGTGTATCAAATCAAAATCATGTATGAACGAATCAATTGTCGTTCGATACATCAATTCGATATAACGAATGAAGCGAAACTTTACCGTTGTGGGCAGGAACGATGGGACAGGCGTATAAAATCGAAAGACAGCCGGAAAGGAGCTGCAGTTCATTTCCTGCCCGGGAAGCGATTCCAAATTATCGAAGAAAAAACGAATTGTTCTTTTCGTTGAACGGAGCGTTTGAAAAGTCCATTCGCGCAAAAAATATCGATGATTTACGAGCTGAACGAATCGAAATGTTTACTTTAACGTACTTTCATTTAGTTAACGAAGGAGTTCAGTTTCTTCGAATTTCAGATATCTACAATCGAGTGGTGAAAAGTTTGGAACGTAGTTGAAGTTGAGTAATTCGACGAAAGGAAACGAGTTCTTTCCATGCGACAATGACCATTAGCAATTAGGTAGGGCAAGCCAGTAAACAATAATGAATTCGTAGGTTCGATCAATCGAGTCGTAGGTGGAAGGAACCGGAGCGGAGGACCGGGAGAAATTAGAAAAGCGAGAAGAGGGTGAAAGAAACGCGAGAGGAAAGAATGAACGCGTTGGGATCCGGTGGTTGGATCGGGGGGGGATGAAAGGTGGGTACAGAGGTGAAAGTAGCAACGATAGCTGTAGCAGAGAGGCGAGCCGTAGGGGAACGACGAAGGTGGGTCGACCGAGAGAGCGAGAGGGTTCGAAATGGTGGATGACGTTGGTCGGGGGTGGAAGTGGAAGGGAAATCGCAACGACGATCAATACTTCGCCACGCCTCGCGTCACCACCTATCCCGCTGGAATGAAACTCGACTTTCCCCTGGTCGTCGTCGTCGTCGTCGTCGTCGTCGTCGTCGTCGTCGTCGTCGTTTCATCTTTTGCTCAAAAATGGAAACCATTTTCGCCTCGACGATGCTTTCTAACCGACAAATCTCGTCCTATTTTTGAAACAACGCGATCGACACAGGCGGCAAACACCGGCTCTTCGATTGAGACCGCCGAAACCGCGCTCGTTGCGCTGTCTGATGTCCTATCGAACGAGTTCAACCAAACGATATCCTATCAATCGTCTACTCTCATTGAAAATACTTTGAATGGCAGATGGCCGAATGATCAACGACAATTCGCGACAATTCTGCACCGTCTTACCAACGACGCGGAACGACGCGGAACGACGCGGAACGACGCGACGTTTCGATAGCCGCGTAGACGATAAAACGTGGGGAAGTGGCCGGGTGCACGTGACCCCGTTCCACGGGGTCACGATACGGTGGAAAACGAAAACGCGAGGTGGCAGCACATTACGGTTCAAGAAAAGCTCGTTTCCTATCGTTCCCGTCACTTATGCGCCGCTTTGCAAAACTCTCGACGGCAGGCGGATCGAGTACAGAAAATAAGTGAAAAACGCCGCCCACTAGGAGGCAAATAGACGGTACAGAAGAGAACATAAAGCACGGCGAATTGATTGGTAGGGTGTACGAATCTATACTGTTCATCGAATTCGATACGCGAAACGGGATAGTCGATCATGACGGGAAACGCTCGTTAACGATTAGTTGACTGCTGGGGTGGCAAAAAGATCGACTTGCTTGTCGGTTCTTTGAACGCGAACGCTAAAGAACCGTGCGACAACGAAAAGGTAACGAAATCTAGCGAAATCGACCAACAGATTACACGAACGAGTCTTCCACGTGAACGGCACGGTCTCTAAATTAAGGTCACAGCCAAGAGCGCTGGAAAGAAGAAACTGAAGGAACCAGCGCGTGGAGGGATTTCAGTCGATACTAAATGTGTACCCTATTCGTGTTTCTTTCTTCCTTCGTTCTACATTGGCTACTTCAAACCGGGTGAACCAATTTAACGCGTACCGTGTCATGTGCGAGGATGAACTATGAAAAGCGAATCTGTCAGATGGAGACGATTTTTCCACACCACGCCCAGTGGTTTCGGTGGAACGCGTTGCAATGCAATGCTATTTCGGCAATACGCTCAGCTGTCAGAGAGACAGCATCTTCGCTCGAGCAGGAAGAACCTGGGGCGAGTTAAGGTAATCGAAATGTTGGATTTTCGCCTAGCAGGGAAATGGCCTGACCCACGTGGGCATCCTCATCGAACAAGATCGTCTAGGGAAACATGATGCACCGCGACCGGCACCAAAGCAACGAACACGTGGAGACAGTGAGAGGTTACGATTTCACGAAGCATAAAGCAGCGACGACACGTTGCGGAAAGGTTAACGACACGAGCGGCAAAATAGAAAGGTTACGATTGACGAGCGCCGTGGCATGCTTCGTGAAATTTCTCGTTCGAGGATCGAAAGCAAGCCGCGGTAGGGCGAGAGAGGAACGATCGGTGGTCGCGCGAACAAGTGGCCGTCGACACGAAAATAACGCGTGCAACGCGGTGGTCGGCTGGTGTGGTAATGCGCTTTAAGGCAATGTGCTCGCACCTGGACACCATAAGAGGTTAGGCTATCGCGACGAGCATGGCGACGAGTAACCACTCTTACGTATTCGGGGAAAAACGAACCAGAAATCGCAGAGAACGAGCAAAACTGTCCGCTCGTTCGGCGATTTTCTGAACCGGCCAACAAGGGGACGTCTCAGACTCTCAGACACAGAGGGGTTAAGAGGGGTTAAGAGGGGAGAGGAGGGTGGCTAGGGTAAGGGGAGGGGGAGGAAGGAAAGAAAAGGAGAGCGAGACAAAGAGAGAGGAAGTCGAACGGTCGGATTGGAGGTTAAGTTGTCAGTTGACGGATCGATGATCCGGGAGACCGCAAGCTCGCATTTCACGCGAAAAGAACGGACATTATATAATTTCAAGTACTCACCTCGGACGATGAACGTGCGTGGCAGCCGAGTACGGTAACGCGTATCGGCGACTACGAATCGTCGCCGATTTCACCGAGTTATCACCGTCCCCCGCACCAGAAGAAACCTCAGAATTTATCACGAAAACATGATCGAAGAACTTTGATAGAACGGCCGACGAAGGAGCCCACTGTCGAAGCACCAACACTCGATGACGTCATTCCACCAGCGGCAACATGGAGCCCGAAACGCGATAGGACGCGGGCTCGGCTCGAGCGCCTCGAGAGCAGAGAGACTCGAGGTGGCTTGCGCTCGCTCCGACAATAATTGATCCACGAGCTAACCTCAAACTGTATTCGCTCGCTCGCTCGCTCGCTCGTCCGTGCGTTCGGTCGGTCGGTCGGTCGGTCGTTGGGTCGTTCGTTCGTTCGTTAGTTCGTTCGTTCGTTCGTTTGTTCGGTCGTTCGGTCGATCGGTCGTTCGTTCGCTCGCTCGCTCGTTCGTTCGTTCGTTCGTTCGTTCGTTCGTTCGTTCCGTCGTTCGCTCGTTCACTCACTCGCTAGTTCGTTACGCGCAACACAACTGGCCGATCGCGACTGACAACGACCGACACCCGCTGTCTGCCGACTTCTCTTTTCCTTCGTTTCGGTTCACTCGCGGCCCTGTGCGGCTCCAATCGCTCCTTTTTCCACGTGATTTCCGAGGGTACGCTACAGAGGGCAGCCGCGCGCGCGCACCCCGCGAGACTGCGATTCCTTCACTGCGGGAATCCCGATATTCGAAATCGAAGCTGCGTGTCGCGATACCTCCTCCGCTTCGCCCACAAGACGTCGTCGAAGCCGAGTCGAGCCGAGTCGAGCCGAGTCGAGCCGAGTCGAGCCGAGTCGAGTCGAGCACCGAGGCGCCACCTTTCGTCTCCTCTCGCGTTTCCTCGGCTTTCCTCGCGTATCCTCGCGTATCCTCGCCTCGTCAGAGCAAGACTTCGCTATCGTATTTTACCCCTAACCTCGCTTGGCCGTTCAGAGCTTGATCGCTCTTTTATTTTCCGTGCTACGCGAAAAATTTGTAAAAACGCGCGTGTTTCTCTCGATCGCGTAACAGTCCTGACTTTCTTCCAGCAGCGACGTCGATCTTTGCTATCACTTTCCAACGAAGCGCGAGGCGTGTGCGATTTTTCGTTGATCCGCGAGTGCGCATCTGAACGCGACGCTACAACGCATCGGCAACGGTAACAATAACGCTTTGCTTACGCAACGGATAGAGAACAACAAGGTAGATATTACGATGGTTGTTTGTAAAAGTTTGCGTGAAAATCGACAAGTGATTAAAACGTTAAAGACTCGATAAGACCGAAAGACGCTGTGCAAAATTCGAAAGCGTGTTAATGTACGGTAATTGTGCCGAAAGGAAAACGAGTGGAAGTTGAACGCAATCGTACGGTGATCGAGATACGTAATCGATTCGGTACGCACTGTTTTCTCTTTCCAGCGAAAGAATTCCAAGGAACTATGCCAGCATCTCCTTACGTGTCACGGATCAATCAAATCGACGCGGCGCAACTCGACGAAGAGATTTACAAAGTGCTTAGAAATCAAGCAAAAGAAATCGCTAAATATCAAGCGATAGAAAATATCGATCGATGGCAACCCGAGATCGACGCGATTCTCAAATTTTTCATATGGAATTTTTCGCTGCGCAACGGAAAATCGACCTTTGGCCAGCAACTGCTGAATTTGCATTACGGGAACGTTAGTCGTGCAAAGTCCGTTCTTTACTTGATCTTTACTGTCGTCCCCTGTTACCTGCGAGATAAGTTGCACGACCGTGCGATCAGTCCAAACTTACAGTCGATGTTTCGTCGTGTCGCAAATGTCGTCAAGCTTCTCGAATTCGTGAATTTGTTAGTTTTCTTGCATCGAGGAACGCAGCCTCGCATCGTCGAATACGTGCTCGGTATTGCGAGTCGTTCCACGACCACCCATAAACCTAGAACCATCGGATACTCTTACATGACGAGGGAACTGTTGTGGCATGGTCTAATGGAATTATTCACCACCGGTCTACCCATGATCAACATTCATTATTTGAAACACGCGGCAAAGAAAGTATGGTCGCGAAAGAACAGGACAGGCACCGGTATACAGAGGTCATTTCCAACTATGAACGAAGCTACTAAATGCCCCTACTGCAACGAGACACCGATTTTGCCGGTGCACGCTGGCTGCGAGCACATTTTCTGTTACTACTGTTTGAAGGCTCATTTCATGGCAATGAATGACTTTCAATGTTACGAATGCAACGTCCAGCTCTCTTTCGAAAATATGAAAATGTACGAAGCGACCTCTACTGTCGAATCGTTCGAAAAACCACTCTCGGTTTAACAGCAACCGAAATACCTACTCGTCGATTTATATCTTTGTACACTTTCTTCTTTCTTGTTCTTTTTTTTTTATTAAAAAATATCAATACAAAATTTTCTTTATTCGTTCCGATATATGCAACATTTTCTATTTCCTCGATATTTCCGTCGAAACAAGCAAACGGTAATAAAGACTGGTTATTATGCGACAACTGCTTATCGTTAAATGCTATCTCCTTCCTCGTAATAAACGCGATGCGCAACAATACGCGTTGGTCGTGGGTACATTCGTTGCAGTTAGTCTGTGAACATTGAGTATGTTCCTCGGTTTATCTAACAAAATATTTATCTTGTTGGTAGCAGACATCGGAAGTACGTTTAATTCAATTCGTTCGTCTCAAACTTACAACTCGTTCGCATTCTAAGCGTTGGAATGTCTTTCTTCCTTTCTAATCGAATATTCTACTCGGATTCTTTACAACATAGAAAAGCTTTATAAAAACGATCCTATCTATGTTTCGAAAATGCACCGCGCACTCGTGAACGGAACCATTTGAAACAATTACCTGAGTCATGCGACAAACGCTACCATATTTTCACCTAATACTATCTAAATTCGTTAACACCGTGGCAGAGAACAAGTTTCCGACTTTTTCAGCCACTAGACGGAAGCCTATATATTGAATCACATTACACAATAGTCGAAACGCGAGATCGTATTTACGAAATATAACGCGAAGTAAAATATCTAACGGTTCGGAAGAAGGCAGAACGCAACATTTGCTATCCAAAAATATTATGTTTCATAAGTTATCATTCCGTTTCGAATTTGAAAAAATGTTATCGATTCAAGAGTGATTTCAAAATCAACGCATAATTAATCTGGTAGTGCCGCGATTTTTTCTTTTCCATCGAACCGTTTCACCGAAATACGTAACTCGTATATAGATACGCATATGTATTACTATCGACCCTGTTTTCAGCATCATTCTCTGTACCAAAACATGTTCCATGAAAGCATGTTCTGTCAGCCGAAACATCTCAACGAATTTGAATTACATAAATATCCATCTTTCTCTTTTCTCATTGACAAGGTTTAGGTAGATATATTTCGATGCGGTAAATGAAGATTTCCTCTGATCATACACGCTCGCGGTATAGTATGATAACAGAGCAAGTTTCATTGTCGCGAGACTTCGTACATACATACATACATCGTTTTTTCTTTTCTTTCTTTCTTTCTTTCTTTCTTTCTTTCTTTTAGTCGCTTTTTTTCTTACTTTAGTTTTTATAATAATTACGTTACGCGCCTAATCGCACAAAATTGATACATGTGCGTCCGGGTATATGTATATATATGTGTGTATATATATATTTGTGTGTGTGTAAATATATTAGATAGGAACATCAAAGAACACTGATACATCTATCTAAAAAATTACATGGAGTACCGATCGATCGTGTAGGAGTCTGATGCGAATGAACAAACTCTTGACGAGCGGAGTCTTTTCCACCATCGATCGGCCTTCTTCTGGAGAACAGCGATCAACATTGCAATTGAACACCTTGCGTCGCGATGTTTCGTCGCTATCGCAAACACAAAAATAACGATTACTTTTCGCTATGAAGGCACGTAATATAGAAATTTGCATTGTTCGATGGTCGCAGCGATCGAACAAGGAAAAACGTTCGAAACGAACGTGTTCTTCGATTTTGACCAAGAACAAGCACGAGGAACGAAGACGATCTTCCAACATCACACGTATACATGTAGAAAATACATAGTATTCTTTTCTTAATATATCAATTACTCTCGAGCACGCGGTCGTGTTGCAGCAACAAGAATAATTTATGCTTAAAAAGACTTCACAAAAGACTGATTGTTAGTCAAGTACTTTCAGCGATAAAATTGTTCGCTAGGCATTTTCGGTAAGCTCGACTGCGACGTTGTTTCAACTAATACTTGGTACTGATACAGCAGTTCAGATTCTTAACGGTATAAACGAATAACGAACGTCTGGATCGTATTTACGGATGTTCGAATACGTCTGCATTTTTCTAAACATTGCCAATTCTAGCGAGCAGAGCGTCAACTCGTTGCCTAACGTTTCGGTTGAATTTGTTCCAGAAAAAAAATGAAAAAAAAAATGTTTTAAAATATCAATAAGTTATATCGACCGAGATATCTTACTTTCGTAAAATTGCTACTGTGAAAAATAGATCGCGAATTCGTACATATTATGGTTGGTCGCGACATAGAAAATGTTCCTCGGAAATACGTTCATCGAGCAGTTGAATAAAAAAGGGAAAGAGAAATCACGACGCAGTCGAAATAATCGATTATCGCGAATAATTTAGTTGTGAACGACTCGTCAAACGTCGAGAATATTAGCTATGGGGTCAAAGCAGAATTCAATGCCCGAGAATACTCGAAGATGTTCTCGAACGTTTAAGGTCGCTATTAATCGTCCTTCGATTTGCTCCGTGAAAGGAAGTTGTTGCAGTCTGTTGCTTAGCGTGCATCCAGCGTCCTTCGCGAGTGAATAATAAATACTTTGTTACTTTGTAAAACCCGAAAACACGATTGTAAGAAACGTCTGGTATCCGAGATTCGTGAAACTCGCAAGAACCCAAATTTCTTCGGAGATACGTAGACCGCGAGTGACAATGAGTTTGCACGAAACACGGATACGGCTATGAAACTTGACTTTGTCTCTCCTTTCATTGATCTTCGAATCGAACGCAAAGCCCACCCACAACCGTTCATTTTCGAGCTTAGTCGAGATTAAATATTTTAACTTTGCTAGGGCGTAAGGCCGCTGAATACACGGGAATAATCCTCGCCCATCACGTATCAACTTTTCGAAGACACGTTTCTATCTTATTTCTTACGCTAATTCAACAATTATCACCGATTCATCTGTACGCTTATCGTTCAGCCACATCACGAACTTTTCATCGATATACGAAAACATACGATACAACACGCGTCGAACGACATTCTCAGAGAATCACTTTTATGTTCCGTGTATAACACACGACGACGACGACGACGACGACGACGACGACGACGGCAACGAAAGACTGTCGTCGGAACGGTGTCGAGTAACGCTCGACAGGAGAAAGACCATTAATAACATAAAAAAAAAGTTAACGAAACGAAAGTAATAACGAGCTTCTTAACCTAAGGCACCTTCCGCGAACGAGTGAATCAAGGACTGCGGAAAAAAATAAAAAAAAAAAAAAATGTTAACGGTCCTTGATCACAAAAAGAATCGTCGGGCTATTTTTCCGGCGCCTAGAATCGTAAATTAACGCATCAATATACCTCTGTTGATCCTCCTGTGGAGTCGGCAGGAAGGCTATCATTATTCGCTTTGAAATCTCGTGTCGTTGCAGCTGTTGCAAATACGACGGTTTCGTGCGAGCGTAACGCGCTCGCCTTAAGTACACGACAACCCATAGTGGATCCACTCTATTCGTTCCGCACAAATGTTTCAAGGTTTGCGACTCGGATATAGTCTTATTACCACTTGTTGTCCAGATTACACTTCTCTATCGATGCTGAGGTCGATGACGTAGACGACTTGCGTTCCGCACCTGGTGCAGCGCTACCACAGAATGTACTAGTTCGTTTGTTCATTTCTGGAAGAGAAATGGATGGTAACGGGGCAGTAAGTAAATGAAAGACGAGACTCTACGATCAGTCTACGTACCAGCGATCAACAGCATTATTTTGCGTCTAGCGCCCCAAGCGGTTATCCCAATTTCGCAGAGATCCTTTTCCGTGAGCGAGGGAAACGTAGCCATGTCCACTTCGTGAGACGTGAACAGGCCTGGCAGAGAGAAAGCAAGGGAAGTGTAAGCAAAGCGAAAGCGAAAGCGAAAGCGAGAGCGAAAGATTTGAAGCGTGCGCGACAAATTGTACAATGTTTGCGCAGTTACGTATTCCTCTACTTACGAATGTACTTCTCCAAGCCAACGCTGGTGAGCAAACTAGACAAGTCGCTGTACCGATGAGAAGTGATTTTATTGAGATGCGCCGGTGACGTGTGTTCCATGTAATTCGAGCTGATGCCGATCTGTCCAACGCGATCTTTTCCAGATCCGATTCCAAAGTCAATTTCTCTGGTGAATACCGGCGTCGTTGGGTCTTTCCATAGGTCGGATGGATGCGAGCTAGTCAATTCCTGCATTCGAAGGGAACACGCTTTTCTTTTCCGTACTTACGGGATAGAGAAAGAAATGCTTACCTTGTTCAAGTCGGTTGTGCTTATAGGCGGAATAGACTGACTGAGACCGTAGCCAGACCAAGCGGAAGTGGGAATGCGATAATCGCTCGAGTTCGGTTTCGTTTGCATAGCTTTCGCAGCTAAGATTTTCTTCTGCTCGTAGTCGAAAGGAGCGAGATTCTGTTGCACAGCCATCTCCAATGATTTCTTCTCGCAGCCAGGTGCTCGTCGATCTGTTACCGTGAGGTCAGACAACATGCTGCATAAATCTGTTGGAGGGAAGAACAGAGTTAATCGGTCTTCTGGCTAGCCGTCGAATGAAACGCCGAAGAAAAGAGTTCTCGCGCTTACCCATAGTCGGACTAGTCTCGGTTGGATTAACCGGAGAGACGTTGCGCGGACTGATAGCGGGACTAGAGAGAGAGCTGGACACGCTGCTCAACGACGAATAAGCTGCAACAAGCATGGAAAGGATGAGAACGGACGTTGTTGTTGAGAGGCGAGAGGAGAAGCTTACCACTGCCTTCCTTGCTGTCCGCCAAAGAACCGGTGTTCAGCCCGTGAATACTGTGAACCCCGGTAGCCGGGTTCGAGTAAAGCTGGCCGATAGCACCGGTGCAACCGTGGCTTTGCAATCCATGAGCGTGAGGAGACATCGCGTGGTGCGTGGTCAGTAAATGATTGAGGTGCGGATACGGGTAGGGTTGATGGAGCGGCAGCGGTGAAAACATGGACGACGGTATCGACGGTAAGCCCCACCGGGGCGACAAGCCCATTGGATTTGGCGAGTGAGAAACGGGCGACACGCAGTACGGAGGATTCTGCGTGTTTACCGTTAGCATGTTCGACAAGCTATCCGAAATGCCGCCGATCAGATTGTTGCTACCTGCGCATCGAACCGTTTCTTTTAGTTCGTTTCTTTCAGCTCCTACCGACCGATTCGCGGTTCTACTCACCGGTTCCGTTCACGGAGCTCCCTTGGAAAATGTTAGCAGCGTTCGGGATGTGGTAAGTCGCCGGGATCTCGGCGTGCACTCTAGGCTCGTCCAAACCCAGCAGTTGCTTTCGCGCTTCGTAAATGTTGCTAGCGTTTCGTTCGATTCCTTTGATAATCACCGAAAGCATACTTTGCTTAGGTTTGTGCCTGACATTTATGAATACGTCCAGCGATTGCATCAACTGGGAAATGTTCTCCGTGTCCACGGACGACATGGAATCCTCGGGAAGGTCGAACATCAGGACCAAAGGTAGAGAACCCTGAACGTGAAATAAATTCCGCGATTACGAAAAAGAAGAAACGAAGAGATAAGACGAGATAAGATTTGGCAATCGCGCGGCAGCAACATGACCTACCACTAACTGTTGCCGGGCCAAATAGACGTTATGGATGCCACCTGTGATGATAACGTTGCTCTTTTTTAAGCTGGGAATGTTTGGATCGCCGGCGTCGGGAAACATGATTTGCGTGGCTGTACGTTGCATAATCATCTTCAGATTGCTGCTCTGCTTCCCCAGGACGATGCTGTGATGTTGCGGCGAAATCTCCATGGACATTTGTACTTGTATTTGACTCTACGCAGAGAAGGCTAATAGGTTAATAGGGTTTTTGTTTCGTGGAATTCAGGTTCCATCGAAGTTCAGCCACCGAAGCGCACACTTACAGCTAAGTTTTGGCACATGTAATGAATCAGCAGTACGGTCGCTTCCTTCACTTGCGATACCTCCCACTCGCAACCCTTCACCACGACCAAGGTGGCGTGCAATTTCGGTCTCGTGCGAAACATCACTTGCACGTTGTACTTCTCTTGGATTTTCACCACGTACGGCGAATTGGAGTCCGGCACAGTCTGCGACAAACCCATGATGGGCAACTCGAACGAGAAGATCAGAGGCGTGAGATTCTGTAAGAAAGAAGGAGGCGCGAAGGGTGTTAGGCGTTGTTACCGCGAAGGAGGAAGCGCGCAGGGGACTTACCCTGACTCGTGCACGGGCTCTCTCGACGCCTTCCATTTCACCGGCAATCGACACCTGATTGCTCTTCTCTTGATGATTGCTACGGTTACTATCCGGAAAATGAATATGGCAGCCGGTTTCTTCCATCACGCGTTTAATCGTCAACCCACCTTTGCCGATAATGTGCGAATGGTCGGTGTAACTAACATCCAGCTTCATGGTTACTCTGTTGCTTTGCTGCAATCGAACATTTCGTCATCGTCACTGAATCGTATTTAGCTAAACTCTATCTATGCGATTCGTCCATCGACGACACGGGCGCGTCGCGCGTCGCGCGTCGCGCGTCGAGCGTCGATTATATAAAAAGCCGCGCGATAAGGCCAACAATGGGCGTTAACCGAATGCAAGAAACTCTTCCGATCGGACCTCTGTTGCGTGCGCGAACAAAAGTGAGCAATTCCTCATCGAACGACTTCTTTCCATATGTATTCGACAGCTGTTGCCACGCACGAAATGACCAATTTCCTTCGCTATTCTCCTCGTGGGTCGATCCCTGATAGACGGGGATCGATAGACTCGATCGCAATCGGGAAACGGTAATTCGAGAGAGATAGAAAGCACGTTGAAAATAACGGGACGCGAGAAGGAAATACGCAAGGCGACTCGGCCTGGTGGTTAACGCGAGGCAGAGGACGTCGCGCTTTCTCGGCTCAGAATTCGCGAAACAACGTTGGTGTATAAATAGAATGGCTTGTTCCTACGTGCGACAGCTCGGCCTCTGTCCTCTTTCCCCCTTTACATCGGTTGAGAGTACGAGAGAGCCGAGGCGCGACCGGCGACCGGCGACGCGACGAGAGAGAACAGTCAGATAGATCAGAGCGAAAGCGTTGCCAGCGTAAAAGCACGAGCCGCGAACAATCGATATGAATCGATGTAAATCGATCGACTACTGTTACACCGTGCGTTGCGTTGCGTTGCGTTGCGTTGCGTTGCGTTGCGTTGCGTTTCAAAGTTACAAAGGTCTCGTTAACCGCGACACGCAACTTTCTTTATCGCGCGATGGATTATCTGCGATAAGAGCTGCGAAATGTTTGCACGACCCACGGAGTTGATCAATTCGGCGCGCTGAAAGTCAAAAGCCGATCGTCGAGGTCATAGCTAATCTCGTTGGCCGCAAATGACGTAACGTTTCGGTAAAAAGCAGCGAGTCGCTCGATCGACCGCTCTTATCTTTCGTTCGCTACCGGCTACAATCGCTCTGCGATTTTTCGATCGAATGAAAAGTGAACGCTTACCCTCGTGTCCAAAATTTCCATTATCTTCTCCTTTGCTGTTCGCACGTCATCGGGTCGACCCGCGACCTTTATATGCGGATCTGTAAAAAGGAAAGAAAAAAGAAATGAAAGAGGAGGGATACGTAGCGATTGTGCGCACAGGGACAAGGTGATAAAGCAACGAAACGTCATTTCATATCCTCGAGTCGTAATTAATAAGTGGTCGGAGTCTCCCTTCTTCCTGGATTACGAAGCGCTCCAAAGTCGAGGAGTATGACGCGTCAACAGACGAACGTAACACTCTCGCAGCGATCGAGGAAGCACGCAATCGAGCTGGAGCTCGCCATTGGAAGCGGGAGAGAGCCATTGGAATCTGATGCTCGTGAAAAAGTTTGCCTTTCTCAGCCGCGCGAACAGTATTTTTCTTCGATCGTTGTCCCGTTTCGCGACATCGCAATGCAACACGCCACGCCTCTCGAAAACGTTACGCTCGGATTCTATAAAGGGAATGTTTCTCAGCGATCGATACTCGCGGATCCAGCTAAAAATAGCAACGAAAAAGAAGAAAAATGGTGGCAGGTGCTAAGAGAGGAGAGGAGAAGAGAAGAGAAGAGAGAGTCCGTCTCGAGTCGAAACAATGACCCAGAAATAGATTGCGTGCAGCCTTGGAGAATCACCGTTGCCCGCTCGTTCAATCGCTCGTTCAATCGCTCGTTCAATCGCTCGTTCAATCGCTCGATCGAGATAACGATGCTAGATCGTGATCAATAGCTTACCGTTTACAGCAATCTCGCAGAGGAGGCAACGAGCAAAGACGCGACCGCGACTGGACAAACGAATCGCGGATATCGATCTCTACGATCGGTGTAATTCCACGAATTACGTAATTGCGATAAATCACATTTTTATCGCAACTCATCCTCCCTGAATCGCTGTTCTTTTCTCAGAGTTCGGAGGCGAGAGAACGAAACCGTTCGAAAGAAAGAAAGGCAACATCTTTTCGCGGCTGGAACTGGGCCGATTGTATGCGATACGATCGATACACGATGATACACGAATGTAAATACATATGTTATCCGTTCGTATCGTCGTCGCACGAATATTCGAGCGACAAGAGGAATAAAGTTCATACGCGTATTTACGATAATTTTTCGATTACGATAACTGCGGAGTCAGGGTGTTAGGGCAGCAAGCGAAAGTAAAAGAGTTATTTCGGTGGTAAGAGCGTGACGGTTCGAGATCAGCTCGGACGAGTCGTTGGTCTCTCGATTCCGATTTCGCTTCATTTCTAACGGGCTTCCGAAACCTGGGAAATTGTCTCCAGTTAGTGGAATCGTTTAAAGGACTGACTGGAGTGGAGTAACTCTCCATCCGCGCAACGCGATAGCGAACTCGCGCGAACTCGCGCGAACTCGAGGAGATAGAGCAGCTTTTACTTAATCGATCGGGGCGAGGTTTGTCGGCGTCGAAAGCCGAGATTCGATGGGACGGGATAATTTGGAAAGAAAATCGGTAGGAGGTCGAGCCCTAGGGAACCTATTTATACCGGATTACGCGCGGGCTGTCACGCAGAATCGGGTTCGTGCGCGACGGGAAGGCACGAAGAGCAGACGAAGGAACGCAACAGCTGTTCGGGTGACGAGGAAGAAATGAATCACCGAAAAGTTTCCATGGCGGGCAGCCGCGGCGCAGTAGCGGCGCAGTCGCGGCGCAGAGGAAAAGGCCGAACCGTTTAGCTCGCTTTTCGCTTCGATTTCGGCTCCGCGCTATCTCGCGTCTATTATCGCGATGGCGGCAACTGCCACGGTGCACCTCTTTCCGCCCGTCTATGGCTGCGCTTTATTTCACCGACGAGGCGACACGCGCTGCTGCGCGAGAGCAAGCACGCGAGTCGTTTCGTAATCACTTTCGATTAATGGGTGCGCTCTAATTAATCCCGCGTTCGCGATACGCTGAAAACGCGGCGGATCGGTCCAACGGACAAAAGTCGATCCGTAAATAGTCGCGTCGTAGGAAAATACGCGATAGCTGCGTCAGCTGGCACGCCAAGGCGACGTAATCGTCTGCCGTGCGTACGTTGTTACGAGGTTCGGTCGATAAACGATAAACAAGCTCGCGACGCGATGTACGCTCGGATAGAGAACGTTGGACCGAGGCTGCCTCCAAGGTCGGCTAAGTCGACGAACCTTGACGCACCTATGACGCGTCATCGTTTCGGGTTCTGCAACGTTTCCGGGGTGACGCGCGGCGCGGCGCGGCGCGGCGCGGCGCACCAGCAGCTCCCTCCCTCCCTCGATGCCGATACACACGCCATACCCATCTCGAGATCTTCGACGATCGATCGCGGTTCACCTCGCTCGCGACCCACGGAACGAAAACGTGTAACGTAGCAACGAACTCTCCTTACCTTTCTTCGACTTTGCTCCGATCTTTAGCCGGGACGGCCACGTAACGAAAGTGCTCGTCTCCTCCATAATCTGCAACAGACAAACGATCAGTTCGATCGTGGCCAATACAGTTTTCGTTAGACGAGAATATGGGTGCATCGTTTGGACAATCGCGCGATCTCTTCGATCGAGAAAGCTGAGAAATGAGAAAGAAAAGCGGTGGAGTGGATCGCGCGATTGTCGCGAAGGTTTGAACGATAAGACGATCGACGTTACCACGGTCATCGTCGTTGTCGACTGTCGATGCGTCTCGATCGACCTTGGTTCGGCCGGGATCGGCGAACGGTCGGGTTTGCCGCCGTCGTGGTCGCTGCCGACAGCGAGAGGGAAGAGAGTAAACCGTGCGGAAACCGTGTAACGACAGCAGCGGGTACTTTTGGCTGTTTTCTCGCGCGCCGTAGGTAGAACTAGAGAGAGCGCATAATCGGTTTGGCGAGCAGGAAGCGTTCGAGCCAGAATAGGAAGAATCTCGAACGGGTGGAGACGGGTATATGGCTGCCGATTTACTTTCACTGGCACGACTATCGAAAGCCGCGGCCGCGGCCGCGAGACATCCTGAGGCGATCCCGCGATCTCGATCAGACGAATTTTGCCAGCAAATAGATCCAGGGTACACGTATCCTTTCGAACGTTTCCTTTCACTCGAATCACAGAAACTGACTCGGCTACTCGACGGTTCGCGCACCTTTCGCACCTCTCGCAACCACTGTGTTTCGCGTCGCGTCGCCCCGCGTCGCGACGATACCACTTTCGAAACTTTGCATACGCGATTTTCGCAGGGGCCACGTCCGTTCTCCCTTTTTACCGCGTCGGAATCGCTGGCACGACTGACTGACTAACAGCAGATAATGTAACGGGACGACTCGGTGAACCGCCTCCCACTCGCTGCCGTCACTGCTCTATTCGTCTCCGTCCCTCCGCTTCCTCCCACCAGAAAGTCGCCAGCCGAGGAATAACCGACCGCCAGTCGGAGACAATCTCTCGCTTGGGCCAACCGGACGGGAACAGGTAGCCCGTGTTCTAGCTCCCTTTTGCCCACCTGCGCGAATCTTCCGTTACCGGACAGGTGCATTTGGCCTCCTATTGTTCCGATTTACTGCCAATTTTCCCGACCGATCCTAACGCCAACGACGCGACGGGGTTAACCAGCACCTTCTTAGCCCTCGAATTCTCTTCCGCCGAAACTTCTGAAAATGCGACGCTCGATCGGCCCGCTGAACAATTGGAAAAGTTGGCAACGACTGTACCGAGAATAAATCGAGCTCTCGAGGTCCACTGACTCTCGCTAAAATTATGTTGCGCGTTGTAAGACGGTATTTTAGGAAGATACACGGCCGCGCTTGGAAATGTGTCTGCCGCAGAGAGAAACGCTTTCAGACGCTTTCATTGAAACCTACTCGAATGCGCTGGTTATTAGGTACGAGCGTGCCTGGGCAAGAAATGTTAGAGCTTCGAATCGTACGAGCGGCGAGGGAGTACGCGAATTTCTGCACGCAGCGCAACGTTGCGAGCAAAGCCAGTCTATAAATAATCGGCCGGTGTATTTCCAGGCCCCCTTTTACGCAACGTGTCAACGATAAGGATAAGCACGAGCGTTGCTTTTGCTTTCGAGTCCATCCGTGAACCGTTTCTTACGTTTCGAGAAGAAATGGAAATTTCTCTTCTACGTTCCACGCGACTTGCCCTTATCCCGTTCAGCCCTCTCTCATTTTCAATCGCTTCTGCTTCCGCTTCCGCTTCCGCTTCCGAACCGCCCTTCCGCCGCGTCAATCCGCCTGTTTTTTCCGCCAACGAAAGAAAGAAAGACCAATCGAATAGCTGGCTAATTAAAGAGTGCATCTCGAAGCGAGGACAATTGATGGAGGAAGAGCGGCCGCGAGAGATACGAATACAACACCTTTCGATTTCGGGCGATTTCGTGTCGCGCAAGGTCGCGGCGCGCTTCACTCGCGGTACCAAATTCGAACGCTCGCTTCCCTCCACGGATCGCGACGCGGCAAAAAGAGGGGATGTTTCTGAAGATTGGCGCGGCGCAGACGAGGACAAATTTCATTGTTGACCCATTAGACGGTACAAAGAGGACAATGACACGCAACTTACGCTACGAAAAAATGTGTCCGCTGGCTTGGGTACGTCATTATCACCTGTAAACAAAGAAAAGTTTACGGTCAGGGTACAACGAACTCTTGTCCCCTCGGTTTTTGTCATTTTTCACACGTTCCTGGGTCGGAGGATCCTACGGGAGGTCGGACAACCTGCTCGTTCAAATCTAAGCCATATTAAATCAACTCCCATCTACGTAATACATGGTTGATCGTTGAAGCGTACGGTTTGCCTCTTGTTTGCCTCTTGTTTGCCTCTTGTTTGTTCGCGGTTCACCTCGTTAAGCCTCTCGGGCACGGCTTTTGACTGGAAAAGTTCAAGGGCTTACGCGATTAGCTGTAAGAAGGATCCGCGCGATCGAAATTTCAGCGTAAATACGACGAGTGAGTCGTCTCGATCAAAATAAACGTAACGAACTTCGCACAGTCGATATACAAGTTGATTGCCAACGGCGCAGAGTTTGACAGAGTCAGCGAACCCGTTTACAAACATATCATTTCCACCTATTTAAATGGTGAGGCGACATAGGGCAAGCAGGCGTACGCTTAAACAGAGATCGAACCGAAGATAAAGCTGCGGAGGCTTACCTAGCAGCATCTGCTCCAGTTTTCGCCGATCGACGCGAAACCGTTCCTGATGCAGATCGTCCGGATTAGCAATGCCCAGCAACGCCGCGATGTCTCGCAACTCCTCGCGGCTCTCGTAACTCGACTTGCCGGAGACGCTGGTCGCCACGGTGCCCTCGGACGTCTCCGACATCGTCTCGGTCGCTCTCCTCTCGTTCTGTATCAGCTCGTCGGGCCTCATCTTGTCCAAATGTTGCGTAGCCACTCTCTGAAAATCGAGAGATCGACGATCGGAGGAAATATCGTTCGCGGAGGTGTGCCGGTGAGCTGCACCTTCTCCCTCCCTTTGTTCGCGAGACTCGGGACCAGGTGAAGCGTGTGTGCGTTGTCGCGACGCGCGGGAGCGGCGACTGGATCGGACGAGACGCGATCGGGCCTAGGCTGCGAAAAGAGGGATGCCGGGTGAGCGCAGCGCCACTACCGATTTCTCCGAATTCGGCCAGGATTTCGGAGAAGAGGTTCGCGGCTCGACCAATCGGATCCTCGGCTTTCCTTACCTCCCCAACGCCACGCAGACCGCGTCGTAGACCAAGCCCGATACATCCTACCTCTGCTAATCGATGCGCGCAAAAAATTGTTTTCGCTCGTCTTCGACCGCGCGTCTGCGTTACCCGTCCCATGCCACGGTCACAGAGACTCCGACCAAATCGTGCATTTGCGACTTTATCCCTCCCTCCTATCGAACAGCTCGACCATTGCGGAAACGATATGCTTGGACGTATTTAGAAGTACGAGGACGAGTTGCGTGACGAGGAGGCGACTGCACTCACCAATGCTTTCACGATTCCTCATCGGCAGCCTCTTTGCAATCAGATCGGTTTTCCTGATTTTACAGGCTAAGACCTGCAACCTGTTCCTATTCCCCGATACCCCGTCACCGGTCTAGGTAAGGACATCGACCGGCTCGCGCGCCGATTTCAAAACTGACTTGCTCGTACTCGCATTCCTCTGCATTTCTGCTCCTGTTCCTTTCCGTTTCCCACCTCCCCAACCTACCCCACGCCACTTCCTTATCACGCTTATTTCGTTGCGTCGCGTCACCTCGCGATCTTTTCCTACCCGCTCCTCTCAACTTTCCCTTTCGCCTGCTGCTTTTTGCTTTTACCGCGCGCGAACCGGACGGGACAGAAGGGATGGGGATAAAGGAACGTGATATATCGTCACGTTCGTTTAAGTACAATCAGTGTTTCCTCTTCTGTCCCAAAAATAAACTCCATCAATGTATTTCTATGTATTCTTGCATTCTTGTCCAAAAGTTTGTTAAAAAGCAGAGCATCGACTCCCACGTAGCCAAGTACAAAGTACAGAGGACAAGTGTTATTAGGAGTAAATATTATCAAAACGTGAACGGTATCACGCTAAACCTATTCAGTAGCGATCTTAGACGTACCTAATGATTCAGTGAAATGCTTTTATTTATTAGTATACCACCAATCAGATGGCATACAATTATTGCAGGGGTTCTGCACATCATTTTACACCCACGACAGTCTATGGAAATTGTTTATTTATTGCAAAAATAGTATCTCACAAAATTGAGCTAAAGAATGGTCTTAGTAGCGCCATCTAGCGGTGGTGAAGTTTCCCTCACGGCCCGTAAAGGCGACACTAGCGCCATCTTCCAGTAGCGCCTCGGAATTAAAATTGGTCAAAGGCGCTCCAGGGCGCTGAAAATGTCAGCTTAAAGGGCTACCGCTAGATGGCGAAGCTGTCGCTTACAACTTTTCTTGAGGGCCGTACCATCAGGGTCCGGTGCCCCCTAATCATTTCTTTGAATGCTGTTTTTACAATATATAAACAATTTCTATGGATTATTATCGGTTGCACAATGATGGATAATTACTCCGGAATGATTCCAAGTTACGAGATTAGTCGTAAATCAATGAATAACAAATTTTTCAATTTTTCTAATTCAGTTGCTGCCGTTAGATGGTTATAGCGTTTCGCTGTCCATGTTTTCTTTCTTATTTCGACAGAAATACTGTCTCGCCTATGCTGAATTCTGTGATATACATACCCTTTTTTGCAATTATGTTCTCCTCATACTTACCCTGATTTCTACCGAAACTTTTCGACTGCAAATAAGTGCGCGATAACAGGTTGCAATGGCACAGTGCTCGTTGCACTGCTCGACGAATGGTGTTGCGTACAGTGACAAATGTACGCTGAGCTAGATATCTTATCTTTTTCTTCAGTTTCTGCCGACTGATCAAAAAATGTTACAAACTCTTCGTGAAAGATCGCAAAAACGCAAGAAGCTCTTAGCACAAACGGTAAGAAATAACTGAACGATCTTATTTCGTTTCTGTGCTGTCGCATTTTTCAGGTTATGATATAAAAGAGAAAAGTTAGATATTTGTTGATTTCTAGCTGGGTGTTTCAAGTGTGGATGAATTGCGACAGATCTTAGGAACGGATATCGATGATACGCAGAGGAAGAAGTTAAAATCAGTATCGGATAAATCGGAAAATGGGATAAAAGATTCGAAGACCGACGCGGTTCCGACCGACGAAATCGTTTACAAAGATTCCTCGACGTTCCTTAAGGGAACGCAGTCTTCGAATCCTCATAACGACTACTGCCAACACTTCATCGATACAGGTCAGCGACCACAAAATTTTATCCGAGACGTTGGCTTAGCCGATAGATTCGAGGAATACCCAAAGTTAAGAGAGCTGATCAAATTGAAAGACGATCTAATTGCGGAAACCGCTACGCCACCCATGTATCTCAAGACAGATTTGTCTGCGTATAGTTTAAAGGATCTAAACTGCAAATTCGACGTGATACTCATAGAACCTCCACTGGAGGAATACCAACGTACCTGTGGTGCTACAAATGTTCAGCTATGGAATTGGGATCAAGTGAGTGAAAATTGAAATAAGACATAGCGAGAGAAATGAAGCGACGACGTTGGGCTCATCTAATAAGCTTACCTTAAACTTTGTAGATAATGGAATTAGATATCGGTGAAGTGGCAGCAAATCGAAGCTTTGTGTTTCTTTGGTGCGGAAGCAGTGATGGATTAGATATGGGACGGTTTTGTCTTCGCAAATGGGGTTTCAGGCGATGCGAGGACATTTGTTGGATTCGCACCAACATCAATAATCCAGGACACAGTAAGAATTTGGATAGCAAAGCCGTGCTTCAAAGAACTAAAGAGCATTGCTTGATGGGGATCAAAGGGACAGTCAGACGATCGACGGACGGAGATTTTATTCACGCTAACGTAGACATCGACCTGATTATATCGGAGGAACCCGAGTACGGTTCGATAGAGAAGCCCGTGGAGATATTTCACATAATCGAACATTTCTGTCTCGGCAGACGACGGTGAGCGACCGCGCAAGCAAAACAATCGCGGTATTTCAATGTACATACGTTTTCTTACTTTTCAGGTTGCACTTGTTCGGTCGCGACAGCACGATTCGACCAGGATGGCTGACCGTAGGCCCTGAATTGACGAATACGAATTTCAACGCGGATCTTTATACCAGTTATTTCGCAAACGGTCAAATCACGACTGGATGTACCGAACGCATAGAAGCGCTCAGACCAAAGTCTCCGCCGCCAAAAGGTAAAGTTACTGGTCGGGGCAGAGGTGGATTTAATCGAGGACGGGTCAGGGCTAGATAAAACTATGCACCTTTTCTTCAGATTCTGCGCGAGTAAAGAAAACAGACCAAAAAGAACGATTTCTCGGCATACTTGTATCGTACAAAGAACTTGTACTTTCTTGTATTCTACGAAATTTCTTATTTTACAGTTTTTAATACCTCTTTCTGAGAGCACCGCGATAACCGAACGTACCAATCGTTTCATATAAATAGTGACTATGTTCACGCAAACGACTTTGTAAATAATACACTAGATCGAACGTTTTCGCATCGAACACTTGCGATCGCTGTATCTTAGATTGAAATAGAGTAGGAAGAAAAAACTTTTCTCCTTTACTGTATCGCAACATTTATAAAAATTTACACGTGGTGTGTGTATGTGAGTGTGTGTGCGCCTGTGCGCATGTGCATGAGTTCGCGCGCGCGGTATGTGTTAACTACGTACCTACGATTCGACAACATATTCTCGATGAATACGATTTAATACGATTTGCGTGAATAACATTTTTATAATGAAGTCCGTACAACGTACTTGAAATAAACGCGATCAACTAAACATGTTTTCCTATTTATTTAATGTGCACGACTCGTTCCATTCCACACTTGAATGCAAATCGTCTCTAATAAATATGCACCGTAGCTAAATCGACGCAACGCGAGTTAGAAAGAGATCGGTGGAAGAAATGGCAGAATTCGCCGAACGATTAATTTTCAAAATTTCTTAACTCGTTACTTAATCGCGACTACAAAGAACGTTTCAAGTATACACATAACTTGGAAACTACGCTTGAGATCCGCTTGTGTTGCTTTGTACTTTGTCTTACACTGAGAACACTGACCTTTCTATAAATAGATCTTACAATAATCAACTACATCGTTTACAATTTCTTCTCCGATGACACGCAAAAACTTATAAATAAATTTATTGGTCCCAGTAAAGCTTCCGGTAGTGTAGAATACGTCGGATATAAACGGTTTTCAACATATGTTATCCTATTGAAAATTTCGACGCAACATTCCTGACGAATGGCAACACGCGTGACAAGGTATCGCTACGTACATATCATATATGATATTTACAAGATAAAACGATTAAAAAAATCGACGAATATCCGACACGTCTCTTGATACCGAAAATTTCCTTCGTATTTTGTATTTCCCGAATATCGAACTTAAAATTACGGCCACTGATCAGTGCAATAAAAAAATAATTTTATTAAACAATATAAAAAAGTGGTAAGATTAAAAGAGTGATACGTGCGCTACGGTTTAGACGACCGTAGGAAATATTTCGGCGGATACGGCGAAATTCCGTTTCGACTAAAACTGCAAACGACAGAGAGGAAGGAAGGAAGGAAGGAAGGAAGAAAGAAAGAAAGAAAGAAAGAAAGAAAGAAAGAAAGAATAACGCTTCGAAGCGGACGATACAAAGTCTTCAGTCTCGACGGGTTAAAAAACAATCGACAACACTTCTGAAAACACTTCTATTATCAAGAATTTAGTTGAAAATTCGATTTCTTTCTTTCCTTCCTTTCGTTTCGATATACTACTGCAGAGCGGCATAGCCCGAAACAGTCGTAGAAAGTCGAAAGAAGTAGAGAAAAGGAAATAGAAATAGAAATAGAGAGAGATAGAGAGATAGCGAGATAGAGAGATAAAGGAGAACGCGAGCAAGAATGAAATGCGATATCGAGATAAAACAATAGCAATAATAAATTGAAGGGAACGCGCCAAGTAGGCGCATGTACTTAGTAGCGATGGACTGGCGATCGATCGATCGATTCGCAGGTAATGAAACGGTGCGTTGCAGTCAGGTGGACCGTTTCTGAGAGAGGAGGAGTATTAGCTCGGATCGGTTCCCGCTGGATCAGTCTAGTGTCAAAGTCACAAATACGTCGACTCCCCTGTAAGCAGAGCCAGCGTCAGTTTCGTAAAACAATTTCATCGAAGAGGTGTGTTTGCGAGAGAACGCAAACGATCGCGGGCGATATTGGGGAAATAGGACGAGAATGAAACTGTATCGAATGCGTTCCGACGCGATTCGATCATCTTTTCATCTATTACGTAGCTATTAGAAAGAATTCGTGACACCTGCGATCCAACAACAAATATGCGTACCTGTGACAATAAATTTCAATTTTACTGGGACTTGATGATCGATTGCGTGCTCATCTTTCCTTCTTTTCTATTCATCGGAGCAAAGGAAAAATCAAATGTACCAAAAACATTGTTAAAACAGAAGAGAAGAGGTTAGAAAAATGAACCCTTCTGTCCGCTCCTGTGTCCTCCAATGCTCGACGATCTTGTGAAAACGTTTTTAACTGGAGGGGAAGAAACTTGGACCAGTTTGCTCGCATACAATATCAAAGAGAAAATAATGTATCTTATTTATATTTTGAACAATCCGCATGAGTCATATAAAAGTTAATCTTAAGAGGTATGTGTCACTTATAAAACGGTATTTACGAGCTTCGTACGAGAAGAAATATGTTCGACAAGCGTGTAGGTGGTTACCCAAAGTACATAACAGCATGTCGCGCATACATCTACTATGTCAATGTTACCGGCCTAAAATACACAATTTAGTAACTTCATCTTTTTTCTTTTACCTTACGTTCAGCGGGTAAAAAATGAGGTATTAGCGAATCGGTGCTAATTCGATGGTTCATATTTCATTGATGCGAAAAACAGAATTGGAAATTTTTGCAAAACTCTCCTCCCCTCTTTCTTTCCCTTCTTTCGCTGATCCATTCTAGTCATCCACATCCTCCTACCTTCCTTTTCCTACATCTCGTGCCTTCTGTCCATAATAATTAGAACGTACGTTATCGAACTTCATTCGATCGCAACTATGGGAATGCGTATCTTTCGACACGCTATCGACTTCTTTACTAACGTATTTATCGTATCGTCAACTAATACTATTTAAATCCATAATCTTACGAGATGGTACGTTATGCTTGCAAGGGGTAAGATAAGGTACGGAAAGGAAAACCGCTAGAACAAACATCTCATTCGCAGGGAAAGGAACGCACGCATCTTCCAGCTTCTCTATTCGCTTCCTTTCAAATCTCAAATCCTCAAATCTTCATCTTCGTCGTCGTCGTCTTCTTCTTTTTCCTTCTTTTCCCTTCTTTTCCCTTCTTTTCCCTTCTTTTCCCTTCTTCTTCTATTCCGAGACCAGGAAACATTTTCTTAAATACCCAATACCATTCATTTGTACAGTAATCATCGAGACGAGCTTTCTCACACGCTGGGCTGAATTCGTTTACGCTCGTGAAGATCGTAGTCGACAAAGACGTCGATACATTTCGTTAGAAAAAATAAGCTTTTGGCCTACTCCTTAAACGAACTTACTCTAATCGCGAAGATATCTACTAGTTGCGTAGTTTCGTTTTTCTTTTTTGCGACGCAACGCGACGCGACGCCTCAAAGGTATCGAAGCACAAACGGTTCTGCAAGGTTCTCTATGAAGAGTGAGAGGAAAGGCTGTTACGGAATCTTTACATACATATGTTACACATTTTGATTTCAATCGGCGCAACGAGCACTCATTTCGCAATCTCGTTTACGTTTTATACCTAGGAACATCGCATAACATTTACATGTTGTTCTATGAAACATAGATCTGTCTCGCGATTGATTACTTACGCGAGATCTGTATCGCATCGCGTCGCGTCGCGTCGCGTCCATTGGCCACGCAAAGGCAAAGAAAGAAAAGGGAAAAATAATCGTGGAACCGATGTTACACGAATGATCGTGCTGCAACGTTATAACAAAAATAGTATACATATGTCTGTAGACACGCTGGGAAGGACGGCGTCGGAAACAATTTTTCCTTGCATTCTCTCCACTTTCTCGCATCCTCCATGTATTCTTTCAAATCAAGCTTAAAAGAGACACAGTGTATACCTTTCGTATAACTGTTTTTCTAACTCTAACTAATCGGTACATTCGTCTTCACATTCTACAGTTCCGAGTGTCAATGAGCGCTTAAATTGTTCGCCTGCGAACAGCACAACGTTGCTGTAATCTTATCTATCTACCTTTATGCAAAAGGACGCTTTCTTCGATCCAACAATTCTTCATTTCAATTTCCCCTTTTTCAAAGAAACGTGAGACAAACGACATTCGACCCGGACTCGACTGCAACAAACGAATGCATCGCGATATCCGAAAACACAACATTCGTGACTGAAGGTGAAAACGGAACCCCTATCCAGATATCTCGATCGTGTCCACCGTTTTCAAAGGGGGAGTTAAACTACTAGAAATAACCCTACTGTCGAATTAATCATGAAACTCCGTTCCCGCTTCAGGTTTCTTATCAACATTGTTATCGTTATCGTTGCTATTACTATTATTATTAATACTTATACGAGACTCTTGTTACTGTTATTTCCATTATTATAGCCGTCATCGTCGTCGTCGTCGTCGTCGTTGTCGTCGTTGTCGTCATCGTCGTTGTCGTCGTCGTCGTCGTCGTTATTGACTTAGAGTTTATTACCATTACGAAAATAGTCTTGCCTCTTTCCTCACAGCATCATCATTTTCACCCAGTTTCTATAATTTATATGTATACATATATAACCTTATTCGTTAATATCTACGTCAGTGTTTTGCATTTCCGTAAATACTGAACTCGATTAAACTTGAATGTTGCAAAAAAAAGTCACCGACTGCCTTTAATTTCTCGACAATAACTGAGGTGATTTATCCTAAAATGATGCTTCCTTCTTTCCCTTTTCCGACGTCTCTCACACTCATACACGCACACACTCATGCACGTACAGAGGAGGCACGAACAATCTTTCTGTCTTCCCTCCTTCCGAAAGTTAGTATACAGCGCGTAAAAGAAATAAATAAATGAATAGTATGTTTTACAAGTGAAGTCGTTTTTCTCCTAAATCGTTTATTCCGAGAAGTTGCAATCTCGACGGCACTGAGTATCAAAATTCATAGTCGCTTTGAATAAACTTCCACTTATAAGTAGATTTCTATGTAGGTATATACGGTGATCGTATAAAACTTAACGAAATTCTAAGGCGCAACGTACCCGGGTGATTCTCGCTCGAATCGTCTCCGACCGCGCGTTTAATTGAGAAAAATGAAGAATACCTATGCGGTTGAAAGAATTTAGTGTGATAAAATGTGGGAGGAGAGAAAAAGTATAGAAAATGCTTGCATTTCTATAAGTACGACGATAATGAACGATGCAGTTTCATGAAATAGAAACGCCTAGTCGAAAGGAAAAATAATGCAAAAGACAGGAAATAATTTGTGTGTTCGAGGATGAGAGAGTTTTGAAAGTTGAATAAATCGGGACGATTCGTGGATCGAAGCGAGCAACTGCTTCTCAGTATGTAATTGATCGACTTGTCCTTCGCGTCGACTGACAACGGTCAGCTTAAGAAACGTCGAGTTTGGTCGAACGTAACACGGCCAGATACCGATATCGACTACCGGAATGACTTAACGACAGAGACGATACAGTCTAGTCTACAGCCGATAGCAGAGTTGAGAGATGCACGGGGATGACTGGTGATGAACTCACAAAACATCTATCATTCCTCCGTCTGAGAGAAGGCGGTATCGGCCAACGCGCTGGTCCATGTCCACTAGGGATGAACAGACATACAGACATCATTGGTCAATTATTCTAGATACACAGTTATTCGTAATCCGATTCTACATCTAACCACGTTACCGTATACGCTCGAGAGTAAAGCGAAGTCTAGCTCGAATAAAATCGAAACCAAACTTGCGCTTTACCGTCTACTACGTCGTCGATGATACAATGGACACTAAACTATTCTGGCAACGCTTTTACCTCACTGTGTACCTACGTATGTATCTAAGAACGTGTAACACAATCACTAGACAGATAGATACCTCTCGTGACCAGTGCATACGTGCGTGCATGTGACAGGAAAGAAAAATAACAAAATCGATGCATCGATGCATCGATGAAACAATATCGAAACAATGCATTCCAGTAGCAAACATTCAGAAAAGAGATAAGTAGTACACGGAAAGTAAATTATTAATCGTAGAAACCCAAAGGTAAAGGAATTGTACGTCTATAAAGCGTTTACACAGTCCTTTCGATTTCGTCGATTATAGTTGATTCAACAAGGGGGCAATTATCTTACATTCTTTCTACTTATCGAGCTGAAACTTTCAACATATCTACCGTCGATGCACATTTTAAACGATTATTTCTTAACAACATAATTCCATGCTATTTAAGACCATAAACGTATCATCCGTATCATTCGAATAAAGGAATACGCATCTTATTCAACTGTGATTATCCTCCAAAATATGCAATAATCCTATACTTAGAAAATTATAGTACACTGAATCCAACAAAAGTATTCCATCTTTTTCTTCTTGTACAGCGAAAATGGTGAATAAGAAAAGCATTATCAAGATATGTGCAGATTTACTTCCCAAGAAGCAGTGAAAAAGGGGAACAGTAAATGCAGTACGAAATGCAAAGGGATACGATGTTAGCAGATGAACTTCAAGAAAAGAAAAAATGTTCAGAGATACAGTTCAGAAAATAACGTTTACGTATTGTAGACAAACGAAAAACGAAAAACGAAAAATAAGAAACGCAAGTAAAAGATATTACGAATGAACTACTTCATCGACATAATGCGTACCTAATATCGCCCTTAAAATATTTCTTATAGGTATACATTTATCAAATTAAATTACGTTTAAAATGCGCTAACACTTTATTACCGACCATAATTGTAATACTAATAGTAGGTAATAAGATAATACTAAACGATGATACTAATCAAAATGTCTCCGATGATAGTATTGACGAATCTAACAATAAAACAGTAGTAGCATATGTGATGGTGATGGTGGTGGTGGTGGTGGTGGTGGTGGTGGTAGTAATAGCAGGTATGAAGTGGTAATAGTAAAAGTAGAAGTAGTAGTACTAATAATAATAATAATAATAATCATAATAATAATAATAACGATGATAATGATAATGGATACGACGGTGATGATAATGATAGCGATAATAACAATAGCACTAACGATTAATTATAATTAATTATAATTAATAATAATAATAATAATAATAATAATAATAATAATAATAATAATAAAATAACACCAATACTATTAATAGTTATGGGTATAATAGTATCACAAGATAATCGTTACACAATACATAATAAAGATGCTGTGTATCAGTTTCGCGTACTTCAGACGTTACAAAGAGTTGAAAACTACAATTACGAACTATTAACATGCAACGATACGAAAACAGTAAAATTAAAATACGTGTCGGGGCTTTGATATTCATTCAATGACCCTACGAGAGTGCCAAAACTGGAGACGAATTCGAAAATGTAACAATTGTCAAGCTTTCTTAAAGAATCCGTGCTCATGCACTGGCGATTAAAATTGAAAAAATATATATATATATATATACATGTAACGACTTAAAAGAGCAAAGAACGATATTAAAAAATGACCAATAAACGATACAATTTCCAGCGTGCATCTCAGTACCTAGCTCTTGTACTCTTGGAATTGCCCATTACTCCAGTATTTACTAGACGTTTACAAAAATAATACGTACGAACTTATAAAGATTAATCGATCGTGATAAAAATCTTTCACTTGAAATTTTCTATTTCTGTCGTACAAAATATGAAAATATAGATTCCGCATGTGCATAATTTCTTTCAACAACTATGTCATTAGGACACCGATAAAATGTCAGTTTTAAGACCGCTTTTTTAAAACTGAATTTTACGGTATCGCATAATGTTTCCGTGTCTATTCAAGGAAAATGTAACACAACTGAAAATCAGTTTCGTAAACAGAAGAAAAGAGGAGGGGGGTGAAAAGAAGAAGGCGACAGAAGATACAGAAAGAAGAAGAAGAAGAAGAAGAAGAAGAAGAAAAACAAGAAGAACAAGAAGAAGGAGAAGAAGAAACGAAAAAAATTGCCAACACTGAGATGACACAGTATCTTTCTACTGTTGCTTTTTCTATATTCGTACATGAATAGCATTTGCCGTATCATAATCACGATTAAAATATTTCCTCGAGTATTATGTATTTACTGTATGGAATAAGGTAGTCTATCTGAAATTAAACGTGTCTCAACATCATCGATATGAAAATCGTGTTTACTAGTCATCAAACAATAAAAGTTTAGAAAATTGCACAGCCTGTTAATGTTTAACATATTTCCATTACAAAATCCGAAGAATGAAATTTCCTGTATATATAAACGTTATCTTACAAACTTCGACTACGTCCATTAACTTTACTATATCGAAAACATTAACGATCACATGGGACGAAGGCGATCCGGGATTCACTTAACCACTCGTCTGTTCCTCTCTTCACAATACACAACAAAGAATACAAACACATGCGGTGAAATTTATACGAACGAGAACAAATGATCACGTTACATTTGCTCTAGTATTCGTTACGTTGGTCAATCACTTCTACGAGCTGGCTTCATCGCACGATCTCAAAACAAATACTAAATAATTTCGTACATAGTACGATATTATAAAATTGCGTTCACGCAAAATACAATGTACTTCGATTTCATCGCTGCTACTAATTCTTTCTTTTCGTCTAACGATCCATTCAACTACTTTCGACAATAATGATTAACAATCAACAAAACAAAATGCTTGGAAAGTTGTATGAAAATGATGTCGAATAGACCCAAAAGTTACGTATGTAGGAAATTTGACAGCGTTCAAAAGGTGATTACTATCAAGTACCGAGTAATTTCGATAAAAAAATCATAAAACCAGTCGAATAGACGAATACCGTAGTATTTTGCAAACAATAAATTACTTCTGGCAAATACATACGCTATGAAAGAAACGGTAGTATCTTATTTTAGGATTAACTTTAATTCGGAACATTTAATGGAATTTTTTATGAAATATATGTATATGTGACACACATCAGTGCCGAAAACTTCCGCTAGACAAAGATGGTATCAATGTTTCCCAACCAATTTTGACACCACGAGAAAACTGCGGACGCTACTCACTCGATAAACTACTTATGACATCGAAGAAACAAAAGTACGCGATAGTTCTACAAGTTTCATTAATTATCTTTATTCTTCGACTTTCCTCAGATTTTCGAGGTAAGTATACTCGTAACGTTCACGATCTATTCATTCTCTATTAAGAGAATGAAATCATAAGAACTGATCCATCATTTAAGAGATACAGGCTTACACGCGCGTTATTTAATACCAGACGAGAAAAATAAAATCAATACATACAACGACTGTACGCTTAAGAAATTTTCATGCTGGCATAGCAAAGGAAAGCTAGTAGAACGGGAGTGTTTTTTGTCTGTATGAACCTTCTGTATGAACCTTCTGTATAGCTTAGACGCCAGTTCAGAGAACTCAACAGTTTAAGTACAAAATAAGATAAATATACTAGGTATCTAACGTTGCTGAACGTACGAGTGCCGAAGAAAGTTTCACATTGGTGCTCTGTCGATGACTACTTCTACTTTTATCCCCTCGCGAGAGCAAACACTTTGCAGTTTCTCTGAGACTAGCTCTTTGGTGGTTACTAACGTGTGTACGGCTACTGCTGTGTGTAAGGGGATGGTGATTCACCACTAGAGATGCAGAGGACTCACCAGATTCCCCATCTTCATCTCCGGTTGTATCTCCGGTTGTGTCGCTTTCGCTGCTATCCGCTTCACTGGATTCACTCGGAGTTTCTTGACCTCCCATTCTATTCGATGCTGGTACAGTTTGCGATATACTACCACCCACTCGGTGCATAAATAAGCTGACCTAGAACACACGTTAAGCGCTTACAATATGCACTTGCCGTTCTTACCAACGAACAGAGAAACTTACTTTAAAATCTGCACTGTACGCTTTATCTTGCTTGTCCTTGTGTGCGCCATCTAATCCCCATTTATCTATAGTTAAAACAAGTGTAGGTGGCATAGGCCCGAGACTAGCCAGTGACCCTGCTCTGTGTCTCATATGGGACACGACCATTGGTAATTCCATGGCCGTACCATCGCAACTCAATGCCCTTGCAGAACGCTCAACTGGTAACTCTACATTATCGTATTCCGATGTTAAGTAGTCGCGCACAAAGAACGTATTAAACCAAAAATGAAACAATTTCTAGATATGAAACAAACAATAAATTACCGTTAAATATTACATTCTAACAATGTTTCACCATTTTCAATGTACTCGATAACTCGACCAAGACAATTACCTTCCGCTTCATCTTTGTGTTAAAGAAATCCACTCGTATATCTCCCTTGAGCGCTACGCTGTGTTTCAGGGGGATGCAAACATTGCGCATTCCCTTCTTCACTTCGACTATATCCGAACTAAATATCCTTTCCTTCGATTCAGATATTACGCAATGCAAAGCTAAAATACAGGAATGATATGTTAGTTGCTCTATTTTGCATAATTATTATTTTCATTTATACTGTACGTTTCTCATTGTTCTTACATCCTTGACCACCATGAAAAATGGGAGCTGGATCTAATTGTATTTTCCGTAACAGCAATGTAACTGGTTGATAATTCAATCCCTCTTGAACCAAAGTAGCATAATATTCCACATACCTCCTCTGAGAAGGTATCGTCACTCCCTTCCTAAATAATCCATAACATATATGAATTGTATATAATAAAGAATAAGAGAGATACACACGTGTAGATGTAGAGAAGAGTTATAACGAATAATTACCTATCATGTGTTCTCTCAGTTCCATAATAGTTAAGAGCATCTGCGGCAGTGGCAAATTGTTTGGTGTGAAGAAGATAACAGCAAACCATTACACCTGTCCGACCTTTACCAGCTTTACAGTGAACTACAGCTACATTTTCTTGGTGTTCGGACAGCCATTTATGCACGTCCTCGCAAAATGGCTTAATTAGTTCTAACATTGGTGGATTATGATCGTCAAAGGCGTAAGTCGCTACTCGTTCTTTAAACTTTTTAGAATCATAAGACCTTTCCGAACATCTAAAACATAAATTTTACCATAATTATCTAATTTTGATCTTTCTTTTCTAATATTATAATAATGTGTATCACTTACAGATTATAAATCTTATAGCGATCTTTATGTCTAGTTTCCAACAGTTTAACAACATCATCTATGTGATTTCTATATACTGCTTCTAAATTTTCAGCAGGGAAACCCATAGCTATTAAGTTGTCCCTTATATCTATTATTAACGTTAAGGAACATTAAAAGTACATGGGTTAAATATGTATTATATAAATAACAAATTGGAAAATGAATGATTGCTGCAGAAGGATACATGTGAGATCAAGATTAAAACCATCTTCTGTGAAGCGCTTACGACTTTTGCTCACAAGTCCCTTGATGCGGTTAGTCATCTTCATATTACTTATAGTGTTGGCCATGCTCGGCTGACTGTGCCTCAAATCTTCTACCTCGACTCCAAAGAACTCAGTTTCCGCCTCTTCTTCACTGGACCTTTCTTCTGCTTCCTGCTTTTCAAATAACTTTTTAGCCTGAATGAGACAAGTATTGAATTTTTTTATCTATTTACACTTTGCTTTTATATTTCTCATGCCAAATCAAATAATCTATTGTACCTGTGGCTTACGAGCCGAGGCGTCACAAGAGCCCAGTTCTGGTCTTCTTTGTTCCTCCAGACAAACATGGAGGGGTGTTACTGATGCTGAGATATGCTCTGAGATTTTATTATTCAACCTGCTGCCTGTAGGTCTTCTGCAGGAAAAGCATATACCCATCAATTCCCACAGCATATATTGTCTCGTCTATTATCCATCTCATCAAGTTTTTATCTTCTCTTGTAATACTTGGTCACTTTGTTGTAATTTGACATTAACACCACCATGGCTATTGCTAGTTCAATAATGTAGCTATCGATGTACAATTCTCATAGAAATGGAACTTGATAAAATCCACACGTAATGCACAACACTACACGAATGAACACTATGTAAATGCTTCTCTTAGTAATGTTTAGTTATTACTATTGCATCTCTGTGGGAGTTTGAAACACACAAAACAACTTGTTGAATGAAAATAAAAATATAACTGGCAATGAATCACAAAGAAATGCAATGTATATTTTTGCAAAGGTATGTTTCTCTTGTAATGAATTGTAAGAAATGTGTTACACGAGCACTGATAAATAATATGAACATTACGATCAAGGTGAGGAGAAAAAAATAAAAATAAACTTACATCTTAATTCGAATGCAAACGTTAAGCGTTATACTAGTTTCATGTTTGTGTAAATACTGTAAAATCAATTTCGGTGTCGTTTCACGAGAGAATTAAAAGTACAGTTAACGAAAGCATTTAGAATATTTTCTAGAAGTAGAATTGCATCGAAATTCGTGTTCTACGATAAATTAAAAACGTATACGAAAGCAGTACGAAAAATTCACGACGAATGCACGAATGCACGAAGGAACGAAATAGGAGAAGGAGGATGGGGATGAGGGGAAAAGAAATAAGAATTTCCACGATCCGCGTTCACTTGATTTCGAGTTCGTTATCGGAGAAACATTACTCGTAAGAGAAACGCCGTGTAGAAGCGTCGAAGGAAAAGTTAGGTTAAGCACCGTTCGCAATACATCACACAGGCCTCTTAACACCACGGTACACTTTCATGCCAGTTTCACTGATGATGCACCGATACCGTTCGCGCTCTCCTTAATTAACAGTTCACATGCCGCTTGCGACGACTTTCTTCGTTATTTCGAGTAATCATTCGGGACACCACACTAGTTTTGAAAAGTAAAGGAGCAATCTTTTCTCGGGTATAACATTAAATTCAGCCCAATACTTCCGGACCATGTTCTCAACCGCTGTGTAGCGGCACTCCCAATTACGGTGAATTTCTAAGAAAGAACATTAATACAGAGATTAAACGATCTCGGTAGATCTACCGAGGTCATGCCGTCTAGTTTCCTTGCACTCGAGAAATTTCATCTAGTTGCTGCAGAGGAGAGATGAAAAATTCGTTTGAAATCCTCCACTCACAGTTGGATTGTATCTCGATAGCACATTCGCAAGTAACAGCACGAACTTGAGATCTGTATTCTATTTCGAGAAGGTCCAACAATTGTTGAATGCGTGATTCTTCGAGGTACGCGAAATCTGTGAAAGAACAGTAATCCTTATGTCACAGTTCTGCTTTGACAACGTATGTACTTATGCATGGAAGTGGAAGCATAGCTCGTAGATATATCGTTACGTGCATACGCATGTCACGCACACTCACCAACAATGCATCGGATCGTGCACCGCAGGTGTTGCAGAAGAATGATTCGGTCCGTGAACAAAATCTACTATGCTTGAGAATCTGAGGAGTTTAGGAACGATCGTACCGGGATCCGGTCGCTGCTGTTCTTCTTCTTCTTCTTCTTCTTCTTCTTCTTTTCACGCTCACTCGCGTATCTTCGTTGAGTAATCAACAGTGCGAAACGATTTCGAAAAATGAGCAACAGAGTTAGGTTTAATCAGCGAATGGAAGTACTCGTTCTAACATCCTTTTCGAACACACTTTAGATCGGATGCGAAATTGAAAGTCTGCCGCAGCCACCTTTATCACTAGGAGCGCCATTCACAATGACGCGATCCTACCGCGCTCGATTGCGCTTCTCCCTGCCGCCGTTCGCTACTGCGTTGCCTTCACCTTCGCTCCGGGGAAAATATTCTTCTCTCTTCTCGTTACACGGTGTACCAGCGAGTTTAGGGCTATAGCTCACCGGTCGAAAGGAGGATCAAGGGAAGGGTAGGAGACTTACGAAGGCTTTGCCCTCCTACAACTTTCATTCCCGGAAACTTTCGCTGCTGTTCTCGCTGCTCACTCGGACGCTGTTAGTATCCTTCCCTCTGCGCATGCGTCCCTTCTTCTTTCCCCATATTTTCCCCGCTCTTTCTTTCTACTTACTGATTCTTCGCGCCGAATCACAGGGATTAACATTCTTTTCCCACGAATTCTGCAATCGATGGAACTTCTTTTACGCGATCAATCTTATTTTAATCTTCTTTCACTTTCTGCTCGCTTGTCGATTGAACGATTCATTTCTTTCTACAAATCGATCAATCGATATTTTACAAAATTACAAATTTTAATCTAGGATTTTACACAACGAAAATTCCAATGTCTACTAAAGTATACATGTCGAATCTAGGAGTCATTCTTTCTTACTGTTTCAATCACTTATTCTAACTATATAAATGATATACATACCGGTTAACGTTAATCATTCTTTATAGATCAATAGTTTACGTACTTTTTTTCTTCATTCGTTATATTTATATAATTAAACTACATTCTATACCTTAGAAATAAGTCATTTTTTCTTCCTTACTAGTTCTTAGACTCTTTAGTATCGTTTACAAAACACGACGAAAATACCAAATGATACGACAACGTTCTATGTTCCGGCTCATTTATAAATTACATTTACGAATTATTACCTGTGCATAGGATAGATACAGATTTATACGTATCGACCTAACAATGGACTGATAGAATTTATGAAACAATAACCAAGATATATCGATTAATTTTATGATACATTACATCGAATCTTTATATGTACACAAACATCACACACATTCACACATACAAAGGTGATTTAAAACAAGAATTCCATACGTGCTTAGGAACTTCCAGTACACCAAAATTTAATCTGATTTACGATACAAAATTATATGAAATGAATTATAACGATAAAGTAATGATACTGGAAGATATTTGATTGTAAACAAATCTATCGAGGTAGATCTTAAGATCATATCACTCTACATGCTTTTGCATCACAAGGCATGTTAAACTTGCATACAGAATGTGGCACTGCCATCATACTTCGTTACAAAATTTCTCCCATTTTCATAGATGGCCGCTACAACTTTATATTACATATTTGATGTATGTACTTTTCAACTACAATTTTGAATTAAAGTAAGAAGTATGTCCAATTATGTGATTTAACTAAAAAAGATATACTATTAAAAAACTATATTTTCCAAGTATCTTCTCTCGAAAATGTAAGGGTTTAACGTTAATCAATAAATATATTATGTTTTTTAATCTAAATTTAATTTTGCCATTCCAAGAGTCCCTGTGTGAATCTTAGACGTTTTCATCTTTTTACACGAGGTAAGTAGATCTTCCATCGTAATGGGTCGTACAGCGTCATGAAATTCTTCATCATCGCCACTGGTACTTGCTTCTCTGAAAGTAAAGAAGAAAAGAAGAAAGGAAGAGAGAATTATAGATCGATTTGTATACTGCAAGTTAGTTCTAAATTAATCAGAATTAGATATTAACTGTGTATGAGTGCGTAAATAATCTCGAACTCGGTAGACAGACGCATTTCTACAAAGCTCCTGCAAATCTGAACCAGAAAAGCCTTCTGTAATTTTTGCCAATTGTGCAATATCTACATTCTCTGCTATTGGCTCATGATCTAATATCAACTTTAAAACTTGCATTCGTTGTTGTTCATTCTGAAACATATGCACAGCTATTATGAATAAAACGATTACTTATAGTACCTAGAATTTGATGAAAATTTTACATACTGGTAGACCAATATGGAAAGTAGCTGGCATGCGTCTAAGTATTGCTCTGTCTAAATCCTGTGGTCTGTTGGTAGCACCCATTACAATTACTGTACAAGATGGATCAGTGATTAAACCATCCCAAAGAGACATAAACTGTGCTTTCATCATTGCAGTTGCCTCATGATCTTGTGAATTACGTGCTCTTAAAAATGAATCTATAAAATGAAAAGTAAAAGACTATTTCAAAATGTTCATTATACACGTACAATTCTATATTAAATCAATATTTTCAGTTTTATTCAAACACACCTATTTCATCGATGAAGATGATGCATGGTTGCAGTTTTACTGCCAGAGAAAAAACTGCTGCTGTTAATTTTTGACTTTCTCCATACCACTTATCGGTTAAAATGCTTACATCTAAATTAATGAAACACGTTTTAGTCTCTTTGGCAGTAGCTTTTGCGATCATAGTTTTACCACATCCTGGTGGTCCATGCAACAGTACCCCCTGGGAAAGAAATTTTAGTCATAATATAAAGTTGCTTCGTAGCGTGTCATCTTAATCTCATACCTTTGGTGCCTGAGTTAATTGAGAATCTTCAAACAATTCCTTTCTTTGTATAGGTAATATAACTGTTTCTTTAAGTTCTTGAATAACATGTTCAAGACCTGCAATATTCTCCCAAGAAACCCGGATATCCTTAGGATCCACTATGTGGTTAGCTATCATCATTTCGTAATCTGTTAACTGATCCATTTCCACAGACCACAACAGATTATCCGTTTTAGCTAACTTTCGCAATTGTTCACGTGCCTGAAGTAGATTTATTATCAGAGAGTTTTCGGAGAAAGCGATATAGAAAGAAAAATGATATTTCTCATCAATGAAATTTATGAGGTTATGTGAGAAAGAAATGTTAAAAGCGAACGAGAACAAATGCGTAACCTTTTTCCTAGCCTTCTTTTTTGCATTATTTGTGGGATCCAGTTGATTCATAATCCATTTCATACTGAAAAATCCAACAGCCGCAACAAATGATACTCTTGCTATAAGCACGAGTATCTCTGATCGTGTATATCCAACTCCATCGGCAACATTCATTTTCTGCCTAAATTTACCTCAAATTCAGCCGAATGTTTGATTTTTTGCAGCAAGCGTTACCCCACGCTTTGTAAATTTAACATGTCACTCTGAACACTCTTTTCAAATCGTTAATAACTCGATGGCTTTCCAAGGAACGACCAACAGACACAGATGACGAAATCAGAGAAGAAAATGTATAGAAGCATGCGCAAATCGTTCACATCTATGAAATGTATCATTTTAATATTTTTATGCAATGGTCAACAATATTTCTATAATTCCTCTTTTAGTGAAATTCGATTTGAATTAAACATGTCAAATCCACAATTTAAGATGTCTGTATGTGCATATATGTATATACGCATATATAGGTACATGTTTCGATTAAAATGCAACAATCGATAGAAAGTTGGTTAATGTTCAAATTTGAATATTTCAAAATATATTTATTTATATTTCAATTTGGTACGAACTGCAACGGCACTATTTACTGTAGTATGTGCATTATACGTATATGTATACGTACATAAAGGTTTATATGGTCAACGTGACATTGCGTATTTTACGCCCAAGGATTCGCTAAAGCTTTCATAATCTCGCTTGACATAATTAACAAGCAGCCGTTGAATTTTCACACTTAAAACCCTTGTAAATCATTCCAGGATCGTTTCTAGGTCCTTCCATTATTCCACTTCGCTCATAGAATAGAATACATGTGTTGCGGTATACATCATAAATAAAGTAAACAGTTTATTTCGTTTCAAATTTACATGAAACATATTCGGTAAAACAAAGATTCACGCGAGTTTAGAATCTCTGTATTGCGAAAGAAATATTTATTTAAAAAACTTAATGCTACAATAATAAAGTGATGTAAATATAATACATTCCAATGGACGGATATTTAGAAATGCACTTTTCGAAGTTATGTATTGAACCTCTTTCCAAAACGATGTTCTCGATTTTTTTAGTACTGCTCTATATCAAGTGCACTTATCTTAAGGAAAATACATAGAGAGAAATGGCAAGTAACGATAGGATCGTCACTGAGAACGACGATAACATCGTCGCTTCGTTACAAGAGTCTTCTGAGCAGGAACATTCCTCCCAATAGACACCATTTTTATGAACCCCCCAATTGCAAACACCAGTGACTCCGGTACTGGCTACGGACGAACATCGTCGGATCACCTGCCGCCATCTACCGTCCCCTTTAACAATTATATCAAACAATAAACTTACTGTCAACCATTCGCAACGAGGAATGTCGCGCGATACTTCGAAGAGATATGAATATTAATTATGCACTAATTGTGAAGAGGAGAGGGAAGGCATTTGAAACAAAAAGTCGTAGGAAAGAAAAGAAACTTACAGATGAAACCACGGGGACTCTGATGCGTTACTTTAACACAGAAAGTGCCAGGCATGTGAGACTCTTCACTGTTGCATTCAATGGCGATATTCTTTTCTTTGTCAAACTTTTCATACGCTCCGCACAAATCTTCACCTTTGGGATCAGTATCGCTGCTGCACTGATAACAGCGAATCGCTTCGGTATCTAAAATTCATCCCAATCAACTGAAATTTCGATCGAGTCGAGTACCATTTCTCATAACCTATAATTGCACGTAGTCGCCAGTGTAGTTTATATCTCGAAACAAAAATTCTATCAAGTAACCTCCACTACAGATTTCGACAGATTCTTCCGCAAAATGTAATATTCCATCACACATGGTAAATGACCGAGTTTTGTTTCTCAAATGGCTTAGCTACACAAACTCTCGCATGCAACTTTCACTACCCGACAAATTTCCGCAGATTTCCGCAGATTTCCGCAGATTTCCGCTTACCTATCGCTACACATAACAGTAGTAAACAAACGACACTCGAAGTAAAGCTTTCGATTGCCATTTCGATGGATTTTCATGTAGAACAGTCACACCACAGCTATTGCATACCTTGAGCGCATACTTAGTTACACAGTCATTTATAGGGCGTTGGTTGGCTTGGGTTTAGATGACTTCTCATAGTGAAATGGTTTACCAGGATCGTGCGTACGAACGCAAGGGCCCTTGTCATATCATTTACATTCACATTTACACATGTACATATATTATGTACTACAATATTCATTTCAATAAAATTATAAAATGTAAGACACTGAACTTTCTGGAAAAGGAACATGAAAGAAATTAAACGATAGTGAAAGTCAGGAAGAAGGTGATGGTTATTTCTAATACTCGTCCACAGCTTAAAGTTTTACCATATTCCGGACTTTTTAGAAGGCTCTGAACGAGAGCGAAATGAAGAAGTGCTAGAGTTCTGGCTTAAAAACGCATTTTCAAACTTCGCTACCAGAAATTCTCAGTGGATTGCAGTCGTCCTGCTGCTTTTTCTTTGTCACGAGCCTCAAAGTATTAGGTATAAAAAGAACTGGAATAAATGAATCTAATAAACCACACCTACTGTATTATACGCAAGGCTTTCTGGTTAAAACACTCCTCAGTATCTTTCTTTAATCGCTGCCGTCCAATTTGCAATGCAGAAAAATCAAAAATAATTCTTCGTTTATGGAAACGAACGATTCGCTTCGATTACCTGAGGAACCAGGAAGATCTTGCTACCTATGCGGTAGGTCATTATACGTTACCCATACAAATCGCAACAAAATGAAATGATGACTAATTGTCAGTTGAAATAGTAGCGAACTTTGAGCTTCTGTAACTCCGCCAAAAAAAATCGCAGAGGAGTGAGCTTGGTCTCATTCTAAGCGGCAAAGCCTCTACTTTGACGTGGCTGAGTTGAACTTGTACAAAAAAAATTCTTGACTTCACGACCCGCCGAGGAAGAGAGGGTTGTTCTTGCACAAAAGTTCTCCAACTTCAGTCGTCCGCCAGGAACTTGATAAATTTTTTTCGCGACTGTTTCTTCAGGGAGATTGGAATCTGAACCTTCCCCTTTCGAACGAGACCTTGGCGAGATCTCTGCGATTTTTTTTCGCCGAAATATGGAAGTCTGAATGGAAAGTGAGCCGCCAGCCTCGGAATCGCGCAGCGATCCAAAGCCCGAAAAACTAGTCAATCTTTGAGCTTCTGTAACTCCGCCAAAAAAAATCGCAGAGGAGTGAGCTTGGTCTCATTCTAAGCGGCAAAGCCTCTACTTTGACGTGGCTGAGTTGAACTTGTACAAAAAAAATTCTTGACTTCACGACCCGCCGAGGAAGAGAGGGTTGTTCTTGCACAAAAGTTTCCCAACTTCTGTCGACTGTCAGATTCAATTCAGGAGTGTAAAAATAGAGATTTTGCTCTTTTTAATAAGTTCAGGTTCACCTTGCTGCAATTTGTTTTCATGAGGTTGCAGCAAGTCGAACATGTACATCTTTTTGGTGCAGAATTAGTTATCCTTTCGTTTTGCTGGTAAGTGGATGTTTGCAGGTAAAAAGCGGGTTGATAAATTGGCAGAAGTTGTTGGTTGGCAGGATTCTAATGGAAATAGATCAGACGGGTTGGAGACGAGGGAATTTAAGGTATCTACTTACTATAGCAAGTGCTTACCTACATGTATAGATATCGAGACATCGGAATATCCGTGTATGTGCAGAGTCAGCAAAGGTCTCGCCTACTATGTATGTCGAGACACGAAAACGCTTTTCCGGCGACATGTAGGAAAATAAGAGTTCAAAAATAAAGAGTGGTTAGAAATAAAACCGGACCTGATCGAGAAAAAAAATTGGAAGAAAAAAGATGATAGAGAAGAAGCAGAGAGTAAAGCAGAGACCTTTTCATATATTGTTAAGATAGTCAGGTATTCCGTCGTTTCTATACGAAACAGACAGACCAAGCACGTATGTCGTTAGCGGAACATTAGCAACTGATTTTCTTCTACGTTTCTTCGTCTCCCCGTATAAAGAACTTTATTGGGTAATCGACGGGGCGCTTTGTAATATTTTGTACTTCTACTTGATCGTATTCTACTCTTTTTGGATGCGTAAATTTGATGTTCGAGTGAGTATAACGCCATAGGCTCGTCGCTGCACTGCACTGTGTGGAAGTGGTGAATAGTTGGATATCGTCAGCGTGTCGTCGATATCGAATTTCAGGAAGAGCCAAGTACTTATGCAGTGTAGCCCGCGGGTTGGAAGTTTGAAAGCCTCGAATGGCTCGTCGCGCGAGTAGCAACGACCATCGGTAACGGTAGCCCCTTTGGAAGCTCATCTCTCTCGTCATTGTAATCTTGGCTTTCGTTCCAGCCCCGTTCATTCTATTCCGACCGCCTTTGGCAGAACATAGCTCGACTTTGCAGCGGACAAGACGATAACTCAGCGCTGACATTGCCACCGACACCTGCAACTCTTATCGTGTCAGGGCGCGCCGCGACGCAGCTGTTTACACCGTTCATTTCTATATCGAATAAACGTGGTACTTGTATTCTCCGATGATTAGCGTTGCATCGTCGAAAATTCAAGGAACCAACTTCGCTGCACGTTTCGATTCCGAGTGAACTAGAAATCGAGGGGAAATGATTGGTGACAAAAGCGAGAAGACAAAGTCAGATTCGGAAGATTGACGATCAGCTTTTGGTAAATGGAATTGATTTTATTCGAGAAGACGCATAATGGTATTCCTACGGGAGTGGATAGGCGAAAGTTGGAGGAAGGATCGAATGAAATTTGAATAAAAATACCGTCTTCTCCCGGATGCGTTTCCCGAGAGGCAAAATAAAGCTCGGCCTTAGCCCCTGAGGGGTCAGCTGGCGCCATTCCTAAAGGATGTCACCATGTATAATATACATATAGGCAGATTTTCCAATGGGTAGCGTTAACGATAAGTAAATAGGGTCCAGGCAAGCTTATACGTACGCGCTTTTACTCCGTTTCGTAATGGGTACGGCAAGAAGTAAAGGAGGAAACAAGAAGCAGGCAAGATGAGGAGGAGGTCCACTGGTAGAGATCGTTGGCGAATAGAAGAGGAGGAGGAAATTGGTTTTGCATTAGAAAGCCGATGGTCCATGATAATAGAACGTTTCCTAGGCGCAAGCACGACCACTTACCCCGTATGAATTGTTCAATTACGCTATTATCCGATGCGCAGAATTCATTAACGTTACTACGTTGAATGACTGAACGAATAGCAGATATTCTGAAATCGGATAGGACGATCTGAAGATGAGAAAGGGTCGGCGAGGGGATGGGATTGTATTGGAAGAAGGCGTTTATGGATCCGCGTTCATAGCTATTCGTCGAGGACGTGAGTAAATATTGATGTCGACGCGTGAGCCGATCGCGTCGAGAATAAGCCACTCTCGAGTCCGCCACTTCATATACATACAATACGTCTTCGTACATCTACCTGTTTTCATAACGACGAAACTTTCGGTCATGTTCTTCCCTGCGAAGAAGGAGGAAAGGTGCATTTGGTTGGCAATGTTCTGCATCGCTGAAGGCTTGGTACGCAGCGACTTTGATCTACATACCACATTAAATGCCGCGGAAGAGAAGGAAAGGGAAGTGTCGTGGGTGAGCAGACGCAAATTCGGTTCGGAGTTGAGGGCAGGTTACGGACCAACCGATATTTCAAAGCCCAGTTTCCAGGCTTTTGAGATTCCATTACGGCCGCCAGCGGCGAGAATCAATATTTAAATTCGTAGGTAATGGGAACGTAGGTAATGACTGCAATTATGGAACGTGGTCTGCCTAATAAAACGCTCGAGTTTTCAGCATTTTCGTAGTTTAGCCTCGGCATTGCTTGCCCGCATCTATTTCACGAATATTTCAGAAAGTATCGACTTTCGAGCGCCTTGTATTGACTCTATCGAATTTCGATGACTTTGCGAATGACCCTGGACCCTGGTCAATTCGTATCACTGTCCTTTATCTATTTCGGGTATCGCGAAAGACAGACAGAAGGCACAGGAAAGAAGCAGATTTCTGTGCGTAGCTGAGCGCCACTGGTCGAGCCGAGTTTGAGTTGGCCGTCGAGGTAGAATTGTGCGTGGATCAATAAATCGCGCGTTGAATGGAACGGTTCGACGGAGACGCAAAGCACGGAATAAAGGGAGCTTACGAAGCTTCAGCGGGGAATTGCGTTGTAGGCCAACGTCCACCGATTCCGGTCAATTAACTTTCGTTGTCTATACGCGGTATACAGATATTTCGAGCAAGTTGCATGTTAAATCTTAGTTAGCTAGCGATTAGCGAGCGGATATGTCGGCGACGTTTACGATCAAGATTCGATGGAATTCGGTGGGAGGAGGAGCAGGATAGCTGGAGAAGATATATACGCGAGTTAGACCGTAAATGTGAAGTCGTGGCGCGACCGAGAGGTCAGATTCTGCAACGACCAGTTGTATTCTCAACGGATAGAAGAGCAGCTCGGGTTAACGCGAATCTACGATGCGTGTTAATACTCTAGCCTGGCTACTCTTCAACCAACCAACGTTCTCGGCTTTGTTCGATTCAACTCTCGACGACTCGTAATCCCGCCAGTAAAGCTACTGCCGAAAGGGCTTTTGTCTGGTATCGCGAAAGTTGACCGAGTAGAGTTCGCCTTCTCTCATTCTTTGCGATCGCCCTTCTGCGTGTCTTTCTACCAAAACTTTCTTCGTTTCTTCGTTTCTTCGTTCGAAAGAACCGCACATTGCCTAGTTTCTCTGTTTCAACGAAAGAAGGAAAGCCTCGTCGCGAGAGCCCAAAGGATACACAAGACGATGGGTAAACGGTTCGCCGAGGTCGAGAACTCTAGATCGATTTCTAAGAGCCCGTTGTAAAGAGGAATCGCGAAATAGATTGATTGGACCCTGTAGAAGCGTTTGAACTTGAAAGATATTCGAGGGATAAGCACTCCCTCCTTCTGGTCAGCCGTTGCGATGTAAAGGGGAAAGGGAAGAGAAAAGTAGAAAGCAAGAGAGTCGAGCGTATTTTATTAATCGGCAGGCGCACTGTTTCGAGTTACGTTCGGTCTATCGAGCAGCCAAATTGCTATCGCTGGGGCACGGTGTATCCGCGCGCGGATAAAAGTCGAAAGAATGCTTGAATTTGCAGGCACTATTATGTTGTCCGTTTATCCATTAAGGTCCTCGATTTTCGGCCGTCCTGCCGAGCTGTTTAGAAAACACTGGCCGCCCGTTGAAAGGTGCTGGAGATAAAGGGGCTTTCGAAAGGCTGAGAAACAATGAACGCGCTTCAATTATCGCGCGCGCGCGAGCGAGCGCGGGCCTGTTAAAAAATCCGCTTATATCCTCGGCGAAACTGAGTGTATATCGACCCTCTGGACCAGCCATAACTTCGGCAAATAACGTTCCCGCGAGGATTTTAGGAAAATCTGGAACATGGCCAATGCTGTTCCCTGCCGCGTTACAACGCTCCACCTCAGTTTATATTCCTGCTCTTTTTCCCCACTATTTTCCTCACTATTTTCCGATTTATACGTTTGGCAATGCAACGAGTTACGCGCACCAACAACGTTCCAGCTCCTCTCTTCCTTCTCTTAAACCCTTCTATCTGTAAGCTCGAGTCACGTATTTGGATCATTCAGATTTGTCTGTAATCGAAAGAATTGCAAAAGGTACGGAATGGAGCGGAACGGAAGGGAACAATGCCTTCTGTCAGAGGGTTCTGCATCGTCTCACCTCGCCTCGCCACACATGGACTATTCAAACTTCTAATTGTAAGACAATAACAGGGGCGAGGGACCTAAAGTTGCGTCATCGAGTAATTGAAATAGGTAGGCGACGAAACAATTCGACGGGTTAGAGATGGAGCCCTGTTTTCGAGAGTGCACACGTACGCTTCACTGCGCGCCTTCCTTTAATTATCGAGGGTATGTAAATAGGTTCGTTAGGATTTTTCGTTTTCAAGTGCGAACGAGCACGGTGCCCGCTTCCCTCTGTTCCAATGAAATCGCAACACCCTTCTTCTTCTTCTTCTTCTTCTCCCTTAGATTGGCACGTTTGCTTACCAAACATTTCCTTCTCTTTCAGTCCTAACGAATCTGTATAAATTGTCATTTTGCGAAGCAATTGCAATTTGTTGCGAGTCGAAACGATCGCGTTCGTTGCGGTGAACCGATTGGCACACTGCCTGCGCGCATCGCAACAGGTAGATTCGCAATAACGGTTTAACGAAGAAAATAATTTCAAAGTTTTCGAGCCGCGTCATATCAAGCTGTGTATACACAGATATGCAGATATCTATAGTTTGTGCGATACACTGGATAAAAGACTTGTCGCACGACAGGGTAAAGGCCCCCCTCATTTCGAGACTTTTTGCCCCTATTGTAAATGCAGCAACTTCCGACTCCAATTGATAGACCGTTAGACGCGATTCCCTCTTTATTTTCTCTTGCGAAGCTAATTCGTGGTTCAGTAAAACTGAAACTTTCGAAAATGCTGTCGGCGAGTACGTCCTCGACAGTTTTATCGTTTGTCAAAGGCAAGATAATTAAAAGCTTGGATCGGCATGCGAGATTGTTCGTCAGTCGCATTTCCATGCAAACGACGCGACGCGACGTTGCGAGACACAAACGCGTCCCCTGTTCTCCGAAATCCAAAGATAGAAACTCGACGAAGCCAAGTATCAGAATGAGCTTTCTTCGTTTCTTGTCGAAATCGCTATAAATCGCTAGAAATCGAGCATCGCAACCGAGCTACCGATCAATTCTAACGAAATTTCTGCACGCAATTATTATGCACTTAGAATGAAGAAAGAAGCAGAAGAACGACAAAACGACAGAAGGGCAGAACGTCGGTACAGTGGAACGGAAGGAAGGCACGCGTGGTAGCTGCAGGAGAACGGAAGGGGAGGAAGGACAGAACAGCGAGAGGGTGGCAGGAAGAGAGAAGGTGAAGGAGAGCATGTTAGAGAGCGGGAGAGAGAGGGAGAAAACGAGAGAAGGGTGGTGGGTTCAGTGGTCGGTTGGTCGGTGCCGTCGGTGGTGAGGCTTCAGTCTGTCTTGCGCCGTCGAGAGGAAGGACGTCGTTCGACGTCGAGCGCGGCGTCGAGCGCGACGAGCCGACGAGCCCGTCCGTAATTCGCCTACCTAGTTCGCGTTCGCTCGTTCTCTCTACATATTATTAGTGTTACATTCGTTTTCAGCTGGACATGCACTTCTCTTCTCGTCCCTTCTCCTCTTCGTTCTCTTCAATTTTCATCGAGGAGAGTCAGCGCAGTCGAGAAACGCCGGGTTCGTAGCTTCGTTTTCGTTTCGTTTTCGCTTCGTTTTCGCTTCGTTTTCGCTTCGTTTCGCCTTCCTTCTCTTCTCTTCTACCTATCTATTCCCATCTCATTTTCTCCGAATAACTATATCGTCTCGTTATCCTTCTTCTCACATGCCTTTTTTCCATCCTATTTTTTTCCATTCTTGTCATGCCAAGAATCGATGAAAGTTCGAAGAATCTATAACGAACTGAGATGAATGAAACACTGATTATGGCCGCTCTTTCGATATTTCATCCTGCATATGTGCAAATGCAATAACAATCGATATCTATATAACAATTAACCGACTCGATTTCGAACGTAAACAATATCGAACATCGAGATGAACATTCGAGAGAGTATCCTAATCTGAACACGCGATACGCACGAACGTTTCGATTCCGCGTCTCTTAAACGATTCGAATTCTGAATGCTCGACACTTGTCTTAAATGAGAGTTTAGATCGTGGTTCTGGGGCAGACGCAATTGCGCGCGCACTTTTTTCTCTCTTCATTCTATGTAACAGACGAAAAAAGAAGAAAGAAATGTAACGAATCTACAAGATACGGTTTTACTACGCACTCAATCATGCATCTAGATGGATCGCGGGCGCGGCATGGTGCGCTCGTTTCGGTTAACCGTTTCTACGGCTTCTATAGTGACAGGAAACTGCTATTCACAGTGGCAGTTGTCGGCCACTCTGAAACGAAAAGCAACTCGAAAGAAGATGGCACATACGATTAAATGAGAGACATTTTGCCGATTCTTATATTCGAAAAAGAAAAGGCTGTTTTCTGCGAAGCAGACCAAGAATCGGTCCCTCGAAACATCTCTTTAAGAGCTCTTAACTCGCGGTCGTTTTGAAATTTTCATCGCCAAGTTTGATGACCAGTCGGCACTTTCCGAAGAAACTTTACCATCGTCGAGTTATCGAGTTCGAAAACGAATTTACGTTCGTGTCTGCTCGTTTGATATGTCTCGAAACTCGCGATCAGCGAATCGATGCATTGGCGCGAGAATCGCAGTGGTTTTCCGATAATTTTCAGAGCTGCATTCTGAGGGCCATCAATTCGATATTCGAGAAGACCAACGAATAATTAGGTGCAAATAGATGTATACTTATCTAGAAATTCGATAGGCGCGCCCAACGCGAACGACACAATTATGCAGATTTTTGGAGGTGGTAGAATGCAGCGGTTGCGTCGGTAGATCGAGCCGTGAAAATTTTCAACGATAGACCCAAGCGATGGCGATTGGAAATTGGATTCGGTGTGCCGAGCTTCACTATATAGCTTCGATAAAACCGCATCGTTCGATACAGGTTTACGATTTCTGATAATGCAGAAACGCGAGTTTCCGTTCGGTTTTCCGAGAGTTCGTCGAACCTGCGGTTTCCATCAGCAGCGTCCATCCCCTTGCCTGTCTTGTCTCTCTAACGTACAAAAATCGCTTGCTCGCATCTCGTTCATTTCTGTTGCGAGAGCGCGATACGAAACGCTTCGAGTAGCGATTCAATTGAACCTTTGCGTGATCGATATCCTTGGAAATTTATGCATATTTTTCAGGTCACTGTCAGCAGTCGGCGAGAACCTATCGAGAGGATATCTCGAAAAGTTGACTCGACCCAATGAGAACTACCAATGTTACGTGCGCTAGTCGTGTGCCAGCGTCGGCGTCGAGGTAGGCGCCAACGAAATTTCTGCCCCACAGTATTCTTCGAAGAAATAAAGTGCCAAAGAATCGTAGAAGATTAAGGGAGAGGTGGAAAATCAGGAAAAAGGAATAAATAGGCGGAGCGAGAGAAAACGGGGGAGAATGAGACACTTGCTCGACATTTCGTCGAAGAAAAGGAAGCGTTCGTAGTAAGAGTGAGGGGTAGATACGTGGATCCAGGTCGATCGGTGTGATGGTCTCGGGGTGGTGTCCGTGCGTGCCACTTGGCCGCCGGGAATCTCCGGTCCAGCAGCAGTCGGCCTCATCCTCGAGAAGTTTCGGAAACGACGGTGCACCCTTCACCGTCAGCTCTGTTACCGATCACGCAGAGATGGTCCAGATGTTCTACTACGAGAACCGTGGCAAATGCTGCAAGAAGCTCCTTCGGTACAACGGATATCCGAATAAGGTAAGCGCGCCCTGTCTTCCAGAAGCAATTACTACCTTTACTTCCATCCCCTAACGCATCGAGCAATTGCGAGAAGAGGGAACGGAGGGGTCGGTTGAAGGTGGCCTCGAGTCGTGCTCGCTCAACTTCTTTTAGGTCATATGTCCGCGGCAAACGTTGCACTCCGTTTGCTCCGTTGTTTCGTCTCGCGAGTCAAGACTAGCTATCGATTCGTTCGTCGGATTTACCTACTTCTTCCATCGCGCATCGAGTGAAAAACGAGCGGCAATTGGCGCGGCGGTGGCGGCAATCGTCGAATGGACGTTCTACGCTACTCGAGAGTTTCCGCGGCTCGGAAACGATATAATAGAAGAAAAGGATAGTCGTTCCAAGTTCACGGCGAGAGAGGTTCCAAGTTTTCGAAAGCCCCGGGGGAAATAAATCGATTCGCTATCTGAATAGCCATTATGCGGACGTGGCTTCGAGGCAAGCACGGAGGTTGGCGGACTGGTAGGTTGGGACGTTGGCTCGTCGGTAACGGCAGCCACACTCTATAGCTACAGAACTCGAAAGACGGGGGAGAGAGAGAGAGCGAAGGAAAAGGAGGTGAGGGTGAGACACCCGAACTGCTCGTAGAACTGGGCTAATGCTTCTGAGTTTCAAAACTCGTATCGGTCGGAATTTTCTTTCAATAACCGAGTTATTATTCGTCCTAACCATTTATTACGTTCCTCCCGTCCGTTGAATTTCCTTCTCTTTCACCCTCGCGCCCTCTAACTATATACGGCATCCTCGGAATTGCTCGCGAATTCAACTTTTCTTTAGTAAGGAGCTGTGCAGAGAGAAGCAAGGTGCAGCATTTGCCGCATTTGCCGCATTTCCTGTGACCGAAGGAAGAGTATCGGTTGGATTTTCACGAGGGGATACTCCGATCGTAAACTAAATCCTACGTCGACTTTCGTCGAAATATGCTTACCGCTCTACTTCTATCATTTTTTTCAACCATCTACTTTTTTCTCTTCCATTCCGTATTTCTTTTTATCGTACTTTCAAATCGATCGCATCTTGTCAACGCTTTTCTTCCACTTCTCGTTGCGGAAGTACAGCTTTATACAAAATTACGTTCATAACGTGGAAAACACGCGCGACGCGGCGAGGGCGAGGGTGAGGGCGAGGGCGAGGGCGAGGGCGAGGGGGCAGATAGCAAGGCTACCGGATAATCCTTTCCCGTGTCTGCAACCTGTAATCCACGCGGACGGTAGGTAGTCCTTCCTCGCAAACCTTTTAAATATGCATGAGTACGATTTCCGTCACTGATTTTGTTATCTGCATTTTAAAGGCTCTCAAGTAGAGATCTCTTTTGACTTTCCTCTTAGAATTGAACAACAGAACCGATCTTCTCCTTCGATTCGTGCAACTTCAATTCATGAAGCGTCTCTCTTCGTCGATTTATTGAAAGTTCGACTGAACGAGCGGCGTCGAGATCATTCTTGTACTCCAGCTGACCACGACTCTTTAAGAGAGACGAGCAACAGAGTCCGTTCGAGGAAGAAAGTTTTGACGAGAAGACACGAAGCGTAAGGGTAGTCGTAGACTCGAGTTTAGTATTACGATCGTTGCGGTCGCTCGATTCGACGAGACTGGTTTGTTCTCGAGCCAAGAATCGTTGGAAAGCTCCGATAACGGATGAATGCAAGGAAGAGCTGCACCATCGCCGCCCTACCGTGTCGGTTGGACGAAAAAACTGTTTCGGCCCCTAGAAGGGGGTGAAAACAAGGTTCCACAGATTCGAGGCGCATACCCGATGGCTCATTTCGAGAAATACGAATCGACTGGAAGTCGTGGAAAACGCGACGAAAATGTTGCGGAGGAGGCCGAATCTTGAGACTTCTAATTACACTTGCGTTTCCTAAGAGGTGGCTTTCTTCTCATCCGTCGCGCCGTACAGTTTTGCTCACGCATCATCGATCGTTATAACGCGCGGCAACGGGACAAAGCTCGCGCGAATAAAATCCGTCGTGACGAATAAATAAAACGCGAGAGCGAGTAGGAGGACTAGACGAAGCGACGCGACGCGCCGCGACGCGCCGCGACGCGGCGAGGGAAGTTACGGTTGGCGCGGGAGGAGGGCAGGTTCGAGTCGGTATCGAGAGCTAACGATAACGACAACGAGAGAAAGAGACAAGTGATAGGAGCGAGGGAAAGGAGGAGGAGGGGGAAAGGATTCCAAGGGGAGTTAGGAGCAGGAGTGGTAACTGGCATGAGAGAGACCTTTTGGCCAGGGGTTGGGATGAGCGAGAGAAATCGGAGGGGGAAGAAGAATACGAGGAGAAGAGAAACAGGTGATGTGTTGACGGTGGTGGAAGAGGGGTGGCCGAGAGGAAGGGATCAGGAAAGAGGGATGCGAAGAGGGAGAAGGAAGGAGGGGCTGGAGGGAGAGTAGGGAGAGCCGCGGAAAAGAGGGAAGAGGATGGATATTCCAGGCTGCACCCCGTAGCTGTCCCAGCGCATTGCCATGGCAACCGACCCTGAAACAGCCTGCGGCCGTCGCACCATCGGAGCTTTGCTTTCCGATGATAGTATGTAATAACGTATCCTCGCTTTCGTTGATGTAGGTCGCAGGACGTTACGTACAGAGCTGCCAACGGAAGGACAGATCTCTCGCGATATCCTAGACCTTAGACCCGTCAAAAGTCGTAATTACGCAACTTTTTGCAATCTACCTTCCTCCTTCTATGTCTACCCTTCTCCTGTACTCTCTTCCCTTACATTTTTTGTACATTTTGACATTTTTCGAGAACGACAGCCGCGTTTTACTTCTCATCGGTTAAAAGGTTAAAGGGTAGCGAAACGACAGCAAGAAGAAGGGAAAATACGATGTCGTGTGTTTGTCGATGCATCGTGGCAAGTGGCGTCGGCGTTTTTAATCGGCACCACTTCTTTCTAACGACCTTCCTTTGTTTAAGCCCCCACACCGCGCACTTCAGCCCGCGCTGATGTTCCGTCTCATACCTACCTCTTCTTGCATCACCATCTCCACAACCGCCCTTGTCTCTTGTTATCCTTCGCCCATTACCACTCTTTCGATATCGAATTCTCTTTTGATCTTGATCGTGGAACCTTTTCGCATTCTTCGACACAAGCGAGAAGAAAGTGATCTTAGGTTACTCCGTTCAACGAGCCTATTACATGCGCAAGATTAAGCTCGTCGTATCTAATTAGGTCTGTAGCGGTGGCAGGTGTAAAGTATTACTGACCGGGCTGTTGCATGATTCGGTGGGTAGCACGATTTCTGGGATTTCGTAGGAACCCGGATTTAATCTGGCTAGAGGTACTTACGAACCTACGTATGTATACCTACACACACCTAACTCTATATTTATACATAGAGGAGTACATATGCACATAGGTGTATTTATCGTCTGGAACGGCATTGCGTTACCAGGCTACCGCTTTCTCGAGCGACTAACCCAGAAAATACCCAGCGAGTGCTTTGTCCTCGGGAACTCGATCGCTGCGCCCTTCTCACCCCCGTCGAAAGAGAGGGAGAGAGACTTCTAACTGTTCTTCACTGTTCCAAACAAAATTTCGATCAATTCTATTCGCATTACGACTACGACACTTTTCAAGCCTTCTATAGACGCATCTTTCGTTCACATTGAAATGTAGCAAAATGTTCGGCCACCGTCATTTTCGTAACGCGATCTCGAAAGTTCGTCGCACGAAATTCGATACCAACTTCTCTTTCCTTCGTCGTCTTGCTTCCTTCCTTCCTTCCAACCCTCCTCCTTCTTCCCCTGCAGCTACCGTGCAGCCACCCTGCTGCCACCCTGCTGCCACCCTCCTGCTCCTACTCCACCTTCCGACGCTCCCTGGCGTTCGACGTTGCATCCGTTGCATTCGAGTGCACCCGTGACCCAGAAACCGTACCGAGCAAAAGTCCTAGGCTGCTTCTAGGGTTACCGGGGTCACGAGATCCTTCTCGCTTCTACCAGTGCAACCAACTTCCGAACGAAAGTATCTCTGTTCTTCTAACTAAATGCGAGTGCAACACACACGTGAAAGGAAAAGATATTTTCTCGTGTTTCTCGACCCGACTGCAAGTCAAATTTCAAAACAACTATTTCAGAATTTCGAAGTCGTATTACTTTGCTACAGCACAACGGAAACAGTTCCACATGTTTGCAGAAACTTTCGAGAAAACTTGAGACGGATAAAACTGAGGAGATGATCGGTTCGCGTTACGATTCCGTCGAATTCGGCACGAAATCGAGTCGAAACGGGAGCAACTGGATTCTAGGAATCGAGGCTACGGGACCGATTTCGCATGTCGGACCGTCGGATTAAGTGGCAGCTGACCAGCAGCTGACCAGCAGTTACCGAGACTTAATGCGAAGATACGAGAATCTCGAGGGATCACCACTACCATTCAGCTTAATCCTCTGAGGTTTTTTGCGATCAGCCATCTTCCGAAGCGATCTTTAACATTTCAAGGACGAAAAGCATAGAGGATGGTCGAGGTAGCTGACAGTGAACCGTGATACCTGCTGAATAAGGAGAAGAAAGTGGAAAGCTGAAGAAATGTAATGGGGTGGGATGTAGGCGGTGAAGACGGAAACGAGAATGAAACGAGAATGAAACGATCACCGCGGCAATGGACCGAAACAGCGGATTATTGGATTAACCATTGTATCTGGCGTGCGTAATGTGGTCATGATGTACAGTCACGGGAAGACGCGTCAGCTACCGTTCATCCACGGATTTCCCTTCAACCTGGATTCATGTTTCGCATCGTCCCGCATATTCGACTAAGCAAGAGCTTGCGAAAGGAATGGACGACGGATCCATCGAGTCGCAGCTGCCGATCGTTCGAAAGCTCGTTAAGCATCGCGAAATTGTAAAATGCTGAACCTTTGCGTGGATTTGTCCGCGGATGTATAGCTCGGTTTAGGCATGAGATGAGCGAGAGGAGGTTTTCACAATTAGGAAGAAGAGCAAGGTTGAAAGAGAGGGCAAAGAAAAGCTATATTCTCCAGGAAGTTCTCTTTACCTTTGCGCGCGCGTGCTCTCGAAAAAATCTGCTTTCTCATTTTCTTCTCCTTCGCTTCTCCTTCGCTTCTCCTCGCTTACCAACGCGTCATACGCGCGTTTTGCAAAAATGAATAGCAGTCGAAGCATCGAATGTTCGCTGTCTGTCTCAGGTTCTTTTGTTTCCGGAAGAGGGCTGGGCCAGAAGCGCGAGCAGTTCCTATTGGACATTGACGCCGTTCTGGTGGAGTCGAAGTCGATGCAAGGTCGTCGAAGTTGCTGGGACCAGGAGGTAAGTTGTTGCTCGATTCGTTTTATTTCGCAATACGATACGTAGAGGTACGTATATCCATACAGTCTAGTCGGTTTTGCGTAAGAGTAGGCTGTTGGATTCGCAATCGATGGAAGCAGCGAGACACAGACGAGCAGACAGCTGTTTCTAAATATTCCTGTAGCAATGACGCAGTTTCGTGCCCGGGGCAAGGCGGTTGGAAGTTTCGTGTCGTCCTGTTTGCAAGCTTCGTCCGTACTCGCACGCGACGCCGGTCAAAGTCTCTTTGAGGAAAGCCTTCGGTGTTTGTAACGGGTCTCCTCCCTTCCTCTGGAGAATCCCATCCACGCCGCGTATCGAACAGGATGGTTATAAAGTCGAATTTACCGTAAAAATCGTCGCGGAGACACATGCGGGCAATCGATGCTCGTACGTAGAACGTGGTTAACGCGAGAGACGAGACGAGTCGAGCATCGGAAGGGTGCTCCGGTTGGAAGTTCCCTTTGTGAAGCGAATCGAGGACTGGAGGAAAAGTCAAAGCACCAGCCATAGTGGATTTTAAACCGAGTGTTGGATCCGCCGCACTTCAATGGAGGGCGTTTAAACTTTTAATGATCGTCGCCGGCTGAAGCGCTCGCCGGAATAAGCCCCTCGAGTTTCCCAGGAAGGACCAACCCTCTCTCTCCCTACCGTTCCGTCTGTCTCTCGTATTCTCGCTCATCTTCCACCCTTTCGCTTCCGAAAGCGTTCCATGCTTCGCGCTTCCTCCTCCTCCTCCACAATTTCCCCTTTTCGACCTCTTCCTTTCCTTCCTCTTTTCCACCTTTCTTCTTTTATTAAGTAGATTTTCTTGGCTCGTTTCACGCGAACGATTACGTCTAAGTAGTAAAGCGTTCGTTATTTTCTTTTTTCCCCTCTTTCATTGCCCTTTCATTAGGTATTATTTTAGCATTATTGCAGTGATCGTCGTTACTCGTATGAAAGAAAAAATGTAGGCGTAGAGGAAACAGGAGCCGTGATTGAACCGTGTCACGTATCAGTGACGATAATCGTATTACGGATTAACTACACGAGAAAACGCTTAACCAAGACCGTCGAAACACGTACACGGCTTTTCGCGAACGATCTGTTGGCCGTCGTATTGGCTGTCGTATTGGCTGTCGTATTGGCTGTCGTATTGGCTGTCGCGTCGCGTCACGAGTTACACGTATAGTAGCCATTACTATATGCAAGTTGTAGCCGACAATTGGAACATTTTCACCCGTGAACATTGACTCGTTCCGTTACGCGCGTTCATTCCCTTCATTTATCCAGCGAAACATATATACTCGTATGCGCGCGTCCAACTATCGTCATTTCCGGCTAGTAATTAGTTGCGACGAACAAATATTCCTATACGATATACTGTCATCTGCCGTTAAACGCCTTAATTGAATGTTATCCGATGTATAAATGAAGAAAAATGACAAACATCGTTGCTAAACTTGTGCGATTTGCAGCGGTCCAATTTACGTTCCTCATTTAGATTTATCGCTTCTGCGTGCGATTTCTTCGCGTATCCCGTAATTCATTCGTTATTTAAGTATCATTTATTCCAGGTACAGCACTCAGGCAAAAATGGTGGATACGGGAACGGGGACTCTTTACATTGTCGGCTCCTTCAAAAGAATGACAACCGATCCCGACTTTAAGGTATCATCGAACGTTATACCTACTAGCCGCGCCTTTCAAACGAATGAAAGATATTTGTAAATTGTTGAATAACGCTTATCGACTTCTGTTCACAGTTGTACCTGACATCGAACGTGTCGTCGAGTGACTTCAACATGGGTTACAGTATGACGGGAACGTTGGAGCGCGGATGCAAAAAGACTAACTCTTTCCAAATGACTCACTTCGCGGTGATTCGTCGACGGGACTACGAAAAGGCCTACGAGGATCAAAATCCTACCTAGTGTCCGTCCACACCCACGCTGTCCGAGTGTGGGGATTGCGAACATTATACGTAGAAGCGAAAAAGGGGTGCTGTTGAAATGCAAGATTTCGAACCGGTTCCTTCTCGATCGGTCGCGATCGCTGTATCTCTCGAACGCTTCTCTGTAACGCGCCAGTCGTCGTCGGTGATAACGGAGAAACGACGAGAACGCCAACGTTGATAGCACCCCATACTACAGAATGAGAAACGCAAGAAAAGGAGCAAGCAAAGCAAACGCACGAACAAAAAAGCAAAAGTCAAACGTCCAAAGATAGTGTGCAATTTAGGTTGAACTAAGTAGGTTTTAACTAGCGACGAACGATACCTAAAATCGAGTATACAAAGTAAGGGTGTGATTGAGAAAAGCAAACCAGTTTCCAAAGTATTAGCGAGTAAGGTTGTAAATTTTGCACCGATGAATATGCAAAATGGTATGCGTTTCCTATGCGTCCTCGTTTCGCGGTAACCGCTTCTTCTGGTCCACCATTCGCACGGAAGCTCCTCAGGTTCGCGTAACTGGCAGGGCAGAGTGTCCAGATACGCTTACGCGATGCCCTTCAAGCTTTCGACGCTTCCGCTTTCGCAAAGCTGCTTCCTCTGTCGCGTCGCCGAGGAAGAAGGCTCGCGAAAAAGCTCGCCGCGGTTAGTCGCTCGCTCAAACTCCACCCTCTCTCCCCATCTGCCCCCTCACCTACCTCCTTCGTCAAAGGGATGATCGTGAATCGAATCAGAGTTAACGCGATACTTATTTTTGTTAACGAGTAGAGACTCGATCGCATCGCGATGCATCCCTTTTATCCAATCAAATCTCCCTCCATCTCGTAATCGCGAAATAGACAATTTTTCTACCTTCGGCTTTGCTCAAAGGCGAGTATTTCAATTCGAGTACCGACGAAATAGATTAGGAATACGATCGAACGATCGTGAATTAACGTTTAATGATCGACGATACACATGCGTCAAGATTTGAATATATATTGCAGCGTTTTACCATGTGTCGTATGTCGCAGTGTCAACTTACAACGCCTTCCTCTATTTCTCCATAGTCTCTTCTCTATTCCATCCATCCATTAATCTGCCCGTCTTGCACATCTTGTTTATTCTCCTGTTTGTCGGAGAAAGCTTTCCGCCGTTGTTAGTCGCGATGCTGCTACAATCGACGCGACGCGAGCAGTCTCGCGTTAGCAAAGGAAAAGCCGATCGAATCCGATCCGGCCTCTATGTGCCACTTAGTCGAGTGCTATTACGTGTTACAGGGTTTCATGGTTTTTCGCGACTCGATAGGAACGAGGCAAGCGTATCTCTCAAGCTGTTTTTCCTTTACTAACTTTACTTCATCCGTTTCCGCAGCGCTTCTAAGTAGAAAGAAAAAGCAGATACATTTCTACTTTCGCGAACGAAATTTCTGTTCGTTCCCTCGACTCGCGAATTCCAAATTGCGATTAGAAGATTATCGCTACGAATACTATGTACAAATATTGCTGTAAATGCCGGTAGATGCGAAATTTTGCAAAAGGTAGGTCGATGTGGTGTATCGTTAGTTTAGCGTAGGGATGCAGCGCTTCGTTTGGCAGAATCTAGGCGGTAGATGTAGAACACGAATCGGTAGTAAATTCGATTCGATCGTAGATTTCTTTCGTCTCGCAGATGTTGCATGCTTGAATGCTAGTCCTCTATATGTTCGCTTTTGGTCAAGTAGAGATGGTAGTTTAGATCGGTAGGTAGCCTTTTAAGTGAACGTATGTCCGATATCACGGTCCCTCCTACTACTTAGCCGTAGCTTCGACCCACGGATGATCTTCGTCAGTATTACAACGGGTCTCTAGTCTATCGTCTTAACCTTCGCTTCGACTTCCCGTTTCGTCCGTAATCGTCCACGTACGGTTGCTTTATCCGCGAAGACCACGAGTAAACAAATCTTCGATATCTCTCTTATCTGTTTGTTATCGCAGATCGGAGCCTGATTCGGATCAGCGGTAGGCGACGATTAGGAACGGAAATGAGGAAGCGGCTCTAAGTCTATTCTGAAAACTGTAGAAAGATTCTAAGCGTAGCGGTATCGTAGTGTTCGTAGAAAATTCGATGTTCTCGTTATTGTTATCGTTATGATTATTATCATCGTCGTCGTTGTCGTCGTTTTCTCGGCTTTGGAATAGATAGGCGTGCGTCGGCCGGTGCAACGCGAATAGACCTCGTCGTTTGCCGCGAGACATCTAGTCGCGACTTTGTCGTCCCTACTAACGACCTTACACGGTAAATTTTATTTTTTCTAGCCGACGAAGACGACCGATTCGTGAGCTCGCGCAATTGCCGAGCACCATGATCGACGCACGCAACGATAGGACACGGTCGATGTCTCTATCTTTCGGACATTCAAATAACCAAGGTTGATCACGTAGTTTTCCCTTTGTTAACAAACAGATGTGTAGATAGCTGGCACGTAGGTAGCGTTCGAGATAAGAAAATTCATCTTTTACGATTTCGCTTGTTTCAACAACGACACACGTAGGATGTAGGTAATCTCGAACGATAGGATTGCTCGCTAAACGATAGAAATAATAGAGAAATATTGAAAGTCGAAGCGCATAGGTAAAGTAGATGGTAGGTGGTAGGATAGAAGCGCAAGCATAGAAGCGCAAGCATAGAAGCGCAAGCATAGAAGCGCTTGTCTCGAGCTGTCCAAGCGTTCGGTTTCTCCGATAGTGCAATAGAATTGTCTCGAGTTGCAACGCTAGTACCGTCGAAAGCCCCCTGCCTCCGTAGTAGGTAGATTGCTTTTTGCTCAGTCCGATTTCGAACAAACGTATTCATTCCCTTTAAAGTTGCCCGATGCAATATCTACGATTATGACATTCGAATCTCGTTGTAATGTATGTATATGTGTAGCTACAAGAAGCATGTTACAGTAGTGTCGGTAGGAGAACGTACAACGCATCTTTACGATTATATTCCCAGATGGATCATGAACTAGAATTGTATCGGTCTTAACAATACGAACGAAATAGTCGTATTCAAAGCTATGGCTGTGATCCTAATTAATCGTCAAACGGTTCATAAAAATATATACCTATATACACGTATGTATATGTATGTATTATATACATATGTACATGTACGCATATTATATTATGTATATAGATGAACGACGATATGCATACATACAATAAGTAGGTTACGACGCATGTAACGACAAGCGACAAGCGACAAGCGACAAGCGACAAGCGACAAGCGATATTTTGCCAAACTGAGACGTTACGTTTTTCAGAAATGAACTTTTCATTCTCGTCGAAAATATTCACAGGCTGGTGACCGCTTCAAGTTCAAACAATGCGGTTCACGTTCTACTATTGTTCGGTTAGGTCACAGCTTCCCGAAGAGGTTTATGGTCGTTTCGCCGAAACTTTGCGATCGTTTACGATCGCGTGAAATCAAACAGTGTAGGGCTTGCCCAAAGCTTCTGCGAGAATCAAAGATCGCTTTAGATCCAGCCGCGCTCAATGTCAGGGATGTATGTAAATGAGAGGATGTTGCAAAAGAAACAAGTTGCTCGCTAAGCGAAACAACTCGTTGCTCAGATGACCTGTATTTTCTATAAGCTCCGTTAGCGTTTATTCGATTATAAATTCGATTTCTCGAATCGAAATCGACCGACCGACCGATCGAACGAACCCCTCCCCTCTCACCTATTTTCTTTTACGTCACACTTTCCCCTAATTCTTCATCTCTGTTCCTTATCTCTTTCTAATCCAACTGATCCACCCATTCCTGACGCTCTTTCGCTATTCTCCTATTTTTCGAACAACGTCGACGGCGAAACGATCTCGCGCATCGTTCGATCGCGAACCGCCCTCCTCGCCGAGAACGAATAAAATCGGAGTTGCGTCGGGAGCAAGCGGAACAAGTCGAGTATGAATACTGGTGCGGTCAACGCATCAATGTATTTTCACTACAGTCCTGTCTACAGTCAATTCATTTTGTATCTATATCTAATCTATGTATTATCTATCGTCATAATTTATGCCGAAATAAATGTTACATTTACGCACAGCGCAACGGCCTACGAGTCGATACGACCACTCGAGCCTTGTCCACAAACCTCTCGTCTTCTTCCTGTAGAACGATTACACGGAAGATTTGAAAGATACTCAATTACATTATCTACCGATTATCAAGAATCTATACGGTCGACCGCTATCTACCACTCGATCCACCGGAAATCCTCTTCGACGACTACGATTTAATTATCAAACGTTCAAGCCTATCAAGGTCTATCTAATTAACGTGCAAATATCGATGAAATTTCACCGGATATATGGCAATGGACGTGCACACAGACGAATGCCTACAACGCCTTCAAAATTTCACCACTTTGTATGCAATGAACATGCCCCTGCCTCTATTCTGCTTTGAAATAACTTCGTTTCAATACTGGTTGATTTAATTGTCTCGACGTAATATCATAAGCCGCGCAGTGAATTTGGCTAGAATCGAAAGAACTCGAACGCGACAGTCTTTTAAACTTCTCTAGCTCCGCATTTCGAGCGAAGGAACCAGGAAGGGTTGCATTCACTTTTAATGCGGCAACAGTGCTCTGCAACTTTTTCCCGAACGTTTCGACCTATTAAATTGCGTTTCTATGACAAGTGGATACGGAAGAAGCACTGGTACGATAGGCGCTAATAATCCATGAACACAAAACGTTACGTATTTCGATAAGTCGTTTCATTGCTCAGGGCAAACAGTCTCTCGTCGATATAGCTCGTGATCGAGGCACGAGCCACAGAGCAAAATGAGAAGCAAGGCGTGGCGCAAAAGTAGCCTCGTCAAAATTGCAAATAGGCACAAGGAATGCATCATCGATCGTTTCGTCAACTAGGGCGGCAACAATTTTCTTTCGCTATCTTTCCTCCTCTTCGAGAGAAGAATTATTTGATGATAAGACCACTGCTACAGGACGTTGGTATTGTCTTACGAATTGCACGAAAATTGAAGCGCGGGCGGATTATGCATCGACGACGCCACGCCACGCTACGCTACTCCCACACGCGTGATATTAATTATTCCAAACGATTCTTTTGATTTGTAATGGTAATTAGATGGTAAGATGCGAAGAAACGGAGCAGTATTTGAACAAGGTAACGGAGATATAATATCTTTGAATAGTATTGAAAGTACGCGTCGTCGCTAGTGTATCGTTATCGTGAATTAGATACGTACGTGTCCGTTTCTGGGATTAACGTCTGTTTCGCTTTTCTGCGATTCCATTGGAAAATATCCACCACGGTGACACCAGTGTCAACTCATACGAGCAACAGACAACTACTCTCGTGACCAGGTATCTTATCGCGCAGAAATCTTTTTTCCAAATAAAGATCACACCGTGTTCTCACACTTGTATTTACGTCGGGGTTACCTACATACGTTCTCAACGCCTTTCAATTCATTCATTTCATTCTCATACATTTTTGAGTTTCGATCGTGACAGTTGGAGAAATTGCATCGCGAGGAAGCAGACTGTTATTTCACGCGACACGTTCTCTCTGGGCTAAAGTTAGTTTTCAAGGGCTCGAAGCGAGTTCCAAGTTATTTAGCTCAGCGATCAATTTCATCGACTTCGATCATTTCGTCACCGAGAATGATGCGAATTGTCGATCGTTGATCGCCGATTGTCGATTCTTGATGTTGGAAAAACGTCGAAACTCGGGACTCGGGACTTAACGAGAACCTGCTGTCTAATACACAGTGGTTCGCGGCAATTGGATCGTTTGACCTCTTTTTATTGGCAAGCTACACCAGCCGCGAATAAGAAGCTGGCCAGTGAAACAAATGCTCGTTGATCTGCAGAGAGTCTAGTGGATCTGATCAGAAAATGCGTTCACGCGTGCGTCCTGTACCGAATTTTACCGCTATCTTCTCTACCGTTTAAAAAACGCGACGCCTCCCCGAAATTAGCAGAAGATCGGATCGAATCCTCGTTGACATCGACCAAAGATCGACCTGTCCACAACCGTTCCACTCCTCGAAGAAGAAGCTTCTAGCACCAACGTCTGACGCGCTAACAACTATGGGGGGCAAGTACAAAATCTCGACGATACCTGGTGAGAATTTACAATACCTACTCTTTGCATAACTTACGTTGCAAGGTTACGCAACCCACTCTCATCCTGCGTTTCCCACAAAATTTTCATCGAAACTTTCAGTGAGATGCGACGACGTCGAGCAGACGGTGGACCTCGAGAAAGCGTTATCGACGACAGGTCAGTCGTTTGTTCGTATACACGCAATTTTGGTCGAAGATCGAGCGAGCTCCTATCTGCTCCACGCGCGTTTTCGTCGTTCACAGGCTACGGGACGTTCAACGTTTTGCTTCTCGCGGCAGCGTTGCCCATCGCATGGACTGGAATATTCGACACAACCACCACCGTCTTCATTTTGGCGGCCGCCGAGTGCGATTTGCGACTTACTTTCATTCGCAACGGAGTTCTCTTGGCGTTTCCATTCATAGGTAGCTACTATAGAATAACTAGACTCCTCAGCCGATTCCTCAGCCGATTCCTCTTTACGCTCTACACACCCTCCTGCTCCAGAGTTCAACTCGCTTCGGATTCTATCTAGGCATGACAACCACTAGCTTTCTGTGGGACTATATCACGCCGTACATCGGACTGAGAAACCTATTCGTTCTAAGCCTTTTCTTCGATACTGTCCTGAACGTGCTCAGCAGCGCCGTCGAGTCTTATACTACGCTGCTGATTATCAAATTTTTCAGCGGTATTCTGTAAGTAAATCGGGTAAAGCAACAATTTCCAATTGCTACATTTTTCTAGTTGATCGACAAATTTCAGAGTCGGTGGCCCATTGTCCATGGCGACGATCTATTTGTCGGACTTTCACTCGACAAAATACAAGGCGAGTTTTACCAGATGGTCGACACTCGCCGTCAACGTTGGATTCATCGTCCCAGCGAGTAAGCTTTTACGTATTCTATCTCCAAATGCAACCGTCACGTCGTGTCAGTGGTCGTATATGTAATATCACTCGCTGCAGTTCTGGCCTTTTCAATTTTACCTCAGTCCTGGGTTATGAACGTGTTAAATCGTCGCTACACCTCTTGGCGAATCTACTTGCTCGTCTGTTCGATAATTCCGCTGCTGGGTCTGCTGACGGCTAGTTCATTGCCACAGTCTCCTAAGTACTTTTTGGAAATCGGCAGACCCGATCACGCTTTGAAGTTACTCAGGATTATGTATTCCGTTAATAAACGGAAATCGGCTGATACGTTTCCGGTAAGCTTTTTTAGTACTACTTCTTCAGTTTTGCAGAGTTTCGCCATTTCCTTATATTCCTTGCCTTGTTTCTGTGTTAGATAAAGGCTCTACTTACGCAGCAGACCGCGTACCAGCTATCCCTGCGCTCCTTTTTTCGCCAGAGTTCCGAAAGACTACGACTCTCTTGCTACAATGCTAAGCTGTTGTTCTCCGAGCCGTATCTGCTAGTCGTATCTCACCTTGGTTTTCTACAATTTTCCAGTATGCTGGCGTAAGTGTCTGTCGCTTCAACGCATTATATCAGCTACTACTCAGCCATTACTCTTTCTTCCTTCTTCTTTCTTCTTTCTACTTCCTTATAGATTCAATACAATGAGACTTTGGGTACCGCATCTCTTTATTATATTAAATAATTTTGACAAAGAAAGATGGATCGAAGACCGGAGGCCAACCATGCACGAGATGTTGGATCCTCGATGGAGCCTGCCAGCTAGAGAACATTTCAATTGCTCGAATTTCGACGAGCTTTGCCTGACGGTGAGATACTAGCACTTTTAGTGTCTGCCGGAACAAATAAACTGGCTGATTTCTGATATCTTTTCAATTTCTACATCTTTCATCGTTTTCATTCGTTCATCATTCATTTATCTTTCAGTGGACAATTTTTTCGGCGGTATTTCAAAAATCTACCATCATTGCGCTATCAACTGTGACCTTTTCCTTCCTTGCCGGAATCCTAGCTACATCGAAATTAAAGAAGAAGACAATATTGCGTAAGTTACGATAGGTTTGTTATTTCTTTTTTAGTTTCGGGCTTGGTGTCGACACCGTTTCTTTCTCCTCGTATCAACCGTTTCGGAATATTATAACCGTTTCAATTTCAACAAATGCGTTCAATATCCGCTGATGGCCACTATTATTGCAGTTACCACTTTCCTGCTATCACTGATAAGCAGTTTTGGAGTGAATTGGGCGTACAATGTCACCTATATGCTGATACTGTCATCGATGATTATTGTAACAATGCGAATAGCCGGTAATATCATCACTGCCATGAACGCCGAAGTTATTCCTCTCCCATTAAGGTAATGCATTCAAGCAAACAGTCAAGACATGTACGCGTACCTTTCTACTATCCAATCAATCGTCTTACTACCGTTTAATTAGCAAACCCCGAATAATTTCGTTACAACGTAGGTCCAGTAGTCTTAGCGTACTCACAACCATTGGGAACGTAGGAGCGATCCTAGGAAATCTCATTCTTTCCGCGTTTTTGAATATGACGTGCATTGGCCCATTTCTAGGACTCGGTTGCCTGTTGCTCGGTAAGTCTTCGCTCTGTATTCCAACATCATATCTTACACATTTTTTTCAAGCGCTGCTTCGCTCTCTTTAGCCTGTTTCTGCGTGTCTTTCTGCTACCCGGAACCCATTAGAGCATCTCCAAGATCTCTCACCCAATCGAATGCTTGACGCGCTATTTAGTAGTGCACACGAGACTAAACGACTTAACGAAATCTGACGAAAGGAATCTGTGCACGCCGATTTATTCCTTTTACGACCGATCAGTAATGAGAAGACGAGATCCAGCCTCGTTTGGGAATTTTCTTCGGTTCGTTTCTTGGGTCAGAACCAAATTGCTACCATTCAAATACATTTTTTAAATTATTTTCAACTATTTAATCCTTACTCCTCCAGTATTTTTAATTAAAATAATATTACATTGCCGTCTACTCGTAACGCAAGAAAATATTCAACTTTCTAGCATTTCTTGTTAATAAAGAATGCAAAATTACAGATAAGAAATTTCGAATCATTTGTAGAAATCGAATAAACGCAGGAACTATATTTGTAACATTTTCTTTTCAAATTTTCCTTCTCTGCTTCATATTACCGCTGCGGCTTACGCAAAGCTGCATATGTGGCGTCATCTGTTACGTATTAAGTAAATTGAACTTTAGTTCAGCTAACGTTAAATTTGTTTGTCGATAAGGAAGTATTTTAAATGAAAATAAAAATTTATGCGACCACATTTCGCGCAGTCACATTGAAATTTTACTAATACCTACTTGGTGAAAATTCATTTCAACTAATCGACCTAACCGAACTATTATTGTTCAGGGTCGTACGTAGAGTCCTACGACTAAAGTTCGCGTGCACGTTATTGTATACGATAATGTTGGTCAATGAACTCCAACAGGATCAATTGAAATGCACCCCTTGTTTCGTGTGTATCCCGTTGCTATCCTTTCGAGGGGGAAAATCTATTTTCTTCGACGAAAAGAAAACCTTTGCCAAAACGAGAACTCAAACCTACCGAGCAAAGTTAAAATAAAGCAGTATTGCTTGTTAAACTAATTATTAATGGTATGTATAATACACGAAAACTACTAACGAAAATGTTCGACGGCTATTTTCAGACTAACCAGGATAGTCGCGAGAACGATACCTTCGGAAAACGTCTTTAACCACTATGAATCATTGAAATAATTACGATAATTGAGAAAATAAAATCTATTAATATTGGTTGGGTTGGTTCCTTTGGATAGTTTCCAGGTTTCTACTCGATTTGTTCGAAAATTTACACTTACTTGTATTTACAAGTTACAGAGCCCAAAGAGATTAAGTTGAAAGCCACTGTCTATTAGAGAAATCTTAGAGGATAAAAGTTGAAACGCGTTAGGGAGTCGTGACAGGACAGGAGAATAATTAGAAGGAGCGTAAATATATGTAGCAAAGGATACGTGGAGGGGTCGCACCTATTCCCTGAGCGATCGTAGGGAGAATCCCTCGGTTTGCTCCGATTGTTTGGGGGTGCGCACGCGTGCACGCGCGCACGCGCTAAAAATTGCCTGATAACGGCGGGCGACCCGACCTCTTCAGTAGTGGTTCAAACGCCGTAGCGTCGATGCGTGCATCCTGTCTTTGAATCATTTTTTTTCATCACTATTCGCAATTCGTTCCTCTCGAAATTCTAACGATAACTGATCGCGACACGATGAAAGACCGACTTCTCATCGAGTTAAAAGTCGAAACAGCGAAAGCTTCGCAATTACCGCGCTTCGTGACTCCGCGTAGTTATTCGCAAACAAACAATATATGAATTTGTATAGCTTACAAGTATGTAGCGAGAGTAGAAAAATTTGTCGTCACGAGATTATCACTTTCTGTACATCTTTTCACATCCCTTTTCTACGAGTCACTCTTTCGGATAGCAGTCGATCAAGATGTGTATTTTTCTGCACGACAGATAATGGCTTGTTTCTCGCGTTGCGTTGTTAGAATAAGTCAATGAAAGTCGCTGGGCGCGAATTGTTGCCCTGCAACGTGTGCAAAGAGAAGAAAAGAAAATTGGATGTTTGATCAAGCATGTGGTCGCAGTGAAACTCGTTTCGGTCGAAAAGAAAAGTCGGCTGATCAATCGGCCATCCTCTACAATGACGTTTCTTTTGCTACTTTTACTGCTACCTTTACGAACACCTGTTTTCGGTAAGTCGACATTTTTCTTCTCGTATTTTCTAGTATTTTTACCTTGCCGAAATAACGAGCAATAACGCGTGACCGATACTCGGTTGCGCAAAATCACGCTACCAATCCATGGAAAATTAACGCAGCGTAGCATTGTATGCTAAAATTCGCGCATACAGTGAACCCGATTTAGCATCGACTACCACGAGACCGATTGCAAAGCTTTTCGCGAGTCAAAACACAAACAGTGATCCTGCTTCGACCGCTTTCCTATCTCGATTCTTCCACGATCACGGGCCCATTATGTGTCTCTATCTCTTTCGTTTGATTTTCAAGCGATGCCTGTCCGATAGTAAAAAAATGTGACTTATTGTTTCGACATTAACACGGTCGGCTTCATCGATTCAGATGAAATTTTCGGGCACCTCACGCGGGCTATTACTCCTGTTGACGTCATATGCGCAGGTAAAAATCTAGAAACGAAGAGAAAGTAGGAGGTGCACGTGCAGGAAGATCGATTGCGTAGGTAGGAAATGAATTTTAGCGAAAAATGCTCTCCGATGATTTATCGATGCAGTTTCTCGGCGAAGTTTTGAAACGGTCGGTGCCACGCGAAGGTTGAACCGATGACTTTCGCACTTGACCGTAATCAGGGAACACGATATCGCGATGTCGCGTGCAGCCTCGCTCTCACGTGATTCCAATGCAAAGGAAAAATCGATACTGCCCTATGCTCGAGTTTGCACCTTTACACGTGTCTACCTACATATCCTCTTTCGCGCGAAACAGCCCTTTTCCGGAACGTTCAGAAGACGAAAAGCCTCATCTCATAGTTAGGAAAATTACGTTCATTTCGAAATGAATTAATTGTAAGAGCACATGCTCTCGTTCATCGTGAATTCATTAACGTGCCATTGCATCTTACACGTCTATACACACTCGATTAATTACAAGATCCCACGTGCGCGCGCTGATATCTCGTCAAAATGTAAAAACATGCAAAGTGGTAATTTAATAGGAGGAACACACGCAAACGTTGCGGATCACGTAATAGACATGCAAAGTGTGTTTTCCACCGACATTAAGACTTTATCGATCAATCGATAGAGGGGCAGCTGTTCTACGTCGAACAAACATTCGGTCGAACTACGATCTCTCACTATTCCAGCTGTTGATCCATCTCGGAGGACCGTCCCCGGTTCGAGAATCAAAGATGCGATACAGTTAGATTCTATATATTTACTCTAAGGTGCCGAAGCTTTAGGATCGATAATCTACGTTACAGGACACAATAGTTTCCATTGTAGGAAGAAGCAGATTCGATCGGACTGTGTCGCGTCGCGTCGATTTTTCGAGGTGGGAAACGTAAACGTAAGCAACAAGTTTATCGGTCAATTGCAAGATTGCTGCTTTTCCATTCACGTGCAAATTCGGAACAGTGAAAACAATCTGTCCCATAACGCATAAACATTTGAAATCGTTGAATTGGGTGCAACGTCTTGATAGTCTTTTTCTGAGGGAGAAAACGATGGGGTAGTAATGACGTAGGGTGAAAGCAAGGGGTGGGGGAGAGAGTTAGGTAAAATACTCACGTGCAACGTCGCACGCAACGCAGAAATCGTTAATCAAAAGAAATCTTGAAAGCAACAACCCTTGCCCTTGCAGCAGTTACCGATCTGTAATCAGAGGTGGTCAGTGAAAGACACTATGCATGTCTCTTCAGACGTACAGCGATCGTATAAAGTTGCTCGAAAAATAATTTAGGTAAGAATACAAATTTGAAGAAAATTGCCGAAAAAATTGAAAAACACAAACACGAAATAACTGAAATTTCGAATCGTGTAGGTTGTTCTTGATTTGAAAAATAATACGAAGGGTACTCGTAGAGGTTGTAAACGATGCATTTTGCGTGGAAAAACCGAAGGCAAATGGTGTATCGACCGTCGTACCTGTACCTGATGTTTACCATTCATTTAAGTACGCAGCTCGTACGCTTCTGTACGCTTCTGTACGCTTCTGTACTTCCGTTCGTAAGCCGGTTCGATTCGGTGTTTGCGAAAATGATAGTGTTTCAATTTAATCCTTACGATGATGCATTTTTTCCTCGAAGCATTCTTCTTCGCTATTGTTGCGCTACTTTAATCTCTTCTTTTGTACTTACACGGAATACAACAGAGCCGATACTTGTTCGGTTTACCAAAAATCCGATCAACAAGGCACAGTTTACGCGATGTCTCGCGTTTTCTCGTGTATAATTCACTAACAATGTAATTTAATCTAACGTTTGCTAGGAAAGCATTAGACGAACGTGTATATACATGTGTAGGTGAATCGACACCGACATGATCCCACGGGGCTCTTGGTACTTTGCCACACCCCATAACCCAAATAATAAAATTACCAGTAACCGCTTTACTAAATGACCTTCTAAACGTGAATATCTTTATTAAATGAACAATTGATTTTCGAGTTTTTAAATGTTGCAACTTTTATTACTCTACGTACTTTTAATCCCAGGCTTTTAATTCATTGCTAACGTTTAACAAAGCCAGCTTCTTTCGTTTCTTTCATCAAGTATTTTTCTTTCAAATGGAATAAATAACGAACCGTGGCTAATTTAAAAGTCTGAATAACGGAATTGGAAGTGAAGAAACTGTGGACAGTCAGAACAGCAGTGGATGAGAAGTGTGCATCGCGTCTATGCTAATATCGAACTTCTTAATACCGGTGTTAATTAAATACACGTTGAATGGACTTGGAGTCTCGTCCCATCTGTTTAAAGTATAAAGTATGCGTTAAGTATCAACGCAACATTCAGTTGTCAGTTGTATCTGACTCGTATAGAATGGTTTAAAAATTCATTTTCGGAGTTTACTTTGCTCGTTTCGCGAGATTCGATCGTTAATTTTATCCGTCTCGGATGGAAGAAATCGATAAGGGTAGTCGCTTCTTAAAAAGTAGGCCGTGTTTACCGTAACTTTGATTAAGCGCTCGCCACCTTATTGCCAGTAAAACTACCTCGATGTGTTTGTATTACAGTCTCGAGGTAAACTCATCGAAAAGCCAAGAATGGAGCAGAAAAGGTTGAATTAAAGGAGCGTTCGATACAACGTTATGTATTTAGTTGGAAGAAGATAGAAGGAATAGGAGGGAAAAGTTTTTCGGAAAGTAAAGTAACCGATGAAATATTCGATTGGGGGCGTTAACGTTAGCAAGAAAGAAATCTGTAAAAGTCAGCAGAGATTTGAAGAAGGTCGTAAGTCGGTTGTTACGGTGTTTAACAGTTGGTCGGATCTTTCGTCGGAATATCGAAGTAACCTAAATATAGGTAAGCTATTTCCGAATTGGTTGCAGCGTGAGATGCGTTGCTTCGAATCGAGGAAAAGGGCGGAAACGAAGAGATAATTTAAGGGACGGAGGGCAAACGCGTGGAAAAGCGTAAACGCGCGCTGCTACCTACTATTTATCGTCTAGCCACATGCGCACAGGTGTCCATGCGCGCGAACAATTCGACTCGCAAGTGTTACACTAGATCAGAGGCATAATTTCTTTCGAGCCGATCTGTCGCGCCATGCCGGAATATTTATACACGTGTGACGATATTTACCTCCTCGTCGCGCGCAATTCTCTTCCCTAAAAATGAAACGAGCCATACGTAGTTGCCGAAGGCGTTAGCCAAGGAATCGAAACGCAAGAGAAGGAAAAATTGATTCGGTGCTATCGAATGTATTTACACTGTGCGCACCTTGATCCACCGAGAAGAACAACGTTAGGGTGACTTTCGTACCACATCGACTCGAACTCGAACTTTGACAAGGAAGGTCCTCCGAGATCGACGCGGTGCGGCGCGGCGTGGCGCGGCGGCAAGAGGGCTGTGACGAGTTGTATGGCTGCGCGTATCGTATTTACGGTTTCTGTTTTCGGGAATTGTAACTCGATGTGCGAATAGGGTTTCCACCTATAACGATCTGAACTAACTTCTCTCTTTCTCGTTTATTTTTGCCGACTTTCGTAGACAAAAAGCCAAAGAAGAAAAGCAAAATCATAGCGACAGTAGGTACACTAGAGCTAATACGTTCGCGTTCACTTTTTGTCTCTCGAAATGTATGAGCATATCTTCCCAGGTTCGTCGAAATTTCTTGACATTAACAGGGAACTCAATAAAATGGGATTACAGAAGACAGTGATGAGAGGCTTAGCCAGTTCGCGTGTCGTTAGCCCAACTGTTCGACCTTCGCTCTAACCCTATAGGGAACTAAGCTATACGATAGCGATAAATTAGTCGGCCGCCGGCGCCGCGCCGCGCCGCGCCGCGCCGTTGCGTTGTTTTACCACTTTTACTAGACTTTTACTAGACGCAGCGTAGAACATGCGGATAGAAGATAAACTATTAACGGGATCTTGTTAATATGCCTCAAGCGGCGTACATGTACGCAATTGTGTCGAGCAGATACTTTGGATTTAACCAGAGTTTCGCGTGACCGTCTGAACATGAGAGTCTCTTTCTTGCCCTGCAATCGAGTGTACAGAGGCCTTTGGGAAAATTGAACTAAGGAATATGAAAGTAAAGACCCTGTCCTTTAAAGCGAGCCTTAGGTACTTGCTTAAATATTTCGAAGAAGTGACGATACGGCACAGGGGTGAAACGAAATGTCATATAAACGATCGAAACGAGAATGGTTCTACACAAGAATCAAGGCATAGCTATGTCTTACGTACTTTGTGCTGAGGATATTTTCAAAATTGCATAATCACTGCATACTTAAAAAATGCATAACCGATGATACTTATAAATCGATAAACTGTCAGTTTCTCCCCGCGTGTGAAGGGTCTGAAAGGATGCTCAACATGTTGCAACCAAACCGTATCGCATGCAAATGAATTCCGCGAACAAAGCGAGTTTGCGTCCGCGCACAATCTCTGAACAAAACCTTAAATACTTGCTATGTGTGTATCGATTAACTCTCACCTTGACACAGGTTGTTTCCACGAATCTGACCGTATCGTTGAATTTAATACACCAGGCGAGATCTCTCAGAAAAGGAGCGTTATTTTTATTCGTTAAGCGAAGTCCAGAGTGTACGCGTGTCTGTGTATCTCGATCGGAAAAGTTTCTCTTCTTTATGACATCGTTGCACCGTATACGTATAAGTGTATACGTATGCACTATTTCCGACAGCAGCAGTAACTAGAGAACATGACTCGCCGAAATGAAAAACGTGATCCTACTTACTAACTATTTCTTCTTATCTTCTCAGGGAAGGTACCAACGATACCCGGAATGATGTTCTCATTTCCGTTTAAGAAAAAGTTCTGCCTTGAAATTGAAACGTGTACTGCGCGCGATCACCGAATTCACGTAACGGAAACACGTGAATAGCATATTTTTGTTTCAGGACTATATTTTCCGCAGTCGGACTTGATCTTACGGTTGCCTTATTTGACGCGAAACTTTGGAAAATGGTCCTGGAACGTGAAGCTACTCGAGCTGAGAACCCTTCGCAACGACTCGATAGAACCGAAGCATGCAAACTATCGCGTTACTGTACCTCACGGGGAGACCGTTTCGATAGACTCCGAAGAGAAAAGTCTGCTGTTGCGCGGCCGTCCGGTAGAAGGTAAGCTTTCGTTGATTCGTATGCTCGGCCGAATTCTCATCGGATTCTATCGATTGCGAAGACGAATCCGGCTACGCTACGATAGTGGTGTCGGCTACTGAACATGCCAGCGACGAGGCTATCTTGGAAATAAAGATTCAACCAATTCCTATAGACGGAAAGGAAATGAATTGCACCGACTACGTCCAGGTAATTCGACATTTCTCGCTCGTTCGAGATTCGCAAAACGCAGAAGCTATTCCTTGGTTTCAGGACATGTGCTTTTGGAACGCATCGAGGTATAGAATTTACGAGAACCAACCGGTCACGATGATCGGTACGTTCGGACCTAGCGCTTACACCGATATTTGTCCTAACTTCCACGTCACCAGTTACAAGCTGCTAAATGGCAAGTTCAATTTCAATTTCAATTTACCTTTAAATACCTATTCGCGTGACACCCGCTCGATTTTCTCGCTTGAAATTCAATTTTCCGTAGCAGGTCTCTTTTCCCTTTTCTACGTATAATAGGTACATTCCGAGATATTCGCCGTTCAGGGATCAAAGGTGAATTAGTAGTCTCGACAAGTTGAGTATAGTCGAGGAGCAGTTGCTGCTCGCTCTCCAGATCTCCGAACTCCGCGATTAATTGATAATCTCGAAACGTGGGCGTCACGATTCGTGGATATGTCGCGGCGAAACGTTCGAAGAAGTGCAGACAGATATGGGAACGATCGATAATTTTTAGGTACCGAGTATTTTGACGTGGAGCACAAGTCGTTAGTCGCAAACGCTTCGTTGGACAGAGACGCGTTGGGTCCTCCGGGTGGTCCAGGTCCACGGGTCAGCGTCGAAGTTCAGTGCGTCGTTTGGGAAAAAGTTACCGGTATACAATACGCTCCAACGAAAGTTTTACACGTAGACATATTGGATCAGGATGACAACCCTCCGATGGCACAGGAGAACAATTCAATAGCGATAAATCTTCGGGATTTCAGTGCGGTAAGTGGAGAAAAGCGAGCTGGCTTAGCGATTGGGTGACCGATGGATAAGCCACGCGCGTTCATCTGTCTCCTTAAAGCTGTCGCATCGTGCACGCACTTCCTACCTTTCTAGCAAGCCGGTCGTTACTCGTAACGCCAGCGTTACAGTTCGCCAGTAATCACGATTGTTCCCGTCGCAACGAACAGACAAAATGATGGATAAAGAATCGGACTTAATCAGTGGCGCATTGTGTCCTTTAGATCGTTTTCGGCATTGTTTTGGATGGCGGACGTGAAAAAGACGCGGAAGCGACGGAAGAATCTCGAAGTAGAAGGAGAAAGAAAGAGAGCTTTAGGGGCTGATCTTGATTAAGCTCGGATATCTCTTTTTCCTTTCTTCCTCCCTCGGCCGACTGTCTCTGAGCAACCGTTCCCCAACTATCTCCCCCCTACTTGCATCTCTTCTACTTGCACCTCGCCCATCAGCTCGCTTACAGTTTACTCTCCTAAATCTTACTCTCACAACAGGGCGATAAACTGGTGGATGACAACAAGTTGATATTGAAGGATGCAGATGCGGAGAGCAGCAACCGCTACACTGTTCGCATCTTTGGAGATACACACGACGCTTTAAACGTCACGTACAATACTTTGCCGATCGAACGGCCGGGAGGAGTACCATATACCGCGATATTTTCTAGTGAGTTATCCTTTTTCCTCCTTCTTTTTCTCTTCTCTTCTCGTCTCGCTAACGTTCCAAATCTTCGCGTGCCATTGTTACAGGAATTTACGCGAAAACCACTCTGCTACCAAAGTCTCCTTATCGCGTGATGCTTCAAGTGAAAGACGAGTCTCTTATTCCAAGATACGGCGAGGACACGGTAAGAACACTTGGATGCCTCTTGAATTTCATCTTTTTCTGGATAAAATGATTTCCCGACCAGCTTGCAAATACGATAGAAACGTATTTTGACACGTTGCTACTTACGGGTTGATACCCAACCTAGGCCTCTTCCTCTTGACGGACACGTCGATCGAGTTCTAATACGTTAAATCCAGGATACGATTAAACGTGACTGTTACCATTTGCTCGTGTATACCCATCGGTATAATCGCAGCTCGTTATTAGACAATTAGGGTGCAAAATGTACGAGAACGTTGAGTGGGTGCGGTTTCGATCCCTATTGTACGAATCCAGTTCGAGGAAGGAATTAATAGGAAGCGTTTTGCGTGGAAATTGCTCTGCGATGGTCGCGTGGGTGGAAGCTTCTTATCTCCGCAACGGACTTCCGTTCGAAACGTGCTCGTTCTACCTGAAACGCCCACGATCCGATGAGAGGACCGAAAATACAGAACAAGTTGAGCCAGTAGATTTAACGTGCTTCTCTGTTTCGAGGAGGAAGTTAGGAAACTGCTCAGGTGCAATGGATTCCGCAATGCACCTACATGCAATGAATGTTTGAAACTTTCGTTTCGTTAGTTGAACATCACCCTGACGTTCTACGGACCGGAGCATCGAACGACAACGACGACTGTATCGTCGGTGTCGAGCAGACAGCAGTTTTCGTATCCGTCGAGTGTGAATGTGACTCGTCTTGCTTCCCGTTACTCGCGAGTCGCGAAACCATTGAGCGAGCCGCATTCCTCCATAACTTTTACCATCCATGGATCTAGCGCGTTCAACGTCACGCAAAGAGGAGGTATTGTCTACGTGGCTAACGAGACTCTACTCAAAACGGAACAAACAAATTTAACGTGAGTAAGATGGCCTCGCATCTGTCCTCTCGCGATTACCTTTACGATTCATTTTCTAGCCTGCAGATCAGATGGAGCGGGAAGGATCGCGCTGTTTCTTCGAGAAGCATAAGAATCAAATTGACGAGTGTACCAGCAAACTCGAAGATGGTGGATACGTGCAATCGCACCGAAATAGGACGACTGCGTTCCTGTGCTAACGCGGAAACGCCGAAGGATTGCGAATCCCGTTGCGGTGTCGCCAGTGGATCCTTTAGGTTTGGAATTTCCCGCAACTCCCCTATTTCTTCCCGTTCATCCCTTAACGCAGGGTTGGAAATTTTAGTAAAGGCAACTTCAATGGCCGATGCGTGTGGAGATGGAACAAGCGTTCGAATCAAATCTCCGTGATGTCGGACCACTATTCAACTTGTTCCCCGGACTTGTCTCACTGTCCAGACAATCAGTGCGACGAACTCGAGAAGCTTGACTCACGGATTTGTCCTCAGGATTGTACGCTCGAATGTAAGCGACAATCGCTTCTAATCGCTTCTAATCGCTTCGAATCGCTTCGAATCGCTTCTAATCGCTTCTAATCGTTCGAAAGAATTCACAGGAGAAAGTTAAAGGCAAAGAAAATACGTTTGGCGTGTTTCAGCGGATGTGCTTTTTGGTCACACGAACAGTGGTGGTCGCGGTATCAAGAGCGGCCTAGGAACTTGCGCTTGCGACGAACTGTTGCGGTGCACTTGTAACGTCGATCGTTATCGCGCGCGGAACGACGATCCTGAGAGATCCAACCGAGTGGAAAAATTAGAAGATCGTGAAAACGAAGTTCTCATCGCTCATAAAGGTCTGTCACTTTCTCATGCGTTCTCATGCTCGGGCTTCTCGTTGTCTCGTTTAAACGAATTTTCTATCCTTTCTCGCAGCATCCAGTGGCCGATGTGGACTAATATGTATGATATGTGTGATCGGTGTCAGTTTGTTCTTGTTGATCGGCATCGCGATTGCTGGTTCGTTGATCACATCGAGGTACAGGTAAGCGACGTTCATCGATCGAGTATCAAACACCGATTTACGGTTTACGGTTTACGGCTTAAGTTAGCGTTAGCGTAACGTTTGTGCTAGCAAAACACGACGGAGTTGTCGCGACAGCTGAAAAGCCCGAGCCAGTTAAATTCCAGATAATTCTGAAACGAACCCTTTGTACGAGCTCTGTCTGGTTGATCGTTTGATCGACGAGCGAACAAACTGTCGATAGAGGGGAGCAGTAAGAGGGTTCGTGCTTCTTGTGGATGTTTCTCGTTCTCGGTGATTCTTATCAACTGTGCGCTATCGATTTCCGTTCGATGAAATAAAATAATCTGACTCGCAGGAATTTCGGGCAGTATAGTTACTCGAAATACTGACATCAAATATATACGTTTCAGGATAGCGGCGAAAGGAGGACGTAGAGACAGTAAACGAAGAGCAAACGGCAACACGAATGGAGTGGGTGGTATACTGCCTTCCGATTACATTGACCGAGGAGATGGGTTGCTAATCGGGCTAGATACTTTTACAGCAGCGAATCGTCACCTTCTCCTTCCCAAGACGCATCCGGTATGCGAACCTTGTTTCTATCAGCGTCTAATCAGCGTGTCGCAACGCAAGAACAATCGTTACCCTATGTTTGATTAGCCGGATCCAAAGTGGGAATTCCCGCGATCCCGACTGACCATTGAGCAGGTGTTGGGCGAAGGAGAATTTGGTCGCGTTTTACGAGCCAAAGCGATCGACATCGCAGGAATACCCGGCCCACTGACTGTCGCTGTCAAGACCTTAAAAGAGAACGCGTGCGCTTCGGAACTAGCAGACTTACTCTCGGAATATCAATTATTGAAGGAAGCTCAGCATCCGAACGTGATTAGACTCTTAGGGGCTTGCACTACTGCCGGGGCTCCGATTTATCTCATCATCGAATTTGCCGAGTTCGGTTCTTTGCGGTAAGTCAGCCTTTTTACCTTTTAATGTAACTGCCTACCATGAAGGAGAAGAGTTATGCAGCCCCTCGGGCACTATGGAATTTCGCATTGCGGGAATTCCATCGGTGCCGAGGACAATAACCGGTCCGCGAAGGATCTACGTAACCTCGCACTAATTAAATTCTTGGTCCATTTCGTGCTTTCGCGGAACGCGAGAAAGAAATACCCCGACATACCCAAATACAAGGAACGAGACACCGCGACGCGAGACGTCGCGCCATCCGACATAGGTACATATTACGGAAACTTTACAGGAATTACTTGAGACGGAGTCGGCATTTGGAAGCGGAAAATCGACTTGGTGGTGGTTGCTCCTTTTCCACTGTCGCCGCAGACGAGACGCGTGCCACGGAGCAGTCACCCGTTTACACCGTCACATCCCGCGACATTCTTTCGTTCGCATGGCAAATAAGCAAAGGAATGACCTATCTTGCAGACATTAAGGTAACGTCGCGATCATGAGAATTAAAAGAGGGAGAGAGAGAGAGAGAAAGGAGAATGTTGGCCGTTCGAAATCGAAGCTAACGAAAGTGTCTCGCGTAACAGTTAGTTCACAGAGATCTCGCTGCTAGGAATGTGCTGCTCGCGACAGGAAAAGTTTGCAAGATTTCTGATTTCGGATTGACGCGCGATGTCTACGAGGACGATGCGTATTTGAAACGCAGCAAAGGACGAGGTGCGTTTCTCTTTTCGTTTCTGTTGCCTTTACTGTCCCATAACTAAGAAACAACGTGTTGGTAAAACTACGAGTAAACACCTAAACGTTTTCTATTTTACGTTGGTTCGTAGTACCTGTGAAATGGATGGCACCTGAATCTCTAGCTGATCACGTCTATACCAGCAAGTCGGACGTGTGGAGCTTTGGAGTTCTGTTATGGGAGCTGGTCACTTTGGGTGCCTCTCCTTATCCCGGTGTTGACGTGCACAATCTATACAACTTACTCAAAGCCGGTTACCGTATGGAGAGACCAGCGAACTGCTCGCAGCAATTGTGAGTGCTGTTCTTTACATTTCATACATCCTGTACTTGCTTGCTCCTGATGAAACGAACGGTAACGTTAGGTATAAGTTGATGGTGTCGTGCTGGCATCAAGAAGCCGGTATGAGGCCGTCTTTCAAAGGACTCACCAGCCACTTGGAGAAAATGTTAGAGGATAGCGTCGAATATTTGGATTTGAATCCGAGAACCGTCCATAATCAAGCCTATTTTGCATCTCTACACGCTTTGGACAGTCCAAGCAGTACGTAGATTTTTTTTAACCTTTTAACGAACCAGACTATTTCGTTGCTGAATTTCAAACGAAACAGGTTCCGGCAACGATGGCACCGAAGGTACGGAGACAAACACTTTGAAGACCGATGTTGTCAATTACCTTGAGAAACCGTCTTCCGATACAGTGACCAAGTGCGATAAGGTCAACAAGCTCCATACCCTTTGGCAAGAACCTATAGCATCATTCCCCGAGGATTCAACCAAATTCTATGTAAACGATCAAGCATCCAATTTGCAAGCTAATCATTACGAGAGCCCAATCAAGTACAGAAGCACAAGCATTACCAGCAACAGCGAAAACGATTTGGCTACACCGACGAGCGAACGACCTCAATCATACATTGACATGGATGGTAAAAAGTGTTCACCGGAAACTGAAGATCTCCTTATTTTTCCTAATCTAACCGACAGCAATGACAAAGACGATGAGGGAGGTAACTAAGGAATTCGTACAGTGACTGAAATGAAATCCCTAAGAATAAACGATGTGGTACTGCATCAGATCAATGCAAAAACGAGAAACAATTGAATATCGGAATAACGAGTGAACTTACACGTACGTAGGTATGTATTATGAATCAAGCCATGAAAACATCTCGACGATTTAGATTTACATATCTTTTATTCCGATAGAAGCAGAGTAGGTACTTTGTACTTTTACTACCGAGGACAGGCAGGATAATTAATTTTAAGTTATAAGATCTTTATACGAACAAATAATACTTTACAACGCATACGTCTAGTCAGGTTTCGCGTGTTTATTCAAACTAGAGGGAGAGAGTGTATGCGTGTGCGCGCGTGTGTGAGATAAAGAGAAAGTGAAATTACAAGTCGAAGCATGTAAGTAGCTAACTAATGGTTACTGTATACTCTTTTGCATTTATGTACAAAGTAAAGCATTCCATTCTGTTAGTAAATTAACGCTTATCGTTTATCGAGCAGATTTGGCACTTGCTATTTAATTCAATTTACATTCTATATCGTGTACGTACCAATATCCTCCCTTATCTTACAAACGCATGCTATATGCTATCCACCCCTATTTACGCATATTATACACTACAAACATGCATAATTATTCCTATACACCAATATACGCACACAAGTGGCCACACACCACACTTAAACTATATGCATATACGATGAATGTACAATAAATTGAAGGGAAAAATAGATGGAAATGGCTAAATCCAAGAACAAGAACGAGTTATACAATGACAAGACATGACGTTTATTAAATTAAGTTAATACAGGTATAAAATATCTTAAGATATATTTGTTATCGGACATCAACGAAGCAAGGTACTTAAAAATATAAAATCACAAGTTCAATTGATCGATACAAAACGCGTCAGTATCGTTATTTCTTACGTTTTTATATGTAAACGTTTCACCACCTTCTCCAGGTTCCCCCAGTAAATTTAATTCATCGATATTTGTTGTAAAAGACTGAGGTGTGACGCTACCTTTTGGCATAGAATTTCGGTTATTTACCGCTTGTAAATTTTCCGACGTTAATAGGTTTTCTGGAACATGAGCGCGTACGATTAGATGTAAACTTGCTAAAATACGTCGAACGTATGCAAATAACTAACCGGTTTCTCGTGTTTCTTTTACCATATTCCCATCTTCTTCGAGTATCTCTAATTTCGCTAATTTCACACTGTCTAAAAAGTCTTTGTCACACACAGAAATGCATCCAATTTGTTCTATCTTATGAATAGCTTTTACTAGCTTAGGTAGCTCTTTTGGTAAAGAGAATTTCTTAAAGTGCCTTAGTTCCTCCGGTAAATCATCTGGCTTGCAGTAAGGCAACTGCACTACATAATATCTCTTTTCTTTCTCGAATCGATTTTCTCTAATCAATTTAAAGAGAAAATCGTCGTTGCCTTGATAGATAATCGACACCACAGGTTTCTTAGGCGGTGGAGAAGTTACAATAAGAACAACGTCTGCTCTTCGAAAAGCAGCGTTACACCAATATTCAGGATCCTACATTGATGCAAAATCCATCAGATTAAACAGAAAGAATCGTTATCAACCGATAAGTGATCTTCATTTTTACTAACTTTCCCTGTATTGTCCGTTATGTCTATCGTATCTATGACTGTAACGTTAGAATTTCTCAAGTATTTGGCTAACTCGACCATCGCGTTGATATGCGTTAGACGGGTCGGTGAATATGCCAACAAACAATTAGGCTTTTCTCTCCTTTGTAGCGCTTCTACAAAGAGATATATACACGATAAGAATTCATATTATTTACGAAAAGAACGTGTCCTCCAAAATATATAATACTATTACAATTAGTTACCCTTCTTATATAATTTATACAAGTGATAAAGGACGTATAATAATACTGGTGGTATCCACACAGTACTAACGATCATAATGAGAAGACGATGATGAGATGTTCCATCTGTAAGGCACAAAACGCAACATGCAATACAACTCGGAGGAGGTGTCGCGTGTATAATATGTACGTAAAGTTTAATTGCTTACTAAGAATAAGAAGTGGTGTACTGCTGTTTGCACACCCATACAGTCCACAAATTGGATGTACGGCGGAAACTTTGAAAAAAAAGCTACCAGTATATCCCGTAAGATTATACCAGTTCTCCTCTTTACTTGCGGTCGAGAAAACCTTTGAATCCACGACAGACCCTATATCTTTATTTATCAACCATATTCTGTATTCCGTCACGTTATAAGATTCTGGCAAAAATTGAATATACAAGAAGAAAAGAGGCTCGTAGGATGTGTCTATGTACACAAACGGTGTGTACTTTCTCACATCTATGTCTTTGCCTATTAAAAAACAAATTTTCACAGACTAAATGGAAGCAATCATTGAACAATCGATTCCCAGTTTATAAGCCCTGACCTAAACACTTACCAATAAATTCATGTTTAGGTACATTGAACACATATTGTTTGGTATAGTTGTATGCATCCCCTGTTACAAGATAATCTAACTGATAAGCCATAGATTCGTACAATTCATCAGAGAATGGACAAGAAATAAATAAATCCTTAGGAAGAGGATGCGTTTCATTCGCATAAAGTTGTACTTGTCTACAAGTTGAACAATTCTTCTTGAATAATTTGCTATAGCGTATAATTAAACCTATTTTCCCACAAAAAAAAATTTGATTTCTCATTTGTCTGTCATTATGTATACAAGAATGAAGTTATTCCAAATTCTTACTGTGAAAATTGGCATTTGTAAGACTAAAATTAAATGCAGTCACTGTGTCATCTGATAACTCGAACAAATAAGCTTGTAATAGAAATTTGGTGATATGATTTTTAGGTGGTTCTCGGCTCATACCCTCAAATATAAGATTAGCACAATCTATGGAAACAAAGAAACTGTTACCTGTTTGGAAGCTTGCACTTTACACCTATAAGTTTTCTTAGTTCTATACCAAAATTTTGTACCTTCATCCGTCTGAAGCTTTGTGAGTTGGCACTGAAAGCCAGACGTAGGATCGAAATTTTTCTGAAAAAATAAACAAATTTTTGCTATTCATTATCAGTGTCTAGCGATATCGATGACTGCTTCCATACATACGTATTTTGCGAATCGAATGTAACAAGTGACTCATTGTCAGTATATAATGTTCATTAATTTGAATAGAAGCGATATAAAAGATAAGATTAAAAAGAAATGAAACTTACCACGATTTGACAATGTTTCGAATAGCATTGCGTGCCTACAACGCTTCTGTAGAAACAATAACAAAGAAGCAATACCAAATTGATGGTATTTTTCATTGTAGGTTATGGATAGGACTCAATCGCGATAATCGAACACCGAGTTTAACGAGATTAACATATTATGTAGTTATTGTATATTGGAAAAAGCACTAAGGAATTATTAGCAATTGAACACTACGCGTCTACATTTTTCGACAGAGATACATTTATACAGGTGCGATAAATCTAAACACTCGTTGAAAGTTGTACGGAGGCGCACTCTGCCGTAGAAACGGACAATAAGTAAGCTATCAAAGAACGCGCGTTTTTTTTTTCGATTCGAGACTATCGTTTGAATCGTCGATATATTCTTTTTTCGAATTTTTCTTAGTTATCTGTATTTCTAAAAGGGAAAATAATGTAAAGAAAAATAATGAGAGTGTTGCGTGAAGAAATCGTAAAGCATTTTATTCAATTACTAAGGATCAGTCGATACAGGTTCGACATTCGAATGAAAATATTTGTTAAGACCTTCCCAACATTTACTGTAATCGTCGTCCAGGTTGTTGGAGAGTTTCGCAGCCCATTCGGTGATTGCCATGCTGTACGAAGTCTCAAACATGAAAGCCATCGTTCCATCCGCGATACGCTCCGGTTTGAGCTCGCAATTAGAAGCAGTTTGAAAAGAACGCGCGTCTGGTCCATGAGGCGTCATAATCGAATGCAACGATGCCCCGCCCGGATGAAAACCGTTTTCTTTAGCTTCGTACCTACCTTTTACGAGGCCCATGAATTCGCTCATACAATTCCCTAGAATCGAGGTAGTCATTGACGAACAAGCGGATACGTAAATAGACGCGTTTCTTTTCTAGTTTCTCTAGTCGATTCAAGCAGAACCCGTTCGATGTACGTAATTTGAAAGAAAGGTAAAAGCGAAAGGAAAACGGCTGGGAGAGGGTGAAAAATGATATATTTTGCGGGAAAATAAACGGGGGAAGGATCGTCTCGAGGGAAAAAGTAAATGAATCGTAGGAAATTCCGAGTTTTCTAGAAGCAGTCTAGCATAACGAAGCGTCTCGAAGACGGAGGAATCGATGTAGAAAAGCAAAAGAACGGATATCTACTTATATCTCCTTACTTCCATAGGTTTCAGTTGAAAAGCGAAAAAGGGAAAAGAAAAGACAGGAGGTGGAGCAACGGAGGACTCTGTTCTCTGGGTCAATTCTAGATCGTAGTCCCGACTCTCGAAATTTCTCTCCATCGACCATTCGTTCTCTCCTTACGTTTGCGCTCGAGTAGAAGCGTCATCGTCGTCGGCTTTCTACTTACGGTGATAATAAGGAGGCCGGAAAGTATGTTCCTGCACGGACCATCGAGGTGGGAATATCACGAAATCCGCCGTCGCTGTCCCAGGCTTCCTCGAGGGACATGTCAGGACGGTAAAGATGGAAGGGTCCTGCGAAAGAACAAATCCAATCACGTCTTGGATACGGTATCCGAGGAGGTCATTTTCTACTTACGCAATGATCGAAAGAAACCGAATTAACAACCATGAATTTATCGAGGTCGTACTTGAAGGGAACATAATTCCCGTGCCAGGCCACTACGTCGAACGGGCTGTGATCCTGATTAGCGAGGAACAGTTTACCATGATATTTACAGCTTATCTCGTACTCGATTTCGCGATCTTCGTAGCGTGCAACTGGCGTCTGAAAGTCCCGTGGATTTGCCAGACCGTTCGCTCCTGTCACGGAAATTGTCGCATGTGTCAACTCTCGCGCAATTGAACGAGGTCACGTATTCGGTTTGCCGATCGGATTACCTATCGGTCCCAGTTCGGGTAGCTGAAAGTGGTCGTCGAACACTTCGAGAATGTATCCTCGAGAAGGACCAAAAACCGTCACGCTGAACCGCATCCCCTGCTGAATTACGCATATTTCGTTCGGTTCGCAACGAATCTTTCCAAACTCCGTGGTAATGAGTAACGCGCCCAACTGAGGCACTAGACAACGTTTCAATTTGATGATAGGGTCGACAAAAAGTTTCTTATACGATGCTTACCGATCAGAAAATCTCCGTCGGCGTTAGAAAAAGCCTTGTCCTTCATCGATGCGTTGCAAAGGTACACGTGAATCGCGACACCCTGTCGTGCGCGAAAATCACCGGCACCGCAAATCGTATGCAATCCACGTACGAAGTCTATTTCTGCAGCCTGTCTAGTGGGCACCTCGAATGGCTTCCACCTTAACTGAAACGTGATCGAGAAGAGGATCGTTGACGCGTCCAGCAGCCGATTCTTGCCGACGTACCTGATTCGGTGAGGGATGTACCGCGTCCCAATCGTAGGATAAACCGGGAACAGGGTCAGAAATCGGTGAGAAAGGTCTGTGCGTGACAGACGGTCTGATTCGGTAAAGCCAGGAGCGTTTGTTCAGACCGCGGGGAGCTGTTAAACGGGACGAGACGAAGCGAGACGTTATCACTTTATTTCAAATTTATTTCTCTTAATTTTCGATCGATTTCAACTCTCTATATACACGTAAGGACCTACTCACCGGTAAACGCTGTACCAGAAAGTTGTTCTGCATATAAACCGTAACGACACTTTTGAGGATTATTTTGAGCTTGTGGCAGAGCACCAGGGCAGCGCTCATCTTCGCTCGAAAATTCGCAGCCGAAGCCCGTTAGATACTAAAATGAGAAAAAATACGAAGCGTACCTAAATGAATCAGCCACCCTAACAGCGGCATTTTTCCTACCTTCAACTCGTCCTTCATCGTTCGACTTTCCTCTATCGCGAAACACTCGATCTTCCTCGTCGCTTCGCCTCTTTATACCCGAGCGATACCCGTCGACCTCAGACGACACGTAATAGCATCGAAATCGCAACTATACGTCAAAGAAAAACATGTTTACGTTGTTTTCAATTATATCAACCAATCGCGTCGTTATGCGTAGGAAGGCGTGGCTCGTGAAAAAAAATTCGGTCGGCAACCGTCCTGCTGAAAAACCAGAAATTCCACGTGCATTATGAAAATTTATCGCTGTGCTCAGTATTCTGTTCCTAGAATACATTCTATCTATGTAGTTGTACTGTATCTCTGTACTCGCATGCATATGCACGTACGAGTCACAATTGTCGCGATTCTTTTTCCGATTCACGTGCACGTTGCTCGTAATCGAAACAAATATATTCGAGTTTGCGACGCAGCAACTGATAAAACCAAGGCTCGATTCACAGCTACATATCTTTTATCAACTTCGGCTAAAAGCACGTCCTGACCCTTAGTCATTTTTCTCTACGATTATTACAGGAAGCATAGCAGAGCCTACGATTAGGTATTCGTAGTTGTTTATCGTCGAGAAGAGAAATAATGATATGGTTGGTGGGGCAAAACGATTTGCACCTTTCGCTCGCGAAAACTGGTCGTTTGGAGAGAACGCGAACGCGAGCGAGCAAGAAGCATACGAAAAGAAATGTCATCGACCGCTTTGCATGTTTGACAAATTGCAGAGAATCGAACGAGATAGCGAGCACCTATAAAGAAATAGCTAGCAAAGACCTAAATTTGTACTTTGCCGAGCCCACCGAGACAGACGCGCGAAACCATATTCGAAAGGTGCGTAAGAGTCGTCTGTACCTACTTATTTCGCTCCGACTCGGTAAGACGCGAATAAGCAGAGAGAAGAGAAAATCGAGGTGGGAGCTGTTTACAGTTAAACGAGATTCCTTCTCCAACGATAGAGTAACCTTGCTTGTGCATCCTACTTCACGGAAGAAGTAACGGAAATCTGCCGCGTTGACTCGCGCCAGGGTGATGATCTCGGGCGCGCAAAAGATGATGTCGGAACGCTTCGCGACATCCTGGATCCTCTCGTTGCACGATAAAAACGGTTATCTCGATGTTTCTTCAGCTTCCGTAGAACGAAAAGCCTCGGTTTCGAGGTTGCTCGTTTCCAGTTGAAGCTCCACACACGGATGTTCGTGCATGTAATCGAGTCCATCGCGTTTAGCGACAGGAGCTGCGAAAAGGCTCGGTTATACAGAACAGAGAGTATGGGAGAGTGAAGAAGAGAAGAGATGAGCGACGGTGAACGACGGTGAACGACGGTGAACGGCATGGAACGGCACGATTCGAAGATCGGTGGTAACTAGGTAGCTGACGAAGCAGGTACCCCTACCGCGGCCAGTTGGTCGGCTCTCGCTTAGAACAGGTGGGCCCAACGCGAGAGAGTCCCGGTCCGCCGCTTACGGTGCACGGATCGAGTTCGTTGTCCAATCGTTGTCCAATCGTTGTCCAACCGGCCGCTCGACTTTCTCACTTTCGGCTACGGAAAAATTCATTTCGACTACCGAAATGGTTCCATAAAAGACAGCCGATAATCGGGTCGTTCGACCGCTCCGATTACTAGTTTCGTTCCCAATCTCCTCTGCGATTCGAGCACAGTTCCTTACCGACACCGAGAGATTGAAACGTTTCGCAACAGCGGTCGGAGCATACTCGAAGAATCGGTGCCGCGGAGCGCAGCTCGATCGGATGTCTCGTACTCTTCGACATCGCATCGGTCAACCTCGTCCTGCTCTTGCATGGGTGTACACGTAAGTGAACCACAGCCATCGAATACGTTGCACAACGGACAAACGATTGCCGATTTACACCTAACCAATCATCTCGTCTCCAATCATCGCGTTCTCATCGATGAAATTCCGAGCGAAGATCGGTGGAACGTTTCCGTTCTACATCCTTCTATTCGAACGTGCCGTGGGAAATGCGCGATATCATGCTCGAGGAACGAGACAGCGCGCGTGCATTCACCTACCATATGGATCGATTCTGACCACTCAACAAATCGATCGTACTTGACCGTTTCGTTCGGCAAATCGAGAAGAAAAGACTGGGTCGCAACACAATAGCTCTTCTTCTCCTTTTGTCTCCTTTCTCCTAGACCTAGACTGACAAATGAAACGGGAGATCAGTTTGATAGTCCGCGAGATTAGAATTTGAGCGATCATATACACAGTATATCCTCGCGAAAGCACAAAGAATTGCTGTCAACTTGAAGACAGTTTTGCCACGGTCGAACGACTACAACCGCGCATACATAATGGTAGACCTAAGCCTCGTACAATACGGATTAGATTCGCCGTTTTATCGTAGCATTTATCTCAGCGATGGGGGCATTAAGATTACGATCCTTCTTCCGCGTAGAAAGTTGCCGCGCCGGTTTGATGTCATACCGACGAAATTGTGTAGTCGTTTGAACGAAAACTGATACGAAGAATATATAGAGTAGAAAGAAAATTGGCGACATCGTTCGTACGTACTGATTCTCGTCCTGCTTTTAAAGAGTGAACTAGTATAAAACGTGATACGAAACGAATGAGATTGTTCGAGAAAGCGAAAACCGTGTAAAAGTTAGAAAACCGTGTAAAGGACAAACGCGATGTTTGATAGGAAACGAGCGAAGCGTATCGCATCAATGTCCCCGAGAAAATGGCCAGGGATCGTTCTGGATCCGACTATTCGGAGAACATGAGTGACGCCACAAGCTGCAGCTGCACCACAAATTCCGTCGACAAGGCTAGTAACGATATGTATACCTACGTAAATGCGAATCGGCACTCGCACGTTCGTCGAAAGAGAGATTACTGTTGAGAATTCGATCGCGAGCGAGTCTCGTGTCCCCGAAATCGCGAGCGATCGAAGGCAAGGAGGAACGAGAACCGATTTACCAGTCTTCACTGGTAAATTTGATTTGACTGGCTCGAGGGAGCGAACGCGCGTGCAGCTCACTCTTCCGGAAGAGCGTGCGAGAGGTATGCGAGACACAGCGTTCGATAATGGTTGGTGGAACTGCTGCTTTCAGTGTTCGTTGCGTGGCTGTGGTATGTTTCAAGAGCCGTTTTTCCTGCATCCGCCGGGCTCTCGGCCTCGCGATGGAATCTACATAAATCCCATGACCGCGTACATCGGCGAGCCAGCAAAGTCAAAGGACACGGAATCCTTCTACCTGCACAGTCCCCACGATTTGGTCTACACCAGGATCACGCGACTGTTCGCCGACACGGAGAAGCACCGGCACTTTGAGAGGAAAGACGAGACTTTGACTGGTAACGCGCACATTTCATTTCCACTCGATTGCTAACGAAAGAGGATCGATTCGCAAGCATCGTTTTGTATCGTTGGGTTTCAGTGAAAGTGGACGTGCACATCAACAATGGTGTTCTCGAGCGACCGTCCAGTGGGAACGGTTACTCGACTAAATCCGAGATAGTTGCCGAGCCATCGGAACACGCGTACGAGCAAATTTGCTTGCGACAGGAGCCGAACGCCGGAGAGGCCCCGACCATTGGCCAGAAGAGGTTGCCTGACAACGCATCTGACGGCAGGTACTGTTAAGAAAAGGAGCTTCCTAGCGAATAGAATTGGACCGGAACGATTCGAATTGGCCACCGTTAACAGGATACGGATCCTTGCTAAACTTTTCCGTCCGTCTGTCTGTCTGTCTATCAGGCTACCTGCCCGATGACTCTTCGTTTCGACAGCACTCGATCCAGTTATATTAACAGCATTGACCTCGATTCAAACACCAGGCGAAATCACCGAGCTATACACTTGAATGCATACAACGATAACGTTGGCCAATATCGGCCGCGTTGCGCAACCTGCATAATCGAAACCGTGCGATAAACGATTAAGGATAATCTGATTTCAGTTGTTCTCGTAAAACCGATCGGAGGTACAGCAGATCGAGCAGCGCGAGCGAATCGTCGAACGTGAGCAGCGAAATTCCTTGCTTTTCGTCAACTACATCTACTCCTTCGCTTTCGCGGAATAGCAGCAACGAACGAGTCGGCAAGACCGCGAACATCAACGTCGAACTTTCACAGGGTATGCGATTCAGCCGAGATATCTGATTCGGTTCGTTCGATAGAGAAAAATTAACGATATCGTGCGATCCATTTTCAGAGAAAAAAGACTCAACCGGTTCGCAAGTAGAAAGCGAAAAGGAAATTAAAGCGACGAGCGCGGCAGCTAGGTAAGTAGAACGAACGATAATCGGCTTGCAGGAAATATCGAAAAGAAACGTGAACATTCGTGATTCGATTGATTTGTAGCAACGAAACTGTCATCTTTTCCAGTTTCGCGAAACCGCCGCCACCACCTCCTCCGCCCCCGCCGCCGGACAAGGAGGACAACGCACTGCTAGCGGTTAACAAACAGAACGCGGAAGCGATCGCGCGGGACGAAAAGAAGGATGTTTCGACGGATACGAATCGCGAGAGGAAGAACGAAAACGGTCCAGCTGGCTCTACGGGTAAGCGACACGCGGCCCAAGAGGAAATTTCATTCGGAAAATCGAATGATACTAGTTGCTTGTAGACAAGGGAAGAGCAAGTGGCTCAAAGTTAATCGGTTCGGACGATCGGCCGATTTAACGTACACGGTGGCGAGCCGTAATAATTCTTAAACAGTCTAGTCGGTGGATCGCGAAGACGGGCATAGTTTACTAGACCATAGCGCTCATCGAGCATATAATACACTTACCTAGATTTCACTTGCCCAACGTACAGCGATTCGTTCTCCCTACTCTTTCTGTTTCGGAACAGCGACCAACAAGTCCGACGTATCCTGTGGCGAACATCGACAGCCGGAAGTACCTCCTGCCAGTTCACCGGCGGACACCGAGGAAATTAAGGCGAATCAAACGTCCCATCTGGTCAACAGGCACATGGTGCTGCCGTTTATACCACCTATGTTCGCTAACGCGGACTCCAACACTTTGCTCAAGCCGTCCGAGTACCTGAAAAGCATCTGCAAAGCTTCCACCAAGAACAGTCTCTCGAAAGCAAGGTCGGTCAGGCTGTTCTCCTTTTACGATACATCTCCCGCGCCCGTCCAATTGTCCTTCACCATGCGTTCGTTCGTAGATCGGTGGATAACTTGGACATACAGAGCCGTATCTCGGATCGGAGGGAAATCCTTTCGGGACAGGAGGAGGTGGAGCTTCAGGAAAGGGAAGAGGAGGAAAAGGAGCCGTCTAATGGACCTCCACCTCCGCCTCTGTCTCCGCTGCAAAAGGCTTGGCGAAACGGCGATGCTGGCACTAGTAACTGTGGCGGTGGCGATGGCGACGCCGCTGGTGGTGGTGGTGGCGGTGGTGGCGGCGGCGGCGGCGGCGGCGGCGGCGGCGGCGGCGGCGGCGGCGGCGGCGGTGGCGGTACAGCCAACGAATCTGAACAATTTTGCAAAAACCCGCAACCACTGGCGACCATCAGCATTCAAGATCTAACGAGCATTCAGTTGCGGAGAACTACGGCGAAAATGAACGCGACCAAAACGTTCTCCGCTCCTCCGCCACGCAGCGTGTCTATGACGAATGGTAAGCGCAAGAGGAACGCGCGCTTTTACAGTGTGTCATTGAAACGATAATTCGCTTTCTTTCTCCATTCAGTTTCAGAGTCGTTCTTCGTCCAAAAGACAGACTTGATCGCGGAATTGAAAAGAACCAAGGATATTCCCGGTATCAAGAAGCTGAAGGTAGAAATGGCGCAAGTCGAAAAGACGCAGGAACAAAATCTAATGTCGGAAATTAATAAAGCGTTCAGCGTTTCGAACTTTGTGGATCAGGTAGCTGAAAGACACATCGGACAAGCTATAGTATGTAGATGTATAATTTTCCTCTTTTACGCGTTAACGTCTCACTCTGATGAAAGATTCCAGAAAAAGATAGTTCCGGAAACGTGATACCGATATGGAAGCGACAAATGCTGGCTCGCAAAGCTGCCGAGCGAGCGAAGAAGGAGCTGGAAGAACAGATTGCTAAAGAAAACGAGGAGAGACGACAGAAGGCGATCCCTGCGTGGAAAAGGCAGCTCCTCGCTAAAAAGGATAACGAGGAGAAAAGGTTTGCGTCTGATCGTTCTAGCCAAGTACGATATACCTGTACGTAACCACTCGTTTCTTGCAGACTGAATCCGGGACACATCGTGCCAATGTCCAAGACAGATGTCGTAGTGTCGTCGAAAAGGGACGTTTCGCCGAATTCATCGCGCCCTTCCCAACCCGAGGAGAAACAGGAAACTGAAGAGAAACGAAACGACGCGAACGATATCGACAACGACGACGATATCCAGATCATCCCATGGCGAGCGCAACTCAGAAAAACCAACAGCAAGCTTAACATTCTGGACTGAGATCCAGAGGACGGAATCGGAGGTTGCGCTTTGCACCGAATCATCAACCTTTCAGCCACACGCTTTCATTCGTATCTCTGTTCGCGATCGAGAGAACTTTTTCGTCGAAATGTCTTGTCAACGAAAATGAAACGCATAACGTATGTACATAGAGAAGTTGAAGTAAAATTCGCATCGAAAACCTCAGGTATACCTCTTCTCTTGCCAAAATTCGTATCAACTACTTAGCAGTTGAGCTTTCCTTCCTTTAGAAGCTCGATTACCTGCGTCGAAGCGGTGGCAGTCGCGTTCTAACGGTGTGATTAAGGTACGAGGGTAGCCCTGGACTTGCCTCTAACGAATAGAATAACGGTTTCCAAAGGACACGAAGAAGATTTTGTCCCACCTTTCGGTCGACGCGGGACGCGGAAGAATGGCTAGCTTCTGATTGGCGAAAAAGGGAAAGAAAAGAAAAGCAAGCGTCGCGTCAGGTAGCTGGCTGCAGTCAGGCCGGAAGGGATCACTCGTTCGGTCGTTGAGCTGGTTCATTCGTTCGGTTGGCACGTTGGACGCGCGAGGTAATCGAGGCTGGAGGTGCCCCTTCATTCGAGAACAACCGTGTCGTGCGTCGTAATGATGATTTCGGTGACGTTGGCGAGGCGATAGTGACGATATCGTGAAACGTAACAGTGAGCTTCGTCCTAGAGAAGAGGACATCCGTTGACGCTAGGACAGCGGCAGCGACCACGGCCAACAACCACGTGCCCGTTGAAACAGGAATAGCAATACCAACACGTGTGTCGGTAAACGCGAGTACGAATAACTTGCTAGTCCGTCGGAGTAATCGAGGCTATCGTAACGGCAGCCACCGTTGGCACTACGTAGGGCCTCGACACAGTAGCAAGTAGCAGCTGCCACCGCTGCGCTGTGTCGTGCCGTGCAGTGCCGATATTCCTACGGAGCGATCTCGGATCGAGACTTTTTGCCAGCGAGCTCTTAGTGACGCCAATTCTCGTCCCAAAATCTTCCAAAAATCTTGCCAACTTTTCTCTCTCCATTCGTCGCCTTTCACCGCGTTTGCGATCGCTCAATCTCAGAATCGTCTCAACCTTTTCGACTTTTTGCAATCCAGCGATCGCGCTCTTTCAAATTTTCCGACAAACAGACTAGGCGTGCGTGATTTCTATTCGCGTACAAGATCACCGATACGAGGATGGCGTCCAACAAAAACATACTAGGTAAGCGATTCTGTCTTTCATGCCTCCGCCTATTTCACCAGGTCAAGTTCGCTTCGACGAAAACAGCCACGCGAGCGTGCACGCGATGCAACTAAGACTTTGCTCGGCTATGGATTAGCCGAGTAGTAGCGGTCAGAGGACATCGAACATTAAAAGTGCAAATTATTATCGGTCTGCGATGGCTCATAGTCCACGCGGTCTATGTCATGGTTATCTATGACACACGCGGTCTCGTAAGCAGAAATGCATAGAACGCATTTCGTCAGTTTCGAGACGGAGCGAGGCGGAGCGAGGCGGAGCGAGGCGGAGCGAGGGCGAGCGAGCCAGAGCGTCGCTTCTCGCTCGCGACAACCGTTGTTCCGCTCGAGAACGAAAGCGCAGCGATGCTCGCCAGCACGTATATTTATAGCAGCCGGAAACGTCCTCCCAAAGTTCTGGGTGAAGGTCGCTCTCGCAAACGTTGAGACATGTAGCTGCGCGATCGCGTACCTTCTCTTGCCCAGTCGAAAGATCTCGATCGGTGATGAGCCTGATCGCGAATACCCGCGTGCTCGATCCTTCCAATTCAATAGATCGTTGCTCTCCCGTCGGTTAACCGAGACCACAACCACAACCTCGCATAATCGCGAACGAGATGAATTTGTCACGATTTGTCACGATTTGCCACGATTTGTCACGCATTGAGGTCGAGAATGGCAGGACCCCCCGATTCGTTAACTCGTTAACGACCTCATGATGTTTCGCGCAGCGAGACGCGATTCGCGTGTCCAACGTCCTAAATACGCGTTCAGACTGACCGACTCTTCCATCCCACGCCTCTGCGAATTCCCTCGCGTTTCGTGCTTTTCGACTCCCCTCCTTTCGCCTGCTTCGATGCGAATCTCAGACATTTCGCGTGCTTTCAGATCGGATCACGTGCAGACAAGTACTGAATATTATGGTCATCCTAGGCTTCATGTTAAATTATATGTTGCGCGTCAACTTGACGATTGCCATCGTGTCGATGGTCATTCCTGGAAACGACAGCTCGCATTCTAGCGAATTCAACGCGTCTAGCGAATGCGTCGGCGTTGGCAGAAAAACCACGCTCGCTTTCAACGATACAGCGACCTCCATCATTCCTGAGAATACATTGAACGGAAAGGACAATGACACATCACTTCCATCCACGTATCCGTCCAAATTTGTACGTTGCACCTTACCCTACGCATTTCGTTCCGTTACGAACGAAAAATAATAATCCTGACCCGTAACAGGATGAAACGGGTGGAAGCAGATACGAATGGAACGAGTACGAAGTAAACCTCGTCCTGGGGAGCTTCTTCTGGGGCTACATTTGCACGGAATTACCTGGCGGACGACTGGCGGAAATCATAGGCGCCAAGAGGGTGTTCGGCTGCAGCATGCTAGTGTCCAGCGCTGTGACGCTTCTAACTCCGCTGGCCGCATCTTACGGATACATCGCAGTTGCTGCTTTAAGAGCGGTACTCGGATTCATGCTGGTAGGTTCTTCTCTCTTTACATTCAATCCTATCGTGAATCGACAGTCAACGCGCTAATCTAAGTATTTGCAATCGACAACGTTTCAACGCAGGGAGCCACATGGCCAGCTATCCAACCGATGACCGCCAGGTGGATTCCACCGACGGAACGTAGCAAATTTGTTTCCAACATGATGGGTACAGTATTATGTGTATTTATTTCGGCGAAATTCTATGATTACACACCATTTCCTTCCCACGATTCTACATGGGAAGTAAAAACATACGTGCTCGCTCCTTTGGTTCTAGCTTCTTCGCTAGGAGCAGCGATAACTATGCCAGTTTGTGGATTCTTGATCGCTTCTCTGGGGTGGGAGTCCGTGTTTTATGTAACTGGAGCAATTGGACTCGTGTGGAGCATCATCTGGTTTCTTTTAATATTCGACTCCCCAGCCCAACATCCAAGAATCTCGGCCGAAGAACGTCAGTTCATAGAGACTGCAATCGGTTCAACCTCTACGTCGAAGGTAACTATATACTTGCACTCTTACAAAGAAACCAGCTGCACGTAGCAGAGTAATGCTTGTCTCACTTTCTAGCATCTGCCCGTTCCATGGAAATCCATTCTTTTATCGGCACCAGTTTGGGCCATCATTTTGACTCACGGATGCAGCGTATTCGGCTACTTCACCGTGGTCAATCAGTTACCAACATACATGAAATATATTTTGGATTTCAATATTAAACAGGTTTGCAGAAACATTCTTATTCGACGCTATCCGCCTTTCTTATCGGCTTTTTCATTGCTTTCATTTGCTTACGCTGCTCACTCTTAGAATGGGATGCTGTCTTCGTTGCCTTATCTCGGTAAATACATTTTTGCCGTGGCAACATCTTCCATGGCCGACTACCTGCTGAGAAAGAAGAAACTATCGGTGACGGCTATCCGAAAAATATTCACCACCTTTGGTAAGCTGATTATCGACTTACTTGCCTATTCGAACGAAAATTTCAAAGACCACGCCTCAACTTCCCTCAACTTTCACTATTTTTCTCTTGATAGCTGTGATGAGCCCAGGTCTGCTGATGATCGTGCAAGCTTACCGCGGATGCGATCGCGTAGTATCTGTGGCGATCTTCACGATTGCCCTAACCATCAACGGTGGTGTGACTGCCGGTTATCTAGGAAACGGTTTAGACATCGCTCCCAACTTTTCTGGTACCATTTTCGGCATGGCGAACACGCTCAGTTCCCTCGGTGGATATTTGAGCAGCTACATGGTGGGCACGATTACCTACAGAAATCAAACTTACGATCAATGGAGTATCATCTTTTGGATTTTGGCATCGACCTATTGTTTCGGAGCTCTCGTTTTTGCGATACTTGGTACGGGAGAATTGCAGAAATGGAACAACCCTGAAGAGTCCGATCAAACAAAAAGGGTAAATATCGAATGTGGTCCTCTTGATCTCGAAGAATCTCAGCCCCTAAAGAATAAAACAACTCCTTAATGCCAAGTGAATAATCGAAATGTTCAACTACAGCCAAACACTCTAGGTAGCTATATTATAATAGTTAAACGCGTCCAAAGCACCAAACATTTCTACCAAATATTCTTTTTTAGATCTTTCACCTAAGTAATTATAATTCTATTTATATTACAACATGTTTCTCTTAAGATTCAAATTTCCACCAAACAAATTTCTTACTGTACCAACATTTATTACCGAAATAAAACACAACTGCAATATAAATAAACCTATTTTATAAATACAAACTTATCTTTATTAACAGTTCACAATCATTGCCACCGACAGAACCGATTGTACTGCTGCTACTTTTATACTACTCAACTGAAATTATCCCAAAACAATTCTCCACTCCACAACCCGAGAAGAGATAGAAAAAAAGAAAGTGCCATTCTTCCTCGAAAGTTTCCCAACTTCAATAGTCTGTAAAAAAGGTGATGAACTTTTTTTGGAACTCCACCTCAGAGAAAATTCAAGACTGAACCCTCCCCTTTCGAACGAGACATCGGCCAACGCTCTGCAATTTTTTTTCGGCGAGATATCGCGCTCTGAATGAAAAGTGAGAATCCAGCCTCGCAGTTACTCAATGCTCCAGAGCCCGAAAGAGTAGTCAATCTTTGAGCTGCTATAACTCCGCCAAAAAAAGTCGCAGAGGGGTGGGCTTGGTCTCATTCTAAGGGGCATAGCCTCTACTTTGACGTGGCTGAGTTGAACTTGTTCGAAAAAAATTCTTGACTTCACAACCCGCCGAGGAAGAGAGGGTTGTTCTTGCACAAAAGTTTTCCAACTTCGGTCGTCTGTCAGGAACTTGATAAATTTTTCTGGCGACTTTTTCTGCAGGGAGATTGAAGCCTGAACCCTTCCCTTTCGAACAAGACCTCGGCGAGCGTAGTACGATTTTTTTTCACCGAGATATCGCGCTCTGAATGAAAAGTGAGCCTCCAACCTCGCAATCAATCACTGCTTCAGAACCCGGAAAAGTAGTCAATGTTTGAGCTGCTGTAACTCGGTCAAAAAAAATCGCAGAGAGGTCAGCCTGGTCTCATTCTAAGGGGCGAAGCCTCTTCTTTGACGTCCCGAAGTTGAACTTTTTCGAAAAAATTTCTTGACTTCACGTCCCGCCGAGTAAGAGAGGGTGGTTTCTCGTCGAAAGTTTTCCAACTTCGGTCGCCTGTCAGGAGCTTGATAAATTTTTCTCGCGACTTTTTCTTCAGGGAGATGGAAGCCTGAACCTTTCCCTTTCGAACAAGACCTCGGCGAGCGTTGTACGATTTTTTTTTACCGAGATATCGCACTCTGAATAAAAAGTGAGCCTCCAGCCTCGCAGTTACTCACTGCTCCAGAACCCCGAAAAGTAGTCAATGTTTGAGCTGCTGTAACTCGGTCAAAAGAAATCGCAGAGAGGTCAGCCTGGTCTCATTCTAAGGGGCAAAGCCTCTACTTTGACACCCCTGAGTTGAACTTGTTCGAAAAAAATTGTACACTCCACACGACGCTGTGAGAGGACTGGTGGTGCTGCTAGAATGATTTCAGGTGACAGCACTGTCATCTAGTGGTGGAACTTGGGAACTAATTAAGTATTTAGGCAGCACCGCTAGATGTCGCGAGTACCCACTTGGTATAATTGAGCCTAGGCCGCTACCGCTAGATGGCGATGTTATGACTGATGATTGAGGTAATTGTTTTACGTAGAATTTTTGGAATAAGTGGGCAGGCTTAGTATTTTTTATTGAAAAATATTTTGGTTAGGGAAATATATCATGCGTTTAATGCAAGGTTTATGTCAGCTGCGCGCATTTGAATGATTAATAGTCGCTAGTAACTTTTATACACCTCCATCGCTAAAGTAAAAGAATTTGATTGTATGTTTCGTAGCTTAGCAAAGGTTAATCAAAACTCGTAACTTCTAATATATTTCGTGAACTGCAATCAGATTTTTACAGTAATTAAAACTTTGTTCTATATTTTTACATTGCAGACAATAAATGGCTGGTCAAATCTGGGACATCGTATTTTTGCTTTGTGCATTTTTGACTTGTACTCTTTTCTGCGGGTTGTACAGGATGCGCGCGCATTTCAGGAAGCCCGCTGAATCCACTTCGAAAAAGATGACGCCTGACTGCAGAATTCCATTGTCAAAGTAAGATATTTAGTATTTTCCTTAATATTATTGCAACACCTGTTGGATTTTTTCGTCTTTCTGAAATATATAAGATAATTGTGTGTCATTATGTAATAAGATTATGTAAATTTTTTGCTACCATAACCTAATTTATAAAATAATCTGGAGTTGCTTTGACGGTTTCATTGCCACGTTTGTACTTGGTTTTATTGGAAGCTCGTACAATGTAAAGATTCGAAAAGATCAATGAGTTCTTAAATGTTGAAAATACTCTAATTTACACCAGTGGCTGGCGATCGCTCAAGTTAAGGACCACTTCGTAGGTTACATGGTACGGACGAGTCCTTACTCATTTATTTGACATTGGAGATAACATGTAGTCGCAGTTCTGTGAGTGGTTAGGTAAGGAGAGCTCAATTTAACATTTTTCTAAAGTTTAACATTTGTCTCCTTTTTTCATTACAGATTCACAGAAGAATTTTTTTAGGACATTTGTGACCGCGTGCAATGCGGTTGTAGAATCAGTGTTTGTTGCGTAGTAGGAAAAGTTCGTTCTTTTGTTTTTGAAGAGCAGAACTGCTCTTGGGGTATAGTGACTACTCGTGCTACAGATATTATTACGTGACAATAGAATCAGTGTTTTCTGCGTGTCGTAAATGATTTCTAAAAAACTGCGAGGCTGCGATCACGCGATTAGAGTCAGTGTTGTTCGTCGGCAAATACTTTTAATCGCGATCATAGCTCTTTATGTTCACTTTTTTTTTTTTATTGGGATATGAAAAGGAAACTTAATATCGATAATTCGAGTCAGTGAAAGCGAGTTCCTGCGTTGGAGAATTCGGGTACCGGAATGCGAAGAATAATGTAAGTAATACTGTAATTAATGAGAAGTTAAGTTCAGAATTGAAAAGTTGTAAAATGTTTTCCTATCGTTCTCATTCCAGGCCCAGCAGACACCCCCTGGGTAATTCGTCGAGCTGCCTTCATTCCGTGGGTGTCAGGGTAACGCATGTTCAGAGTTCCTCCGGTCACTCAACCATAGTGTAGGACGCAAAGGTCCAAGGCTTCGATCGGGTGACTGGTTGTATTTCGTAGGCGCCGCGCCGCGTCTTGCATTACGTTGATGTTCGCCGTGACGCGTGGCGCTGCGGCGCTCCACCGATATACTAGGAGCGCAGATTGCTAAGGAACCTTTCTATCCGTTTACTGCAAACTTGATTCGCTAAGTGTGCGCAGGATACGATATGCACACATGTTTGAGTAGTATTTCCTTGATATGAAGGAAATCATTTTACGAAGCGAAAATTTCTGGTTTCGTCGCTGGTCTTCTATCCTTGTGCGCCTACTTGGGGCAGTAAAAAGATTAGAATTGAAAGGAGCACAACAATTGTTCGAACACTTCCATAGGACCGATCATTTTTACGCTCACTATCGATAACATAAGAAATCTCGAGAACAGAATGCGACGAGCGACTGTTGATCGAGAAGAAGATGATTCTGCAAGTGCCAGAAGAAGAAAGGTTATCGTCGAATCAGCTGACTAGGAACGAGATTCATTCTCGTAGGTCGGTGGATGTTGCATACGCGCCGTACATCCAGACAACATAACGCCAGAAGAAGCCTTCGTTCGAAATCGACTTGGACTTCCAGTGAAATCAGACATAGATGCTCGTTAATCGAAAGGAAGAAAGAAAACGGGACGGAAAGGTGATTCATGATCTGATCAATTGAGAAGGCAAAGTGCAAGAGGAATTCGCGGACCACAGCACCGAATTCAATCGCTATGTGAAAAGGAAGCGGAAAACAGAAGATGGAAGAAGGTAGACTCGAGGAGAATTTACCGCGCGGGACCGCCCGCTCGATAAAGTGGTTACCAAGAAAGCACAGGACCGAGTTGGTGGATACAGATCGCGCCCTACCTCCTTGTATCCGATGCCATCCTGTTTCGCTGTGATTAACTAAGGTTTAATCAGCTTTACAAGCTAAACTTCTTTTGTCAACATGCACGTGCATGATAATCCGCGCGGTTACCGTTCCACCGTTCCACGCTCTTCGATCGCTGAAATGTCTGAACGCGACAAAACTCGTGCTTGATTCGCTAATATCATCGACGAGTCGACGAGATATGGAAATACCGACGCGTTCAAGTTTCCTACCTTTCCCGCCGCTGACCACTATAACTTGCCGGTTATTCTCTTCATACGATCCTGATCGCGACGCTCGCGAGGTGTTGGGTAATATTCCAACGCGCTCCGTCAACTTTCGTATTAATTTATTAATTTATTGTGTGATAGCATCTATGAGGATGACGCGCGACTCAGGAAGAAGTCAGGCCTCTATGAAACGTGAAATTTCAAAGGAAAAAGTTTGGTAGGAAAACGCAAAACAGCTTAGAGTTTCGAGCATTGTATCGAAAAGAAGAAGGAATTAGAAACGCGTGCGCCCTTAGCGTCGACGTAAATCGATGTTTCGATGAAAGATGAAACTCAGGATGAGCGAAGAATGTTGCGCGGAACGGAAGAACACGAAAGAGAATGGCTCGGGAAGGATAATTGGGGATTCACGTAATAACGCGTTCGAGAACGGACGATTGCACGCACCGATCTGCTCGGAACGCCACCGATGCCCTCGAGTCTTCGAAGAACAACTTTCAGCCCAGCGAGATGCCTCGCCTCGCCGCCCCCGACTCATGGGAATATCCTCGGGGCGATTGCGAGCCCTCTTCTTTGCTTTTTCTCTTACTTCTCTCCCGTTCTCTCTCACTGAACGCAACTCTCTCATCGTTCAGCAAGTGTTCGATATCGAAACGAAGTTATGCATAGGCAAGTCCGAACGGTCTACGAGTGGCAATTTCGGAAGAATGCCCTGCCTTTTCTGTGAGCAAGTTCTCCCTTGGCTCGGGCCAAAACCGTACGACGTCGGTCGCGCCTGGAAAAGGAAAAAGGCAGAGATGTGGGAAAGAAAGTGGAAAGAATGGAAAGAATGAAAAGAATGGAAAGAATGGAAAGACAAGGAGATGTACACTTAGAAGTTAGACGAAGAGAAGGAGAAGGGGTCGACTGGATTCTGAGCGAGCGATGAAGGGAATGAAAAGAGAAAACGAAATAGGGGTTAGGACACGGCAATGATGTCTGAGCCAAACGAAAGAGGCGAAGGATAAAGGGAAAAGAGAGGATGATGAGCCGCACGTATACGAGGTATGCGGGTGAGAAACACCCGGGGCGGCTGGCCGAACGATCCGCCCACGTTTAAATCTCGCGCCGACAATCTTCCCTTCGGTCTCACTCCATTGCCTTCGAACCGATCGGTCGCGACCCTCCTAACGCACCAGTAGCATCCACCTTGCAACGAGTTTTGGATCGTTCGACTGTGAACCGCGTGAAACGCTACTGCACGCGATTCAGCCAACCTGGGAGAGAATCGAATGAACGCCCCCGCGGGCACACGCCATCGTCACGCGACGAACGCTACTGTCCTCGGGACTCGGGACTCGGGACTCGGGACTCGGCAAGTCCCAGTGAGCTCAGAACCGAGCTTCCCTCTTCGCTTAAACCAAATTCGTAGGCTTCCCTACGCGCTTGCCCGTTCGTCCACCTGTCGCGCGCATTTAACGCTCCTTTTCGACATTCCTTCGTTCAAGCGTCGGTTGTTCAGTCTCGACCAAAATTTGCACCTGACGCGAAGCGCAGTCCCTTCGCCCCTTCGCTGAGATCGCTCGGTGATAACGATGCTAATGGTTGCGGATCGAAACTTCTTCTCTCTCACGCTATGATCGACAAATGGTGCGGTGAAGCGTGTGATTTTTAGATAGATGAATCGTTACCGAGGAGCATTCGAATCGAATCCAGCCACTGCCATTTCCGTCTTTCGAATTACGCATTTCCCCACTGTGTTTAAGAAGGCGACGAACGTTCCTCAGACTGTGATGGCGATGGCGATGGCGATGGCGATAGTGATCGCGATTGCAATCGCGGTCCCAGTGCACGAAGCGATACGGTTAATTTCGCAAAATTGCGGACACCCGTTACACGATCGTGACGCGAGCCAACTACGCACGCTTTCGTCTTCGTTGTTATGGCAACACCTGACACACGTTCGAGTGGCCCGCCGCTATCACCTGCTCGCACGACACGCGTAATTTTAAAACGCCTCCCGTTTGCAATTCACTCTCGAGAAAGAGCGCGGAGTTAATCGTTCTTCAGGCTAACTTTGCAACTTTGCAACGGAGCGACGCGACAATTGCATCCTCGAAACCGTAAAAAGACTGGGAAATTAGTCGAGAAGAAGAGAAGAAGAGAAGAAGAGAAGAAGAGAAGAAGAGAAGAAGAGCGACGCGTGGTTGCGGCAGGAAGCGCAGCGTTTCGCTCGTTTCGATTCGCGTAGTTAGCCAGTGAAGGGAAGAACGCTGATACTTACGATCGGATCCACGTAATTGGAATCTGGCAGTCACGCTGGTAGTCACGCTGGCGCCAACTGCGCGCCAGTAACTTTATATCGATTCGCATGGACTCGACAGCACTGTCGGAGATACTCGGCCGCTCGGTTAACCGAGAACCGAGCCAGACAAACACCGACGTATGGTATTTATACGACGCCTGAAAGGTACATGTGTATAATACATACATCTGTTTCCATCCGGGCACGTGTCGACCACGAAATTAGAACGTTCCGAAGAAACCAGGAAAAGAAGACACGAAAGCGTCTAAATCGAGCGCGAACCATGGAAAGTATCTGAACCAGCAGCCGTTTTAGCTGCATATTTGAATACTCTAGAAGACGAGTCTCCTGAAAGGCTTGAAATTAGAGAGCGATTACGCGTTGGCCTTCCACAGGTTTGTTATCGTGGCATTCAGCGACGATATCCACTCCTACTCGAATCAAGCGACGACTCTATTGCCAGATGTTTTGCGGCCGGAATAGAAATAGACCGAATACATATTGCGAGTTGCCCGCGATTGCACACATTCGCTCCGTCGCGCGTCGTGGCCTAACCGAGCGATAAGCGACAGCTTCGATCCTCCCTTGAGCGCGGACAATTCATCAGCGCGTCTTTCCAAACTCTAGCTGGAATTCAGTTTTTTCTTATCCGAATCGATATTGGAATTCTCGTTCGGTGAAACGAGGGACGGGACGAGTGGGAGAAAGGATGGAAGAAAGGATGGAAGAAAGGATGGAAGAAAGGATGGAAGAAAGGACGGAAGGCAGGTCACGAGCGATGCTTAGCCATCACCCTATTACACGTACGCGACAGCTTCTAAATGTGCATGTGGCGCCAGATGTCGCGCCCCGTAATCTTTAGACCAAACCTCTCTCTCCCCTCGCTCGTGCGAGCACACACGCTCCAATGTATTCCTCTCTCTCTGTCCCTCTTGACGAACTGCGAGTTCGTCGCATTCGATCGCTGGCACTGCTGGCAAGCATTCGGGAACGCAGCGGCCGGAGCCACTCGTATCGCGTTTCGTAGTCGCGACAATAAGGGCAACGTTTTATCACCTTCTCCGACACAATCCAACCACGAATTCTACGAAACTAGAAGACATTGGAAAATGCGTCGACGTCCAGCCCCCCGAATCGAAATACAATAGCTGAGGTGCGCAAAGTACGGGCAATTATGCGAAGAAAAATCCAGGTAGAAAAGATCGAGGTGCTCTTGGGGCCAGGGGCTATCGGTTACACCGCGAACAATGAGTCTGTCAATCGTATTTGGGGTATCGGTGACACCGTACACAATTCCTTTACCACCTGGGTCATCGAACAGTCCCTTGTGCCCCGTCCCATTATTACCTTGAACGGGCCGACACCTGGATGCTTTCGACTGAGCCGTTATCCTCGAAACGTCGAATCTCGTTAACCCTGTTCAATATCGCGTCCTCGGTAGGTTCAATCTATCCGTGACTCAGCGAGAAACGCGACGAACAACAGTCAGATACACGTACATACGCGATGCGACTGTGACTGTGACGCCGATGCCGACGCCGACGCCAACGCTCCACGAGGAAATCCGTCTAGAATGCTGACCATGAACCACGAATGACGGATGACGAATCGATGAAATAAAATAGCGAGGAAAAAGATCTCGGCAGGTGACGGGAGCCAGGCTTCTTTTCCAATGGCCTCGCATAAATCAGACCTGCGCCAAGGGACTCGTTACGCTCGCACGCCCGGTATTCGTAAATTTTCCTCGTTGAACAATACGATCTTGATGCGACCGGGGCTTTAAAGGGTCGCCACTTGCCGAGCTTTGTAACCGATACCCTAAACCTACACCTGTCCGAATGACCCCAGCCCCGATCCTTAGACCCGGTCTCGGTTCTTGCCTCGCTTTCTAGCCGCGCCGAAACAAATTCCATCGCTCACTAACCATTTGCATCGTAAAATTCAAAGCATCGAACGGTCCGAGAAAACGTGCTTCGTCTCAATCGTATCCGCTGGGATATTTCCAGGCTATTCCTTTCAAAGTTAACCACTTTTTCGTTTGGAGAAATCAGAAACAAGTGGATCCAGAATATGCAAAGGAATATTTAGTGGCATGACTAACGAGTGGTAGAGAGGATCGAGGGATGAAGGGTGTTGGTCGATGGCGACGAAGGGTGTGGCGAAGGGTAGAGAAATAAAGGTAATGAATGATGCCGTGTGGCAGGTGCATCGTAGCGTGTTTAACAAGTGGCCCGGTCCCAGGCTCGATGCACCTGTAACCTCTAACTTGGACCGACCGAATTGCCTCGAAGGAGGACTTTCGTTGTTCCCTGTTCCTCTGCTCGCGCGTCGCTTTACTTCCGTAATTTCCTCACGGTTGACTCGGAGCGACGTCGTAATAGGAAAAAATGCAAAGCAAGCGACCCAACGCTGCGACAACCTTTCCTCTGGATAATGGTAAAAGCGAGAAATTAAGAAAACTGGTTCGACTGCTCGAACACCTACATTCTCCTGTAGGGTAGGTAGAAGGTAATTACCGGTCGACATTTCAAGGACCGTAAGTCAGGAAGCCGGAGCCCCCAAGCTTCGAGAACGTGAGAAATAAGCGATATGCATGTATGTATGTATGTACGCGCGAGATGAAATACGAGCGTAGTACGGCTGCGCTCGGAGAGAAAAGTCGTTTAAGAATGCTCTTAGGCCACTACACTCTTTCTACCTCTACCTGTTCAACCATCCCCGCCCCCCTCGTCTCTCTCTCTCTCTCTCTCTCAATCTCTCCTCCTTCTCCCCTTCCTCTATCTCTTACTGAAACGACCCACCTGTTGAGTCAGGCTTCACGATCGCTCGTTCCGTCTGCGATACTGACACGACGCTGCTCTTTCACTGTCTATCTCAACGCCGATACGAACCCCTTCGATGCTTTCAAGTTATCCTGTACCAGTTTCTTATCTCTCAAAGTTAACAATTTTCACTTCAGATTCGACAGACGAAGTGGTAGACAAACAAGTTATCGATCAGGTAAATACGAGAAGTCTTCTCAGTTTCTCGTATTTCATTTTGTCACGTGTACATAACTACGTAAGCAGACGATAAATGCTATATGTATCTATGTATATTCCCGTGAGTGGAACGCGAAGCGATAAATAGAAGACCAAGTATCGAGTTGTTTGTTCGTCTAAAGCCGTCGAGACTTTCTTCCTTCGACCGGACCTCTTAAGATAGAACGCGTACTTCAGTCCTCCGTGTGTATGTTTCCCACGATTCTTCGGGGTGAATCTCATGGAAAAAGAATAATTTCGATGAAAGGGTGAAATTTGGTCGGGAAGAATCGAGTTTACATGTTTACACCATCGATGGTAGATAGGCACGTCTCGTTGAATTTGAAGAAAGATCGAGAACAGATTGTCGAATTTGATTCTCTAAACGCCAGCTCCCCTCGAGGTGTGTGGAATACTGTGAACGCGTGGATTCGAAGCGCGCAGAAGCTGGTCAATTCCGACAGCGGCAGGTGCGAAGAGCCACGCGATCCATGCCAAATAATTCGGCAGTCTCGATGGCACGCACGTTCTCTCGATTCTCGTTGGTTTCGCAGCTCGCATACTCTTGCTCGTGCATCCTCGTCGTCGTCAAGTCGACAGACCGGCCAGTCGCCACCTGCTCGCTTTACAGCCATCGACCGTAATCGCACAAACATACCCAACCTTGACTCGAGAGGAGAAACTCGCTCACAGGCGACAGCTATCGGAAGAAACTCGGTCGCAGATTGGACACGTAGATTCGTTTCTTCGACAAAACAGCCGAATTTCACCAGCCAGCTCTCTGAGCGTATCCTATCGTGTTTCCTGTAGAGAGCTAGCGCACCAGAGAACTTTTCATCTTTTCATCTTTTCGTTCGTTCATCTGCGCTTGGTAAGAAGAAAGTAGCGGCAATTGTACGAGAAGAGAGAAGAAGATAAAAGGAGGGGGAGCATATACATAGTTGCAGAAGGGAAGAACATGTGGCAAAGCTTGAATAATTGAAGCTAACACGGAGTACAGATGCGAACACAGTCGTGCGCGGTCCGTTCATCAAATATTTACAGATTATAAAGCACGCGCGTGCCTCTATAACGTTTCCTCGACTCCTTTCACGTCGTTTAAACGTGTATCGGCGCGCGTGTGCCTTCTAGTCAGCCGCAAGATAAGCAGAAAGGAATCAAGTTAAACGGGGCTTGGTTCTCTTCCCGTCCTTCACGCGTCTCGCGCCTCGCGCGATAGAGCAATTAAATAGACGGGGGGACAACGCGGTTGCAAAAGGGCCGAAGAGTAAGATTTATTGGGAAGCAAAAGGCAAGCAACGGCACGGCAGGTGCGTGTGCCGCTAGTTACCACAGTGGGGAGACTGACAAATCGTAACGCTCTCGGAGAAGAGAAGACCCTTGCCAAACTCGCCAGACAGGTTACTACCGCGTACACGCGTGCGAAACACCGCGCGAGTATCTTCCAACTCGTAGCACAGCTGGAACGCTGAACGTTCGAAGCGCCCGCGCTTTAGAGCGCGCCAAACGAGAACGTTCGAACTGCGATACATCGCGTGAAAACCGCGACCTATTCTGTCTACCTATATATGCCGGTTACTCTCTTTCCGATTGGTTTTCCCCCGACTTTCGACTCTACGATGGTCGCTTGACAATGGAGAGAAACACAATTGTCTATAAGAAGAGGGAAATACCAGCGGTCGAAATGGTGGGCCTGTCCACCGTATGCGCTCGACCTGCGAAACCACTCGGCTCGCCCTTGGGAATTTCCTCCGGCTTTTTCCTCACATCTGGTCGACACGCGTCCCGTTCAATTCGAGACCTGCTTGCTCGTCTTTTCCCTTTAATACCCTCAACGCACCCCTATCCGCGCATATGTTTCGCCAGATACGGGACAAACGCGTTCGCATATTAGGGGTTAGGTATTAATTATCATTCGTTTCATCTGATTTCAGCGATATCTACATTTGTCGAGAAAGTAGCGTACATTTGCATTCGCACGAAACGACGAAAGGGCGAATAGGTCGCTGCGCTGTAGTGGGGGGGCGGGTATTAAGGTAGTCGGTTCCCAGCAGATGCCACACATACGACGAACTTGGGCGCGGCATGGCGAGTACAGGGCAATCAAGGTCCGGGGTTTTTGGGTCGTAAATGGTCGAGCCATTGGGGGTAGGGACTGTCCTAGGTGGACAATACTTGATCCTCTTGTGGGCAAGTATACACACGTGACGGCGCGCTCGTAAAAACCATCTGGTTGGGCACGGAAACTGTGCTGGCCGGTGAGGGCATCTACGATCGCAAATCGATCGAGCGAAATGCACGCGTAAAAAGAGAGGAATAAAAAGGGGAAGAAGAGATGTTTGGAGGTGGTTGGAACGGGCGTAGGTAAACGGCCTCGCTGACCAAAGGAGAATTCTCGCACGGTGGTCGCATGCGTGTTCCGTAAACTCGCGCCTCTTCCATACGCCGTGAAGGAACGTTCGCGCGCTACGATCCACCGCGGGTGGCTGACTCCAGACTCCAGATCGAGTCGAGAACGTTTAAGATGCTCGAGCGACGCGGCGGCGGCGGCGGCGGCGGCGGCGGCGGCGGGGGGAGTGGGAGATGTAGAGGGAGAGGGCGATGGCGAGGGCGAGGGGGACAGAGGAGAAGGAGAAAGAAGGGTGCGGAGAAGCAAAGTCAAACTCTCGACCGGCTGGCGCCGTTCTGTCGGCCCCCGTTGCCTCTTGCCGCCAACAATGTGCGCCCCTACCACCGTCATCAGCAGCGTCAACGCCACACCAACACCGATGCCAAAACACCATCACCGTCACGACGACACCGCTCCTCTTGTGGGATCCTTTCCAACTCCAACGAATCTCGTCCCATCGAATCGCGAAGAAGAGAGAAGCGTCGCGCGCGCTATTCACGTACGAACGATTGCTTCTTTTGCCGCGCGTTATCCGACCAATATTCGCGTCTGTCGGTCCCCGCGAAGCTGGTGAAAGAAACGATAGTTGGAGGGCTAGAAGTGGTGACCCGGGTGACCGTATCCGGACGGAGCAACGACGGCGCGAGCGAACAGTATCCGTGATAGTGGTAGTGGTAGTGTAGTGGTAGCGGCAGCGGCAGCGGCAGCGGTAGTGGTAACGTTAGAGGCTGCAAAGTCGGAGCAGCAGGCCAGTCGGGTCTCCCTCGCACGCGTGTACGATGAAAGAGGCTCGAACGCACGAGGCGACGACGAGTCAGTACATCGTCGACCGCGATCGACCGAGGACGTGTCGCGTCAATTTCCGTTCCTCGAGTTCTCGATCATCCCTTCTACGCTCTGTGGATCGGTCGCGACCGATTGCATTTCCTGGATAAACGCATCACGCGTTCTTCTATTAAATGCTCAGTGTTTTCGAATTCTGGGATTAATCGAAAGTACATGTACGAGTAGAGAAAAGTAGAAGAAGTAAAGAAGAGACGAACCGTGCAACGTGTGTACCAGCCACTCGTAAATCCATTCGCTACACCTACCCATGGGATCGATTTCGCGAAATTATCGGTGGATTAACGTAGCAGTGCGTGTGTGGTGATCGAAAGAAAAAGGCTGTGTTTCGTGCAAATCGTGGACCCAACACCGACTACACTCACCAACGAGGATGACCCATCACGTGGTTGAATCTACTTCCGAGTTCTCTGCTCTGATCAAAGGTGAGAATACAGAACACTAAAAGAGAAAATTAAGAAAGCTGTAGAAAACGATACGACACGTTCCGATAATTTGATAAATCAGACGAAGGTACCGCGCGGTTTCCGTGTCTCCCGTTTTACCAACATTTCTACGATTACTTTTGCCAATCGCGTAACTACTACCTAATTATCTAGTAAACTATCTAGTAATATACAAGAATCTCAGTCGTTGGCAAACTTGAAGAAACGGGTTAGTGCGAACTAAAGGTGAAGAAATTTGCCGTCCGTAAATTACGAATAGCACCTATTAGCACGGAGACGCGTTCGCATTAGCGTAATAGAATCGCCGCACGGTCGATTGATAGTCTGCCGTCTAGCGGTTGTTGCGAAGAACGATAATTATTGTTACGAACGGCGCCAGCCGTCTCCGTGCGAGAAAACGACTGGTTCACGAATACGAAGGAATCGAGTAACGCGGCTACCACACACACACACACACACACACACACACACACACACACACAGATAGATAGACGCGTACTCCGTTAGGCGGACACAGAGGGAGGTTAAGGGTGAGTGGGTGGTTGGCTGAGGAGGAAAGGGAAATGGCGAATATGTGCGTGTCGGAGAGACAGATATAGTGTTGGGTGAAGTTGAGAGAGATCGCGATCGAGAAGAAATGGTAGGGCGAGAGAGTAAGAAAGAGAGGATCTAAAGGATCGGTGCAACGGCTCGAGAAGAGAGGAGCAGGGTAAGGGGGGAGGAAGAAGAGGAGAGAAGGGAATGACAGTTGAGATACAGAAGGATGCGAGAGAGAGATAGGGCGCGGCGGCGCCAGCGTGGGTTGCCACACAGGCGAGTGAGGCGAGCGAGGCGAGCGAGGCGAGCCACAGAAGAAACCGACTCGCACCGAACAAACGACCCCTTGACCAAACTCGAAACTCACCGTCTAATCGGTCTAATCGACGTTCACTCCGTCCTTCGTTTCCATCAACTTTCTTTACTCCCTTTCTTTCGACCTCCCTAACAGAAGGAACATTTCGTAGTACACCTTCGCGTAACCACGATTCGGTATGAAAACAATGACTAGTTAAATAAGTCGTTTCATTTCCGTCACGATAATGTTATCGACTCGATCGTTTTACCGAAACTATTTCGCCGCCGTCGACGGAAATTTCTTCATTGATGTCAGCACGATGTAATCATATCAACGTAAACACAGAATTACTCCGATTACTGGTTGAACCAGTTTTTGCTATCAACATTTAGCCAATATGCTTAATCGATACTTTATCGTGAGTTGCATAGGTTTGCTTATTCAGATTTGCTGAAATTCACTTAGATACGTTCAGGTAGAAGGACTAGAAGGGCAGAGCATGGAGAAGAGGAACAGGACAGGGCTGTCTCGGTGTGCGTGCGTATAAAAAGGAGAAAGGGTGACTCGGTAAGCGCCGAACCTTCCACCCACCTGAGCACAAAGTCGCACCTGCTATTCGAACCAGACCTCTTCCGTTCGAGAGAGTGCAGCCTTCCGCGCGCCCGATATTTACCTGCCGCTTCTCCTTTTTTCGGACATTTTCTTTTCTTCTCTATTATATTTCCGTTTCTTCATCGTTTTCCTTTCCGTAGCCATCGATCCGCGATAGTAAAGAGATATCGTTGAATCGACACAGGCCGAAATATACATCTCTATATCTGCGCATATGTACAGATCTAGTTGATTCGGAAACCGTTCTAATCGATCAGTAGAACTATTCCTATGAAACGTGCCGCATTTTCATTCCCCTCGCAGCTGCGATAAATATTTGTATGATTCGCGCTCAGAGGGATCGTGATTGCCTGTCTAACTTCGAAACCAATGCATGTCCTTCGATACAACCTAAAAACTAATTTTCATTCGCGTCAAATTTTCTCCCTGTTCGAGAAACAAGTGCGTCGCGACGCCTGCCATCAGACCGAGACGACAACACCACGAAGAAAGTCGCAACCGAGATATCGATTTAACGCTCGCGCGTGGACCATCTGGTCAGCGTCGTCTGCTCCTCCTCTTCCTCTCGCGATTTCCTCGTCTTATCCGTTCCTCTGCTTTTTATCTCCTTGTCCTAGCTTTTCATCGCGTCGGTACACCGACCTCTCTTCCTCTTCAGGGTTAAACCAGGGCAAAACTCGAACATTCGTACTTTCCTATTTCTGTCTTCTCTCTACCGTCAACTTCACTCTCGTTTCAAAGCAGAGAAATAATTGAACAAATATTTTACATTCGACTACATCAATTCAGGGGATTAGGAACGCAAGTGTTTCACGACGAAACGAAGAACACAATCGCAAAAGTATGGTGTCTTTGTCACGAGAAGGAGATACGTATCTACTAGACTGTGGTTAGGTGCACGAGTTCCCGCGAGTTTACACAGATGTCCACGGTTATTTCGGTTCGTTTGAACAATTGTCAAACGACGCGACAAAAGTGGTAGCAAGATATTTGCAACCATTGACAGAAACGAGATACGCGAGTTCGTATTTGCTGCGCTTAAATTCCTCCAGAACGAGCCATCATTCTGTCCAAATCTCTATCGTGTAAAAAGATCTTCCTCTTTTCTCTATACAAATTTGTAGATGTTTACTAATTTCTTTTACCACAGCACACCTTTCCAAACAGGAAGAAAAGTATACGTCGCTTCACTTACCCCTGCTCGTTAGATGAGAGGGGACAGATGTTCGATACTAAAATCTGAAATCGCTTATCGGAATAGTGATAAACTTTTTAGGATGACCGCGATTCAGGTTACCACCTGGTGTGCTTCAACCATTATCTTGTACTCGTTGTATGCTCCGTACTTCCAAAATCGTAAGGAACCAATTCTAATTGCAATTCGACTTTTTTCTAAAATTATTCATGAGCCTTGGTTTCGCTCCAAATGAAGGAAGATTTTCTTTTTCTCTTTTTTCTCATTTTTCTCTTTTTTCTCTTTTTTCCCTTTTTTCCCTTTTTTCCCTTTTTTCCCTTTTTTTCCCTTTTTTCCCTTTTTTCCCTTTTTTCCTCTTTTCTTCTAATAGCCCGAGCTACATCGGTCGCGTTAAAGTCGGAAAACAGACGATCTAATCCGATCCGACCCGACACGACCCGATCCGATTCGTAGAAGCGGTCTCACGTTCGTATGTTCGACACCGCAAAAGGCAACAAAACGAGAAGAACGTCACGGATCGGCGCGACGCGACGCGACGCGGCGCGGCGCGGCGCGGCGAGGCGATTGGCGCCAGCGCCATATTCTCTTCGTTTCTTTCTCCGTTTCTCTCCTCGTTTAAATGGACGGGAACGAATCGAGAGACTGTTACTGCTTACTTTTCCAAGACGATGCGACAGGACGCGACGACGCAACGGATTAATGGGTAAAAACGTTCCTTCTCTTCGATACTGATCAAAGAAAAGTACTACGATAGGAGTGCATTGCTTTGGAAATATAAATCTGAACGTGAATCGGTACATGTAGTGAATGAGTCGTATAGACGAAGAAACAAACGCTGTTTATCATGGCTACGTAATCTAGAGTAAAAATATCGAAAGAAAATTACAATTTCGAAGTACGTGTATGTAGATCTGTACACCAGATGGTAGGTACAAGTAGGATGACGCATCTGACGAGCCTGAAAACATCCCGTCTGTTCAACGAGAAATGTTGTGAAGCGAAACGAAACGAAGCGAGGAATCATCTTGCCCATAGAACAGCGAGAATGAAAGATATCAGTGATGTTGTGATTAGAGCTCATTCATCTATTCAAAGTTAAATATAAGAAAAGATGAGCATTCTTCTTTAAATGCGGATCGTCTCATTGATCGTTCTACACAGCTTTCTTATAATAATTCATTTTATGCTATAGAAAAAATTCATAACTGTCGTATAAATTGGTATTTATCTTAATTCCAGCCGGCGTGATGGCTGGTTCCGACAGAGACGCTGGCTTCTGCAGTGGAGGAGATGAGGATGACATGTCGGGTCTGCACTCACCGAGTGCCTCCGAAGACAGCTTAGAAGTGCAAGTGACGCCGATATCTTTGCGCAACAAAAGGAAATTGGCGGAACCACGAAAGATTCAGGAACAAAATACAGCACCGTTAAAGAAAAGAAGGTTCGAAGGAATCGAGGAAACGATAACAGCTGACGAAGAATGCAGAACAGCACGATCGCCGAGTCCGTTTAGGCCGTGGAACAGTTCTGGGAAAACTGATCCGAAAATGTCACAGTCGACAACTTTTTCCTTGCCATCGAACCCATTATCTGCAAGCTCTTTTGTTACTTCGACACAAGCTACTGCTGACCAGCTACGCAAACACGAGCACGATTACGAGCCCGATTACGAGCCCGATTACGAGCCCGATTACGAGCCCGAAGACGATCGTAATCAAGACGATGGCAACGCGCAGAGAAACGCAATAAAGCCCAACGAGATTCAGAAAGCAAAGAGCTTCGAAATTGGAGAGGACGCATTCACAGCACAGAGACTGGGACAATCGACGCAAACGCCCGCGCCGTGTTTACCTCGCGTTGAGAGGCGGGAAATCATCTCTCGTCAAAGACTCGACATTGCGACGACCTCAAGCGAAACGAAGGTCACGGCACACGATACGCTACCGACCAGGTCAAGAATTATGCATCCAAGATTGCAGGAAGAACCTCTTTCGCTAGTTCTTAGGGGAGAGGTGGCCGGTAGAGTACCTCCACATCCAGCGGTAGACGGTAGCTACGAAAGGACGTGTTCCTATTCCGTCGATCACACCTCGTCCTCTTCGTCATCGTCTTCCTCTTCCTTCTCCTCCTTATCTTCCTCCATGAATCGTCATAGCGATCGCCGAACCAGTCCGACCAACGCTTGCGGTTCTCTCTCGGCGACGACGGCAACAGCGACGACGACAACGACGTCAACGTCGACGTCAACGTCAACGGTGACAACGGCTGTCACGCAAATCGGTCACTCGAGACAGCCCCCAATGGTAGGCCAACAGAGGAACTATAAGAATATGACTCGCGAAAGGAGAATAGAGGCGAACGCGAGAGAAAGGACGAGGGTGCACACGATCAGTGCCGCGTTTGATACACTAAGACGAGCCATTCCTGCCTATTCTCACAATCAAAAATTGTCGAAACTCTCCGTATTAAGGATCGCCTGTAGCTACATCATGACTCTCGGGAAAATAGTTAATACTCCCGAAGGAGAAGCAACGAACGGTACATCGTTGGGGGCCTGTGTCGATCTGGTCTCCAGGACGATTCAAACCGAGGGAAAGCTTAGAAAGAGGAAGGAAGACTGAAAACGTAGAAATGAACGCATTCTATACGTTATCTCATCGACATATTCTAGCCCACCGATCCTTCGAAATTATTCGTATATTCGTCTTTCGCGACGCGTCTCAACGAACAAACGCGTTCAAAGTTTCTTACTTATGTTTTTAGTTCCGGACACCGAATAATATTCTTCGCGTATGTATATAGGTACATATTCCTACATGTTACGTTTCATGTTCTTGCTCTCCTTTTTGCTGACGATCAACCGAGATCGCGACAAGTCAGAATTAGATGAAGACAGTAAATCTTGGAAGAACGATCATTGTTTTTAACGTGTCAGTCATAATACAGTAAGCCCAAAATTGTAACTTTCGGCAATGTTAAAGGAGATTGTATGTAGGTATGTGCATAATTTATTATGTATGTACGTACGAATGTTTTCATCCGATTTGCGCAACTATCGCGGATGGATGCACTTATCTTCATTAAAATGAAAATAAAATAAAAGACGAACATAAAAGTGACGTCAGTATATTTGATTGGTTATGACGCATAAACTTTTCACTCCTCTGATTCGACTGCAAATTCGGAAGGATGCGAGCAACAGCTGCTTCGATCTCTAGCCATCTATCTATCAGTGACTGCAACCGGTTGCAACCAGATTCTACGAGTATGTAGGCATTTACCTGCGCGATACCGAACTTGTTATCAGTACTGCGCTCGTACGCCTACTAATGCTCAACGATAAAGATAGTTGAACGAAAACATTGCTGCGCATCGAATCCGTCTACATAATATGCAATTTTCTAGGCTTCATTTGATAATGCCATTGACTGTTAATTAACAAGGCGATAAAGGAAGCCGAAATTCACCATTTCTCGCGTAACATCTCGCGTAACATCTCGCGTAACATCTCGCGTAACATCTCGCGTAACATCTCGCCTCCCGGCTGGCTGGCTTGTACTTGTAATCGAGAGGATACGCGTCACGATATAAAGAAGCGATCTAAAAGAAGCGAAACTGAAAGAATATTAGGTAGATTAATAAAAAGAATGAAACGGTTCACGAGGTACAGTAGAGTGTGTGTGCGTGTAACTGTGTACAATGTGTAGAGTGGGAAGCGGGTAGAGCGTTGGCGCCAGCTGACCAGGCCGATGTCGGCCGACGCGATGCAACCAGACAAGAATGCAAGTCGCGACGCATCGAACTACCTACGCAAACCTAACTACGCTTTACTTACCTTTAATCCTAGACCTGATTCTCACTCTTCTCGTTTATAGAATAATCTTTCCGAAGAACCAATTACTCAAATTATGATTTACTAATTCTCCTTCTTATTGTACTCTCCTCATTCGTGCATCTTTCTTTTTGGACTCGATAATTAACTGAAATATTAACAAGTGCGGTAAGTGGCAAAGGTCGCAAAAGAGAGCGGGAATTTACCGCAACTCCTTCATTATCCGTCTCTTTATCTTTCTATGTCTCTGTCGCTGGTGTTTCTTCGACACAACCGCGCATCGCGTATTTACTTACACGTTTCTCTATAGTCTGTGCGGGAGTGATTCTGTATAAGTAAACGATGCGACAGTGTGGCGCCAAGCTCTTGCATACGAGTTTCCTCTGCTCGTTCCCGGCGATATATGTATATGTACACATACACATGCATATATATTCATATATATTCAGACTACAAGCTGTTTAAGAATCATCCCACGACAACACAGTTGTTCTTTGCACTGTTATTTCTTTCTCTTCAATGATAAAAATCAGTTTTGCTCACAGGCTGTTATTATTACTGTTGCTTTTCTTATCGTCATCATCATATTATATCAACGTCATTTTGAGGCCTCTAGTAAGCGCTGGGTATGACGGGTAGGACAATAATGCAGGTCAGTATTCCTGATTAAAAGCATAGCAAAAATTAACAGATAGTACATACATACATCGATACATCGTTTATGGCAAAGATAAGAACAATCAAATAAAGTCAAGGTACACATCTTACAAATCTTAGAATTGCATACTCCTGACACCTATCGGACATACAATACACTAACAATAAACTGTGCTCGACATATGGGCACTGAATCGCCACACCCTCTAGCACTAATACCTATGAACCAATCCAGTGAATTCGAATACGCAGTAATGATACATCATGAAATTCATTAAAAAGTTTATTTACTAATTTAAGCGTATTACGAGGAATTGGAGTCTAAGTGTCCTTATAATTCATTTACGACATATCAGATGTGTGATTAATGTATCAAAGAAACGTTGGAAGGGAAAGTAACCAAAACAAACGATAGTTGACAGTTAGTGATGGTTCCCACGTTCCCACCAGTTCCTACTGCCAGTCATCAGTTATTATTCGTTGAAATTGATTCGTTTCTTTACGTTTGTGTCATTAAGGGTGCCCTTATTATCAGTAAACAGATTTTTGCGATATTCCATATTTAAATGCATATGAACGAATGTACATACACACATATTTTTTATCAAATCTACATGGTATATGCGTGCATTGTACATGTTCTCCTCATAACCTTCCAACGTCAAAGGAAGAATCCTGGAACATGCGATGAGTGTGTTTATCTCTGAAATAATATAACATTGGTGTCTACTCTTTCTAAAATGGGTAATAAGTCGTGATTGCGAGATGTTTCTTACAGCCATATAATTGGTTAGAATTGTTTATCTTTTCTTGAAATACAGGTTCACAGCGAGACAAATTACACTTGCTTGAAGAAAAGAGTTTGTCCCAATCGAGAGTCAGGAGGAAAAGTAGTAATGTTATATCTTTGTCTCAGCCTGTCCCCAGTACAAGTAGTCACAGAAGGCTGAACAACCAGCAACAAGACTCTAATGATCGTTCAATATCCGAAGACCAAAGTCAGCTTGTTAATAGCGTAATAAGATACCTTTTTCTGTTAGACAAACGAAAGCAAGTTATTAACAAAATACGTATAATTAAAAATGCCTTTGGTGGCCAGGGAAAACACTTTCAATTTATAATGAAAAGAACTGGGGATCTGTTGTCAAAGGTATAATGGCAATTTTATTTAGTATAACTTTCTTAATGTTCATTTGTATACATGAATACATTGACAGATTTTTGGATATCGTCTAGTTGAACTAGAAAATACCAAATATATGCTGGTTAACGAAATAGACAACACATTTCCTCATTTATATCCTTTGAGAGGAGAAGGCTGTCAGCAGGTGCTATTATTTATAGTCCTTACTCATATCTTTATGCACGAAGAATCATGCTCAGAAGGTACTAATGTTAAACAATTTTTCATCATCCTTTGTACATTAGAAATACTCTATCATCTTTTTAATTACTTTTCTAATTACTTTAGAATTGCTGTGGGACTTCCTTACAAATTTAGGCATCGAATGCTCAGAGAATCGTCATGACAGTTATTTTGGCAATGTTAAACATTTAATAAGCGAAGTTAGAACACAGGAGAAATGTTTTATAAAATGCTGAAAATTGTGCAAGCAAATGGAATTAAACCAGGACTTATTCTTTTAGGTTTTTGTCAATCAGGGATATATTAATAAGACAGTTGTGGAACAAAATGATTTGTCAAAAGTAGAATTTAAATGGGGACCCCGAGCTAATCACGAATTTTCACGACGCAAATCTCTTGAATTTGTATCGCAGGTATTTTATACCATTGAACCATATTTCTTTATTTTTGTATACCAATCATTTTCTTAAAAAATAACATAATCGTCAAACACATCGTGTACAACGTATAAATCACTTATGCATAGGTGTACAATGGACGACCGATAAACAGCTGGCCATTGCAGTTTAAAGCGTTGGCGGCATGGAACAAATAAAACAGCTTCCATTAAATTCGTTTACAAAGGCAAAAAGCGATGCGGTATTCTAAACAACGGTACAACGTACATTATTATGTTTTGAACAAAGATATTGTAATAATTGTAACCAGAGTAAAGTTTGATCCGATTCCAATAATAGAATAATAATTTTTGAATTGAATATAATTCTGAAAGTAACTCTATAAATACGTATATCAAATTTTCTCAAACGTCCCTGAAAGCAACCATAAAACTGCGAAGCTAGATTAAAGTCCGCGACGCGGTCTTCGAGTTCACCAGAGGTCAGAAGAATCTCAAATGTACTTTGTTGCCCTAGTTTTAGCCAGATCTAATAGGATTCATATTTATTTCTGACGGTCTACGTCGTACAACTGAGAACCAGCACAGGTATAATAACATTATACTTTAATTTTTTGCAATCAAAAGATTTTCTCAGTAAAATATAAAAAAAATAAAAGATGTGAGTGTGCCATCTGTCAGCTTGACGGTAGTTACAAATCGATACCAATAATCGTAAACGATTTACGAATCGATCGGAAAACAAGTTCACAGATGGATTAAAACGTTGAGACGATTAAAAATGATTGTTGCTGCCTTTGGTGACGATAAACAAGAGACACATCCGTGTTCAAAAACGTGGCTTTCCGTTAGCAAGCGAGATGGAGACTGCGCAGTAACGAATCAAACAAACTACCAGCTGGGCCAGCGGGAAATCTGTGTCAGGCCGGGCTAAGCTTTGCAACGCTTATATCGCGTCAGTGTTCGTTCAGACTGCTAGAGGTCTGTTGGTAGCGGGAGTAGTAAAGGGTGGTTAGACGTGGCGCGACATAGTGTGATTGACAATGTGACAGTAATACCACGCGTGTTACGGTATTCGAACATACTCTTATACCTTTTGACATTAGGATTCATTGGGTAACTTGATATTAAAAAGCGGACTCTTATTCGTACACGTATTACATATATTCACGTGTGCAAACCGAAACTTTTATTTCTGACGTCATCCTCTATACAATAGTATTTACGATACTAGCAACAATAACGTACAGCGCGATTTATCGACGTATATCGATTGAACGGAATCGAAGAAATCGTAGAAGCGCGACATAAGAATCGAGTCAACACCGGCTAGTTAAATTAACGAGCTTCCCTGTTATCTCCCGTAAGTAAACAATAAAATGTCGAAAAGTTATGAGAATGATCATTCGAAAAAAGTAGAAAAACGAAAATTGAGTATGCTACAAGTATGACCGCCTATTTCGGCGCGATCTTACAATATTCGCGCAACAAACAAACAATAATGCGCTCCGTGGGTTTACTCGATGTTAGCAAGACTGTACAGGAGAAGAAAAAGAAATGAAGAGACAAAGACATCGGGTTTGTTCGTTAGACATGTAAATTTGTCTAGATCTGGGTGTTGAAAGAAGTGAAAATTTACTGCTAACCGGCTACGACGCGAGAAACTAAAAATTTCGACAAGATGTTTAATCTCTATCAGAATTTGAATAAAAGAGACGAGGATCACAAGGAGCCAGATGTAACTGGACACGATAGATTTTGGCAAGAACGTCCGAGGACTCGTCGCAAGCGTCGCGCCATTAACCGAAGGACTCAGAGCGCCATCGAGCTCGATTCCGAGGCTATAGTGTCTGCTCGTGGAACTCTTCGCCGTGGAAGAAGTGCAAGTATCGAGGATGAAGACAGCGACGAGGATAAAGGTTATCAGTTGACCAACAAAATCGACAATCTAGCAAAAATATTATTTAGTCGTGTATCCGCAGCACGAGCTTGCAAGGAATCCGATGTCAGGTGATTCAATTTTCCTGCTTTTATTTAAATAGTACTAGTCAAAGTTTCCCTATTTCTCTCTAATTTGCGCGTGCGTACGTGCGTATGTGTGTGTGTAGGGGAGTGTGAAGAGGGGTGCTTTATAAGATCGATAGCAGCAGTCATATCGGTCGATTATAGCGAACAATAGCAATTAATCCGTCGTATAGATTATAAATAATTGTTGTCGTGCATTTTTCGCCGATTTTTCACCGATTTTTCACCGATTTTTCACCGATTTTCCACCTCTCGATTAAACTCTACCATTTAGCACCTCATCATTTTTGACACGAGGAAGACGTATGTAAGTACATGCAGAGATACACATCCCCTTTATCGCGTTCTTATTTTTATGAAGCTGTCATTTCTGAAATCTCTGAAATTCCCTTCGTTAAGTCTATCGTCTATCGATCGAACTCAATCGCCTCTTAATGATATGCGACAGATACACCGTACATACATAGAGGTTAAACGATGTCACAGCCAAGTACACATATCGTTTTGGACGAATTAATTCGACTGTATTTGTTTACAAACAACTCTATCGCGAAATGGGTTGATAACGCACAACACTCACTCCGTATTAAGACGTTATTATGTGAAAGTTAAAAACTCGTGACGCGAGAAACGGAAAATCTACATACATACATATGTACTTCCATTCAATCTCATTAGTCAACGATGTCAATGACATGCGAAGGTGAACGCGAAAGAGCGACTGATCATCACAGGAATTTCCGTATAGACATTCTTTTTCGAGGAAAACGAATACCAGCAACGCATAGACGCCCGCCTAGGTCTGACATACACAAATCAAATTCTTTTCTTTCATTAAAAAAGAATAGGAATTCAGACGATATAGTGGAAACAATTGTGATCGAATAAAACCGTTCTGCTTGTAGCTACGTTAACGTTCACGCGGATAATCCAGTTTGCAGTCGTTGCTTCGAAAATCTAATTCGTCATTGGCATCGCTCGAGAAATTATTCAGTCAGACAAGAAGTTATCGTTACATCCGATCACTGTCATTCGAACGACTCGAAGACTGTTGTTGCCTATAGGTACATACTACACTTCACATTGACTTTCATTTTGCTGATTTAGCAAAAATAAGCTCCACCTCTTGAACCGCTTCTACCCTTTATACGAGAGTTGTTTCGGTAAAATACAAGTGGGTGAAATGTAGTTTCACTGCAGCAATGAAGATGTTGTCTCACAGATGAAAGGAAACTTAATGAATGAATGAATGAAATGAAATGAAATTTGATCGATGCAGAAATGGGAGACACAGCTACACGGCACTGGGTCATGGGCCATCCGCTGTTTGCGAGGATGTTGGCGAGTATATGGAAATGGAAAGAAGATCACGGGATCGTGCCTTATCTATCTGTCAAGCATATATCCGAGGAACGCCACGCTACAGTCTCATCAAGCAGTTAAACAATCTCGGTAAACTTCAGCTGTAGTCTCTCCATCGGAAGAAAATTTGTTCTAATTTTTTGATATTTCTACGTATGTATTGAATGTGCCATAGGACTGAACTATAGGGAAAGATAAAGAGATTTCTCCGTTGTGTTCTAGGCTCGAGAGTGGACAAACATTGGTTCGCTGTGAGAGACACTTCTCTAAAGACCGATCGATTGATCACCTTAACACCGTTAAATAGAAACTGCTCGTTAACTGTTTCCCCTGGGACCAAAAACATCTTAAACGATTTGTTCTTAGCTTTGCAACATCCATATATATGTCCTATATTCGATATCGATTTCCTTGAATACGACGGCCAAAATTACGTGATAGTAGTTCAGCCTATCAGCCAGGGCAGCCTAAAAGATTTAATATACGGGGTGAGTTTTCTGAATGCACATGTAGAGAGTAGCGGGATGCGATAGCAAAGAGAAACAATGAAGAAGCAATTATAGAATTAAAGGCTTTGAATGTATCGTTGCTGTGTTACTTTGGTAGATCGAAAGAACTGGCTGGAACGAAGATTGGGGCCAAAAGTACGGTTCCCGTGGGAAAGGACTTCCTTTACCTCAGGTTCAACAAATGGGGCGTCAGGTACTGGAAGCGCTAATTTTTTTAAAGGAAAGAGGATTCCCAACAGTAACTCATTTACACTCGGGAAATGTGTTGGTACAAAACGGTGTCGCGCGACTTGCCGGCCTCGAGAACACGCTTCTAGGTTTCACTAGCCGAATACACCCCGTAATCACGTCTCGAATCTCACAAAATACGTCTATTGACATGATATGCTTCGGTAAGCTTCATTTTTAATCGTCCGATTCACTTTCTCTACTAACTAAATATGCCCTTCTAGGTCATATGCTATTCGAAATGTGTGCCGGTTACGAGTTACGATCGTTTAAACCGAATGCAGTGCATCTCTCGGATCTTGAAATGTATCCACAAGTACAAGTCTTTCTTTTTCATACTAGCTCGTTCAAGTTTGCTTCTCATTTTATTTCGTCAAACCACTTATTAACTGAAACGTTCATCTATACAGGTCATCGAATTGCTCAACTTCATATTCGGCGGACCATCGAACCGTCACAAAGTCATTGAAGAACTTCTTGTTCATGATATATTTCGAAACATTGATCTTCGTGAAATGCGAGGAACACCCGTCACAGTAAGAACAATTTTATTTGAAATTTGTTTGTTCGAGCAATCATTAATTAACTTTCGTCTACTCGATCATTCTCATAGCTATTTCGACCAACGTTAACCCCCTCAGTCGTCAACTTACTCGACGGCATTAAACGGCAAAACAACAGTAAGAGGTAACAAAAGTCGATTTCATCAGTTTTTAATCCCCATCTAGTTTTCTATTTTCTTAAAAATTCATTTTGCATGCATAACAGGCAGAGATCGCGTTCTATAAACGACGTGTATTTAACACGCAGATTTTGGTAATGGCACGAACGAATCGATTAATCGAAGTATATGCGTACGTTGAAAACCGATCAATTAACGCTAAAACTAGTTCGTTTTGACTTTACAGAGTCACCAGTTTGAGTACCACCCTTGATATCGATACGATGTCTTTGCACAGACCGGACAGAATTTGCAAAAATTCTTTACTTGATGAGATATACAACGAGCTTTCAAACACGGCTGTGTAACTATGGGAACAAAATTTCTTTCGTATTGCATTCTGCCAGTGTTAAAAATTGATTTACACGAGGCTTACGGTATTTCGTATGCTTCTCTCTACCAAGTGCCAAAATTATTTCAACATTTAATCTTAACGGTAGTGCAAGAATAATATATTTAATAATATTACTACTATTATTATTATTAATACTACTACCACTACTATTACCACTATCACTATCACTATCACTACCACTACCGCTACCACTACCGCTACCACTACCGCTACCACTACCGCTACCACTACCACTACCACTATTACAACTACTACTACTAACGATAATAACAACAATAATAAGACGAAAAAAGAAAAATAAAAGATATCAAAAAACCAAGTTGCACATGTATGGTTGGCTTTATTATTTCAAATATTAAAAGACATCCAAAACACCTGCATTTGCTGATAAAAATGTTGAAAAACGATCGAACGTTACTTTCTAATCATCGAAGACCTATCTCTTTTTAGTTGACGCTTCATTATAATTTTTCGTTCCGAAATAATTATGTGACAGTAACACTACGAAAAAGAAAAATGCTCTATAGCCGATTTTCAAGTACTAAACCCGTATGTGTCTGCCACACATGCTATGAGTTTATAATAATTTAACATACTACGATATCACAAAATTAAAAAAAAAAGAAGAAAAGAAAATTGATTTTTGCATAATATTCTTGTAACGTTACAAGAAAATTAAAAAAATAACATCGATTATTTCCCAAGAATAATAAATATATAATCACGAAATGGTTCAATATTGATCCACTGATAAGAAACCGTACATATAGTTTAGCAAATGGATCTCAAGATTGATAGTAAAAATAAGCATTATTGCTTTCCAATGATCTTCTTTTTCGTTCCAACGTACAAATTTATTTTTTAAGACTTCCTTGACTTGCGCGCATCAATTTCACGTCTCTGTTTCTGTGGAGTTACACGTGTACGCACACATTTAATATAGAAAGTTTCAGTATCAAATAATTCATTTAATTTCTTTTTCTTTTACGATTTATGAAGCACCAGCTTCTAGTTCACTCGCTGGTGTATCCGGTTCTTCGTCGTTGTAAATATTTTCTGCCATTTGCCATACTTGCATTATATTGTCTTCTGACACAGAACAAATAACCCATGGTTCGTTTGGATTCCATGAGAAATCACTAATTTTTGCAGTATGACCGCCGTGTATGAACTATGGAATACAAATAATAATGTTATACTAGTTTTATTTAACGTAGCAGAAATCTAATGAAGAAAAGGCAAAATATTAATTGTACCAATAACTCGGGTGGCCCATCTTCGGCATCTTCGCTAGACTGCTCTTCGCCAATTTTACTAAGGTCCCATACGTGTAGTCGTCTATCTGTACCGCTGCTGGCTAATATCGTTTCATTATGCGGTGACCACTGAACTTGAAAGATTTCGTCTTTATGAGATTCAAAAGAATGTAACTTCAGCTTAAGGTTCCTTAAATCCCAGAGTGCTACTGTTTTATCGGCGCTACCAGTAGCAAGAATAAATTCCGAATACGGATTAAAACTTAGACAATTCACTTCAGCAGTATGAGCATCGACCGTATGGCTCGGCTTGCTAGTATTATTACACCTATCAACAAAAACAATTCATTATAAATTTATTCTCTAGTACCTTTCCTATGTCATGATAATAATACAGTGACTATATAGTTACCTTGTGTCCCAAATCATTAATTTTTGGTCATCTGCAACTGAACCAAATAAAGACTCGTGTAACAGGTGCCAAGCTACATCTTCTACCACGGCCGTGTGACCAGTAAAGATAGTTTTCGCATCTATAACGCGATTTTCTTTAGGAGGTGCATTAATATCCCATAAGCAAATTGTGTGATCATCGGATGCACTGAGCAAATAACCATTAAGATTTGGATTCCATGAAAGACCATAGCCTTCTTTCTGATGTCCTCTTAACCTGATACAAGATCAAAGAATATTATCCACTGAAGGAAAATCACCTTTATAATTCCCTGCTTTGTTTACCTTAGATCTGGCTGACATTCACCATTTGGATCTGGTTTACTAGGATGTTTTGTATAATCGAATACAAGAACATCACTAGAAGGTGTCTTAGTTGCTATCACGCATGGATTTTGAGGCATGTACCGTGCTCTATTTACTTCCCCTTCATGATTTATTTTTATTTCAATCTCTATCTTTCCACTCACAGAACCAAATCCTCCAAATTCACCTTTCTCATTGTCATAATGAGATGCATCAAACTGAGCATCTTCATTTGGCAACTGAACGCTAGCAATAAGTAAATGATTTTGTTCATCTGAAGTGTGAGTGCCCAGAATAAGGCGATGAACAGAATAATCCTTGCCTTCTGGTCTTGTTACGTCAGGCAACCATTGAGCAGTCAGGGATGGCCATTCCAAAGCATGCGTCATCACCAGATCATACAAAAAAGGGGTATTTTTTTTCCATATTTTATATTCTTCGTTAATAACCCTTTCTTCCACTGCATCATCGAAAGTTTCTGTAGTAGGAATAGATATGTGGTAAAGTAATGGGATATATGTAGATGTTAGAAACAAAGATTTTAAACAATAACTGTGTTAGCCTCTCGCCGATAATATAACCTAATGAATCACTAAACAGACACCATTCTTACAGACCTTCGACTTCACGTTATGAAAGCATGCTGTGTTTTAATTCGAACACGATTGAATTGTAGGTACAAAATGAACGATTTCCAAAATAGAAGTTTATTACTAACAGAGATAAATTTACACAAGTTTTCCACAAAAAGCAATTTTGTTTACCGTGATACAGAAAGCGTCGCTTGAATAATCACTTGAATTACATGAACGATTAGAAAATTTGTATAAGAATCTAATGCAATAAATGTTATTCTTACCACCGTCTTTATCCCCCATTGTTACGTTTCGTTAAATTTTTAGTACAATACGTAAAATACTGAGAAAAAGTTTAACCCGCCAAAAAGCCGCGATGTCCAGCCGGGTTTCATAAAAAGTACAAGCGTACTTGCTAGAATGCCTTAAATATACGGTGCATCTCCACAATACTACCAAATACGACTAAACGCCAATGTAAACAGCTTTTAGAAGGTTTATTGCAATACGTAGCTTAAATACTATTCGTATAGCACATTTTATGTTTGTACACTTTGCCACATATACACATTTCAACACAAAATTGCATTCACTAAATAGTTTGATATGTGATATAGTTAATCAAGATTTTCAATTAATATTTCAATGAAAATTGAACGGCAAGTCCTATTGTATATTAATACAAGATTAGTTGAACGCATTAAAAGCATTTAAAAATTTACAAAATAAATGTACAGAAAAAAATAGCAAGTTTATCATTTAGATTAAGGTGTTATAACATATTTTCTATACATGAACACTGATCACATGCATGATGCACACATGTACAATATGCATACAGGCAGTTTTGCTGATAATGTAAAGTTACTTATTTCACTGTCACAAAAATATGCACGCGACGATACACACGAGTTATCTGGATTACTTCTTTAAGTTCTGAAACTTGAGGCTATTCTTTTAGAATGAAAAATAAATTATAATTTCTCATGTCAAACCAGATAAGGCACACAAATAACTGAAACCATGGAGGACATTAATGCTAAACGAGACGTGAGAAGAAGACGAATTTTAGAAAATTCAGAGAGACGTTTATTGAAAATTACCGGTCGGAATAATAATACCGAATTAGGAGGTAAATGTTACGTTTTTGCTTCGGTTATTCTACGTAAAAAAGGTTATATTTATACGCATTCATTTTATTTAACAAATCATCACTATTTTTAATGTTGTTAAGGTCCAATTATTATTTAATCTTTGTACGTATATAGATCTGTCTAGTCAGTCATCATCATTTATTGCTAAAGACATACAGAAGGAAAGCATACAACCAGATATAAATGGTGTAATGTTAGGTAAGGCCCTTAAAAATTCTTAGTGTTTACAATTATTTAGTTATTATACAATTATAGATGGATATAGCAGCAGACATAAAAATGCAAGTATTTTCAAATCAAATGACATTTGGAATTATAGTACAACATGTAAACATAATGACACAAGAAATGAAATAGAAAATATTCATGGTACTCCAACAAACTCTTTACTGGTTTTCTCATTAACAAATCGTGTAAATTACGTATTGTTAGCCATCATTGTCAATATTCTACTTGCCTTACAGTTGGATCACTTATTTGGAAAGGTAATTAGTTATTTCTGTCTGTATTAAAAATTAGGGTTGCTACAACATTATGAAATTATATCCTCTTGTTTTGTCAACAATGAAAGGTGATTTTGTTCAAACACAGATGATCACAATACCATGTTTTCCAATTATACTGGGACGTATATATAGTCAGAAAAGTACAGGGAAAACGGAAGATGGCAATCTGTTGTATACTGCTTTAATTTTATGCAACATCAAACCCAAGTTAACTCATAAGTTCAAAAAATTTGTGACATTAATATACATGATACTAGAAGATTTGGCTTTGTATATTTTCAGCTTTATTTTGATACACTGTGGATTGTTTTACTATCATTTGCAGAAGACAGATGTTGCAGCCACTTTCAGTGAATGATTATTTATTTAGAGAATTTTCAATTTCCATGTACATAGTATTGAATGTTTATTCAGAAATCGTAAACACAGATAAATTATGAATTGATTTTTGATTGATTAAAAATAAGCATAAATATTAAAAATGGAACTCTTACTGTTGGTGGAAATAAATAGCACTAACAAGAAAATGACTTTGATTTTTTGTTTTCCCAGTTAAAAAAGTAATCCACTACCAATTTAAATGAATGAGTCTGATAAAATTAAACTTTAATATCTAAGACGATAACGCGGTTCATTCTAATAATTATTATCTGGTACTTATATACTAACTACTCTAATATTGTTACAAATTGAGCATTTTATAGAGGGTGTCCCAGAACTGGTGGTACAAGCGGAAGGGGAACAATTCTACAGGAAAAAATAAGACAAAAATTTAGAATAAAATTGTTTAATATCAGAGTGCAATAAATGATATAAAAAGCACAATATCAGAAAATTTTATTCTATATTTTCTACTTATTTTCTCATGTAGAATTACCTCCTTTCTACTCGTACTATCAGTTCTATGACATCCTGTATATAAGAAAAAAAAGTCTATATTAAAATATTAGTGATTATACGAGTTTATTTGAATAACTAAAATGATATATGGAGAAATGAACTAGTATTAAAGTACTTACAGTTTAAAACTCATTGACATTAATATAGATACACAAATAAAATAAATATAAGTAACAGGAGTAAATATAACTATCTTCTTTATTTTCCTATACAAAGTTGATTCAAAGTTGATAATTATATGATAGTGTAGTGCCTCATTCTTCAGCATATCTTGTTTCACCAGATTTTGTTATTTAACAATTTTTTTCGCTTATTTTACTTATTTGCGTCTTACAGCTTCTGGAATCCCTAACCGTTCATCTTCCTCTCCCATAAGTCTAGATCTTGCTGATATTGTTTCATTAACTCTTTTGCCTTAGACACATACGGCTCTTTTTCTGTAGTTGTCATATTTTTCCAGGACAATGCTTTCACACGTAGCCACTCCTAACAAAGAGAAAGAAATCAAACATCAATTGCATTATTTAATGCAAAATTATAAAGCTAAATAATTTGAGTAGCTTCTTTGATTACATCCAACAGGTACAGAAATAGCTAATAAATAATTTATTATACCTTGAAAGGAATAGTTGGACCCTTTTCAGTTCTCTTAGAATTTACATACAACAGAAATGCATTTGTAGGTTTCGTTGGTTTGCCTAAACAATTACTTTTCTGCGACAAAGACAACTAGGTGGTAAAACTACCGAAAATTAAATGTATTAAGAGATAAAAATTATGTACATTAATACACTCACCGATTTACTACTTTGCTTTTGTTTTATCTTCTCATCTTCTGGTAAACAACTTTCAAATTCTTTTAATTGTTGAATATATATTTCATAATTAGAACAATATTGTTTTTTAAAGTCTTCCTTCTGAATGGGTTCTAGCTTCGCCCATTCTTCAGATGCTCTTTTAATTACTTCAGCAGGTTTCATATTAGGATTTTCTTGTACGATTCTTGGTCTGGCACTTCTTACATACAAAAGGAAAGTAGATAATGGTCTCTTTGGTTTTGTGAAATTTACATCCTGTGTTGCAGTCTTTGAAATACTTTGACAAATGTTTAATAAATAATTCCTAAAACAATGCAAAATGTTTATTTGTACTTCTATTTTTGCTTAAAAAAAATTATTTAAGCATCATACGAAATATTCAATTAAAACAGGAATTTATAATTCAAAAATAAATTTAAGAAAGAACTATTATACATAACAAACTTGCTACACGTGGTTTTTCTTTGTACATTATGTTTAACCTTACTAGAGAGCTTAGAAGATAAATATATAAAACGCAATAACAGCAACGTAAAAACGATGTTTTACCTTCCATGCAAAAAGTTTCCTAAATCAAGAGAAAATATAAGTTTTCCACAACCCGCCATCATATTCTGCATACACATGTAGTTTAGGTTTCTAGATATTAATTAGTATTGTTGTGCATTGTACAACCAGTGTCTAGCGTCTTGAAGATAATATCGAACTCAGATCAGTGGCTTCAACATAAAAATTAATACAGTATTACAATTTACAACGGACACTTAATCAATACCTTTTAAAATATAAAAAATATCTTTTTCAATATTTACATAAATGCATTCTTAATCAAGCATATCAATGGTATTACAATGTTTTAATTATAAATAAAACAGGCATAGTTCATATCCTGATCAAATTTCGCCACCATTGATATAGAGATAGTTTTATTTTCTTTATTTAATTCAATTCGTCTTATAAAACATACATTCAAAATATATATTAAACCATGCAAGTGTACATAATATTTGTATCTCTCTTTAAATTTATTTTGTCATTTAGTATGCTTTATTTATAACATAAGTAATCTAGTACTTTAGTGAAATTAAGTTTGTCATTGTCAAGTTGTGGAAGGCCCGAAAATTATGGTTACAACAAATTAGTCGGCACGATGGCGGAGACATATGAGGTATCAGAGATTTGTTATAAAACTTTTTATCATAATTTATATGAATTAATGACGAACGTGTTTTGAAAGTTGTACTACACGTTTTTTATGATTATTTTGCTCTTTTTTTTGTGTTATTTGTAAAGTGTGAAACATTTTTGTAGGGTAGGTTCTAAATAGGTAGATAATGAAAAAAATTCAAACACACATATGACCGAAAACGCATAGATTTTTAGTTATACGCTCGTTTACATTACGTAATCGTTGACCTATTTGTTGCTTGCATTGTGTGCTATTCCTTTTATAACTAACAAACTAAGTGTTTTTGAATCATATGTATACATGAACTTTTTTTATCGTTTCCGTACATAGAATCTGCTTTCCAAAAATGTCCGACATTTTCTGATACACCCTGTATATTTTCCTCATACATTTAAATGTCAAAAAATACAGATGTATCATCATTTCAGTATACATTGTTTACAGTGTTAATTATACATGTTGTTTTACATTATTTTTATTTCCAGGGGATATATGATGTATTAGAAAAAATATTGGAGTGCAGTGTATGCCTTCAAATACCTAAAACATATATTGTACAATGTATAATTGGTCACAACATTTGTATAACATGTAGAAATGCATTGTCATTGTGTCCTTTTTGTAAACTTCAGTTTACTGAAACAAGAAATTTTGTTGCAGAGGAACTAGCATCCAAATTAAACAAAATAAAGGTTGATTAATTTAAATATCTATGATTCAATTTAGTGACTTATCTTTAGATTACAGCACATAATTATGTGTAATGTTTCTTGTATTACTTTTTTTTCTCTAATGTATTTTAAAATAAATGTTGTTAGAAATCCATGTTATGAGTTATATAACTCTTTTATTATGTGCACAAATATAGATTTTGTTTGTTTCTATAAATAAATAAATAAATGTCAAATTACCTTCTATATTTGCAGTAACATAGAGGTCATAGTTCTTTATGTTGTAGGTAGCCTTAAAAAAAAACGAAGTAAGTACACAAACTGATTTTGAAAAAGAAAAAATCAGTTTTGCCACTCAAACAGATATAAAAGTTTCTGCAAATTTCTTACAAAAAGCTAGTTCTGCCACTCAAACAGATGTCAAGGCTTCTGTTAATCCTATACAAAAGAGCACAAGAAGTATGCATTCTGTGCATACTACAAGATGGAGTTTTTATAAATGTTTGATTGGTACATGTATGTATCAATCAACATTCAAAGAATTAATAGAACATTTAAAAGAAAATCATAAAACTATGTTTCTTAAGGTATAAATGTTATTGTATGTTTAATTTTTTTCTGCTCCAGTAGTTAAAAATTATTTTACTTTTAGATTGAAAATATTAAAGGAATATTTTCTGAAAAATGCATAATAGATGCCGCTATATTACCAGTATATTATGATTTTGCATTTCTAATAAATGGTATGGGTGTATTTTTTGTTAATATAACAGTTAATTTGTCTCATACACTACTGGCCAGAGTATTGCTGGCACGTAACTCAGAATCATCTGTAATATATCATTATGAGCTAACAATAAAAAAAAGAAAATATCTGTTAAAGCATCATGGAAAGGTATTGTATCACTTCTATTGCATAGTAAAATATTATAGTATTCAATAACTGATTTATACTTGAAATAGGTGATGGAGTGCAGGATGAATAAAACATTATCTTACTCATGCAATTTGCACACAAAGGAAACATTAATGTCTAGGATAAATACTGGGAATGATAAACTATTAGAATGTACATTACAGATACATAATTGCTGTTGTACAACTTGTTAAAATGTGTTATTACTACGCGTTCGATTATGTCTTGAAAAATCTTTTTTTATTTTTTTTTTATTATAGAAAATAGAAACTTGATATCATTACGATATTATTTTATCAATACAGTTGGAAAGAGATATAAATTAGTACACAATTTGTTCTTAAGTTTTAAAGTGATGTATTTGCATGTAATTAAATGTAACTTTTTGTTTCAGTCGTTTAAACAAAAGTACTTTTTATGCATGTTTGTTACGTTCAGTTCTTCTTCAATTTTGTAACATCAGATACGATTCTGATTCTTTCATTTTGTGAAAGGTAAGACTGAAGATTCTTCGTGTCTATCTTCAAGATTGTTCCATGTTTTGTCCTATTACAAAATTAAAAACCTTGCATGTTTATTTTAGCATTACATTATTTAGTTACACCTTGCATTCTTTTATTTTTCTTTTACAGGACAAACTATAAGCAATATTTGTCTATAATAGTTAGAAAATAAATTGAAAGTTTATTAGTTTAAATTCGTAAATTCGTAAATAGTTACAAATGAAAATAATGTAACAGTAGAACTAAATTAATGCGACGCAAAATATATTACGGGCATATGAATGAATGAGTTTGTATTTTTGTTTTTCAATACATGTCATATCGTAAAGAAACGTACGGAAAAAGGGAAGAACTTCTTCTATTTTCACTTAAAGAATCAACGCAATAAATGACTCAACAGAAGAATATATACATATATTCTTTAGCATATAAACTGGCACTGATTACAAACGCTATTAACTTTAGCGACATGATTCGCGCGTATTTATCTCCGAGCTAGATCCTGTTCCTTGAGTAGAATAAAGTTATATTGTCGTTTGATCCTTGCCCCTTTGATACGAATTAAATTAAGAATCTGAGATGTTTGAATAGATTTGAAAGAATTACATGGAGAACTCGACCCTGCCGTACGCACTATTAGAATAACTTTACTTTCTACCATGACGCTCGTAATAGTCAGCATAAGTGATCAATGCCTATGATTTTTGAGCGTATTTCATATAACGCTTGGTGGACGTATGAATCTTTCGTTTTTACTTAAACGAATTACTAAGCAGCTACAAAACTTCCTTTTAACTGTGTTTTTGTAACAAATGTAACAGTTTCATCAAACGGTCGGTGGAATATATTATAGTACGCAGTTTTGCTAGATCCCCTTGGTTAGCTGACTCCATGAGTTGTATCGATTCTTTTTCGACGTATTTCGACAACATAATTAATATTGCTTTCCTTCAGGTACCTCCTTCGCGTAACGATTTTTGCTGTTCTAAAAGCCGTTCCAAAGGAGATGGACCAGGTCCAGACCATAACGATTGCTGACTAATTCGGGTCTTTGTCTGATCTTGGTTCGATACGGTGCAAGCTGGCGAACTTGACCCCCATGTATTGTTACTGCTAAATAACGAATAGGTGTTTCCAGTGTTGATTGGCTGAGTTGACTTCAAATCCACCTGGGAATAAATATATAAGAATATCAATGTAGTATTTGTCTTGATGTGTAAATACAGACTAAGTTAGGTTTTATACCACTTTTAAAATACGTTTAATAATACATACTTCTGAAGACCTAGAGTTTTCGAATTTGTTTCCTCCGTTAAAGTGTTTGGCATGTTCCGAATCCGACAGGTAATTAGAAGTTCTCAGTGATACTTGTGAGAGTACGTTCCCGGAATTAGAGGAACTTTCACCCCAATTATGGTAGTTGTCTATAACGGATGCGGCGCTTTTACCGTGTAATTGTGCACCTCCGTTGCTGGAAGTCCAGCAAGGTATTGAAATTGGTTGCTGCGTGTCTTTCCACAAATTAAAGTTTGACGTTTCGTAATTATGAAAAAGCGGATAATTAACTGCGGATTGTGACTGATTTTTCGATACACCCACTTGATTGGGAAACGAAAACTCCAAAGCATCCGAACTTTTATTGTACATTGACGACGATAATGATTTCTGCGTTATTTGACCGAAAGCATTTTGATTGAAGTCACTTTGAGTAAAATCAAACTGGAAGTTCGACACATTGGTCGAGCTTAATGAATTCCCGGGTACATTCGATACGTTCGATGGCACCATAGACGAGGTGGATTGATTAAGTTTCTTCTGATATGTATTTAACGTCGATAAAGGCGAAATGTTCGCAGCGACTGAACTAGTTAGGTTTACTTGACTATGCAAGGAAGATATCGTGCTCGGTCTGAGATTGCCGGTTGTGGTATTTTGTTGTTGAATGCCCAAACTAAGACCTTGTTGTTGTATATTTATATTTTGCTGAAGACCAACATTTCCAGTTTGTTGAGAACTAAGGATATTCTGCGAAGATTGAGTTGAAGATGGGATTCCAACATTTTGATGTAATAACGGATTTTGGATTTGCATTCTCTGATGCAAAGGTCTTTGATTTTGATTCGATACGTGCTGCACGCTTATATTCTGCGGGACTGACTGTTGCACAGAACTATTAAAATGTCCTCGAATCGGATAGCTCGATATATTTCCTACGTGGTTTGTCAGATAATTCTTCGCAAACTGCGGAGTTTGTACATTAAACGATGGACTTTGGTAACAAATGTTTCCCACGCACTGAGATATACTAGACATCGAAGCTTGTTCTTTCGCGACAAGATTGTTAATCTGAGACGTTTGTGAAATAGAATTTTGCGGCAATTTGGCGGTTTTGGTTTGATTTTGAACTGTAACGACTTGATTCTGTACAGTAGTCGTGGGAAAAGGCATCAACGGTAACCGATTCTGAATGGTAACCAATGTACTAGTGGGCATGTTGGGAACGCTAGGAACGCTATTAGACTTTGCTGTTTCTCCAATAGCTGATACAGTTTTGCTTCCAACAGACGTACTTTTTACTGGTGATGTCGAGCTAACTTTCATCTTTTTTTCACTTTCTTCTTCCACGATCAATGGAGATATATTTTTAAATGTAACTTGTTTTTGCTCAGTTTCAGCGCGACGCATAATAGTTTGCATTGCTATATTTTGTCTTGGTTTTCTAGTTACAGGGAGCGTGCTGCTTTCAAAATTGCATTCTGCACTGGCAACCATTGAATCCTTATTTCGCTCCAACGAGCCTTGAGGCTTCAGTATGCCGATTCTTTTATCCAAAGAAGTTTCCAACATATCAACATCAGCAGAACCTTTACTACTGGCAGATTCTGAGAGAACTGGACTAGCTGACACAATAGATTGTCTTTCTTTATTCAAGCTTAGTTCTTCTAGTTCTTTCATCAATTCATTGCTAGGTCCGTTTCCTTGATTCAGAGAACTAAATCGATTATCACCGTTTTGATCTCCTAATGTGATAGCAATTAACGCGGCACCATTGATTTTATATTGCGTTAGACAATGGCCTAACTGAAGGATACGAACTGCACGCAATTTATTCGAAGCTTCAGTATCATCCTCTAAATCGGTACTTGTAAATTTCAAATTTTCGAAACTCTTTTCCAATGGTAGAAAGCCTTGTAAATCACGATCCTCTGGCAGTGGTACTTTAACATACTGATCACATGCAAAATCGACCACACAATACTGCAAAGCATTTAATAAGACGCAAAGGCTGGGCCATATTTGAAGTCTCGAGGTAAAAGCTGCTTCTTCTAAAACTGTGGGTTTCGTGTGGATCCAATCAAGGCACAGTTTTATAGAAGGCAAAGCGAAGTAATCGATAATGGAATCTTTTATCGTATAAACAGGTAACAATAATGCGGACAAGCTGCCTGCTATCAAATCCAAAATACAATCTCGTGCAACTTTTTCGTCAGACGTCAATTGTTCACTTTTCAACGACTCGATACTGCCTGCGATCACACTCGTTGTATGTTCCAAAGCGTACAAATTGATGATGAACATTTGTACCAGCATCCAAGAGCTGAAACTTTCGGTCGCAACCAGGGCCGTCAGTGTTTCGGTCAATAATTTTGCATACGTGGATGCCATTTTCAGATCTCCAAGATTATGGATAACACCGTGAAGTTTTAAAAAGACTGCTATATATTCTTGAGATGTTAACTTTGTTTTTCCGTCTATATTTAACGAAGTATCGTTTAAAGCAGATGAAAGCGTTTTGGCCAAATTCGTTGTGGCGACAGGAAAAGGATGTTTTACAGCAACAGATCGCGCATAATGAAAAACAGTTCCCAATTTGTTACCACGCGATGCTTCGAGAAGAGCTAACTGGTTATACGGTTGTCCACTAGACGGTGACAACGATACTGCATGCCTGTAAAACAGTTCCGCTTGTTTGCTCTCGTTCCTATAACGAGCAATGTCCCCTAAGTGTACAAGACAGTACTGGCACGCGTAAAAACACGACGATTTGTGGGGCACAGATAACTTCTCAACAGCTTTCCAAGGAGATGTACATCCGTAGACATAGCCTTTCCTAAACAATGCATTTTACACTAAATTTCTTGTTTCTAAATGAAGTAAACATTCTGTGATGCATTCCAATTAGTTACCTTCTGAACGGTAGATCTAAATCAAACGCAGTACAAATTTCTTGCAATAGTGTTAAATAGAACCCACTTGCTGCCTCTAAGCACCAACTAAGCAAAGCTTGAGATTCTCCTCTCTTTGGATTTTTTCTATCCTTTGCCTGTGACTGTAAAGTTGCTATATAATTCTTAAATCCAAGATTCCAAAGCTCCTGCTCAACCTTTCTATCCAATGCATATTCTAGATCCAATATAAGAACTTGTTGATATATCTTCTGCAATTGTTGTTGGCATACCCAGGCATCACTGTCATTTAAGAGATCCTTGCAATGTTGAACCTTATCCTTTAATGGTTCGGCTTTCCTAATACATGTAAAAACAAAATAAATCATATATGAAAATATACATCGATATCTTCACTCAATATTGAAAATGATCTAGTTAGTTTTGACTTACTTTAGAGCCTGTACAGCTGCGTTTAAGCCCATATTTTGTATACCTTGACTTGCTAACACAATATGTTTGGCCTAATCCAATAAAAAATTTAATGTTTTGTGTTTGAGGTGCATAAGTATCATACTTTTTTTATATATATAAAAAAAAATAATAAACTTTCTCGTAAAGACTGGCTTACGAATGATCATAATGATAAACACTAAATACAGCTTTATAAGTATATACACTTTTCCACAGAAAGTACATAAGAAAAAATGAATACTCGTCACTTAGAAAATTCATAATATTCACAAATGACATAAGTACAACACAACATGGCCAAATTTGGACTACATTGGCTTTGCATTTGACTTGACTTACTCAGTTACAAGGATCTCTTTTTACTTAATGCGTGCTAGATTCTTAGATAATACTCCGTGACTTGATTAAATTTGAAACTGTCAATAAATTCAAACGATTAAGCATACTTTTTTGTATTGTCAAACTCGTCCAGACCTATAGAAAGAAACTTATCAGATGACTATACATTAACGGAAACGTCTACAGACATACCGATTCGACAAAAACAAAATTTTAACAAATATTCCGAGTATGTAATACGATTTATTCAATACAAGAACGTCAATATGCGTTACAATTGAAAATCTAGGTTAACTATAGCGCAATGGCAATACATATGCACATATCTGTGACGAAGAACCTCTCTCAAGGAATGAAACCGGCGCATAATTCAAAAGCTTCATCGGGAAATAATTAGTTATTAATTTTATGAAGCATTTCGAAAATGAAAAAAAAAAGAACTTACTTATATATTCACATATTTATGTCAAAAAGAAACAAAATGAATCTGATTAGCGATATATGCATCGTAGCAATGGAAAACTGCACCGCCCTCGCGTTAACCACTTAACGACATCATTTTCGGCAAGAAACATCAAAATTTTCAAGTGGGTGCACGCAAAACCGATGATAAAGTACCATGAGAGTACGCATAAACGAACCACCGAATTAAAGATTCAACTGCAAGAAAGTTACCGATGATTTTGTTACGTGTTGTCGACACGAAATAAAACGCATCAACAATTATTCGTTTCGAAATGTCAGGTTAGAAGGGTTTGCTAATTCCGTCAGCAGTTGTGTACGTGTATCGCTGCCGAAGATGATGCCGTTACTGTTTACCTCTTCCAGAATTTTTGCACGGTTTCGATGCGATCATAATGGACCGAATAATTACCGGTCGCTCTCGTTAGTATGTACACTTTTCACCTCAACCGCAATACACACATTTGTTCACGATGATAGATAAGTTAGTTAAACGCACTTTCAAATTGCATCCATAGTAGTAGAACTGATGATACTCTCCACGTGGATGTTGACATTTCCAATGAAATTTATCTAATATAAAATATAATTTAGAAGTTTCGGTAACGTTGTCTATACTATTTCAGAGTCGTTTCATTTTTCTTGACGAACGAAAGCGCCTGGATCTCGAAACGAAACGAAAAGAATTAATGGCTCGCGGTCTTCCGAAACGAAAACCATTGAAAGGTGTTAAACAAATTTTTGTTGTTGCTTCTGGAAAGGGAGGAGTTGGTAAATCTACAACTGCTGTAAATTTATCGGTTGCCTTAAAAATTCTTGAGCCAAAGAAATCTGTAGGTCTACTTGATGCTGATGTATTTGGACCGTCTATACCATTAATGATGAATATACAACAATCTCCTGTAATTAATGATACAAACCTAATAGAACCACTTGTAAACTATGGTGTAAAATGGTAAGAATATGGTTTAAAATTTCATTTAATATTACTTCCACTAAAATGATATTAAATTGTAAAATTTCATTTCACATAAAGCATGTCTATGGGTTTTTTGATCGATGATAAGTCACCTGTAATTTGGAGAGGATTGATGGTAATGAGTGCAATTGATAAATTATTATATCAAGTGGCATGGGGCCCTTTGGATTACCTTGTGATAGATACTCCACCTGGTACAGGAGATACACACCTTTCGATAATACAGAACCTGCCAATTACTGGTGCACTATTGGTAACAACCCCTCAGAAAGCTGCCTTGGAAGTAACTACAAGAGGAGCTAATATGTTTAAACGGTTAAACATTCCAATTGCTGGAATTGTAGAAAATATGAGCAGTGTTATATGTCCTAAATGCAACACTGAAATAACTGTTTTCAATGATGGAACAAAAGTGATAGCTAAGCAACTTGGTACTAAATCTGTAACTATGTACAAACATTGGTACAGGCATTAATTTATACTTTCTGTTCTTTCTTGTTTCTTTATAGGTATACGAATCCTACAGATTGTACCCTTATCTGAAGGTATTGCTGAAAGTTGTGATAATGGTAAACCAATTGTGTTGACTGCCCCAAGAAGTATCCAAGCCCAAGCATATAAAAATTTAGCAGCATCTGTAATTTCATTTTTGGCTAAACAACCAGTGCAGGCAGAATGATACTTTAACAGGTCTTTCAAATTCTCATTTTAATCTTAAGGCTTTTGTTTGTAAGAAATTAGTTCTGATCATTCTGATCATTTATTCGCGTGTTACCAAAACAAAAGGTATAGAATCTTACTAAGTGTTGAAAAATCTACGTTATTTTCGATCTATAATATTTCCATTTCCTGTCTGCTTTAACGGTGTATCCCCTCCATTCGTAGCTCTGTGACTATGACTGCTCACGCGGATTATTTGGATGACTCATCGCAAGCATTGTGTCGTAACGTATGTTCGTAATTTTTCATACGTGACTGAAGCAGTCTTCAAGTGGCATCGTGTTACATCGTTGCTACAAAATTGACAGAAGAATACGTATAACTTGTTATTAATTGTATTAATTGTATAAAAACATGCACTTCGGTTACTACAGTCTATAGGATATTTCTAGGGTTTCATTTTCTCTCTACTCCATGATCTTGAATTGAGCAAGACAATTCATAATGTATCAGTCATCACGATGTAAGTATACACGCGATTGTAGTTAATTGCGTATAGTTCGTAGTCCAATTTAATTTATTCACACGATTTTACCGTCAATTTATTTCCTTTTTAATGGTATGTAGATACAAGTACCGAAATGGATGATAGTAATTCCACTAGTATTCATTCTAATGCAATCACAGAGATTTATGATGTGCCAATGAACGTTCTAATCAGGCCTATTCCTTCAACTGTTGACGAGGAAAAGGTACAAAGTTTAATGGATACGTTGAATAATCCTGAAACAGAATCATTTGTACCACCAATTGATGTTCTGTGGATCAAAGGTAGTAAAGGTAATGTCAACCTGTGTAGTAAAAGTAATGTAGAGATAACTAAATTCATTTCATTGTATGTACTTTTTCTCGCTCAAGGTGGTGATTATTATTACTCTTTCGGTGGATGTCATCGATATACAGCTCATCAGAGACTTGGAAAATCATTTATACGAGCTAAACTAGTACGATCCACGATAGCCGATTTAAGGTCATATTTGGGTAGTTCTACACCTAATTTAAAATAAGAACCTTCTTCTTGTGTTATATAGATCATATAAATGTGTCGCCGAGTTATCGCGTTTGTATGTCTTTCCTTGTTTTTCACAATAGAAAATTGGGAATTGTTGCGGTAGCAAACAAACGCTCGTCTGCAGTGGGCCATAAAACGATTGTGACCTGACCTGACTTGAGTTCTGTAAGGCCCATCCCCACATCTGAAACTTTATAAACATAGACGTCCAATTAAAGCCAGGGTTACTTTCTCTATTATTCACCCCCCTCTTTTTCTTAAGAATGCCCCCGGAAGGACACGCAAAATTGCTCCGTAAGGTCAGAACAGTTTTAGCAACAACATCGAAAGCATGTCTAAGCCACCGTTGATTTCCTTGCCGTTTTATTTAAAGTTTTTAATTTTTTATCTGTTAAATTAGTTTAAACTAATTTATTAATATTACATGTGTATGTGCAGTATATATGTAGCATAACATGACAGTTATTATTATTTAATGTATTGTTAAGAATGGTGCAGTGTTATTTGTCATTAGTGTTTCAATGCTTGATCGTTAATGTTTGAATATCAGTATCACTTAGTGTTTTCATTATTAGTGAATTTGTAACAATTAAGACTAAATTTGTGCTGAATTAAATGCAAAAAATAGGATAACACAACAGGCGATAAAAGATTTAAATATCGAATAGGTAAGTGAATATATTATTATTGCATATAATATTGTAGTTCGCGATTGTTGATTTTGCCATATCATATTAAAAGGCTATTGTTAGGCATTCTCTATTGTGGTATGCACACCACTATGCTGGGCCTCACGTTCAGGGTAGTTTCCGTATAGTAACGTAGCGATAGTAATACAAAAAAAATTAACATTAATTATCAATTATGATAGACAATTTTACGAATAGGTTTTTTTACAAATGTCCGCTAGTCCAGAGGTATAGACTTACCCTCTAAAGCCCGTGACCATTAATATTTTTACACTCTATACATTGGAACATATTTGATATAATTTGTAATGCATTTCTTTTAATATAAAAGTGCAAGATGTAAACTTCGCATATTATTAATTCTTCGGAAAACACATGTTTATTTTGTGTTATTATTATTCTTTTACATGTATTATAACATACTAATGCATACATCATTTATACTTTATCATGTGAGAATGTGTGTGAAATATATTTTTCATTATATCAATTACATCTTACCAAAGAAGTAGACGTTATTTGAATACAATGTGAGAAATATTTTTTACGTTTCTTTTTTTTCCGACGTCGTAAATTTTGTTCGCGATTCTGTTTTCCTCGAACCTCTTAATATTTCAGTTTTCACATCTTCTATAAAGTCAAATTCAGAAACAAATTTCTCTTTGAAAATGTATGCAGTTGTCTTATTGAAATGTCCAGCATTCTTGTCCATATTAATATCTTTCAAATCCTTTTTACGAAAGACTTTATGATCAGATTCTTTAATAAAATACGGTTTATAATTTTTTGTTGTATTCGCCGTTACTGGATTTGACATATCACTAGCTGCATTAGCGTGGCGCGTATGACTTTCAGATCTGTTATTATTTCTGAAATGATTAGGTATAACTGATTGCTGTAAATGCAACAATTGTGTGTTGGTAACTTCGCAATCAATCTGCATCATAGTTATATGATTTGGAGGTGTAGAGAATGTTTCTGAAAAAAAAAATGAATCTTATTATTAGTTTTTAGTTTTTATCGTAAGCTCTGTATTAATCAGAAATAAAGCAATGAATTCTTACCGTTCATTGGTAGAGCAGGCAGAACCAGTGACATTTTTGGTCTACCTGTACTATTTTTATTTGAAGCTGGCAAAAGTAAATGTTCTCCGCTAAACCAAACAACGTAAAAAGTGTCATCTCGTCTGCCTAATGCTTCGAATAAAGACGCATGCTCCCTTAATATCGGAGAAAACACTTCCACCGCGTTCGATATTGAACTTGTCGGTTTTCGAAGTATTTCGGGTTTGATCTTTCGAGGCAAATTACTCCTATCTTTAGCTTTTTTTTGCATCGCTTGAGATGGTGATACAAGTTTCCCCAGAAGTTTTGCATTTAATTTTGCTTCTTTCAACATACTCCAATTGTCTTGATCCGAGTCTCCACCGATCCATCGTCTTAATTCGTAGTCTAAACGAATTGATTCGCTTTGATTGATGTGCATTGGACACATAGGCTGAGACACTGATATATTTTTGCGAAATGTTTCATTTTCTTCTTGAATTTGATCCTTAGTCGTCCAGAGTAACGTTCTTCCAGGTCTAATATACTGCGTATTAATAGGTACGTTAATAGATGACGCGTCCAGTCGATTATTTTGTAAAAGTATTGTACTGTAGAAAAACACATTTTTAGGCGTTAAACAAATCGATTTGTCTTCAATATCAAATATGCAATAATCTGCACAGGTAAAACACTGAACATTTATTATAATATTTACCTAAATCCATTAATATTCAATGACGCCATGAATACCATTCCTAAGAGAACAGCGATATTCTTTTTGTTTATATTGAGATTCATATTCTTAAGTTTGTTACTAGTACCTGCTGTGTCTTGTATACCAGAGAGTTTCTGTTTTAAATTCGTATTTTCCTGATACAGGAAAAATTATTATTGCTCATCCAAAGATGACTAAATCTGCACACTTATAAATATTAAATTAATTGTAATACTTACCACTCTTAATTGCTTATTTTCTTGTTGTAATTCAAAAATTTGTTTCTCCAAAGAAGATACATATTCTTTCTTTTTCTTTCGTGAAAGACATGCTGATTCCCTATTTTTAATCATCCTTTGTTGTCTTTTTAATGCCTTCATTTCACACTCTTGTCGTCCACTATTATTAATACCTTGTGTTTCATTTTTAATAACAATAGGAGTATAATTTGAATTTTCTGTCTTAACTACTATTGGTCTACAATCAGGAGAATTATTCTTTACCACTATAGATGTTCCATGTTTAAAAAACATAGATGTATCTGCAACGCTAACTGCCGTTTCCATTGCGGACGTAGATATATCTGAGACGTTATTCATCGCGTTTATATAATTCTCCTGTGGTATTTGAACAGTACTTGTTTCTGCCTTTACTTGTATCGATGAAAACTGTACTGGAGTTTTGACATTCTCATTAGTTGGTAATAAATGAGCCATGAAAGGATAAGTTGCACAATTAGGCTTATCTTTCTGGGTAAGTGCAACAAACTTTTGCACATCCAGAAACCTTACATTCTGAGATTGTTCTGAAGAGAATCAAATGCGTATAATAAATTTATAACTTCATTACTTATGAATAAATAAGAATATATTAAACTTAGTTGAAAGAAATTATTTACCATCAAGGGCATAATGTACGTTATCCTTTGGTTGAATTCGTATACGTTTAGCTGGGTTTACTTTAGACAAACTAAATTTGACCTGTTTTTCATCCCGAGATTTAAGAGGTATAGGTTTCATTTGTCTTGCAGCAGTTGTATTTAAAATTGGTTCTGGTGACACTGATGGAGATGTATTTTGGGAAGGTGAAATTGGTGGTGTCTCTAAAGCTGGCTGTAATAAATTGGTGTATAGGAAATTTAAATACCACAAAATATGAATAAAACATGATTGTTATACCTTAAGATCGCACAACAAGGTAACAAAGTCTGCTTCCACTTGTGAATTAGATTTATTTATTTTAGAATGATTCGATTCTGCTGGCAAAAGTAAGTGCATGCAAGATTTCATAGGTTCCAACTTAATTTCTACTTTTGCATTATTTACTTGATCCATATCTATGATAAAAATGTATATGTTCATATTTGTGCAATATGTTAATTTGTTAGAATGAAATAAAAATTTAAACACAATACCTCTATTTTGTTGGGACATGTTTATGTCAAAATTTTCTAAGGAAACTGTGGATTCTCCTAAGGAAACATCTTTTATAATGTGATTAGAAAAATCAGTGTTTATTTCTATGGGTTGTTCATTTTCCAAAAATAATGGAATACCCAATTCAGAGCTAAAGGACTGAAATAAATCTTCCGGAAGAAGTGAACAATCATTGTCTAGAAAAAAAATTTATTTTGTACATGATTTATACTATTATACTGAAATGTTACAAGTATTTTCCTTTAAATATAAATGTAAGATATCATGATCTATAGAAAAAAGAAAAATGATAGAAGCTATAAAAATAAAATGTCAATAATAATTTACAGAAGCGGTTGTTGATGCGACTATAAACAACAGGATTAAAAATAAAACTGATAATTAGAGAAAAATAAAAAGTTGTTGGTGTTGTTGTTATTATTAAATAGGGCATAACGTACCCATTAATTCGAGACTTGGAAACATATGAATCTCGGATGCTGTGACGCCGCCCCACTGTGAGTCTTGATTTATCAACATGTTTCACTAAAATATACATGTTTTAATTTTACTTAAACAGAAATGATAATAACCTATAAAAGCAGTAATGTTTAGACAAGAATCTATTATTTGAAATAATTTTAAATGAAGACGTCTCACCAGTATTTAATTAGACAAATATTTAATAATAAATTGTCGTAGACAAATACGATTTAACTGAAAAGAACACATGTCAATCTCGATGAAATTAAAACTGCATTCTTTCCTCTGCGAGGAGCAACGATACGCATACATAAACCAGTGCGGCACTGCCTGTGTGAATACAATGAACACACAACACCATCATTGTATTCACATTTCATGGTTCAAATTGAATTGCAGGCTGACTTCAGGGTTAAGAAAAAAAAATTCAAATATTGCATGTATCTTAGAATTTAAAGAAATAAAGAGGTAATAAACGTATTATGCAAAATTTATTACATTCATGGATTTTATGTACATTCATTTCATTCGTTTTTGTTTCAGTAGATGATTTCTTAAAGCAATTTGTTTCTCCTTGAAAGAACGTTTCACTTTTCCTCTGATTTTATGTTTTAACATTTGAAAAGCTTTAGTCTTCTTCTTTTCGCGATTCGTTTTACTACAAAGTGGATTTTGACGACCTTCTTTGTAACCGAATTTCTCTCTTCCTTCTTGTCCTTTCTGTAATAAACAAATTCAATAGGTTTAAGTAAACTTTTATTTGATATTTTCCAAGGAAGTTAGAGCATACCTTTATAGATTCAATACGAGCTTGTTTATCATGCTTTCGCTTTTTATAGATATTCTCGATATCTGTCAATTTGACGAACTCTGAGGGTTCGTTATCCTTTGAATGCGGTCTTTTTTCGCCGCGCTTAGCATACGTTACTTGTTGCTTCGCTAATGCCACATCGATTTTCATGAAGTCCTCATCGGTTAATAATCGTTCGGTGGATATTAGGGACGCCTTTTCTTTTTTTTCTGTACTTACTGTTTCTGTTTTTTTCAATTCTGAACTTGCTTGTTTCCTCATTTTCAGCTTTTTCCTTTCGAGTTTTCTTATCGCGCGACACTTGGCTTTGCTTTTTTGTCTTTTCACACTTTGCGTAACTTTTACATTTATATTATCGTCTTCATCTTTATCCGTTGTCACCTGATTCTCATCATCGTGTACTTTTCCACTCATTTCATTTGCATCTGTCGCGTCAAATTCAGTATTACCGTTATCTTGATCGATATCATCTTTATTATCGTTATCATCATGATCCCCTTCGTCGCTGCTATGGCTTACATCGATCCATTCATCGTCGCTATCCTACAAAAAATATTGTATGAACAAAATATTGTTCCTTAACCACTGATTGCGACAGGAAATAAATTTGATGTCGATTAAAGATATTTTTGCTTACACTAGTTTCAGAATCAGTATCAGAAATTTCTCGAGTCTTGACAGGTCTGTCGTCGAGCAAAGCTTCAGCACCTGGTATAAAGTCTTTAGCAGATACTTGTCCATATTTGGGAACTTCTAAAGTAATAGTTGCCTCTGTAGGTCGGCCTCTATCTTTTTTATGCAATAGTTCTGGCATCGTGCTTCTGTATAAGCCGATCAGAGAACGTGCAGCCATCATTACGCTACGTTCCCTGTAATGCTTGTATCGTGCCAAGTCTTGCAGTAAATCTGCATTCATTACCAAAGGACATCGCGTACATACTTCTCGAATGGCATTCAATCTGAAATTAATAATTTCCTCAGTGCATCTTTCAAGATAATTTATCTATTTAACATCTATCCCTTAAATTTTAAGTAATTTTAAACTTTTCTTTTATACCCGATAGCCATAACGTCAGCAGAATTTCGTTCAGTAACAAAATTGTTTGCTAAAGTCTTCAACACTGGTTCCAAAACATCAGGAGGAACGAGTTCATGAGAGGATTGCGCGACAAATTGTAGAAGTTTCGTTACCTCTAAAATTATGTAAGAAATAATAGATTATATTATATTTGACTATAATCGTACATATGTTTGTAATAATCAAAAAATATACCTCTCTGATGTGGTTGGAGAAACCTTTGTAGATATGGATAAAAATTCAGTAGAAATAAATTGTGCAAACCAATAAGCCGAGAGATTACGTCCAACGTTATTAATTTTATTTCAAATCTATCATTATTTTTTTCCAGTTGCTTAAATAGTTTTTCTGCAAAACCTTGTGGATCGTGAATCAAATGTAATGCCGAGAAATTAAATGCTGGTGCTTTCGACTTCTTTTTAGATTTCTGAAATGATTAAAATACAATTATTCAAATTACATACGTATGAAGGAAAATTATTTTAACAGCATAATTCATTAATAATTGCTGTCTTACCGCTAACAATTGTTTCGCTTTTGCCAATTGCTTTTCACGCTTCTTTGTCTTCTTATTCACTCTATTAGCCATTGCAATTTCTTTGATATTTGGTTCGCTATCACTGTCACTATTATCACTTTCTCGTTCTTCTACGTTAGTTCCCAAAAAGAATTTCAAGCAAGCAACCATAACTTTCGTCGTTTTAGCAAAACATCCTGTAGCCAGAACATTTACCGTTTTCGTATCATTCCAAATGTTTTTCTTATACAATTCTATCATAATATCTGCAGACATCTTTGCGGCTCTAACATTAGAGTCCTTTAACATTAAAAACATAAAATTTTGTAAGCTCGTGTTTATTTTTGCGTTCTTTTGCTTAGCATTGATATTTTTAATATCTGTGATGATGTGAATTTCAAGAAACTGTCGCAAATTTTTATCTTGGCATCTTAGAAGTTGAAAAAATAAACTGAGGAGTACAGTAGGTTCCAAAAGAGATTTATTGCGTAGTTGGATTAAGGCTTTGCAAAATGTCTACAAAAAAGATGTAAATGAATTAGAGTATACATCAGTAGCTGTATGTTACAGTTTCTTTATAATATACACTTACCAATCGCATTTCATTGTCAAGTATTGTATTGTACGTTTGCAATATATCAATGATTTCCTGAGGGAATGATTCTAGAACAATTGGGTAACAATCTGCCACCTGTATTAAAAATAAGAAAATTATACTAGTCATTTATGATACATATGTACAAACAAAAAGTGGTATATTTACAAGTTTCAACTTTTTTATTAGTGAAAAATCAGTGAATGTTACAAAAAAAATATTTGTAAGTTAATCAATTGTTTATACAATAGCGATGTGACGATTACGAGTTATGTAAGTAGTTCTGTACATTAAATCCAACAGTTTTAGCTATAACAAGAATAAAATCATAGGACACACAACATCTAAGTTTAAGTTCATCCAAGTTACAATTTCCTACAATAGTTAATAAGCCAAGTTGACACATAGACGGGATCTGCGCAAGTAGATTAGCATTTATATCAACTTTCTCGTCGAGAATCGCACAAAAGATTGCAAGCATTCTAGACACTGGAAAATTATAAGAACTACAATGAATATTTAATTTTCTAGCTTTCTGTTTAGTAAGTTTCCTCTTCCTTTTCATCTTTTGTTTCAAAAATAAATATTTGTCTTCTTTCGCAGGGTTGTATGATGCAAGGTATGAAGCAATTAACATATATTTTGCGTAATATGGTAATTCGAAACTTAGCGCCAGCTTCATTGTCGATTCGATTTCTTTAGATAAATGATTATGATTTACGAAATCTTCGGATGTAACACGCAGATAAATAACTTCTAAATTTGTTTTAAAGATAGTAGAAATATTTCTCCATAACACAGCAGTATTGTTTTTTTTCGATTCATCAGCCTGAATGGGCTGAATGTATTTAGAAAAATTCATTTTAGCCATATAGCGAAGTTCGTTAAGATCTCGGCAGAATCGGAAGAATACAGAGAGAAATAAGTTTAAATAGTTTTTATAAAATGTATCTTCATAATCGAATGACTTGTAAGAAAGTAAAATTTCAATAAATTCATTTCTTGTATACTGTGGAAAATGAATCTTAATTGGATCATATATACCGGTTTTTATACGAAATTTTTCCCACACTATATTGCTTATAAATATTGTGCAAACGTCAACATTTGATAATTCCTTCAACCTCAAAAATGCAGGTAATAAACTGACATTTATATCTCTTAATTTTTCACATTTATCAAATACTATGACACACGGCCGACTGTCGGTCATGGAAATCCATTTGAGATTCATTATGAAGTCTGAAATATTATCGCATTTATGCTGTACTTTAGCAGTATCATTTGAAAAATTTGTCATATTTGAAGATAGATCATTCAAGATATAATCAAATATATGTTTACTGTTCATGTGCTCTATGCAATTAATAAAAGAAGTATTATACTCTAAGTGAGAAAGCATGCTTTCGACAACAGCAGATTTTCCAGTGGCTACATGACCATAAATGAATATGCTGTAAGGCATTGGATCATTAGAGTAACCTATTAAAGAATAAAGTTGCTTTACAACATTTTCCCGACACAAAATTTTTCCCTTTATAGATTCCAAATATTTCTCCATAATTGTTATCAATGATTGATCATTAATGAGAACCACTGTATTAGTATATTATAAAAACCTACTTCTAATGGAAACTTTTTTTTATCATACCTGGAAGAGAAAAAAAATCTTTTAAAAGTTTAGGTATTTATAACAAACAAGCAATACTAATAATTGCAACTGCTTAAAGATACAAATTATTGAAATTATTGGTAATGCTTACCTGTGACAGAAATATAATTATTTCATCAAGACTCTTATTAAACTTGTTTGGTGACAAACGAAATACATCTAATATAGATTTGTAATGCTGATGTTGTTGAAGAAACTACAAAATAATGAATAAATAATATTATAATAAGAAACTTATAAATAGTAGTATCGTAAAAAGCTTACCTCTTCTTTATAAGACTCTGGATCACGTTTAATAAGATTTTGTAGCTGTGGAAGATTTTCTGGCAATTGATTGTTGTGTCTCACCATTTTTTAATCTATAATAATATACAAAGTATTTTATGCGGTGAATTTGAAATTGGTAGATAACCTATTCGATAAATTAAATACTGCACAGTACTGATTTAGATGTTTTTGTGGAATCATTGGTCACTGAGTAAGACAAGATAATGACTACTACAAATATTTCATATAAATTCTTCTCGATTCATTACAATTATTTGAAACAGTTTACTAATAACTTTCTACACACGTGGGGCACTATATCAACGGATTTTGCTAACGCTAACGTAATCCACCCCCTGAAAAAGAAGGTACTAGTAGCGACATCTAGCGGTGAAGCCTGGGGGTTGAAGCTCGACTTGGACTTTTAGTTTTAACGTTACAGCGCGAGGTGACGCTGCCAGTATTGTCTCTCGAAAAGTTGCTGCATCAAAACATATTGGTGGCGCCTCTAGTGATGGAACTCTGGAATTAAAATATAAAAGTCAGTTGTTTAATTCTGAAACGCTACCGCTAGATGGCGCCACGAATTCAGTTTCGTTCTCGTTTTAAACCTCAATCCTTCAAATGCTGTTTCCACAATTAATGTGAATTAATGTACAATTTCATATTTTAAGGATAAATATTTAATACAAATACTAACTAAAATGGGATCCGATGATGAGTTATCCGATAGTGAGGAAGAGATTCTTGTATATGTAGAATTTGAAGGGGTTGTGGATAGTAATATATTTAGCGAAGAGCAATTGCAGTTAGACATGATTGGAATTGACACTGAACATCCAATAATGCAGATCAATGGAAGGGTAATTACATATTGACTAAATACAAATAAAACACATTAATTCGATATGATATTAAAATGAATAATGTTAGTTTTACGAGGGCACTTATGAGGATATTTGTGGTACTTGCATGTTTTTTGTACGAGATGATGATTCTGTTGTGAATGATCCCGTTTTTGATGCTACCTCAAATTTAAGATATTTCGCTAAAACTAGAAAATCTCTCAAAATGCAAAGAATATTTATAAAATCTAGAACAGAATTCCTTGGTGATTCTGAACACAATGAATGCATTCCAAATTTGGATACATTAAAACAAGCTGGAGTACCGCTTAGATATCATGAGCAAGGTAACATGTTGTAAAGTAAACGTTTTTCTTTGATAAAGCTTTATTAATAATATGGTTTATTCATTGCTGTGAAACAAATATGTCCATACATTTAATTTTTTATTATAGCTCTTTCCTTTTGGAAAACTATGCGAAATAATAGACTAAATGCATTACACAAATATTTAGAAAAACAACGCATTAGGCAAGAAAAAAGATCTCAAGGCATACAATTAGAGTCTGAATCTGATGAAGATAATCCTTTTGCTATGTATAAAGATAGAGAAGAATCTAACAGTGTAAGCAAATCTGAAGGCATTCAGACTGAATTAGAAAAAGAGTCAAGATACTCTGATAATCAATTACATTCCAAAATAGTAGAACCTGAAACTGATTGTCAGAACAGTGTTACAGAGTTTATGGCACTAGAACCACAGTCACCAGTTTCAAATGATGAAGATTATTCCTCAACTAGACTTGTAGCGACTTGCAAAACTAAGCCCTCCCGGAAGAACGTATCTAGAATAAAGCGTAAAATAAGGCAGACTTCATGTAGACATAAAATGTTACCGTCTGATACCAAAAAAAAAGAATCATCCGCTATGGAAACACAATTAGAAGACTTAGACACACATAATGTTACAGATGAAAGTGGAAGGAAAAGTGAGGAACGTAAAGTGATAACAGTGGGAGAGTCCAATGTTGAAATAAATCAGATAAATTCAATTGACAATAAAATTGTAAAACAGCGTAAACGAGAGGCAAAAATGAAAGAAATTTCTGATCAGTTAAAAGCAATTGCTGAAAAATACGTAAATGTAAATATGGATTAATATGAATACTTATATAAGCCTTATGTAAATGTATGTATTTATTCTACATTAAACAGTTTTAATTTATAACGTTTCTTTAATTTTGTACTCTTTAGAGAATTCTTACTTTAATTTCATTCCCGTTACTTAAAACTTATATTTCGTATTATAATTTTTACTATAACTGACACATAAAAGTATTTTGAGGTTTTTATTGCCGCGCTATACATAATACCTCATATAAATTACTCTCAAAATACTGAATTACTTTCGATATTATACAATAATTATAATTAATTTCATTGATCAAAAATTAACACGACTAATTAGATTTTAGATTATGTTAAGTTAGGTATTGTTAATGAACTCCGCTAATATAAAAATACACAATATAGATAATGTATGATCCACCGTCCATAGGTTCATGAAGGTAATCTATTTCTTCACCAATCCAAATCACTTGGAAGTTCGTCAGGATAATCTCCAGTCAAACAGGCAGTACAGTGGCCAATGTAGCTACTTTCCCGATTGTCCATACCGAATCTCACAGCCTTCACAAGTCCATCCACAGATAGATATGTTAAACTGTCAGCTCCAACATGTTTTGCTAGTTTTATATTATCCAATTTATTTGCAATTAACTCTTCTCTTGTTGGTATATTTATTCCCATGTAGCAGGGGTATTTTAGTGGAGGTGAAGCTATTCTAATATGAACCTATAAAAATACGTAAGTATATAAGGTACAAAATTATACATGTACAAAGAAAAAGTGTATTTACTTCTTTTGCTCCAGCATCACGCAATAATTTGATAATAGGTCCAATGGTATTCCCCCTAACGATTGAGTCGTCGATAAGAATTAATTTCTTTCCTTTCACATTTTCCGATAATGCTCCAAACTTTTTTGCTACGCCAAGTTGTCTAAGTCGCGTGCTGGGCTGAATGAATGTTCTACCAACGTATCTATTTTTGCACAAAACTTCCGCAAAAGGTATTTGAGACTGCACAGTAAAAGTATTTATTAAAAATTATTTCATTTTCTTTCCGAATACTTCTACAACTCGATTCGCTATTGCAATGACGATATATTTTATTGATATTCTAGTCGTAACACATATTAATATGAATTTCACATTTGCATTTATTGTTGCAAATATTGCAAATGGTGGAATTTGTATATTCACCTGCCTGGCATAACCATGAGCGGCTGCAGTACCAGATTCAGGTACCGAACTGACTATGTCTGCTTCTACAGGAGATTCTAAAGCAAGTTCTCGTCCACATTGCATGCGAACAGAATATACCATTTGTCCTAGAAGTTTTTACACCAAGATGTATTTAAAATAAAGAAAAATATATATATGTTAATAATTCATTTACAGTTATACTTTACCTTCGAAAATACTGTCGCTACGCGCAAAATAAACATATTCAAAAATACAGAAGGCCTGCGGTTTTTTATGTGGCCTATCAACAATATCTATAGTCTTAATTCCCTCACGGGTCAACTCAACAATTTCTCCGGGAAACACCTCGCGTACATATCGTGCTCCAATACTTAAGAATCCACACGATTCGGATGAAATAACCCAACCTTCGGCCTCATCGTCATCATCTGATTCACTTCCTGCTATTTAATAACAGCTTATTAAATTATTTGTGAAGAATAAATGAATCTATAGCAATTAATCACATACCTAAGTTACCAATCGGAACAATTTTCCCAAGACATAACGGACGATTTCCGTAAGGATCTCTAACACCATATATTTTGTCCCTTTGCATGATTACTAACGAATACGATAACGGTGCTAAATGCATAAGATGTTTTATACGTGCCGGCCAGTCCGGGCCATTAACTTCTCCTTCAGGAGGATTTAAACAAAGAGCCTGTGTTATTAGCTCTGAATCTGAATATGTTGACAGACCAACTCCACGACCCAATACCTAACACGGAAAATCAATGACAATTGTTAATTAATTTTAAAGTGCAAAATACCTATATTATAAATTGTTATTATATAACATAACCATTTTTCTCAACGATTCTGTATTCACAAGTTCTCCATTATGTGCAACTGCTAATGCCCCATGTGCAGTGTGAACTACAAATGGTTGACAATTAACTTCTTCGCTAGCTGCACTTGTACTATATCTAGTGTGACCAATTCCAAGATTCCCACTGAGTTTCTTCATGTTTTCATCATTAAATATGTTATTAATCATTCCCATGCCCTTGTGAACACGAAAAGATTTTGAACAAACACCTTCACTTGTGACAATACCAGCACTTTCTTGACCCCTGTGTTGCAAGGCTACTAAACCTGAAGGATTTACCAAATGGCATTTAGTAAAGAAATAAATAGTGGTAAATATAATGATAATATTTACCTAAACAAATTACTTGGGGAACATCAATTTGAGATGGCCAATCACCTGCAGCTATGCATCCAAAAACCCCACATTCATGAGTAAGGCCAGATATTCTTTGACCTCTTACCTTTCTTTTAATATGCAACCTTTTATCTTCTTCATTATCTGCAGGCAATATCTGATTGCAAAGCTCTGCTTGCATGTTGTAAGTCATCCCAGTTATAATCTGGAAACCATTTATATGTTAATCTATTGTAATTTGTAGATATTTGTGAAATAAAGTTTTTAAATAAGTACTTTCAAATTCAGGCTGTTTATATAGATACTAAGAACAAACAATATTATTCTTTCTTATATTGCAAAAGACATAGCAGACCCCCTCGAGATTTCTTTCAAATTATCAGTAGTGCCCCTGTAAACTATTGACCTCTAATAAGCAGATAGAGCTTGTCTTTCAATGTTACTACTATATTTTTCAATACAGTTACTTAATCAGTATTTCGCAATCAATTCCGTCATTCTATCATATTGACAGCAATATGCATGGAAAATATTTATATCCTTCAGTTAATCTTGCAGAAACTGGTATGTCTACTATTGGAAAAATATTAATGTAACTTTCTAATGTAGCTTAGCAAGTTGATTTCAAATCTAGATCATGTAGAAATCATATGTAAAAAAAAAAAGGGGGCGTAGGGGGATTGAAGGTATTGTCCACTATTAGTTCCACACATAGAAAATAAAGGCGTGTGTACGTGGTAGATACACACATGTTCACAGATTATACATAGACGGTACTACCCAAGCGCACAGCAAAGCATACTACACACGCGTATCGCACATACGTTGAGTAAATTTGTGAGAATAGACATGAAATAAAAAAAAGGAAGACAATTAAGAAATAAATTCAACTCTGGTTTGTCAAGAAACATAATAATTTGACTAATATAGAAGATTTAATCGATCGAGGGTTGCGAATTTATACTTGCGTCATTAGGTAGTCCTTTTATTGGTGACTGTACCCACTTGTTGAATGAAATTCTTGCCGGTTTCATATCAAATACGAAGATGTTTTCTATACATCTTCTCTTAAGATTTCTTTCTTAGAAGCAAATAATCGTCGCATTTCCATCGAAAGGTTTTTTTAGTGAACTCGATGATTGCTTTTTAGAGCATTCTCATTTAAGTATATGTATGTACGAGTTTTAAAGCATGGGTATACATACCACGTGCGTTAACGTTTGAGCGTTTATGATGTTCTGGTATCAGCTCAAAAGAGATCCGCATGAAATACAATGCGTCTCGACTGGCTTCCGAAGTACGAATGAGTGCGTAGACCAATGGAAACCTGGTTTTGACTGGTGGGGTTAGCTTATTTAGCTATCTTACTTTGAAATTACTTGATTACTTGCTAACACTAATTAAAATAACGAATATAGTTCGCCAAAACTTTCGAAGAAATTCATTATGATCTTTCGTTTAGTCAATTAGATATGCTAAACTTACCTAATCGGACAGGAATCTAAGTTTATATAATGAAGATATTGCTTATGAAATGTGTGTTATTCTTTCTGTTTACTTCTGTTCTTTCCGATGCTGTATTTATAGATAAAAATCACACCACCAAGATTCGTGCTCTCATATTTTAGCTTTTAAAAGTACCGTTTATATGTACATCATGTGTAAATGTTGGATAAACATATACATATATTATGATCTATAGATTTACCATTCAACCTGCATAAAGATAATTTAGAAATTTACGCCAATCAAATAGAGCTGAATTTTAAAAGTGGGGATTACTAAAGAGTTGATTGCACAAGACGCGAGAAACTGGCATTCACGAGGTGGATGTACAAGGAGAAACATGAGTGGTGAGTGGAGAATTAATTATTGTTAGATTATCACATGATGTTTTGAAATTCTGACGAATTTAATCTTGTGCCTTAAAGGGCTCGTATTCTTTTTATTGAAGATCAGTTATTCCTGAAAGATAAGATCTTCAATTAATTTTTTATGCATTTGTAGTATATTAAAATTACTTCAAACATACGTATTATTTTTATTTTTATATGAAACAAGCTTCTCGTACAAATTCATTTTCATTTTCATTTTCATTTTAATATTAAAACAAACAATGAAAATTAGTAGCAGTAACTTACAAATGTATGCTATAATATAATACGATATTTTGTCACGCAATTTGCAGTGCGGCAAATTAATATCAATAATTTCTGATTTTTTTTTATTCATTCCTATCATGACGTGTAGTTTAAGCTGAAAAATATATTTCTTCATTTCATTAAAACACTTTACAGGATCTTTTTATCAAATATCGATTCAGGAAAAGATTACTGTAATTTACATAGATTATGAACGATTCTTTTCTCTAGTTCAAAATGAAATTGGTTATTGTAATCTTTATATAGAATGGTTAAAGAAATTCTATGAATTTTTTCATATTTTTTTTCAAAACTATTACTTAAAAACAATGTGTTGGAAATAAAGGATCCATGTTAACTGTTCAAAAATATCGCACGTACGTTTACGGAGAAACAGTTAATATGTGGTCTTTTAAATATGAATCTTTTTATTATTATTAAGTGTAATAACAATATATACATATGATAGAATAAGTAATTTCGAATTTTTTAGTTTTAAAAATATCATTTGGAAAAGTAATTTTACATTTTTATACAATCATTTATAAGAATCACTGTTAAAATTGGTCTAAAATCATAAAATTAAATTTTTTTAATATTACTTAGATTTTTATATATAATTTTAATATGTGCAGCACACGAACTTGGGAATTTGATCATAGAAGGAAAGACCAAAAAGGTCTATGAACTGAGTGACCCTACATTATGCCTTTTGCAAAGCAAGGATCGCATTACTGCTGGAGATGGTCTAAAATCTCATGATTTAGAGGGCAAAGCTGCCATTAGTACAGCAACTACAGCCAAAGTTTTCCAATTGTTAAATGAAGCTGGAATAAAAACAGCTTTTGTTAAATTAATAAATGATACTAGTTTTATTTCGAAAAAATGTCAGATGGTTCCAATAGAATGGGTTACTAGGAGATTGGCTACCGGTAGCTTTTTAAAAAGACACCCGGGTATGATAGTTATAACAGAGTATTTAAAAAAGTATTTAAAGTAAAGTACTTAAAGTATTTGCTATATTGTTACATTATTTTTCAGAGGTTCCTGAAGGATACAAATTTAATCCACCATTACAAGAAGTATTTTTTAAAGATGATGCTAATCATGACCCTCAATGGACAGAGGAACAAATTATTTCTGCTCAATTTAAATTGAATGGACTTATAATAGGAAAAGATGAATTTGACATTATGCAACGTACTACCCTTGTTGTGTTTGAGATTTTAGAAAAAGCATGGGCAACTAGAGACTGTGTTCTTGTAGATATGAAGATAGAATTTGGTGTAGATGCAGATGGTGTAATAATGGTGGCAGATGTAATTGACAGTGATTCTTGGAGACTTTGGCCCTCTGGTGATAAAAGACTAATGAAAGATAAACAAGTATATTTTGATGCAAATATTTTGTACTTAACAATCTCATATATTATTTATACTACTATTAAATATTTCTTTTAGGTATACAGAAATTTAACTACTGTAACTCAACAAGATTTGGATGTAGTAAAACGTAATTTCAAGTGGGTAGCAGATCAACTTGACTACCTTATTCCACAATCTAATAGCCTTGTTGTGATTTTAATGGGTTCACCATCTGATGAAGAACATTGCAAAAAAATTGCAAAGCATGTTAGATCTTTAGGTTTGAAAACTCAACTTCGTGTATGTAGTGCACATAAAAGTACTCACGAAACATTACGTATTCTGGCAGAATATGAAAGTAGTTGTGAAAAGGTACATATACTTACATATAACATTTGCGAGTCTTTGTACATTTGTAATTGTAATATTTTGTTCAAGTATCACGTATCGGCATAAAAATATATTTCAATATAAATATCTGCAAAGAAAGCAGCATTGATAGTCGAATACACTGATACTTAAATTGAAATCTATAATGACCTATACGCCACTTATTGTGAAACAACTCAAAAATCAAAACATGATGATAAAACCGTTGATACTAATGAATGTGTACTGTTTACTTCAGAATTATCGCGAATCCTCTTTGTCTCTCTTAGGTCGTGTTAATAGCTGTAGCAGGGAGAAGCAATGGATTGGGACCAGTACTATCTGGGAACACGTCTTTGCCTGTTATTAATTGTCCGCCGTTTAAGCCGGAGAATATTTCGCAGGACTTGTGGTCATCCATTAATGTTCCCTCAGGTGAATTACAAAATATATTCCGTTATGGTTCAAATCTATGCCAAAACGACACTATTAAATACGTACATTTTATCGTTAGGGATTGGATGTACTACTGTTGCCTACCCTGAAAGTGCAGCTCTTGCAGCAGCTCAAATTCATGCACTGTATGACCATATGGTTTGGGCACGTCTGCGAGTAAAACAATTAATGAATTTTATTGCTTTGAAGGAAGCTGACTACAAATTAAGGAACCTCGTTCTCTAGGCCTTTCTGGTTCAGCGATACATACAATATTAATAGCAATTACTTTACATTCGGTTATCGTATTATAGACTTTTTTGAAAAACAACGTACGGCTAATACCTTTTAGTTTGCAACATACTGTGCTTCGTATGATAGACTCATCATTTCATCATAGTAAATGTTATTCCATATTTTTGTTGTCCTTTTAATTTTTTTTTTTTTTTGTGCCATTGCACATATTCTGTTACATAAGTATAAGATCATTCAGTTTATTTTCTGACCAGTAATTGATTTCACATATAAATGTTCATGTTAGCTCTCTTCGTGTACACTGTGTTACTGTTTTTTCTGGTTGTTCTTTACTGGTTGCAAGTATATAATATACATTTGTTTCCACTTAAACAAATTTTTGAGTAAGACGAAAATGTACATAGTTCTTTGCGTATAATCTATTTCAATGTAATACGCGCTTAGTCTGAAATAAAAAAAGAAATGATCAATTTGCATTAATAGTATCAGCGTATAATGTTATAAAATTAAACGTATAAACTTGTATAACGTATACATGTATTCATGCAATATTATTATTATTATTATTACTTTGGTCATTATTACAAACTTTGGCTAGCTAAAGCCTCTATTTCATTAATTTCTTTTGGACAATCTTTCGTTAAAACTATTGGTCCGCTTTCTGTTATTAAAACGTCATCTTCAACGCGAATTCCTAAACCATAAAACTCTGGCGGTGCAAAACGATTTTTAGGATTTACGTATATACCTATGAAAAATGTAAAGTAAAAATATTTTGAAAGTTTCAAATAAACTGATATTTTGTAGCGTATCCTACCGGGTTCAATCGTTATAATCATTCCAGGTTGAAGTCTTATACTTCTAGAAATTTTTCCTGTGTCATGTACGTCCATTCCTAAATAATGACTTACATGATGAGGACAATAAGTATATGCAGCTGAAAGTAATTTTTCTTTGCTTAAATGTTTTGGTATTAATCCAATTTCTTGAAGTCTTTTGCCTAGTAAAGAACACATATCATGAAATAATTGATCCAATGAAGGCATTTCTTTCAGTTTATGAATCAAACTGCTTTGAATTTCCAGTAAAATACTGTATAAAGTTTTTTGTTCCTGATTAAATGTACCATTAATTGGCCATGTTCTAGTCACATCTGATGAGTAACCATGATATTCACAACCTGGAAAGACACAAAAAAATTAAGTGATGTTAGACATTAATAGTATAGACATTTCCAACACATGAAGGAACTAAACAGACCTGCATCCATTAAAACCATGTCACCATTTTGAATTATTTGATTATTACTGATATAGTGAATAATATTAGCATTTTTGCCTGCAGCAACAACTGGTGGATATGCCAAATATTCAGCACCATTCATACGACATTCATAATCCACAATTGCAAACAATTGATGCTCACTCATCTTTGGTTTTGACATCTCTATTGTTCTGGATATTGCTGCTGAAATAATCTTACAGCTTTTTTTCATTAGGTCAATCTCAGATTGTGATTTAATTAATCTGATTTTGTGTATTATATTCATAGGAGAAACAAATGTTTGACCATTGTTCATTTTAAGTAATTCAAGTAATTGTCTATGCAAGTTTGGTTGTGCAATATCAATGTTATCATACCAAATAGTACTTTTTTTATTTTCATTTATAAATGAGGTAAAGAAATGATCAAATTCTGTTATAGGAAGTGCAGAATCAACTCCAAATATTTTTGGAGCAGCTGCAATTTTTGTTCTAGGACCATCCCATAATTCAGAATGTTCATCCTGTTGTCTCATGAATAAGGTGGTTACAAAATTTTCATTTTTTGATGTAATCACCAAAACGCAGTCAGGTTCTTGACAACCAGTGAAATATAAAAAGTTTGTATTTTGACGGAAAACATATGGTATTTTATCAGACATGTATACTTTAGATGATGATGGTAAAATTATAATATGTGACTTGTTTACATTTGTACTGGAAGTATGTGAAATAATACTCTCTATCAGTTTATCCCTTCTTGTTTTAACTTCATAAAGTTGAATGCCTGGAACAATTTCTCCATCTTTCATTAAATGAGGATGTGTTATTGGTGTTGGTTGGCCACATGCTTGGGAACAGACAACTGATGAATCTTCTGCTTGTCGTTGATTTAAATTATTTGTAAATTTGTTTATAGAATATCGAATATATCTTCGCTGCCCTAAAATTATAGTTATTATCCTAGTAGTGTAGAAATTTCAAATTTAATATTGTTGTTTATATATACATATAACCTAACTTTCGTCAATATATTTTCGTTTCTCACCATATTTTCTAAGTTGAAATGCAGCGCAATTTCTTATAGTATTGAGCATTTTGATCTGTCTTTATGTAAGGTATTTAAAGAGTGTACTAATAATAAGAGTTTCTACTCAATAAGTATTCAAGATCATCGCGCCTTTACAATATCCCACATCGCGCATATATCCCTGTGCCCGTGTGCATCGTATCGCGCAGAGTTGATTATACAATGCTATCAGAGATTATATACTGTACACACACGCATGCATATACACGCAAGGGAATTTTGAGCAAAACTATGCAGTTACAATGTACTCATTTAAATTTCGAATATCAGTGATGAGTTTTCTTCATAGGATTGTTATACTTTATTGAATATAGTGAATTTGTAACAACTGCCGATTAAGTTTCTTTTTTTTAACGATCAATACATCGCGAAGAATCAACGGTTTTCGGAGAAAAAGTTAAGTTATAAGATGTCATAATTGTATGTACATTCATCTCTATGTAAATACATATGTATACGTATACAAGTGTAGAGTGTATATCAACTAAACGTTGCATCGAAAGTACTCGGTAACGATGGTATTAAATGCTCATGTATTTACAAATCGGTTACCGTCACTGTGACATGTCAAACTGTGATTTGTCATTAAATTACAATCGAGAGACGATGAGTACCTTTAATAGATTCAGTTAAGTCATTTAAAAGAACAAAGTTGGTCGACACCAAATTTGTACTTTCAAGTACAGAAAAATAGAAAAAGTTTCATCGAATTAATAATCTGTCTAACCTTCGGGAAACAATTTTGCCAAGCGTTCAAAACGATTGTGAAGTTATTCTCTCATTCAACTAAATTTGAAATCATGTTACTGAATGCATGGAATTTGGAAAAGCAAGCTGAAAATGATACAAGTGAAGTGTGTAATGATAATTTGTGGTACAAAGCATCCTTAATGCTGTTATTTGTATAGAGCAAAAAGGATGTCGCAAGGAGTTGACATCTTTAATTATATCTCTTATTGTCAAGTGATCAGTTAAGTCAAGATGAGCGTGCAATTGGATATTATAGTGAGGCCAGAGGTCCACTTGGATGCCAAATGGCTCAAAACAGATTTAAAACGTTTGCTTCATCGAGATGGTTTGGCTGAACTTTGGAACGAAATGATAAGAGATGGTGAAATTATAGGCTCTTTTAGCGATGGTTTAATTAATGCTGCTGGTATAACAGCCAGAAAAGGTATGGGAAGGATTTTATATTTATATACACATATATAAACTCATTACAAATACATAAGTTTCTGATCCTTTTAGGTGAAAATGGTCATTATTATTGTAATATGAGGGTATTATCGTGTCTTTGTTGTGATGGAATTTGTGGTCCACAACAAGGTTGTAATTGTGGACCTTGTCAAAAGTTAGATGAAGAAGAATCAACAAGAGCAAACACATTTATAGATAAAACCATTCCAGCTCAACAGATGATGGATTCATGGCTTTGGGGTCCTCAACCATGTAAGAAATGATTTGTTTGTTCAATGTTGTATAGATATACACTATGTATAAGTTTTATTTCTCAAGTACAATATTCATAAAATTTTCCAGCTTTTTCTGATTTAACAACATGCATTAATTTATTAATTAAGGAGCAAAAAAAGTTATGCTACGAAGTTGGGAGTAGTACATTGTCTGCTACGCGTTTGAGACAGCGATTGGTAGTAGTACGACGGTATTTTACGGCTCTTTCCCGTCACAAGCCGCAAGAACCTAAGGATATTCCAATAACATCTAAACCTGTTACTAAATTGCAAAAAATGTATTATCGATAATAGAAAATGCAAACAAGATGCGTCGGGCGAACGTAGCGTAAAATGTTTAAAGTGTTATCAATGATTTGTAGGATGAGACCAAACGAGAAGGCGATCTTAGGTTTAGCGCGAGTAGGATCTCGTGCGGCACTCAATTTTTCATTCGCATACTTGAGACGGGCTTGGAGATCTGGCGAAGATATAGAACTTTGCAGTGAGCTGTTGTCTGAATCGTTGGAAGCTTTGCAGTCGTTACCCGAAGCGACTCTTTTCGACGAAAATAATGTTTCTCAAGTTTGGTTAGAAGTGGTGGAATGGTCGGCAAAGTTTTTAAGACAAGTCGTTACAGGGTATTTAATATTTTAAAGTTTGCTACTTTCTCAAAAGAATTGATATTAATCTGCTTGTTGACTTTCTAGGGATATCGTTAATGGAAGATCATGGTGTCCTATTCCGCTGTCTGACCAGCATACAGCTCTCTGTTTACTTTTAGAACTGGTAACGCAAAGAGCTACGTTATCGAGTCTGTTGGATTCCGTTTGCTTGCTACTTTATCTTAGTAGCAAACATAAGCATCAAGATAACCGTGTAATGCCTCCTGGTAGTACGGCACCGTTGGTACCCCTATTGAGACGTTTGAACATGATCCCAGCATCGAAATCAAGACGAATAGATGAAAATGTGACACCGGGCCCTTGCGAGGTTTTACTGAAATATTTGAGACTTCCCGAGGATGACAGTACGTCTGTTGATTTACGAAAAGCAGCCGTGATTATAATGTGTAATCTCAGTAGACTAGCTGCTCCGCTCTTACCTCCTATTATTACCGATAGATTTCCAAAAAATCAAAATCAAACGTTTCAAGAAGTTCTAACTTGGGGAAGTGTGAAATTTGGTAACGGTTCGCATCCATTTTATTGCGACGCGATTGCCGAGCTTGGTATTAAACAACTCTGCTGTACCGAGAAAGCTCTGATGATTCTTTCTATCAGCGGAAATGTTTATATGATGTATTACGGATCAGAGACCCAATATCCTCAAAGAGTGTATGGATTTTCGGATAAGCCTGTTACAATGATTGCCTCTCATCCGGATGGTAAGCATTATTTGGCTTTAACGCAAGATAATTCCGTCTATTCTTGGGGAAATGGAGAGGGTGGACGGCTGGGACATGGGGACAGAACGGGGTACGACGAGCCAAAGTTAATCGAAGCATTGGTCGAGAAAAACATAATATTTATAGCTTGTGGAAGTACGTATTCAGCAGCGCTTAGTTCTAATGGTGAATTATACAGTTGGGGTAGAGGAGATTACGGAAGGCTGGGACATGGAAACTCAGAGGATGTGACAATTCCAACGTTAGTAAGTGCTCTGAACGGGCACATGGTCGTATACGTAGCATGTGGCAGTGGTGATTCTCAAACGCTGTGCGTTACTGCGTCCGGTATAGTGTTCTCTTGGGGCGATGGTGATTACGGAAAACTCGGAAGAGGAGGTTGCGATGGATCGAGAACGCCCAAAATAGTCGATAAATTGTTGGATATAAATGTGGCAAAAGTCTATTGTGGTGGAGAATTTTCAGCCGCTTTAACAGCATACGGAGAAGTTTATACTTGGGGAAAAGGAGAAGCGTATCGTTTAGGTCATGGAAACGAAGAGAACGTCAAGTATCCGAAATTGATTGAAGCTTTGAAAACAAAAAAAGTGAAAGAATTATGCGTAGGAAATTTACATGTGCTTGCGCTAACGGAAGATCAGTTGGTGTATGGATGGGGCAGAAACGATTATGGTCAGATCGACCCAGCGCTGAAGACTGTTGTGGCTGAACCAACGCTATGTCCTGCGTCATCTGGAAAGAACGTGATCGGTCTAGCCTGCGGATCGACTCAGAGTTTCGCGTGGTGCACCTCCGCTTGGTCGGTCGCGAGCAGAGTAGCTTTTGTCGTGGACATTTGCGAAGACACCTTTCGGCTGTTAGACAGTCTATTGAGCAGGGCTTGCGAAGGATTGCCTAGTACACGGCCACCTACTCAGGATCGAGAATGTTTAGCAGTCGCTACTTTAAATTTGATCCGTTTACAATTGCACACTATGATTACACACAACATCGATGGTAAATCGGTCGGGCTTGCCGGTACTCCCCTGCTGAATTCTTTGAAACAACGGTGTGTCACTCTCGCAAGCAACACAGGAATTTTGGCTACGATTCAGGAAGCGGCCCAAGCCGTATTGCAAACTGGCTGGAGCATTTTATTACCTACAGCAAACGAAAGAGCGAAGACCCTTTCGAACTTCTTATCGAAAACGAATGGCAATTTGGATCAGTCGACGATAAACACGAGCAGCGGTCAAAGGTTTATGGCAGATTTGCTGGTTTCCAGTTTGATGGCGGACGGGGGCTTGGAATTAGCATTGAAAGCTGCGATGAAAGCAGAGACTACCGATGTTGTTGACGAAAAGGATAAGTTTCTTGTGACGAGTGAGAGAGCGAGCAAGTCGAGTGACGCGAAACAAGCGAAAGAGCTGAATTCGGAGAAAAATAACACGAGCATTTCATTGTTACAGCTGGTGAAACAACTGATCAAGACTGGAACGTACACTACGCAATCCAGGTTGCAGAACACGGAACAGTTGATTTTAAGCGAGGAGTTTCAACAGAGAAATGATAGCTCGCCTAGCTTAAATCTTCTATTAAAGTTTCAACGGTTATTGATCGCTCGAGTGTACGAGTGCATTAATCAATCGAAAACAGAGAATTTGCGTGATCAAGAGATACTCGGAGCGGAATCACTTTTAAAGAAATACATCTCGCAGATTTGTATACATGCAACCGAGGTAATGTCATTTGCATCCGAATTAGTGACAAACAGCAACATCAAGCAATTTGTTTTCGTTAGCACTGTCCTTAGAGATGATATCGTTAACGTTCTATTGCCCGAATTAGTAACCTGTCTGATTTTGTTGCAAGTGGATTATCCAATGTTACTACTCGACATGAATTGGATGGAAATAATGACCCCGATGTTGGATGCGCTCGATCAGTTCAACAAGTTGGTACCGACAATCGAGAAAAACGAGGCGGATGATCTGTCCTGGCCAGGTATTATAGCTCCGCAACATGGTAATAGAATTTCGATATCGGACGAGCCATCTGTTATTCGTTGGGCCGATCTCGAAAATCACAACCGCGACGGTGGTCTGTGGGTAGTGGTAAACAACAATGTGTACGACGTTCAGGATGTTCGATTCGATGGATCAAATTGCTTGGAAGGTCTCCAGAGGAATGGATCGGCTGGTTGGGATGGTTCTGCTGAAAGTTCGAACTTACTTCGTGGCCAGTTACCACGAACTATGATGGATTCTTACTTCGTTGGTCATTACTGTTACTCCGAGCCAGAAAACACTGAAATTACGATCGAAGTTATGGATGTGTGCTCTTGTTTACTCGATACAGAAAGAACATTGGGATTCCTTCTGGGCCTGCACGCTCATAGAATGCGGCAGAGTTTATCGTTGCAACCAGCAGAAGAGGAAGCCGGGGTTTGGCTAAACGCAAATTTTTTACGAGGTGGTTTGCAAGTTTTACAACCACCAAATCCATACGAGGAAGAGAAAGGAGAAGCAAGGAGCAACACTTCGACAGCCGCGAACTCACCGACAGAACCGCCGCTTCCTATACGCACCAAGAACGAGGTTCAGAAAGAGAAGGATGATCGCGTGATGTCATTTATCTACGCGTTAGCTGAGACTCACAAAACAGATTCGCAGGTTCACTCATTTCTAGCGATCGTCGATAAATATTCGAAAGCTAACAATTTGTTGGCGCACACGGATTTTTCTGGCGATCATCCAGTCGAAGAAGTCAGTCGGCTCTTAATGGCGGTTATCGTGAAGCATCTTGCTTTAGGATATCAAGTGATCAGTTTGATCGATCAAGAAACGGGAAACGATAACAACACGAAACTCTCAAAACCGTTGGCTGACATGGTCAGAGCGATTCATCAAACCAAGTGGAATTTGATTAGAATTCGACAGCAGCAAAACAGAAGTTATAAAGAAGTATGCGCTCCGGCACAGGAGAAATGTAGATTTCTTCTCTATGAGGTAAGATCTGCGACTAGTTACGAAATAAAAGGATTACAGGAGCTACAATTGTTGCACACAGTTCCTCGATTCAGGAAGACCGTCCAAACAGTGATGAAAGACATCCGGAAGGGCAGCAGAGGATCCTCGAGTAAACCGGAAGACATTGTAAACGCGAAATTGAAGAGCAAGTCTGATGGGAGCAAAGACACGGCACCGAAAGAAGCCGCCAGATCAGTAGCGTCTCCAAGGCACGAAACTACATCGGACGTGAAAAAAACGATTGGCAAAATAACCGAGAGGATCAAACAGAAAACGTTGAATATCGATTCGACTGAGCTAATGGCGAATATTATAAACTTTGTCATTACAGAGGACGGAGGTGATGTTGAAACGTTACGTCGGGCTATGTATTGTCAGATGCAACGCGCGAAACTACGAGAACAGGGAATCTTAATGATGCAGCAACTGTTAAAGAAGGATTGTTTGATAACATCAGTAAAATACTCATTATTGAATGGTTGGCTTGGCTTAACTCACGAGAATCGGTCATTCGTTTCAGCCGAGGGCATAACGCACTGCCTTCAAAACGTTCAGTTAATAACACCATATCAGAAATCGAAACTTATTCTGGCCGAAGCGGAGGTAACATCATGGGCTGTCGACGCGTTACGTGCGTACGTCGTTCAAGCGGAATTACCAAGCAAACCGAAAATCAACGACAAAAGCAGCGTGAATCAGGGCACATACACATGGCTACGAAAGTTACCTAGAGCCAGATTTTTGTTAACAATTCTGGGTATGTTAAGCAATTATCAGCACGCAAACGAAATCGGATTATTGATTAATTCCGGAACGCTGTCGAGCGTGTTAACGTTACTCAGGCAGATCGGACCGTCGTTGTCGTCCAGCTCTGTGGAGGAATCAAAATCGAAAGATGCTGCGACAGCTATATACGAAGATAGCTTGGAAAAGACAAAACCGCCAAGCGTTCAACTTAGCGGAATGGAATTGGCGGCTTTGATGAAAATCGGGACAAGAGTGGTTCGTGGGGTGGATTGGAAGTGGGGTGATCAAGATGGGCTACCGCCGGGAGAGGGTCGAGTAGTTGGAGAACTCGGCGAAGATGGATGGATTCGAGTACAATGGGATAATGGTACCACCAATTCCTATCGTATGGGCAAGGAGGGGAAGTATGATTTGAAATTGGCCGAACCACCGACTCCACCAGACACTGACAGCGACATCGATTCGCCTCTTGACGCTGGTAAAAGTAACAAGATGAACGATCTCGGAGACATACATCCCACCACTTGCCTAAAATCCGCCTCGATCACATTGCTTCGCATCATTCTCCTCTGCTGCGGTATTGAAGCTGATAAGGTAGCCCCATCCGCCGTTAAAATACTTGCTTCTGTTCTACATGGAATCGCCGTGTCCGCCTACAAATCCAATCACACTACTCAGTCACAACTTGCGAGAGAACACCATGAAAGTTGGGCCACTCTTAGCTTGTTAAGGGCGGTTGCCAAGTCTTCAGAACTTTGTAAATCTTTAAGCACCAAAGCGTGGATCGATTTTCTTTTGAATGTGATCGCCGAGCAGAATAATCCAAATTTAGAGAAGCAGATTATGGCGGTGCGACTATTGATGGCCGTTTTACCCTCCTGGGCGACTGACAACTCCAACATGATACCCTTTCTTGAGAGGACGTTCCGTATATTGGGAAATATCGCTCTCTCCTGCGATCTTGGTTCCTCCACTGAACTTTATTCAAACAAATGCCGCGTATCTCTCACAGCTTCTCATAGTTCTACGGTCGTCGAGGAACTCGTCTCTCTGATGAAGTCTTTACACTCACTTCCGAAATGGAACGGAACACTGAACTCATTTCTTGTTACGAAACTGTCGTTGGCATCCGATCTGTTGAGCGACGGTCCATTCTTTCACATACAAGTGAACGAGAACGGAGGAGAAAATAGTATGAATATTCAACAAACTGTGATGGCGGTTTTAATTGTCGTCGGAGGCCTTGATGATAGACCAAGAATCGGTGGCTTAGTTGACGTTGACGGGCAAATCGGAACGATATGTAAATTTACCAAGCATTCGAAGATTCTCGTGCAATTGCACGAGAGTGATACGCGAAGAAAAGTACCATTCTTTGCGATCAGACATCTAAGTGAGAAATTCCGATTGGATCGAATGCCTACGCCGGATTCGTTTCTTCGTACTTGGGCAAATTTACTTTTAGGCCACCGTGGAATGGACAAGAAATCGAATGGAATGCCTGTGATAGCTGGCGCAGTAAATGCCTCCATTTTACGCAATCAACAGCAACAGCTGGCAGCCTTAAATGCCGGAAAAACAATTTTGGATTACCAAACGAAACTGCGAAAAATATTGAAGTACACGATCAACCAGAATAGCGAGGCGAACGTCGACGGTGACATGATTGGGGCAGGAGGAGCCGGTGTTAGCGGCGGCGGCGGCGGTGATTATGGTGGCGATGATAACGACGATGTCCATGGAAGCGACGGCGGTGATGGCGGTGCTATTGCCGCTGACGATGACGGTGATAACGACGACGACGACGACGACGACGACGACGACGACGACGACGACGACGACGACAACGACGACGACGGCGGCGGCGACGACGACAATGACAACAACGACGATGGTGATAACGATGACGATGACAATGATAACGATGAAGACAATAACGATGAAGATGGTATTGGTCACGGTCGGGGGGGTGATATTCATTTTCGGGGGAGTAGCGGTATTGTTATTAAAATGGATAGCAACGTCGACAGCGATGACGATCTTGGCAAAGAGAATGAGAATATTGTAGACGACAGGAGCTGTGATCGCGATAGACGCACAACGTTGTTTCAAGAAATGTTGGTACGAGCCATCAAGCCGCAGCCATTAAAACCTATATTCAAACGCAAGGAATTGGAAGGAGCTGCTTTAACGGTTTCTCAGTATTTGGCTTCTGAACTGAGACATTCCCCCATACAAAGAGGTGGTCGGAGTTTAGATCCTGATTCTCCCCCTTCCGATTGTTCGTTGGTATCGTTGACGTCTAGCCAAAGAAGACATTGTAGAAACAGTGGGAGAAAATCCCCTCTGCCTATGAGCCCGCTGGTAGCGCAACTCACAGAGATGGGTTTTCCAAAGAAAGGCGTGGAATTTGCTATGAAAAGTTTGGGTACTGCTACAGGTTTCATCACCGCGGAAAGCGTAGTGGCGTGGCTTCTTGAAAATCCTGAGATTGTCCTGAGCGACAGTGAAACAATATCGAGCGTATACGGCCTATCGGATCCCGAAGATTCAACTAGCGAGAACATGGACGATTCTCCGTCGACGCACGATGCGTTATCCTCGATTATTCCACCGAATTATATGAAACGGTCTGACTTCTTGTCGGTTGACGAGTATGCGATTTATGTACGAGACAATCTGATTCCAGGAATGCTAGTTCGATGTTGCAAAAGCTACGAAGAAGTCGAATACGGAGACGTTGGCCAAGTGATCAAAATTGACCCGGAAGGCCTTCATGATCTGAACGTTCAAGTTGCATGGCAACGCAAAGGAGGCACTTACTGGGTGAGATTCATTCATATAGAATTGCTAGGTCATCCGCCGACAATACCGGGACCAGCCGCGCTTAAAATCGGCGATAAGGTAAGGGTAAAGGCATCGGTGACTGTACCTAAGTATAAATGGGGTTCGGTGAATCATCAGAGCGTAGGTATAGTGACCGGTATAATAAACAACGGGAAAGATGTATCGGTCGATTTTCCTCAACAAAGTGGCTGGACCGGATGTGCGTTAGAAATGGAAAGGGTGCCATCTTGTCATCATTCGGTCTCCTGCAATTCTTGTCATCTCCTACCGATCTCCGGGCCTAGATTTAAATGCAAATACTGCGAAAATTACAATCTGTGCGAGAATTGTTTCTATACGAACCGCTGTCATCGACACGGATTCAATCGGATAGTGGAGCCAGGATCAGCTGCGGTGTACGCTGGCAAGCCAGGAAAATATCACAGGCAAGATTTTATGGAATCGTCTCTGATCGACGACTGGTCGAAATGCATTCGAACGTTGAGCGTATCGTCGCGGGAGAATTGGGCGACACGGCTCGTCGACGAATCCGACTTATACTGGCAGAGTAGGGGTACCCGCGTCGGCAAACACTGGATCCGATTAGAAATGTTGCCTGGTATTCTGGTGCACTCGTTGAAGATAGTCGTGAATCCGCAAGATGGTAGTTACGTGCCGTCGTTGATTGTCGTTAAAGTTGGAGATTCGTTCGAGAGTTTAGTAGAATTAAATACCATCAACGTACGTCATACCGATACCAGTGTTCTATTGTTACAGGACGTGAAAAAATATTATCCTTGTATCGAAATAGCGATAGAAGAGTGTCGAAATCATGGTATAGATTGCAAGATACACGCTCTACAGATAGTAGGGAAGAAAAAAAGATTTGAAAATCAGTTAGCAACTTCGGTCTCGTTTCTGGCCTCGGATTGGGAGATAGTTCAAGAACAGATGAGCTCGCAACGAGGAACAGAAGCACCGCAACATTCGGCCGTCTATGTATGGGGCTTGAACGACAAAGATCAACTCGGCGGACTAAAAGGATCAAAAATCAAGCTACCTACCTACAGCGAAGTGCTTTCCAAGTTGAAGCCTATCCACATCGCTGGAGGTAGTAAGACCCTGTTCGTGGTTAGTCAAGAAGGGAAGCTGTATGCCTGCGGAGAAGGTACAAATGGAAGACTCGGTCTCGGAGACGATAGCAATGTGTGCGAACCGAAACCTATACCGTTCTTGAGCCAGTACGTGATAAGAAAGGTGGCTGTGCACTCGGGTGGGAAGCATGCCTTGGCCCTGACACAAGACGGCAGAGTGTTTTCTTGGGGTGAAGGCGAGGACGGGAAACTGGGCCACGGGAATTGCCTGTCGTTGGATAAACCGAGGTTGATCGAGTCCCTAAAGTCGAAGAGAATTCGAGATATTGCTTGCGGATCTGGTCATTCGGCCGCCATAACGAGCAGCGGAGAGCTCTACACCTGGGGCCTGGGCGAATATGGTAGACTGGGACATGGCGATACTGTGACGCAATTAAAACCAAAATTAGTACAATCGTTGATAGGTCAGAGAGTGATACAAGTTGCATGTGGGAGCAGGGATGCGCAAACGATGGCATTGACGGCAGATGGATCGGTTTACTCTTGGGGCGATGGGGACTTTGGTAAGCTCGGCCGAGGAGGTAGCGATGGCTGCTACACCCCTATGTTAGTGGATCGATTGAACGGGTTAGGTGTCGTGCAAATCGAGTGCGGAGCACAATTTTCCCTTGCTTTGACCAAGTACGGAGAAGTTTGGACTTGGGGCAAAGGCGATTATTTCCGTTTGGGTCACAGCAACGATCACCACGTTCGAAAGCCTACTCTTGTCGAAGGGCTTCGAGGTAAGAAGGTGATCCACGTGGCTGTTGGCGCGTTGCACTGTCTGGCAGTAACTGACACGGGCCAAGTGTACGCGTGGGGCGACAATGATCACGGGCAACAGGGAAATGGTTCGACGATCGTCAACAAGAAACCGTTGCTGGTACACGAGCTCGATGATACGAGAGTGAACCGAGTATCTTGCGGGTCGAGTCACAGCATCGCCTGGGTTTTAACCGATTTGCCGGCGATGAACAATCAGGAACCGGTCACGTTTCCAACAGCGAAAGATCCGCTCGGACAAAATTCTCTACGGTTCAGGAGTGGTACGGAGACGACAAGCAACCTAGCGTATATCCCAGCATATATCCCATCCTTCTCAAGAAACCACAGTGGCGGCGCGACCACTTCTTCCGGTAACGTTGCATTCGGAATCGACAACGTTGGGATCGGCAGCGACAGCAGCTGCGACATCACCTCCGCAACTCCCGGTACGAACATCCAGAACCGAGCGTTTCTTTCAAGTATCATCTTATCGTTGGAAAGTAATGTTGCAAAACAGCAAGCGTTGCAACACGTGATTAATGCATTACGCATAATGCAGGCTCGAATCGTTGTCGTGACTGCTTTGCAAAGTCATTCGGCGCTAAAAACCGACGCTGGCTATGGATTACACACCGTTATGAACGGTGAAATGTCAAGCGATGGACCGATTGCCGGCTCGATTGCCGGCTCGAATGTGACTACTACTGCTGCTCCGATAGGGATGGTACACACTGTATATCAAAATGTTGGGGAAAGTGCTCAAGGAGGTGGAGAGGCGCCAGCTAATGCGGCAGAGGTAGTCAATTTAATAACCACTCCCAGAACCAGCCCCGAATCTGAAGACTATCCGTTGGCGATGTTTCCTTCGATGTCCAGTTCAGCGAGCTTATCCTCGCGCGCCTCGAAAATGTCGACCAGCGCGATGAGCGTGATCGCAGCTACGCTTACATCGAACGCACAAGTGGTTGGCGAAGGAGCCTCTGTAGATCCCAACTTGGATGATTTCACGTCTACGTTGACCGAGGATGACGCCAGAATGCTGGTCGATTTGCTCAAGTTGGCGGTCGCAAATCGAGTCTGCAAAGGAGCAAAAGAGACTATATCCTCTGTGCTAATCGCTTTGGCTAAAACGAATCATTCTATTCGAAGCATGATATTGGAACTTTGCATCATGGAGCTGGAAGATACCGTAGCAAATTCAACGAACAGAAGCAATATACCACAGCCTGTGGTGCAGGAAAGTCCGCATCCTTACGTAGACGGTACCACGTTAACGGGACACGTGAAGATTGCCGGTGCCGAAGCGTTGCGAGTCGAATTCGATCGACGATGTTCGACCGAAAGAAGACACGATCCTTTAACGATCATGGATGGAAATAGTCGGGTGGTAGCTGTGAAATCTGGTCGAGAGTGGAGCGAGTGGGCCACCGAGATCCGAATCGCAGGGGACGAACTCAGGTGGAAGTTTTATTCGGACGGATCGGTGAACGGTTGGGGCTGGCGATTCACGGTGTATCCTATACTTGCCACTCTCGCGCCACATGAACTCGTTGTTTCTGATAGAGCGGTTCTCTCACAGCCAGCCATCGCCCTGGCAGAGTGTCTGTTGGACAATAATCTGATTACTCTGGATAGAAACGTGGCTACGCGACTCGCGGCGACGCTAGCCCAATGCAGTCAGCTGAGCGTGTTGTCGGCGCAGCAACGCATGTGGGCGTTGAAAAAATTGCAAGTGGTGTACACGACTGGGCCGGGTATACGGCCGGAAGTCGCCCTATCTTCTCTACTTGGTTCCCTACCGCAGGCATTGTTGAAACAATACGCGTATGAAGACCCGTTGGTTCGGGGAGGAAAACAATTGATGCACAGTGACTTTTTCAAAGTCCTTGTAGCGCTCGCCTGCGATCTTGAACTGGACGGGATGCAGTGCTGCTCTGAGATTCATAAATGGTCCTGGTTTCGAAGGTACTGTCTCTCTGCGCGAGTTGCCAAGGCTCTGGTCAACCGAACACCGCTACCAAAAGCGTTTTGCCTGGAAGTTATTAAACGAATCACCGAGATGACCACGGACGGAGAAGGGATCACAAAGGATCACGAGAATCATGAATTATTCAAACAGGAGCACGATGAACAATTGCTGCAATGGTTGAATCGACGACCGGAGGACTGGACATTGTCCTGGGACGGATCCGGGGCGATATACGGCTGGGGTCACAATCATCGTGGTCAATTAGGTGGCCTCGAAGGGGCGAAAGTCAAGTTACCCGTGCTCTGTGAAAGCCTGTCCGCACTACGACCTGTTCAGCTCACCGGTGGAGAACAGACCTTATTTGCTGTCACCGCTGATGGAAAAGTTTATGCAACGGGTAACCTTACTCGCTCTTAATCGCTATCTCAGATCATCGAACGGTTTCGTTAATTCGGTATAATTGCTTGTAGGTTACGGCGCTGTTGGCCGTCTTGGAATCGGAGGGACAGATTCTGTGATGGTGCCGACGCTTTTAGAATCTATCCAGCATGTGTTCGTGAAGAAGGTCGCAGTTAATTCAGGTGGCAAACACTGTCTCGCCTTAAGCTCCGAAGGACACGTGTACTCGTGGGGTGAAGGTGACGACGGTAAATTAGGACACGGGAACAGATTGTCATACGATCGACCGAAACTTATCGAAGAGTTGCTGGGTATGGAAATAGTGGATATAGCTTGTGGTGGTCATCATAGCGCTGCAATTACCAGCGCTGGCTGGCTCTACACCTGGGGAAAAGGTAATCCCTTCTACATAGATCAGAATAATAACGACAGAGAAAAGTGGAGGGATTGTAAAAGTATATCTAATGCGAATTTAATGGATCAATTGTAGGACGCTATGGACGTCTGGGCCATGGAGATAGTGAAGATCAGTTGACACCTAAATTAGTGGAATCGTTGCAAGACTACAAAGTGATCGACGTTGCATGCGGGAGTGGAGATGCGCAAACTCTTTGCGTTACCGATGACGATAACGTTTGGAGTTGGGGCGATGGAGACTATGGAAAACTGGGCAGAGGTGGTAGTGACGGTTGCAAGGTGCCCATGAAAATCGAATCCCTTGCTGGCCTTGGTGTCATTAAAGTAGAATGTGGTAGTCAGTTCTCTGTTGCTCTAACAAGATCGGGAGCGATTTACACGTGGTAAGAGCATTCATTTCGTATCACTTCATTCTCTATTATACAATTATCTGCATTATACAATTGTTCTTTTCTAAAGTGGAAAAGGAGACTACCATCGATTAGGTCACGGTACGGATGATCACGTGCGAAGACCACGCAAAGTGGCTGCGCTTCAGGGAAAAAAAATCATCAGCATAGCAACGGGTTCCTTACATTGTGTAGCTTGTTCCGACAAAGGAGAAGTTTTCACTTGGGGAGATAATGACGAAGGTCAATTAGGTGATGGAACGACGTGTGCCCTTCAAAGACCGAGACTGGTACACGCATTGCAAGGTAAAAAGATAACGCGAGTCGCTTGCGGTAGCGCCCACACTCTAGCCTGGAGTACGATGAAAGCCACGCAAACCAGAATACCTGCCGCTACGCCAATGGAATACGATCTTGTCAAAGATCTTCCCTTCACCGTCTTACATAATCGACTAGTACTTCTTCATCATTTCGCCGAATTACTTTGCCCCTGTTTACCGATGTTTCCAATTACCGGCTCTATCAGTCTGAGCAAATTGGCTCCGATGTTAGTGTATAGCATCAAGGAAGCAACTTTTCGTAAGGTGGTCCAAGCAACGATGGTCAGAGACCAACAGCATGGACCGGTGATAGAATTGAATCGAATTCAAGTGAAACGAGCGAGAGGCAAGGGTGGATTAGCTGGCCCCGATGGCATTAAATCAGTTTTCGGTCAAATGGTCTCTAAAATGTCATTATTGACACAGGATGTTCTATTTTTCCCTCACAGGGTCTGGAAAGTAAAATTTGTTGGTTCGTAACTACATTTCACTCATTTTCAATCAATCTTATTATATTTTTAATCAAATGCCTCCGAAAAAAGAGATAATAATCGTTATTATACCATTGACAGGAGAAAGCGTAGACGATTGCGGCGGTGGATATAGCGAGAGTATAGCAGAAATGTGCGACGAATTGCAGAATGGTTCTTTACCTTTATTTATACCAACGCCTAACGGCCGAGATGATAGTGGTACCAACAGAGATTGCTTCCTACTCAATCCAACCGCCGATTCGCCGTTACATATGAATATGTTCCGTTTTCTCGGCATTTTAATGGGTGTAGCGATAAGGACTGGTAGTCCATTGAGCCTAAATTTAGCCGAACCGGTGTGGAAACAGCTTACAGGTACAACGTTAACACCTGCGGACTTGACCGAGGTTGACAGAGATTATGTTCCCGGATTGTTATGCATCCGCGACATGGATCCTGACGAGAAAGTATTTCAAACTCTAGAAATGCCTTTCTCTACGCCATCGGCTGTAGGCCACGATGTGCCCTTGTCAAATAAGTACGAACATCGAGTTTTATTCGTCTTGCTTACATTTGTCTTTCCTTTTTCTTTCCCTTACCAAATTCAGCATGCTTCATCGTTTATCTAATTCGTCAACTATCTTTCAGATACCAAAAAATCACTCCAGAAAATAAACACGAGTATGTTCGATTGGCGTTGAATTATAGACTGCACGAGTTTGATGCTCAAGTAGCTGCTGTACGTGAAGGAATGTCCAAGGTTATTCCTGTACCTTTCTTAGCATTGTTCAGTGGAACTGAACTAGAGACCATGGTTTGCGGTAGCCCGGATATTCCGCTTACTCTATTGAAATCTGTTGCAACATATAAAGGTAGAAAAGTATCTCAAATGAAGTTAGATCATTCAGTTTTACTATAATTAGAATTTACGCGGATTCTTTCTATCTTCTTAGGGATCGAGGCGACCGCTCCTTTGATCCAGTGGTTCTGGGAAGTGATGGAAGAGTTTTCTAATCAAGAGCGATCTTTGTTTCTTCGATTTGTTTGGGGTCGAACACGTTTACCACGTACAATAGCTGATTTCCGAGGAAGAGATTTTGTCTTACAGGTAAAATAGTCTCTATCATTTCTGACAATTCACACTGTTCTTTCAATGCATTAAATATTATATGTCTATTTTCTCAGGTGATGGACAAATATAATCCACCTGATCACTTTCTCCCTGAAAGTTATACGTGCTTCTTCCTCTTAAAAATGCCGAGGTATTCGTGTAAACCAGTCCTGCGTCAAAAGTTAAAATACGCGATACATTTTTGTAAAAGTATCGATACCGATGAATATGCTCGAGTCCAAGCTGTGACCAATTCAGATACCGAAGAAACGGACAGTCTCGTTAGCGAAGAGCACACTTCGCTTTAATGCTATCGGCTTCTGTTTACGTACATTCAACATAGATTCTCTTTTAAAGTAATTATCGATAATTCTTTTTCACAATTTATTGTTCACTTGCGATTCGTGTATAAGTCTTATTCACAGAAACGTGTTGTCATAACGTAACTTATACGTATGTCTTTAGTAATTAATTCACTATTAGTTATGTAGGCGACAACTGTCATAAATTGCTATCCCTAAAAGCTAAGTTGAATTAAAGAGTAATCTAGATCATGATTCTGTGCTTCAAATTCAATTTTTTTGTTCTTTTGAAATTTTCTTCATTATTCGTATAAACACCAACAGGTACCCTTTCTAATAATCTTTAAATGTGCAGGTCAGCTCCTCTAGCTTCATTGTTTATAGTTTAACCAAGAAACTTATTAATACGTAGTTGCAGAGTATATGTATGCGCGTGTACACACACACATGTGAGAGAATGAATGTTTACACAGTGCATATAATAATTAAAATTATTTGTTTTTCTCCGTATGATATGATACATATAATATGTATACATTATAAACGAAACAAAATCAGCTAAAGCTGCAGTTTGTGAATTTTCGTTCGTAAGCCAGTCAAATATACTATAAATCGTATGCACGAATCGCTTTCCATTTTAAGAAAATTGGAACCATGAATTCATGACCGTAACATGTACATGAAATTCACAACGATATGTATAAGTTAGTTAATATTTCTAGTAGATGAAAAGTAATGAACAATATATCATGTACATACACATAATATTATGCGCCTGTATACACACTAGCGTTCATTTATTTATTTATTTATTTATTACGTAATTATTATACGTATTCACATATTCGAGCGCGGGTACACACGTACACAATTACAATAGTACCATGTTTGTTTATCGATATTGTTACCAAAAGGAAATTATCAGAAATTACTTTAAGACACATATTGTATGTATGTGTGTGTGTGTGTGTCCGCGCGCGTGTGTATAGATTACGTTCCTAGACGCATAAATGCATTGATTCACGATCATCAGCAGTTTTTCATTTCACTTTACAATCAAGAAAAATCGTATAAAGAATACAAATCAATATTATCGTTTGCTACGGCACATGTTGAACTTGGTAACTCATTAAAAATTTGAATAATCTGGGTATTACAATTGACATTAATACTAAAAGTGTATTTATGTATTTAGTATACAATTTTTTGTGTTAGATAGTATATTATGAGAAGAATCAAATAAACAATTTATCAACATGATTTCCAACGATGAATGATAACATTTTTGTTTGAACTTACAAAAGATATTACACAAACATATCAGTTATTGAACGTTTTACCATGTGATGACACATCATTAGTAAGAAAACATTCCTAAAGAGTATAAAAGATTAATGAGCACTGACGATAATGTATGCTGAAAAACAGAATTGTTGAAACCATACAACATAGATAAAATAAGTTGTTCAAAGAGAAAGCAGCGCACTCCTTCTGCTAAAGTGATTTGAATTTATGAAAGTAATATGTTCCATTTAAAAAAATATGAGGTATTTATACATTATTCCTTTCTTTTTATATAATTTATAAGATTTCTAATAACTTATCTTCAGTTATACAAAACGTGCATCAATTACGTTTCAAAGGTAACGACAAAATCGTTACATTCGTCATGTACAATACAATTACCAGACTATGCAGATGTTGTGATAATAGGTAAATACAAGAAGCTATAGAATATTTTATACGTCAGATATACATATAATTATAACGTAATAATATGTATTTCTAGGTGGTGGAAGTGCAGGATGTAATGCTCTTTATCATTTTGGCAAATGCGGCGTTAATGCTTTGCTTTTAGAAAAATCAAAATTAACATCTGGTACTACATGGCATACTGCAGGTCTTATATGGAGTATACGTGGTCCAAGCGATGTTGAGATGGAATTACTAAACGTTACAAAATCTATTCTGAACTCTTTAGAAGAAGAAACTGGAATCGATCCAGGATGGTTAAATAATGGAGGACTTTACATTGCTCATTCTGTTGTGAATACTCAGAAATTTCATGAAACAAATTTTCTTTCTTTGTCGTTTTCTTATGATTCTTGTTATTAATATTTAGTAATGCTTTAATTAAATTTTATAGGAACGATTAGCTGAATATAAAAGATTAATTACCGCCTCCAAAGCTTTTGGTATCAAGGCAGATTTAGTTTCTCCAGGAGAAGCAAAAAAATTATTTCCTCTGTTGGATGAAACTACTTTTCAAGGAGCTGTTTACTGTTCCGAAGATGGTGATATTGATCCAACAATGTTAATAAATGCTCTAGTAAAATCAGCAAAAAATAATAACTGTCAGGTAAAAACTATTTGACATTTTTTGTGTCGACATACATACTATTAAAGAGAAATAGAACTATATAAAATTACTAAAATTGTTTAGGTGATTGAAGATTGTCCCGTGACAAAGATACTCACAAAAGAAACTATCCAAAATGAGAAGATTTATGGTGTGGAAACACCTTATGGAATCGTAAAAACAGACGTTGTTCTTAATGCTGCTGGAGTTTGGTCAAAAGGTGTAGCAAATATGGTGAAAATGGATATTCCTTTGACACCAATTAAACATGCTTATATCGTCACTGAACCGATACAAGGATTACAGTATTTGCCAAATGTTAGAGATCCAGATATTAGTCTGTATTTTCGAATTCAGGGCAGCTCCATGCTTATAGGTGGTTACGAACAGAATCCTGCATTACTACAATCTGTAAGTCTGCATTAAGTCGGTTTTAAAGCATGATCAATAGGAAGCTCTAATTAACGACTTCTAAAAGTATTTCAAATAAGTAGTGTATCTTATATATTTTCATATAAGGTTCCCGAACACTTTTCATTTTCTCTTTATGAGTTAGATTGGAATATTTTTAATACTCACTTGGAATCAATGACTCGATTAATTCCACAATTATCGGAAGTTGGTATAAAACATACTGTATGTGGTCCAGAAAGTTTTACTCCTGATCATAAGCCAATTATGGGTAAGAATTTAAAAGAGACAGTATCATCTATATCGTCTCAGTACTTCCTTTATTCCAAACCAGTTTTTTTCTGTAACTTTTATAACATATGAAAGGTGAAGATCCTCGTTGCAATGGACTGTTTTATTCTTGTGGCTACAATAGTGCTGGAATGATGTTGGGAGGAGGATGTGGAGAACAAATCGTACGTTGGATAATCAATGGTCGTCCAGATAAGTATATGTTCAACTATGATGTTAGAAGGTACAAAATAGTTGTTTCCCATTTTTCCATTTAATTAGACTATTAATAATTGCGATTCCATACTGATTTGTGTATTACTATGTAGATTTATTGCAGAACAAAGAAAGAATTTAATTTGGATAAATGAAAGATCTTATGAAGCTTATGCAAAAAATTATAACATTGTATTTCCACATGATGAACCATTAAGTGGTAGAAATCTTAAAACCGATCCCTTTCACGATGTAAGTTTATGCTTATTGTACATAGTTATGCAGCATGTATTGCATTTGAGTGAAAAATTATTTGTTGTAGCTGCTTCTTGAAAAAGGTGCCATTATGGAAGAACGCCAAGGTTGGGAAAGGCCTGGATGGTTTTATAGTACCGAAACAATAAGTACGATAGGAAACCAGAGTGATGAATACCGCAGTATATTAGAAAACGAATACACCTTTCAATTATCACCGTATAATAGTACAGTATGTATTCGAAATTTAGTTAGACCTAATAGAAATACTGATATTAAATGATTTAATATTTTTCTTAGATTCAAAAGGAAGTTCTCGCTTGTCGGAAAAACGTTGTTTTATTTAATTTGTCTTATCTTGGTAAATTTTATCTTTGTGGACCAGAAGCACAGAAAGCAGCTGACTACTTATTTACGGCAAATATGAATCGCGATTTCAATAGCACAGTTTATACATGCATGTTGAATCATGCTGGGGGTGTAGAAATGGACTGTACAGTCACAATTATAGAACCTGGTTCAAGTGGAATCGTAAATCCAATATTTCAAGAGAAAGCATTTTACATTGGTATGTTGTCCCAAGCTATAATCTTTCTAACTTTGTTACTAATTCGTACCTATTTCGAATATTAGTCTCAAGTGGTTTAGCAGCATATCATACATGGGCTCACATGAACAAAGTCATAGGTGAAAAAAACTTTGACGTATCTCTGCATGACGTTACTGAACAAATTGGAATATTATCTGTGCAAGGGCCTAACAGGTATTGTACTTTAAACTTTCGCTATATGTACATATGTACTTGTGCATTAAAATATTTAAATGGAGCGATTTAAAATATAGCCAGAAAATAGTGGAAGCTTTGATAGAAGATGAAATTTCGAATGAAACATTTAAGTATTCAACTACAAAATTAGTTACAATTAAAAATGAAGTAGTACGCTTAATTCGACTTAGTTTCGTCGGTGAACTTGGTTTCGAGTTACACATTCCAAGATCATCGTGTCAGACAGTTTACACAGCTTTGATGGAACATGGCAAACTTTACAATATTAAACTTGCCGGATATAGAGCGTTGTTCAGTCTTAGCTGTGAAAAAGGTATATAAATGGTTGATATTACATTTTCGATGTGTGTCAGTACATCAATAATATTTTTGTATTCCTCAGGTTATCATCTTTGGGGTTCAGATCTAAGATCAAATGATAATCCTATAGAAGCTGGATTAGGATTTGCTTGTCGTAGTGTAGGTAAATATGTAGGAAAAACGGCAGTCGATCAATTACGGCAAAGTGGAGTGAAGAGAAGACTAGTACATGTTCATTTAAATAAGTATGTGCTATAGAGTATCAGTAGGATACTTTATTGATGTTTTATTTGGCTTATACAATTGTTACAGTATTTGTATTATTTGTTGTAACAGTAGTGTTCCATTGTGGGGATTGGAAATTATTTACAGAAACAATTGTCTTGTTGGTTACTTGAGAAGAGCAGAACAAGGATACACATATGGAAACACTATTGGTCAAGGGTGAGTTTCTATTATATTTGTTTTACATTTGTTACAAATATGTCGTATGATTTTAGGTACATTAACCATCCAAATGGAGGGATTGTGACAAATGAATTTCTACAAACTGGCAGTTATGAAATTGAAAACATGGGAGAACGATACAAGGCAGATGTATATCTCCGGAGTCCGTTCGATCCGCAAAATGAACGGTTAATGGGAATATATTGAAGTAATGTCAATCTTCAATTTTAACAACTGTTAACAACTGAAATACTTAATTATAATTTTAATTTATTTTATGTTTACCCAGCCAAAGGATTAGCATGTATAGTTATGCTGTTTATTCGTGTTTCTGTAAGTGGTTTGTAATTTTTAGTATTTACTGGTAATTTTTCTATCTGGTCAAGAGTTTCCAGGCCATCTATTACCCTAAAAAGAATAAAATATATTTAGTATCACTAGTATGATTATTTTAAATTGCAAAATAAAGAATAAAGTAAATATTTACTTTCCAAATAAAGTATATTTCAAATCCAAATGTGGTTGAGGTGCATATGTTATAAAAAATTGACTTCCATTAGTATTTGGACCATTGTTAGCCATAGACACAAGGCCTCTAGCATTATGTTTCAATTCTTCTTTGAACTCATCTTCAAACTTACGATTCCATATCGATGTTCCACCTTTGCCAGTTTGGGTAGGATCTCCAGTTTGTACAATAAATCCTTTTATGTTTCGATGAAACAAACAACTGTCATAATAATTACTTGCGCACAATGCAAGAAAATTCTGTAGATTAAAATGTTACAATTGTTAAACTAGAGAAAAATTTAAAAAAATAAAGTTGCATTACACAGAAATGAAAAAAAAAAAAAAAACTATACCTCACATGTTTTGGGACATAATTCGCAGAATAATTCTATCTTTATATCACCAACATCAGTGTGTAAAGTTACGCTCTGAAAAGAAAAATCAATTGCATTTTACATATGCACATATAAAATCCATACAAAAGATTTCAACGTTATAAAACTCGTGTTTATTTATGCACCATTTTCAATAGAATTGTCTATTAATTCGTTAAAGCAAAATAAGTTACATTATCATCAGCAATATGGCATACGTTCTTAATTCGTCATTTAGTATGTATTGATAAAAATGCTAAGCATACATAGTGTATGTGTATGTACACCCATTTGGACAGCCATGTTGAATTTCATAGAATTACTGACGAAATCAAATGTGTGTATCTTTCTTGAAATGAATTCGACGTTTCTCCCAATTATTATTTTCTATAAGATTGTACAGAATTCGAAAATCAGACGGGATATATCTGTACTAAAAGAAGAGAATAAAATTAGATAACTTGGGGAAGTAAGAAAATGATTTCAAGTAGAATGTTGAAATATTTGTAACTAATTTGACTTGGGTTTGAAGCGGTAAGGAACCGTCAATGCAGCGCCACTTATTTCTGTTGAATGTTCCGCTCGTTTCTCGTCACAAGTAACGGTTAGGTAAAAAAAGATATCGAATATAGAATAGAGAATTTAGTTGTAAAAAGTGCATTTGTGCTCCTTTAAATTGAAAATAAGATTACATTTTGTTTAATAAGAAGGAAAAAAAGTGAATCGTGAACGTGATCGTAAAAGAGTGACAAGAAAATCCAGACGAGTGGCGCGTCTGTGCAAACGGTTCTCTTCGGTCGCATGACGTAATTGTATTGATCGCGGAAGAAGAGCCGAAAGTCGCGCATTCGCCATCTTGGACGAATTGTGGAAAAGTTTCTGTGTCTCGCAGGCGCGGTACACTTGTAACACTTGTAATCCGCGGCGATCAGAACTTTAATTAGTTTAATTGGGAATTAACCCTTTTGTGAATTAGAAACCCATTTGGACGGACCAAGGTGAGTCATTATTTCCTTGATTTGCCTCCTTGCCCCAGTCTTTTCTACGTGGATACCTTGCTATCGAACTTTGTCTCGCCGAGTATTTAGCTTTCATAGCTCTTTCAAATCCAATATCGTTACCGATTTTCGTTAATATTTCACACGCATCTTATACAGTAATTCCTTCGAATTACTCAAGTGTATACGTAGTTGATCCGACGCGAATCTTTTTGTTTTGAATTTTACTGACTTTGACATCGCGATTAAGGGGTTGGGTCGGGATGATACATTTTGACTGTTTCTGTCTACATCGACCTAGAAACCACGTACATTTTCTATATTTCTACATTTTTAGTCCTTTCATATTTTTTTTCTTACTCCTCTTTTCTTTATTTCGTTTTTTTGCATATTGTAACAAAACCTTCCCACTTTTACTTTGTGTCTACCTTCTCTTTCTCCCGCTTTCCGTATCAAACGTTCTTGTCAACCTTCTTTTTGTGCCGTTTATCCCGTGTAAACGTTATTCTTCACCTTTGTATTATTGTTTTCACTAGCTTTTCGGTATCGCGATTGGTATACCGACAATCTTACTTCACCAATTGTCTAGTTAATTTGCAGCAATGTTCGTTAGTTTTTAATTCGATTGCACAATCAAGTTCACAATATGTTTATAAACTTCCGCTCACTCTTACGCGTGCATGCTTATAATTGCGTTTTTTCTTTTAACATAAGATAATTATGATGTTTTTTAATGTATGTATGTCTTTTATATTATTTACAAATAAATTATTTTTATAAGATACGTATTATATATTTAAATTATTAAAAAATACCACAAAATATTTTGTGCAATACATATATTTCTATGATTCAACATACTTTTTATTATAGTAATATTTTACAATTTTTTATAATTTTATACATATATTTATAAAATATTATTTATGGTTTCAGACAAAAGGTTCGTTCTTTGGGTCTGATTGGTACTAAATGGTTGCCTGCAGACAGCATGTCTACTCTGTCAGGGCTCGTGTCGAAGGGGGAGAAAGGAAAATCCAAGTTTCAATCATTAGACATCAATAACTTGTACCGGGTGAGTAGGGTGAGTTGGCCAAACAGTTTAGTTTCTTCTTTTCTCTTTTTGTTCTTAATTTTTATTATTCCACTTACGTATTTTTTATATGTAAGGTTGTCTCTCACAAAATACAGTATATACACATGATAAGTACATGAATGTCTACCATCTTTCTATTCTTTTTTCTTTAAATTGTTCTTCTAAAATTTGTTTCTAATAAAATAAATATGAATTTTTGACACATAAACTATTTTCAGAAGCATAATTCCTTATATTTCGTAAGCTTGTTGCTAATAATATGTTACAAGATGTTTGAATGTAAATACTGCAATTAGTCTGAGAGTACATTACTGTAATTTCGAAATCCAGCACTTTCAAGCAAATTTAACATGTACGGGGGTTAAAAGAAAATGGAATTGGTATCCGATTTGTTATGGATTTAGGGAGAATCTTTGGAACAGCATCAACAAAAAAACACATTACCACGTAAACATGGAATGCAAAGTCTTGGAAAGGTGCCTTCGGCGCGGCGACCTCCTGCTAACCTGCCTAGTTTGAAAAGTGAACACAGTAGCAGCGATCCAGCTGTTAGCCTTGTACCAAGTGGAGGAAGCGGTTGGGCTACTACAAAAGATTCAACAACAACAACTGTTACTACAACTACAGCTACAACAACAACAACACCAGAAACAGTTACTGTAAGTTTCTAAGTATACTAAAAAAACTAATATTCTCTACAATTTGTCATATAATGCTTAGTATTTATATCTTGTTTCATTTTTAGTCAAATTCTTCAGTGGCACAATGTGCAACTGGAACTGCTGTAACATCTCATCATCCATTACTACCAGGACAACAAAACATTTCACAAGCTCCATACTCTTCCGATGTAAGCAACAAATCATCATGGAGTGCGATAATGAGCAGATCTGGAGATGGTATGTGAAGATGTAATTTCATAATACACGCGATTTTACCTTTTTTAATTTTATTATAGAATTATATTATTCTGTTGTTTCAATTATCGATGCTTAGGCACTGTGCCAGGAGGCCCACAACCATCGCAACAACAACAGTCAGCCAATCGGGAGTTAAATGCGCAATACGGACCTGGACCAAGTTTAAGACCCCAAAGTAAGCACTAGTTTAAAGGTGTAGTTATACTCTCCCTCTCTCTCCCTCTCTCTGTTTGGCATATAATGTTTGGTTTCATTAAATGAAATTATTTATTAGCGGAAGGAAGTTGGATACAAGGCGGAAGTCGAACAACCAGTGGTACAGGATTGGGAACAGCTGGTGCCGGGACTGGGACCACTTCGGGAGTCCAGGGCCCCCCACTGAACATTACCGGATCAGGAGGACATGCCGACGTATCTGGCGGCGGACGACAGAACTTGGTCCAGTCTCCCAACTTGGGCATGGCCCAGGGAGGCCCTCATAATTCATCAACTAATCAAAGTGCTTTAAATTCTGCACCTCATCAAGCTGGTCCAAATCTACATCATTATAGAGGACTTATTCCTCCATTTGTAAGTTCCGATATTATTCGTCTCCAGTCTTTTCTCGATTCCTGTCTCTTATGGACAATTTGAGACCCGAACGTATTGCTTTTCTATTTCTGGAACTGTTTAAAAGTGAATGATCTTTACGAGTGCCCATTAGATAACACTGAAAAAGGGTAATAAAAGTATTTCGTATATAAATATATATATGCAATGTACACAATGCATTATTGTCAGGAAACGATATGATAATGCGTTAGACTCGGTACAGATTTCATTTATTCTTCTTGCATGCACGCATCTATATATACGTACATATATATATTTTTGAAGTGAACAATTGCAAAGAGCCAGTAGAATTCGTTAACCTTTTTAAACGAATTTAGATGTACAGAGGAAACTTTTCTGGTGGGTTTCCTTCGCAGTTTCCATCAAATGCGGGTCCTGGTGGACCCCGACCTCCTCGGTTTAATTACTCGTCGGAGCGGTTCCCTCCTCCACCAGCTCCTCGTCAACAAGAACGTGAGCGCCTTCCTGAGGAAGAAATCATTACTCGACCTATCATCAAAGAAGAAGATCTTACGCGAATGGATGACATTTCTCGCGATGCCGGCTGGGCAGCACATGACGATATCGATTACAATCAAAAGCTGTCTTTTAGCGATGAGGAACCCGATCCTGAACCTTCAAAGAAAGATGAGAAGAAAGATAATAAAGACGAGAAAATTGAAGAAAACGTAACCGAAGATAAAGACAAAACCAGAGATAATCGTGATAGTCACGATAATCGAGATTCTAAAGAACCTCGTGATCAAACAAATCATCGGCCGTGGTCCCAAAGTTCCTTGCCTCGTGATTATCGCGGATCGAATGGATCTGGTGGTTACAGCGGCCAATCTCAATTGCATCCAGTACATCCTTTGAGAGGTAAGAACATGGAAATTCATACTGTGCTTAACTGATCGTTTAACTATTCAGTTGTCTATTTCTTTATGCATGCCTTTTTATTTTAAAAACAGGCGTAGAAGACGATGAAAGCTGGCATGAGAAACGCAGAGTAAAGGTAGAAGTTGCGTTTATTGCCGAACGTGCTCGGCAACGCAAAGAGGAGGAAGAAAAACGGTACCAGGAATCAATTAGACAGGCAAATAAAAAATTACAAGATTTGGAACAAAAAATGAAAGAGAAACAGGCTAACAAGTACAAAGAAGAGGAGCGTAGCCAAACAAATGAATCGAAAGGCTTAATAAACGTTCCTCCTGTACCTATTCCAGTTCCCGACTGGGAACGCGAAAGGGAGAACAGAGATCGAGAGCGATCTTGCACCGTATCTTCTGAAGGGAAAGATGACAAATTCCTAAATCGCGAATCACGTGATAATAGAGATGGCCCAAAGGATACTAGAGATGTTCGCGATCAATTAATGCCAGATTTCAGATTGAATGAACGACAAAATTTCATAAGACAACAGGATCCTGTGCGTAGTGACCGCGACCGTGAACGAGAACGGGAGCGGGAACGGGAAAGAGAACGGGAAAGAGAACGAGAACGGGAACGAGAACGAGAACGGGAGCGAGAACGAGAACGTGATCGCGATCGTGATCGTGATCGTGATCGTGATCGCGATCGAGATCGTGAGCGTGACCGTGATCAAAGAGACACAAGGGATCGTGAACATTTGCCGTTCTCTCGTCATTTTCATAACAATTTACCTCCTCGATTCCAGAAGCAACAGGCTGAGAGAAGCAATACAGCATTCAATCGTATTTCACCTAGTAACGAGAGGTCATCCACCCAGGTTGTTCCATTCTCCCAACAGTACGATCCTGGTAGATGGCTTCACACTCACAGTTCTTTAAGTAAGTAATTTCGGTTGTTTATTAATATTTCATTTCAACTCTGTTAGTGCTAAAAGTGATACTAATTAAATACTAATAGCACTGAAAAAATTGAACGAAGATTTACTTCATTAATGCTCATCTTCAATTCAATATGATTTTTATTAGTAGATAATAGTTTGAAACCATCTCATGGTACTCCATCGCAACGCCGGAGTAGAACAGATTCAGACATATCTACTTCTATGGACGACGATCGACCTCCTTCACGAGATTATCGTGGATCGTTGTTTCGAGAGGACCGTTATCGCCATCCTCCGCACCGACCTTACGATTCTCGCAAACCAGGCGGTTACGATGAATTCAGTCGCAACTACAGAGATCACGAGTACGAAGATAGACATTCTCGTGATTCTTGGGAACGCGAAAGATACTTTGATGATAACAAAGATCGGGATTTGAAAGATAATTTAGAATCAAGAGACAACAGATCCGATAATCGAGCTAACAGGGATAGCCGAGACGCGAGGGAAAATCGAGATAGGGATAATAAGGATAAGAAGGACTATGACAATTATTTGAAGGTACTTTTTATTAAACATTTTTTATTTCCATTCTGAATGTCGTACATGTTTTAATTTGAAATTGATTTTTATTGGTAGGATTCCTTCGAGGACCGTGAACGCGATCGAGAACGTGACAGGGATCGTGACCGTGACCGTGACCGTGACCGTGATCGTGATCGTGATCGTGACCGCGATCGTGACCGTGACCGCGATCGTGACCGTGACCGCGACCGTGACCGCGACCGTGACCGCGACCGTGAACGCGAACGAGAACGTGAACGCGAGCGTGAACGTGAGCGCGAACGCGAGCGGGAGCGGGAGCGTGAACGAGAACGCGAACGAGAACGTGAACGTGAACGTGAACGCGACCGCGAACGAGACCGCGAACAAAGAGAAAGATCAGAGTGTACGGAATGGCGCGAAGAACGTATCGTAGTCGACAGGTCACTTGATAATCGTCGTGACACGCAGAAAGAAGAACGAATGGAGCGTAACGAACGCCCTCAAAGACCAGATTCTCGTGACAGTCGCACTTCTCGAGAATCGAAGACATCTCTGCGCGAAGATGAGCCACATAAGTTGCGCGATTGCAGTTCCTGGGTGAATGAAGTTATTGATTACGAGGATAATAAACGTGATGTGTATCTCGAAGATGCTCGTGAAAGAGAAAGAGAACGGGAAAGAAGGCAGCCACCCGGACCGGTAACCAAAGAGAGAATTGAGGCAGATGAGTTAAAAAGCGAGAAACGTAATCTGACTCAGTTAAAACGAACGATATCTGAACAGGATAAAAAGGATCAAATGAAAGAAATGTCTGCGGAAACGAAGAAAGAAATGGATATATGGAATAGAAAAATGGAACGCGTGAACGAAAACAATAGAATAACAGAAAGAAGTGATAATTTACCGAAAGCATGGGCCGATGAGGTTTCTCCAACATTTGAAAAGGAAGAGGAGAAGAGTACTGATTCTATGAAAATTGATAAAGATACGGATGATTTAAAACAAAACTTTGACAAGCTAAGTTTAGATAAAAGAGAAGATAGTTTAAACGAAGATGAAGCGGAACAACAAGTGAAGGAAGAAAAGCGAGAGAAAGGTATTCGGAATAGGACCAGTAGCGGTAGTTCGAATTCTCGAATTCGTGACTCTCGAGGAGGGCGACAGTGGGGTGGTACATATAATGTGTTCACTCGGGGTTGGCGTGGCCAAGAATCAAGAGGACGAAGGGGCGGGCCTAGAGCTGCAGGAAGGCCAGCATCCGCTAGAAGCGGTTCATACGGTCATACCGATTCCGAAAATAGTGCTGACGAGATTTCTGGTTCTACGGAATCTGGTAAAGAGGAAAAGAAATCATCTAGATTGTCAAAACCTAGTCAAAAAGCAGAAAAAGAAGAACGTAACCGTGAGGTATCTGGACGTGAAGAGAAACGAGCTGATTATCCTCAGACTCAAACTCAGCGTACCGACAAACGTTCTTACGAAGGTAAATCCAGCCGCGAGGGTTTTGCTCCTTCGGGTGAACCATCTCGTCGCGGTCGAGGAAGTAGCTTCCGAATTCGGGGCGCAGCTGGGACTAGCAGTCGTATGGAGGGATATGGACCGCCCTCCAGTAAAAGCCCTTTTTCCTCTGAGCGTAGTATCGATGAGAAGCAAAATACCGCAACAAGGCAGAATCCTTCAACCCCTACGCCCGATAAAGAACCAAACCCTCTAGTATTATCGCACATTGAATCTACTGATGATAAAATCATAGCCAAACAACAAGCTCTGACTGCTGGCATAACTGGAAAACGTGCCAAGTCCCCAAATCAACAATCTCAACAGCAAGCTCAACAATTGTGTAACAAACAAGACTTAAATCATATGGTTAATAATGTACCTACTTCTCAGAAGGTACAAGCTCGAAAAGAAGAATCTCGATCAAAGAGAACACGCAGTGGAAGTAGAAGGGTAAGTAATTTATCTTTGAGAAATCAAAGAATTACTTATTAAGATGGTTAGTTTGCATTTAACGATTCCGTTCTTTTATTTTCAGGGTAGGGACAATCGCGAGTCACGATATCGTGGAAGTAGCAGTAATGTGTCAAAACAAGCTTCTTCGGATGTGGGAAATGACGATTGGGAAACAACATCCGAAAACAGCGAAGAACACGTAGAGGAACATAAAGAGTCGCGTAGCGGTCGTAACAAACAGTTTTCCACGCGTGCTATTTCTGCTGGCAATCAGAATGCTGTAGGATCGAATGTACATTCTCGGAGAAACGAGCAGCCTGGGAATAGTCGTGAGCAACGTGAAAAAAATGTAAAGTCGTCCAGTGCGGCATCTCGGGCCCCTGGCGCGGAGAAGCGAAATTTACAAAATTCGAGTTTTACCAACCAGAAAAGTCATTCTACTAGTATCTCGTCGTTGACACAAATTACTCAAGTTCAAAATGGAAGATCGACGAGAAGCCATGCATCTGGAAGTAATTCAACAGTTTTAAGTAAATCGAGCACAAAGGAAAGCACGGTAAATCGTATAGACGAAATAAAGTTAAGTGATCCTAATTTGGTGACTCAAGCTCTTAACGATGTGAGTAAGAAGTCACAAGTAAAAGAAAAAAAGACGTCAATGGATTGTGAAATAGAAACAAATAATTGCACCGAAGATGGATCGAACGTTTCGGAAGATAAAGTAGATTCGGATGGTTTTCAAGAGGTTCGTTCGAAGAAAAATGTGAAAGAATCTAGACATGGTCAAAAAGAAGAAGTGAAACCCGTGAAACGTGAAAAAGAAAAAGATAGAGAGCGCGATCGTTCAAAAACGAAAACAAACGGTGGTTCGCAAACTTCTTTACAACAGGTACAAAATATACCGCCACTGCTGAGTCAGACTATTCCACAACCTGCAAATATGCTGCAAAAACAGTACAGTAGGCCATCAGGAAGTCAAAGGCTCGCTCCCAGATTCCAGAAACAACGGTTGGCTAATAAACAGCAGCAACAGCAGATGTGTACGTCGGAACCAACCGATCCGAACAAACCGAATAACTCAAACAGTAGTTACAATAAAGATTCTTCAAGCGGTCCCGCACCTCCACCATCTGTCAATGCTTGGGATAAACCGTTTACGACCAGTCAACTACGGTCGAATTCTCCATCGTCCGTTCCTAACGAAATTCAGTTGATGTCTGGATTGCCCGCGCAAAATGATCATAGTCATATTCACGGTCATGAAGGTGTCGAGCAAACAAACTCGGGAAACAGTAGCCAGCGAAATTCACCAAACGGTGAAAAGTCTGGAAAGAATATGAAAGAACAGCTGATAGAAAAAAACTCTGTAACTGATGTTTCGTCACCGCCAGTACAGACATTGATTTTCGAGAATACAAATTATTCGAAAACTACCAAAGCTAATCCTTCTGATCTGACAGTGAAGACAAAATTTCCGAATCATATAAAAAGTCAACAACGAGTTGAGAAACGTGGTGATTTGGAAGAAGAAGGTAATGCTGCATCTATACAACAACAGCCGCAACAACAACAACAACAACAACAACAACAACAACAACAACAACAGAGTCTCCCAGTCGCATTTTCAAATAAGCCAAACGATTTGATAAAGGATAAAAATCAAGAACCAATTCAAATGCCATTATCTTTCAATAAAAATGAAGATAACGCTGACATGAAGTTAGACTTCACCTTCGACTCGGATCTCTCACAGTTGACAGATGACAAGAACAAAACGTTAGGAATGACCCGATCTATGCATATTGCCACTGGTCAAAATACTATTTCACCTTCCACAGCAGAACTTAATTTAAAAATCGCATCGGTGAAGAAAGTTTGGGAAAATGCCCCTCCTATGCCGACAGTGGTCGAACATGAGGATGGCAACGTTGTCAGTAGCACTAATACTTTTCCCCAGGCGTTCGAAAGCGCGGATGTCGATGATAGTTACAGTCCTCATCAACAATATAATCAAAATAACATGAAAAGTGAAATAACCACATCTACGAATGTGTGCAAGGTGAGAAATCATTCCGCGAACATTAATTATGATCATATTATCATGCATGCATATCTGAACTATTACATCACTAGAAATTGAATATGGTACTCGACACAGTTTCGAGTCTACTTATTTTCTTATTTATTCATTTTGATGTTTGCTCCGACTTATACTTTTCTTGAACGTATTTAAAAATTCCCTTGTGTGGTTTACTACGGTGAAAATGAGAAAGGTAAGTGGCTAACGCGCATTGTTTATCTATTTCTCGTTTCATCCGAAAAGAGCCATCATTTTGTCGAAAAAATTATTAAATGTATTCAAAATCACATTTAGTCATCATCGTATTATCACTTCTGTCATTATCATTTGATCATAGTTCGCTTTTCGACAAACATCTGATCAATTTTTTTTCTTTGAATGAAGCTTACGCGGTTAGCGATGAACCTAACTATTTTCACCAAACTTCTGAAGAAGATTAAAGAAGAAAGTATTGTTTCCCAAAATACGCGTGATTCGGTCGGCATCAATTAAAACGGCAGTTGATAGTGATGTAAATAGAAAACTAAATAACGAAACACCATGTCCCCTGTGGGAAAATGCTGACTCTTTGCCTGATGCGCAGCTGGTTCCCCCGCAGGTGAAGCCGCAGCAACAGTCCTCGGGAAGTAGCAGCGGCCAATCTGGTTCGACTGTACCTGGACCAAGTCCTATTGGAGCTGGTCAAAGTCCCATTGGTCATCCTCCTGTTAGTCTTCAAGGACCTTTAAGTCCACCTCCGTTTAATTCCACTGGACAACCTTCCCACATTAATTATCAGGTGCAGTTACTTTGAATAACTCTAAAACTAAGTCGTTTAACACACTTCTAAACACTGTCAACCCATACTTTATTTCTTTTCTTTATTTTAGGAGTTTCCTCAATATCCAGGCTCTCAAGCCGCGCAATACGGCAGTATGTCCGCTATACCTTCCCCACCCGCCGTGTTATTTAACACAGGTTCTGGCCAACTTCCAGCTCAAGCGGGAGGTCTTTACGGAGCCTTTCAATTAGATCAAAGTCGTTCACCTTTTACACAGTATCCACCATATGGACCCTCGCTTCAAAATTCATTCAGCCAACAGAACGTCTATTTGCAACAACCTCCTCCGCCACCACATGCGCCGAATGCACCAACGCCGGATATGTATCAAAGCAATTTGTCACAGTATCGCATAGTAAGTAAAATAAATATTTCAGAAAGTATGATTCGGTTCAACTGTCATTTATGCATCAGAATCATACAGAATCATTCCATAAATTCTGTAATAAGTGATAACTGATTTTAGAAAATTTCCGAGGAACATGTATACATACGACGTTTAATTTTTGCAGACTGCAGCTGCTGCTCCACCATTTGGACAAAATCAACAACTTAGCAATAATCCAAACACGGTTCTCATTAGCTCCTCTTCAAATTCTTTGATGTCAGCAAGCGTAAAACCGTCTTCTCAACCTATTGGCGCTATAGGAACAAAAGCTCCGCATTTTCAAGCGCCGTCTGCTCCTCAACCAAACACAGTACGTTCTTAGTTCAGTTTCCTGATGAAATTTCTTAATTTTCTGCATAACATCCTGTACTGAATTATTTGCGATCTACTTTCCTTTTTCTTTTCTAATTCTTCTTTTTAGTTAACGTACATACCGTATGATCCAAATCAAGTATTGGGCGTGAGCGGCAGTTACATGGGAAATTCTCAATTGGTACAGAGACCTGGTCCAAACGTACAAGCGTCAGCTAATAGTTACTATAGCGCAACTTCGGCTGGTAAGTAAACAATACTCGAGAGGGTAGATTGGGTTTTTTCAAATCTACTTACTTGACACATACGTATATTACATTCATACTCTTTTCAGATGTGTTCCCTGGCTCACAAACAGGTTTTTATCAACCAGGCGGTGCTACACAGCAGACTGGCACTCATTACGGATTACAAGGATTTGGTCAACATAGCCAAAGTTTGGCAACTGGTAGCGCTACCCCCGTTGGACTTCAAAACTTTAGTTCTGGCTTTCTATCCAGTTCCGGTTTGCAGATTGCTGCAGCTGCGGCAGCTCAGCAGTTTCGCAATCCAACAGGAGGACTTCCCGGACCAGGAAATGCAGGTCCCACTTTTTTAAGCAAACACCAGCCACAAGAACAGCCTAGACAGTTAAAGAGCCCTTCAGGAAATCAACAGGATGTTCTTGCATCAGTTTTCAGTTCAAGTAACTTTTTTTCTGTTTTCTAACAATCTTGATTTTGAAATTTGCAATAACACTTTTCTTACTTTTCATAGCACCACAAATACCATCTCCCAAGTCAAGAAACTGTAAGCAGCAAACTTCGTCTCAACAGCCACAACCGAGTCCTACGCAACATCATAAATACCAACAGTATCAGGGCGTTAGTCAGTCTGCTCTGGTAAGCAGTTACAGTAACTATGTATGTATCGTTTTTACACTTAATCGTTCTGCTGTTTATTGATGAGAATTTCATGCTTTTATCTTTGTTAATAAATTATTTGAGTATAACAGTACATGTTAGATGAGAAACTTGATTGACGAACTTCTACTAAGAAAGCATAAATGATCGTGAACAATGATTATTTAACGTTGAACAAACTGTAGGTTTTACAGCAAAATGTACGCGGCATGGGTATGCCACCGCGCGCTGGTATCCAACCGTCGCAACAACGATATCCACCACCGATTCAGAGGCCGGTTGTCCCATTCACACCGGGCCCAAATCCAAACAATCCAACTCAACAGCAACCTAATTGTATGCCATCGCAACAACAACAGCAGCAACAGCAGCAACAGCAACAGCCACAGACGCAAATGAATCGACACAGACCAAATTTACATCAACAGCAGCAACAGCAACAGCAGCAGCGCAACATAAAATTGCAACAACAATATTATTCTGCTCAAGGTTTGTTTTTGAAACGTGTCTATTGTTTCACTGAAATACCAGCAAATCTAATTTCATATTTTTTTTGCACATTCCTATCGTAGGAAACGTCAAAATGGACACGAGTGAGAAATCAGATTCTCATGGTGACAAAATCACCGATAATGGCTCTAGTGCACAACAAGGAAGTACTAAACCAAACGTAAATTCCCAGGACAATGACAATAAGGAAGAAGTGAACCAACAAAATGAGTGAATGTGAAAAAATCATATGTTCTGCTCATTTGCAAAATAGGTTTTACACATCACGTACTGACATGACGTCAATTGAAAGGTAAATGATAATTAATTTGTCTTCGTACGTGAAGAAGACGATGCTCCAAATAATATTGTATTTGCAAATTTTTCAAGATCATGAGAGCCTTAAGAATTGCAATCGATACTTGATCATATCTAGCTAAAACAGTTTGATCTCGGTGCATCGAAGAAGAAAAAACATATTATCATTATTTATCAGTGCTTCTCTAAGTTAGTTAACTATCACACTGTTGTGTTTTACAAATTCTCAACGAGAACAACATGTATGTATCGAACATTCCGTTTTGTTCGAGGAAGAATTATGAATTAATTATCGCGTCATAATGAATGTCGAAAATGAACTTGATCGATACATCGGGAAGTAAAAGACAGAGCTCTATGGATTGCTCTAAGAAACGTGGAATAATTGTAACTGTTCAACTTAACGTACAACAGGATTGGAAAGATGAACCGATTAGTCTGGTGCGCACAACGTATTGCTACTCGGTGTTAATCGATCATCCTACAATTTTATTGAATATGGAGATACTAAATGTGCACAAGACTCGCATTTCTGTACATGAACACGATGGCGATTTGTGGTATACGAGAATGTAAAAGTCAGATTTTCGAAATGCGTAGTTCGACAAAGATATTACACGACCGTTGCTACATTTTGTAGAACATTATTAGGACGAAGAAACAGAAATAAGAAACAACAAACGTCGATTAAGAAGACTGTTTTGTGTATATCGGAATTGCTAATTACTCATGCGATGGTCGTATAGATCTGCATGACGTTGTCCCTAATACAGTGTGACAAGTAAAAAAAAAAGTTCGTGTACATTAATCATTTATCGGTATAATGTGAGGTCATGACGAAGCTTGTGAAAAATAAATAGTGCAACAATTGTTTATAGTTACTGAATGTATTATCATGACCTAGCCACGTTTAGGAATATCAATAATTTAGAAATGTAATATATATATATATGTATATGAAATGTAATATATATATATATATATATATATATATTATCACTTGAAAAAACATAAAAACACATTCGGTCCTCTTGTGCGTTGTACTATTCCGCTAGTTTACACTCTATCGTAACGTACAAGTCCGTAGAAGAGAAATTGTATATTGTCTGCTTTCGATGCAGTTAAAGCAGTACTATAATTATTATAATAATTATCATTCGTTATTATTATTATTATTATTATTATTAATATTAATATTATTATTATTATATTATTTCATTTTAGTTTTTATTATCACTGCTATTATCAAGGTCGACTTTGTCATAATCATTATCGTCACTATTACTTTATACTGTATTACATGTCATACCATTGTTATCGTCATTATCATCATCGTCACGGTCATTTTCGTCGTCGTTGTCGTCGTCGTCGTTGTCGTCGTCCTCGTCGTCCTCGTCGTCCTCGTCGTCCTCGTCGTCATCGTCGTCATCGTCGTCGTCGTCGTCGTCGTCGTCGCCGCCGCCGCTGCCCTCGTCCTCGTCGTCCTCGTCGTCCTCATTCTCATCATTGTCGTCGTCGTTTTTGCCATCGTCGTTGTTCTCGTCAACGTTGCAGTCGTCATCGCATCATTATCATCATTATTCTACTGACCGCTGCTACTTCTACTACTATTTATAACTATAAGCATTACTACTACACTTTCCTTGCTACCATTATTATTTACTACGATTATGAGGAAAGACATTAACGTGTAGTGATGGTTATTATTAGTATTGTTCTCATCGGTGTTATTACTACTATTATAATGATTGAACCAAGGGAATAAACAATAGTATTTATAAAATATTCATTTTTACTAACATTAGGACAACGAATAGTCATTAAAATAAATTTGGTAGAATTAAACATGCACTATCAAAACAGAACATTTACAAAAATTAATGTACTATTAATGATTTTAGTTTAATTTTGTCTTTTGTTACTAAATATTCGTGCAACATTATTTAAAGAATAAAAGGATGTGAAAAAGCTGAACTATTAACAATTTTAATATTTTGTAAAGTATATCTGTATATAATCTCATATTTATAGAATAAAAGTTCAACGTATGGTGCCTTTAACATACTGCCACATAAATATGTAGCTTTTCAATACTTTCAAGTGATAATGCAAATGTAATATTTTAATAACAATAATAATAATAATAATTTTTTGTGATATAAATATATTTTTTTATTATTTCATGTTTTGGTCACTTGCTTAGTAATAGTAGTGCTAATATTAATAATAGTAATAATGATGATGATTGAAATAGTAGTAGGAGAAGCAACAAAGGAGCAGTAATGACAATACTGTCATAGTCAATTAGTAGAATCAGTATTACTTCTATTTTATTTATAACTATGTTAATATATAATATGTGTATTTATATATATATATATATATATATATATATACATGCGCGCGCGCGCACACACACACACACACACACATATAAATTACCATTGCTACTGTTATTATTACCATTTTTACTGTTTTATATTATTTATTACTACAGTAATACTACTTCAAATCTTCAGATTGTTTGTCTAATTGACATATTATTTTAGACATTAAACAACCCCTTCCTAACGTTATTGCAACTATTGTAACATTGTCGTCATTGCCGCTGCCATTGCCATCGACTGTTAAAACCACCGTACTCATCACAGTCAATCTTTACGTCATTGTGGTACTCACTATAGGCGAAATTATACTTGTTATATAATGATCAACAATCGCCATTGACATCACTGTCATTACTGTGTCAATAGTTAAATAATATCAGCTTTACTAGCATGCATACAGCAACTGACAACATGAAGATGAAGAAACGACTGGGCAGACGTGTAAGTAAAAAGTACAGCGCCCAATTATGTGAAAGTAATTTAAAATACTTTACAAACTCAGATATAATTTATATATGTATTATGAACAATGCAATTTTCTTTCTGAATTCTGCGTAAAAGATATCAACTTCTGAATACAGATGCAATAATGTAATTCTTCACATTGTAATCAAATAATAACAATAACACTTTTCATAAAATTGTCTGACATGAATGGAACTAATTATAAAAGTAAAGAACATATTAAATTTAATTTATTGAAATGAAAGGAGACCATAGTAGAAATTTACAGAAAATTGTATTGACGATGGCCACAAACTAAACTACACCATGTACTTCTAGTTCCTATACTGTACCGTTAAATGTCACAACCAGACAAAACCACAATCACTTCGCACAATTCCACATCACTCCATACTACTCCACATTACTTCGCGCTACTCCACAAACTCCATACCTTCCACTACTCCACATGACTCCACGGTTTCCACTATTACACATTACTCCGCACAACGCTCCGCTACACTACACCACACCACACCACAACACAACACAACACAACACACTTTTGCACTCGGAATCACACTGCTGCACTGCTCGCGAAAATGAGAATTGATAGGCAGCGCCATCTAGCAGACGAAACTAGTACTAAAACAAGAAATTTTATTTTCAGTTCCGCCTTGAGCCGACAGATAGCGCCACTTGTAAATTCTGAAATGCACCGCACGAAAAATGGGAATTGACAGGTGGCGCCATCTAGCGGTAAAAGTCGAAACTATAGTTAGAAATTTTATTTTTAGTTTCTTCCTGAGCCGGTAGATGGCGACACTTGTAAATTCCAAACATGCTCCGCACGAAAATTGGGATTGCCAAGTGGCGCCATCTAGCGGTGAAAGAGTGGTACTAAATATAAAATTTCTACTGTTAGTTCCAAGTTTCACCGCTAGATGGCGCCATTTGTCAATTCCCATTTTGGGCCCCGGCGGCGGGGTTTTGGAATTGACAAGTGGCGCCATCTAGCGGTGAAACTTGGAACTAAAACTAGAAATTTTATTTTAGTTCCACTCTTTCACCGCTAGATGGCGCCACTTGGCGATCCCAATTTTCGTGCGGAGCATTTTCGGAATTTACAAGTGGCGCCACCGATCGGCTCAGGGCGGAACTAAAAATAAAATTTCTAACTGTAGTTCCGACTTTTACCGCTAGATGGCGCCACCTGCCAATTCCCATTTTCGTGAGGAGCAACTTTCAAATGTTTTATATGAGGGATGAAATAGCGTGGCGCAAACTGCAGTGATGTAAAGTTACGTGGAGATGTGTAGAATAGTGATGATTTGCGACAGGTTGTTTGGAGTAAGCTGAAAGGTATGGTGTAATGTGGAGCTGTGGAATGTGTGGAGTAGTGAGGAATAGGGTGGAGTTGTGTGAAGTAGTCTGGTGTTGTATGGTGCGATGTGCAGAAATGTGGAGTAGGGTGAAGCTGTGTGAAGTAGTGTGATGTTGTGTAGTGCTGTGTGGAGTAGTGAGGAGTAGGGTGGAGTTATGTGAAGTAGTGTGGTGGTCTATAATGTGGCGTGGAGTTGCGGATGGTGTGGAGTAGCTTGATGTTGTCCGATTGTCTATGGTAGTGACTGGTGGCAACGTCTCAACGGCGGTGCGGAGGAACTAAAAGTTTTGTGTTAAATTTAATCGCTACCATCGCTAGATGGCGCCACTTGACTTCACCATTTTAACCTCAATACTTTTTCCTGAGCTTTTTACAGTAAATAAATAATTTTCGTGAACTTTTTACGAGGTGTATGTACATCTATTGCAGCAAAGGAATACAAATGGCTGATTTTATATATGTAATTGCTAATGTTCAACATATCGTACATTAATATCAAATTTAAATGATGGTGAACGAATCAGTTTTTGACACTTAGTTATAGTAGGAACTGACTGATTGTCATTACTGTAATGATTTTAAACGTTATTTAACGACAATAAATTTCTTTCTTTCAAAGGTTTATCAAAATTAATGGGGAATGAAAAAAGCGCCCTTCATGGGCTACAAGTAGATGAAAAGCCTGTGGAAATTACAGATTTTTGGGTTCATTATACGGCTCACGTAAATGGTTATGGTGCGCAAAAGGTGTCTCTATTTATCAGTGAACCATCTTTGCATTATAATGCAAATTTTGGTAATCCATCTCCTTTAGAGAAAGCTGCAAAGGTAATCAATAGTAATGTATTGATTATTTACCTTGACATTGGATCATGTCTAATGTATACGAATTGACATCACCTAAACAATACATTTTATTTACCAACCTTTTTAAGGGACTGAATAGGTAGTATTTTAATGAAGAATTTTTTTTCAGAACTTAATGTTATATAGACATCCGTGTATATTAAAATATGTTTCTTCATGGCATAAAGGCAGTAAATTTTTCCTTACCACTGAACAAGTTAAACCTTTAATTCAGACAATAGAAACACAAAGTACCTTGCAAATATGCATGGGTTTATATAGCATTCTACGTGCATTGGTATTTCTTCATGAGAAAGCATCTGCATCTCATAACAATATTTGCAGTAGTTCTATTTATATCACGTCAGAAGGATGTTGGAAACTTGGTGGATTAGAATGTTTATGTAAATCTAATGATTTAAGCTCAGCTTATTTAAAGAAAATAAAAAGCTATAGATATGAGAAAGGAATATCAATAAATGAAGATGCAACACTTTCATCTGCAAGTTTCAAAGCAATTGATGCATATGCATTTAGTATTTTAGCTGAAGATGTATTGAAGTTAAAGAATCCAGGTATGGATATATATTTTAATAAGAAATTCAATACATTCTGTATGGAAAAGTAAACAAGTTTTGAAGGATTCCTCATGTTATTTTAGAAGAAGTTCCAAGTTGTATGGAATTTGTACAGTTTTGTAAAGAGAATTTGCAAAATGCAGATCCATGCCTTAGAAGTGAACTGTCAAGTGTGCTTCAACACCCATTTTTCACCCACGATTTTATGAGAATATATGCAGTTTTAGAGGAGTTACCCTTAAAGAGTAACCAGGAAAAAGAAATATTTTTTGGGTAATTATTCCTGATGGAAACTGACATAGTAATATTATTAATGATACAAATTTCATTTCAGAACCTTGATATTACAACTGAGAAAATTTCCCGAGAATGTTGTTGCAGAACAGTTGGGTCGTTTATTACTTTCAAGGATGGTTCTGTTAGATACAACTGCACAAGAAAAATTCTTACCCTTTGTCTTAAAACCACGAGGTAAATACGTTCTAACAGATCTTCTTGTTTTACATACTGTAAGAATATGTTTGTTTGCAGATGGAAATGATACCACAGATAATAATCTATTCACAATTCCAACATTTAAAACCTACTTGGTACCCAAACTATTACAAATGTTTTGCATCAGGGATATGTCGATTCGTTTAGTTCTTCTGTCACATTTTAATTCATTTATTCATACATTTCAAATAGATGAATTAAAGTCTCAAGTACTTCCTGAACTACTAGTTGGAATTAAAGACACAGATGATCATCTTGTGTCTGCAACATTAAAAGCATTAGCGGATATGGTTTCGATTTTAGGCGCAGCCACTGTAATTGGTGGAAATAGAGGGAAGTTATTTACAGACGGTCGTCCAAATAAAGTAAAAGAAAATAGTCAAAATAATAATATTGCTAATACTTTGCCGTTCACAAGTATTATTGAATTTACAGTACCTCTGAATACTAATGAAAAAACAATTGATTTACCGGAAAGACCTTCGCCAGATGGAGGCGAGGATAAAAAAGAAAATGTATCTGCCATTGCAGAAGAAGAATATACGTGGTCTGACTGGGATGTGCAAGAAACTGTTTCCGGTGACATTCATTCTTGTGTACCACAATTCTCTGAAATGATTTGCCAGCCTAATCATGTATCAGGCGATGCGAATCCAACACCAATAATAACATCATCAACACCAACGTCTAAGACAACAGCATCAGTAACAGAGATAGAGAAAACTAAAATGATTAAATCCACGTTTGCTAAGAAATCAGTTACCTTGTCTGATATTTCAGAACTTGACATCAAAAATTCAAAATTGACTAATTCTATCAAAGAGGAATATGATTTCTTTACAGATATGGAACCTGTAATTAAAAAGGCCGAGATCTTGCATGTACAAGAGCCGCAAACACTATCAAGAAGTGTGTTCGATGTAAAAATATTGAATGGATTGGAAGGAACTGAAGAGAACGATGGATGGGATGAAGATTTAAGTGAGTGGGGAACAGATGATGCTTCAGAATTGAAAACTTAAGTACTGAAACAACCTCTGAGGATATCGTGGCTTTTATTACTTTCCATCCTCGCGTTAAACCTTTAATCCCTGAACGATATTATCGTTATTTTTTTACTATTGTAAGATTAAATACCTTAAATCTTTTTAAGTAACACATGTGCTACTTAAGTATAAATATTTTTTACAAAATAATTCTTTTTAATTGTTAATATTAATTATCAGTATACAATATCGATATTTGATTCGTTTTAATGTACATACTTAATATTGCAAAGTACCATCAGGGCGTAAAAGATTGAATGTCATGAAATTTCCTTTTTAATTGTTGATTTCAACATATTATGAAGATGAATGGTGAATTTTTTAACATATCAAATCTCGTAGGATGTACGATATTTGATTAAATAAATAAATTATATTTCAATAACATAAATCTTTATTATTACCTACTATTAGTACCTATGTACGTAGCTCTTCAAAATTAATCTTACAATTGATAGCTTTTCTTAGTATGTATTTGTAATTACGCGCCAAAACGTACTTTGCCAACTGTGAGGGCGCAACAAGCAAAACGAAGGACTTCCTTTTCGTACGTGGAACGTCGAAGAGTTGTATTCCGTACGCCGCCTTTCTCACACTTTTTCGCTAAAATGGTGAGTACAATTAGATTACGTTTAACTTAGTTCAATGAATGATGTTCTTAGTTAATGGAAGAAATGATTTAATGAGAACAGATATGTAAGATGCAGTTTATTAAAGAGGATACGTAAAACGATGCATAAATGTGGCCATGATGCCGCCTAGGCAGTGGCATTTTTATATTATCGACAAATTGTTTCTAAAATATTTTTTAACTTTCATTTCAATTGATTCTGAATTCAAAAAGAATTTCTTTAACTACCCATTTTTTACAAGATGACCGTATCTTATCTCACTTTGACAAAAGAATGAAAAATGTTCCCTATGGTAGTGAATGCAACGTGGAAATAAAATGCAAGTTTCGAAATCATTTTTTGTTGCTGAAGTTCATATGTATTACTGTTTTAGGGTTTTGTAAAAGTTGTTAAAAATAAGCAGTATTTTAAACGTTACCAAGTCAAATTCAAGAGGCGACGCGAAGGAAAAACTGATTATTATGCACGCAAACGGTTAACTATCCAGGATAAAAATAAATATAATACTCCTAAGTACAGATTGATTGTACGTTTATCAAATAAGGATATTACATGCCAGGTGAATATGTGTATGTTTAAACAACATGGTCAAGTAAAACAAAAATTATAAAGGAAACATTAATTTATGTTATAAATCTATATAGATCGCATATTCAAGAATTGAAGGAGACAGAATAGTATGTGCAGCTTATAGTCATGAGCTTCCTAAATATGGTGTCAAAGTTGGTTTAACAAATTATGCCTCTGCATATTGTACAGGTCTTCTGCTAGCTCGTAGGGTAAGTGTTTTTCTGATATTACATTTCTTAAATATGCAGATTTTATTTAATGATGAGATACTCAGCTCGCTTTGATGTAGAACTGAAGAAATCAAATTGTTCCCTGTTATAGATATCTGAATTTGCATTACAAACAAGATTGAAAATATATTTTGATGCTTTCAAAATTGTAATTCTTATATTTCTTTTGTAGCTCTTAAAAAAATTGGGCTTAGACAGTCTGTACACTGGAACAACAGAAGTAACTGGTAATGAATATAATGTAGAGGAATTAGATGATGGACCTGGGGCATTCAGGTGTTATTTAGACACTGGTCTTATGCGTACAACTACTGGTGCTAGGGTTTTTGGTGCCATGAAAGGTGCTGTTGATGGTGGTCTCAACATTCCACACAGGTATTTGTCATAAAGTGTACAATAGAAAAGTCTTCTTTGAAATATTCAAAAGATAGTGAGAATAATGTTAACGGATATTATGATGATTTTATGGCACATGCGCGTCATCTGAGTCGTTGCAAAGTGCGATTTTGTATTCGTGTTCTACAATGCAATATCTATAATCTTTGCGTAGACATAAAAAGATTAGAAAAAGTGTCTCTGATAATGTCTAGTTAATGTTTTAATACTTATGTAAATCATTTTTATCATGGTTTTTAATTGGTTTCATTCCTTTTTCCTTATTAGCACTAAAAGGTTTCCTGGATACGATAGCGAGTCAAAATCGTTTAATGCCGAGGTTCACCGGCAACACATTTTTGGACAGCATGTTGCAAATTACATGAGAACATTGGAGGAAGACGACGATGAAGCTTTCAAGCGACAATTCTCGCAGTACATTAAGAACGGTATTACTGCCGACAGTGTAAGTTATAGAGAGAATATAGTTTCCATTCGTATACGATAGTGTTCGTCCAACTTACAATTACTGCCAGATATTTTGATCTTCGCGGTGTCGCAGCTGGACAATAGCAAGTACATTGGTCATATCGAATGAGTGCATTAACTGTAGCATTCTTCACATTGATCACTGTTACACCTTAATTACTATAATACATTGTTTTTTAATAATGCCAGTATGTTACTCATGTAAAAATGTATCTCTATTCACAGATTGAAGGCATTTATAAATCCGCGCATGAAGCGATACGAGCAAATCCTGAACACACGAAGGTCGTCAAGGATAAAGTACCTGTGAAAAAGCGATGGAATCGCGCGAAACTTTCTTTGTCAGAAAGGAAGAATCGTGTAAATCAGAAGAAGGCTTCCTTCCTGAAGAAATTGGAAGAAATAGATGCCTAGTTCAAAGCGCATGGAAAATGCGCGAACGTTTCATGAAATTACAAATGTGTATCATAAATATCTGGAAAAATAAAAAATATTTGATAAAAAGTTTATTTTTTTTAAAACACTTAGAATCAATTTTGAAATAATTATACTAAATACAAGTTTTGATACATACTTCTTTAACATACCCATTTTAGGTATGTCGACTACGGCCAACTTTAGTATACTAAACACTGTTACTGTTGTATATATATGTGTATATCCTTTTTATTTACTTTTGTTTTGCCAAATCACATAATAGAATTATATTTAATTTATAGTTTAATTGTACATAATATATCTTTCAACAGTCATTAAGTATAGTCATATATGTAATATTACAATACTTATCGGTAATTATCTGACAATAATATATCAGGTTCGAATGTAACAGGCAAAATACAGATTGCAAATAAATTAATACTCTACTTCTAATTAGAAAAGTGATTAAAGGTATGAGAACTTCATCTTTTAATAACTACAAAACATATTTCATCTTGCTTTCAATAGAAATGAATAATTATTGAAACGTGATCATTGTGGTCTTACTAAAATGCTATTATGAAAAGAAGATGCATGAATCTAGGATAAATGAATGGCAAAAATTTTACCGAAACAACGATAACCTATTTCGGGAACCAGGCAATCGGCCTTGTTCATCGATTAATCCTGCTTGAATATCCCCAATGGAAGGAACCGTTCTTACTTCTCCTCGAGCTGCTACGCTAGGCGATGATTTTAGTAAACGTCGTGCAACATTGCTTATATCATCTTTTGATATTTCGTCTACATAGAATATAAATATGAAATTTCATTTTTATCGCATGCCGAGTGATATTTTGCTCCATTAAGTGTATAACTCACCGATTGCTTGTATAAAGTATTCTGGTCGTTTCCTAGAACCAGTAGCCAAAACTTGTCTTCCAATATCTTCAAAAACAACGGGCCTTTGTTCCAGATTCATCAGTAACATGGATTGCAGTTGCTTCTTTGCTCTCTGTATCATTAGAGAATAATATACAAATCTAATATCATGGTCGAATACATATATGAGGTAGGTAGAGTTCATCTAACATGCAAATTGCGAATAACATAACATATTTTGTTAATTATTGGATTTAAAATCAATAAGATGTGCATGTTAGGTAGACTATGTTGCATGCATCAATATAAGAATGTAAATTCTAAACGAAATCATACTGCTAGCTCGGTGTCGGTAATATTACTAGTCATAGAAACCATCTCATGAATGATCACTTCTACCATTTCTCTCACATGAGATGGCGTACAAGATGCATGAATGCAAAAGAGGCCTGTATCAGCATATGCGTGATTGTATGCAGTTGCACTGTACAACCAATGGTGCCTAGAAGATAATATATTACAATAAAATTCTTTCTATATTGTTTCAGTTTCTCGATCAACGTAATACATTCTCACCTATTAAGTACATTCGTGTATAAGCGAGTATACATGCCCTTTCCTGGGCCACCAGCACTGAAACTGCCCCCGCCACCCATCATCATATTTAATACACACATTGCTACAAAGTCTGGATCCTGATGAGAACAACCCTCTAAACCTATTACTACATGCGATAATTCTGGTAGACCGCTTGGCCCTGCATAGACAGGTACATTGCACTCTTCCTGTAAAGTTACAAAACATGAAGTTATTCAAGACTAGTTTTTTATACTTCTCAATGAAATAGATAGTAGTTACCAGTATGTACCCTCCAGTATATTGAGCAATTGAGTTATCAATTTTCTCTGAAGACATCAAATTATTCGTTCTTTCATTTTCCTCTTCCCAAATCGATTTTTTCTCAACAAAATGTCTACAACGATAATAATACGAATTTTATATGTTACAAATTTGCCGCTCTCTAATTGATCGAAATTAGCAGAGTAACATTTCAGTTTATAGGAATATGTATATTTGATAGTTTTGTATGTAATTACTTTTCAACTGCTGAAATGAGATCTTCGTGTTCAATACCAACCCCAGCTACTACCATTCTTTTTGGTGTATAATGATTGCTTAAATATTCAAATAGTATTTTTCTATCTATACGATCAATGTTTTTTTCTGGACAGATTTTTGGAAGACCAAGAGTATTATTCCTATATGCAGCCTAAAAGGTAAATCCACATAGTCACATTTACTCAGAATATCGTCTTGCAATGTATAAATGCACTTGTTTTTTACTCACAGCATGAATCATATCCATAAGTATTGGTTCCTGCTCTGGTCTAGTAAGTAAAGATTCTAATTCAAATCTAATCATTTGTTTTGCAATATTTACCTGAAAATGAAACTTGAATGTAACACACTACATAATAGTGCTTAAACTTTCACTAATAGTTTCCTACCTCTTCTTCTGTAATTTGTGGTCTCAAAACAATATCTCCTAAAATTTGTACAACTGTATCCAACCCATGCCTTTCTGCTGAAGCTGCATAAACAAATGTATCTCTTGATGCTTGACAATCGCATATTCCTCCATGTTTCTCTAAGGCCAGCATTATTTGATCTTTATTTTCATATGCTTTTGTAGACTGCAAAAGTAAATCACTCATTTTTTTATTCCTTGTACAACAATTGTTTGATATATGATAAAAACCTTACTCCAAATGCCAACTTCTCTAAAAAATGAGAAATACCGCTTGGATATGCAACTTCATATCGAGGACCAGAATCAAGCAACACTGTAAAATAAGGATAATTTATCGTAAGAACATATAGTGATCTAAAATAAGTTTAAAAACTATTCTTTCACTTACCACCTACTGTACAAAATTGACCAAACCTATTTTCAGAAGCAACTCTTAGGCCATTCGATAAAACTGTAACTTTAGTTGTTTCATGTTCTTCCTTTGCACTTGCATAAATTGCTTTAGGTAAATTAGGAATAGGCTTGGTCAATGGAGGAAATGGTGTGACAATTGATTTTCGTGTTATTCTATTATTACTAATCTTCTGAGAAGAAAAGTTACATCTTCTGAGAGAAGAAAAGGGTCTTCTTTGCATTGCACTGAAACAAACAGACATTATGTTCAAGAGGAGACCATGACTGTGATATGAATATCCATTTATGGAAAATTAATTAATAGAATGGTAAAACACTGAAATTTTTGTTTTCTTAAGACGATATTGATCGATAATTACCTTCTTTCAACGGCAACTATTAAGAAACTTCGCGAGGCTTTTGTTAGCATCTTCGTATCAATGACTATAACGATTTTTTAACATTTAGGTGTATGTATGTACGTACAAAAGTTTTCTCGGCTTACAGTTCGAAAGCAATCAATCAAAAAATGATCGTAGTGCGAAATTTTCCTCAAAGAATAAACGAATAAGTACACGTCATATAATTCATGTAGATTCGTATATATACTTGTACCTATAACACTTCACTTCTGTGTTTTTAAGGTTAAGAAGTAGATAATCTATAAAAATATATAACAAATGATCATGAATTTATGTATAATATAGGTTGGCTACGCGAATTTGGCAGAACTGATTATGCTGTATACTTCTGTAATACGTTATTTCACTGTTAGATGGTTATCGTTATAGCGTTTAGTGTCCTCGTTTAAACTGTGATACATAAATTTGCATAAATGAACAGATTATTTAGAATTTTAGGAAATATATATTAATGAACCGTTACATGATATTATATGGCAATCTCTGGACCATACTCAAAATTTCCTGGCCGTGTGTGGTAATGACATAAAGTGGCGCTACCTGTAGTCAAATCTCGAATATTTCAACCGCAGCGATTTTATTGTTTTGTGTTTTTGCCTATGTAGAAACTTGTAAATAGGTGGGGAAATTCTTTTGTGAGAAGTAGATTTTTTTAAAGTGATGGTAAAAAGAGATAAAATCAAAATTTCATGAGAAAAATCGATATAAAAAGAATAGGAAGAACATCGGTCCGTAGAAGTTTCAGGAAACACAATTTCGTGTCTCGATGTTCGCGGCGGTATGTAGCGAGCGATAGTCAACGAGACTATCCTCGATCACATGTGCGCTAGCTAATGGTTAAAAGAAAACGAAGGGATTCCTTTAGCGAAAAGCTGTGAATCTATTACGTGTTCAAAATGCCTAACTTTGACATACTGTTCATTTTAGACGAATGAATAAATTTATAGACAAGTTTGTTGTTTAGCGGTGAAGCGTATGCATCATTTTCGGTACGCTCTTAGTCAACAATTGAATGACAAGTTTGTGCACTGAGAACCGTCAGTGTTTCCCCGTTGTGTTGTCAACCGTAGTTTCTATTTCGGTTGCGTGCACATATCGTTTCTATTTCGAAAGTTATTGACACGTTTAACTTGGTAATCGTCCAAAAATGGTACCGCTTGGACCGTCACCAGGACATCAAACATCCGTCAGTAACAGTGCAACTGCTCCTACCACTGGAACCAAAAGCAGTTCTGCACTGGTAATAGCACGATAAACCATATTTCATAGTACTGTATTTACGTTTATGATCGTTAATTACATTTATTATAGTAATCATTGTTTTGTTTTGCCTTTTACAGAAACCAAATTATACGCTGAAGTATACTTTGGCGGGTCACACCAAAGCAGTTTCTTCTGTTAAATTTAGTCCTAATGGAGAATGGCTTGCCAGTTCCTGTAAATATAACATTTTGTTGATGTGTATTAGGTAGATTTGATTGATCTTGATTAATTGTGGTGTTTTAGCGGCAGACAAGTTAATCAAAATATGGGGATCTTACGATGGGAAGTTTGAAAAAACTATATCTGGCCACAAGCTTGGCATTTCGGATGTAGCATGGTCTAGCGATAGCAGGTTATTGGTATCAGCTTCAGATGACAAAACTTTGAAAATATGGGAGTTAAGTTCTGTAAGTTAACATGTTCATAAATATACGAACAAAAAGTGATTTCTTTTCTTGCTCTGACTGTAAGGCAAACAGTGTATCATCAGGATTGTAATAAATAAAGAATTTGTCATATGTACTTTCAGGGAAAGTGCTTGAAGACATTAAAGGGTCATAGCAATTATGTTTTTTGCTGTAACTTCAATCCACAGTCAAATCTTATAGTTTCTGGTTCGGTAAGTACTTATAGTTCAACATTTAATTAGACATTACAAATTGCTTTTCCCTTAAATATGTTCGTATATGATGTTGATATAACGAATATCGTTAGTTTGACGAAAGCGTTCGAATATGGGATGTGAGGACCGGCAAATGTTTAAAAACGTTACCGGCTCATTCAGACCCTGTAAGTGCGGTACATTTCAATAGGGACGGATCATTGATTGTGTCTAGCAGTTACGACGGATTGTGGTATGTACACGGCATCTTTATGTATACACATATCGGTAGTAATAATAAATAAGTGAATCAGTGTTATATCGATTGATATAGTCGAATTTGGGACACAGCATCTGGACAATGCTTAAAAACTCTGATAGATGACGATAATCCTCCCGTATCTTTCGTCAAATTTTCGCCAAATGGGAAATACATTTTAGCTGCGACATTAGATAACACATTGAAACTTTGGGACTATAGTAAAGGGAAGTGTTTAAAGACATACACTGGCCACAAAAATGAAAAATATTGCATATTTGCAAATTTCTCTGTCACAGGAGGAAAGGTATATATATCGTATTTTTTTTTCCTTAAGTCATTACATATTCTCCACGTATGTTATTCGATCGATATTTTATGTTTTTGCAGTGGATCGTTTCGGGTTCGGAAGACAATATGGTGTATATTTGGAATTTGCAAACCAAGGAAATTGTTCAAAAACTACAGGGTCACACAGGTATGATGACAAGAAAATCCAAGTTATATGCCCCCCTCCTAGGATACTACTAATCGCAATATTCTCCATTGATTTATAGATGTTGTACTTTGTACAACATGTCATCCAACGGATAATATTATAGCCTCGGCTGCTCTTGAAAATGATAAAACTATTAAATTGTGGAAAAGTGACACGTAAGAAGAATAGGTTGCTTACACGGTTCTCATTGAAACGATAAATGTGGAAAGATTTTCTTCAGACTTCCTTCATTTTCGATCATAATACCGATGTTTGTAACTTGAATGGCTTATTCGCGCTTCGTGTAAGAGCGTGGGAGGTGCATGTAATTGCATTCGTACGTGCATATTTAGATTCTCGAAAAAAGTATATAGAAACTACTGTATGTTCAGACTTGCGGCTGAATTCGTCTATAAAGACTGTAATTAAAAATTTACGAAATTCGATTGAATTTAAAGCTAGTAGACCACAATTATGCTTGAATCGAAGTTATAATAAATAAGTACACGAGCATAAAGTATCGATGATAAAATTAAGCTATATTCGAATGAATAATTGTTTCTCATTGTTTCGATATTTATCGTATAAACTATGTATAGTTGAAAACAAAACAAATCGTAGGGAACATTCGACAGTGTTACCACCGTCTTTATGTATCGGCCGTATGTAAAATATCTTCGAATATGTGAAATCCTTATGTGAACATTTATGTGAAAAAAAAAAAAAAAAAAGAAAAGAAAAGAAAATACTGAGACAACAAATATATTTTCATACTTGAAACTGGATGTTTCCTTTTTTTTTTACGATTTATAACCTTTTCTTATACACGACGCACGGATTTTCATCCTGACCGAATCACAGTTACAATCTATATATTTATGTTAGATATTTTATTAAAGCACAGATTTCTTTCTATAACGTATACTTCCAAAATCGAGTAACAACACGCACGGTATAGTTGATAAATATTTTCTACTTATGGAAAAGAAAAATTACCTCGCGATTTACGGAGCGAGCATATAAGAATTATTTCAATCTATTAATTGATCATCGAGAGACAACAGAGATAATTCATACCGATAGAGTTGACGTGAACAAGGTTTATGCCTCTACAAAGTTCTTTTGAAGCAACGAAAATAACAGAAGTGTTCATCATGTAATATTTAACCGAGCCATCGTAAAATATCGTTTATATAGGTAGAAGGATTCTTGATCTCCTCCAACAAACCTGTAACAAAAGTTCAATTATACCGTAGAATTTTGAAATTATTTTTCTCTGTCATGGTTTTTTACTCGTGTGTTTTTTCTTGCTTACCGACAACGTCGCAGAACTCTTCGAACGATGTACAAGGTAACAATTCGTCGCGATAAGTAGCAAGCGTACGTTCAGAAGCTTTTAGCATAGCTTCGTCATTGTGTCTGATGTAGTCGGCTAAAACCGATGGCCATTGATCGTCGGACGATACGTTCACTTTCTGAAATAGGAATCAAAGTGAAATGAAAAGAAAAGAAAATGACAAGTTACATGAAGCGGAAGACGAGTCATACCTTGAAGAAATTAGCATAAATACAGTCGATTAGTCCGAAAAAGACTAAAGCGCTTTTGTACACCGTATAATCTTTAACGGTAACGTCGACGATCGTTGTCGTACTAGCCGATGGGGAAACGTATCGCTGATGAGCGAGAACAATTAATCTATTCAAATGAACAATCCTGTAGAACTTCCAACGAGATGGCGTGAGAAATAGGAGAGAAATAGTGATCTGGTAAAACGGTCCCTCAGCTACGTAACAGCTTTCGAGCCAACTTGCTCCCGGTGGCATTTCTAAATATTGGATTAATGCTTTATATCCTCGGGCGGTCGAACGTGTCCTATGGAAAATATATATGGATATGATGCAGTTGACTGTAATTAGAAAAATAAGGAAAAAACGCATGAGTAACGTAGTTGGACGTACGTGTTAACTACATAAAGTGCCAAATGAATCAAATAAGGAACCATGTGCATGTTCGACTGAGGTCCACCTCCTCCCGTGTCTTCGTGGAAACTCTTTTCCTGAGCGAATCGCAGTAACAAAAGTTTCAAATCGTGGACAGTCGAAGAATATGATATGTCGCGATGACCGGCACACTCCAATAAATAGGAATTGTGCATCGCTAAACAGCTAGCAAAAGCAAGTTCTGGAACTTGAGGACCCCATAGAGGCAAAAGTCCGTTGCACTTGGTATTCGCATTTTGTAGAGCAGCGCTTTCCCATTCGTCTCTGGCTCGTGCCAACCTCACAGCAGACATGTGGCAGTCAGCGTGAACAACGTTGAAATGGGTAACAGTCGTGTAGCCTACCGTTTTTCTTTGCTTCGTTTCGAATTCTTCCACGTTACAGCGTTTCGTAAATGTGTAAATGCCCAAAACCTGAAAAAGTATGGATAATGTTAAAACCGACACCTTGCAACTTTATCACTAGACACGTATGTGGGTAAATCTTACCATATTTGGCTTAAATTTGTATCCCTCGCGACAGATTACGCAGACCAATCCCGTTTCGTCGCCCAGGTCCTCCATTTGTTGAAGAATCGTTCCACTGGCCATTACTTGCCCCTTATCGTTCGTTTGCATACCTAACGCGCCTAACTGCCTTTCCCGCATCGCCATTGCCAATCGTTTCTTTTCGCTTCGTGTATGCTGTCGTGCTTCCTCGATTAATTCAGCTACTCGTTTATTCGTACACAACGCTTCTAACAAGTTCTCCGCTAACGAACCAACGTGCTCGTCCGATGACACTTGTTCCAGCCTGTGTATTATACTGATGGTAACTTGTGATACTGTTAATTGTGTTGGCTCATGATCAGTTGCTAACCCGGTTAGGAATCGCAAAATGTATTTCAGTGCAGGCTTAGAAATAAAATCTTTCAATTCGTCACTGTCCGTTCTCAGTAATGTCGGTTTGACGCATGGTGCATGTACAGTGATGTATTCGAAAGCGTCCTTTACGATTCCCATGCTTATAATATAGTCTTTGAGCGTGTTTCCGATAGCGTTTCGCTCGATAGCCTGAGTAAGAGTGCAGAATAGCTCGAGCTTTTCTTCATCTTCCGGCGTGTGCTCAAAGTCAAACTTATAGAAATTTAATACTGGCTTAAAGTAGTCGCAAAGAAGGGCCATTTTTTCCTGATTCCCGTAGGTGAGAGCTGCCAGTACTCGTGCAAGATGCGCTAAGACGTTGCTACTTTGTCTCACCGCTGTAGACTGAGTACAAGACAGGAGGGCCTTTATGTGTTCCGGTCCACCGAGTGTGCGTGAAAACGCCTCGAAACTGGACAACGGTTGCGAGGCTGCATGCGTTAGAATTGTCTCCATGATGTCTAACAATTGTTCTGTAACTTTCGCCTGAGAATTCTCCGATTCGGTCGGTGCGAGGCAACAACGCTGCAAAACGTCCAGGAATACCGTTATTGCTCCCAGTTCAGGCTTACTCAATACTTCTTGATTCTTTTTCACTTTGACCGAAAGTCGGAACAGTTTAAGGAGAACTTGAAGCAACGGTCGAGCTCGATTCACATCTTGTATAGCGGCCAATCTATTTAACATTACTCGTAGCCCACCACAATCTGCCAACACGTTTGCCATTTTATACACTTCCTCGTTGTTTACTTCTTGCTCGCTATTCGCATTCAAACTTTCAACAAATTCTTCAGTTGCGTCGCCGAGTAATCCTCTCATTCGATATACCACACGCATAGCATCACATTCTCCGCCCTCCATTACCCAAATTTTCTTGTACACCTCTTTCACTGGTAAATCAAGACTGATAATTTTGTTGTTGACCAGAAGCTCCATTCCGTTATCGTCCTCTAATAAAGCCACCAATTCGCAATCCTGACAAATTTTATTTTTAACGTCCCTCATAAGCGGTCCTAATCCAGGCTCCAAACTACTGTAAGGATTTCCCAACATTCTGCCTTGAAGAAAGTCTTCTTGCTGCGAATCTTTCTCAAGAGTTAGGAAGAACTCTCCTACGTCGTTCTCCTCGGGATAAATGATCGAACAGAGCCTTTCAAAAATGAAGACTGGAGTGCGTACATCTTCGAGACTATACTTTTGCACAGTCTCAACGCAGATCGCCATAAAAGCTTTCGTCTCTTCTTCGGTACCTGTTGTCATTTCTTCAAGGAGTTCCAACAGTTTTTCCTGTGTGTCGTCGATGAGCCTTGTTCGTTGAACGACCAGTCTTCTTAAGGAAAGGTAACCGTTCAGTACAGCCCCTACCAGGCGTCCTTTATATTGTTGTTTAATGTTCTCCTGTTCAAGGAATTTTGCCATAAGTTCCGTCAGCATTTTTAGTGAGTAACCCTGAGCCAAGTCACTGGTTAACGTTGTCTCTTCCAGCCGATGGAGTTCTTCGATTTCTCTTGTTAAAAGATCCGCGAGCAAAGTCATTACACCTCGCACCGCCAAGAATTGCTTCCAAGGCGATTGCTTGATCAAATTCTGATACAATGTAAGGAACTCTGTACTGCTTTCTCCAGCCATACGTAACTCCTCCAAGTAACATGTGAGCAAAACTAACACCTCTTTTTTGCGTTCCGTTCCCTGACAGAGACTTTCTATCATGTTGCAGGCAACTTGTCGTGCGAGTCGAGAACTTGGATTGAATAAAACTTCCTTCAACCAAGCACCGTCAGCCAACTTGAGCGGTTGGACACCTCGTTGTTTCGCGCATCGATTATGCCATCTGTGTCCATACTTCTCCATCAAATACAACATACGGATTTCTTCTCTTCTTAGGGGTGGTTTACCGCCACCTCCGCCTCCAGCCCCGCCTCCAGCCCCGCCTCCGCCACTGCCAGATGTTGACTCGACCTTTTTAATTGGCATGCGACGAATCCACTCCGAATACGAGAATTTCGGATCCCCGTCCAACCATCTGTTCACATCAATGGTAATACCCTCGGGTGGTTGAACTGTTGCCAATGACTCGATCGTTTTGTCTTTGTTCTTTTTTGAAATCGGTTGGTCCGGTTTGACGAGACTCTGCAATATTTTCAGACACGGCAAAATAATACTCTCCATGACAGCAGGACTTTTCGATTCTTTGCATGCCATTAAAAATAATTGCATTACGCATCGCAACTTTTGTTCCCAGCACGCATCTTCTTTCTGCACGAGAGCAGCCAATAACGCCATTTCGTGGCGTACCGCAAAGGATAGGTCCGAAGTAGCAACGCGACCGCGAAGCGTCAAAGTTATTCTTCCAGTTAACAGAGAACATAGTTCCTTTGTAGACTGAGGATTATCTCTAGTGACGAGGCAGAGTAACTGACGAACTTCCTCTTGCATTTGCACAGTTCCTTTTCGTAGATTATGTTCAACTAATTCTGGGATTAATCCTTGCTTGCAGAGAACATCTTTGGCAACCTGATTTGTAGCTAGAGCCCGTAATAAAGTTAAACAATGTTCCGTAGCTGCGGTCGCACATCCGTAACAACGACCTACAGCTTGCGAAGTTACAGCGATCGTATTAACGGGCTGCTGCTGTTGTTGCATTGCTGTTGCTGCTATTCGAGGTACAGCCATTATTGTTGTCGGGGATTCCTCTTTAACAGCGCTAGGAGATGATGTTGTATCGGTCGATGTTGTTGATGAGGATGACGATGACGAGGACGACGACGAGTATGACGACGACGACGACGACGACGACGACGACGACGAAGACGACGATGAAGACGACGAAGAGGATGACGACGACGAGGCAGCGATAACATTCTGACCTCGTTGCTGACGATCGTATGCCACAAGTTCTCGTCGACAAGCCAGAACCTTCTGTATAATCTTACTCAGTTCCTCGAATGATGTTTTACATTCTCCACAATACTTCTGCGCGAGCAACTGTATAGCTCTATTGACTTGCGTACTTCCGCTGGATACTTGACCGGTTGCACCAGCACCGCCACCAGCACCACCACCACTACTGCTGCTACTACCATCCTCCAAACCACGATCTAAACGATGCTCCGATATCTTTACCAATAACATTTCTAAAGTCGGTTTATTCGAAATTAGAGTTTTGTAGACTCTGTCAGCTTTTTCGAGCAGCGCGTTGATAGTCGCCACCGTTTTCTTCCGATCATCGTCGTTCTCGATCGGATCGACAGCACAGCAAGGTCTTCCAGTTAACGTGTAATCAAATTTCGCATATTTACAAAAGCCACAAGCGTGACATAAAAATGGATCCTTCTCGTCATAATTAATAGCTCTGCACTTGTGACATTGAAACACATTTTCGCCACAATTGGCGCAAACACCTGGATTTGCTGGTACGTTCGCCGAACACCGGGGACATTGCAACGTTTCAGAAGAAGCTTGTATATTCTCGTAGAAATCTGCATATTCGATCATCAGATTGCATGCAACGATCGGTAATGGAAACTCCATTTTGATCTCCGTTTGTCCTTGGGCCAACGTAATTTTCTTTGCTTTATGCCACATGGCGGGTTTGTTTTTTAATTCGACCACTGCTTGAACCGATCGATTGTTGTAATATATATTGATCGTACGCACCATTTTTGTTCTTTTGAGATCACCTATGCGAAGAGTGATTCGACTGATGGTATGGCTCCCAATCAATTTTACGATCTGCGTGGTCGTTGTGAATTTCGAATCGACCTTAATTGAGGAAAGCTTGATCGTCGACATCGGAACTTCGGGATTGTTGCAAACCAGGCAGGGTTCGCTCTCCAAATAATAGCCGTCCAATTCGACAAACTGAGCAAGATTCGCATAAAGATTGGCGTTCGGGTGACGCGCGAGTAATTGATTTTGCGCACGTAACACCGCGACCGCTTGTTCCATGTACGAGTGCATTTTTTTGCTCGCTTGAGGTGTCTTTAAAGAAAAGTAACCGAGCAAGTCTACAAATTGTGCCGCTTTTCGACCGTAAGCAGGTAATAAAGGCCATAATCGCCACAACAAATCCAGTAAAGTTTCTTGATCAGCAGAACTACACTTCCTATGAACGGGGAAAATGATAACGAAAGCAATTATTAATGACCAATCATTCAGTCGCATTAATTTGATGTATATAAAGAAAGAAGGAGTGACTTACTTGTAAATAGCCAGTATCAACGAGTGTGCTTGCCATCGAACATTAGTGTTGTTAGTTTCAAGCAAGAAAGTTTGAACGAATTTCGACAGCAGATTTGGTGATACTTGCTTCTGGATTTGTTCGACTAATGCTATGCACTGAGCTTCCTCGAATTTGGCTTCTGTATCCGAATCTTCAGACTTTTCGCGCTCTCGTCTTTCTTTGGTCCCTGTTGTTCCCGATTTCGATTCCTATATCGTACACGTTAAATCATAAATAAGTACCGACTCTCAAATGATTTGAATCGTGAAAGATAATCGGTTAATAACAGAGTGATCGTTCTCACCTTCGGTTTTGTTTCCTTCGATTCTTTTGACTTGTTACTCGAACATATAGCGCACTGTAAAAGCTGTAATACCGTAGGACTAACACCTTCATCTAAAAGTGTAGATATCGTAAACAAATAGGATAACACCGTATTTTGCTCCAAGCAAAACCGCTGCCAATTGCCTGTCCGACTAGTAGCGATTTCTACGCAGGATTTGAGATGTTCGATCAGTTCCACCAAAGAGTCGTACGGCAAATTGATAGAATGCGGATGTGATGATCGTAGAGGCTCGAATCCACCGGCGGCGCAGCATTGTTGTACGGACTGTTTTTAAGTAATGTAGAAGAAAGCAAGTTTAGGGAGATAACTGAAATCACGCGGTTTGATTGGACGATATCAAGACCGCTTGTCTTACCTGAGCGTGCGAGATTAGAGCGTGCAGATCACGCAGCTGCCTGTACTTCTCTTTGTTGCCACATATAAAGAGGAGCAACTTGCGAACTTGCCGTCTGACGAATGGTGTTTGATACGACATCATGTATTCGCAAAGATAAAAATACCAAGGTTGTTCGAAAGCTGGCGGCTGTGTTGTAGCATTTTCGGCGTATTTGTGCACTTGATACGGTAATCTTAACACCATTTCCGTGAGTAAGTCTGGATAAGATTCGAACACATCACCAGCATGTCCTTTGACATACTGTCGCAAAAAGAATGGTGACATGTCCGGTGGAGAAGTTGTAAGATGTTCTTTGAGCAACTGACCACCAAGAATTGTACTCGTTTCTTCTGTCGACGTTCTGTTTTAAAAAGAACAGAACATATAGATAATAACGATAAGAAATGTTTTTGTTACACGTATATTCAACTTACGTTTTCCAATATTCCAATAACGCTTTCAACAACGTTAAACAGTAATCGATTACTCCTGCTTTACCAAGTATCGAAGCCACAGTTTGAGAAACAAAATTCGAATTTTCTGTTTGCGTCTTGCCAGTGTATTTCGATCGAGACATTAAAACGCCTATGTGCGAAAAATATAACATGTTATAAATGTGAAAATCCCAAAGGAAGAGAAATAAAGGAGAGACCAGGAATAGAAAGACGCGGCATTATTGAAAATCTAACACTCACTTAAGAATTGTATAATAACCAAATGAACTTCTCTTTTGTTACTGCGTTGGCATATGTTATTCGTATCCGGTTTATCCATTTCTAGCTCTTTAATCAATATTCGAAGCAGTCGTTCGATACAAGCTCTATCCTTTTCTTCCTGGCCGTCTAGATCGGACGTTAACATTAACAGTACCTAAGAAATAAAATGATAAAGTCGTCGCCAATGAAAGACATTCGATTATGCTACCTAAATTAATGGAAAATGGAACAAGAACTCAAAAGCAAACCTGCATAAACGGTATGGCCAAGACACCAGGTACATTCGTCAAATTTGGCACGAACTGCATAAGTTTATCGAGCAGCAACAATCGAATGGTGTGCAGTTTTGCGATGACCTCACAGTTTGTATCATTCTCGTTTTCTACAGGGTGTTCTTGTTCTGCGTTCTCCTCTTGTTCATTCACCTGATGAAAGAATGTCATTATTCTTCTACTACAACTTTCGAGTTTTCATTTCGCTATTATTAAGATTGGCATGATGAACGGAATTTAAAAAGTAAGGAAAACCAATACACCATGAGTATAATATAATATACTATGCGAAAGTATAATGTACTTTTGCATTAAATATTGTTTCGCGTACAATACAGTGATCAGAAGGTTCAAATTTATGAAGTACATTTCGAAATGCAAAAGTGCATTTACAACCGAAAGTAAAAGATAATGACAATGACGACGACGACGACGACGACGACGACGACGACGACGACGACGACGACGACGACGACGACGACGACGACAACGACGACGACGACGACAATCATGACCATAACCACAACTACGATCACGACCACGAGAACGAAGACCTCGAAGACCACGATGATTACGACGTCAATAACGACAACGACGACGATGACGACGACGATGACGACGATGACGACGATGACGACGATGACGACGACGAAAAGGACAAACAAAAAGGAACAAATATATGGATAATAAAACGACTCTCAATGACGTATAAAAACAGCTACCACCGTTGTATGGATGTCGTACAGGCTATACAGATATGATGTTTTAAAAAATAACGATGTGGCAAGAATAACGGCGACGACGATGGCAATGATGGTAGCACACTTACGGTGAAAGTCGCGTGAAGACCCACGGAATTAGTTGCAGAACGTGGTGTTTGAGTGACTCCAGTGCCTCCCATCGGAGGTATAGAATCGGGAACATTGTCTCCATATGCGGAGCTCCTCCCCGATATATTATGCTCCCCCGTCATGCTGTCTACGGCACTTCCTCCACTCTCGCTTCCACCGCTCTCGCTACCCTTGCTACCACCACTACCACCCTAACATAAAATGTTCCCCAAACATTACAATGACCTAATGTTTATCTTTTTTTTTTTAATTTCTTTATAGCTCCATCACCCCTTCAACACTTTCTCTCTCCGTCTAAGTTACACACGAGACAGAGCATAGAGTAGAAAAATAAATAGCACTTTTACCGAGAAAAACGACTCGGGAAAGTGAAACGCTTCGCTTACTTGTTCCGCGGGAGACGTTCGTAGGGTGCTGCCATCCGTAGCAGCCGTCGATCCTTCGTCGTCAGAGCCTCCGGCAGAAGCGGTCGTGTCTGAATAATGTCCTCCACCTTCTTGACCCTGGAAGAAATGTTCTAGTGTATTTTCTTCTTCACGAAATCAAGTCACACCTAATCATATCTAAATTCGTGACATATTTATACCTGATTCGTATTTTGAATTTGAACCAATCCCTGTGCCGCTAACGCTTGCAGATTCTGCAACGCTGATCCACTCAAGTTTTGAAGGCTCTCCAAACCTTGCAGATTTGACAGACCTTGTTGGAATCCCTGCCGTAACGTCTGCAAATCGTTATTTCCTCCTTCATGATCTTGTAAACTAAGTGCGATTGCGAGTTCAACCATCGTCGCCTCGTCATCGATGTCTGGTGGTACATCCAATATCTGTGGGAAGCTTCCTGGACCAAGCAACGATTCTAACGAATTTACCGTTCTTCTAACGATGGGGCCGCTGCTACTACCAGTAACAGAGGAACTAGGCCCACCACTAGCAGAGTTGCTGCTAGTCGCAGCAGAAGATGATGCCATCGCTACACTGGGCGCTGCGGAAGCAGTGGAACCTTGACTACCGCTCGTCGCAAGCATCATTGCTAGAGGATCGACTAAGAATCCTATTGGTATAATTTCTAGTTGCTGTTCCAACGCTTCTCGATCTATCATTGACGATGTAATTGATGATGTTGTTGTTGTCGTAACCTCCCGATGCGACTGCACAGATGAAGTTGGCTTTTCCTCTGCATCTGTGGCCGTTCCTAAAAATTTCAACACAAATACATCCACGGTAGTCGAAAATCAACTATATACGAATACTTCGAATTCACCAATACGACTATTTCTTTTATTACCTGCAGCGTTAGAATTTGCCGGATCCGGTATATACACGCGTCTTTTCTTGCATCTTGGTCTGAGAACACGAATTATCGCCTGTTTAGCGCTGAAACTAATTGTAGTGTCTGACGAGAGTAACAATTGCAGATATAGCTTGGCAGCTAGAGAAACGTTTTTCTCAACATCGCACGTCGCAAATGCATGAATAATGTCAATGATTGCATGAATGGTTCCTTCGGCGTGGGTTAATCCTGGCACTACCACTGGGGCAAGGGCCATGTTCTTCGGATAAGCCATATGTAAGGACCATAATATATCTATAAGTTGCACCACTAAATGCTGTGGACTTCCCTCTGTACTTCTACAGAACTGCTGACCGTTTTGTCGATCCTTTTCGAAAATCGGTACTGGCCATCAGATAAAAAACAATAGAATTAGTGAACGTATGGAGAAGAAATTACAGAAGAAGCAAAGGTATCTACAGCAAGAGAGAGATAATGAATGATGGTTTGGTTTGTCATACCGTCGATTTCCTCTATCGCTGTTTTGTTCATCGTATAATGCTCGGTAAATTTGGCAAGGTTTTGTGACCGTGAAATGGAGATACTCCGAACAATAAGTACAAGTCTATAGAAGTTTTCTGCATCTATATCACGAGGGTCGCCTAGCTCTCTCATCGATTTCAGAGAATCCAATACGTGGGATAACAATACATGATCCTAAAAATATAGATTTCTGTTATTACTCATCAGTTAGAATAGCTTAAATCTCGTTAACAAATAAATAGAAAATGTAGTTTACCTTATGCGAATGGTATGCTTGTTTGGTTGAATGTAGAGCAGCGAGAAGCGCAGTTGTACGCATTTGTACCGATGGAGGAGTTGGTAGTATCAGTAGTCTTGACGCTACATCGATAGCAGTTGCCTTTAATGTGAGCTTGCACTCATCGTTCGACGATACGTCAAACGACAGTTCTAAAACTTCCAGAATACTAGCGACCAATCTACGAGAAAATGATATTTTGGATAACGTGATTCTAGAGTTCGAAATAGAAATCATTCTACATTTTTAACCACTAACGACGATTCTATAGGTTGAAATTGTATTTCAAGTTGCATTTCTTACCTTTCGATACTAAGGGAATTGTCCTTTGTGGAGCTAAAGCATTACGTAACCATCAAAATTTCAACGATTTCGCTAGATTTCGTGACTAAACACTACTATACTTTTTAACGTTTATCGTATTTAAGTACCTGTCGACAGATGACAAAGAAGTGGGTGCAGCAAGAGCATTGTCGGTGTCGCTATTTATTGTAGTTACCGGCGCCGACGTTGACTGACTAGTCGGGGTATCTTCTATTTCCTCGGGCCAACCGAAAGCATCTTTAGTTTTACCATATCTAAAGAGTACCAGGATATTTATGAATATTTACAGATGTTCAGCATCAAAAGTAACCGGTTTAGGCGGTGACAGAGTGTCGTTAACGCGAAATAAGTGTTATAATACGTACATTTTAATTGAATCCACCATAATGACACCTTCAGGGTCTTGAGACGGTCCAAAAGTTATAGTTAATTTTTTATCAGCTTGAAGACTCTCTTCTCGCGTCAAAGGTATGTCGAACCAGCGGCTTTTGTTCAAAGTCGTGCGAATGTTTCTACCGAATACCTAAGAACATAAAAAAAGAAATTAAGAAGGATGGAATGAGGTGTACGGAACACTCTTACCGTAGGGTAGAAGACAGAATCATACGTTACCTCGATATAAAGTGGAGCTCTTTGAATGTCTTGATTTCCAAGCAGCACTCTAACTCCTGTCATGACTAAAGCAGCATCGTTATTGGTCACTTCGACACTAAATCCCATTGCTTTCGTTGAAACAACGTACATTCCAGTTGTGTTGAGCCTATGTTTGATTTGCGCCACGTTGTAAATTTGCAGTAAATCATTGCCGCCGAATTCAACATCGCTCATCGTTTGACAATGTTCGAAAAAGTCGATAGGGAAGGTAACGGAACTAGATGGTTTGGTGGTTTTGATAGTTTTCTTCTTTCGAGCTGGCTTCACCGTGGCCATAGTACCCACAGGTTGGACAGCAGGCGACATCCAGTACCCGGTATGATCCATTCCAGCTGTATAAATTCTTAAACTGCCATCTTCACATAACAATATTAAGGTAGTGCGATGCTCGGTGTTCGTGCTTTGATGTCTTATCGCAACCATATCCATGATCTTTGCTTTTGCAGGGATAACTTTAATCTCCTGAATCATTATCGTGTCAGGTTTGATCATTAATATCACTGGATTATTGCTCGTTTGTAAGACCGAGCAAATCAATCCAGGATGATTCGGTACCTCGCTCCATTGACACAACGGCTGCGGCTGATTGTTGTTCGATTTATTTCCATTCGAATTTTTGTTGCCAGTCGGATTGATTTGGAACAAAATCGTTAACTCAGAATTCATGCGCTTGAAGGGCGCGATGAAACTTTTACCGCACGCGTAACTAAAGAAGAGCAACTGCAAAGCGTGCGAATAATAAATCGATACACCACCACCGCCAACTTGTCCATTGTCTTTTATTTCTGGATGATACACGTCGAGAGTGTTAGTCACATAAAAAGGTCCATGCTTTGCTGAACTTTCCTCGTCCATTGCCTGACCATAAATGTAACCAGCCGAGGACATTATCAGTAGATAAAATACACCATCTTCTGCGTGCATGAACGTGCAATCTCGTATCTTTCCGGTCGGCACGAGGAAGTAATATTGAGGACAAAGAGCATCTTTTCCAAGATCATAAATTTTCACGAAGTCCGCGGTAACCAATGCCAATTGAGTTTGCGATCCAGGCAGCCAAATAGCTTTTACAATGAAATTCCCAGTTTCTAACTGAGGGTGGAGAACTAGATGATCGGATACTGTTCCAGAGGTATTGAAAGTCAACACGTGACAATCCTTAAACCCACAAACCGCCAGGAAATCTTCGTTCCACTGATTCCCGGTTACCGATAGCACGGTAAACGGTACGGGTGCAGATGCAAGTCTTGTTAAAGTTAATTTTCTTTTCGACGAATCGGCTTGCTTCAATAGCGCACTCAACTGCAACACGGTTATCTTTCCCTTCTCATGGGACACTGCTAAGTGTTGCCTTTTACCGTGTGGAGACGACAGACAGCACATAGCAACGCGACGAATCATATGCGCGGATAACAACTGTCTGATAGTTTGTCCTTGATCGCCTGAATAGTTCATTCGTACATTTTCGAAAGCACCTTCTTGCGATCCCAATGTGGGAAGCATCAACCGATCGGTATATTCAAATTTTTTATCGGCTGTGTGCAATTGTTTCAATGCCATTTGAGCACGGGCATGACAACCAACCGCTGAATTTCTTCGACAAGATGCATCCACAGCTGGCACTAGTGCATGCGTCAAGTCTACCAGCGACGAAACTAAACCACTTTTCCAAAGGTGACCGTATATCCAATCTTTCGACGTTCCCAGCTGTTTGGTTAAATACGAATTCCTTTGTTTCTCGTGACTTCTCTCATTTTTGTCGTAAAAGTACAAAGGGCTAGAGGTTCGTCGTCGCAAACTACTCGTCACATGTTCTCGATTCTCGAGGGATGACCCGAGCGCGTTAGCGTAATTTGTATTACTTGCACTGCCACTGGCAACAGTTGCACCGACTGAACCACTACCTTCAGCGGATATAGTAGTTGCATTTCCAGTACCGACAACGCCACCGCTGCCGCCGCTGCCACCGCTTTGGTGTTCCGACATTTGTGGGCTGCGTTTAGTCAGTGCCTGACAAGAACCGTCATTCTTGGCACCGCAATCGCAAAAAAAGTTTCCGTATTTTGCATAGGTCACATCGTGTCCTCGATGACAAACGCGTGCACATATCGTGCAGACACCGACTCCGTCTAGCATATTACAGGTGTGGCAATGATACCAATGTTGGTTCATGAATTCCTTCTGAGTGATGCTAAACGTGCATAGCTTGTTGCACAGGCTGTCCTCATCTGAGTCTTCAGCAGCACTATCCTCGTCCTCGTGAGGAATCTCGTCGATCCAATCGCCGTCGTTAACATCGTTTGTCGGTGTATTACCTTCCCATGGTGGACTTGTTGCTCTGTCTTGCGAATGCAATAACCGAGGACACACTGCATTTATTACATCCGCTATGTAATTCAATATACAGCAACCAGCTTCGACGAACAGCAACTGCTTGTCCAAACTTTGAAGATCTTTGTTCACCAGCTGTTCCTTGCATAACTCGACCCACTCAATCGCAGCTTTAAACAACAGAGAGTGTCCTTTCTCAGAGCCTGCATCTGCCAGCGTGGACATGATATTCATTAATTCTGAGAAACCGTTACCCTCGATCGCAGGGGATAGAATATGATATGCTAGCGGCACAAGTGCTTGCAAGATCGTAACTGGTACACACTCATCTACGTCGCTCTGTTCCTTGACTATGTAATTCGTAAGCGCTCGCAAAAGTCGACTATTTTCATGCACGGAATGTTGCTGTTGTTGCAGCTGTTGTTGTTGCTGCTGTTGTTGCTGCTGTTGCTGCTGATGTTGCTGCTGTTGATCATCAGTAATACTTGTAGTTTGATTATTACTCGTAGAACCATCCGATAATAAAATTGCCCACTGAACTTGTTCGTTATTTGACGCGTTACTGGCTTCGTCAACTTTCTGCGTTTCTTCGTTCGTATTACCGGCAGCAACGGCAATCAGTGTATTCGCGGTCACTGTGGTCGGTGTCTGTACGTTCGTCAAGGATACACTGGGGGAAATACTCGACGCTCCTAGAATAACTTGTTTTAACCATGTCTGCAGCTTATCACTTTCCACGTGTGCTAAATTCGCTACGGATCCGCAAAGACGGTCCAAGCAGTCATCGTTTCCTTCCTCGGCTATTTTGAATAACATGTTGAAGAAGCGTAAAACATGCGTGGTAAATTGTCGAGACGATCGTGAGGACGTTATGCACAGCAGAATGGACACCAGGGACCTATTTGTACCCGGTGCAAAAAATAAGTCCAAAGCTTTACATCCAACTGGCTTTTCTAACAGCTGTTCCCAATACTTGACACATCGTTTTAAAATCGCCTCATCGACGACAATGTTGACAGGATCTCGTGTATCATTCGTATATTCGATTATCAAATTATACGTGTGACGTAAAACGAAAAGATGTTCTCGCAGCTGTCTCGTTTCAGTGTCGGTATCACCCACGAGTTTCGTTAACGTTTCGGTAGCCATGAACTGCAAGTAATCTGTACGAGCGTCCATGGACAACGCAACCAGAATATCCAGTGCTTGAGAACGCACTTCCGAACCTTCTGGCACTGTAGCGGGACTGTCAAAAGAAATGGAAGAGGTAAACAGATACAATAGTAAAAAAGAGAAACTACAAGAAAATCAAATAGCAACTTACGTGACGTATTCTACTATAAAGGTAACCAAGCTATGCAACAAATTCTTTAATGATGGGTTGACAGAAAACGTTGGATACTCGGATAGTGAGCTCACGTGCTGGTTCACAGTCGTCAAGATGTAACTTTCCGCCGGTATAATGTCGTTCGTGTAAGTATTCTAATATTAATGTTAAAAAAAAGTACTTTAATAAGCTTGAAAAGGGAGATTCAGTAGGAATGACAAATTTGATGTATCGTGCAGCTTACCCAAGGAATATGAGCAATGCTGATAGATTTCCATTTGTCAAGGACCGATTTTACAGAATTTGGTAGAAAAGTGCTTAAAGACGCTTCGGTTGCCCAATTTGCGCCGGCCAAGACAATGATATCATTGAGTATTGAATAATCTCGTGGTCCGTATTTACCACCATCTTGTTCTAACGATTCAATCATTTGGTGAAGTATACTCGAACGGCAGGAACATAAGATAGATTCAGACAGCGAAAGGACATGAGGAAGAATACTAATTATCATTTTGGTTGCATTCGAGCTACCCGTTTCCGTACTTTGCGAACTCCTACGGAAGAAGCGAATCAAATAAAATCGATAGTTTTATGAAACAGGTTCGATTATGACAGTTAACAATCGATTATAACTTACTTCGAATTTTCAACATTCTCGTTTTGATTTTTCGAAATACTTTCGTCGAAGAGAACTTGTAATTTTCCAATAACCGCAGCCAAAATACACAACGAACTAAATTTCGGTAATGCTGTCTTGAGCATTATCTCATCGTTGAAATTCGTCTCTGGTTTCAACGCGGCGATACAATTTTTCGCAACAGTAACATCGTACTTGACAGAATTCACAGTGGATGACACTGTTGTTAGAAGATTACGGGCGTACTGAGCATATATTCCCTGCGTAACCAAGACATCCTACAGGAAAATAAGAAACAAGAAAATAGAAAAAGAATGAGTAACATTTTTGCAATTTCACGAAGTCAATTACAAGAGAATCGATGTTACCTTCATCCAGCTATTGAAGGTCTTATGCGCAGCTCTGGGTCCCCAAATCAAGGAATGTAATAGCTTCGGTCCAGCAGGAATTTCTTCGCCAAGAGCCAGTTTGTCCATGTACGGTGTAGATGGTGGTAATACTAGCAATAATCTGCAGATACAGCAATAAAGATAATTGATTCTCCATTGATTCAAGTATTCTTTCTTCAAAATTAATACCTACCTCCAACATATAGAAAAGCAATATCGAATCGCACATAATTCTGTAAAAGTAGGTGTTTTGTCTTTGCCATCAGCCCCCACCTTTCTTTGCATGTCCGTTTGATTTAGAACATTTAAAATGTTAATTAACGCGTCGACCAGCAGCGGGTACTTTATCTTATCGGGCGTACGTAAAATGAAATTGCAAGCCTATAAAGACAAGTTAACAAAATTCGTTTAAAAGATGATAAACGTTCAAGACACAAGAAAAAGATTCGATACTTAACCAATCCATCCAATTTCGGGGTATCTTGATTATTAAAATCAGTAGTAGAAAGATTATAGAAACGGGGCTTCATTGAAAATTCGTCTTGCGTGCCAAATTTACGGTAATCGTCCTCAATTTCTGCCCACGGCGTAAAAATTCGAGCAGTTTGCTTATTTCCGTCTTTTAGATCGCAAACCAAACTTGTGGCTGAAAATAGATTCCACTGAACCTGAAAAATGCACGTCATATATGCTGGTGAATTGTTCTCAAATGATACGGGAAAGAAGCAAAATGTGTTATTCTTATAACAATAAAAATGTACAAGATTCTTACTACCACACAAACGTATCTTTCGATTTGGTGGCCCTGGTATCTTGCCGTGTCTTGTTCGCATACGAACTCGACGTTGCTTTTGCATTTGGCATCCGTCGTTATTCTATACGATATCGGATAACGTATACGTTTTGTACCCACGTTTAGGAAATAAAACAGTTCGAAAAATAAAATTTACACTGGATACAAGTAAAAAAAAAAAAAAAGAATGTAGAAGAAAGAAACTAGAATAAATGCGGTACAATTGCAAATGCTTCAACACACGATTACGATAAGCACAGAGATGTCATAACGATAACAGCAACAGTAATAATAATCAATATATACATACGTACTTGTTCGAGCAAAGCGGAAGGCGCATCGTAAAGATGTTTCATCATGTATTCGAGCAACAACAATAATCGTGACAACTGCAACAACTGCGAATCCTTCATTGGGGTCCTGAGCGCTTCGCTACAACGTATAACACCGCTTCCGGTTAAGAGCAGCACCGACTTCTTTTGCATAAAATTCAAAGAGTGAAACAGAATCAGAAGCAGCTGTGCATGCTCCACGTTTAAATCTGTAAACGTCATCCTCATTATCAAAGGCATCATCATTGTATCATTGTTACAGAACTCATCTTGAAGCACTTAATATGAAGAAGAAAAATATGATCGTATTTAATTACCTTCATTTTCACCTTCAAACATGGACGCTGGGTCACATAATACATTATCTTTGATGGTTGTTATCAAACGATGCCATATACTTATGCAAGCCGCTTCTTTTTCTGCTTGAGGTTTCAATAGAAGAACCTAGCAACAACGTTATCGTAATTTACTGTTGCAAATTTCAATTCGCAAAAGAAACGTATGTATTTTATAAACAATGCTACACACCTGCACTAAGACACTCAAGGTTCTGGGGTACACTTGAAGAGGCCAAGTAAGCGGACCAGTTGTGCTCTCATTCCAAGGATTCACATTTAGATGCTGAAGAAGTGTATTCTGCAAGCTTTCGCTTAAAGTGTTCCGAGCAAGCAAATTGTATGTGTATCGGCTTAAAGCTTGAGAAAATTCAGAATACATCGTACCCAATGTAGCACCGTAGAAAACCGAAATAGTGCCTGGAAAAGTAAGCGCAATCATCGTTTAACCAAATAAATTTTAATGAAACGCATTGAAACAAATTAAATTGGGAAACCAATTACCGGTTTCGGTCCTCGCAGTCTCATGATCTAAATCCCTGATTATCGCAGCTAATATGACCATCTGTTGTTCAACTAAACCATTCACTACGTATTCCCGCACGTATGAACTTCTACTGCAGATCAGATGTTGATTCATAAATTGGAAAATTTTAGTAGCCAATGAAATATACTGCAACAGAACAACTGGCAGATTAGGCAAGGAAAGAATCAATAGAAAAAGTAGAGAGAAGAGAAACACTCACGCCATGAGGCTCGCGATTGTCAGGGACGATAGTAGTAGTCATTGTACGTTCTGCGCTGGTTTCGTTGCTGGGTTCTTTCGCAGCGTTCGCAGACGATCCATCGGAAGGAGCGATCGTTTCCTCGAACCATAAGCCCAAAATAGGTTCGCTGTCCTCCTCTATCGACATAACAGTTTTTTCTGTATAGTAAGAAGATGCATTGGTTTTATTAATATCGGCTTCCTTTCGCGTCGGTAAGTTATTAGATAACTGACCGCACTAAGAAATTTATCTTTAACCTCCTCATAGTACATGCGAAAAAGACTGTCGCGTCAAAGGAAGAGGCAGTATATGAACGATTTTTCGTAACATGATGACTGTGAGTGAGTGCGCGCATATACAAACCTTCATCAGTAGAATTGTCCGAACAACTCAACAGGTCTTCGTAATATGTCGTGGAATCGGACTGACTCAAAGCATCTCCTTCGAAAGGATGCTTCTGCACTCTTTTTAAGGTACAGGCCTACGATACATTCAGGAAGAGTAACGTAAAAAATACGTAGTTATTATTAGAAAAAAGAAAAATTAAGCGAGATAATAAGAATAGTTTACTAACCTTTCTATAACTGATTGTAGCTAAATAAAACAACAAATGATTGAGCGGTACAGCTTGAAAGAACGTTACCGCCCTCTGAAGTGCACTGGCAGTAGATAGTATATCCAAAGGTGCCGGTTCAGGAGCAACCGTCGAAGAATCATTAACGGCTTCAACCGATACATCTTCTAAAAGAGCACTCATCAACGTGAGCGCGTGAGAAGCTAAGGCTACCGAGAGTACACCAAATCCTTGTTGACTGCAATTCAAGAATTCAAGAGTTCAAAACACACTGATTCCACCGTGATCGTATCATCAGCTTCAGAACACAATATCTTACACTTTCATGAGATTTACTCGAGCTGTTCCATCGCGTGCTTTACTAGGCGATTTTCCTATTTTTTCTTCTTTACTCTTATCCGTAGCACTGAAACTGCTTACTGACAGCTGAGTTTGCAGGCCAGCTACCAGCAACCATACTCCAATCAGTAGATGATTTTGCAGGATCTGTCTTACAACACAATAAGAAATTCGTAATCGTTAATATAAAATTTTTTATATGTGACATCCAGAAAAATCGTCGGTAACGATTCAAAATATATCTCTTACATGACCACCTGCTCGCGTACTGGTTTTGATTACATTTGAAACCAATCCAAATATCTCCAAGCTTTTCTCGACAACCGTAATCGCTAAAGCATCGTATTCTTCTTCGGTATTTTTTACGCATTGTCCAGTAGTTTGCGTTCCAGCAGGGGTATTCGTACTACATTTTGGCGACACTGCATTCGTTATTCCAACAATACTGGATGCTGTTGCACAAGCGATCGAACAATACAGGCAAGAGACGGTCAATGTAGACAATTTTTCCAATTTGCTCGGTGTTAAAGGCTCCAATAATGGTAGAGACAACACGTTGCGAACAACATTAATGTCGCTGCCGACAGAATGTAGACTATGACGAATAGTGTGCGCTTCAGAAGCATTTGCGGGCAAGGTGAAACCTTTTTTATTCAGGTCCGCTTGGTATTTACGAGTGTAACGTGACAAATGAGGTAGATTCAAACAGACGTCCAACAGGACGTCACCAGCGTCCACGTTTCGAAGGATATTAAGATTGTTCGCAATGAATGTCGTCTGTAAAACAGAGAAACCAATAATGAATAAGTATACATTCTACACAATTATTGGTATATATTAGGTGAGGGTACACCAACCTTGATGTCAGAATAAACTTCTTGAGCCACATCTTCATTTGTAGTTTTGGCAGCATTTTCATTAAAATTTTCAGCAAGAGAGACAGGTAAAGCAAAGTCTTGCAAAGGTACTGTTAATCGTTCTAATACGCTACCAGACAAATCATTTAGCATTCGTGGAGATGATTTAACGCACTGTGGTATATTGGAATTCTTTATTGTAGCTATCAATGCCACTTCTTCTGCAGACGATAGTAACGATTGTCCAGTACAAAGGGCTCTAATGGGAAGCAATAATTGTTTAGTACTCAAAGCTGTAGGAGCACCATCTCCCAATTGAACCCGATGTCTAGACAGTTTGTCCACAAGACAAAGCAATAGAACTCTACATGCTTGGCAAACTATCGATAGCTGATTTTTGGAAACTGAAAAAAGACGGAGATAGAAGTAAAAACCACTGGAAGATAATAAAATAATGCTCGTTTATGAATCGTTTAGTTCGTGAGAAACTTACAGGTACTGGCGCAACCGCTAATGTAATCCGCTGCGAGAGCAGCCACACACACGTAAAACGTTTCATATAGTTCATGGCAGACGAAATGTTTTTCGCTAAAAAGTAATAAGACAACAAGAATGAATATCAACTGAAGAACAGTTGATCAACAGTCATCCGTTTTAGGGTTGTCAATACGAGGAGAAAGAACGTTTCTCCGAGAACAGAGGCGAATTAACTCACTAAATGCGCATTGCGTTAAATCACGAAAAACTTACCATCTTACGATACTCTTTGCTAATTCGATGATTTCGCTTTTGTCAAACGACCCTTGTGATACTTCTAATATCGGTTTCATCATCGACGACCATTTGGCCGCCATTTTCGAAACTGATCGACTTTGTTCGAAAGTCTGTCCGTTCCTCTCAGTGTAGTAGTTGCTTAATGTACACAGACATACACACACTTATCTCGCGTGCTTGCTTCTTCGTTTCCGCACATATATATGTTCTTATACGCTTGCGTAATGCCATCAAATGTACGTATACACATGGTGTATACGCATGTAGGAACAGGTACGAGATTGCACTTATGTGTATTGTACAAAAAACACGACACAGAAAAAGAAAAGAAGCAACTGCGACGATAAACGGTAAGAAAAAATCCGAGAACGTAGGAAAAAAGAAGTAATTCACATGTGTACTTATGCGTATTCGTTTTTCTGGCTAAAAATATACAATTACTTCCTTAAATCACTTCTCGTATACCTATGTAGGTACGTATGTCGTGCTTGCAAAGTCTATGTCGTTCGCCAACCTCCTTTACGCGTAGATAAAACTGAAGAGTGGAAACTTGGGAATCAGAATGCGCCGGCAACTCAACCAATTGCGCGTAGGTAATCAGAAACGTGCAGCCAATCGTAATCTTCGTTGATCAATCTCATTGGTTAGGAACAATGAAGTTCGTTCGCGGCAATACTTAGAAATACTTTTCTAACCCTTTCACGAAAACAATTTTCATTTGTTTGGTTTTACGAATACGATTGATTCAAACGATGACTTTCTTTGACTATACATAATAGGTGTATAAAGAATTTCTGCAAAGAACATTGCGCTAATGAACAAGGTATGAAGAAAAAAATTAATGTAGCTCGAAGATGTGAAAGCAGCTCGTCCGTTCTTATTCTTATTATAAGAAATCTAATAATGTTCGTATTAGAATAATTGAAATGAGAAGAAACTGTTACACGTAAACGATACGTTTCGATAAAAAGTATATTTTCTTCGACGCGATCAGCAGCCCATGCAAACAACTATGCATGTATGCATATACATACAGTCAAAAATCTCCCGATTTCATTTTTTCGTTCGTGTCCCTCTAATTCTTCCTCTAAATAGGAACTAATGCATGTTTACGCATCGGGAAAATTTCAATTTAATATCTTCACCTTAATTTCATTGATTTGTCGCCCGATGCTTCATACAGAAGCGATGTACTTAGTTCTGATCACTCTCTCAGCCGAGTATGTGACAATAAAGGGCCATGACGACAACAACAGGTCAAATTTGGGAAGTTAAAGATCGAATAATTTCGACGTTGTCGCCGTCGCGATTCAAAACACATTGTTGAAGAATCTAATATTTCATTCGTATAATTTTATCATCATAGAATTGTTCATTCTCTTCTCATGCATCGTTGGATCGCACTGTATAAGTACACATATGTACATACAAGAAAACAGTTGACCTAATTTCATGATGCGACACTACCGCATTTATAAAATTATCTACATATGCATAACGATAAATAACAAATGATATTTGCATTTCAGCAATAAGACAATAACAATGTCGCATCAAAGGACTTTTTCACTTTTACTTTTTTTTCCTCTAAGAACTTTTACAAGTACTTACGTACAAATATAATTATTTACATACACGAAGTAAAACTATACGTCTATCTTGTTGCAATTTCAAAAATCGTTTATCGAGTCAACAACAATTAGAATAACGACGGCGACGACAACAACAACAACAGCAGCAACAGCAACAGCAACAGCAACAATTTCGTAACTCGTATCGCGCTCAAGGTAGTGATATTCACAGACCATAAATCGTACACGTATGCGTATAAAATAACAGCGAGGACTTCGTATATCGACTTTCGATCGACGGACGGACGCACGTCCTGTCTGTTGGCAGTATCTCAAAAGGTATACTTTAGCGACCGAAACAGAGATTAGATCTGTCCTAAGAATGATTATGTAGATGCATTTTCTTCTATTCTGCTTCGATCATGTCCGTCATTAGTACTCCCTGTTCTTAATCAATACTTATAATTAGTCTGTACCTCAAGAGGAGAACAACATTTTTAAATTAGAACGCAAAAATTGTCCGAAAATGAATTAACTCGCGGACAACTTGTCACAGAAAAGCAATGGAATCCGATTTACAAATCAAGCACAGAGAAAGATCATATTTTCAGTTCATTTGTATTGATCAAAGTTTCATACTCGAGACTTCACACGTAGTAAGAATCTTAGTCATTCTTAACGCTTCGTTCGGTAAGAGTCAAATGCTCTATTATGTTAGAGCAAACGCATCGTGCGTGTAAAAGCGACAGATAAAAGAGTAGCACACGATGCACATGCCTCATTCTACAAAATTCGCACGCGAATTTCGAATCGAAATTTATTTTTCACTCCGTTTCTCTATTCTCGTGATAGAAAAGCGAATATTTTTACAAGAAATGAAGTAAATCCATCATAGTTTAAACTCCACGTAGTTCTGATTAGTCGTGTAAGTATGTGGGAGAGTGATTTTTCACGAGAAAAGATTAACGGAGTGGATGGGTGGGTGTTCACTAAACAGGAGAGGGAAAAAACTGAAAGAAGGAAGAAAAGAAACCGATCAACGTCCATCCCATACGCGCGTGCAAACGCAGAAGAGGCAATTCGGTCGTCTGTATTATTGCGTAGAGCCAACAGAAGAACGATCACTGTCAGTCGACGCGGTATCCGAAAACGGTACAGATGATGAAGCTGGTGGCGGAGAGTCAGATGCCACGTAATGGTCGCGATAGATCTTCGATGACGACTGCAAAGCTGGCGGCGACAACACCATGTTCACATGTTCTGGTAAAGGAGGCAAAACGTTATTTTGAAATTGTCCTGATATATTTCCGACAGGCCGATAATTAGCAACCACAATGATTTTTCCACTTCTACTGCGTGCTTTTCCAACTCCGAAGTATCGACTACTGGCCCAAATCAGTTGCGTGAAATGACCTACGATGAAGAAGCACGCATTGAAATTTACATACAAGAAACGCGCTAAAGATACGAAGTATGCAGCATGAAAGTTGTAGTAAAAGTACCTGCGTTTACATTGGCGTGAAGTATATCTGGTTCTTTTAAGAAATCGTACTGTTTAACAGCAGAATACCAATACGATGCGACGTCTTGTCCAGTTACATCAGTAGGAATAGCTCCGCCTGGTCGACAATAAAGATTTTGTCCTACATCTCGATCGTTTCTGTAATAGAACGTATTTGTGTGCGCCAGTCGATTGGCCCAGGTTTGAGCATACTCGCATAACTGGAAGAAGACAAAGGAAAAAGGAAAAAGTAAAGAACAGTCGGTCAGGATCTAGCGTGATGGCCAGAGCAAAGTGGTTAAATTAGACACTCGACATGACAGTTGCACACTACACTGTCGCACGTCGTTTTCGATTAGTTCGTCGGAAAAGGAGCTGTTACAGTTTTGCGAACTATTCTCCCGAAACGTCCTTAGCGTGTTACCTGCGGCGACATCGTTAACGGTGGTGAGTTGTGTCTTTGTCGATAAACATTGTGCCAGCATAAACATTCCGTAATAAATTCGCTGTCTCGCCAGTCGGTCTCCAGGTCGTTACCGTCATGAGCGATGCTCATCGGCCTGTTACTCAGGATCTACGTGGGTATCGATAAAAAAGAGCAGTGGCAGTATAAACATGCCATTTCTGTTTCAGCCGAAGATAGAAGAAAAAGAAGAGAAAAAAAAAGAACACCTACGTTCGCGTCTCATCCTCGATCAGTATCCTATTACTACACATACATCGATTCCTCTATATTGCATTGTATGTCATCACAGATTTCAGTCTCACCTTTTTCAATAGTTTCGGTCGATTGTCGAGTCGTTCTTCGTTAGCTGTGGCGATCCCGTCATCGTTCAGGACCAAAGAAGCAGATGTCGATCCACAAGTGTCCGAAACTCGATTTGCTTTATACAACTTTGATCGTTCCACTCTCTTTCGAAGATTCTCCAATGCTTTTGCTTCTTCCCTTTTCCTAGAAGGAGGCCAATTAGCATTCGAAGTATGTATCATGCTAATACCAAGCAACGGTGAGTCCTAAAACGAAAAGTGTCGTCGATCACACATTTTTAATTATCTTTTTCAGGCGAGATAAACAAGAAGAAGAAGTGATGAGAGAAAGATGAGGGACTAGGTTCGCGCTTAACAGTAATGAAAAGGAATACACGACACGTTTGCCTGTAGATACGAATATCGAATAGCAGAAAAGTAATGCAGATACTAGAATCATACACCACCTTTCGATGATTACTATCAGCGTTCAGATCAAAATCATTCAAACGAATCGCCGCTTGGCCCAGTAAACGACGGCCAGCGATGCATCGATTACGATTTATTATTTCTTTCTGAACAGCATAGTCAATGAAATAACTCTCGAATTCCATATCGTCGCGACGAGACGATGACAGAAGCTCCGTAGTCTCTTCCTCCTCTTCAATGCCAGCAGCAGCAGCAGCAGCAGCAGCAGCAGCGTCGAAGTTACGATTCATTTCGCGCAACTCCATCATAAGACGATTCTCTATGAGATACGTTCTTCACAAATAATCGTAATTATTCGTTATTCTCCGTATTTTGTATGGTTCCACGTAAAGTTGAGCGTGGTTACCGGCTGTTGACCGACGACTACCAAGTCACTTTTGACTGTCTCCTCGATCCAGCCTCGTCTATTCATCGTCCTTGCGCGTTTACATACACCTACATGCACACAGCAGGGACTAAATTCGCGTCGACGCATTCGATCGCTTCTGCTAAAATTCGTGCGCCTTCTCAACGCGCTGCCGCACCAATACAACATAGATCTACGTACATATATGTACAATACATAATCAGGGCCGTATACGTTCCTTTCGTCATTAATATATACAGGGATACAGGTATCCGGTTCGAGTTTCATACATATGCGGAACGCTGCGGCAACGATGACCACCGCAGTTAGCTGTATTCGATCGGTTTCTTGCGTATCAGATCAACACTTTTCGTTTCAGCAGTTCTAGCAGATCAACTATTCAAATGATTCCAATTCAGAATGGTTTTGTCGAAAATCAAACATGTTTGCATAGGTATTTCAAGCAGAAAAGGCCCAGCAGGATCAACGTATCTGAAGCAGCGATAGCTGTTCTGCCCGTGTTGCATATAATTTACAATTAATAGACAATTATGTAGTGGTCACTCGATGAAATAAATGATGCTGCAATTAATCAAAGAATAACATTTCATTTCATTTGCTCTTTTCTCATGAATAATCTCACAGATATCACCGAACAAGTAGTATCGATCGTTCGAATCTCGATATAAGCGAGGACAGCTAAGAACTATCTACCGGACCCATGCCGGACCTAAAATGAACATATTCAAAAATCACTTTTCAAATTTTCCTATCTCCTTTCAACTTCTACATTCTAATTTCTATATTTTTCCAAAATTTCAATTAATTTTATATCATTTCTCTGTCACTCTACAATACCGACTCTTCGGTACAGGTTTTAACAAAACATAAAAAAGAAACAATGAACAACACTGATTTCATTCACTTGTGAAGCGCTTAAATGGTTTACAATACGACTAAAATACTGAAAATAATACTTAGTGTCCCTGCAATGTTAATGAACGCTACATTCAGTTTACTAACTAATATTTAATAATTCAACAATTACTTACATCTTTAAGTACTAAATACGAAATGTTTTCAATACTGAAGCTGTGACTATGTTTAAAAGGTTATTCAATTTTTCTATAAACTTTCCAAACGCTTTATTTGAACTGACCGTTCACTATTATGGCGTAGACTCCACTTTGGCGCCAATTCCTGAATGTAGAATAAACACATACCAGTATATTTCAATTAAATTACAATTATTCCCGAAAATTATTGTAACAAATCACAACTCAATGTATACACTGTTAATTGACATGAAATAAGGAACAGAGAGTAGACAGAAACTGGTTAAACATTTTTCAAAATATTTATCAATGAAATTTTTAATCACATATTTAGTAACTGTAGATTATGCTAATAATAAAAAGTTAATGAAGGTATTAGCGATAATTAAACGAGGTTATACCTCGATATGAAAATGAAACACATCACAGTATTCATACAGACTGAAAAGTGACAACGCAACCAATCTCTCCGATTGTCACCGAGTGAATAACGTCCTTCTATCACAATCTGATGACTAACGAAGCCCGTTCGAATTACAAACACTGAAAAGTTAATTGTTTATCAATTTATGAACAATCTGATGATGTAGAATTACTGTAGAGTCTTTACATGTCACTATGCAATGATAAAAATCCATGGAAATTGTTCATTTATTGCAAAAAAAACAATATTTTAAGGAATTGAGATTAAAACGGTATTAGTGGCGCCATCTAGCGGCGGCGCTCTGGGTCAACTTTTAAGAACATACATCGATGCTACCGCCATCTAGCGGTGAAACTTATAAACTAAAGCTCAAAATCCGAAGTTTAGTTCCAAGCCACTGCCGCTAGATGACGCTAGTATCGCTCGCAAAGATCGTTCAGGATCGTACCATCAAGACCCGGAGCCCCGTCAGAAAAATGTTTTTCAAAAGTTTGAACAAAGAATAAATTAATAATGTTATTATACAAAACGATAGCAGGAGGCCCTAGTTAATTATAAATGACACCTATGTGCAGACAGAATAGTAAATAACGTAAGAAATAAATAAAGAATGATAAATTGATTGTTATCGTTTAAATAGTTAATTGTTAATGTAGTTATCGTTATAATTGGAACCTAATTTTCTCAGTCTACGTAATTAAGTACAATTTATCATTATAAATATACAGTTAATTGGTTTTTTAGTATTTGAATATTTATTCTTTTGAGGCACCGTCTCAAATATTACGGTCCTGAATGAAAAACCGTAGTTCGCGGACCGCCGCTAGATGGCGAAGTTGTCGCTAGCAACTTTCCTTAAGGGCCGTATCATCAGGGTGCGGTTCCCCCTAATCATTTTTCAAGTGCTCTTTTTGCAATAAATAAACAACTTTTATCATTCAGTATCTTCGAAGAATATATTATATAGCTCCTGTTGCAGCTTTGCCTTCTAAAAGTTAAATAAATTATTAAATAAGTAGACTATATAGAATTACAAGGATTGCTAGATAGAAAACGTAATGAATACGATGTATAAGAACAAATATACAATTATATTATCCATTAGCATTACATAATGAATTCTAGTGACATTACAGTAATGTTACATTTATAAATTTCAGATAACATAAAAAATAAATTAATGTTTATATTTGAATAATATTTAAACGATATCTGATGCGTTCAGTAACTCCGATTCTTTATCTTCCTCCATAGTATTTAATTTACTGTTGGACCCAGGAGAATTCAATTTAGTCAGTTCAGGTGTTAATCGAACCGTGGTTCCGTGTCGACTATAGTCCTCAATTTCGCCCACCGGACGTTCAATATCTTCTTCTACAGTCTTCCTGCATTTATTCTAAATCGAACAAATTTGAAAATTTAATTTACAATTTTCTGTTTCCTTTTATCTCACTTTTCTTGAGAAATTCTGGGGTGTTACCTGAAGGATCTTAAAAAATTCTGTTCGGAACTCTTTACTGCACGAAAAGTACATGACGACGTGAATGGCAAAATTGCAAAGCTCTGCTACAGCGGCGAATGCTCGAAATAAACGGTACCCAACGTCTGTGATATCGTAATCATGATACATGAATGGAAGAAGTATCGATGGTATCATTGTCACTATGAAGCATACTGCCATGACCGACATCAACGTAGCTAAATGCTGTTCTTCTCTGAAAAAGTGATTCACACGCGATAACGAAGATCGATTGCTGGAGCGCATGCAATAGCTATTTAACTTTCAGAAGATTTGAACGTTATTTTGTGGAATTTCGTATTACCATAAAGAGGGTAAAAATATAGTACCTATACCCTCGATTGCGAGTCAAAAGGGATGCGTCAGGAACATTCGCTGCGCGATATTTTTCTGAGACCGATTGAAATTCTCTCTTTTTCGCGTTCAAATGCAAGAATCTCCTAACGACGACGCTATTTAACAGAAGAAGAATTATCGTCGGACAGAGACGTAAGACGACTTCCACGATCCAAACGTAGGCGCTCCATAATCCAGTTCTCGTGATCGAAACATTTTCGCGTAAGGTGAAAAGCGTGCTGCTAGCCTCCCGTTGCTCATAAACCGTTCTCATTCCAGTGAATGGAGCGCTTACCTAAAAATTGATTCATCCCTTAGAGCCTGAATTAAAAAGGAACACACTGTTATCTAATACCGCGAATCCAAGAATAAACGAGCATAGGACGAAAGTGTTGCAGTTCTTGCGAGCATTCCTGCTGCGTATACGAGCAGGAAAGAAAATGAAGATGTATCGATCGACGATCAGACAGGTCATGATCAAGATGCTGGCAATGGCAAAGGTGTTAACCGCGACCAGTTCCAAGTGAGCATGGTAGAATACCGACGGGTAGTTGTTCCTCATTCCATATCCCAGCCTTAACACTGAAACAAGACACTTTGTTATCATAGTAATGTACTTCCTCTATCAATTTTCTATTACAGTACAAACTTATTGGTATCCAAGATATTAAAACCCCCACGTGCGCCGATGCAAGACCTCTCAAGTATAAGTACGCGATTCCTCGAAAGATGGGAGAGGATAATACCACCAGTATCAAAGTATTTCCAACAATCCCGCATGCCACGATCGTTGGAATAATTACTCTGTAGATAATTCTGAAGGAAGACCTAGTCTCCCGAAGAGAATGATCTTCATTGATATCTGGGATGTCGTTCCATGTAGTGTTTTCATTCTCACAGCACAAAAGAGTCCTAAACATGATAAAAACCGTGAGAGACGAGATTGCAAATTCGAGGATTAATTTGTATACAAGCCGGCGGAGCGTTCTTAGCGTTTTGGGAGGTAAACTCGCTCTTAAAAACATACCCTTTAATAACTCCTGTTAACATGCTGAATACCGATCGTGTTGCGTGTTTTCGAGGAAACTGCAGCACGATCAAAAAGTCACATGGAAATTCTTATCTCTATGTAAGGTGAAGATACTGCGGTAGATGCACAACAACTGCGAGATTCATCCCCGATGAACCAACCACCGAGTTTCCCCCGTTGAAAAAAGCCGATGTGGCGCATGCTCTCTAAACGGCTTTGCTTATTGTTGCAACCCTCCAAGTATATTTACTTGTGCATTATAATTACATTCAGGTGCCCTTCGTCGGACCAACTTAGTTAAGGATGTAATGGAAGCATGGCTCGCTATGAATTAATGGTTTTTCCTGTCCACGCAGAACGATGGCTCGCCGTGCAACAGGATCGATGATCGTGGACGATCAAACAGCAGATCGTCTACAATAGAAAGCTTTAAATTGGCTTTAAAACCTTCACTTTCTCCGCGGTATTCCCTGAAAAGGACGTCCAGCTAATAGATGAGCTACAGATTACCAAATATCAAGCTTTAAGTGGGGTCAGCCAGTATATAAATTCAAAGTGAAACCACTCGGCTCCTCAGGTTGCCTCGTCATTTTAAAACAATATTCGCTCGTCAGACGGTTCTAACGAGTTGCTGACAAGCTACGAGGATGAACGTGATACAGCTCCTCCGGTAATAACAAGTTCCATTTTCTCGATTCTCAGCATTCTGAGCTGATTCAAACAAAATTTATTACTTAATTCTGCTTAGGGTAGCTCTGTTTCTTCATTTTTGCGTCACAATACCATGGATCTCGGCTTTGAACGACTCTTGTCCTTGTCGGCTTATTAGCGAGTGTCCCAATGGATCTGAAGAACTTTTCGGAAAGGGCCAGTTGCCTGTGTTGCCTTGTGAAAGCGACCATCTAACAAGGTGTTGCTCAACTATTCCGAAATCGATGGAATCTGCGATTATACGTGAATCTTCTTCGAAGGACGAAGTCATGGACGCTGAAATAGATTCAGCTGAGAAACTAAAATTATCGGCGAAAAAAAGTACAATTTCTGAAAATTCTACTGAATATTCGGCGGATACGTTGCAGACAAATTTAGAAAAATTAGCGGAGATACCTGTACCATCTTCGGTAACTGTAAAAATCGATGATGAAGTAACTGATAGTGATGTGAAAACATTAATGAATTCAAAGCAGAAACCACTGCAACAAGTGTTTCCAAGAGTAGGTCCAGTTCATAGGGTTCTTAAGGTTGAAAGAATATTTAACGAGAGTGCAAGGAATTCTCCACTTCCACGTGAACAGATAAGCCTGAAACATAAACAATATCAGTTAGAAGTGAATAATAAGTTTATGAACTCGGAAATCGCGTCGGAAAATGTCCAGGATCTGATCGCGCAAGTGGCTAGATTCGAAAGTTTCAGAACGCTTCCCAAGAGACCCGACTCACTTCTGACAAAAGATTCAAAGAAGCAAGAACAGAAGTTCCCAGGGAATATTAACTCCCTGATCCCTGGGAAAGCATCCTTAACCAGAGATTACTATCCTAACGTAAACTCAAAGTTTCCGCCGATACTCAAACGCGTGGTTGAAAAATCGAGCGATCCCCTCGAGCAGAAAACCTCATTAGGAACGCTCCTTACACTCGATGGAGCATCCATTCGAGCGATCAACGAAAATGCAAACTCGTCGAGCAATCTCGACGACCATACGTCGATTAAGAGCCTATCAGATCCGGAAGATGCGGAGAATATTAAACGCGTTACTCGAAGCCACGCCTCGGAACTCGACGAAAAATCGAGGAAGGAGACGAAGAATATTTCCCTCGTTAATGTCGAGAATCCAACTGTAAAGCAAGATGAAAAGAAGGAACTCCTTTTGGTGAAGGGATTTAAAAGACCGCCCAGAGTTTTGCCAATAAGAAACCTACGAAACGAGCAACAAACTTCCGGTAAATTCGCAAACTCCAGAGAAAGAGCAAGAAGCTTATTCGACAAATCGAACGAGACGAGGAGGAGACAAGTGTCCTTTATCATCAACAGGAACGATACTAGTCTGAAAAAAAATAATTCGGGGAATAACACTTTTGTAGATATGGAAAAAGTGGAAAATGGATATGGCAATTTTAATAAAAACGAAACTATACCGGTTGCCGAAGAACACATTCCTCGATTAGTCGATAAAAATGTTACTGACTTCATAGAAATTTTATAACGAAGATGAAAAAAGCTGTGTTGACTCCAACCTAACCTGCGATATTAAATTTCCTTATATGGAATAAATTCTAGACGCAAATTTTTTTTATAAATATTTACTTCCTTTTTAACCTTCACCTTTAGATATGCTATACGATTCATCTTCTCGGAGCAGACACCAAAAAAAGCACGTGAACGCGTCTGGGTAGAACATGTTTATATTCTATTAATAGCTTCGATAAAAAATTGTTCAATCAATTGTTTAATGTTTGTAGCTGAGGTGAATGATGATGAGGATGTTATCTAGAAGGTAATTAAAACTGAAGTAGATGATCTATTAACGTTAATATTAATACTTATAATAAAAATGCAAATGAATTCTTACATTACCTGTTCCCGCATTTTTTGTCACCGCTGAATTTAAATCACTCATCAAAGTCGGAATAGTGGCGCTACTGTAGCTTCTTCGATAATGTCCAACATCGATAATTTAGGGGGCAAATATAAAATAACTCCAACAGTTAGTAAAGTGATTTTTTTCAAATTAAGCATGCGTATACTAATAGAATTAGTTAACTACATTGACAGAGAAACGAAGAATTAATTTTTGTTTACTTTGTCCAATATAATTTTTCGTCGCTGAAGTTGGCAGTACTTTAGCGTCATAGAAATTTAAAAATAACGGCTCGCGAGGAGTAGTGTATCTAATTATTTATAATTAAGTGTTTTACTTTTATACTATTAAAAGAATGGCAGAATTTAAGACTCCGACGACGCGTAGATACAAAAGTAGAGTACAAGACAATCCAGAATTGCAAACGCCTATTAAAATACCGGCTTCTCCGTTCCTAGAACAGATAGGTTATGGATGCGGTAAAACTTTCAAATACTTCACTTTATTAACACCTTTATAAAGATCATTTTAATAGCTACTTATATTTTTAGGAGTCAGCGTATTTAGTTTGGAACGATCTCCAAAAGTTGGTTTTACTCGATCGCCGTGGGCGATAAAAAAAAGAAACCGTAAAGTTCCCGAAGACAAAAAGTACAATGAACGTATTCGTTTTGAGGCTGAAGTACTTCGTAAGCTAAATCATCCGAATATCGTGGGCTTTAGGGCATTTACTGAAGTTTCGGACGAACCATGCCTGGCAATGGAAAAACTAGATAGTTCTTTAGGTATAATCAAATATACCATACCAATTTTTATTTTGTATAATGTATATATAAACTCTGTATACCAAACTAATTTTAGGAGATAAAATAGAACAAAAGTTAGATGCTTGTGAGGATCAATTTCCTGCCAAAGATATCATGAAGATAATGTTTGAAGTTATGAAAGGATTGGAATATTTGCATCATACTGCACACATTTTGCATGGTGATATAAAGAGTTATAATGTGTTGGTGTCTGATAACTATAGCACAGTTAAACTCTGTGACTTCGGAGTGTCTCTGCCACTCACAGATTCTTTAGAATTAGATTCATCTAAAGGTAACTTTATGTATGTTGGCACAGAATGTTGGAGTGCACCTGAAATAATATATGGTTTGTATTTAAACATTTCTAAGTTAATGTATGCAAGCAATTGCAATATAGATGCATTATCAATTTCTTCAGAGGATGGTCCAGTTACAAATAAGGCAGATATTTGGGCCAGTGGACTTGTTATATGGGAAATGATTGCTTTGGCAACACCTCATCTACAGAATCTAGAATTGGATGATTCTCTTAATGAATCAGTCTCAGAAATGCAAATTACAAATGACACAGAAGGCAATGAGCATGATGTCAGCATGGATGATAGTATTGCTTTTCTTAAAGACACAGTCTATAGCAGATATGGTAAATATTTGAATGGCACATGATTTAGGACTCTTTTAAAAATTAGAACATTGAATAAAATGTATTAATACTCACAGGTACCCGTCCTCCACTACCTGCCATTGAATTAAGCAAAGAGTATGACAGAGTGCTTGAGCTATTTTTCGCATGCACTACCATAGATTACAAAGTTAGACCCAGTGCTAAAGGTCTTGTTAACTATTTTAAAAAATATGTATATAAGATTGATAAATGATCTCGTTCTCTTTTCAATTATTTTGATAAGAAAATGTTTTATAATTATTTTATAAGTTCTTACAGCTAACAATAACAAGCAACATATATTTTCCTTCCTCTAAAAATATTACACAGTATTATTGTTGTAATAAATATTTTACTTTTATAACAAGTTTTCACGCCTTCTTACAATAAGATAATTATCAGTAAGAGAATAATTATTATTATTATTATACCGAGTATAATACTAAGTTTAATTTTTCTCTGAAAAAATGTTATGCATTTAATAGTATAGTTAGTTTCTTCTAATATACTTATTATATCATACCTTTCTATGCCTACGACTTCTTTTTTCCGCTATTTTAAGATCAGTTCGACCGCTATCTACATTATCTGCAGTTCTTCCAGCAAAATATTCTACGTTATTTAATTGTTCTCCCTATTAAACAAAAGCACGAAAATTAAAAATTCAAACCGGCATGCATTTGAAAATCGTTTCTTCACTGGCTGTACTCACTTGCTTTTCAATCATAAAAGCCATTTCAGTAAACATATCCCTGACTTCTGTGATAGATTTTTCTAATTTTATTATATCTCTGTGTCTGCTTTGTATGTCCCACAATTGCTGCCTTGCAACTCTACTGTCTTCTAAAATCTATTCAAAAACAGGCTTGTTCGTTTGTATTTTATACAACAGCATAATACAATGAAGCTCTCTACTTACATTATCTACAAATAAACTATTCTCTTGAGAATCGAGTAGTTTGTCGAGATCTTCGCTCAGAATATGTTTCCTTACTAAAAAATACAAATAAATGTATAGTGTATTTTAAAAAGAAATATCGAAATTTATTACAAAAACATACTTAATATTTTTTGCTGATGTAAAAGTAAACGACATTTTTCGTGATATCTCAACATGGATGTATTATATTCTTCCATAACTTCTGAAAAGAGTCTGAGCATCGTTGTGTATTGTAATATTTTAATTCGCATATATGCAGGTCCATCTCTTACACTAAATAAGGTCAAATCATCAATGGGACCAATTTCCTTTCCCATTTCTATAAAAACATATAAAAAATTATACTATGTTTTTTCGTTGAATGATTTGTCCCTCGTAAAATGTAGATATTTTTAATCAAAGCGCTTTCCCTTTGGAATACGATATATTTTCGACTAACTAATGCGTCGATTATTTGTGTAGATTATTTGTGAAAACTCATTATTCATGCATTTTTCTTTCTGTTTTTCATAAAAATGCAGTGCGTGGGAGTGCATATGCATCTCCAACGAAAGATTTCGCAACGAATCTAATTGGTTGGTCAGTTTCCCGCTTCCGAATGGGCGCCAGAGTGCTTTGTAAAACTTTTCATATTTTGAACGAGATGGTCTGCGATAAACAGTCGACAAAATTTTCTGTTGGTGCACACTATAATGGTTTTATAAAATTGTTATCGATACGTACCCAGAAAATGATAACCTGAGACCATAATTTTTCTTTATCAAACGATAAGTTAAGGTTATGTTTACATTTTGCACGATGCCCGAAGAAATGTGATGATAATTGCAGTTCCGTTTTAAAATGATTTAAATCGAACACAGTTATTACCATGGAGTCTTTAAAAATATTTGACGATTTTAAATTCAGTGATCTGAACGAAGACTGGATACAATCCGTTTGGGATACAGAATTTATGATTTTTAATGAACCACCTGATGAATATCTCATGTTCTTGGAGAGTGAAGACATGAAATTACTTTTGCACGAATCTTGTATTGTTGTGAAAGCCTGTTTGACAGAAGGAAGAAATCAGAATGATCCTGAACATAACTGTTCAGAGATATCGTGGAATACATTAATTATAATGGATGTAAAGGTACGTGCTTTGCTAGCTGTGCTGGGTTACGTAATGAAAAGTGGCCAATGCAAAGATGCTGATGAAGGCTCAAGACAGTTGTGTATGTATGCCACTAATTTGTATTTTGTACTATTGGCTATACCTGGCAGTAGTGCATTTAACGTGTTTCATCCAAACTTGTATCAAAGAGCTATAGAAACATTAAAAATATGCTCAGAGAGATTGCAGCCTCTTGTAAAGAAACGTGGTAAAGGAATGACTGTGGATGTATTTAATTTTAATGACGAGTCAATGACTGATAATTTACTTTTACCCAATGAAAAAGAAGCTTTAGAAAAAAATCTAAATGTTACAGTTTGTAATCTTATTGTGATGATAGAATCATTCTGGTTTAAGGATTATGTGCAGTCCTTAGATATTACTATTCATGGATTACTTGAAATAACAAAAGTAGAAAATGATTGTATGGACTTTCAATGCGTTAATAGGCAAAGTGGTACTTCAGAAGCATCATTGTTACATAATGCTTATATAGCTTTACAACAGTTATGTGATAGTAGACATGGACCTATTAAAGTAACTATAACATTTATAGCAAAATATGCATTACCTCGTTTGTTGTGCAATCATACAGATACACAAACAAAGTTCATCACAAATGTACGTGAAAGTACTATCAATTTTTTAAAAGAGCTATTAAATACATATGAGAAAGAGGCTAGTCCTGCAGTTATAACATTAATACAGCATTTGATGATAAAATGTCCAGATAGACATGAAGCTCGTCAGAAACAAGCTGGTATATTAATAAAACTCTTCGGAATTTGCAACCAAAACATTCTATTAGAAGCTTTTAGAAATTTAATACTGTTATCTCATCATAGTAAAATTCCTTTTAGAATATTTGCTCAAGAAATAATTGGAAAATTACTGATTGATGCCTCTCTAATGGATTATAATGTAAATACCAGCCTCAAAGTTAAAGCAAAAAAGATATTTTTTGCAGTTGTATTAAGCAGATGTATGGATTGTTCAAGCTTAGTAAGAGGAAAAGCTATGGCTATAATTGCTGAGTTCACAGAGTCTGATAATGAAATGAATAGAGTAATATTTCATACTATGTTTGAAGTGTCTGACCCAAATAAGAAATTTCTTAGATTTGATGATTTAAAGGAAGCCTTATCTAAAAATACAGATCTATTACCAGGTTCAAATGTTTTAATAAGTATGTTAACAGAACGAATAGAGGATGAAAGAGTAATGATACGACGAAGTACAATACAGATCTTAAAAAATTTAGTCTTAATGTTTCCAGTTCTGATGAACCAAGTGATATCTTTAATTAGTCGTAGATGCAGAGATCCGACACTGACCGTACGTCGATTTGCGGTGCAAGTTTTGTCTCAACTCTTACAACAATTCCCAGATAACTCTCAGCTGTTGGATGAATGGGTACAGACTGTTTTACCACAGATATTCGATATTGAAATTAAGGTTCAAGAAAAGGTGCTGGATTATTTACAAGAGTTACTATTAGATAAAATAGTTGGTGCCTCTACATGCATCAATGAGTCACAAAATAATTTACCATGGAAAATTCTAAATACATTGACTAATATGAAAATGCGAAAACATTTATCAAAGGCTTGCAACTTGTGGGTTAAAAATGGCACAATAAATAACTCTGTCTTGAAAAGTATACAATCTCATATTGGTACAACCAATAATGTAGGAGCTTGGATTTTCTTAGCTGCACTGGCTGAGAATACAATATTACCAAATATGAATAAATATATTTCAAATTACAAGGAAATGTTTGAGAAGAATGATTTTCATACAAGCCTAGTTCTACAAGTTTTAAGGTATTCCTGGAAATCTTTGGATCATGAAGTTTTGAAGTGTCTCCATGCGTATTTATATGAATGTCTTCAACAATTTAAAATCAACTTTGGCTTAATTAGCATTTGTTTGGATATTATGCATAATATAATACAACATGAAAATCTTGACAATAACACAAAGTCTTTGGAATCTAATATGCTAAATTTGATACAGATTTCAGAAGCTGAGATCACAAAAATTTTCAAAACTGAAGATCAAGCTGTAGAAGCTGCACCTAACTATTTAAAAGCTATGTTTACTTTAGGACATGCTACACTTTTATGTCCACGTAAAATTTCGCCGCTAACTTTACGAATTTTACAAGGAATTTTACTAGAATGGGAAGCACTGCCAGGGGTGATAAAAGAAATAGCAGAACTCCAAGCATCCGCGGTTGTTATTCTCGGTCAGCAAGCAATGAGGGATCGTGAAATTGCTAAAGAGGTGGTTCCAATATTTGGAAGATTAATGAGACAAGATACGAATTTGAATTCAAATATTCAAATCGCCATGAAAATAAATGCTGCAAAAGCTTTAGCCGATATTTGTGTTAGATTCACGGCATTAGTTGAACCATATTTGTCAGATATGTGTGTTAGCATGAAAGATTCTAATCCACAAGTGCGAGAAGCTATTATGATAATATTTATCCAGCTTCTTCTTGAAGATTTTATAAAAGTAAAGGGTCCGTTTTTCTTTCATATGTTGACAATGTTGTCTGATTCTGATAACACAATACGCGAATTAACTATCTTTTTAATAGAAGAGAGACTTTTAACAAAAAACAAAACATTGATATCACAACAATTTTTGCAAAGCATATACCATTATAACAATTATCAACCGCAGCACAAAGTTTATGAACAAAAGATGCGTGAGAAAGAAAAAAAAGCACTAACACTTCCTGGGAAAAAAAATGAGGATAAACGAAGAATAATTTATGATTTTATGTTGGACCACTTAGATCCTCCAGGAAAAATAAAATTACTTGTAAAAATAACTAGTCAAATACTTGGGGGGTTTTGCGTTAATCCAATTAACGCTACGAAAGAAGAGGGAGCATGTGTTTTGAAGGATGCGTTATATATAATTAATAATGACCGTTTACGACCATCATCGTGCAGCAAACATGGTGATGAAGATCAACAAGAAGGTGAAGAACCTACAGTTCAAACACCAGCTGCTAATGCTATAACTATTATTGTGGAAGGCATGAAAAAACATGGTTTAGAAGTCCTGCTACCTGTATTGATCAAACTTAGGATAAAGTTGTCACTCTTAAAGTCTCCATTAGAAAATGATGTAAAAAAACTATTGGTTAAAACATATTCTGAATACAATAAAGATCAACTATCAAATATATTAAGTGAATATCCCATTCTGGAGAATGAAGTGGAATTATTTAAGAAGTATGTAAAAAATTACCCAATTATAGATGTATATAATTAATTACTAATCATAATGTATTTCAGACAAGTGGGAGACATCACTTTGAATAATAATGACTCTACTGATGAAGAAAATTCACCATTGGAAATACGTAATCACACTGCAACATCTAGCAAACAACTCAAAATTGTATTGGAACGCATTTCGATTTCTCAACTATCGAACTGTAAGTGTGTATCCGAAAATCCTAATCTTTCACCATCACCAACTGGTTCTTCAGATAGTTGGAACCCTATATCGTTGATGCCAATTTTATCAATAGATTCACCTTCACAACCTGGACCTAGTACAAGTACACCTAAGACCTCCAAAAGTTTTGATTCTGATTTTAGCAATGCTACAGATTATGTTTCAAAAGGTAGAAGACTTTTTACATTCTTTCAGAATGTAAGAAAGTCAAACATTTTTGAACATAAAGTGAGGGAAAGAAACATATCTGAAATTCAAGATGATAGTGAGTCTGATTAGGATAGGTAAGAAAAATTATTTTTATTTCTCCAGTTTTATTTATGGTGCAAGTCGTAGAAGTCCAAAAAAATAGTTGCTTACCTCTTAATTTTCGTTGAATGCGGAACGATGTTTGTGAAATAACGTACGTACGATTTTCCAGCTCTTTTTGTATATCTAAAACGTGTAAGTTATTAATCATAATACGAGCACAACATTTGGTATTTTGACCTTACCTTTATTTGTATGTGACAAAACATTATTGTGTAAGTCCTTTACAATGGCGGTATTTTCAACTATATGCTGAATTAGAGCACGAACTTCTTCAACCTGTGTTAATATTATTTATACTATATCTACTGCCAATTAAAAAATCTGTGATATTTGAACAGTAACTTCAGTATGAATACATACTTCGTCCAACACTTCTTTTAACTTTTTATTTTGGGATATTTGGATGTGCACATCCTGTAGAAATCCTTTACCAAATGTAGTGCTATTAGTTTGACACTAAAGAGAAATAGAAATAATTAAGCATAAAAAGTAGTATTGGATGACAAAAAGTAATTTTACGAAATAATATAAATTATCATTTTATCTCGTTTAACACAATAAAAGCGATAATTTTCAGTTTTTAACTTAGCGGATAGTGAAATACTAACTGCACGTAAATCCAGCATTCGATCGCGAACCATGATGAGTATTGCTTGAACATTAATGTGTAACTGATAATTCTGTCATTTGTGTCCCGTTATCTGTTTTATCAGCGCAGTAGAGATAATTGATAAAATCTATCGCGAGCGTCACATTATACTTTTAATTGATTCCATATAATTTGTCAGGACTCTTTAAATTTATCACTTCTACTGTTTGACACACGTCTTGGTTAAACTACATAACTTTACCTAGAGATACTTTGCATCTGAAATGAAATAGGAAATAGGCACTTAGCAGCTGGGATACAAGGACGACTTTAACATGAATTATACACCTTTAACTTGTTCTTTGAGCCATTCTTTTTGTTACACCAATAATACTCTACCACTTTTAAAAAACTGACTATTTCTTCTTCTTTTTTTTTGGTTTTTATAATCAATGACTTGTTTGTAAAAACTTTAACATGTATGACGTACATTTGCATTAATTACCTTAATGCAATGTCAATATTTGTAAGCGCGAATTTAAAGCTAAAAAAAAGATATAGTTTTTGTTTTAATTAAAAAGAAGAAATTTTAATGTTGTTTTATTTAAATGTATGATAAACAAATATGTATTTATATGAAAATTTTCTATCAATGTGTACAGATAAAACTTGGATAAAAACCAGTTTAATCGATTCTGTGATAGTACACAAAGCAAAAATATTTTATACTAATATAAGAGATATGTATAGTTAATACTATAATTAACATATGTACTACAATCTTGCAAAGAATTCTGTAAGTATTGGAACGTGGTTTGTAGAATTTATAGTTTGGGAAAACAGTAAACATGTTTATTACAGTATAAAGTAACATCAGAACAAACAAATATAAAATATATTATTATGCATTATATTCCAAATAAAAACATTTCATTACGTTGTAATTCAATCCAAAAACTCTGAATTTATTTTATATTTCACTTGTGCGTACCTCGTTAATTTTATTATAATGTTTAGTTCAACAAGAGAAAATAGTTTCACACTATAAAATTATTAGATTTCGTATGTTCCAAGGCAAATCAATCAGTCTTATATAAGTTTCGATTAAAAGAAAATGTTTGTGTGATTCAAAGATATATAGTATGTCTATAAAAGTTGAAAATCTTCATGTAACCACGATTTCATTACTAATAAAATATATAATTTAACTGTAAACACAATTCTGTGAAGTGCATATAACAATCGCATTGAAAAAGAGTGTATTTTTAAAGATTCAATGTCGTAATAAAGTATGTACAATACGCTAAAATATATTTTACTTTCTTTAAATACTATAGTATGCACACTTCGGAGCAAAATTAAAAGATCACAAATTTGGGACCGAAAAATTGTCGTTCTTTGAACTCCTATGACTTTGTAAAATTTTGCTGCGAAGTGTATATATATATATACACACCGGATAAGTAATAGTTTTAAGTTGAAGACGGAGTTTTGACCACAGTCTTACAACGTAACAAAGAGCAACATATAACATAAGCTTACCTTTCTATCTTGTAATGCTATGATATAGAGTAAGATTGCACTTGCTCGATCAGCCTATCTGTATATATATTACATTATCTTTTAGAAATACTGATCTCTCCTGCACTGGTCTGTAGTGTTTCTTCTGTTAATTTATATATTAATTTCTATATATCTCTTGGGCGGATAACAAATACCAACTTCACTAAGACGTCCCCGTTCGCGCTCTAATTTTATCTTTCAAATAATTGGCGACTTGCGTTTGCGAATGCCTAATTGCTAGTTGAAGAGGTGTAACACCCTCTTGGTTTACGAGCAGAGGGTCCGCTCCTGCCCCTACTAGCTGCCTTGCAACAGTCATTTGTCCTGTCAAGGCTGCTGCATGAAGCGCACTTTCACCATTCTGAAACACAGAGCAGACAATTCCATATGTAACGCTGTTCCTTATCTTCAGCAATAAGAACTGTGTACACTCAACATATACGGATCATTTTGTTGGAATATTATTTATGGAAACGAGTGTTCTGTTTAATGTAGTCCTCTTCATTTCCTTTATTAGGACTCTCTACTCTTACACGAAAGCAATTTCTACTTCTACTGACCGGAAGAATACCCAGCGAGGGGCGGTACTTGAGTAGCTCCCCAACAACGGCAGTGTGGCCCTTATGAGATGCTTTGAAGAGCGGTGTCGCGCCATCCTACAAATGAAGATGCAATAATTAAGACTACATACGTCCATGTCACTCGACAGCAACCATCCTGATAACGGAATCGAGATTCCTGTTCCTTGCCCGATCATTCACGCAAGACTTACGTGTCTGGTGGCATCGACCTTCGCGCCAGCTTTCAGAAGCCTTCTCACGACATGATCGTGGCCCATTTGCGCTCCTATCCATAAAGGCGTGGCGCCGTCTGTTCGTGCCGCATCCGTTTTTGCTCCGTGCTCTAGGAGGACTTCTAAAATTCGTACATGTCCATTTTGGGCGGCGATGAACAACGCCGTTGCACCATCCTTTCAGATCAAATAGGTCATCAAGTTTCATCTTCGAGATTCTTTTCAATAAGTTCTTTACGACAAGTTAAAGGATTACCTTCATGTGAGCGTTAGGATTAGCGCCTCTCCCAATTAAGCCCTCCGCAACGTCTAGGTGACCGCACTGACAGGCAACAAAAAGTGGTGTACCACCGTCCTGCAATCGCATCAAAAGACGTCTATCGGTTTCTTCTTTCTTGTCTACAGATTTTAAGTTCTCTGAACGCTAAATCTTTGGATTCTTTAGCACTTACTATGCTGCAGGAATCCACCACTGCGCCATGCTCTAGGAGGAGACTCGCTATGTCCATATAGCCACCCTGGGCGGCAAAGAAAAGGGCTGTGGTACCCGTCTGAAAAGAAGTTACTAATAGAACACCGTTAGGCAGTCTAGCTGATTATTAAGAAATGAAGAGAAAGGTGTCAATGTTAGTTGAGAATAAAGGAATTAACTCTATTAATCAGAATCTGGCCATTCTTATACGAGTACTTTCTATAACTCAAAAGTGTCCAAAAATTCTGGAGCATCGATTGCTTTAAATGTCAGACACGTCTCGGAATAAATAGCATCACGCTATGTTCGTTTGAATACCACATTCTCTTCAAGTTCCGCATGCACATGTGCCTACTTTGATAGCTAGAACCTGTAGGTAAGTAATTGACAGGGAGAGCGACATTCAGTCGCCTCGTCGCGACAGTGTCTATTCCGATGCAGTAGAAGTGTCCTTCCTCTAAGGAACCAAATCAACTTTCCGCATACCCCGTTAACTTAATTGCCTTATGGTCTTTTATAGCCATAATTATGGTCTCTAATAAGACCTCAATAAAGTCTGGCGGAGAGGATGTAAAATAGACGTACTGGCATAACAAAAACATATAAGTTTATCGATAGAAATATCAACATCCTATTTTTCATCAATCTAGTAAGATAAAACAGTTTGAAACAGGTAAGTATTATTAAGCACCTATTGATTGGTAAAGGAGAGAAAGTGCGTGCTTCGAGTATCCCCGAAAGGAATACACTTCGTTCAGCTCGATGCAGGCAGGACCCGTTCGAATGCCAACTACATGCACTTTCACTGACGCGGTTCTTGCCTCGGAGCATCGACGATCGAAAAATGAAATCCTTCCTGTCAGCCCAAGCACCTCAGTGCACTTCTATGTGACCGTGAATAGCGATTGCTAATGTACCCTGTGGTGTTCTCGGTGCTCCTCAAACAGTATCAGGCTGGGAGACATAATACCTATTCATTACAAACCGCAGAAATTCTATAACGGCGATCAACCTGTCCATATAGCTTCGATAAAGTCGCATTGATGCGGTCACGTGCATTTTTCTCTTCATGAATGTGATCAGATGAGTATTGAGAGATCTCGGTTCATAAAAAAATGGTACTCCTTAGGGTATTTATATTTGAAGACCTCAAATGTCAGGATATAACAAAAATTCTCACTTTAATCAGGTCTCTACTGAAAGTAGACAGTAGAATTTCGATAGAAGATACGTGCAAGTACTAAAGTGTCTACCAGTAGCCAGCGAAATGTTGACTGTATCAGGTCGAAAATCTCTTCCAGCTCTGCTGAACGAGGCCAAACGCAAGTGGGATCAGTGTGCCACGACGCCCACGCACGATTTTCAGGCCGATAACCGGCGATTTCTGCAGAGGCGCGTTTGTGAAGATCTCACTGGCAATTTTCTTAGAGTTCGCATGCTTTATGTAGTTGCATATTGCGTTCGTATCACGCGAACATTACATGCTTCGCTTCGACGACCTTGGAACACATACACCGGCGGATATTTACGAGGCAGAGTGTGTTCCCTAGTTATAGTACGTATTCAGGCCGCGGTTTTTAGAAACTGTAGTACAAGCGTGACTAATTGACCGATGTAAATCAATTCGCGAACTTGCCCTACTGTCGAGCCACTAAACACTTCAGACTTGAGTAAAGTTTCCCTGGATTCAAGGTAGCCGAAGTATGTGTAGGGTTTCGATGAATTACTCAAGAAAAGGTGGTTTCATACAAAAAACTACATCTTTGGTTCAGAGCTGCACTTTCAGAAAAGAAAAGAATTTGAAGAAGTATCACGATTCCTCTTTTTCCACGAATTTTATGAAGGTCGATCTATTTTCAGAACTTTAGTGTGCTGAACAGTTCTGCTGTTCGATTTTCCTGGAATGTTTGGTTTATGGATATCAACAAACATACAGATAATTTTGTGGAGAAGTGATTTTTTAGAGAAACATCTCACCAACTAATAAAAATAATTCTGGATCCCGTGCCTCGAGGATTGTGTAATTGGTTGCGTCGTCGAGTGGTTTTACCACGTTTGCGTAATTCTGTCACTGACAGAGTTTGCTTCAATCTCGGAAACCGGAAAAGAACGTTCTTTTTTTTCATCAGCTACCGAAACTTGAATCATTTACATAGCGGTACTACTAAAAAAAAAGAATGGAGAAGGAATAAGAATACTCCTCAATTTTATATTAGTTTCTTTTTAAGAAATTTTGAAAGAGAGGAGCGAGAGGACCGATGGTTTAATTAAAAAGTCACATAGTGGACCTCCTAATTGAAAGTTGAGCGGACGTTCCAAGTACAAAAAATTGCGATCGGATTCTCATACGTCTTCAAATTTACATACAATGCCGTAATTCTGGGCGACACCGAGTTCAGCGATAAATCCTCCGTCGGGAACATTTAAAAAGGTCTTCTTCAACGGCTTCCTATTCTACGCCGAATCTAAAACTTTCTGAGTTGAAATCCCTTTGCGTTGTTTGTGACTCGGGAGAGAACAATTATCCCACTTTCTTTTCCAAAAATATCGCAAAGAGAGCATGAATTATTCTTAATGCTAGATGTTAATTATAAAAAGTCAGGCGCAATTTCCAATGCTCGTTATCGAATAAGAATCGCTGACTGATATCTACAAGACAATGATTATAAAGATATACTTGGAAACATAATCAGCAGGCGAACTTTATCAAGCTGTGAATTGATTTATTTCGAGGAAGTATAAATAATTAAGTCAGAAGTGTCAATTGAGGCTCTAGAAATCTTCTTATTGTAAATAAGGAAGTGGGATGTCTGAAACATTCAGTGAAAAACAATTCGGCTAAAGCTGCAGCTTTTAGTCGTCACAAAAGACCATTTCCGTCGGGTAGGTAACGGGGTTGCCAGGACGCGCGCGCCGCACGTGAACCGAGCGAAGTTCATTCACTTTTCGAGTTCATTGATGGCCTGACTACGCTTGGTCAAGACTTACCAGCCTCCTGGCATTAGGATCAGCTCCTTGCTGCAGCAATTCGGCGACTGCCTCGATGTGGCCGCCAGCAGAGGCTAGTATCAAAGGTGTCGTTCCGTCCTGAAAGTCAGAGAGCAACGAGTCAGTATTCTGTTCAAGGATATCGATTACCACGCGATAAAGAACGTGAGCGGTCGTTTGAAAAAGTTCAATTGAAACAGCTGCTTAGGGCCTTCAACGACCCTCATTAACCTAAGTGATCGTTCACGAATTACCGATGGGACATGCCTCTTGAGACATCTCGTAACAAAAATAGAAGAGAATAGGCCGCGATCGGAGTTCGAAAAGAAGCTCGAAATAAAATGAGCAGAGTGTTGATCAGATTCCAAATTCTCTTGAATATGCGAGTACGAGTGACCGTCACTGGCAAAGTAGAGCAACGAAAAACCGTACGTGATCTAATGAACCACTTTCAACGAAGAGACGAAGAACAACGTCACTCGAACCATTCGCTCTCGTAATGTCGCGTCGTTTGCATAATGAGCCGGCTGACCTGACGACAGATCGACGCCTTCAGACTTCTTTAGTGTTTAATGTTTAGTGTCAGAGATTTAGGAAACCTTATGGGGTTTTTACAGAAAATCTACAACGACTTTTACAAATTCTATGAAATCCTGTAGAACTAAAAAATCTTGCTATCAATTTATGTACCTTATCCTTGCAATCGACGTGAACACGTCCAGAATCCAAAAGAATTCGAAGACGCTTCGCATCGCCACGGGCCGCTGCCAAATGCAGTTCCACATCCCAAGGAGATTCTTTCTGAAAAAGAAACAAACACGAAAAGAAACTTTAGGATTAAAAATTTAGCGTTTAAAATTTGATTCATGTTCATTTAGAAAGCTAAAGATTTCGCTTCGAGGCGCCAAATATGTGCCTCGTTATCGCAAATGTTTCGGCGCAATTGGAACGAGAAGATTATAGATATCGAAATAATTTCGGTTTACAAAAATTTCCAACGTTATCGATTCGCATTCTAATCGCTACTTCGCGTGTTTCGCAATTATTACAGCTTCTATGCTTGTTTCAATTAGCTCTACTAACACGTACTCCTGTCCAGTTTAGATACTAGAGAAAGGTAAATTTACAGACTGGTATTCGAAAAATGTTTCAAAATGCTCGTGCCTTGTGAAAACTGGAGAAATTGTGAAATAGCGCATGGATGCGCGAAAACAATTCCTGTTTCAGTTGAACGCGTCCAGAAAGAGTGCAGTTACCTTTCTCGATTATGATTGCTTAATCGATATACAGAGAGAGGGAGCCGAGCAAACACATTTCCGTGATCGTTAAAAATAAAGCAGAGTGCGTAGAAATTGATTGAAGCATATAAATTCTCTACAATTTCTTCAGAGCTTATTTTTAACGATAGGTTACGTCCCTGATCTTCCAAAATATGGTCGCATATATAGCTTCTTCTTAGTTGTACGAGTCGTACGATGTAATCAAAGTGCAACGCGCTCCGCTCTTTTATTCAGACAGCGTGTGTGTTTGTAGGTCGTCGCGCTTTAAGCGCGACAATCGATGCGTCCATGAAGGAAGAATTTTATTCAATTTTAATCTGTCTCCATAATCTACCGATCTACTAACCATAAGTATTTCTACCTGTGAATTAATTAAGGCGTAAATTGAAGATTTATCAATCGAAACATATATATTCGTTAAATAAAAGTTCGAAAATGCTAGTAGAACAATCAATGCTATTTAAGTCGACCAACTGGTTCTATATAACCATAAGGATAAGAATAATAGTACACCTCAGAAGAAAAAATTTAAAGCGCGCAAAATAATCGTGCGCGCGGTCAGCGTTACAGGATGTTCGAGAATTTATTACTTCTCGTGAATGACATCAGTACCCTCATCAAATTCTGACCTCACCTAGTTTTTCTGCATTTTCTTGTGTCATTACTACGCGGTGCCACGTAAATAGTTACGATTGACGTTGTTTTTCCTCAATTACCTCACGTCTATATCGATGCTATTGAACACGTAATAGATCAACTCAAAAGGTGTTCTGTAGATTGAACTCTTTACAAAATATAAAACTCTATTTTCTACTGTAGATCTTCTATCAATATCGATACTGTAACCAAAAAGAATTCAACTGTTTGAAAAGTAATTCAGGCGTAAAGCAAGCTTAAATACACTAGCTTGACTAGAGTGGTACTTCAAGGGTTGCCTCGACGCGGGCTTTTTAATTTACGTTTCATTACGTACGAACGAAGCGTGACACACCGCTTTCTGATTTACATAGGCGTTTTCATGAGATAAAACTTTAATAGAAAAAAAACTAACTTACTTTCATAGACATGTCGATGGTGCACGTGCAGCGTTACCTTGTAGAATCAACCTTCGTTCTTTACGGCAGAACACACTTAATGCAGTTGCCCTGTAGTGCTGTGAACATTATTGCACTCACAACTCACATTTCAGTCGCATTTGCAATACGTCACAAATGATACGTAATGTAACATTAGAAATATACTTTATCACAGCCAAATTTGAACACAAACACGTTTCTCTACCTCATACGAAGGCACAACATAAACACATGACAACAACCCCGGATGACTTCGAGTCACCGAATGCTCCGACGAGACTGTGCGATCGGTTCTATAGAAGACTTGCTTCTCTGATCGCCCACTTGGTGGCGCTATTTTCGCATACTGTGCCGCCACCATACGAGTAGGAAAAGAATTATCTGAAACATTTAGAGATTTTTGAAAAGTTATTTGCAATGTTGGTACCTCTTTTATCTAGTGACGTATGCGCAGGGTTGACGAAAAAAGTTCCTTACGTTTCGGAGCCATTTTACGGTGGACACCTAGCAAACAAAACGTGAGGAAATATGTTGATTTAATGTAGAATTATTGCGTGTATTTTGATATGAATTGATACAGATTTTATGATTATTATTTTTATTGTAGGTGTAACAATGGAAAACGACAACGGAGTGCTTGTCGATTTATACATCCCAAGAAAATGGTAAGCGGTGCACGTGCGTTGCATGCGTTGTCATCGGAAAAATTTCCTTCTCTTTTTAACTGAAAGTTTTTAAACACACTATTGTGAGATCTTCTTTCAATTGAAGATAAACATATTTTATAATTCATTATATCAATAGTAATAACTATTACTTTATGAAGATATAAAATAGGAAGGTTATAAGTAGAGTAGCTATGACCTAACACCAAATTTTTACATATGTAACAAACTCATTACATGTTTTACAGCTCCTCGAGCAATCGCATTATCCATGCTAAGGATCATGCTTCTATTCAATTGAGCATTGCTGATGTCGATCCTGAAACTGGACGTATGACTGATTCACAGAAAATGTATGCCATTTGTGGTGCTATTCGTCGTATGGTATGTTATTATTGCTTACATGGATCGTGTATTTATTGAGAAAAAATTAATTAGAATGATCAATTTCTTTTTAGGGTGAATCAGATGATTGTTTAGTACGACTGGCAAAAAATGATGGCATTTTACCTAAAAATTTTTAATGTAAGATAATTATTTTACTCTTTCAATAAAATTGTAAAAAATCAGGTACCATAAAATATTACTTTCTAACCACTCCTGAAACTAATTGCAAAGGCTTTGTTATACGTCCATTTATTGCATGTTTATACATATAATTTCACATATGAAATCATGAATCTTTATATACATATATCATACAGGAAGAAAAGGATTTGAATATATTTATTTTACCATACTTTTAGTGCATTCTTCAATAATTTTGTTTAGAAACTTATGCAATTATCAGTTATATAAAAATAAAAATTATTTTTTAAAAAATAGTTGCATATGTCAAGAAAGAACAGCTTTAACTATTACTATTCAACTGTGTTCAAACAAATGTATACAAATATTAAAATATGCATTTACTGTAAATGTTTGTATCGTACATACTTTTATAACATTTAAAATAGTAAGATACACCAAAGAGTTGTTACATATTTTCAGGAATTATTAGGTATCATGATTAATGTTACAACACGACTTTAAAATTCTGATTTGATATTCAAATTACTTCACTGTCATATTAGTTTCACCAATATTTAATATTTTTAAATTTTGTGCATGTGTCGTTTATATCGTAGAGGAAGTAGTATATGTCGTAGATATTTGAAACAAATTAGATCTAAAAAATACTTTTGCTGGGAACCTGTTTTTCATGCATGAATAATCCTAAAAAGTAATGTAACTGCATTTACCCTGAGTATATTCTATATTGGTGCACCATTCACTCTTCCAGCTTTTATGTATATAGTTGCAATGATAGGCCAATTAATTTACATTCACAAATGAATAATATTGAAAGAGCATATACTTCATCACACATATGCGATCAGGTTTCATCTATATGATAATCGGTATATATAGCATGTCTATTAAAAGAAATATAATTTGAAAAAATTAAACAATTTCGATGCATAAAATATCGAAATAAATGTGTTGAAACTATTATGCCAAAAGAAACAAAAAATATACGACTGGCACTGCGCAATACTTACAAATTGTTTGAATTTCTGTAATAAAAAATTAAGTGTACATATTGTTTTTGATTTTACTCACTATCCTTTTAACGATAATGTCTTTCATATTATCAAGTTATTTTTTAAACTCAGATTTTCTTATCCAGATTATACTGAATGTAACAATTTCCTTAGGAAATGAAATTAGGTACTGGTCAATTATCCAAGGCGACCTATCACTTTATAGATTTTACATATATCTTACACTATTCTTATACACAGTACAACCTGTGTATCATATATTCAACACAGGAGTGTCTGACAAGGAATGAACACGATTAAATCTACGGTTTTTTAAGGATGCGATCGCTTCGGTAAGATCTGCTCGTTTGCTAAAAAAGTCAACTATCGCTTGACCTGTTAATGCAGAGGCCAGGAACTGTTCGACGCTTATTGACCAGTCGGGATCGGTAGATGAAATTATGCTCGACGGATTTCCATTGCGATCAGGTGACTAAAAACGATCGTACGCGTTACAATGACTAACAGAAAACAATGTATGAAAGATACTTTTTACTGATACGTACTCGTTCCGTGGTCGAAGATGTTTGTTGTGCAGCTGTAGCAGCTAAAAGCAAACTATCCTCGGACTCATCGCGATCGACATAAAACTTTTTACCCACATCACCTAACTGCAGTAAAAGAGTACCTGTAGCAAAATAAATGGATCAATGAATATTTTTTGATTAGCGATTTTAAATTTATGATTAGCGATTTACAGTATGAAATACCTATCGAAGCTATACAATGGTAAGTTTCCTGTTCTTCTGGTTGAGCGGGAAACATATCGTAAAGAGTTTTCCACAATGCTATGAAGTGTCTCTGGGACATTTTTGGCACGGTCTTAAGATCCAGTGGACTGTCTTTAGATGCAACCATAGAACGTAAACTGCCCATACTCTGAATTTCCCAGGACTGATCTCCCTGTTGGCTATTCAGACTTGTTGAACGAGACAAACTACCTACACTCGGTTCTTCTGCTACACTAATTGGCATTTCTAAGGAAGCAACACTTTGTTCCATACTATCGAAGAAATCTGTAGCTTCTGCTGCTACCTCTGCTCCATCAGCTATTGAGAATTGATTATTCATAAATAGTTTTTCGTTATAATAGTCTTTAAGTATCGCATAGTATTTACCAGAATGCGTTGGCGATTCGAAGTCGACAGGCGTGAGCAATGGTGGCAAATGAAGAGTGTACAAAAGTTTCAATCTCTGTGTCAAGTCCGCAGTCGCTGTCATTCCAATAGCTTGTACTAGTTCCCGAAAGTTTAGCAAACCATCACGATTACGGTCCATCAACTGATAGTACAATAGTACTTATGAACATTTTCTGTATTTGCTTGATCTTATTCAATAAAATTAAAATACACATAGACGTCAATTCTCTAATGCTTTATATAATTTGTTTTTCATTCATTAAGAGATCATTTGAAATCAAGTTAAAAGAGCTAATTGTTTTTGAAGATACGACTAACTTACGCGGAATAATCGGGCGGCCAACGATTCAGCTTGGCTACATTTTCCCCAGGGAGATAGACCTCCGAATAATATTCTAAATAATTCGAAGTCCACTTTGTACGCTTCGTATGGTGGCTGCGTCGGATCGTATCGATCCGGTTCTGGTTTTCGTTGACTCATTAACTCTTCTCTCACTAAATTCAGCAGATCCTAAATAGTGATACCTGACGTTAACATTCAAAAACTTAAATATACACAATTAGAGTAACGCTAGTAATACCTGCAATTCTTCCATCGTCATGTATTTATCAACAATTACACTCCTAATTACGTTTTTTTCAATACCATCTTCTAGACTCTGAACTACTCTAAGTCTATGCTTCAAACGAAGCCTTTCAATACCACCAATAGTCAATGATCCATACCTTGAATATGCTTCGTATATTAAGGTTTGTACAGATATACTCTGAAATATCGAGTATATAATTGCATTATTCATATCTCGCGTAAAGATGAAATAGTAATCTTACTCTATTGGGAGTAACACTGTCAACTGGTCTGGGGAGTATGGGTCCCTCATCATTGTACACACCACCGAGATAATCTGTCAATAACTGCATTGCTTCGCCGTCGTCACGACAGTTAAGTAATTTATCTTGGTTCCATTCCAGTACTGTCAACGCTATCTGACACAGGAAGAAAGACCTGTTTACTTCAAATTTCTTCTGTATGTACTTTATTCTGTATTCATTAGGAAGAATATCAATAAAGTTCCACATTTTCGATAATAGAAATTTCAAGAAATAATTAAAAGTACGTGTATGCGTGTAAAAATTGTATACCTGGAAAATTACTTTCGCTCCATCATAAAAAAAACAATCCATTATATTTACTGCACTACTAGTTGGCATGACACTTAAAAATATCGTCAAAAACCACGAAAGTGATATAACTTTAATAAGGCCAAGCTCCTGTAATCTAGCGTGCAGCGTTGGTAAATGTTCTGCAGCTAGCTCTTCCAAGAGACCTTGGTCTACAAGCGCCCCTACTACTCTTCTGTCATAATAGTCGGGTAGCAACGATTCACATACATTGCATAACTGCCAGAAGGCAGATTCTTCTGAACAATAAATTAATAGAACCGAAGCCACTATGTTCATTGCCTGACAATAACCTGTTCCACACAAGTTAATTTTAAAACTTCTTGCACTTCCTGTAGAAATAATTGTAAAATATAAGATTCTTACCAATTTGAGGATTTTTCCAAGCATATGCAGAAAGTACCCTTCTTAAGGCGCTAATGCCAGTATCAGATTGAAATGCTGGGTGCTCAGGCAATGACCTGTGCAAATCTCTTTCTATTTCCTCATTTGCCTGACAAGATTTACCTAGGGACTGCTCAACCAATGATTTATAAAGCCCAGAATTCATTACCATTTCATTCAAAGCACCTGAAGATGGATTAGAATTACGTATACGTCATATAAGTATGATTTTAGAAGCTTCTTTTTATTAGATTACCAGAAAATGTAAGCCAAACTTCTCCCCTGAGAGTTTGGGGAACACCTTGAATTATCAGCTTTGCTGTTTCTGTGGTCCTATACATTGTAACACCTCTTCCATATTCTGCAAAATGAAGCTCCCATTGCTTCTCTTTAGCTTCTTGCTTTAGCGCTGCTTCAGCACTCAATGGAGCCTTAAATAAGGTCATTAACGGAGGCTGTGGTTTCCACTGACTCAAAGGTTTCGCTTCTTTGGAATTAGTGTTGCTGTGAGGCAAACTATTTTGGACATGTAAGTTCTCTCCACTCCTATTTAAAGTAAAATGTATTCATTCTAAGACATTCATCAATTCTGATACAAATTTGATGAATGAAGTAACTTACAAATTTGTTAATTTAGATTTTGCTAATAATTCAGATATCTTTTGAACAACAAAATCTCTGTCGTGAATCTGAGCAAATAAAAACGATGACCGCGCAGTTGTTACTAAAATTGATTTATCTATTCCTGTGCTGGACGACTGATTTTCGGCGGGTTCTATGAGTCTTACTTCCCTTAAAGGTATCACTAAACTTACTAATCCCCTCACCTAAATTATCACCAGCATTATTTAACGATGTTGCAGCGTAGAAATATTTATGCAAATACTTATTTAGAATTCGATAGTTACCCGACTTTCAAAGCACATATAATTTTGAGACAGAAATATTTTTCCCCAAACATATCTTTTATTGTATGGCGTCCATAATGTTGCATCAATGCTGCCATCCAATTTTTCACTGCCTGGTAATCTAAACTGTAGTCTATAAGCTTCAGAATGTGCTCTTGCATCCAAATCTCTTTTTAAGAAAGACGGTTTTTTAGGTACATTTTTACTGCAATTTTATCTGATATTGTAAATTACGCTATTAAATTTTAATAATAAATATTAATGTCTTTTCTCATACCTTAACTTATTTAATAGTTCTCTATCTTCATTAAAACCACTCTTTTCATCTATAAGTCTGAAAAAAAGGAACAATAAAAATGTAATACACATGATCTTATTATAATCTATTCTAAATGACAAAATAATTCTACCTTTTCATAGCAATGTTTGTTAATTGTTCCATTAATGAATATGTCTCTGATTTGTGAAGGAACGTGGAAAAATAATGCTGCAAAATAAAATTTTGTCATATGTATTTTAATGACAAAGTTAATTTATTTACCTCTTTATTGTCCCTTGTTACAACACGTATACTGTCAGGAAATAGGATGGAATTAGTTTTACTTAATTCTGTAATGTCTGCCCATCTTATGACTAATTTTGTTTCTCTTGCCAAAATATAGGCATAAAAGCACATATGGTGTACTGATAAATATAGCCATCCCTGTCTAGGTAAACGAGACTTCCAGTAACTAGAATATATACAAGAATAAACGGTTAATACACTTTGCAACAAAATTATAGCATCTCAAGTTCTGGGCCGAAAAATTGTCAACGTTTCATCTGGTGTAACTCGGTCAAAAAAAATCGCAGAGAGATCAGCCTGGTCTCATTCTAAGGGGCAAAGCCTCTTCTTTGACGTTCCTTAGTGGAACTTTTTCGAAAAAATTTTTTGACTTCACGTCCCGCCGAAAAAGAGAGGGTAGCTTTTCGTCGAAAGTTTTCCAACTTCGGTCATCTGTCAGGAGCTTGATAAATTTTTCTCGCGACTTTTTCTCCAGGGAGATTGAAGCCTGAACCCTTCCCTTTCGAACAAGACCTTGGCGAGCGTTGTACGATTTTTTTTCACCGAGATATCGCGCACGAAATGAAAAGTGAGCCTCCAACCTCGCAATCAATCACTGCTCCAGAACCCGAAAAAGTAGTCAATATTTGAGCTGCTGTAACTCGGTCAAAAAAAATCGCGGAGAGGTCAGCCTGGTCTCATTCTAAGGGGCAAAGCCTCTTCTTTGACGTCCCTGAGTTGAACTTTTTCGAACAAATTTTTTGACTTCACGTCCCGCCGAGAAAGAGAGGGTGGTTTTTCGTCGAAAGTTTTCCAACTTCGGTCGTCTGTCAGGAGCTTGATAAATTTTTCTCGCGACTTTTTCTTCAGGGAGATTGAAGCCTGAACCCTTCCCTTTCGAACAAGACCTCGGCGAGCGTTGTACGATTTTTTTTCACCGAGATATCGCGCACGAAATGAAAAATGAGCCTCCAACCTCGCAATCAATCACTGCTCCAGAACCCGAAAAAGTAGTCAATATTTGAGCTGCTGTAACTCGGTCAAAAAAAATCGCGGAGAGGTCAGCCTGGTCTCATTCTAAGGGGCAAAGCCTCTTCTTTGACGTCCCTGAGTTGAATTTTTTCGAAAAAATTTCTTGACTTCACGTCCCGCCGAAAAAGAGAGGGTAGCTTTTCGTCGAAAGTTTTCCAACTTCGGTCGTCTGTCAGGAGCTTGATAAATTTTTCTTGCGACTTTTTCAGGCGTTAGATTAAGGTCTGAACCCTCCTCTTTCGAACGAGACCTTGAGCAGCGTTCTGCGACTTTTTTTAACAAATTTGCAACACATCAAACATAGAGAATTGTTTGGCCGGAAATTGGTGATTCTTTAATTTTCGAACGAAATGCATCTGACAAGAAGTTATATATGTTTATAATTCCAATATAAATACCTGCAAGAATAGTAATTGACCAATTTATCCTCTTTTGGTATATTAAAAAGTTGATGAAATTTAAACGATACTGTTTTAAAAGATTCTGGATCCTCCTCTGTGAATAATATTGTACTCTTACAAGTGCATACAAAATGTGTTTCTAATCAGTAAAGTAATTAAAGGTTTACCATCTGCAAATTGACAGTCTGGAATATTGTTTGCAATAATAGACTGTATCTTACAACAAACAAATTCAGTAATTTCCTCCTCTGTATCAAATGATGTTAAAGTATCCATCAAATTTGTGTGAAGCCATTCCCAATCTTGTAAGATTTCTTCATGTGTCAAAGAGCATGCAACTGCTACATGTTTTCAAACATAAAATTTATGTATTTGGGGAAATAATGTTTTACTTTGCATTTTGGAGTAGCTTACCCCAATAAACTTCTGATGATGGTGTTTGATGAAGTATTCGGAAAGGTGGAGGTTTAGTATCAAAGACACTATCCAATGTTCCCACCAATATGGAACTAAGACCTTTAGTTTTTCCATGTCCTTTACGGCGTTGTAAAACAAAATATACAGTTGCTTGCTCTGTTACCCTATATAAGTGGAATAAAATTATGTTCAATTTCATTGTTTACAATGTGTAGTGCATTGATATTGCTTATTTTAATAATTACAAGAGAATGGAGCATGATTCTTGGATATAATTTTCTTATATTAGCAACGAAATACATATGAATGGAACTCTTTGCGTCACGAACGATTTGTACGCGTTTATGACAGAAGGAGACTACATTAATCTCCCAGATAATTTGTCAAAGCGATTCGAATACCGCGAGTATCTGTTATCAAAGCATAAAAGCATTGTAATTAACACTTTCGTATCGTGTGCTGCAAAAAAATCATAATACCGCTTCATATAATCAATAATAGAGTACGTAAAACTTAGTTATTACAAACGTTGGGGAATAAAAAGAAGTAAAGCTCCATTCTGATAGATAATCTTTCAAAAGGTAAACAAATAGCATGGCCACGCGAAGCGTAAATCAAGTTAAAAGAAATATTGTTCGTTTTTACAACAATCGAACGTGTGAGACAGTTAAGGAGCCTTTCACGGAACATGTAAAAGTTGTAAATCAATCAAACCCTATATCGACATTCCTATCAGCTGTCTTTGACATACACAATGTAAACAGTAATAATAACAGGATCGTAGGTATCGCGAATACGTGCTAATTTACCATAAAGCATTTGCCAGTAGAACCTCTTGTGGCTTCACCCACATATTGATCACCGTTGTTCCAGCACATATGGCTCCAACGATACAAATTCAAACGCTCCTTATTACCAAGTACTCGCAAAAATTTGCTACTCCGACTGTTGAGTAAAGAAAAATTCTTGCCGAAGATAAACACCACCGCGAATTCCACTACGAATCACTCTATCGCCAATCGCGTCGATCTCAACGATTTCACCATAAGTTCAAACAAAAATATTACTAAATCTTCGATTTCCTTATCTGACAATGCAATTATTTTCGACGTAATTCTTCAAACATTTCTTCTGTAACGTAATTACTAGAGTTGTAAATATTATTCAAATATGTATGTGAGAAATTTTATTAAAATTCACAAAGACTGTACAAAATACCATCCATGATTTAGTGGAATTATAACTTCTTCTGTAAAGTATTCGAAATTCAGAGTCGAATTTTGTATTTTCTTTGCATCAAGAAAAAGGAGAATTTATTCTAAACTTGTTTTGAATCTAGGAACATTTGAATTCTAAAAGATTCTAACATTTGTTACGTAATTGCATAAGAGTTGTGAGAATGAGTTACTATTCATAGCCACCTATCGCCTAGTACTGAAATTATTGTCATAGTTTCATATGAGCCGATAACCTACAAAGGATAGTTAGGAGACGGGTAAAGCTCGCGTAGCCGATTGCTTCGAACCCTTGTCGCTGCATTTTCCATTTGCTGCCAAGAAAATGGCGTCTCTCACGGGTGTTCGTCTTTTAACGAGGAATGCCGGTAGTCTTAGAAATTCGATCAGTCGATTTCGTTTACGGGGAGCCGTCACGCAACTTCAATTAAATGAAAGGTCATTTCATTTTAAAAGACAAAGTGCCATCACGTTTCTACCGCAGGTAAACACTGTCGCCGTTTGCTACACTTCTTCTAAACCTTCCCTAATGGTCCGTACGATGTGTTTTAAATTGCGTATTATGTAACTGAAAGGAATCGCGTTTTAACAGAATATGGTATATGGACGCTGATTCAATCAGTGTAATCGATTTAACATGTCACGGTTTTAATCAGTTTCGAAACACGCGACTATTATGAACTTTATTCTTCTGACACTGATGAGTGTGCTTAATTTTGTTGATACTGATTAAATTTCCAGAAGACACTCGTCACATGTTTATAATATGCAGTTGTAATTGTGTCTTACCATGCCTGTTACTTAATATTGTATCTTTTCACAATTTCTTTCATGTCTGTCTTGAGATAAACATGGAGTTATATGAATCATTATAATATTGTGTATTATTTAACAACATACAGGTAAAGATTGAGAATATTCGTGCATATTCCTCACAACCTGATATTAAGAAGATTGAGGACCGTGTGTTAAAAGTGGTTGCAGCCTATGATAAAATATCTGCTGATAAGGTTACACATTTTATATAGAATATTGTTTTACAGGGCATAACAGACACACGAGTCAAGCAGGTGCGCCAGTACAGCGGAAAACTACCATTAACAATTGACTTTATTCGCCAGCGAGTACTTTTGGTACTCAATCTCTATGATAAAATTGATCCTAAGAAGGTATCTATTTGCCACAAGATGATATGGTATGGAAGATACTTGTGAAGATGTTTTTACAAATGTATCGAATCAATTCAATAATTAAGTGATGTTTTATCAATCAGTCAACTATTTTGTGCAGGAGTTGGACTCTACATTTGTCAAAATGTCTTGATAGATAACTTCTCAGAAACGTTAAGATCAATTAACATCTCGCTTGAATCGTGGGGTCTTTGCTCAAAACTGATATGTAAATTGACTGCTCTAGAAAAGAAAATTTCGTCTCTACTAGTATTTCTACCAATTACATATCAGTTGTCTAGATATTTTCATTGATGTATAGACCATAACTAATGAAATTTGAAATCCTGTACAGCTTACCATGGACTCCCATTTTATAAATGATCTGGGCTTGGATTCATTGGATCATGTAGAAATTATAATGGCAATGGAAGATGAATTTGGTTTTGAAATACCAGACATGGATGCAGAGAAATTGTTCAAGCCAGCGGACATTGTGCGTTACGTCGCGGACAAAGAAGACATTTATGAATAAACTCTGTAATTTATAATAATGAATTAGTGAATTCTTTTCATTTTCTAAATATTGTACAAAAAGAAAAAAAACCGAGCAAATGAATTTTATCACTGCTTCATCGGTCATCACCAACTTCTGTTTCCCTTGTATATATAAACTAACGATTGTTATAAAAATAAAGCTAGTTATTAGATTAAAATCTGATCGTATGAATATCCTACATTTATACGAAAGATTATTAATAGAAACTACATTTCGTTTGAAAGTACCTGTTTTGTTTTCAAACGAATAGCAATGCCACCATGCGGCAGCGCTGTGGACGGTGTCGCTACTGTCCAGGCAGACATTACGGACGCAGATCTTTTCTTGTTTGATATCTGATTGAATGTACACGCTGATCAAGTGCAATAACTGGCACAATGAAGATGGCGGACGCACCTACGATTCTTAGAAGAAATAGGCCCGGGACAAAAGCAAAGGTTAATAATGATGTTATTTTCATTAATGATTTGCTGTCTCCATATATTTGACACCATTATTTGATAAATATCCCATACCACGCAACGTACTTGCAAAAATATTCAAAAACATCCCCGACACATTCAATGAAAATCAATGAACAGTATTTACGAATGAATATTTACACACATATTATTTTACTTCGACGATATTGTATACTTATTAGTGTACAAAAGTGTTCAACACTATTTCAACTTATTTATGGATTATAAATATATGTACATCTTGATACTCCACAGACATAAACTTTGACAAATAACAACAGAGTATATTTACTATTTCGTAATAGTAGGATGATTGTAAAAATAATACCTTAGTATTACACATGACATGTAGCATTGTCAGACCTAACCCAGGTTTCTTTTTTTCTGCAATCTTTTTAATTGGAGATTTTAACTGTTTAGGATTTCTGTAGGTGGCCTGATGAACCATTTGAAGAAATGGACAGCACACTGGCTGTGCAACAATATATCCAACAGATGATCAGAAGAGACCCTTCTAATGTTGATTTAATACTTAAAATGCCAGATGCACAAGATGAAGCTGTATGGAAATATGAGCATCTTAGACAATTTTGTATGGAACTTAATGGTTTAACAGTTAGATTGCAAAAGGAATGTCATCCTGAAACTTGTACTCAAATGACAGCTACTGAACAATGGATATTTTTGTGTGCTGCACATAAAACACCTAAGGAATGTCCGGCTATTGATTACACACGGCATACATTGGAGGGAGCAGCATGTTTACTAAATAGTAATAAATATTTTCCCAGCAGGTAATTAGTAAATTACTACATAGAATTATAGAAAGATAAAAAATGATAGCTTATTTTTATGTACCTAAATTTGTTTCAGAGTAAGCATCAAAGAATCGTCAGTAGCTAAACTTGGGTCAGTTAGTCGCAGAGTATATAGAATATTTTCTCATGCATATTACCATCACAGAACAATATTTGATGAATTTGAAAATGAAACTTTCTTATGCCTCAGGTAATTAACTACAATCCAATAAATGTGATGTTAAACCACAAATTATAGTTACTTAAGCCTTTTTGTTACAGGTTTACAGTATTTGTAACCAAATATAGCTTGATGTTAAAGGAAAGTTTAATAGTGCCGATTATGGAAGAAGATGGAGCAACAGAGAGTGAAGCCTAGGGCTTGAATGTCTATTTATATTGCCCAAAAACGATTTGTCAGATTTAACAAGATCATTGGTTATTAATATATTGCTGAATTCCCTCTTGACGTAGTTCCAAATGTGACAAGAGTATTGGAAAGGGGTCAGTAATTATTCCATTTAAATTGTATTTTAAATTTTCAAATTTATCATTAGAATTTTTTAAATATATTGTATAAAACAATTGTTTATGCTTAATGATCTTCACTACAGTATTCATTTGCTATTAACACATAAGATTTCAAACAAATGAGATAAATAAAAAAAAAACCTGAAAAAAACTGTTACACTCTTCTATACAGAGATGCACTTCTTATAAAAAATTATGTTTTTTTACATGTTATATTAAACTTGAAATAATTCTACGTTATTAAATTTGGGTCGATACATTATGAAATATTTCTTTCGTGTGTTTATATTCTGAATGTAATAAAACAGTTCCGGTGTTTTCCAGAAACTGGATTTTAATGAATGTCGCCTATATAAGTGTCGAATATGTAGCAACAGATTATAATCATAGCTTAAACAATTATGTAACATACTCATAGTCACACTCAATTATTAATAATCAATTTATACAGTATATTATGAATGGCAGTGATGATAATAAATATCATAGTATTCTTATTTATATTGTATTTATCTCAAATAGTATTGGAGTTTGTACGTTAAGCTTTTTGTTAATAAATGTTGTATTTTTATTTACATAAAGACAATGATACAACCCTGCATATTGTCAGGGTTCTCACAGTTATAAAAATTAGATTAGAAAATATTAAAAAAATGCTCGGCTATTTTATGGATTTATTTTAGAGTCGTTCATTATTTTTTTAATTAATTCATTAAATGTTGGAACTATTTCTAGTCTAAATAATACAATGTGTATGTTTTCAATTACGTACTGCGTTTATCGCGTTAGTTAAGTTACATTTTATTGACCGGGAGAAAAAAAATAGTATTTCAAATTCATTTGAAAATGGCTATAAAAAATGGGATTTCTCCTTATTTTTTTATCATTATAATTATTATCTTTCAAGACGAATACTCGAAAGTATTTTCTGGTCCTTTGACTGACTAAAGCAATATCAGTGCCGGAAGATTAGCTACATCACTGCCGAACACATGAACTCCAATACGGCTACTTTGTCAATAATTCAATACAAATTGAAAAAAATCAAATATACCGTTCAACACTTTGTTTGATTGAAACATTTTGTAAATTTGGAAGAATTTGATACAATGTTATAAATTCGTCAGAATCATGCATACTTTATTGTAACATTGTGTATATATATATATTATTTGTAAATATGAAACTCGAAAGCGACACGTTCACCGAAAGATCGAAACAACAATAACAAATGGTTGCGTGATTATTTCTGTAACGAATGCACATGTACTAATGGAAAATAAACTTTTTACTTAATACGGATATTTGATTTGTATGCTTTGGAATCAATCGTGAAACTAAACGCATTGTTTTATCAGATGGTACTTGAACTCTTTGAAATTTACTTACAATATCCTTTTGATTCTTACTCCTTTTATTACGGATCAGCGTTTCTCCGTTTTTTATTTTTTTTCGACGGTACTTCCGCTCGCTGCTCTTTCTTTGGCCTCTTTTGACCAGTTCTCAATCCCATCGCTGCAAATTCTTCAGCGTCAATGGAGGTCACACTACTACTAGCTTCCTGTTTCGCACCTTCTTTTGCGTTCTTCGTTTCTTTGCCGTTTGAGAATTCTCCACAATCATTAGGCCCCTGATAACTATAAATCTCACATAATATTAAATGCACTGTAAAAAATGTATAAGTATCAAAGGTAGGACAAGATTAATTACCCAGGCTCTGACGTATCTTTTATCTCTTTTGCCAATAAAATATATACTTCTGGTACATGGCGCTGTTCCACGCTTGCGCCATTTTTATTCTCTGCTTTGGACTTTTGTGACCTGTAATTTACGTCTCAATTAATGAAAATAAAAAAAATTCGTTAATAAATTATACTACTTACTGAACATAACGTAATTTTGTGATTTGATGGAGTCCTTTTTGCTTCTTCTTAAAAAGCTCTGCACAAGAAATGGCTTTCCCAATCCCACAGCCAGCTGAGGTCCAAACAACGTTTTCGTAATTTGGAAATTCTTTTAGCGCATATCCAAGAACGTTTCTAATCTTTGTACCACTTTTTACCTGAAGCATTGGAATTAAATAATAAAATCAAGCTACATCTCACCATTTCCTTTTAAAATTCTGTCGACATACGCGCATTAGAAGATATTTTTTTGGTAAATTCGGTATAGGAATTCCAGAGTCTAATGGCTCATCCTCCAAGTTCTTTGTCCACTTTCTTTTCTTCATTTTTAGTTTACCCATCTGAAGAAAAAAAAAAAAAAAAAAATGTAAATAAGTGATAACTGCGAGGAAGCTTCTCCCTTTTAGGATTCAAGAATTCAAACGAGTAGTGCCATTTTAAAGGAGGGGAGAGAATTCGTATCTTTTCGTCAGTGGGTCACCAATTCCATTCTTCAGCATGCTTTTGTTGAAACCATTGATAGAGAGACCTAAGTCTCTTAAACTGCTTAGACTTAAAAAAAATATAAAGTATCCAAATCTAAAAACCTTCAGTGATGTGCCTTCGGCGCAGGCAGGAACAAAAGTGAACAGTCGTCTCATACTAAACTTAGCATTGACCTCTAGTCCGTATACAAAAACTTGAAGGAGGGGCGCGAGTAACTACCTGTTACTGAGTCTCGCGCGCCTAATCCTCAGGTACACAAGTACCCCCTCTCCAACAGCGAACCCATCACACAAATACAATAAATCTACTACTCTAATATCACCTATAATCAGGCTCTCCCTTTCAATTTCAAAGATCGTCAATTAATAGCGTCAAAGGAAGTAGGACGTCCCTCGAAACTTGCCGGCCGATATAATTTCCGGAATTCCGACGGCGAGCTTGGAAAAAGCATCCACGGGGTGAGGAAAGGGAGAGGTAGACCGCGTGGAAAGCCCCATCAATATTTTCCAATCAGCATTCGATTGCACGGTACGAACCCCCTACCCGACTGGCTTCTTCGAAGGGGTGTGCAACGGGGGTCGCAGAGTGGGCGTATATGGTGGTGGTATGCGACATAGCCGGCATAGCGCCGCGACGCCACGACGCCATATTGCATTATTAAGCACCCCGACCGGTCCCTCGCCCCTGCATTCCAGCATTATGAACGTTTTTATCCCTAAAGGGCGTCGTTTTACTCTCGCTATCTGAAGTATTTAACCAGCGGCAACTTTGGGTTTGCTGCTATTATTTCAGCAATTGTCCCTTTATGTTCAATTACCCCTTTTCTTCTAGGAAATCACGCTGGTACCCTCTTGAAATGGTGGTTCGCTAAACGAACCACCTTAGCAGCGATCGATTCCCTTTAAAGATTCAACCGGTGACTGGCTTGAAAGTACCCCTAGTTCCGTGTCTAGGCAGAAATCATTATTTGTCCTATATCGGTGGTCAACTGGCTCTCCAAGTTGCTGGCCAAGCGATCACAGATAGTCGCGTCTCTTTTGCATCGCCAAGACTCGATTCTTTAGAACTCTAGTAGAAGTAGAGCAGTGTCGAATTTGGAGTAGCACTCCTTTTCTGGAGCAAGTGTCGTCGTTCACTTTGAGTGAGGAAAGAATCAAATTTTGAGCAGACAATGTCGTTAATGTGCGTTGGATTCCGGAAAAACTGAGAGGAAAGGTCAAGGATTTCGACCATCTTCGGTGCATCGTTTCTTGAGGCTTCTATCGGTGGAAAGAATCCAGGGACCGTTTCTGCGTCTGACATCCTTTTAACGATGCCTATGCGCCCTTTCTTCAGCGTAATAAACCATCGTACGCCTCGGGTAGCTCCGTTTCCAATTTATTCGAGTGGCCAACTCTTCTATGATGAGGACGCTCGACGGTTCCGCCGCGAATGAACCAAGAACCGTTTCGAGAACTTTTCCACCCTCCTCCCAAAGAGAATTCTCTCGCGGCTGGTCTTTCGAACGATCGCACGCATATTTCCGAGTCGATCAGCCTGCGAAATGAGATATCCTTTGGAAAGTTTCACTCCCTCCATGTCTATTGTTTCCCCGTGCCTTCGAGGGATGTCCCCATGACAGCATCGATCACTTATTTCTTTAGACTTATTTAGCCAACGACTGGTATCTCTTTTGGCTGGGAGAAGGGGAGGGCGGTTAATCAAATTCCACGGGGTGAGTCAGCGAGTTACGAGCATCATTTTCTATGATCATTTCGAAAGTTTGGGTTTGAAGACAGCTGCCACCAAACGTCACTTTTCTCTCGCCCTATCGGCGACACACGGTCCTTTCAATGAAATCCTGCCCAATTTGACGACTGCCATCGCGAATAACCATCGTTGAACGAAGATGAAAAAGTGAGCCCCGTGAGAAAGTCGCGTAACTATTAAAGTTTGGAATAAGAAGCAAGAATGAGCTGGCTGGAACGCAGGAGAACCAAACGTCAGCTTTCCACGTGTCTATTTCGAACATCCCCTTGACGGAAATTGTCCTAGCTCGTGCATAGATCCGCCCATCTCCTCTGTTCCTCTCGAGGATCCTCCAAGTAGATCCCACGGAAGGACGCGTTTGCGCAGGACTCGGGGCTCCTTTCGCCTAGATCCTCGATATATCCGCGCCGGTTGCCGGAACTCAGGATTGTTCGGTGGTGGCTCATTCGACGTGGACTGATTCCAACTCGTCCTCTTGTCTAGCAACAGGTAGGACTGGCGGAGACTACAGACGACGAACTCAGTGAAGCCGTGAGGATCTTACGGTTGGTTTCCTGGAAAAGTGTTCTTGTGGGAGTGGAGATATTTGGGAAATTCTTTCGGCTATTTCAGGAATTTCTCTTTGACCATAGTATCGCCCTTAATGTCAGGAAGTTTGGAATCACTGTGAATCAAGAGGAGAATTCATTAAGCAATGAAATTTAAATATTGTAGGATCGTAGTTTGGAAAAGGCAGAGAAAAATTGATTGACTTTATGAAATAGATTAAAATATTATGCGATTTGTGTTAACTCCAAACCAGAGGAATTTTATAAGAAATTGACAAGTGATTCCAAGCTTTTAGTTACCAGTGTCAAGTGGAGAATTCTCTAAGACAGTCTAAGAACTAATCGGAAGATCCTTGGTCTACTTTAGAAGGTAATGAAATCTATACATTTCAAAGATCCTTCGAAGAACGAAATCGTCATGGACATCCAGGAGTTTTGTGTTCGTGGTAAAGAGATGGTGGAGTACATTTGCGAATTCATGAGCAATATCCATAACCGAAGAGTGACACCAGACGTGGGTCCTGGGTATTTGCGACCCCTCTTACCCTCGGAGGCCCCACAGCAGCCGGAGGCTTGGGAGGACATTATGAAGGATGTCGAATCGAAGATCATGCCTGGAGTAAGCGACAAAAACAATAACTCTTTGATAATCCTCTGCCAATCGAATATAAAATGTGTTATAACTTAGGGAATCTGTATTTGCAGATCACCCATTGGCAACATCCAAGATTTCACGCGTACTTTCCCGCAGGAAATTCATTTCCATCAATCCTGGGTGACATGTTGTCTGACGCGATAGGTTGCATTGGGTTTTCGTGGGTGAGTGGAAAGATTCTTCCAGAGGATGTTTTTCTTGGTCAGATTAGGGTGTGAATTCCAACAACGTTGGAGTGATGGATCGAAATTGCTGTTTGCTCGATCATCTCCCTGTTTCTTATTTGTTCTAGGCAGCCAGTCCTGCTTGCACTGAGCTGGAAACGATAGTCTGTGATTGGTTTGGTAAATTCATGATATTTTTGAGATGAACCTTCGTGAATGTTAAGAAATTCAAGCAACTTCTTAATACTCTAGGTAAAGCCATCGGCCTACCAACAGATTTCCTCTACTTTAGCCCTGGTAGCAAAGGAGGAGGTGTGATACAGGTAATCTGTGCTGTAATTTTCTATGAAGAACTCTTGAGAGAATTATTTGACTATTCTGCAGGGTTCGGCTTCAGAGTGCATCTTAGTGTGCATGCTGGCAGCAAGGGCGCAAGCGATAGCAAGACTCAAGGAATCACCAGCGCACTCTCATTTAGACGAAACGGCTCTTCTTGGGAAGCTGATGGCCTATTGTAGCCGTGAAAGTCACAGCTCTGTCGAGAAAGATGCGATGATATGCTTCGTGAAGCTGCGGATCCTAGAGCCTGACGAGAAGAGCGTTCTTCGTGGTGAAACTCTGCGCCAGGTACAATTGCCATTTTTTTATCATAGCGTTGCATACTCTACTTGGTTAAATACGCTTGTGATAGGCGATAGAAGCTGACACCGCCGAGGGCTATATCCCTTTTTTCGTTTCTACCACTCTTGGCACTACTGCTTGTTGTTCCTTCGACAACTTGAAGGAGATAGGACCAGTTTGTAAAAAATACCCAGGTGTAAGTTCATTAGATCAAAATGATTGAACTTTCAACAGACAGGGACCTCTTGAAGAACTAAAATTTCATTATTCACAGGTGTGGTTGCACGTGGACGCAGCGTATGCAGGCAACGCCTTCATCTGTCCCGAGCTAAAGTATCTGATGGCTGGTGTCGAATACGCAGACTCCTTCAACACCAATACTAACAAATTTCTACTGACCAATTTCGATTGCTCTTGTCTATGGGTCAGGGACAGGTTCAAGCTAACTAGTGCGCTCGTTGTTGATCCTCTCTATCTTCAGCACACTCATGCAGACACAGCCATTGATTACAGGTGACACCCTCCGCCTTTCTAAAACTTTTCTGTAGCTTTTAATTTAGAGATTTGTTCCATTTTATATGTATTATTATACTTTTTGAATGTTGATAGACACTGGAGCATACCACTGAGCCGACGCTTTCGTTCCCTGAAATTGTGGTTCGTCATGAGGAACTATGGAATATCAGGTCTTCAGGCTTATATTCGAAATCACGTCCAGCTGGCGAAAAAATTCGAAGCTCTGGTCAGGAAGGACGCTAGATTTGAAATTTGCAACGAAGTTGTGGTAAGTAGTCCACAAAAAGCAAATTCTTTGACTTGTAAGAGATCTAGATATAAGTATTTAATATAGCTAACAAGATGCTGAAATTTTTCAGTTGGGCTTAGTGTGCTTCCGCGCCAAAGGCTCCGACAAACTGAACCAAAAGCTCCTGAGCACCATTAACGATTCAGGGAAACTGCACATGGTACCAGCCAGAGTGAATCAACGTTTTACGATCCGCTTTGCGCTTGCTGCACCTAATGCGACTGCCTCTGACGTCGGTGAGTAATCCTGTAATCCTTCATGGTAATTTCATAAATTTTAATTGTCCACACATTTATTTAACGCTATAGATATTGCGTGGAGTATTATAACAGACTACCTGGCTGAGTTACTAGAGTCCAAGGTGAGAAGAATCACTGAATCCTCTTCTTTTTTGTTCTCGTCCTTGATATTCTAAGTTCTTCACCTGTGGCTTCTTTCTGAATTCTAGGACGTGATGGACGAACTAGCAGATATTCGAGAAAAGAAGAGGAAAGCTACTTTGGAGCAGAGAAGGTCCTTCTTTGTTCGCATGGTGTCTGATCCAGCAATTCAGCCAGGATTCACGAAAACCCCGAACAGGACAGGGGCGAAATTAGACACGCAGGCGACAATTGGTGGCATTGGATCAAATCCTCATACTACTACGTAAGAAACAGCTGTTTTTTTCCTTCAAATATGAAAGAATAAAACTGTTCAATGAAACCCTGAGATTTTAGGCGTTCGTGGATATCATGGCCACTGGCCTACCTGATGCAGGCGAGGGATGCTGCTGATACTAGTGAACTATCTCTTAGGTACTGAATTAGTAAACAGTTGGTGAAAAATGAGAGAATCTTGAGCTAAACGTAGATACTGTTTTCTCAGATTTCGCCATCTGGACACTATGGTGCGCCTGAAAGCAGGTGGTACCGGAAGTCGCCGTGGCAGCAGCAATGGTTGCAGCCCAGAGCCATCGCCATCAGGTTCGCCTTCTCGCGGAAGATCACCGAACGGCAGAACGTAAATCGTTTCGATCCAACTACTTTCCAGTACTTCTCCAGGTGCATCGATCGGAACTGAAGTCTCACAGCAACGAAAGAGGATTATTCCTATCTAAAAGATTGCAAATCAAGTCTTTAAGAACGTTCACAAGTCTTTCAAAAAATCAGAGAATTCTCTCGAATTGTTTAGTCACGAAAGAGCAAGGATAGCGTGAAAATCGATCGATAGCTCGTATCCCTTGGCATCAGTCTACTTTCAATTATAAATTTTCGGTACTCTGTATAATAGCAAACAATTTATCTCCTCGACGATGGTAGCAACTGGAAGGAGGCCCTTGCTAAATACAAGTACATCTTCTTTACTTGCTTATCGATCTGTTTATGTAAGTGTGCTCTCTTTGGATCGCGATAGAATCACGCGGTGCATGTGTAAACAGTATATGTATAATATACTACACGGTAAATGATTTCTTTGTTAAGAAAAAATAGTAATGATTCATCAGCATCCAAAGAGGATCCTTATTGTTAATCCTCGCGAATCATAGGGGAGAAACAATTTGGTGGCACACCAAAAGGAAGTCGGAAAAAGGTCACGAAGAAGCTGCGGGTCATGCGATCGAAGAGGCTGGGGTCACGAGAGTGAGTGATGCACCTGGATGGTCCATTTGCTGGTCTGGCCACAAGTTTCCAGACCTCGTTTTGCGTTCAGCGATCCAAGCAACCGTGACATTTGTTCGATTCTATTTTAATTCACACGATTCTTCGACGCACGGAAAAGCCAGATTATCACGGGCGTATACGTGATCGATAGATCATAAATCTCGTTGGAAGGTACTACGTCAACATGCGCCAGCGTAATCAACTTACGCGAAGAATCATTATGCACGTGATACTGTTCGTTCTTATTGCGTTCGTAACATTGGGAATCAACGAAAATGCAGCTTCGAGGGAGAATTGTGTAAAAGTAATTGAACACCCTTATCGCGCCCCCTCAATTACGTCTAACATATGTCCTGCTCAAGTTAGAGAAGAATATTAATTAGAGAGTGTCTACTCGAGTGACTGCATTGCTCTGATCTCCAACATGCTACGTAATTCAGATATTCAATAAAGATATAAGTATATCAAACGCTCACTGATTAAAATCTCTAACATACCATAAGAATCCCACTAAACACAGAGTACTTCTGATTCCCACGTCTCCAGTGAATTCCTAATCATTTGAAACAGCTTATTTATTTCTCCTCCATGAAGTTTCACCTCGAGCTTCCTCGAATCAATAGCAAATGCATATAATAGTTCGAAGAAAAAGGGAGTTTGTGGTGGGATTAATTCATGGCAATCGGCCTCGGGCAACCTCGATCGAGAAATCCAATTCGAAAAGCCCGGACGCGAGGAGACCATGCGTGAAGGTGGCGACGAGGGAAAATGGTGATCACCTCGACACATGTGTGTGAATGTTACAAAGATTGACCGGTGACCTGTCACCGCTTCTCTACAGGGTGTTGTAAATGTAGGTGAAGAGTAAACGTCTATTTATAAACAAGGGAGGAGGGGGCGAGTTTACTCCCCGTGCATCATCGGCGACACACGCCAGGGCTTATTCAAGCACACCCCCCCTGAATACATCGCCATTGATGCCCGCTACTCTAAGGAGGGTGGCTACGAATTTTCGTTCAGATTTTCGAAATCGATTTGCCAAACTCTCCTACACAGAAGATCGATCGTCTTTTTCCAATTATTTGTTTCGTGAGATATATTATTTGGCGAACAATAAACGGTAAAAATAGAAGACTGAAGATACGAACATCTATAAAAAAAGAACAATATAATTTTGAGGAAGCATGAGTAGAATATTTTATGAAGAATAGTTTTAAATGTCTTAAACAGAAATGCAAAGTATACCTCTTCTAGAACACCAAGTCTGAATAATTATTTAGTGTCACAGAAAGTTTCTAACGTCGCGAACCACGAGAAAGCGGGCAAATGAACATTTTTTTACAATAATTAAAGCTCTGCCTTAATTTTATCTGCGTGAAGCAGGGATGTACAAAGTGGAGGCGCGCATAAAACTGACCGGCGCTTTGGCAGGTGCTACCAGTCTCTGTTCAAACGCGGTGCAAACCTGTTACGCGTTTCCTCCGAGGCGGTCGCGACAGTGAACACAATATCAATCGTTAACGCGGCCGAAAGGATACACCTGAAATTAATACATTGAACTATCGTCAAAGTGGATTGGTTTTTCATTTGATAGTAGCGTAAAGTGAGTGAAATAAATTTACAGTTGGGAGTTGTTGAGTTTAAAGCTGTAGGGTACCATGAGATGGAAGGCCTTTCGGCTTTGCTGATGCAGCATTTACTAATGACTCTGCACAAGCAAGAAATTTATACGTAATGTGAGACGTCTTACTCTTTAAACGACGAAACTGAGGAAAACGAAAGTAATTGTAGATATTTCCATTCAAAAGTTGAGAAATATTCCTCCCACTCCATGGTGCTCTTTAATTTATAAACTTATTTTTACCCAGCTGCATTTTATTCGCAATACTTCTTTTCTCGTTGACGTAAATTCCATTCCTTTGGCCGATAAAAGGCATCAAAAATTGCCACGATCACGTACGCGTGAACGTGCCGAATCGTGCCACATTTTGTGGAGCGCGTTAACATGCACGTTAACAATTGCATTCCAGCGGGCGACTATCATGAACATCGATGAATTTCAAGTGCGCGGCAAGGAGATGATCGAATACATCTGTGAGTACCTCCGCACTCTGGAGGGGAAGAGGGTAACCGCGAATGTGGACCCCGGTTATCTGAGGCCCATGTTACCCAAAGAGGCGCCAGCAAAAGGAGAGTCATGGGACGCCATCATGAGGGACGTCGACAGCAAGATAATGCCCGGGGTGAGTGTCAGGCTCGATTATCGATTCCGACCTCTTTCGATGTTAATAATATTCGCGAATACGAGAAAATAGTGGAAAAGGTAGCCGACCGTGAACCGAAGCGATCCATCCACCGTGCGACTATTTTCTGCTCTACCTTCTCTTGTTGTGTCGTTAGGAACGATTAAGGAGCTACATAATAGATGGACTTAAAAGATATGCTCATATCCTGGAACATCCAAATATCGTGTTAAAACTTCGCACAAACGAAAAACTTAAGAATTACAAAACATTCCTCTTTTCAGATCACTCACTGGCAGCATCCACGTTTTCACGCCTACTTCCCAGCGGGGAACTCATTCCCCTCAATCCTGGGAGACATGTTATCCGATGCGATTGGGTGCATAGGCTTCTCCTGGGCAGCCAGCCCAGCTTGCACAGAATTAGAGACGATTGTTCTAGACTGGTACGCCAAGGCGATCGACCTTCCTTCAGAGTTCCTAGCCGAGCATAAGAGCTCAAAGGGTGGGGGAGTGATTCAGGGGTCCGCCTCGGAGTGCATTTTGGTTACTATGTTGGCGGCTCGCACCCAAGCGATCAGGACCCTGAAAGAACAGGACCCCAACACCGAAGACTCGGCCTTCTTGCCAAGATTGGTGGCCTATTGTTCCACGGAAGCTCACTCCTGCGCGGAGAAGGCTGCGATGATCAGTCTGGTGAAACTACGCGTTTTAGAACCTGACGAAAAAGGCTCCCTTCGAGGTAAGCGACTAGAATCAGCGATTCGCGAAGACGTGGCCAATGGTTTGGTGCCCTTCTTCGTTTCCACTACTCTGGGTACCACTGGATCCTGCGCTTTCGATAATTTGGTTGAGATTGGACCCGTGTGCAAACTGTATCCTAACATTTGGCTGCACGTTGATGGCGCATACGCTGGCAACGCTTTCATTTGTCCTGAGATGAGGCCCCTAATGGCGGGCATCCAGCACGCAGACTCTTTTAACACGAATCCTAACAAGTGGCTGCTGGTTAACTTTGACTGTTCCTGCTTGTGGGTTCGGGACCGAGTAAAGCTGACTTCGGCTCTTGTCGTGGATCCTCTGTATCTGCAACACGCTAGATCAGGAGAGTCCATCGACTACCGCCACTGGGGAATTCCATTGAGCAGACGCTTCAGAGCACTGAAACTGTGGTTCGTCATGAGATCCTACGGAATCACTGGCCTCCAGAAGTACATAAGGAATCACATCAGGCTTGCCAGGCGATTCGAGAGCTTGATGAGGAAGGACAAGAGGTTCGAGATCACCAATGACGTTCGGGTAGGCCTGGTCTGCTTCAGGTTGAAGGAGAGCGATGAAATAAATCAGGAACTGTTGGCAAACATCAACGCCTCCGGCAGGCTCCACATGATCCCCGCTAGGGTGATGGGTAAATATATCATAAGATTCTGCGTGATCAAAGAGAACGCTAGCGATGAAGACATCGATTATGCCGTGGACGTGATCGAAGAGCACGCTACCGAAGTGATGCTCGCTCATTATGCGGGCACGGAGGATGAATTCAGGGCGAAAGGCCCCAAGAGTCCTGCCGCGCTGGATAAGAAATTGGTGCGCAAGTTCAGCTTCACCAGGAGCGTCACCAGAGACATTTATAAGCGATCCATCTCTAAGTCGAGCCTCCACGACGGCGCCACACCCATCATGGTTGTCGACGACAATTCACAGGTCGATACCATCGAGGAAGACGTGTTCTGCAACAGCAGGTAGACCGCGCCTCAGCTCACGGTGCCCAAGAGGAGGGACCAGCTGCTATCGCTGCCGTGAGCTGCTGACCATGATGATCGGTGTACTGTTGTTTCAGGTCGTGACGATCCCGATGATGATGATGATGATGATGATGATGATGATGATGATGATGATGATGATGATGATGATGATGGATGATGATGATGATGATGATGATGATACCCAGACGATTCGTGAATTGTGTGATGTAGAGAAAGCACTCGATAACTGGCCGTTCTCGTTTTGGAGTATCACGTGAATATAACAGTAAGTCCCGGATAACTGATATTTAATCCTGCTGGATATCTCTTGTACAATTTTTTTTCTTCAATTAAGTTTTACAGTCGATTTTGCATCTCTTATCTGCGGAGAGATTGTATCAGTTATTCAGGGCGTATTGTAACTGTTTCTTTTAAGGAATGATATTTGTAACGGTGGATCGATGTCAATGAATTCATTTAAAAAAGAAACAAACATGGACAATTTTGAAGAAGGAAAAGGAAATGTTGAAATTCGATGGCATACCTCTGATAGAACATTTCACTGGCTATTAGGTATTTGCAATGTTGATACAACTGCAGTTGTTTGGGAATTTGTCGCTCTGTGCACTATTTTATGCAACGTAAGTGCAACTTAACGATCGAAGCGAGAGATAACGTGCTGATGAAAACGTACATTAAGAATGTATAGGTTTTTTAAAAAACTGAAAGAATTACAAGAAAAAAATACGTAGCGTAAGCAATTTATCGATTCGTGTAACAAACCAAAGTATGTTAAAAAGTTAACACGTAGTTGTGCAAAGATAAGACTCACCGTTAAGTACATCGATTGTTTCTTAGGCTATCATATAGACACGTTAAATTATTTAATGAACGAATTATATGTATAAATTTAAATGATAGTTTCTAACTAAATTACCGTAATAATTAGATACGAGAAGGGATGACCTAAAAGTTAAAAACTGAAATTTCGTAGATCGATGCTGATTCTAATGTTAGATCGAGTGATCCACTTTCGGTGTTTTACTTCCAAAAACCGTGTTAACGTTTGGTTTTTTATCCAACACAATGCAACACAGAAGGTAAATTGAAATATTTATATTGTATGTAAATTTAATGTAATAAAATCACAATTCGTAAAAGAATAACTTTTTCTGTTCAATTTTATCTTCAAAGTCATCAACTCTGTAATGAAACTGTAACTGATTAATGATATTTATAATGGTAAGTACCAATAAGTTGATTCTAATAGCCAATTTGTATTAATAAGAAATTATCAGATGCCTAGGAGCCTCAAATTAAGCAACTAATTACTGGTAATTATTAATTTACCATGTAATTATAGGCAACTAAGTTATCAGTATTAAGAAATATATTGTCTTCACTCTTGAGGAATATTGTTTGACATTTATGATATGTTTTATATGTATATTTACTTATAAAAATATAAATTATAACTATAATAATTATTACATCTGTCCACACTGAGATATTGTAACAGGAATCTTTGGTTTATTGTTGGGTCCAGTTGGAACATTTTCTACTTTTCTCATAACTAGAAGTCCATCAATAACACGTCCAAAAACAACATGTTTACCATCCAGAAAATTACACTTGGCACATGTAATAAAAAACTGGCAACCGTTAGTGTCTTTACCACTATTGGCCATGGATAGTAATCCAGGTGAGTCATGTTTCAATGTAAAATTTTCATCAGGAAATGTTCCACCGCCATAGATGCTTATGACTCCAGTACCATCTCCATTTACAAAATCTCCACCCTGAATCATAAAGTCTTTAATAACTCTATGAAAAATGGCACCCTTAAAACCCAACGGGACGCCATCCTTTCTGTATTCTCCAGTACAAAATTGTCGGAAATTTTCTGACGTTTTTGGACACACGTCTTCGAAGAGTTCAAAGATCATTCGACCGATTTCGGTAGTGCCCACAGATACGTCGAAAAACACTACCGGGTTATTTGGATTTCGAAGTTGAGCTTGTATCTGATTCCAAGTAGGCATATTTGCAAAGTTCGTATGAAAACTTGAAGGCCTTTCTTTAATTCAATCAAAGGGAAATCGTGACAATATAACCTCTTCAACTTGCACAGATATCCACACGGTGTACAATTCAGGTTAAAATTACTTCGTTTCAAACCGTATCTTCTTTTTCATAGAGAACTTTTTATCCGATTTTATACAATCTCTTATGCAATTATAAAACATATACAGCATTAAGTAAACTTTTACTTTGAAGTATCAAGCACAGAATGATGTAAATATTGACTACACGTTTTCTCGTACGGTAGGATACGTAACGAAAAATATTAAATGTCTGATGTTATAGGTTATCGTTTGATTGAGAATGAAGTCTATAACGTATATCACCAATTAATCAATGAATTAATTCAAGTTCTTAAATGCAGAATATAGAAATATTGATATAAACTACTTTTCTAAGTTTTAAAATCACGTGTGCGTAAATGATGTTTTCACAATTTTCTATATACTAGTACTTACTTTTCTGTAGACTGTAGACAATTCAGTAAAACTTAATGAACTGATTCTTGAAATTTTTTAACACTTTTATACTAGAATCATAAAATTACTTAATTACGAGTAATTACAAAATGCTATTACTTATTTTATAAATTAAACGCGCACTTCTTTTTCATCCCGGCAACAGCACGTGACTCTCAATTCCGTTTTAGAAAAGCGCGGGAAAATATAAATTCAAAATGAAGTAACGGTCTAGACAATTTTTAATCATTGATACATCGAAGAAAACTATATCTTTGCGCGAAATAATGCAATACATTTATAACATAACGTGAGAAAAGTAAAAGGTAAATATAGAAAATAAAATGCACTTTATTTCCTTATTGCATCTTATGTTTCTACATTGCAAGTGTCATTTGACTTAATTAATATTTATGTACCTTACAACGGTACGTAAATTTAAAAAATCAAACAATGTTTATAAAACTGCATTAAGCAGAACTACCTCTTTTTTTAATTTCTCTTTTACAATATTCCTTTTACTTATTTCAATATAAACATGTACTTCATATAATATATAAATCTTCGTCTACTCGATTTTATTTTCAATGCATGTATATACATGTATTATTATTATTATTATTTTACCACATGTATAATATACAATCTAAATGTGCAAAAGCTTTTCAGGGAAACAATAAAACGGAAATCCGTGAATTAAAAATGTATAAATATAATAGAAGATTCCCTGTATTTTAATATCAGTGCGTTTTCAAGACACATAGAAACCTGGTGCTCTAATACTACTATTGAAAACAATAGCTGTATTTAGTATTTTCTGTTCTCCCAACATAAAAACTGTTCAGACTCGATATATTCTACATAGTCACATTAATAGTATAAGAATATCACAAACTTGGATAGCAATGAAATAACAATAATTATATATGAATTTTAACGTGTTCCATTAACACGTTTTTGTCGTTAAAGTCTTCTCCACAAATACCACAGACCAATTCTTCCCCATCATCGCTTTCGTTTTGATGATAATGAACAACTTGTATTACAGCTGTTTGAGATGTTCCCTCTTGAATTAATGAGTCTTGCCCAACTTCATTATGATCCTTAACAATTTCATTTTGCCTGGTTGATTGATGAGTTACCATATCCATAGGCAAATCACTGTTATTCATTTGTGCAATTTGACTGGAAAAATTGTCATGGCCTTGAGGATTTGGTAGCGTCAAAACCGGTAATGATTCGTTTTGTTTTGATATTAAGTGTAAAGTATTATTTTGCTTTGATGTCTGTATTAAATGCATAGTAGTTACTTCATTATGATTAGTAACAGAATGAACATGTACATTTCCTTCCTGTTGAGTATGCACTATGTGACTTGTATTATTCTGCTTATCCATAGCAATCATATTTAACGAATCTCTGTGACTATGATTTGTTTGTGAAATGTGCACATTCTCATCTTGTTTTTCATCAACTATCAATTGTACATTATCAGGCTTAAGCTCGGATATTGCTATATACTCTTGATTACGTTTTTCCGTAGTGACTACAAGAAAAGTATTATTTTGTTTTTCATTTAATATTTGTTGATCTTCCGATTTTTCTGCTTCTGTAATAGACAAAAGTGCTTCAGTCTGTTCCGTTTTGGAAATCATATGATTTCCAGCTGCCTGTTTTTCTTGCAAACTAGTATTTAGAGATGCTTTCGATTTCTTTTTAGCTGGCTTAGGTTTTGGTGCATTGTTATTAGTTTTAGCTTTTGCTTCTGCTATCATTTGGTCAGAATGTTTAACAATGTGTGCGCATAACTCATCGCGATCTTGGTTTAAAGCACCGCATATGGGGCACGAAAAAGGAGGTCCAGTTACTTCTGTTTCGTTCTTCCCCGCTGCGTGAACCCATCGAACGTGTTCACGTAAAACAACTTTTTGATTAAATGCTCTTGAACACAAAGGGCAAACATGAGGTCTTTCTCCTGTGTGAATACGTTCATGTTTTCTTAAAGTTCCACCGTCTCTAAATGCTTTCCAACAAAATTTGCAGCCATATGGTCTCTCTCCCGTATGAGTACGATGATGTATTAAATATCCTTGTCTAGACGAAAATGTTTTAGAACATGTATCACAATGAAAATGAGCAGGACTTCCAGCATGAGTTCTGCCATGTTCCCAAAGTCCCTGACGAGATACAAAACTCTTGCCACATTCTGTACAAGTGAATGGAGAATCACCAGGATGTGCTGATAATCTATGTTCATCTAATTGATTTTGCTTCTCAAATTGTGACCCACATACCTCGCAAGAATGTGTTTTCTTTCTGTGAATCCACTGATGTCTGAACATTTTTTGTTTAGTTGCAAATTTTTTACCACATTCAGAACATGCATGTTTACCCCATTTATTGTTAGGTGTACCTTGTTCTATATTATTCTGCATCATCTTTTTTGCACAAGTTGTTTGATGAGTAGCTAAATGATTCCTATCTTGAAACTGTTTATCACAATATTCACATTCAATCGGTGCACTCCAATTTGAATGAATTTTTTCATGAGAGGATAAGGCTGTTGCACGAGAAAAACTAACTCCACACTGTTTACAGGTATGTGGTTTTGTATCATTTGTTTCAATTTCTACATAATGCCTCCTATTTTCACTATTATATGATAAAGTTTCCACTTTTACCATTGTATCAGTATTATTAAATGAATTTAATGAGATATTATATTGCTGATTGACTTGATTACTTATATTATTTTGCTGAGTATATTCAAATTGTGTAACTTCTCCATTTGGCATTACAGTAAATTCATGAAGAGTGTCCATCTTATCTTGTGGATTAGATATTGCATTAACTGTTGACTGTTCATTGTGAAAATTGTAAGATGGAACTGTCCACTGCACTGTATCATAATTTTGTACTGCTGCTACAGATGATGATGGCACCTGATTATTCTGTGATTCGGTTATATCCTCTGGCCATTTTTTAAATGTCTCTTCAGACTGTGATACATTATTACTCTGTGACTGCATAATGGCACGACCAGCAACATATGTGTGAATTTTCATATGATTAGATAAACTAGAAGGCCTCTGAAAATCTGCTCCACATACAGTACATTTATGAAGTCTAATACCTTGGTGTACTTGTACTTCATGACATCTCAAGCTATTCTTTGAACGAAATAAGTTGCCACATGTTCTACAAGCATAAGGACGACCCACTTGATGGCAAACCATATGATTATTTAAATCCATTTTCCTTTCAAATCTTTCCCCACAAGTCAAACAGGATAGTTTAGAAGCATTACAAGTATCATGATGCTTCTCCATTTCTGCTTGTGTAAAAAAAGTTGCACAATTAGGACAAGATATTTTTTTATCTTCAAAACAAGGATACATTCCACCAAGTTGCCGGAGGGCCTCCACAGCCATAGATTCATCATCACCAGATGTATATTGCTGTTGTTCTTCTTGCTTAATGTATATAGGATATACAACACGATTTTCACCTTCCTCATCAGAATGCTCTGCTAAAATTTCAACAGCAACTTGTGCCTCTGTTATACCAGAATTAACATCTGTTACAGATACTTCCGTAAGTCCTTCTTGAAGAACACATTCATCAACAGGTTCACATATCTCTTCATGAGATATGATATTATCCTGTATACCATCATGTATTCCAGACAAAGGGAATGTAACATATTGCTCATTTTCGTGGGTTTCCATCGTGTAGTATAGTTTTTATTAAAACACTAACGGATAATATCAAGTGGAACCTTTTGAAACCTAGTTTCACCTCATGTTAAGTTAGGTCCTGTCATCACTGATAAGCAACCGGTACTTATCGACGTGTATATACACATTATAAATGATCGTTTTCTTTACATATTTCTAATTTATTCGTAATGATTATTTCTAAAAAATATAAGAAGTAAATGTTACTACTCCCTTACACTTGAATTCAGTACGGCCTACAGTTGACTCTTATCTTCATTGACCAATGAAAGTACGTATGCTAAAATTTTACGATCAAGTTACTCGCGTAAAAGCATACCCATGAGATTGCTCTGCCGTACCGTGGTTTAATCGTTATACAAATTTCTATAAATGCACCATTGAAACGGTGGTGCAACAAGGTTATTTGTACAAGATTACTGCAAATTGTGCGCCACCTGAAGTTGTCGGTGTTCTTTGCGCAATATCACAGCCGATCTAACAAGTTAAAATTTCGATACTTCGAAGATAATGGTTAATTTAGCCTCGCAATAATTATCAATTATTAATTACCTTCGCTGGATTGTCATTTAATAAGTTACCTGATAATTATAAGTGCACTTAACTCTTCTCGATCACTTTTCATGTTCAAATTTTTCATAAATGCGTGTGTGTATACATGCAGGTGGCACATAAGTATAATTTTTTTATCTTATATATTTTCCCGCCAAATCTTTCTCAAACTAATAACACTTTTACTTGATAGTAAAAAAGACTATAATACTAAAAAGATTCGTTCTTTTATTCAATAACTTTTTCAAGGCTAATTACCGCATAGATAGATTAATAATATAGAAGTTTTACAATCATAATTTTTAAAGTGATAGAATATGCATGAACAATGTACATGTACTTTTAATGTTCATAATTATCCATTAATATTGGAATTAGAGCTTTTTATATTCAACAAAAGTAATTCCAACAATCTTAAAAGACTAGGATAATTTCGAAAAACGTTTTTCATATAGTACTATTAATTACCATTAATTTATATAGTACAGTAAAGTACCATTGACAAACTTAGTAAACTTGATTTGTGGGTATGGACTTCCTAACAATGCACTGAAATCGTTACAACATACTAGACAAGTGTGAACAATAGATCTATCGAATAATTTTGAGTTAGAATATAAGACTGGATCCATTTGGAATCAATAGAATTTTTCTAAGCTGTTGAAGAGGAACAGTGTTAATGCCTTTTAATTCATGACATACAATTTCTTTATTTTAATTTTTAATTATACATATCAAGGAAACTGGTGTTGTTATTTATTTCTGGCGTTAGAATTCCAAATATGACACTAAGAATTTTTAAGCTAATCATATTGTTTGAGGGACAAGCATCATCTTCCACTTGTACTGGACAAATGTATAATCATTGACCCAACAAGTTTATCAAAGATCCTGAAATCTTGGCTTTATACAATTCGTTCATAAACCATTCAGGTATACTATTAAGAAATGCATCATTTAGAACAAATTTTGGTTCATTGAGTATGTTGTGTATCCGAATATTTTCTTCTTTTTTTCTACAGCATTTTGTTTAAAATTCTTTTGACTATAGATTTCTGGTATGTATTTCAAATGTTTTATATCTACATCAAATTTAAAAATTTCATTTACAAAGGGTGTAATCATTTGAGATACACGTTCAATAATAAATTTGGCGAACGACAAAGAAACAGTTTCACCATGTAACTCTGTAATAACAAGTTACTAAATTGTCAGCCTTTTATTGCTACATGTATAAAAAAAAATATTTCGTAAAAAAATATAATAAAATATTTTCATTAAAATGTTTATATTAAAGCTCTTTTAGTGCTCACAGTATATGTAATTATTTTAATGGATTGGCCACATTTTTCATTCCTATAAATCTGTTGTATATTTTCCTCATGTTATTTATAATTTTGCTGAAAAGAAAAACATGACAGGTTTCATTAAAAGAAATTATTTATCTATATATACATGCATTCTAACTGTAAGCATATAAATATATTATTCCATATAAATTATATACAGTATTAAACATTAAGTGTTAAAAATATGTATTTTAATTTTAAGAATTTGACTAAACTAGACTAAAAGCTATTAAAGTATTTAGAATATTATACAGTTATTACTTGTTCCAGAATAATTCTTGATTTTTTGTTTATGTACGATTGCTTTATCCCTTTCGTCCCATAGCGTTAATCCATCACAAGCACAAATCTGTTTTGTATTTTCAAATAAACCAGATGAACGAGCAATAACTCCACAGGCTAATCTATGCAAATATAAAATAAATATGAAAGATTGCAAGTCAATGTAGTCATTAGATTATTTATGTGTAAGTACTACAAACTTTACCTGTTTCCACTATTTCCATTTATTTTAGATTCTAGATTGTCACCTTTTCCCAAATCATCTGGCTTTTCAGTAATGACTAAAGATCTTCCAATAATGTCAGGTATATTTATGAGTTTATCTACTTTTCTGAAAGTAGCCCTACCAAAATTATCTACAGTTATATTTCCAAGATCACCAATATGCTGTAATTAAAGAAAATCCTTTTTATTTATAAAATAGTTCAATAGATTTTTTAAAATATAAATTATCATACTTACTCGTTTAAATATTTCATCTTCAGGTCCACCATGTACACTATTATTTGGATTGAAATGTTCTCCAACACTAAAAAAAAAAACATGAAACATAAAAGATGACAAGAAATAAATACAGAAATTGCAAATAAATATATCCTTACCTATCACAGCCTCTAGAAATATCCCCACATTCATGTATGTGCATACCGTGTTTTCCTGGATTTAATCCATCAATTGTGCCATCTATAATGCATCCATCAGGAGTCTGTGCAAACCTTATTACACCCATTATGTTTTCGTTTATACTATAGCCTGAAGTTCCTCCTAACATTGCAACAGCACTGGAATTATCTATAATACATAGAATTATACAATTATATATTATTAAAAACATTATTACAAATATTTATTTTCTATACCTCCATATCCTTTCAAAATAGCTTTCTTTCCAGTCTGCTCGATTTTTTCTTGAATCACAGAATACGGTAAACTGGTTTCGACTACGACATTTCCTTTTTCCAGTGATATATCAACATTTTTAATACCACTAATATCAGTCAATTTATTGCGTACAGTATCGACACATTTTTGACAAGTCATGTTTACCGCAAATTCAATCTGAAATAAAAATAAGGATTACAATTTGTTTCTACACTTTTTCACTCGTTACAATAATGTTTACCTTTGCTGAAGTCATTCTGTTGTCCTTGTATTTTGTTTTACTTTGAATAAATCTTCTCTAATTGCAAAATAGATTTAATCTGTTAATAATTTTAAGGTTACGTTTGCCATAATTCTATAAAATTGCAGAAGCTTCGAGCGTTTGAACCGGTCCGAATGTCATTAACCACTGACCTGTATACAACGAATACGGTATGGCTTAACACTTACACCTCTTGAACTGCTCCATCTTTAAGAATAAACCACATGCACCACCTAAGTGGAGTTAGTGATACTAAAGTTTTCTGATGTATCGACGAAGTATAGATTAGATCTTTTATTTTTATGTGATTTCTGTTATATGATTTACAATACCGACTTTGTAAAACACAATTATTTTTTGAAATTTGATAAAAAGTAAAAAGCTCCCAAATTCTTTAAACAATAAATACTGATTAAATATTATTTATATTAGTATTTACGAAACAAACAGTGATTTTATATGAGCCACGTTTAGTCGTCATAAGTTCGAAGTTCAAATTGCAAATCATGGAACTTCACGAAATAAAACTTAGGAATGAAATTTTTTAGTACATTACACTGAACTGGATCATATTTTCAGTTTTTTACTGATGTGTCGTCGCTTATATTTTGCCACGAATAGTTCGCGCATTTGCCACACGGTACGCTCTTTTCCCAAGCTTTCTATTTTAGAAATGGACAGGCTACCATCTCTTATTTGTAAAACTAGAAATTTTGCAAAGCGATCATATTAGCGGCGATTCGCTATATATTTAGAATTTTCTTTAAAGAAAGAGCGTTGCAATTAAAAGGTATCAGCGAGTTTTTAACTTTCTCAACAAGTCTTTAATTTTATTCAGTTAGTTCATTTTTTCCTGGACGATTAAAGTTATGGGTGCAGTAATGTGGACAACCGATACTGTGACGAAATCTTTGAGTTTCAAATGTGTACAGTAATTCAAAGAAAGAAACCATTAACTTACGCATTGCATTCAAAGGATTTATAAAATAGAAGTAAATAACGTATATTGTGAATATTTAAGAATTACTAAACTGCCTAAAAAACATGTCTGTGACCTTTGCCCAACGCGGTAGGCCGCCACCGAATCCTGCCCAAATACAAAAGGTATCGAATAATACGTACTACTATTAATATTATATTATTTATTTTTACGTATATCCATAGGGTGATATTCGATAAAATGATACTACTTAGAAAGTGTAACTTTAATGTTAGCAATCATTTTTAAGAAAAATGTTACACAAATAGGTAAATTATTTAATAATATGACAAATAAATTTGTGCAGATGCTTGATGAAAATAGTCAACTTATACAAACAATACAGGAATACCAGAATAAAGGAAAACCACAAGAATGTATACAGTAAGTTTCATACACATGTTTGAACACCTTTGAATTCAAGCTACTCAGAAACCATCTGTGGCTATTGTAAATGTATTTATCATGCAATTTCAGATATCAACAGATGTTACATCGTAACTTAGTATATTTGGCATCAATTGCTGATGCAAATCAAAATATACAAGCATTATTACCAGTAAGATATACTTTCTATGATTTAAAGCATAATATATAGGCTAATAATGTAAGAGTAAGATATCAGTACCTTTCTTTCTGTGATTAGCCTCCGCAAGGAATTCCTAATGGTCCCCAACATGGCATGATGAATCCACAAGGCCTTCCAAATGCTCCTGCTGGATCTGCTGGTCCTGTGGGAGAAATGCCTCCAAACAATCAGCCAGCATTACCTATGTCGAATTTTAATCAAGGACAGCCAATGTCACAGGGTGGATATCGTGGTCCTGTAATGCCTGGACAAGGACCAGCTATAAATAGTATGTTACATTTTATATTACATATGCTCTAGACGAAAATTTTTCACATCAACATTTATATTTTCAAAGGACCACCTACTGCACCTGGACCTCAGCAATATAGAGGACCTCAAGGTTATCCCCAGCAACCTTCACAACAAGGGTATCCTACTCAATACAACAATCAAAGTCCTGGTTCCAATTATCAAGGGCCACAAGGATCAGCATACACTCCAGGACAACCAAATCAATACGGACCACCAAATACTTCTCAGCAACAAGGATATAACGCTTCGACGCAACCAAATTATGGTCCTCCGACAACCGTAAATAGTTATGGTCCTCAACCAGGTGGATATCCACCACCAGGAAGCACTCAACCTCCCACGGGATATGGTCCACCACCACCAAATCAGCAAGGTTATCCTCCTACTAATCCATCACAACAGAACTTTCCATCGAGTAATCAACAGCAACAACCGGGACAGTATGGTAGTCCTAGCCCACAACCAAATTACCAGCAACCGCCATCCCAGGCCCCGCCTCAAAATGCATATGGAGGCGGTCAGCCTGGAAATTATCCCCCTCCTTCTTCTCAAACCTACGCGAATAATGTCCCACCTCAGAATTATCCAACTCCTCCTACATCTAGCGCAGCTCAACCTCCACAACCAGGATCTCAACAGAACACTGGTCCTCAACCTAATTATGGTAATCAGCCAAGCCCTGGTCCTGGTGCAACACAGTATGGTCCAGCTTCCACGTCTCCTCCATTTAGTACCGCTTCTGCAAGCGGAGTTAACACTTATGCTCAAAGCAGTCAACCAACAAGTACGCCTTCTGCTTCGACTCAGACGTACCCACCAAGTAGCGGACCACCACCTACGTCACAGGGCGGAAATTACGCTCCATCGGTACCTGCTCCATCCGGATATCCTGTTCATCAAACGCCACATCCAACATCGCATCCCCCTCACCAACCACCTCATCAATCTCCCCATCAACCACCCCACGCTCCTCATCAATCTTCTCATCAGTCAACTCATCAACCACCTGCGCATCAACCACCACATCAGCCTCAACAATCTCAACAGCAATCTCAGACACCACCCCAATCGCAACAGCAACAGTCCCAAAGTCCGGCTCCGAGTGGATTCCAGCCACCATCAGGACCACCACAAGGTCCTGCACCACCTCCAGGTCCACAACCACAACCTGGTTATGGACCAGCTACTACACAGACGTACGTGCCGCCAACACCAGGTGGACAACCACAGGTATTAGCTTAGAAATGAAAACTAATTGCTATAGAATGTACATAATATGCAGAATATTATCGATAATGGGTAAATTGTAAATTTCAGGTATACACTCCTCATCCACCTCAAAGCGGACAACATTATGGACATCCTCAGTACCCTCCTCAAAGTTATCCACCGCCACCAGCAGGCCAAGGATATCCTCAATATCCGCCACGACCACCTGGTGGTCACATGCCTCCTCCACCTGGGCCTCAGGGCCCTCCTCCACCAAACCAGTATGGTGGTTACGGATATCAACCACCTCCGCAATAGAAGAGTGTATTAATGTAAATTCGCATATAGTATTCACTCTGATTAAGTGGTTTAATTGCAAATTTTTGAACGAATGGTATACAAAGTTTTAATTTAATTCTTAATAGCATATCGTCCAGTGTTACATAACAAGGCAAATAATAGAGAATTCTATATATAAATAAGGAAAGGTGCTGCTGAAACATCATTATACTTACGAACGGAATTGTTCATTATTTTTATATATATATAAAATATATATATATATAATAATTCGTGTTTTCTTTTGAATAATAAAAAATATACGAATTGAATTATAATAAATATATAAATTATATGTCATGTATGTTTTAATAAGATGAAAAACTTCAAACAGTAAACATTAAGGATTTCATTTTCTCAAGTGTATTAGCATTTATCAGAAAATTAAGCATTGGAATATTATTTACTTCATTGTAATTTCAATTTCATCGTAATTTTATACATTCGTATTCCACTTTCATGCATATATAATTGCTTTTATGTAATACTATTTTGTATCGTTAGAAAAAACTGTAAATCTTTATTTAATGTTGACAAACACTAGCTTAAACAACATTCAATAATATGTATTAATTGCTTGAATATCGGTATAAATGAATATAATTCAGCGTAAACATATCTATTACACCGAAAAAAGAATATGTGAAACAGAGTACATTATATTCTTTCTATTTACAGCTTCCAGTATATACGTTTGCTTTAGAGTTAATTTTATATTTACTTATTCAATTTTATATTTTCTAATTGTCATTAAAAGATTCACGAATATACAAGCTGACTTTTATCTTTTTCTTCAAAAATTCTTTTGTTTTATAGATGTATAACTAGACGTTTTAAGTATTGACTGTATTCACAATTTTGTAACGTTGTTGAAAAATGTCGTAAATGCTTAAAAAAAGAACATCTTAAAAGTATATCTTCAAACTATTCAACCTAAAATGGAATTTGTTAATATGGAAATAGTTTCATCAAATATTCTCCCACAATCTCTTTCTTTCGTATTATAAAATCTGGAGTAAAAAGTAAATCATTTTAAAAACATTGTCAAATCTCGAAATTAGAGTTCCTCCTTAAATTTCACATCATTATTGTAACATTTACAAGACTGTTTAGGTTGCAGCACTTCTTCCATGTTATTCAGTACCTTAACTTTACTCTTTAAGCGTTTACTCCATTCCTAAAATGTAAAAAAATATGTTACTATATGACATATATTTAAAAAAATAAATGAAGTTGAATCTATTTAATTTTGATTGAAATTCTTTACATGAAATAAGACTGTGTGATAACATAACACGTCACGTGGTAGTAAATTGTCCCTTGCAAATTGTCTAGCGGACTTAGCGATTTTTAACGCTATTGTGTCATGTTCCTTAGCCCATCTGATTTTTTCAACAAGATCCGTTAAGTCACTTTTCACAGATATATAATGTTTTCCAGGTATAAGATCATTGTAAAAGTGTTCATAATATTTTGATTTCTGTTTCAACACCAAAGAATCACCAGCAAGTAGATATGGAAATCGGTATGCAGCTACTGAACCATCAATATTCAATTGGTACTTGTACTATAAAGATATTAGTAACATGTCAGTTTTTGTTTTCCCCAGAATTAAAATTCCATGATATATGTATTTATCCATTTTACCTTGAAAAACTGAAATAAAGATACATGGCTTTGCCCAGGGCCATATTTATCCATTTCATCTTTGAAGAAGAAAAAATTGGTAATTGAAACGTTAAACAAATCTGGATATTGTCTTGAAATATCTATTAGATCAAGTCGCTCTCTGCGAGAGTCACGACCACGCCAAAATACTTTTTCTATCTTTTCCTTCCATGGTACATCTGTATTACCTTGTACAGATAGCATATCTAACATTACCCTATTCATGTACAGTGTCCCACAATATATAATTGCTTACAATATTATACATAATTCTTTCAATATAATTGCTAAAAAATTTATTAAATTGTTACCTTCCCATTGCCTCTAAAGACGATTCTGTAATGTCATAACTAGGCATAACAATATCCTTTGTATCAAAGGAGCCACACCACGAAAAAATAGGATAAGTTTTGCTTCCTTTTGGTACTAGTGGCCAATCACCCAAGTTCACAAAGAATTCAATATTTGGTAAAACAACTTTACGGGTAATAGATAACAAGATAGAATCCATAAATATTTTGAAGCCCACATATTTACCGTAACATTCCCTAAAAATCTTAACCCACCCAGTTTAATTCTGCTGCAGTTGACAAATGTATAAGAAAGTACAGTAATACTTACTTTATTAGATTTAATTAGATAGTGACAGAGACTGATACTTCCTGGTTTATCATATACTTTTATAATATCTTGTCTAATTTCATCAAAATCTACATTTGAGAAATCAGAGAGATCATGATGTATTTGCGTATAATTTTTGGAACAATCCAGATTTTCCAACCAATTGTTAATAGAGGGATCTGGGCAATAACATTCATCTTCATAAACAGGACCTAAATAGAAGAATTAGATTTTTTACTATTAAACATAAAATCAAAAATATTTATGTAACATTTTTTCTAAATAATATGATACCTTTAAATTCCAGTACAGGTAAATGATAATGTTTTACTTTTATGTTTAATTTCAAATTGAAACACGTATTATGTAATTTGTATCTAATGATAAAACTTCCATCCTTGCAATCCAAAATTTGTGTCCATATATGACATGCATGATCTGTTGTAGTTTTACCTTGGATCTGAGCAGTGACCACATCTTTCCCAGGTGATTCTGTTAAACTTAAAAATATTTTTAATCATTTTTTACCAGTGGTAAAATACAAGAAAATATAAAAAATTAAAATTGTTACGATTATATATAATTAAACTTTACATATTACTGTATAATAGAAATTTCTGTATACATATAAAATAAAGAAAAACATACTTTCTTCCTTCTGAATCAATAAGTTGTAAAAAAATATATCTTGCTCGCATTGTTATTTTATCTGGTCTTAATCCTGGACCCCATATTATTGTTTTCGATGGATCTATTTCAACATTTTCTCCTAGTTGACAAATTATTAGTACGAAAAATAGTATAAACGTCATCTTCTTTGATCACAATTCCTTTCAATTAGTAAATGGATATACACAAAGCTTTTTAAATTTGATTGAGCTACTCGACACCACAAGTGTTGTGAAAAATTAAAAAATAACAATGGCTTCTCGTTTGAAATGATCTAGAACCTTTTCGTATGCGAATAATTATATTTTCAAAAGATAGATAGATTAAGTAAATGTAATCGGTAAAAAATAAATAGCGAGAAATAATGAAATAAAATATTGAAATATTATTAATGGTGATTTCCGCAGCTACTTGAACATAAAATTAATACGTACGTGTATTATGTCGTTTCATGAGAACCAACATAATATTTGATAGAGATACATCATCTCGAGCATTACATACAGTTAGAGAAACTAGGTTATCTTTGTTTACAAGGATTATAATAAATATTCATGCTACTTGCATTTTATAGGATAATTGTCTAAAATGCGTACAGCGAATGCATATATCCGTTCTGTGATGGAGAAATGTCAAATTCGTTGTACGCGAAATTCGGGTATTTCTAAAATCGTCAGAATCGCTGGAAAGTGATACCAAAGAATCATGATTCTCGATCACCTAAGATAATAACAATTTTTCTTTTCCTTGAAAATCGAAATATTGAAAATAGTGTAACTGTTCGATAGTAAAACTGTTCGTTTTCGGGAAATATCTTTAAGGTAAAATGGAATGTAAGATCGATGACTTACCGGATGTCTTGCTAGAATACATTTTGAGTTTGATTCCACCTTACAAAGATCTTCAAGAATGTAAGCTTGTATCCAAGAGGTGGTTTCATGCTACCAAAAGTATGTTGATTTCATTTACTTTCGATAAATTTAATCTTTATTCCTTAATGATTTTATTATATGCAACAAAATTCTTTTTTCCATGATAGATGTAATACAGCACAGTAAAGCTCATTTTCATAAATCTGTGGCTTATGGTACATTACTTTGGAGTCCATGGCCATCTACACATTGGATGCCTACAATAGGAAAAAGACATTCACATTCTGCTTGTACTTATAAAAATTCCATGTATGTCTTTGGTGGATGTACTGCTACATGTACAACATTCAATGATTTATGGCGATTAGATTTGGATACAAGGACTTGGGTCAGATTGATCACTATGGGAAGTTATCCATCTCCCAAAGCTTGTGCTACTATGTTGTATTACAAGAAGAGCTTCATTTTATTTGGAGGATGGTCTTATCCATCACCTTATCCTTTACACCAAGTACATAGAATTAAAGTTGCTGAAAAAAGAAACAATAGCAATTTAAAAAACTAATACATTCTGTTTTTAGCAATGGAAATTGTTCAATGAGCTACATGTCTATTCCATAGACACCAATAAGTGGATTGCTATAAATACATTAGAAACACCTCCACCTACCTCAGCACATTCAGCATCAATTCACAAAAATTGTATGATTGTTTTTGGTGGTATAAGTAATGGATATAGGTAATATATATTAAGACACTGACTTTTAACTTGGTTTGTACATTTGATTTAATAACAACACCATAATATTATTTTGAGGCAGATCCAATGACATATGGTGTTTAAATTTGGATTCATATAGTTGGCACAAACAAGCTACATCAAATTTAAAACCACAACCACGCTATGGTCAATCTCAGATTGAATTGGGAGATAATCATCTTCTTGTACTAGGTAAGATTTCTCAATTGTGTTTTTTATTACAAAATATTTTATAAATTTAAATATGCAAAAATTAGGAGGTTGTACTGGGCCTAATATTGCTATGAATGATGCTTGGTTGCTAAAAATGGAAGGAACAGCTTGGACATGGAGAAAAGTGAACATGCATAACACAGAATGGGCACCAACACGTATTTGGTGTCACCAAGCTTGTAAGGTGGGAAATTATGTTATTGTTCTCAGTATAAATAAAGGACAGAAGAAAACGAATGATGTAAATGCGTTAAAAAAGGTTACTTGCCAAAGAACAACTTCATCAAGAACATATGACCCAGCTCCCTTACACGAAAGGTTGGAATAATTAATTATTATCTATTAATAATTTTTATAAATTTACAAATACATTATTCCTTTTTTGTAGACAAGGAAATGTGTCTAATATTAATAGAGATGTAAACGTTAATGGTCGACACGGATCATTTTCTAGAGCACCTGTGCAAAATGCACATTCTTCATCTTATGCTCCAAACTTTACAAAAAATGTAACATTATGCAATGATAATGTTTTAAGTATGGCTGCTTTTCGTGATGAGCCGGCCCGTAATGGCTCGAATAGTAATCGGCAGCGTCAATTAGAATCTCTCCGAAGAATGGAGGAAAGAATTAGAAATCGACGAACACAATCGAAAACTGTAAAAAAAACAGGAAACACGTTGTCCATATTTGTTTTGGATATTACGAATGTTTTGTGTGACGAGTGCACAGCCTCATGGATACCTTTAAAGCACAATAATCAGTCCGGTCCCGACGAAAGAATACTCTACTCGCTAGTAGCAGGTCGAGGTGAACTAATTGTATTTGGAGGTATTAGTAAGGAACAAACAACGTCTTTGCAAAGTCATCCTGACATGGACGAATCCGAAGTTTATAATGATCTCCACTTCATAAATCCGCCACGATATGTCATTTAATATCTAGTACTAATAAATTTCTCTGTTCAATGACGGATGTTTTTGTTCCATTATGATTGTGTTGACTTTACTTGTACAAGGATGTACGAATGTTAGTTTTTAAATAATCTATATAATTACAAATCTTAAGTTTTCATTAGGAAATTATTTATTTACATATTTTGCACGCGTTGTAAATTAATCCTCTTCACCATCGACTGTTTTTAAACTACCAAACACCTGTGACGGAATAGTTTGTTTTTCAATGGGTATATCTGAAAGTAAATGCAGAAATTATAAGACAAAACGTGATATATATATGTTGCTATAAAAGATGTCCAAAACGATTTATAAAAACATTAAATGTGATAAAATATAATAAAAAACATAAGTGTGTTATTATAGAGTTTATATTACCTTCTTCTTCAATGTCAGCTTCGGTGTCGTTCACATCATCTATATCAATGTCAATTTCATCCGGATTGTTCACTTGTGATTCTGGTTTACCATCTTTTTCCGTTATACCTCGTACGAATTTAATACTATCCTTGTATGCAGCGACATTATCTATAGAATCGTATCATTAAATTAGTATCTAATATGAATAGTATAATTTGAACGCAAGATTAATTACCTCCACTTGGCGTTTTACTATCTAAAAGGCGCATTGCATCTACTGGCACATCAGGCGGTGGATTTGACGCGTTATTTAACATCTGAGCAGACATCATGTTCACTTGAGTATTATACATAGCTTGTACACTTCGCTTGATGCGGAGCATTTCGCGCATCGTATCTTCGTTTCCATGTCGGACTTCAAATTCTTTCCATATTTGCCAGAAATTCGATGTTACCTAGATAAGGTACAATTATTAGACATGAGAATTATACTTAGACTATGTCGGTAAGCGACGTATCGTACTCTTGGATCGCAGATTTGACTACAATGTGCGTATATCGCTCGAGCTCTGTCGACTTCTCCCAACTTGGTTTCCATTTCTGCAAACCGCAAACACATTTCCCTTGTATTTTCCTCATTGAGTACTTCTATAGCCTTCTCGTATATTTGTCGTGTTTTTGGAACACCATATATGTCTGCTGCTTTCTTTATATATATGTTAAACATCTGTAACATTGGAGATATTAATTTTCCTTTTTTTATATTATTTTAAAATAGAAAACGTACCTCAAATCGTTCTTCAGGAAGAACAGCACTCGTTGCTCGTTCGTACACAGACATGGCGTGCCTGGCTAGACCGTGTTCTTCTTCTAATTTTGCGTATAACAAATACAAGGCTGCAAACATATAGAACAGTAAGTATTTCTCATACTTATTCCAAATTAGATATTAAGGTACAATACCTTTAGCATACTTTGGAGGACAGTGTTCCAAACACTGTTCAAATAAATCTCGAGTTCGTTCTAATTTCGTACCACCATAACGATTTAAGAATTTTGTAAGATACGTATTCCATATATCGTAAACGTTGGGCCATTTGAAAAGAGCAATTCCTTTTTCATACGCCTGTTAAAAATATTTAAGCATGATTTGAATTGAAAATCTATTAAATTTTTATAAAAATATACAATAGCATTTTACATACTCTGAAAGCTTCTTCAAAATATTTATTTTCTTCTAAGAAGAGACCATAGTTAATAATGATTTGCGGTGTGGCAATTTTTAGATCTATGATTTTATCATATACAGCCTTGCATGTCTATATAGACAAAAAATCCAACGATTATTGTTATATTATAAATATAAAATTGTATAAGAAGAATTACACCTTTTTATGACTTACTTTAAATGTACCAAAACTTTCTTCTAAATCGGCGTACATGGACCAGACTTTCAAAGACTTGTATAATCTCATTTGCACGGTTTCCGTTTCATCATGATAAGCTACTTTGCGAAATGGCATGGCAGTAGCACGGTGCATGAGCTTCAAAGCATCTTTATAATTTCTATCATAATACATCAATAAAAAAGATCATATAAGTCATGCTATTTTTAATTGAAAGGAAAGAGAATAAAAGATACAATACCCATGTCGAATTTCCATTTCTGCCCATTCACACCACACAGATGCAAGATCGTCGACTTTGGTATAAGGAACATGAGTTGCTTTTTCAAAAACTACTCTCGCATCTTCTATTTGGCCGTTTTCTTCATAAAATTTTCCAAATGCAACCCATAAAGTATGTAATTTACCTACTGCTAAGTGTGGTTGTACAGTTTGCACAGCTTCCGTATAGGTATTAATGATCTGAAAGCACGTTAATAAGTAAAGTAACAAAACTTTTCTCCAGAAAACTGGAAGAAAATTGTTTTTACCTCGTGCGGTTGTCCTTCATAAAGCATCACTCTTTTATGCCATTCTTGCACATTATGAGGATTTTGTCTAAGTAATACAGAATTAAGTAATAATAATCGCCTTTCCATTAAATGTTCAAATCGTGCTAATCTCAATTCCAAATCTATGTCGTCTATAAATATTAAAAAATAAATAATTATAGATTGTATGAAGCCTTAATAAATATATATTTGCATTCATACCATCATCAGTAGGATTTCTTGCAGCATCTTCCATACGCTTACTAAGGCTAAGTTCCTCAAATTGTGCATAAGCATCAAATACTTGTGTGAAGTCTCTAACAGTAGTGACAGTCTGTATTGCTTCTTCATAAATATCTCTTGCCTATCAAGGATTAAAATACAGATATTACTTCTTTTTTGTTTATATTTGTCTGCAATGAGGAATATATTAATACCCGTTCAAATAAACCACTGCGAACATAATAGTCTGCTAAAGAATTCCAAAGAGGACCCAATTGATCAGTATAACGTCTTAGACCACCTCTAATAATGGCATCTACATTAAGAGATTTTATCTTGGAAGGATTTTTTGATATTAAATCACATAGTTCATTCCATAACTGATGATTGGATTTTCCATGTTTTGACACAAAATCATCTTGATTCACAATTTGTGCCAGCTTCACAGCTGCTTCATCAAGTCTTCCAATTGATATCAGGTACTCTATATACTCTTCTGTATCTTCTGGAGCTAACTAGAAACAAAGAATCTATTGTAACTACACACAGTTAAATCAATAAAAACTTAAAATATTAAATACCTTGAGATATCTCCTAAAAACTCTAATAGCAGTTTCATATACATTATGTTTCTTCAAAAATTCAATGTATAGTGGCCATATGCGATGATGCTGTGTAATAGGAAGAGCCCTAAGTGCCCTGTCAAAAACTTGGCGAGTTCTTGTGATGTAACATTGTTCTGTCATTAAAGTACAATAATCCATCCAGATTCTAGGCATCTTATGCATAAAGACAAGGGCACGCTCAAAAGCATTATTTACATCCTCATAAAGAGGGTCTGTTATGCACCTTCCTTTCAGTTGACTCACACGTTGACGTAAATAATTGTACCATAATTTGTAACTAATAAATAATAAAGTCATCAGTATTTTTTAAAACTATTTAAAAAAAAAATAGTAAATGCCTACCTTCCGGGAAGCTCCTTTAATGCTCGTTCATACACGATGTTTAAATTACTACTCTTTGTACCTTTCAAATGATCTATATAACGTTGCCAATGTTTTACAGAATAGGGATTTCTTAGAATTTCTTCCTCGTATGGTAAATCTTCTTCATTCTACGTAACAAAAATTTGTGAAAGATAATTATTGTGCCCAAGAGAATAAGGTTAGCCATAAGAGATATACTCACAAAAACATATAAATTTCCCTCCAGATCTTTGCGTTCTAGCATCGTTAAAAATATTATTAAACACTGTACAGTTTATTCAACTCAATTCCAATAAGTAAATAAGCGCATATAAAATCAAACATTACATCGATAGGTTAGCTACTGCTACAATACAGTTTGATGCAATTTGTTCCAACCGCGCTGTATCAAGGCGGTATTTCATTGATCGTATATGCAGTATACAACATAGAATATAACTTCACTGAGATCTAATAGCGAATGTATCTATTCGTTAATAGAGTCATTTAGAAATTCACTAATAAAGTTATTGAAGAATTAGGATGTAAGTATACAAATATTTTATATATTTTAAAAATATATTGACTTCTTCAGATCCTAAGGGCGTTACTGCTTTCAATATGCTTTAAGATTAAAGTGGTAAAAGGTATAAAAAGATTACTCCGTTTAGAAAAAATTTAGGATAAAGGTGTTCACCTGAAAATCAAGTTGTACAACCTGTTTACCTCGTTCTTGGAGGAGACACTGGAGTGTGACAGCTGTCATGTCAAGTCTTTGATCGTGATTGATACTTATTAATGTAAACAATTCAATCAATGCACCTATCGTCGTAGCGGCAGAATATCTGGTGGTGTTTACATTCAAATTCTATACGACTTAATTACACTTATACTGTTCTTATAAATAAACACTGTAAAGGATGACAATGGGCGATGAGACTCCAGTTACATCACTGGTTCTTCCTGTCATCTTAAGACCAATATTAATGAAGGTACTTAAAATTGAGTAAATGAACATTTTTTAGCTTAAATAAAAATCGATCTATTTCTATATATTTCATTGATCCATTGTTTATGCAGTTAGAAAGACAAAATGTATTAGCTGCTCAAACTTTACGCACAGCTCTTTTGAAAGCTGAAAATTCTCATCCAGGCATTACACATGATTTAATTCTGGGTATAATAAGACGAGCAGAATTGAATCTTGATATGAATGAAAGTGTTCTGAGACTACAAGGAGCAGCTTCTGATTATGATGGTATAGTTTCATAATAACTGAGTAAAATATTAATAACTAATACTAATTCTAAAAAAAATATTTGTTTTTCTTTTATCCACAGTTGTAGAATATAGATCAACCCGATCTGAAGATGCTTTTCAAGAATTAAATCGTAAATCAACTTCATTAAAAAGAATACTTAGCCGGATACCTGATGAAATAACAGATCGTAAAACTTTCCTGGAAACAATAAAGTATTTATATTGCACTTATATATTTTATTTATTGTAGAATATTTTGTAACATAATTTGTTAATATTTATGTTTACTTCAGAGAAATTGCAAGTGCAATAAAGAAACTCCTAGATGCAGTAAATGAAGTCACTACATTCATACGTGGCTCTACAGGAAAGCAGGCATTAGATCAGAGGAAAAGAGAATTTGTTAAATATAGTAAAAGATTTAGTAATACATTAAAAGAGTATTTTAAAGAAGGACAGTAAGTATTCTTTTTACAAATAACATTTGAACACTCTCAAATAGAAAACTTTTTATTAAAATTCATCACTGTTTCAGAGCTAATGCTGTATTTGTGAGTGCACTATACTTAATACACCAAACAAATATGATAATGCTTACAGTGAAAGAAAAATGTGAGTAATGAATAGTCATATGAGAAGTTAAGAGGTATACATGATACTTTTGAAATAACAAAACTATTTGCAACTACCATAAAGCATAAAATATTCTAATTTTATCCATTTTGTTATGTATTTGATAAAAGTATTTAAATATCATTTAATGTAAATTATATAGTGTCATTGTTTTATATGTATTAAATTGTTATAACAGTATGCAGATAAATTCGTAAATATATAGAGCATGAAATTCTAATGAAGAATATAAATGTTGTATTCAATATGTTATTGCTGTTAATACATACACGAAATAAAAGTTTTAATTTAAAGAGAACTACAGAAAAGGAAAAGTATTTATTCCTAAGGAAGACTGAAAATTTTAAATGAGCAAGTCATTTCTCCAAATGTATAAGAAATAAAAATTACTTTATTGATAACAAATGTACACAAATGTGTTGCATTTCCCATGTGGAAAATTGAATGGTTTGGCTATCTACATCCTCATTGTATTAACAATGACAATGAATAACAGTAAGGATTAATGGTAATTATTGTAATGAATATACTGGAAGATAAACAAGTCTTCAAGCACGTTTGCTGTCTGAAAATGCTCGTACAATACTGCCAACACCACTGATATTGTATACCTTTTCATGCCAGATTAATAAATGACTACTGCTACCCTCTGTTGGAATTTCAAATCCTCGATAAATATATTTCATTAGAACATCCATTAAGTCTCTGTCCAATTGTGCTAAGCAATCATCCATTTGATTGGACTTTATACTTAAAAGAACCTTTAGTGTTAAATTTCGTGCATTATCCTGTAATATTTATAAAATGTTTATTTTGTAAAATAAAGTCACATCCGAATATATTTAGCACCACTAAAATAATATCACAATGTCGTAGAATAATCATTCTGCATATAATATTGAGGTTACCTTTACTTGTTGATTTTTACAACCAAGCGGTGCAGATTTTAATACCGATATTAATGCTTCGGCATTCTTACCCTTGAATAAATGTTAAGGAAAAAATAATGAAATGCGACAAAAGACTATAATACGATATTTATACACCAATGTAAAGCATGTGGAAAGGATATTGGCTAAGAAGTGTCAAAACTTCGTTTTCGTCTGGACCAGTAGGACCTCCTAATCCTCCGTCAGCGTCTTCTTCTTTGAAATTATTATCACTGTATTGATCAACGTCAATTTTTCGGAATGCAGATGCTGACGAATCTTTTTTGCCGTCGTTCCTTGACATTTTGCCTGTGCTTCACGTTTCACCGCGATCACGCCCGGCTTATCAACTAACGCTTCAAAATGAATCTTCATTGGTCTTTAAACATATCTATGTAAGATGCTATTCATCGCACCAACCTTAAAAAACACAGTGCAATTAGAAATTATCATTAAATGTTGATAATAAAATTATTTCATTGCTAATTTGCAATAAAAGCTTGGTACTAAAGAGAAACGTTGCATGACATGCAAAGTTGACTATAGCAAGCACGCTGAAAACATTCACCAATCAGAACTGTAAATTTTTTTTTTAATTTTTTGAAGAACAAATTCATTTATTAATTCATTCGTAATTTCAGGGTGCAAAATAATTGTAGATTCTTTACAATTTATTCTGTAGCAATATCAAGGACCAAAATTGTTTATTTATGAAGAAATACGCATTTTAATCAGACGACTAAAACATGAACAGGAAAATACTATAGCCATCTAGCAGAGGGCGCCTAAACTACAAAATTTGAAAAATCGAAAAAAGCATTTAAATTTTAACAATCTCATTTATGAAAATTAAATTATTCCTCATGCAAACAATATCAAGAGGATCGTAAAAACTATTCGTTATGTATTTAATAGTCATCATTTATTAACTGAAAATGAGAAAAGTACAAAATGCAGAGTAAAATGTTTTGTGTTTCAATAGCGATCTTACTTTATTTTTGTACTTCTAATCTGAGCTTTTATGAAAGACCAGATTTTTGTTATAGATACAAAAGAGTCAGAATGTTTTATGCATTAAAAATTTACTAAAATTAATTAGTTATCTCTAGTTTCTGGTTCTTCGTCGTATGCTGCCATAACTTTTTCCATTATTTCCCAAAGTTTATCCCTCGTTAACTCTTTGCAAAAAACCTGAAAATAATCAATAATTAAGTTTTAAATGGTTTTTAATTAATTCATAACATTTGCATATTTTATTAGGTCTCTCGATTCTCACATTAAACCACGGTTGCTGATCGCACTCGTCCATTAATGGCACTACAACGCCATAAATTTGCAATGCCAAATTGATACAAGCAATTGCTATTAAATTTGGTGGATAATCAAGTATAGCAGGGGAATGATGAAAATCTTGCAAAAGTGACATACTAGTCTTTGCAACAGGATATTTAGACCATTCTTCTTCTCCAAACCATGCTTGTAAGGACCGCAGATAATGTAACATGTACTAAAATATTCTTATTTTAATATTTGGTACAAATCTACAAAAATGTAATACAATAAAAACGTGTTAATATTTACTTTGTGAGGATGTACGGGAGTCACTTGAAATTTTAACATTCGCATAATCAAAAGTTCTGCTTGAACAATTGCATCTCTCATACTCCAGTACTGATCTCCTAGCTCCAATGGTTGAGATCCTCTATGTAATGTGCTATATGACACATTCATTACATCCCTTATTTTTAGATTATCATCTTTTACTTTGCCTGCTAGATAAAGGCATGTGGCAGCAATCAGCTAAAAGATATATATATTTGTATAAATGCTAATAGTAAAAAAATAAATTTGAATAAATTGATATTATTTACATAATTGTCGTAACCTCCTGGTGCAGCTTCCTTTATAAACCTGTGATATAAAGTTGCAGCTGTAGCAATAGTTAATGGATGAGCCTCTAGCTTTAAACCTAAGATATTAAGAATAGTTGGAATTAGCTTTTAAATTTAGATTTGCTACCATACAAAATTAAAAAGATATTTACCACATTCAAATATAAATCGTGAAACAGTAAAACTGTCACTACTTTTTGTATAATCAATGGTGATACTCTTCTGCAAAGTATTTCTCTTTTCTCGTTGCATGGCTAACACATCAATAACATCTTTCATTTTGGAACTGTAAATGCATAATACATTGTTCACTTCATTAAATGAAAAACATTAAATTATATTTTCTTATAAGTTTGTTGCATTAACAGAGCTTGATCGACGGAACTTTCATTGATTTTCATTGCTCCTTTATTTTATCCTCTGCTTACAAAACAAATGAATATGTAGTTCACAATATAAATGAAAATCAACAATTAAATACACCAACGACAAAACTAACAATAATTAAAGTATAACTCTAGAAAATCGTTCGAAAAAAGAAATGTATTATTTATCATTGAGAAGATAACATTTATAAATCATGAACCGATGTATCGCTACGCAATAGTTCCAAAGAATGTCTTAAACCAATTCTTATTCCTTTTGAAGTGAAATTACCTTAATGTTTCTGTGCTGGTGGGTTCTGTTGGATTCATTTTGTTAATCCTATAATCACGTTTGTCTATAAAAAAATTGTTTATCGTGTTACAGGTTACGACAACAATATAAATATTTCCACGCACCGCAAGTACCGCGACACTACCAACATTATAATATATTTGTCCCAAAAAAAGATTTCAGTGTTGCGCTAAACTTAAAGTAACTATGCTGTAAAAAATATGTCCAGAATTGCTTTATCGTTTACATTTGCAGATGTAAATGCATGTTTATTTTATGCATATAACATGGATATGTATGCCTGATCAACTCAATACATAAATTTGATAATCATTCTTTTCGGTATGCTATCTGAATGCTCGATTACTATTAATATAATTTATGTAGATGTAATTAAATGATGAGTTCGCAACACAAGTTCATTATTCTTTGATCTATCGGAAAATGCCACTGAAAGATATAAAAGTTTTAGAATTAGCTGGCCTTGCACCAGGCCCTTTTTGTGGAATGATATTGGCGGAATTCGGTGCATCGGTTATCAAAGTAGATAAGGTATTATTAAAATACACGTATTTATTAAATATAATTGCAATGTTTTAACAGCATATTGATTACTTTCCCACAGGTTAATGTATTTCAAAATATTAAAGATCCTCTTGGTCATGGAAAGAGATCAATTGCATTGAATTTAAAAACAGAAAATGGTATTGCAATATTTAAAAAGTTAAGTGATCAAAGCGATGTGCTTATAGATCCTTACAGAGCTGGTTCGTATTTGTTAATGATAAGCATATTTATTTCTTAAAAATATTTTAATTATGGCAATAACATTGATGCAACAGGTATTATGGAGAAATTAAATCTAGGACCAAAGGACCTTATGGAAACAAATAAAAGACTAATATATGCTAGATTAACAGGATTTGGCCAAAAGGGACCTTATGCTAATATGGCTGGTCATGATATTAATTATTTAGGTTTATCTGGTAATGTTAATTTAAATTTTGAATAAGGAGGTTTGCGATTACTCTATCTTTATATATTTATTATATTAGAGATACTTTTGTAGGTTTATTGTCCTTATTTGGCCGGCATGATCAGAAACCTACTCCTCCAGTGAATCTAGCTGCAGATTTTGGTGGTGGTGGATTAATGTGTGCCTTTGGAATAATTTTAGCATTATTTGAGAGAAGTAACAGCAATGTTGGTCAAGTGGTTGATATTTCAATGGTAGATGGAACAGCTTATTTGGGTAGTTGGTTGTTTAGATCTCAAAATATCCCTGGTTTGTGGGGAAACCCACGTGGTGAAAATATGTGAGTATTCTGGTTATATTGAAATTTATACATTAAATCATTAGATTGTATTTGATGCATTTTTTAACAGATTAGACACAGGATCACATTTTTATGATACTTATGAAACAAAAGATAACAAGTATATGTGTGTTGGAGCATTGGAGCCACAATTTTATGAAACATTTTTGAGAAAGCTTGGCTTATCAGAGGATGAAATGCCACAATTTAATAAATTTAGAGAAAATCGTGAAAAATTAAAACAAATATTTAAACAAAAAAGTCAAAGTGAATGGTGTGCAATATTTGATGGTACAGATAGCTGTGTAACACCAGTGTTAGACTTAAAGGATGTTGCACTCCATGCACACAATAAGGAAAGGAATACATTCACCATTCTTAAAAACAAGTTAGTAGTCCCAAATCCATCTCCACATTTATCTCGTACACCTGGAAAGTCTAAGGTGTTTCAAAAGAATCCAGAACTTGGTGAGCATACAACAGAAATACTTACAGAATTAAATTTTGATTCTACCGAAATTAATAATTTAATATCAACTGGAATTGTTAGTCAAGGAATGCAACGTTCTATGCTTTAAACATAATCATTTGTTTATTGTTATATTTTTTATGTGCAATATAAAGTAAGAATGGTTTTATACACAAACTACAATCAAAAGAATTGAGAATGTTATTTGAATATATTTTTGAAAAATAATTTTAAGATTTTACCAGATAAAAAGCCCAATAGAGTAACTTTTGTCAATTGCTTAAAAATTTGAATAACATAACTTAATGACAGCCACAACTATTAATAACCATATTCTTATATTTCTTTAGTACAACATTACTATCATCAAGAAAATAAAGTACTGATATAGCTGACAGCTTTGTAGGTGCACAACATGGTTTTGGTACTTCATTGGGTTTCATGAGATGTACTAATGTTTGTACAATAGCATGATTAGTTGCATTCATACGAATATTCAGTGGAAAATTGCATTCTCCACTGCAATAATAAGCATCATATCCTTCTGGGGCTATAATCCAATCTTGCCATTGAAGATCTTTGAAACTGATGTATAAAGTTTTCATACTGCATGTTCTTTTTCTTTTTTGAATTGGAAGATTAACATAAGGATTATCTTGTATTTTTATACTATTCAATTCTTGATTTGTTTGTTTGACGTTCTTTTTTTGTCTGTGCAATATTTCACGATTACTGTAATGGCTAGAACTTTTAAAAAAACCAACGAGAAATGGTTGCTTATCGGGAATTCCCAAAACACCAATAATTCCTATATCATCTGGTCTCATAATATGGTTTGTGTAATTTGCATGATGCACTGCTAAAAACAAACCTCGATTTTCCTTTGGATGAGTAACCCAATATTCCAAAGCTTGACTAATATTTAAAATTATCCAACCCTCCTTGCCCACTGTAGTGTTAGCTGAATTTATGTAATGTTTAACACGCCCTCCGTCTTTTGTTCGTGCTACTCTATATATCGCTACAGTGTAGACTTCATCAGATTTAAAGCTTTTATTCAAGCTCTGGTATAATCGGAGCTCAGCCGCAATAATTTGTTCTCCTCGTGGCACTTCCGAGACGTCAAACCAAATCCTTTTTCCACGATTAATTTTAGATGCATTGCCTGAGTGTGGATTATGAGCTCCAAATGTCATAATTAGGTCACTCTGATCGATAATATTGATATCATAGATACTTAAACTGAATTCTTCTGCATTTGTATACTTTTCCTGAGTTAGTTTATCTTTATCATTAGACACTACATTTGTATAAATACTTAAAAGAAATTTTGGTGCTGATCGTTTTACTAACAAAGCTCTGCGCGTGATCCTCTTTGGCCTTTCAGATAATCCAAGAATATTTAACAATTTATGTTCCATATCTCGTTTCTGTCTATGATTAGCAATTTTATGAAATACTGTTTGATCAACTCCATTATCTATATATAAACCACTTGACCTTTCAGAAGTTACAAAAAATATTACTAGAAAAAACAACGTTGCGATTAGGATGTATTTTCTGTGCATTTCGTTCTTTTATACTAACTAAATTTCCAGGAACTTCTGCTTGAACATGATATAGGTCGTGAAACATTCCTTACATGAAGCAATGTTTCAGGCAATGTAAGACCATCATTGGTAGATGTGTTTGTATACAAACAATTAACCATGGTTCTCTGCTAGTCTATAATGTAAATAACATATTTCACAATCTTTGAGAAAATTTAATTCACGGGTGTAATAGTAGAGGCTTTGGCCTTTAGAATGAGACCAGGCTGATCTCCCTGCGATTTTTTTTGGCGCAGTTACAGAAGCTCAAAGATTGACTACTTTTTCGGGCTCTGGAGCATTGAGTAATTGCGAGGCTGGAGGCTCACTTTTCATTCAGAGCGCGATATCTCAGCGAAAAAAAATCGCAGAGAGCTCGCCGAGGTCTCGTTCGAAAGGGGAGGGTTCAGACTTTAATCTACCCCTTGAAAAAGTCGTGACAAAAATTTATCAAGCTCTTGACAGACGATTGAATTTGGAAAACTTTCGGAGAAAAACCACCTTCTTTTTCTCGGCATGTCGTGGGGTAGAGAATTTTTTACCGCTATGTTCACCTCAGGAGTGTTATAGTAGAGGTTTCACTCTATAGAATAAGATCATTCTTACCGTCTTACGATTGGTTTTCACAAAATTACAGCATCTCAAATGTTGTTAATTTTTTGATACAAAATTAGTGGTACTTTTATTTCGTTGCGAAGTGTAGAATGTTTGATTTAACTGTTGCTATTGCACAAATTGCAAAGTATAGACAACTCTGTGAAAGTTTTTGAACTAAGATGATGTATTCAATAAATTGTTGCTGTAAAAAAAAAAAAAAAAAAAAACAAGTATAAAATTTAGTAGCAGAATCAGAAATATATAATAGCAGTGTACAATTTTATTATAAATATTGAATGTTTGTTACAATCTATGTCAACAAGTATGAAGAATATTTATTCAGCTTTGTTAGTTAGGTTGTAGTTGCAGTGCTCGCACAGGTTGATCCCAAAGATCCTTTTCTAAGAGGAGCTGCACATGCAGGTTTTATTGATAGTAAAGATCCAAATAAAACGTGTTGAATGACAGGAAACTTTGCTAAAACCTAATATGAAAAAATAAGAATGTTCAAATTATTTTACTTTACTGCATTTACATTGATAAAAAATAATCAGTTTTTTACCTCAGCTCTGTACATTTTAATAAGACCACTATTTACTTTAACCCATGAAGAAACTGCGCTAACATTCCATAACTGATTTGAATGTTCAGCAAATGGACCTATTTTTACCTGAAGTAATATTCAGAGTATAAGAAATTAACAGTGTTGTTTCTTTCATGAATATGTTTTATATGTGTGTATCTACCTTTGAAATAAATTCAATGCAACCAAGGAACATGTATTGCTTACTGAATGTTTCGACAATGTCTTGCTCAACAAAGTGACGAGGTTCTAAGCGAGGGTGTCCTAAAACAATTATACAATATTTACACATTTCTATACTCACTTCTTATTTAGTATAAGAAAAAATAGAATTGAAAAGCTACCAATTAATTGAGAACTTCCCCATATGAAAGGAACAAATTGGTAGTCATCTAAGCTCCAGACACCATGACTACCTGCTGGTTCCATTCGATAAGTTAACTGTAATCTGCGTACTAATTCAAGGTATCTTTGCAAAAATAAATTTCACTTCAATGTACGTAAATGTACAAGACGATAGACATGTTATATTGCATGTAAAATAAGCTTATTACCTATTAAATATCTTTACAACTACAGCAGCTTTGTCATCCTGTTTAAAAGCACCAATTTTAAACATACAACATAAAAACATCAAAAATGCCATTTCATGGCCAGTGCCATAATCTATACGTGTTGGATTACCAAAACTTTCATACAAATACTGTACTATCTCTGGAACAGCTCTATGTAGCTCTTCTGGTAATACTTTCTGTAGTTCTGTTACTCCATTCTGTAATAATTATAAATATATTAATAAATCCTCCAACTCTTTAGATAAATACAATGTATATTTACCTGTTGTAGCTTTTCATGCCATATTTTAAATGATTTGTTACCAAAACGTTGAGGTTGTTCAGTGGGAGGTATTTGTGTTATCCATTCATCAAATTCATTGAGCATTCCCACAACATTATCTATTGCAGGACTTTGAAAACAATCAACATTCAATGCCTTTCCTTGTACCGAGTCATTTAAGGCCAATATAAATCCTAAATATTCCTACAAAAATACTTATGCAGAAACATGATACGCTGATTTTAACGAAAATAAAAAAATTCAAATACTTACGAAATACGCTTCCGACTTCATCCAAACATTCATATCCGCCGGCACTTTAATCGACTTTTTTGGAATGATAAATTCATGATCGTCAGCTAAAATATTATATGCAAAATTTTATCTCACTATTCTGATTAATGTTGCTATCATTATGTTGCATACGTACGTAGCACTGAAGATTCTTTAACAGACTCTTTCGAAGTTGACATGATAAGTAGTGGTTCACAATATTCAGTTTGGATTCATTGAAAATCAGTAACTCTGATCGCCACAAAAAAAAAAACAGAATATCCTTAAATCACGTAAAATATGCAGTACTACGAAACATTTGAATTACGTGTAGTAGATACTGCTGTGCATTGAAGTTCACTTTACAATTATTTTGTAAACTTGTGAGGGTGATGTTTACGAATATATATGTAAAATTAACTATTAGACCACTGAATTAAAACAGGAACCAAATGATAAAACATTGATTATACCCCCCCACAAATCGATTCTCTCTCGCGACAAAGTTTCTCGAAGTCAAAATCTACAAAGACGCATGATCCATGATCCATGATCATATAAATTGACGAAGATGCGTACCTTTTATTTATGTACCAAAGAGGTACGAACATGATAAGTAGAACCAATCATATAACTCGAAAAGTTTCTAACAAATAGGGAATTCGTAGATTTCAGTTATGGAATAATTGGATTTTTTCCCTAGATTTTTTTCTTCATTCGTATACGAAAATGCGATAGTGCGGTGGAACGTTGTTTCACAAATAGTATGTCAGTATGTCCTTTCTTAGAGAATGAGTATGAATGCTTATACGTGTTATTTTCATTGCGTTTGTAAACTATTTTACATAAAATAATTTAAATTAGATCGAAGAGAAACACTGGATGATGGGAAAATAAATATTATATTTTCAGTATTATAATATCTATAAACAACAGGTTTGAAATTCACATTTTACGTATTAAATTTTCATGCGTAGATTAGATATTTTAATGGTGTTTAGATTGCAGGCATGAGTTATTCCCATGAACAAATCGAAGAAAAGCGTCAGTTGGCGCTTCAGCGAAAACAAGCACAAATTAATAAAAGTGCGCCAAATTTTGCAAGGCCAGGAAGTAGTATTCCTTCTACCAGTTGTAGCATTCTGTCTGATCAAAATAAGTCGTTTAATGCAAATAATTCGCTTAAACATAGAAGAAAGCAAAATCAAGAATTTAAGAGAAACTATTCATCAAATAAGCCAAAACAACGTTTTAATCCTATTGACTCACAGAATTTTTTTGGTCAAAAATCACGTATAATAGCAAAATGTTATATGATCAGTGATAATAGATTTGTGTTGGAAACATCATCATATTTTCCACCCCTTATAGAATCATTAAAGACGATAACAAGCAAATCATATGGTAAAGTATTTTTATATAAAATTTGAAAATGCTGATTGAAGACAATATGTATGTTATTTTCTTGTTATAGATATAAAAACTAAACTCTGGAGTTTCAACTTAAAAGATTATGAGATTTTAATGGAGAAACTTGTTTGTTTTAAGTCTGAAATACAAACAGTAGGATTACCAAGAAATGTTCTTCAAGTATTTCACTAAAATATTGTAGCTTACATCTGACTGCTTTGCAGATCCTACATTTTTCTCCTTCTTTTCAGATATTCAGAAACAGTGATACATCTGATCATATCAATATAGACATGGATTTGTCAACAATTGATCCTCAGTTATTAGACAGTTTAATGCCCTTCCAACGTGAAGGAATATGGTAAATGATATTGCTAATTTTTCTTAATGTTTTTCAATTTCTTTTTCATAGTAGAGAACTTAAGTATATTTGTTCCTTCAGCTATGGAATATCTAAAAATGGTCGTTGTATGATTGCTGATGACATGGGTTTAGGAAAGACTATTCAAGCATTAGGAATTGCTCATTATTTTAGAAAGGACTGGCCTCTTCTCATTATTGTACCATCTTCTGTCAGGTTCAGTAAAAAAGACAGCACTGTTTGATATAATATCTGCAAATGAATATACAGTAATATTTTTGTATACCCATATAAATAATAACTTTTATGTTTTACATTTAGATATCAATGGGCTGAGGCAATCTTCACATTTTTGCCGTCTGTACCCGCCCATTATATTCATCACTTTACAAATGCAAAAGATTTTATTGATGACAATAAAATTGTCATTATATCTTATGATCTCTTAGTGCGAGCTATAAATACATTTCAATGTCGAACTTTTGGCTTCGTTATTGTGGTACATGTTAAAATAAAAACTAAGTCTCTAGACAAAAATTTTACTTTTACTACTTTGTATATTTTAATTAAATTCATTTCATTTATAGGATGAATCTCATGCTTTAAAAAGTGTTAAAACTGCAAGATTTAAGGCTGTACAACGTGTGGTTTCACGAGCATTGCATGTTATTTTACTTACTGGAACACCTGTTTTATCAAGACCCTTAGAACTATATTCACAAATAAATCTTATAATGCCAAATTTTATGGGGTAATTTTTAAATTTTCATTAAGTACTGTATAATATGTACATGAATGCACAGTATTTATGAATTAATTTTAACACAGATATCAGGAATATGGAGTTCGCTATTGTGCAGGAGAAAAAATGGCATTTGGATGGGACTTTTCAGGGTCATCAAATATGCAAGAATTACAGCTGTTATTAAAACATACTTGCGTAATTCGAAGATTAAAAAATAATGTGTTGAATCAACTACCGTCAAAAACGAGGTAAAAGACAAACGTATATGTATCTAGTAATCTAATTTAACTTAATGCAAGCACAAGTATTTATTTGATATGTTATTTAAAATTTAGAGAGGTCATTATGTTAGATCCAGATTTAATAAAAGTGGGTACAAAAGAAATGGTAGAAATGTCTAAGAAATTAGAACGAAAAGTATTGACTGGCGTGGAACGACATACTGCTCTTTTGCAATATTACAATGAATCCAGTTTTGCTAAACAGAGAGCTATATGGTGTGTTGTGTTTGTTCAACAAATTGTATTTCACTTAGTTGTCGTTTGTGTAACATTTCTAGTTAATGTTTCAGCGATTACGTTGAAAAACTATTTAAGGAAAAGCAAAAGTGTCTCATTTTTGCTCATCATCAGAACATTTTAGATGCTATATGCGATGTAGCAGAGTCCATGAATATAAAGTAATTTTATTCTTTTTTACATATGGTATTTAAAAGTATAAAATATGTAGTAACTAATACCATATTCATTTAATTAGGTATGTCAGAATCGATGGAAAAACAAATCCTGAACGTAGAAAGTATCAAGTTGACAAGTTTCAGAATTGTGAGGACTACATAGTGGCAATTCTATCAATCACAGCAGCAAATGCTGGAATTACGTTAACAGCTGCACAACTCGTAGTTTTTGCAGAACTGTTTTGGAATCCCGGAGTATTTATAAAGCCTATTATTTTTTTAAATGATTGTTTAACGTTCAATTATAATTAATAAAAATTTATTTAAATAGATACTTTGCCAAGCAGAGGATAGAGTGCATAGAATTGGTCAAGATGACAAAGTGATTATTCGGTATTTAGTCGCAAAACAAACAGCGGACGATTATCTGTGGCCTTTGATTCAAAGGAAAATGAACGTATTAAATGAAGTCGGACTCGATCAAGATTTTTGTCTTCGAGATATTAGCATTACGAAACATGCATTAAATACTAAGCAAAAAACATTAGATTTCTTCGCATGTAGCCAAAAACAAGATACTGAAGAAGTACAAAATAACGAAAATGATAAAAGTGTGAATAAAAACGTGTTATCAAAAAATGATTATGTTAGTTCAGAGGAACTTAAAGAGTTACTTGAACTTAGTGAAGAAGATTTTAATTTTTGTGATTGGGATGACATGGAGTGATAATCATTACTTGTATTCTTTGATATGCATCGATTATTTATATTTTTAAATGTTTATAAGCGTTATTACTGTTATTGATAATAAAGACTGATATTTTCATAGTGAAAAAATGAATATTGCACTTCTTTTAAAGTTAAGAATAATACTATTGTCCTTTAGATATTTAATATACCACTTTAGGTGTAAGCATCGCCATAAGTTGTTCAGTCGATGCATGTTCTATCTATATTGTGTATTCGTCTGCCGTAGTATCTCTAATATCGCTCAGGTGGCGCATATAGACCAGTGATCGCAGTGTTCTTTTCAAATCTAATGTTCGGTCTGTGGTGCAGAACTTGTGTGATTCTTTGTTTATATTGTTTGTAATAAATAAAATTTGCAATGTCTGTTTTTAATGCGCGGCACTTTTTGGGTTCATTGTATAAACGTTACATAAGTTCACTGCCATCGTTACATTTATCTAGATCACAAAAAGCAAGTATCCTTTTTCCGAGGTTAGAATAGAACATATTTACATTCGATTATTTTAATATTATATAATATTTTTAAATTATACCATTGGTTTTTTTAAATGCTTTGTCTATCTCGATAAATCGAGAAGCAATTATGCGTAAATTTTTGCACAATACTCGCTCTGAATTCGTAATGAATAACTTTTTAACACTAGATTTTTTCCTCATAGATTTTCATTATTTGTCTCACTGGCGGATCATTACTGTTAGGAGGCTTGGCACAGTTTTTAAAAAGACGAAGAAGACATCCTCTCCCTCCCTCGAGAAGACCTCTCAGAGATTTGAAACAAAGATTTACAAATGCCAAAAATTCCAACTTTGGTAATATATCAAACAGTTTAAAGTATAAAATTATAAATAGATGTTGTAGAAATTATAATCATTGGAAAATATCAAAATGATATTTCATGTAAGATTTGGTCTGTTTGTATAGATGCATTGTCACAAGTATCATGGGCCAGAAGAAGTGAAGCAAGCAGTAGGAGTCACATAAGTGATCGAGCATCTCTTATATCATCTGTTCCAGGAGGTCCAGATGGTGATGTAAGACTTACTCCACAACAATATGGCGTACTTGGTAAGTTTGTTTTTTATTACTTCAAACACTTTTGTAGGAATTTGTAGAACACAGTAAATATATTCATAGGTACCGTACATTTAGAAATTCATGAAATATTTTGCTCTGTTATATTCTCAACAAGTAGATTTTATTTTTTATTAAAATTTAGATAAGAAAGTATAATTTCTGCAATTGTTTCAAAATCAAAAACTACTTTTATAACTGCACTTTATATATATATACAAAAAATATTACTAAATACTTTTATTCAAAAAAAAAAAAAAAAAAAAAAAAAATACTGTCTTGTATCATGCCTGCATTTATAGATTATTGAAGATTGAATACATTTTTATGTATGTGTATAGCGTTTATATTTACACGATAATGTACAGAATAATAGACTATTCACAACTAATATATCTGTCTGAAGCAGATAGTTAAAGAAGCTAAGGACAGTCCTTGGCATAGCCAAAGTCAGTTGTTCACATTGTAGGTTTTATTAATATTTTCTCAGACATACAGAAATATGAAGAAGCAACTAAAAGAGAAGCAGTAATTCTTTTCTTCCAAATATAGATCATTCTATGTCTTTCATTATTTTTTTCATTAATTTTATCCTGACAAGCAATTAGTCAATTATTTTGGGCCACGCTCATTACATCACATTACTCACAATGAGAAAATATTGCTCACAGTATTAAATATTACGGTATCTGGCATCTTCTACCTACTTTTCCTTTGCTCCATTAAAACACACAATATTCTAAAACTCACATGTCCTCAATCTCATAACAAATTATTGCTTTCTATGATAATTAACAAATTATTCAACAAAATATGTCACACTCTTTTAGGTCTACATAAATTTTTCCTGAATATCACAACATTGTGATTAGGCTTACATTGTAAATGTTGTTAAAAACCCATGGACATTTGTTTGTATTTAAAATGAATTTTCCAGATTACTTCTATTGATACTACAATATAGTAAAATATGATACTTGTACAACGCTGTTACCAGTATCAGGAAAAACTATAAATGGTTAAATAAGTTTAGTATAATCATATATCTAATAAGAATGTAGAAATATTTTATATACATACCAATACTTCAAGGAAAGTTATTAAAAATATAAGAACATATGAAAATATTACTTTCTTCTTTATGTTTTCAACTAAAAACGTTTAAATTAGACACAAAATTAAATAAATTCATTTTTGCTCTTCACTTATCCAGAAACATATCTTACAAAGTATTAACATATCTATACAAATTCAAATACTGCATTCCTTTACCAGTACAATTTCCATTAATAATAATCTTCTAGGAATCTGCAAGCCCTATCACTTTATATGAGAGACAGATGGGTACATAAAACACTATATCTTGCACCAAATTGAGAGTAGAAATTAGAGATATTGATAAGTTACAAATTACAATTTCTGTTGTATGTCATTTGGAATTTTCACACGGGAAAATCCTAACTCTCTTTCAAGATTGCAAACTCTATTTTCGCTTGACTATTATTATTACATGGCAAATACTATAAATGATTTATACATCAGTCATTTAAATGATATTAAAATAGTTTGGAAAAATATTGGTACCCATCCACCTGTACTCTACAAACTCTTACTTACTATACCTTTATAAATCTTACAATTTTCTAAAATTATACTGCAATCTCAAAAATATATCGTAGCTGCATTAACTCGCGCATCTTTATCCCTCGTATTCATTTTCATTTTAATCGTTTCATTATAAGCTAGTCGCCCGAGATAATACCTGTAGTAATTATAACTCTCTTTGAACACGATTCTCAAAGAAGATATCATCGTCGTCACGATTTTCAAAGCTTTTCAAAGTTCTCTAGAAGATCTAGAATTACACTTTGCAAAGGCATGAGATAGTTAGCTGGAAAATCGATTCACAGCGGAATTAGTGAAGACGGAATGTCATAGTTACATTCAGTTATTCAACAATAAAAGGTGATGTTAACAATTCTCAGTTAACATTCACATTGGCTGCAATCGCTTGTACTTAACATTGTCATGAGACTAGCTCATTATTAAGGTATTTCTTTGCTATCCTAAACGTGTATATATATATATATATATATATATATATATTTCATGTATACATATATATATATATTAAATATCAAGTTTTTTCGAAAGGCAAGCATATGTCAGTGCTGATATCACAGCATGACAGTCAGCAATTTAACCAAGGAGCTTTATTTCGTGCCATAATTGCTATGTACGAAATTACAGCAACATTTCATTTTTCATTTATCTTTTTTTGTTTTTGTTATCTTTCTTCAATATTGTTCTACGAATATATTACTATTGCAACTTAGGATTTAGGACATCTTAGTCATATTTTCACGTGACTCTATGGACGAGAATTGTTAAAAGAGGTATAAGTATTATGTTTAATCTGTATAAACACGTTCCAGAATGCGAGTCCTCCACTTTATTTTTCAGCGATAATGGTCCTCCATCATCGCTTTGCATGTTAGACATGTCAGATTTTTTTGGAGATATTATCATGTTCTCATCACGATCTTCTTCTTCAGCTATATCTTGTTTATGGGTGCTTTTAATCACCTCTTGTGGAGTTACAGTAGTACTTGCTTCTGTAGTGGGCGGTATTGTAGTTGTAGGAACTAAGCTATAATTACTCAGAAAATAAATAGGTCCGTATTCTAGTTTTACGTCGAACATAGTTTTCTCTCTGCGAATACCATTGATAACGCGAGATTTAGTCTCGCCGTCCTCGTAATGAGATATCAATGTTCCAGAATAGGGTACTTCCATGTCAGTATAGTTGCCTTTCAGAGTAACGTTTACTCCTGTTCCTGGCATGAGAAATACTTCCACCCTGTTTGATATAACAGAATCGAAAATAGTTAAGCAAGATATAATTCGATTTATTCTTTTTAACAGTAATTTCGGCTTTTACTCACGTGTACACGTCTGTACGATTATTGGTTTCCATTGTACCCCACATTATCTTTGGTAAAGCCGATCCATTTATGAGAGTGATCGTTGTATTTAGGCCTCTCAAGATAGCATGCCCTTGTCCCCAGTATACTGAATATACGTACGTATAGGCGAGAGCTTCTGCCTTCTCTGCAGCTTCCTGTCCATTATTAGTAATCGACGCCTCGCCAAGTAAATGGGGTATACGTTTACTGACATGCTTTTTAGGCCAATTTAATTTAACCCTTGTCAAATCATAGTAGATCGGTTCAGTCTCAACTAGAACGTCACCCGATTTTGCCGTTCCTTCAGTGCCATCCTAGGACAAAAACAACATATTTTCAATAACTCGTCCTGATGCTACAGAATCACCCTATGAATTGCTCTGTAACAAACCTTTGCTTAGTTAATGGTAAGATAAAAAAAGCTTAATATTAATTTCTACCAACTAGTGTGAAGCACTTGTTACACAGGTACCACGATAAGGATATCTAACTAAACCTGCATTCCAGTAACTGTATCCAACTAAAATGCAATATCAAGCTTATTATAAAACGTCACACTGTGAAACCAGTGGAAGAAATAGCCACAAACAAGTTTTGCTTATCGCTCATTAGCAATTTGAATTTTTCTTGTCTCATCCAAAGTTCAACACTAGATTAAAGGTAGATTATTTGAATTGAACAACTACCTAAGTAGTCAGACACGTCATAAAAGATTCCTAAGATTCGTTTGACCTCCCTTCACCAAGATGGTTTATCGTTTCACTCTGTACGAGAGTAAATGCTTGTACGTTAACCATCAACCCCTCGACTGACGCATCAAACCCCTGCTTTTCTATCCCTTTACCGAATGTAACCGTGCACGGCAATTACTTACGTCTCTCACGTAGCTAATGGTTCCAAAATTGTCGTTCAAATTCAACGTCCCGATATAATGGGTGTATCTCGGCGTCGCGTCTGAGGCGTCTTTGTCATTGTGTACCGCGTGACGCGCAACGTACATCTTTTCCGTGGCCACCGCCCCGACGGGAAGCGACCCAGTGTATTTATCCCAGTGCATCCAGCTCACGCGGGCCGCATTGTCCACGTTCTCCAACAAATCGTATTTATCATACGACTGCACGCTGCCGTGAATCGTCACGGTACATCGTTTCTCGTCGCCCTTCTGAGTACCAGCCACCCAGACAGTGTTGTGCAGCACCCGGCACACGTACAGCAGCCTCTTTCTTTCCGACTTCTCCGCCTGATTGTTGAACGAGTCGTCTGAAAAACGCGTCGTTGACAGACGTGGTGTGAGATGCTGTCTGGGATCGGGTAAACAAGTGGATTTCCGTGCTTTCGCCGGTGGATAGGGAGGAAGGAGTCTATGCTTGACGAATGACGGAAAAAAAGATTCGCTTGGTGCTTCTTCAAAGTACTACAGATGGGAGTAAAATGAAATGCAGGGATTTCTCCCTGAATTTATAATCTTTTGAAGTTTTTGGGGATCTCGAGGGTTTCTGGATGTAACCTGTGTTTTCTCTGTCTGTATTGTTGGAATCTTTTGTGCTTATTTCCGCTGCATCAAGGGATTCTCAAAGATTTTTTCGAAAGGAACACAGCTTACACTCGATCCCCAAAGGTCCCATGTCTTTCATTTCTGGTTTTTCCATCCTAGTTTAAACCCACCTTCCGTTTCATCGATCTCGATGCCGCCAATGACTATTTCCCTCGACGTGTCGTATTGTGCGCGCGGCAGCCAGTTCAGGGTGGTCGAGGTGACCAGTTGGTTGTACTTGGACAGAATATGCACGCTGTTGTCCGCGCAGGTCAAGAACAGCAGGACGCCGAGCAGACCCAAAGCAAGGTAGACTCTTTGCCAAGACATCTGCAATGCCACAGATATTTCTCTGTGAATGTTACGATTATGGCTCCGTTACTGTGTTGTAACACCTGAAGGGGGGGTTGAAACACGGTAAACGGAGAGGAAAAGCTCTAACAAGATTGTTATAACAATGCTGTGAGCTAATTCGTTGGTAACCCGAGACACGTTGGTTTCTCCTACCCAGCGACAAGTATAAACAGCTTTAACACATTACGCACCTTCTCTTTTGCCCTCCCAGATAATTATTATTTGGTCGATTTGAGTATCGATCGACAAAGACGAAATTTCAGTTCGTACAGTGAAACGGCGAAAGATTGGCACAATGATTTATCATCTTCTGATGTTTTCTCGCTTCTCCCGGAGGATAAAACAGATGTTACGTAATATTTCAGTTGCGCCTTGTTCCAGCGACCTTAACTTTTGTAACAGTAATACACCCGGTTCTCTTTGTGATTATGTTTCCTGCTTACAGAGCGTGTCTTTAACGCAACCCGAGCATAACTGGATATCTCGTGCGCGCGCGAGTTCTGACCTCGTGTTTTCGCTTCGGTTAATTCTCAGAGAGAAAATGAAACAAATTGTAAATATACCCGAGAAATATACATACAGGGGTCACTTTCAGATCGCATTTACGCTCGACTACGTTTCATATTCTTGAATGTCAAACGTAGGAAGAGAAACTTCCTGAAACGCCCACGCGACTATAGATTTCAGGGTTACGCGTGCTTCTGTGTGGTCCATTTTTTATATGAACTATCTTTGATGTAGAAAATTTATTGCAATTTTAAAATAGGATATTTCTACACAAGCTTTCTTTTTCAAGAACATCATCAATTCAGAGTCAGAAATACGATATCCGAAATTCACTATGCGTTTCTCCACACGCCATCGTCTAAGTAATTCCGATTTCAATAATTGCGGGAGACAAGTAGTTAATTAGCTGATGCAGATTTATCGCGTGAATTGCATATACCGTTGCGCAAGTTTCGTCGCAGAATCGGACGCACCAGTTAGCTGAAGGTGCGCTCGATATGTATCTTCAATAAAGTCACTGTAACGGTTCCGTGGTGTATCCGTTTACGCGATAATACACTTATTTTATGAGACTGGCCCATTGCAGCCTCCTCCTGCTCATTCAACCAATTATCCAGCTAATCTCTTTCAGTCCACAAACTTCGAAAGCACTTAGAAACCTTAAAGGTGTGCACCTCTTCTTCGAGATATTTTTCAAGACTAGCAATTGGGTTCAAGAAAGAGCCCATGGATTAATGAAAATCCAACTATACCAGGGATAAGTGGTCGCAGAGATGCGATAGTTTCTAGCATTGCAATGCTTTTAAAAGAATCGTTTTGCGGCGTGACCTCAGTTTCGATCGCTCTAGTGGTCATAGCTGGCGAAACGTTTCCGTTCTGGCATGCTGTTTCCACGGGAACCGGTATTGTTCGGCCACTGATCGAACGATCGAGAGAAAAAGAGTTCGATGCTGGCAGGTATCCTCATTGTGTGCCACTACGCGAAACGCTAGAGCGAGCGATGGTTGGTCGAGCACGTTGAATGACTAGCAATAAAATCTCCTCCCTTGTTCGCTTCTAAATAGAAGCAGGAAAGAGATTCAACTTGAAAGGGAGCATAATTGGTGCTAATTAAACGATTCTATGGAAGTTTATATTGCAGAGTACTGCATAGAATTTTAAAAACCAATAAGCACACACCTTAAGTTCCACGCGGGTTTGAATGCTTGTGAGTTTATTATTTTTTAATCAAAGAAAATGTGGCCAGAAAGGATATTCTATATTTCACCGTTTGAAATGGAAAAATTCTTTTAAAAAAATTAGTGGCCCTTTCAAGATCCGGGAAGACTACTATCCTCCCCTTGAGAATAGGAAGTCACTCCTGTCGCAAGCTTATTCCAATTCGCTGTCGACACCAAAAAGAAGTAAGAGGCTCGTGGTAGAGAATCTGGATCCGAAACAGGGTTAAGCGTTTCGACCGTGACATTGAAAGGATCCAAGGCATCTGTCGGTCATGTTTACCGTCATTCGGTCTGCTATAAATGGGGGATGAAGAGTTACCACCGGTACTCGTAGTAGGTGGGCTGTCAACAAGTCACCGGCAACGTCGACTGGTAACCGGTTTCCCTGATACGTCGAGCGCCAGCGATAATGTCTCTCGGGCACGAGTTAAGAGGCACCTCGTGTTTTTACGCCTCGCCTTTATCGCGACTCACGGAGGAGAGAAATTTATATTCATGAGACGAACACTGTCGACCGTTTTCTTTTTGCTTAATCCTACAGTGCCTGAAGAAAAGAATTTTCTGCTCGCGTTTCCCTGTCGAGGCCAACGTTTTTCTTCCCGTCCCTCTTCTGCTGATTACGACGATTACATCGGAATTCGCGTTACATCACTTCCAGGCTTCCATGTGATTCGCTGGCGCGAATAGTGCCAGTTGCACCCGTTACAATCAGAACGAACTCTCATTGAGAGTTCTCTTTCTCGAGAATTCAGTCTTCAGTCATTTCTTTTTAGAAGCCTTGAGTTTTCCTATTCGAGAGTATCGCGACACGACGCGACGCCGATGAGTTAATTGAATGCATCGCGACGATTAAAGTGGTTTCCCCTCGAGCCCCCTCATTTGCTTTTCCAGACGAACAGTTTCATTTCCCTGCAGCCTTGTGATTTCGAGGTCCATCGGAAACTCTGGCCGATGAAAACGCTTCATAACAGCATGCAATCGAGGCTCGATTCCAAAAAAGGTTTCCAAAAAAGGGGTATCGAGCTCGACGCAATTCTGATCGGGGATAGATTGGTTGGCGACCGCGGAATTCAATAGCAGAGGCACATCAAAGGAGAACGAGAGTCATAGGGAATGCCGACGAGCATAATTGCGAAAAAATCGAATAGATGGGAACGAGCAAGGAGGAAAGAAGCGCTCTTAGTCATGGATGCATCCGATGCGCTATCGACAGAGATGTACTGTCAGACACTATGTATGCCGCATGCATTATTAACGCGACTACTCGCGTCCTTCATATAATTCGGTCAGTCTGGATTCGGTATGTTTCATTTGATGCGACGCCGACCTACTGACCCTTAACTGTACAGAACACTTTTATATGACTCGAGCTTAGCTAGCCAGAGTTCATTTAATTGAGATCGCAACGCAAGGTATGTATGAAAAGAGAGACGTCCAAAGAGAGGACCCGCGATTATCTTCCCCTACGTCTGGATGAAATTCAACTCGCCTGTCCGTGGGACGAACTGCTGATATCACTGTTTAGTATACATACTTTGCTTAAAATAACCGAAGGATCAAAGGGGCGATTCTGATCGATACTGAAAGCTATTCGATGGACGCAGACTGGACTTTGAGAAAGAATTTATGGATGAATTGAATGGAGGCGTTATTTCCTAATGAGAATATTCTCGTATTCGTTAGACCTTCTATGGAATGCATTATTTCAGAAAGCTGGCATGACTCTGGAAACGGGCCAAAAAAGATCGCAGCTCTTGCATCAGAAACTGCAGCTCAGCAGGTCATGAATTTCCAGTGAAGCTTGTCTTCAACAATTACTTCAACGATATAGTAAATAAAGAGATCAATTAAATAGAGTCCGATTTGATTGACAGTGAGCCTTTCATTCGACTGATGGCGCTTTCTAGAGCCCTGACAATCTAGGTACAATCTCCACTGAGACTTTTTAAACTTGAACAATTTACTGATTACCTATAATTTCAAAAATGGCTCCGCATTCGACTCAGTAATTGGATTTCGAGAACACGTTCCAGTCACAAAGAACCGTTCTCTGAGTGGGCCTTGGGTAAAATAACACATCGAAAAGAAAAATATGTGCTCGATGTGAAACGTTACCGATGAAATTAGATAATTGACTTTCACAGCAAATTAAGTCTGGCGCAGCAATCTTCGGGAGCTAGCAATTTAAGAGAAAGTACTGGCATTTCCTCCCGTGGATCGTGCTGCATCGAAAGATTATTTCAGAGTAGAGTTTGGACTAGATTCCCTCGGTTAGAATACTAAAGATTTCATAGCAAAAATATCGACCTGTTTATGTGGAACAAGTAGTATATACACTTCCAGACTGTGGCATCGTTCCGTGAATAGATAACGAGAGATTTAGGGCTTCCCCGATTCACAGCACCGTTACCTACGACAACAGGGCTTACACTTTGGCTTATTACGGTCGCGTGAGTCGGTAAACGTTGTTCTCCAATGTCTATCGTTGTTCAAGGTTCGCCATCGCAGCTGCGTCTCTCGTGGGAATGTCATCGCGACTCTGTTTCATTAGAATCGCAAATTTTTTTCTCACTGTTGTGACTTGGCTACGACGTGGATTTTAGACGAGTCTACTGCATGCCTAGTCCCTGAATGAACCAGGTGAACACGATTCGCGCATCGAAGGTCGAGGGTCTTAGACGATCGGTAAAAGCTGCGATCGAACGGATATTTGAAACCTCTCTCTTGTATCGTAAAAGGTACTAGCGGTGGTCGATTGCGCATGAAAGGAGCCACTTTCCTAAGGTACACATATGCACTGATAAATAGATTACAGTTTCCCTCGCTCTTCCTCTCAATCAGCTACTTTCAAGCGATATCAAGAAATTTATTTGCGTTCGATATTCGAATTGTTGCAACAGCTGCAGATTTAAGAGTTCGTTGAAAAATAAACGCGGATAATCGAATTGAAAAATTTGAAAAAGTCGTTGAAATCAATTTCCTCCAAGTTACTAAATTAAAAATACAATTGTAGGAAGAATCAGCGTGTAGAAGTCCATTAAAACTAATCAACAAATTAATTTAGATTAATGATTAGATTACGAACGGGCGTAAATCGTTGTAGATCTCAATCGTCTCACGTAACGCAAATATCTAGGCTGTTAAAAGCATGTGGCGGTCACGAAACGGTGACGATCCCTCGATGTGCGAACGTTAGATTAAATAATATTCTACGCCGTGAGAAAATCGTTTGGCCGTGTCTGATAGAAAAATTGCTGGAATTTTCCGGTACACAAGTAGCCGGAGCTACTTATTGCAATTGCAGTTGTTTGATAACGCGCTGCTTCCTGCGCGATATATCGGTCCTTAGTGCGCGCCGCACGCCCGTTGACCTCTGTTATCGAAATGATCGAGAGTAAACACGCACGGGGGTCGGCGTGGCGCCCTGACGTCGTTAGATAGGGCATACCTTTGCCGGTGAATGCGAAATGAGCTCAGGTATCGACTTTCCAGGGTCATGCTATCACCGTTACCATGATAACGCCCCGCGTGAATGCGCGCCAGCTCTATCATAGGCCCAATCCACCGAGTTAAGAGCACCTCTTTAGGTTTGCCGCTTCTTAGCCACGTGCATGGCGCGCGTATGCATCTACTCCGTCTCTGTCCTCTCTGTCGGCGAGGAAACAGGAACGAAAAAGGCGCGACCAAGCCCTCCAGACCGTAATAACGACGGGAAAGAAGGCAAATTCTCTCCGAGGACAGAACAAACATCGTCTGGTGGAAAGAGAGACGCCTTGGGCCAACTGTGCGCGCCGCTTCAATAATGGAACAAAGAGTCTCTCTCTCTGCTTCTTCGTAGACGCGACTTCTTTACCTTTGGTCAAGCCGCGCAATGAACAGTGCAGTAAAGCGGCGATAGTAAAGCGGCGATAGTATCGCGTCGGAACTGGAAACTGTCTTGGATAAGCGCGTTAAATGGCTTTTGTTGAATTAACGAGAGGCCTTTGCCAAGCTGTCCAAAGGGATCTCGAGACTGGTTCCTGAAGGGAATTGATTCGCGCTTTCCGCGCGTAATCAATAATATGAAGGAAACGTGAGGAAGCGTGATTCACTTCGGACTGCGTCAACTCGCGTTGAAAAATTCGTCAGAGGGAGAACCATCGAACTCGCGAGGCGCGTAAACGCGGTGAAGGGAGAGCAAGGGTTGTTCGAGTAGAGAGTCTAACTGAGTGTGAGGTGGTGAATAATGAGAAGAATCGATGGGGTCCAAAGTACCCGCGACACCGGTTTATTTTTACGTTCTAGCAAACACAATTTCTGGCTTTCAGGCATTGCGTCACCCTCCGAGAATATTTTATAATCGACGGTTGTGCTTTTAACATCATCCGAGAGATAATCTGAAGTCATCCTTGGTGCTCGGTCCACGGAATCGCAGCTTCCTTGACCCGAAAAGACGAATCCTCCATTAGGCGCAATTAAACTATCGCTAATGGAGGATTTCTAGCAGGAAGCTCATCAACGTCCTCCAGAAGATTGCTTCAATTGCTGGAGAAGCACTGCTTGAACGGTTTGAGTTTAGTTGCTTTAGAAACGCTCTAATTACTTGAGGCATGAACGGAATGGAAAGATTGAAAACTACTACCGTTTTGGATACACTTCAAAGGAGATCGTATCGCATGCGAAACGATTAGAGCGGTCAGCATCGTTCTAAACAAGAAGCTTAAGAGCTTTGGTTTCCTTATGGATGTTCATACAACAGTCAGCCCTAACTGCGGTATCTATTTATCACTGTCAAGGCCACCTATGCAACCGGACTGTCTCCGCAGTCATTGTTAAACTCATTTCCGTCGCTCGATTGCCCGTGAGTGCACTGAAAATTTATCCACAGCCCAGCAAGATCCCCTCTCGTGTCATCGTGTCGACGTTGATCTCGTTTGCTGCGCCCAGAGGAAAACCCTACTCGAAACTATTGGAGCTGACCTATAAGTGACCTCCTATTATCGAGTGACGCAATTTTCTTCCATATATTTCTAGGAAAAATGATTGAAATCGCAAACGAGCATAGTTTTCGCATGATAAAATAGTAAAGGCGCCGGCAAAAAGAGTTTGGAATGATCGACTTAAAAGTCTTTGTTATTCAAAAGATCGTGTTGCACACAGGGGATCTCCATTCCTGCTTTCTTTATCGCTTATCCAGCGACATTCCTTTGCGAACCGTCTCACGATTCCTTGGATGATTCATCCTAGCTCGCTAAAAACACTGTTCATTTAAAAAGCCGAACCGCTAGGTCTGTGAAACGCGGAGGTCTCTCGAAGCCACCTTCCATCCTCACCGTTTCTCACGGCTTCGGAATACACTGACAAGACCTCTAATCGCCTTCGATCGAGCCAGATAGATAAGGACAACAGTAATCAATGGGGAAAGATCAACGACTTACGGAATGCGAATGGTTTCATGAATAATTACGTCGCTGATACTTAACTATAAGTACTTGCACACGAATGACCTTACGCTACTTTCCAACCGACCATTTCCAGGTACTTGAATTCAATTCATTATTACAATTGAAGATTGTTTCGAGTTGCGAAAGAGCCTGGTACGCCTACGAGCGCCGCTATCAAAATAGTTCTAGTACCTTGATGACGTTCAATGAATTCAAATGTCTCTTCGGGCTGCTGAGTTTAGTGACTCAGAGACAGGAACTTACGCGGCTAATCTTGGGGGCTATCGAACCGAAGGAGAATTCTCTTGGAAAATCTCAAAGTCTAGACTATGATGAAAAGATAGTAAAGTGTAAAGAGAAAGACAAGAAATGAGAGACGCTGGACAGATTGAATCTCTTCAAACATACAGTATCTGTTTGCAGAAGATGTCATCTCTAAGGGATTCCAAAGTTTAAAAAAACCCTCGATCAGAGTTTCGATCGGAAATTACAAACTCTAGAGTGACTATAGGAGGAAGACTGTTCCACAGAAAATCGCAGGTCTCTGTAGGAGTCCCACGAGGCCAAAGCAGGAAGAGGAGCGAAACGTTAGGCGTTGGGTCTCGACTTTATCGAGATACGGAGGATCTTTCCAGCTGACGTGGCTCGTGGCCGTATAGTGTGACCTCCGTCGGTCTACTTTACGAAGGCGAACCGTTGGGTGGGGGCCACGTACACCTTTTACCCTCTTGCCTGTTCTCTCCGCGGGTATATGCACTCCAAATGCTTACCTCATCCAAGGATAGGTAAGAATATTATTAATATGGATTCGCTCGTTAGCGATAATGCATTTTTAGAAAAAGTTTAAGAACGAATGGCTGAACGACGTTTGATCTTTGACAAATTTCATAGAGTCTTGGGAGGGAAGACTTGGATCTCCCAGCTGTCAAGTATCATGGGATCGTTTGGAAGAAAAAAGTGTTAATAAATGGCTGGAAGCCTGACACCGTGTTGCTAAAGAATAAGAGTACTGTTCCTAGAGGAAAGGCGATGCCTTTTGATAAGAAAATTGTAGTCAATTTCACGGCATTTACTTAGGAAACGTTTTTAAAGACATTCACACCAGCGTGTAGCACCGGTGGCTCACACCGTCCGATAAAGCAACCTGCTCTTAAAGCAGCCGCTCATTGGTGTTAAAGAGTTTTTCTAATACGCTTGTCTCGAGGCGCTCGAAAAAAACAGATGATTCGAGTGAACCAGTTGTTCGCGATCTATCGCGATCTATCGCGATCGATCGTGATCCACACGGTGGAGAGATGCGCAAACCGACACGCGGGCTAATGGGGTGTAGAGAGCACATTATACGACGTGAACCAGATTATGAAAATCAGAGTGAACCACGTAGGTTAAAAGCTCGTTGCGGCCGAGCGATAATGATGTCACTTTTATTAGCTTCATCAGGGTCGGAGCATCCTCGACAAGGGGGATACACTATTACCTAATAAACGACACGATCGTATCGTGTATCTTGTTACCCGAGGAATTTGCATCTATCGACAGGTCGCGTCATCTGCGTGCAGGTGGCCGTACACCGCGTCATCGATTTTAAAGGTCCCGCCCTTTGTTTCTATTAATAGACTCCTCGTGCCCTTTATTTCCTCTAGTGACCCGAGAATGGAACACCAATAGTCCGACTGACCCTTCTTTAATTACTTGTATTTTGTCTGAAAGTTTTAAACAAGTACTCTGTATACAAACTCTTTTGGGATAGTATTCTTCTTTCAGGTATATTCGTCATTATTTAGCTAAACTTGTCGAGGAAAGTAAATTATTCTAAAAAATCAATCTTACTTGCTAATTACTTGTTTACATGTCGCTTAATCTAAAAAAATTAGCGTATCAGAATTTACCATTAGACTTTGTTATCGAAACAGGAAAATATTGCTGTCATGCTCACTTTATTACGATGTTATTCATTAGGTGTGTCTCGTACATCGTCCATGATTGTGTTTGTTTTCGCTACGTATCTTCATTAACTTAATCGAATTAAACTATGGATCAATTATGCACGTATATCGCCTCTGTTTATAAGATCGTGTTGCTCATTAAAGATACTTATCTATATTTCATGGTGAAATGTGAAACGCAAACCAGCATGTATAGAAAATTCGCGCAGATAGCCTATTCAAAACGTATAATTACGAAACCGTACAACTAAATACTTGGCTTCATCAAAATTAAACGTCACGCGATATATTTTCATTCGTTTCCACTTTTCCCTAAAGAATTGCATTGGTAAAAATATTTCAATGTCATCATAGCGGAAGTGAATCCTTTGGGATTGTTCGTAGTTTTTCCACGCAATAGATTCTCAGAAATTTGTAGTTAGTACGTATTTTACTTTCGATGTTTCTCTTTATAAATATATTTATTAGCCGGGTTAATTGGAGCGTTGATAGAAGGTTGTTCAGAACACATGGTATTCCATAGAACAAAGTACATAAAAAGGAAATATGACAGGCGCAGGAAGTGCGCGTGTGCTAGGGAAATTTCCAAGTTCACCAGCGCACCAGCGCACCAGGCACCTCCATCGATCTGCCGGTGCGGTGCTATTGCTACATTTACGGCATTCACTTTTATTCGAGATTGAACGTGTACAAGGTATTGACCCTTGAACTTGACCTATGCGGAAGGCTCACCTGGATCACGAACGACCCGAGAAACGAACGAATTTCCCGGAACTGAGAACATATTCATCGACGTATTTTCACGGCTTGTTAACCCTACTTACAATTATGCAATATTTTGAAATCCACCGTTTCGACGTTTCGACGTTTCTCCCTCTACCGTTCAAACTCGTCACTGTCCTTCGATCGGAAATGTCAAAATCGATGACTCAAAACTGAAGAAATTTGACCAAATGTCGAAAGTTGTATTTCATGAATAAAAAATGAACAAACTTGCTATTTTTTCTCTCGGACACAAGACACGAGATGTTTAAACATTTGACAGCTCGCGACACATAACCACAGTCATCGCCACAGGATGCAGAAGAGATTCCGAGATCGCGTCGATAAAATAGTGACAAGTTTCGCCCCGGCACCGAAAGGCTCGATAGAAACCATAGAGAAATGGAAACAGTCGTACTTACTATTGCATTATCTTAATCCAAATAATGCGTGTGTCCGAATACAGGCATCAAGGAGAGGAGGTTATACGGTTGTGGCACTAAGTGACGGTCGTAGACGTGTAGATTTTTTATTGTGAACGTTATTCTAAATTTCGCGTGTCAACGGCCTGTAACTCGAAGGAAACACAGTTACTACACCCGGCGCGCAAGCGGCAAGCCGAATAACTGACGCCAGCGGGCTAAGCGGGCTAAGCGAGAACCGACTGTGTCCCCACCCTCCCTTCTTCTGCCACGGCCCCCCTCCTTCTATCACTCGCGCGATCTTTCTTCGACGCTAAGGATCTCCGTGTTCTCTGTCTTCTTTCTACTTGCTCCCTGTCAGACTTCGGCGATCGGGGTTCCAGCGGCGCACTAACGCGGCGAAACGCGCGATGCCGCAACGCGTGCCTGGAGCACACTTTGAGACAGCGCGCGCCTCCCAGCTGCCGTATCGACCCCTCCCCATTGGATGACACATCCTCCAATAACGAACCTCGAAAAGGATTACGTCACTTTGGTATTATTGACGCCAGCCATCCGCCGGCAGCATCGCAGTGCTGGATTCCTTTCGGGTATCTTTCCCTCTCGACGAGGGTTACGAGAATTCTTAAGGGCTGTTAGCTAGGAAACCTCTCCTTGCGGCTTTCCTCTAACCCTAAGTCCCTCTCTTCGTTGAATAAAGAGCACACCACGCAACGCGACTAGCCGCTATTAGGTTATCTTCGGAATTCTAATTTCTATCGATCGCTCTGACGTAGATACTTCAATGGAATGGACTTCGATTCCAGAGAGAATTATAGATGCGGTCTCTTTGTAATTCGAATCGTGGCTTAATGACCAATTAAGACGCGTTTATCTGCTTGAGAATCGAACTTGACTTTCGATTGTATCGAGAGAGTAATTAACATCGGGATCTCGAGGCTAGAATTCCCTTTTGAAGGTACAGTAAGAATTGCTTTTATATTCGATTTCAAACGATACTTCTTCTTATCTTATAAATTTTCGTGAATAATCGCATTATAAGATACAGTATATAGTCGCGTAGATTCGAAAGGTATTCGAGGCTAATTTCACGTATAATCTAGTGTTTCCCACTAGAAATATTGGTGGTTACACGCATTTCGCATTAATTGATTCGATCTGCACTTGTATAGATACGTCACTGGGAAACACCCCAACTTTGCTCCCTCTGTTGCGCATATTTTTTCCCTCGATGCATCCCTCCCTTCCCCAGACTGTGTCAGTTAAGGCAACGTTAAATCAAAATCAAAAATTCCGATCAAAGAGGAACGGGGGGGTCCATTCCATTCATCTTTACCCTTCGCACCCTACATTATGTGTGCTAATATTCTCTCGTGCTGCATCGTTCGAGAGAACGTGCATCCCTTTCCCATCTCAATCTATATATTGCACGTTTATGCTTCATGAATTACCACTTCTAGTACGATTTCATTCTAGATCGAAGGCAACAAGTAGCACACCTTTAGGAGATACGTATCTTTTGTAATTGACACGGTTTCCGTTCCGATTCCATCACGTTTCCGTTTACACGGGCCACGGAGTGACCGAAACATTGAATGCAGCGAATGTCGTCACTGACTCGGAATTTAAATCCTGCGACAGTGACAACGTTAAGTAGGTGCTCTCAACCCCTTGCTCTCTGCTGACTGGCTGACATCGCCGGCCAACAGGGTCTCTCATTTGTAAATCTTCTACCGTTGCAAAATCAGTCGTTGAACTTACTACTTCTCCACTTGTGCAAGTGCCAAGTGTCGGAGTCGCGACGCCGCCTGACTCGAGCGTCTTCTTCCCGTCTAGGCGTTTCCTCATTTTCTCCAAAAATATGTTTCTACCTCTTTCCCAACGTACTATCTATTTAGTTAAATACTTCAGGAGAAAAAATACAGTCTGAATGAATTTTTACTGTTTCAATATTATATAGAATTGAAAAAAATGTACACGATTTGAAGTACTGTAGAAAAAAGGAGGGTAAAATTCCGGTTACGAGAAGTGTCGGATCATTACTAAATCAGTACATCCCATGCTCGACCGAATGTAGAAATCGTGTAGGGGAAAAACGGCAGTTAAAAAAACAGTTATTCCATAGAAAGTTCTCTGACTGGGTACTTAGCTCCAGTGTAAACAAAAACGAAGATCTCGGGGCCGAGATGCATGATTCGAACGGTGCCTAAATCGAGAGAAGGAAGTGAAAGTATCACAATTATTTTCTCCTTTTCTACGCTGTTCGATCGTCTAACCTTAGCCTGAGCATTAGACCCTAGGGAACAAGAGCACGCATGAAAGGAAATGTTACGAATCGCAGTTGAAAGGTTACGTTCGACTGAAAACAGAGATAGGAATCGAAAGACTTGTGTTTGAATAACAATACCTTACTAACTCGAGTACTATTATGTGGACATTCAGAAATATTAGGTATTTATACTGCTTATTAACCAATACAAGTACGATGCACTTTAACATGCGATCTAAAACTCTAAAATTGCTTTTGATTTCCGTGTGGTCTATAGAATTGCACTGATACAAGTAGTTCATTATTTAATTCTATCTAATCTATTTAAATGAGCTAATCATTCACATAACAATCTTTACGATTGATAACACCAGGGAATAAAATATAGGAACGAGGCGCAATAAAGATCAAAGTGACGCGAGCCTCTATGTGCACTTCGAGATTGAGAACGCAGATATTACATTGACGACGGCAGTAAACTGAGAAAACACAGCGTCAGAGCAAAGCCCTTAAAAATCTTAATGAGCGTAGTGGTCGAGGTAATCAACTTATTTCTTCAAAATTAACTTCTCTATTGCTCGAACATTTCGCTTGTCGAATTCTAACGAAAGCTGTCATTGAAGCACTAATAAAATGCGATCTCAAAATAGTTCCACCAATTGAAATCTGGATAAATTAACATCACTATTGGACAATCGATCCTTAAGACGATAGCCGACAAGTAGTCACTCTGCCCACGTGTTCGACCCTTTCCTGTCGTTACGCGTCTTTCTCGGAACAAATTGAAGGAGTTCGAATTCGTTGTTTGCGATACGTACTCCGCACACGCACTTGGTCCAGAATGAAAATTGACAAATGCAAAATGATGCGTAACTTTAACGATGCAGGATTGGAGGCACTGGAAAAGGCTCTCTATTGCTGGGAGGATGCTCTTACTGCGTTCAGCTCGTCGCTTGGTAATGACACGCTCGCATTACCGTCCAAGGCGGATGCGGCGTTTACACACGATGTCCAAGAACTGCTTGACATGGGTTATCAAATCCAAAGTCACGCGGAACTCCTCTTTATTGACCAGGTAGGCATATCGGTTCACCTCGTGTTTACCTTTTTCCCTTTTTTTTTTTTTCTCCCGTTTGCTCAAGCGAATCTCCGTTATTCCTTGAATTATTATATCGTCGCTCGCGGGGCGTGTTTATTACAGAACAGTTTTCAGACGGTCGACCGTTATGATCCTTGACTTTTTAAATTACCTTATCCATGATTAGTTACCTGAAAAACAGTATAAAATCTAGGTTGATCGTTAACAGTTTTAATCCCGATTAAATTAAAATCAGTTTAATGCTTCTATGTTTGGTTTTTATCGTTTTCCTATTAAGCGAGGTCTTCCGTGTATCGCTCAGTACCATTCCATTCTGTTGCACTCATCAATTGCGTTTTTCGCGTTACAATAGAATAAAAGAATACGGGAATTAATCCAATTTAAATGATAACTGGCCGGAGTAATTAGCAGAATGAGTCACTTGACCTAACGCAAGGAGGAATTATTACATAGGAAGTTCATGGCATCACGACCGATGTCATGCGGATCTAAGTATGCAGAATGCACTTGCACTGGCGTGGAATCGAATCTCCTTTTTTTATATTTGCATGGTTGATCGAAAATCAAAATCAGTGAAGTAATTTTTATATCTAACCTTTATCGTTATTGAATAATTAAAATAACTTGGTTTGTTTGCAGCATTCGGTACTGTTCCGCAATGAAAGCGAGGAAAGCTTGAATACTAATAAACCGTCGAATATAGGCGCACGAGTGTCCGTAAAAGATAAAGCCGATGCTGCATCTTCGCCGGAGTCATTTGAGTCTGCACGCGACGGAGTAGGTTCAAACAATGCTTTAAAATTCACTTTATCGTACATACTATATACTATATATTTGCTTTGATCCAGGTGGCAGATTTGAGGGAATTCGAAGAATTTTCTGAATTTTTTCCACACTTTGAGAAACAAAAAATTTACCACACTGCCCTTAAACAACACGAAGATAAAGGTATTCCTTGCAGGTAAAACCATGAACCATGAAGCTTAATTTCAACATTAATAAATTGTACGACTCTAATTCCAATTTATTTTTATACAGACGGCTGCATACAGAACTCGTAAAATGCGGTTCGGATGTAGAATATTTAGCAAAAGTGCATTGTTTGCGACAAGCATACACAAAGCTATTTACGATACCCTCTGCAAAAATGTGGATCGCAGATATCGGCCGACAAGTTATCAGTGATTTGATCATGTATGCAGACAGGGTACACAGAACATATATCATTTATTACTGTTCAAAACATGATCGATATTTACTTTGAATTTTAATTAATACATGATTTTTTACACCAGGATCCTAAAGATTATTTGATACATTACGAACGGATGATGGAGTTCTTACAAAACCCGAGCAATCGTAGTATAATGGAGGAGGAATTAACTGCAAGAGGTGTCAAATGCATCAACTTTTACGATGTTCTCATTGACTTTATTCTTTTGGATGCTTTCGAGGAAGTTGAAAAGCCACCATCGTCGATCAAAGCTATTTTACAAAATAGATGGATATCTGCTAGTTTTCGCGAAACAGTGAGTATGCGAAATAAAATAATGGTTTGACGATAAACTATTACTTATTTAATAATATTTGTTCATGATGTGTCTAAGGCGATTGGGACTGCGGTTTGGTCAGTACTTGTTGGTAAAAGACAAATGCTGAAATACGACAAAGGGTTTTTAGCACACTTCTATTCGATTTCCGAACAAATTTCTCCAGTCCTTGTGTGGGGCTTCTTAGGTCCGGAAGGCAGTCTACGTTCTACTTGTCATTATTTTAGAGATCAAGTCATTGAATTTCTAGTAGATGTATTTAATTTCTTTAAAGTAAGATATACCAGTGTCGATCACCTCGCTGAAGACATTCTCAGGGAAATGAAGATCAGAGTTGAAAATATAAATCAAAGACTTTCTTTAGAAGGCTGTTAAGCAAATACGAGCAAATAGGCACTGCACAGAAATATTTAAGGTACATAAACTTCTGGTCTTATTAAATAAATATGGCAATGGTCAAAAAGTATGATACTAAACTAATATAGAGATAAAACTATAACTAATTGCCCACAGTTTTTCTGCTTTTGAAACTGTTGAAGATACGCGTATGATTGATTTAAACAATTTATTTTTTTCCTTGTGTATAAGTTACAAATTTAAATTAAATAGTTACAGTATCAATTATTTAATTGTCCCTAAGCAATACACTGTGGGTTAAAAATTCATTACTCTGATAATCTTCATTGTTAACATAAAATATAAAATCATGTATCAAAATGAATTTAAATGAACAAAGTATATTCATTACTTTAGAAGTAACATAACAACTGACTGATGTTTAAAAAACAATTACTTATTGAAATCAGTAATACCACATTTTTTTTAAATTTACTTTAAATTCAAAAGATCGATATTAAATGTACAAATAATTATGTACATAGTTTTATTTCTTATAACATATACTATAGTGGGTTACTGATATCAAACTGTTGTTATATTTATAAGTAAATAAGCTTTCATTGTCCATTGCATTTTTCCTCTACCTTATATTGATGTCTTCAGTTTTAGTACAAAAAAATAATGCAAGATGTTTATATGTAATTGTTTTGTTATAAAAATAAATTTTTAATGTACTATTCTTATCCTGATACTAGAACAAAATAGTTTTATGTTAGACAAGTATGCAATGAAATTGTGATTCATAGCATTTAATAATAGTAATAAAGCCTATCTAGTTCCTTGTGTACTTTGTAATACAGTATTCATAAATGATACAAAGGCTCTAAAAACTAGATGATATTTATTACCAATCTGTTACTTCAGTCTATGCAAATTTTATAAAAAGAGATTGTCATTAAAAAATATTTGATAATCTTCTTTTACACCTCACAGCACTTGTCACTCATTCATTTCTAAACTTTATATTGCATGCATATATTGATTGACAACTGACCCATACATTACCAAAAATAGAAATAACATGACTAGCAGGAGGTATGACAATGTATATACGTATTACATTGCTACTACCTTCATGTTTTTCTCATTGTTTTATCCCAGTACAGCATGAAGGCAAAAGAAAAACATTCCAAATATTGTAATTGTGTAAAAAAATGTTTAGACATAAGTAAATGTGATGTAAAAATTATTTGTTTACTCAGTACCATTATTTATATTTCAATGTTCTACTTAAATATGTAAATATAATATTTCTTTGGTTTAGCACACTTTTGTATAAACAATTCCACTATTCCTTTTACATATTAATGTTTAAACAATGTAATATCAATTTCTATGTATAAAACAAATGTATAATATTTTGTTATCTTTTATTTGTATAAATTTAAGATCTATCATAAATAATGTGTATGTATATGAAATTGGTTTATAGATGATTCAATAAAAAACAATTTTGTTGAAGTATTTTGACTTCTATTGTTAAGACTACTATTCAGATGATTTAATATGTATGCATGTGAATTACCAAAATAGCATATCCATTGCTTCATCATCAGATTCTTCTTCATCACTAGAGGGTACATCTGGCATTATTTGACTTATGTTATTTCTACGCATATATTCCCTAAAATTTTCTCTTTCTATGATAAAACAATTTGTATGATTAGATTATATATACATACAATATTGTATACAAAATAAAAAAAGGTATGTTACAAATAAAGTTTAACTTATGCTGTAAAATAATTACCTATTTTTAAAGGAACAATAGACCAATTAGTTTTATACAAATGATCTGGGTCTAAAATAATTGCTGGATTCTTTTCTTTTTCTATATGCAACCTTAACCAATCTGTCCCTATCAAATTTCATAAAGATTATTTAAATATACTGAAAGACAATTAAATAATAATAATAATAAATATAGAACTATGTTACATTTATGGGCCTTAAAAAGTGTAATTTTGATTTCTCTTCCTAAATTAAAGTGGGTTGTTTTTTCTGCTACTACTGCTCCAAAAAGATATAAACAAACGTAATATTGTTTTCCATTTAACGTAGCACTAAAAAACAAATATATACTTATACATGTCCTTTGACGCTTCATACACATTATTTTTTAATACCTAAATAATAAATGATCGCATTCCACTCGAAGATAATATTCATCCAGATCATGTAGTAAAATACGTATGACAACCGTAATATCAGTCTGATACCATACAATGTTTGGTGTAGCAAAATTACATATAAGTTCTGGATAAGTCATAATTAAATACTGTCAATACAAAAAATGCAATTGTTTCACAAACAATATCACTTTATACTATTCATGTAAAACGATAGAATATATACTTTCATAACTGCAAAGAATACATTTAAAGAATACAAAATGACTTCTACCCTGTCAATTGTTACAACTGCATGTATATTTTTCAAAGCGTTTACAAAAATTAATTGTTTAAAATAAAGATAAAAACAATCAAACAGTTCAACTGAAACACGAGCAGTAGAAAGCTTATTCACTAATGGCGATTCATAAATTGCAGGACAGGGATTGAGCAAATTGTTTATTTATTACTTTACTTGCAACCTAAGGACACAAAATAATTTTAGAGGCTTTAAAGTTGCTTATGTAACAATATTAAGCACCGGAATTATTTACTTATTGTAAAAATCGAATTAATAAAATTTTTAGGGGCCCCGGACCCTGATGATACGGCCCTTAACGAAAGTTGCCAACGACAACTTCGCCATCTAGCGGCGGTCCGCGAACTACGATTTTTCATTCAGGATCGTAATATTGGAAACAGTGCCCCCACAGAATAAATAATTTAATCTTAAAACCATCGTTAACAGATACTTTTTTATTGAAAAATCGTAGGTAGTCATGCAGAATCGGAAGAACAGATACTAAATATAATGATAAATACGTAAACAATTGGCTATTTAATTAAAAACGATCAATAAGCTCTTCTTTATTTATTTATTGCGTTATTTATTAATTTGTCAGTAAATAGGCGTTGTTTATAATTAAATAGGAGTACATATTATCGTTTTACACTATAATATTATTAATTTATTGTTTTTTTAAACATTTGAAATATTTTTTAAATAGGGGCACCGTGACCTTATAATACGGGCCTTAGTAGCAGTTCTCGAACCCCTGAGGCGACACTAGCGCCATCTAACGGTAGCTGACGGGAACTAAATCGCGAACTTCAAGTTTTAGTTCTTCGGTGTCGCCGCCAGATGGCGCTAGTGTCCCGTCTGAAGTTCAGTTTCAAATGAAAAATTGTAGTTCGCAGTCCACCGCTAGATGGCGAAGTTGTCGTTGGCAACTTTCGTTAAGGGCCGTATCATCAGGGTCCGAGGCTCCCCAAAATTATTTTAATTCGATTTTTACAATAAATAAATAATTCTGGTGCTTGTTATTGTTACGTGAACAATTTTAAAGTCTCTACAATTATTTTGTGTTCTTAAGCTGCAAGTAAATTAATAAATAAACATTTTTGCACCATTTCACTCCATTGATGTTGATGTCCATATTCAGCCAAATTGTTTAAATGCTATTTTTCATAATATACAACTGATTTTTGTCACTTAAATGTATTGAAAAATCTATTAATAGAGTCTCTATAACTGCTATAAAGTGTTGCTTTTAAGTATATTAAGAAATGTAAGAATGAACACGTGGAATTGAAGAGGTTAGAAAATCAAGAAATGTAGAAAGTCAATGTTTACGAATAACTAAACATTTTTATTGCATCCTGTCATTGTATAATAAACTTTGTAGATTTTATAATAATTCTATAGCCTTAGATTGTTGCTGTCACCTGGCGGAATAAATATGTAGATGTGATTCGAACTATAGGTATGATTTTGGGAAGATGATCGAATAGATGGGCTCAGAAGTTAATTTAAGTTCTATCCTTATTAAATCATAGTGTAATATTCTGAGTTACACAAAAATGATATTTGGATAATAGGTCTATCTCATACTTCGTTGATGATTTTATCGTATGTATAAACATTTATTAAATTACACATCATCTTCCGGTAACGCACGCGCGTGTTGCATTTAAAGATTTGCATCAAGTTGTATGCAGTTGCATGCAGTTATATATATGCTGCAGTTTCGACAGCTCTACTGGTCCAAACCGTATCACGCTATAAACAAATCTTTAGCCATGGCAGATATGTCGATAAATATTGTCACTCCGCGAAAAATGTCTTTTGGCATTAACGGTAAACTAAATGCTTTAGAAAGTAAAACTCCTTTCTTAATCGGGGTTTCGGGTGGCACAGCTAGTGGTAAAGTGAGTAACAAAAATACCGCATGCCTCATTAGAATGGCATGATTAATTTTTGTTTGTCACCTTTCGAGGAATATAATTTTGATACGACTTAACCTCTGTACCTGAAATATATTCTTCAAAGTCGTGACATTTTCGATTCAATATGCAACAAAATTCCGCTAATTATGTCTCCTTTCCGAATTATTCTAGTCGACTGTTTGCAAACGTATAATGGAAAAACTGGGACAAGTGGATATGGATCACATGCAACGACAAGTAGTTTGTATTTCGCAAGACAGTTTTTATCGAGACTTAACGCCAGCTGAAAAAATAAAAGCCGAAAAGGGTCAGTATAATTTTGACCACCCCGACGCGTTTGATAACGATTTAATCCTTCAGACATTACAAGACATATTGGCTGGAGTGAAATGCGAAATACCAGCCTATGATTATAGAACCAACAGTTTGTACGTAGATTTATAATTTAAAAACAATATAAATCATGGGAAATTACAATATATTCTTATGTTAATTGATTTTTTTCACTTTCAGGATTAAAGATCAGCTTACCACAATTTACCCTGCAGATGTAGTTTTGTTTGAAGGAATTTTAGTGTTCTATTTTCCTAAAATAAGAGATCTATTTCACATGAAACTATTTGTAGATACAGATTCAGATACTAGATTGGCTAGAAGAGGTAATAATAGGAGTTTCTCAACATTCCCTTACATTTTGATACAATTCTGTGCAATTAATGTTTCTAATTGTTTTCACAGTACCAAGAGATATAAATGAAAGAGGAAGGGACTTGGACTATGTATTGAATCAATATATGAACTTTGTAAAACCTGCTTTTGAAGAATTTTGTCTTCCTACTAAGAAATTTGCTGATGTTATTATACCAAGGGGTGCAGACAATACAGGTATATCATAGCATTGTAATAGTATATGGAAATTGTACACATTTAAGCATATAGAATTAAATTTTGAAATTTTTTATCACATTTCTTTGACATTAAGCATATAACAAGCATTATTAACTTTTTCATAAGTATAAAATTTGCATTATATCATAACCTGAAGTCATTTTCATCCAGCCTGCACCTAATTATAGCATGTAAAAAATTAATTGCAATTTTGGAATTATAATTATTTGACTTGTTTTGGTTTTTAAAATATAGTGTTAATTACTTATAAAAAAGTGTTGTTACTTTTACACAATTTAGGTGCAGATCTGGAACAATAAGGCAGCTTAAATTTTGATTCTATATATTTGTACACATTTATATAGCTTATGGGTGCTGCCTGGTATGCAAGAGCTGCCAACAAGCTGTCTTTTATGTTAGTGCAAAAGTTAGGCTCATATATAAAAACGTACATGGTTTGGTTGTTGTATGTTTGCAGTGGCAATAGACCTTATAGTGCACCACATCTGGGACATTTTGCGTTTGAAAAAGGCTGAAAACTCACCCGGGCAGCATCCATACATCTACCAACATAGGCGTACCTCGATTTCATCCGACACGTTCAGCAGATGATTTAAGCATGATATGCTCACTTACAAGCACCACGTTTTAATATACTATATATAATACATGTGTAATCGAGTTTGCAGTAACTTTGATACCTTCCTTTTTTATCAAGTACTTAACATGTCTCTTCTATACTTACAAAACTGTATTTGTATTACATTTATTCTAAGCAAAAGGAAGTATTGCTTTTAAACATGTATGCATCCATTAAAGTCTTTCAGGGGTGAAATTAATTTTACACTGTTCCTAAGATATGGTCATATTGCATGATTATATAAAGTACCTTGTCTAGGTATAATTCCAGTCTTGCATAATTACTTCAATTTGCACAGATCTGTCTGATATCTTAGACAGATTGAAGTATTATTTACATGTAAGAACATTTGTAAGTATGTGTCTACATGCAATTATGCATGTTATTGAACATTTAGAGTTTTTATACAATGTTATTTCTTAACAAGTTCTGAACGTCTTATGTACCCCATGCGCATTGTATATTTTATATAAAATGATTTAAGTGAGCATAAAGCGTATAACATTAGCATAATTTTTAAAAATGTGATATTTTTAATTTAAATCTGTGCATTATTCATATACTGCCATGTTTAAAGACACTTAATTGCATTCTTTAGTGTGCTGCTAAATCTTTATTTGGTATTATGATTTCTCAGATGCTCAAATCTTTTTTGATCCAAACACATCATTATTATATGGAACAACTATGATTTCAATTCTGTAATTTAATATACCATTTGTTTAGACTGTAAAATGAAATAGTAATAAAGAAGTTCAATTCTCTGTTATTAGACAAAATACCTCCAATCATTTACTTGTTTTATATTTGTTACAGTGGCAATAGATTTGATAGTGCAGCACATAAGAGACTTCTTAAGCAACAGAGGTAGAGTTACAGTGCAACCTGAAAGTTCACTAAACAGAACAGAAAAATCAATCAAGAGGCCACATTAATTTTTTTAATGGTTCTAAGCTTGATAAAGAAAACAATTACATAATCATATTTTTTGTTATTTTCAATACTTAGATATTTTTTAATATAGCAACACTACAGCAAATTAATTATAAAGTGGTATACTCAAGTTACAAAAGATACAGAGTAAATGTTTAATATTATATTTCTATATTATTTATAAATGTAGAGATACCAAACTATTGTGACACAATCTAATGCAATAACATCAATTGTTGCATTTGACAGCATAAAGCTTATATTTGTAGAAAGTGAATTTATAAAAAAAAAGGCTTATAGCAATATTTAGATATTATCTCAAAGTCAAAAATAATAAGCTATACTCAGTATAAAAATTTAAAGAATATAGTATTAGATCATTTTTACTGTTATTATTTATGTTTGTTTATTGTATAGTTATACACATTGTACACGTAAATATTATGTAAGATACAAAATCATGAACTATTTAAATATAAAATTTATTGTTATTATTATGTTTATATTTACCATTAATTTATATTACACTAATTGTTGTTGATTATTGATAATAAAGTTCTAAATTCATGCCATCGTGAATTTCATCTGAATTACTGAATTAAGGAAACAGTATTATAAATTATTTGATAATATGTAACAGTATAAAAATACCCTTCATGAAAAAAAGGATACAATCTTGTAGCTTTATATGATCCTTAAAAATGGTGTACCATTTTTTTAATACAATTTTTTCCCAATGTGTTCCAGTTTGGGCAGCAATCAATTTTTTTAAATCACCTATTGTATCATCTGGATTGCATTTCACTCGGACTTTTTTCCCAAGACGATCATTACATGTTATTTCTAACATTTTCCACCTTTATCAAATATAAAAAAAATTATCACTTGAAATACCGTTATTTCCTAATATATTTGAGATACATGTAGCAATTGTTTGGACACTAACTAAAAGGAATTAACTGTATATTCGAAATTTTAAATAATTGCAAATTATGCATTCGAAATCAGAAGAAAACAAAGTTCCACCGTAAAATACCACCGTATTTATAGGTTAGAAACTGCTACAACAATAAATACTGAACAAGAAGTCATTATTTCGAAAATCATGTTCGCGATTGCATGTCGCACAAAGTTTCTAATAACTATCAGGAAGAAATAGTAGTATTTATGTGCAAATAGAATAATAATGCGCAATACTTACAACCTATCCTTATGTTGAAGTTCCCGCTAGCAAACTTTACTTGTCACTTAATCCCTATACAAGCGAAACACAGGTTGATTAAACTGCAATGAAACTAAAACTGTGCATGCAAATGTGTACACGTTTACATACGTATAAGATTACCGACCACTCTCGGTAAACTTAAAACTTTAACCAAATAAAGAAAATGATTCCAATAATATCACCTTATTGATTTCTTTCACAACCGATAGAACCAGCATTCAGTTTTCGCATTATCTCTTTTCGAGTATTTCAGATAAAAGAACTGTAGCGCAGTTCGAAGAACGGAGCAGAAATACGGAAAAATTGTTGTGGGCTTTATAATAGCTACAAAGGTCCTCTACCATTACCAAATTTTCCGTGTACTAGGCTACGAATGGCGGATGCAGCGGATCTTCCCGGCGCTTCCTCCAGCCAGAAGATGTCGTCAAAATTATTAAGACAAAAGGCACAAGAATTTCTGGCTTCAAGGAAACATGCGAACAATTTGGTGGATATACTTGCTCAGTGGGATGTAAGAGTGGTTTTTAAAAATGATTTAAAATCGATGAAATACATGTGTCGATGTTTCGAGGTTATATGATTTACTAAAATTCGTGATCACCCTGTATCAGGAATCTACCTCGTCCTGCCTGCTCACGATCGAAACGATATTCGTCGAGATTTTGAAAAGAGGAGACATGTACCTAGAACGAACGATATCACTCACGATTTCAGGTATTACTTGAGTATTATATTAGTTCTTTGTCATTTGACAATGTTTGACAGTGCATGTATCTACAAATTTCATTGCGTGCGATACACGTTTATATTTTGTAAGAATATTTATTTGGGCACAAAATTTAAACGTGAAATTAAGAAATGTAGTATTTTCTTTTTACAATGATTTAGAATCATGCCACAGCTTTTTCAATAAGATTTATGACATAGAGCCAAGTCCTGAAGCAAGATACGTCAATTGGTTGAGAAACTGTTATGAAGAAATATGGGAGAAGTTACTTCTATCAATAGAGAAATGTCGACCTGCTATTCAACTGCAAGCTCTTACCACTGCTATAAAACTCATGGCAGGAGAAGGTAAAAATCCATTAGAACCAACTGGTAACTTGGGATATTACTTTCCACTTCATCGGTTGAAACCCATTTTGATGGGCTTGCTTTCACCGGAAAAGGATAATGCAACCTTAATATCTAGATTTCAAGAAATCATAGAGTATCCTGATACTCTCTATTATGCCTGGAAATGTCTTCCCTCTCTCACCCCAAAAAGACAACCATATGAAACTTATATAAAAAATTTACTAGAGCTTATACATAAATTACCACTGCCAAAGGAATCTGAAGGTATAAATTATAAAACTATAATACCCTATATTTTGAGTGATTCATGTTGAATTTCATCTATAATTGATTGGTTCATTTCTGTTACAGAAAAAGAAATGTCTGAAAATAAAAATTTATTATGTGGACCACAACAAGGTGAAAAAAAATATCTTCTCTCCATTTTTATGCTTATATAAAATATGATTTCTTATGTGCTTTATTTTTTTTTGTATTAGGTACCAAAAGTTTTGTATGGGATCAAGCAGGAGCCAGACGTGCATTGAATAAAGTTTGGGCCTGTGTTATGCATTGGGAATTGACTCCACAGTTACATAAACAATTATTAGTAGTACTACTAGAACGAGTAATGCCACATTTAGAAAAGCCAGTGTTACTAACAGATTTCCTTATGGATTCCTTAGACGCGGATGGACCTATTGGTTTACTCGCATTACAAGGTGTATTTCTACTGGTTACTAAACACAATTTAGAATATCCTAATATCTTCGCCAAACTTTATTCCATGTTTGAACCAGAAATCTTTCACACGAAGTACAAAGCCCGTTTATTTTACCTATCCGACCTTTTTTTAAGTTCAACGTAAGTGTTTGCAATATTTGAGAACAATTGTTCGTTGATTTCAATAAAACGACTAATAAATTTTTTATTTTTTTCAGACATTTACCAGAGGCATTAGTAGCTGCCTTCGCAAAACGACTGGCACGTTTAACTCTTGTTGCTCCACCCGAAGATATTCTCATTATTTTACTTTTTGTTGGAAATCTTCTACTTAGGCATCCTGGCTTAAAACGTCTTATCGATCACCCTCAAGGAGGCGAAATTTCGTCGGAAGAGAGTAACGGTGCTGGAGACCCATTCTTGATGGAAGAACGTGATCCGTTATTGAGCAACGCTCTCCTTAGCAGCCTTTGGGAAATTAAAGCTTTACAGTGGCATATCGTACCAAGTATTGCTAGTGCTGCACGTTTCATTCGCGAACCTTTACCCTCTGTCGAATATGACATGGCATCGGCTCTGGAACGTACTGGAGGACACTTATTCGACCGCGAATTAAGGAATAAAGTCAAAGATATTATGTTGACGTTTGAAAGACCAAATTCTATGGCTTTACCAAAAGGTGAAAGACTATTACAATATTGGCAGTTAACGACAATGCACTGACTGAAAACATTGAAGTTATGCGTATATGCATATTGTGCAATATGAATCGTTAAAAAACTGTACTTTCGATAAGTAAGACAACGCAAAAAGAATGATAAAAAACACTTTCTGCGTTTTTTTATACGTTTAAAAGGTATGGTACCAAAATATTGCATACTTTTATATTATTTAAAATTTAACAATAATTGTAAAGGAATTGATTCAGAATGCATTGTTTCACGAGCAACATGTAGATATGTATTTTTAGATTCCCAATCATATTGTTATCTAGCGCAATAGCTATTCGTGAATATTTACTTGTTCTGTTAAATGAAGTCATTTGTATGCATGAATGTGTGATAATAAAATGAAAGATATTTTAATTTAATAGATTACCCGTGTTTCATTTGTAACGTAACATCTGTCCAAGGTATTTGCAGTCTGTTTAGCAAATACACTAACACCATTTTTTCAGTTCAAAATTAGTGAACCTTTAATTTTGTTGCGAAGTGTAAGCTACAGGCAAGTATATGTAAATTTCGTAATTAAATCGTATTACGATATAATTTTGTATTTTAAACCAGTATTCAAATAATTTCACAATTTACTATAATACAATTAAATAAGCATCCTATTTATTATTGCTAATTTTTATGTATAAAAAACTTATGTACATAGTTAAAAATAATCTCGATAACGTTATGTTTATCGTCTGTTCTCCAAAACCTACAATTTAAAAAAAAACCGTTATCACTTTCAAATTTGATTTAAATTTAATTTAAAATTAAATTTCAATTTACGAACCTGTACTAATTGCCGCCATTCATCTTCGTTTAATGCATGCTTTATTTTCACCAAAACATTTGCTGGAATATCAGGAGTTAATGTTAAACGTTCTTGTGTAGTAGGCACGTATTCTACTTGCAAAAGCTCAGCCACCGTTGGCCGAGATTTCGGGTCGTGTCGAAGACATTTTCTCATTACATCAATCAAGACTGGTGGTGACGGTATAACTTTGTCACCTTCCCCTGTTGATATAGTCGTTGGAAAATGGATATTTGGTTTCGGATTTGTTATTGCATTCACTTTAGCCCATTGTGAACGAATGTGATGAAATGGTGTATGACCATACACTAAACTGTACAAAATACATCCTAATGACCACACATCTGACTTAAAGCTAATCTGTAAAATAAAGATATCTGTATCATTCTATAAATATTCTTCCCGATTTGGAAAATTCATTTCTCATACCTTATATTTAACATTCTGTGTAGGAGAATCTGAATTTCCACCAATATCCATCAGTGCTTCAGGGCTAATGTAATTTAATGTTCCAATTGGACAATTTTTAACAACAGACGTCATTTCTGCATTCATGCTAGAGGCGATTCCAAAATCTATTAGCTTTAACCTTCCTCGTACTAATAAAAAATTGGCAGGTTTCAAATCTGAATGAATTACTCCTAAAAAATATACATATATGTAGCAAAACTGTGTATAGATAGTGTTTGATACAATAACTAAAAGATTTTCATGTGTAAAAATGTGTACCGTTATCATGTATATGCTTAACAGCTGTCAACATTTCTGTCCAATAATATAGAATCATTGTAAGAGGAATTTGTTTCTCTTGTGACATTGTCTTTAGAAGGCGACTAAGATCAGTATCTCCCATTTCCATTACCACATAAACCATGGGATGCTTAATTTCGCTGTAAAAAAAATCTTGGATGTAAATATCAGTACACACATATATTACACACAGCACATACGCATTTATAAAACAATTTCTTACTAATCGAACATCTTGACGATGCACGGCGCTTGTAGTTTATGTAACATTGAAATTTCTTCCAAGCAGCCCTGTGCAGAATCCTTATCCATACGATTAAGATTAACACATTTAATAGCACATAATTCAAGAGATGATAAATTCTGCACCCGCAATACTTCTCCACTCATACCTTGACCAAGTATGCCTAAAATCAAATACTCTTTTCCTTTTACAAAAATAGTCCTACCTTGTCTTGCTTTGGAAGTGTTAGGAGGCATAGAAAATTGTACACTTGATGCATTATCTGTAACCCCTTTTAACTCTTGCTTTTGGTTCTGATTGTTTACTATTGGATACTGATTTTGAGATTCATTAGGTACTGATTTCAAGGTGTTGTTACTATCTTTGTTAGAATAAGTATGATGTTTGTTGTTCACAATTTCTTTATTCTCCTCATTTGGATATTTATTTTCTTTTAATTGCTCATTAATATCTGATTCTGACTGTGCATTTTCTGATGCTTCAGAAATTTGCTTCATTATACTTGATTTCTGATCTAAGTTTCTATTGGATAACTTATTTTGTACTACAGGTGTCGCTTCATTTACTGTAAAAAGTTGAGATCCTTGCAGCAAGTGTTTATTTGAAATATTATTATGTGCAGAACTTCCTGTATCTGCTAAAGGTTGTCTTGACTTTGCTTCTGTATTTAAATACCTATAGTGAAATATTTATTTAAAAGATTAATTATAATAAATGTATATGTAATATTGATACCACATACCTTGGTGTTTCATGTCTACTTATATTTGTCATAAATTGAATAGAATTTTTAGGAGTCTGCATGGAATCTTTCATGTTAATACTTTTATTTTGTAATGGTGTTTGCCTTATACTAGTTTGAGACCAATGACACGAAATTGTAGCAGGAGTTAATCCCTGATTCTTAGATATATCAGAGTATTTATTCTGTGGAGTTTGTGCAATATTTCTACGCGAAAAACATGGGTCTGGACGTGAGTAACTAGCAGGCACATGTTTTAGAGGTGTCTGTAAAGTTAACTGATCAACAGGCATTTTTTCTTCACTTATTGTTGATATCTGTTCTAATGAAGAATTGCAAATTCCAGATTGTAATGTATTTCCAACATGTTGAGAAGGAAATACAATAGATTCAAAAGCATTGTTATTTGCCTTTTTGGTACTATTACTTTGATTCACAGACTGAATCTCACTTTTATATGGTTGTTCTTCAGTAGAATGTCTTTTAGTGTCTACAGTAACATGTTTATTTCTATGTTCTATTTGAGGAATTTGTTCTTGCATATAAGTATTTTTTGAATTCAATTGCACATGATTTAATTGCTCAAAGTTAATACTCTTTTTACTTTTCACATTACATTCATTTTCGTGAACTATTGAAGATCTTGTTACAGCCGTTTCAGGCTTAATATTAATATTAGCTTCAAAATTAACAGGCCATGTTGTTTCTTTATGACTTTCTTGTTTGGAATTTTTGAATTTATCATATGCTTCCACGTTATCATAACTATTATGTACTGTAACATGTACTTCAGGAACTATATTATTTGTATTATATTTTACAATACTATCAACTAAACTATATTCTTCAGGTTTTGAAGAGGCATTTGTGTGAGAAATTTCACGAGTCAATTTTACACCACTACTATATTTTGCATTAAGTGAAGCTGAAGACTTATTGAGATCATCTTCAATGTTATCTTGAGGAAGAGGTTGAAAATCTTCAGAATCTGATTCTGTCTCAGAACCCTGTGCCTTGTCTTCACTTTCATCATCATCACTTTCACAAAAATGTAATAATTCTTTTACACGTATAGGTTGAAACTTCGGCCGCGAGTTCATATGATGATCCATGCTACTTGTCATGGATCTAACATTTATCGAAGAATCCGACATTTTTCATAAAAATACACTTCAAACAATTCACATTAAACAACAAAGTAAAAATGTAGTTTGAAATGTATATAACACAGTGTAACAGTATAGGGTACTAAACTTAATTAAAAATTACTTATTAAATCTTTGATGGCTTCTCTTCTTATAAATATGATTAAAAGCTTTCGTGGATTACTTATTCTTTGTTGATTCGAGAGCATTGTCGTACTTGAAATGATGAAAATCACTTCGACTTTGACACAACATTAATAAATTTGACATGTACACATCGTATCATAACATATTATTTATTACATATAGTAATATACACCTATTTCTTTCGACAAAAGATTGATGTAAACATAAAGTTGTCTTTCGAAACTCCAGACTGTTTCATTTGTATCGTACTGGTTTTTTGAACGTCATTAAATTCAAATTTTATAACCCACGTTGATTGGTCAGTGGTAGCAGTGTTGTATTACGAATCCCTATAAATCTAGGAACATTTTACGTAATTCCATTGGTACACCTTTTTCTATTCTTCAATCACTTATGAATATGTAATCAATATTAAACACTTAAATAATGTAATATAGGATTTATATTATTTTTAGATATTTCATACTTTTTTGAAGGCTCTTTTGCGTGAAATAAGTAATTGAAAAACAATTACCGTTTTTAACGCAAAATACAACTTATTTATTAACACAAACTTTTTCCGGACATTGTATACACTTAGATATTACAGTTAAGTTTTATTTTACAGGAATTGTAAAAATTAGATTTGTTGAAAGTATATTTTTTAATGTCACATCTTTTATTAAATCGTAAAAAATTCTAGTGTACGATTTTAATATTGTATGATGATGTGTTAACGCGTAATAATGGAAATATATTTTGAAAAAATGAACTTACTTAAAATTTGTTTAGAATTTAATACATGATACAATGAGAAATATTGTCATTTTTAATCTTTTTATAGAAATATTACTTTTAAATAATTTAAATTTTAATTTAGTATTTAAATACAATATTTGTTAAAAAAAAAAGAAATAATAAATTTTATGATATACAACTTATTCGACTTAATATAAACAAGTTTGAATATTTTTAACAATTGTAATACAAAGAAAAATTGCATTAATAATTTCGATTTCTCTATATTAAAATATGTATTGTTTTATGTGAGATACACGTCGTATTCAAAAAGTATATGGAATTTCCTTTCTGACTGCTAAATGTAATTCCTCCAAGAACTACTACAGAAAACAGAATTTTACAGAATAATATGCAGTCTTTGCTTTTAAACTTACTCTTGTTTGTCTGAGTTTTATTAAGATAAATCATGTATAAATAAATTGCTTTCATAGTTCGCGTTTCGCGTTCATATCCTCTTACAGTTAAATTAAATTATACTCAACAAATTATGAATTTATGTATCATTTTCTCTGAAAACTCAATCAGGATCCGGTGCTACCTGCTCCTTATTTTGCGAACAATCTTCATTTGCGATCTTCCTTGCACGTAGGAACTACAAGGCAGCGATCACGGAGATGCAAAATTCATCTAAACAGATATATTCTATTTATGATTCTCATCTGCTCCCTTACACCCTAATAATTATCCTAAGTATGCATTTCATCTGTTGCTTTAATGGACAAGATTTGATGTAACAATACAAATATGATCTTCAACACGAAAGAAAAATTGTTACTAAAATTGAAATAAAGAGCATGGCGCTTAACGAGCATTAAAAATTTGATATATCACTCTTTAACCTTTTCGGCATACTATAAATACCGTGGAAAAATCCGAAAAGTATAGAGTGTTGCGCTTAATTTCGTAATCGATCGGTGATTAAACGAAACGATTAGCGTTTTAGCGCCCTGCTAAGATGTATAAAGAGCGATATAAAAAATAATATTTTATTTAACCCTTAGGGACGAAATTAGGAATTATGATTAATGAAAAAAATGTTCTAGACTATATTGTAATGCTCTTAACGTTTCCCATTATTGTAATTAAGAGCCCGCAATGGTGCTTTAAATGTTGATGCAGACTGTTGTTGAATCTGATACGCTAAAGGATGAATTTTAAAGCCGTATAACCTGTAAGAAACATGTACATTTTTAATAATCTATTTTTATAGTAGAATAATAAACAAATTTTTGAATAAATTCACAAAAGAAAATATGCATGATGTTCTACATCTTACCTAGGTACAAATTGATTTGCTGCACGTTTTGGTCGATATTCTGGATGTACCATAAAAAGCATATGTGGGAATCCAGTTCCAAAATATGCTCCATCAGTATGATGATGTCGTGAGCTTTTTGGTGTGTAAACATCCATACATTTGGGACAATAACTTTTGACCATTGCTTCCCCAGGAACATCGCTAAGTCCTAGTGGCAACATTGGCTGAGCTTCACAGTATACACGTGGACAGTGACCAAAATCACCAGATTGATATTTCTCAATCATTTGAGCAATGCCACGGTTGGTGAGAATATAACGAGCATGGATTAATCCATAGAGCAATTCTGCCGCTTGTTCAATTAATTCTGACTGATTTGGATGGCCATCTAATTCATCATCTACGAGACAAAAAGAATCTTAAAAGTAATTTTGATATTTACCGCTTATACTTTAGCAATGATTTACCAGGTTCAAGATCAAGGATCATATCTAAAGCCTGTCTATAATGCGGTACTTGTTCGCTCAGTCCAGTTAGGTTAAACTTGTCTTGGATATAATCCTCGTCAACCTGCAAAAGTATTTGCGATAACGTATATGAATAGTACAGGAGAATGAGTCTACTCGCGCTAGAAAATAATACAACGTGGTCCGATACGCAGAATCTTGATTACATCTTGTACAAAACGCAGCGTTATATCGAATCTCGTAATGCGATCATGGTAATCCATTCGAGATATCAACAATGTAAAAGTACTTAACCTCGAAAAAGAGGATCAACTACGTAGGTGCGAAATGTTGCGAAAAGAAACGATAAACATTAAGCATCATAACACAACGAGCATACTCACCTCGCAAAAAAATTCATTGCCTCTGAGGTTGCAAAACCACGAAATCCACGATACCTCCTCGGAGCTGCTCATTTTCCTATGAATAAAGAATTAATCGCTAGAAATGTTCCCCCCGATCGAGATGATCACCGCGTTAGAAAGGCGCAGGATGCGCGTGTGAAGTGCGTGAAGATACGTGCGCGTTGTGCGCGAAAAAGTTCTCGAATATATCTCTAGATATATTATGCACACACGCATATACACGTCGGTGCTCGGTGCACGCCTGGCAATTGGTTAGAAAGGCGCCAACGAGAAACAAGATATATACGGGGGGGAGGTTCGGAGCGAAGGGAAGAGCAAATGGAGTTTTCACTTTACTAGGCAAGATGCTCGACGTTACGCTCTGTCCGGCGAATTCACCTACGTTTCCGTGGTCATTGCTGCTTCGTCAACTGATTTTCAAGCACGATGTACAGTCCGATACAGCCAGGAAGTACATTACTCGAGAAAAAGCCTCGTAGGACGAACGAAAACCCAAAAATAAACAGCCCTTACGGCTTACCTTTTGGTGCTTTGATTAGCCACGCTTGCTCGTCCCAACGATGTAGATAGCGCTGTCGCTGCTTTACCCTATCCGCCACCTTCCGGATCTTTTGCTTCAGAACACTTCAGAATCTTCCTCTTTCCATTTCATTCACTTTTCATTGGATCAGATTCCAAACCGAACGATACACGTATATCTAATCGTTCCAATTTCAAATGTCCTAAACAGATATGTCTTCGCTCTATCAATTTTTTCAGAGATGTTCGTTTACGAACATTTATCCGCTGTGTCAACCAATGAAAACTATTGATTCGCGTTCCTGATACGAATGAATGTTTACTATCAATTTTTCATTCAAAAAAATGGTACGATGATTAAGTCATCTTCTCAGTTTATCTTTTACCTGAATTCGATGCAAATTTTTTTTTTCACGACTGAACAAATTTAAAACCAAAATGTGGATATTAATCTCACATGACTGTTTCCTAGCAACTTTAAACAACGCGAGGCTGATACGTATGAAAATTAACATATCTTTTTTACTTATGTCAGTGGATATTCCGTTTTTTATTAAAGTATAATTGCGTGTGATACGAATACAGGTTGTGTTGCATTCATGTTTCATGAAATCTCATTGAGTGTTTTATTTGTAAATGTTTTGGAATTGTCACCTAGTATTTAACGTTATTGTTATTATTGAAGAATTTATTAAACAAAATGATCCGATATGAAAAGAAATCAACTAGTTTTTCAAATATTATGGATGTTTATGAAATTCGAAGTGCATTCTTGATGCTCCTGCAATGAGGCATCAACAATTATATACAATCTCGTCAGTGATGGATAAGTGGGTAAAGCTAGGTGAAGTGCAGAATGTAGTAGGTAGAGTTGAATGCACTTTGCTCATCAGTTTAAATAATTATCTTAATTATTGTTATATGTTACAAAAAATAAAAATTTATAATGGCAAGTATAACCTTAAACACTTGTTTACACAATAGAATGCTAAAGTTAATCTGAAACTTGTGTTTACTTTTAGATGCATATGTGGTTTTGGTTTGGAAACAACTTAGGTAGTTTTTTTCTACCAGGATACAATGTTACTACCACATTGAGCTTTGTTTGCACTTGTTTAGGTTTGACAGCCTTAGCAATATTGTATGAAGGTATGAAAATCTTACAAATCAAAATGCAACAAAATACTACAATGCTAGTACAAGAACGTATGACTCGAACATCTGAAAATTCTTTCTTGTTATATAAAATATCTTCAAGAACTGTAGGAACTCAATCTTCTTTACGGTGGTACATAAAATTTTGTCAGTTTGTTGAAATGTGAAGGTAAATTTTAAACAATTAAATTGATACTATGTATCCTTTTAGTATTAGTTGGTGTACATGGAGTTTTCAAGTGTTTCATTGGTTTATACACACCTTCCTGGGTTACCTTTTAATGATGGCTGTTATGACATACAATGCATATATTAACATTGCTCTTGTATTGGGAGGATGCCTTGGATATTGGATATTTGGTCCTAAACTTATAGAGCTTAACATGGTTCAATTTTACAAAAGACAGAGGATACTAGAATGCAAGAAAGAGTGTGCAGGTAATATCCTAATTATATTTTCACAAACTTAGAGCTTTTATCATACACACATATATTTATAGATAACACAATAAATCATCAGAGATCAGGATCAACAGTTTCTATTGTCGCAGAACAATTAGTGACAGAAGCTACTGTTGAAGTTCATTTGCCTAGGGATGCTTGAATGGAAGTCAATACACTAAATTTTAATACAACGAATAATGCTTTATTACTTGTTGATGTATGAAATATTATATTTTATATGAATAAAATAATGATGTATATAAACTAAACAATTATTTGTTATATAAAAATGAAGTCAAATGAAACAACTTACATATGTTAAACATATTTTTTATAGTATAAACACATTTTACACTAGAATTTCCTCAAATAAACGCTTGTAACAAGCATTATCATTGGATAAAAAGTGTTCATATGGATTTCCTGTGGTAATTTGTGTTCCACACAGCCAACAAAAAGAAGCTTTACAATAAATACATATCATTTTATTGCATCCACTTATTTTTGTGATCATAGTTTGACAATTTGGGCAAGGTTTAGCATTTTTCTGTAAAAAAAATTTTTGTACTACATACATACTGTTTATGGTATATAAGTTATAAAATTTATATAATATTAATGAAAGATATACTTTTAAATATTCATTTGTCATATGTTTTTCAATAACTTTTCGTACTTCTTTTCTACCATATTTTTCTTCTAACAACTTTCTTTGATATTTATTACCATTCATATACTCTTGAACAAGTTTCTTTGTATCACATGTTGTCATAGTGCATGGTATAACTCCATGATATGCCTAATATACAATTCATTAAAAATAATTTACACAAATTTCCTAAAATATATAAAGTACATACCTTGTAGCAATGACAACAAAAAACATAATCACAGTTGTCACAAATACCTAATGGGCCATTTGTATGTTTTATAAATGGATACTGACAAACAATACGAGGACAAACAATGATATCCTTCATAGTGCTTAATGCAACTTTTAACAATGAATTTTCATATTTTGGATATAAGTTTGGGCAAAGTTTCTTCACTTGATAAATAGCAATTGAAGAATTGCAGTTTATAGAAGGGCATATTATATCATTTACACAATTTTCACTAATTTTTATAGATACATATTCTTGTATACACCCTTTACAATAAATATGTTTACAGTTTTGTAGTTTTATACAATCTCTTCCACTATATTCTTCAAAGCATATAATACACTGATGATAATTTTTTTCAAAGTTAATATTGCACTGGTATTTATCATAATATATCAGCAATTGAAGCGGATTAAAAAATAATGGATTATATATAGCTCTAATATCATTTTTAAGTACTAAATTTAATTTATAATAATTTTCCAAATTATCATACACCATACATAAGAATGAAACATCTAAGGTGTCTTTAATCTCAAGATATTGAAGAATATCATTTCTTAAAAATTCAAACCATAAAAATAATATCTCTTGACCTTCATTGTCAAGCCACATTTCATCTAATTTTTGACAAAGAAAAGATATTTGCCATGGAGAAAGCCATGAGGTTATAATATAAAAATTTGGTGGCTTCTTGGTAGGATAGTTATTAGGAAGCTGCAAATACATTCGAATTGGTGGTAAGTATTCAATAACATATTTAGTTAATGCATGAGATTCAATTTCTTTATCAGTTTTATCAATGTTTTTTAGCCGAAGTGTGCTACTACTAATTTTAGGAAAAATATTAAAATAACACTGCATTATGTCTTCCTTAATGTAAGAAAATTCTTCATAGTTATAGATGTTTGAAAGTAGTAAAATTTCATTTTCTTGTCGATTTCGATCATCCATTTCTTCTATCATTATCAGTATTACAGAGTAGTATTTATTTTACGAATTAATCAATAATTCAAATTTTTATCTTTATTATAAATATGTATACTTGCATTTACACTTACGGTTTGCGATTGATAATATAGCAGGAGCACGTTTTATTTAATGGCGCGCTAATCGTTTTTAAAATGTGCATTATTCCTTTTTCGTAATGTTGAAAATAAATGAATAATATAAAGATTTAAAAAAAATAAATGAACATTGTAAAACATAAATTCTACTTTAATATTTTTTCGTTTAAATACATTTTTCATTCGAATCGTAATAGATATCATAAATTTTTTGATTAATCATGCTGACGAATTATTTTGCAATTAAAAGTACATTTCGAGTATAATGGTAAAACCATATGCCGTAACATATTGACAATAAGCTGAAGACGTATCGTACAATTAGCTTTGTTGATGGATTAATATAATTAATTAAAATAAAGGTAGTAAAGTTATATTTTTTGTTGTTTGTTTGTAGAATTTTTAAATGCACAATAGTTAGAAATGCATATATGACAATGTATAAGTATAAATGTGGTTATCAGTATTTGTTATTTAATGTACATTTAGTACCTATTTATTTGTATTTTAGTGCATATTTATATGTATGTATACATACAGAACTATTTGCAGGGAATGGATATATGTATGTAACACATTGCGTATAGTAAGTGACAGCAAGTGGTACAACCAATAAAGAGAAGTTAAAATTATTTTCGAAAAATGTCAGAAGTTGAAGCTAAACATACTCTTCATAGTGGTATTTTTCATCCTGTTTTACGGCAATGGCAATCACCGAACGTCGAAATTTCTGTCAACAATCTTATGTATCCAATTTTCATCTCGTAAGTGTAACTAATAACCTATCGTTTTTTATCATAGTTGATATAGTATATATATACATAAACAGATTTCCATACGAGATACATAACAGAATACAGTCATAGTTCTTTCACAGCATAATAAACAAAGTTAAGAAGAAAGTTAAAAGAATTTGTTTTTGTTTAAAAGTAGGTCTTCCTATGTTACATAATGTAAAAGAAAATACTGAAAGTACTGTTGGAGTATAACACAGTTTTAAACAATTCAGTAAATTAATGTTTGTTACTTCTAAATCAGTATATATGTTTTTTTTTTTTAGCGATGAACAAGATGCTAAAGATCCAATTGCTAGCATGCCAGGTGTTTATCGGTATGGCACTAATCAATTGCGAAAAATGTTGCAACCTTTGATTTCAAAGGGACTGCAGTCAGTGTTATTGTTTGGTGTGTCAAAGCACTTGAAAAAGGTAAATATTCTGTATAAAAAATTTTATGACAAATCATCTGAAAATTATTTTATATTTTGTTGTAGGATCATATTGGAAGTAATGCAGATAGTCCACAGAACCCTATTATTCAAGCTGTGCCTTTGATGAGACAGTGGTTCCCAAATTTGGTGATAGCATGTGATGTTTGTTTATGTCCTTATACAGTCCATGGACACTGTGGAATCTTGAATGAGGATGGAAGCATAAATAATAAAGCTAGTATTACACGAATTTCAGAAATTGCCCTTGCATATGCAAAAGCTGGTGAGACTCACTTTTATTCTAAATATACATGTAACAGAATAAAATATTTCTGACTTATTATTTATAAAATTATTCGTTAAAGGAGCACAAATTGTGGCTCCATCTGACATGATGGATGGAAGAATAGGTGCAATTAAACAAAAATTAGCAACAGCTGGTTTATCAAATAAGGTTGCAGTTTTATCTTATGCAGTCAAATTTGCATCAGGCTTTTATGGTCCATTCAGAGATGCTTCTCAATCAGCACCTAAGTTTGGAGACAGAAAATGTTATCAATTACCACCAGGAAGTAATGGATTAGCTGCCAGAGCTGCTGTTAGTATTATTACATGCTTAGTTTCCATTTATTATTGTTGTTCACTTTAACAAATTACATTCAAATGTTTTGCTTCCAGGCTAGAGATGTTGCTGAAGGTGCTGACATGCTTATGGTGAAACCAGGATTACCTTATTTGGATGTTGTTAGACATACAAAGGATGCACATCCAGAATATCCAATGTTTGTATATCAGGTATCAGGGGAATATGCTATGCTTTATCATGGTGCTCAAAACGGTGCAATTAATTTAGAAAATGTGTTAAATGAAGTTCTTTTATCGATGAGAAGAGCAGGGGCTGATTGTATTATAACATATTTTACACCTTTAATTTTAGATATGTTGCAAGCAAAGAGCAAATATTGATTACCTTTATATACTTGATCTGTATACAATTAAATGATGTTTATAATTTTAAATAAAGAGATATTTTATCTGACAATTTTTTTCACCCAATATTTTGAAAAAATTGAAAAATATTCAAGATAATTATAAATGTTGATTCTAAGCACACAAGAACCTATTTTACTTTTTTAATTAAAGCAGAAAACAAATCCCGTTAGATTTCATTAAAGTTGCATCAGAAGCACAAAAATTTGAACTGTTACTTATGAGATTAAATATCCTTTTTTATACTCGATAATACTCGAAAATACATATTTTTGCGGTCCATGATACGTGGTCCGATTTTCGACATCGATTCCTCCAATAACGAATGTACCCGAAATTTCCAGAAATACAACACTGTTGTGACGTGGGCCTATCGATAGCGGCCAACTGTGTTTACGTCGACCAACTAACGTGCTTCTTTCCATTGGAACGGATCCTCTGGAACCAATCAGCTCAGGCCACGACGAAATCTTCTCGTTAATATCCCGGTACTGAGATCGCTCTGTAGTCAGTCGTTCCTGGTTCTTCTTATTCATCGAAGTTACTCCAAAGCAAAGTTAGTTAAAAGCAATCACGTTTTTAATTTTAAAATAAGATAGAATAGAAACGTTTGTGGATAAGCATTAACCTGGTAAGTACTTCAATACATCAATTATACGTTTGATACGAATAAAATATGGAAAATCTTAATTGGAACTTTATCGGGCGTCTCGCATTCGTTGCCTGCCACGTCCCGTTAGAAAAGTACGTTTAATTCGTTCCTGGTACGTTCAGTCGAAATTGAATCATCTTCTTTTTGACTTTTGTGAAGAACGTTACATGTATTTTGTATTCGTCATAAGTTTTTGTACAGTAATATTTGAGAAATGCTACTTGAGAAGTGTTTCGTGCAATGCGGCTACATAACGGAATGTGTGTTTGCCGAAAAGAAATATTGCGTAAACAGATGATGCTCTCAATTTAATTTGTCATTCTTATTAATCACGTTTTTGTATATTAGAACTGTCACTTAGTGTTGCTCAAAGTGTTCACACAGTTTTCGACAGTTTTTACCGTTTTGTATGTCGGTACTAGAATCTTCTATGCATTGGTGGTTTTTTTCGTTTGTAACGAAGATGTTGGAAAAGCTAAAGCATACTTTATAATGTTTAACAAATATTTACTATTTCTGTGTAATTTTTCAGGTTGCTTGTGAGCAAAGAAAAATGAAAGGAGCTATAGCTCTACTTTTAATAGGCTTATTAGCCATTACCTCTGCAAAAGAGGATAAACAGAAAGAGGATATTGGAACTGTCATTGGAATTGATTTGGGTACAACATATTCCTGGTGAGTAAAATAAATAAAAAAATTATTAGCTACCATTTATACACGTCTATTTAACTTATGCTTATTTCAGTGTTGGTGTTTATAAAAATGGAAGAGCAGAAATCATAGCTAATGACCAAGGAAATCGAATTACACCATCTTATGTGGCATTTACCGCAGATGGAGAACGTTTGATTGGAGATGCTGCAAAGAATCAATTAACTACAAATCCAGAAAATACTGTTTTTGATGCTAAACGTTTGATTGGTAGGGAATGGTCAGATCCTACTGTGCAACGTGATATCAAGTTCTTCCCATTCAAAGTAATTGAAAAGAATAGTAAACCACATATAAGAATAATGATCAATGGCGAAGAAAAAGTATTTGCACCTGAAGAAATCTCTGCTATGGTCCTTGGCAAAATGAAGGAAACTGCTGAAGCATACTTGGGCAAAAAAGTTACTCATGCAGTTGTCACTGTACCAGCCTACTTCAATGATGCACAGAGACAAGTAAGTATAGTATATGTACCCTTTGTAAAATAAATTCAATTGAAGTTTAAGAACATTTATTAATCAGTTTATTTTGCTTAGGCCACCAAAGATGCTGGAACTATTTCTGGACTTGTTGTCATGAGAATCATTAATGAACCTACTGCTGCTGCAATTGCTTATGGCTTGGACAAAAAAGATGGAGAAAAGAATGTGTTGGTCTTTGATTTGGGTGGTGGTACTTTTGATGTAAGCCTGCTTACAATTGATAATGGAGTATTTGAAGTCGTGGCAACAAATGGTGATACTCATTTGGGTGGTGAAGATTTTGATCAACGAGTAATGGATCACTTTATTAAACTGTACAAGAAGAAGAAGGGTAAAGACATCCGTAAAGATAGCAGAGCCTTACAAAAATTGCGTCGTGAAGTTGAAAAAGCTAAGAGAGCTCTCAGTGTTAGTCACCAAGTATGTAAAAATTCTGTTTCTAAATTATTCTTGGCATTGTATTTGAGAGAGATTTCAAATTAATTGAACACTTTTCTCCATAGGTAAGGATCGAAATTGAATCGTTCTTCGAGGGTGAGGATTTCTCAGAAACCTTGACACGTGCCAAATTCGAGGAATTGAACATGGATCTTTTCCGCAGTACTTTAATACCCGTGCAGAAAGTTTTGGAAGATTCGGATATGAATAAAAAACATGTGGACGAAATCGTACTTGTCGGAGGATCCACCAGAATTCCTAAAGTTCAACAGTTAGTCAAGGAATTCTTTGGTGGTAAAGAACCATCTCGAGGTATTAATCCCGATGAAGCTGTTGCGTACGGAGCTGCTGTCCAGGCAGGAGTACTTTCTGGGGAGCAAGATACTGATGCCATTGTGCTTTTGGACGTCAATCCATTGACTATGGGCATTGAGACTGTGGGAGGTGTAATGACCAAGCTTATCCCTAGGTAAAGACAAGATCTTTATCTTTCGTTATTATAAAAAACGATGTTACAAACAAATAAATAACACTTCTTTCCATTCACAGGAATACCGTAATTCCAACCAAGAAGTCACAAATTTTTTCCACTGCAGCAGACAACCAGCACACAGTTACCATTCAAGTATACGAAGGTGAACGACCAATGACAAAAGATAATCATTTACTTGGCAAATTCGATCTTACTGGTATTCCACCGGCGCCTCGAGGAATCCCACAAATCGAAGTTACTTTCGAAATCGACGCTAACGGTATTCTTCAAGTATCTGCTGAGGATAAAGGAACAGGAAACCGTGAGAAGATAGTGATTACGAACGATCAAAATAGACTTACTCCTGACGACATCGAGAGGATGATCAAGGATGCCGAGAAGTTTGCCGATGACGATAAGAAGTTGAAAGAGCGAGTAGAAGCGCGTAACGAATTGGAATCGTATGCATATTCTTTGAAGAATCAATTGGCCGACAAAGAGAAGCTTGGCTCGAAAGTCAGCGATTCTGATAAGACTAAGATGGAGGAAGCTATTGAAGAGAAAATCAAATGGCTCGAAGAGAATCCAGACACTGATCCAGAAGAGTACAAAAAGCAAAAGAAGGAACTCACTGATATTGTTCAACCTATTATTGCAAAATTATACCAAGGTGCAGGAGGTGGAGTTCCACCCACGGGTGGAGACGAAGATGATCTAAAGGACGAGCTTTAACTGTAAAATATTGAGTGCATGTATTCTCGTCCTAATTTAGACTGAATTTCACTTGTCTCTGATGCGAAATGCTATAGAGATCTAATGCGTCGTTGATATGTCGAGTATAAAAAAAGACTGATCGACGAACGTTCGTTACATCCATTAAGTTGCATCGAAACTAAAACGGTACACGGCTGTGATAATCACTCTGTGTATTGCGCTCTGTAACGTACTATGTCGCGTAACGTAATAACGATTATTTCTTCTCCATAACAGGAAGTATAAAACAAAGTACATTTAAACGGAAAAAAATATTACTCCCGGGAGTAGCTCCTCTAATGTATGCGGAATGAAGACACTGAGCGTTAATTTATTTTACACTTAATTTGTTTTATATGTTTCCATTATATGTAATCTTTTTTAACAGGTTACGTAACTGCTCGTAGTTACAGATTTGCAGTGAATGCGTGCGAATTAGAATGATTGTTTGTGCAAGCGTGCGGCTCTTGCGCCTATTACTGCCTGTTGTAGGGAAAACTATATCGTACTATGTACAATATAGCTGTTCTTTGTGTGAGTGAATGTTCATATGTATCAGTATCACTAAAATAAACATTTTTTCAGTAAACCATAAACATCGTTCACTTTTTATCTTTTAATAAAAGAAAAAAGTGTTTTCAAGTTGGATTTGAAATTAATTTTATTTAAAGATACAGTTTATGATCGTATATAACAAAAAACAATTAAAACTTATTGACTGAATTAGTTCTTTATGTTTTAATTTCTTATTGTATCTACTTTATCGAAATATAATAGTAACAGATACGACAATAATAATAATATAACGTACACTTTTTGTATAACTTCCTGGTATCTTTTGTAATATTCAGTCACTAAATATATATTTGTCTGTTGTACAGATCACTCACGGTACAAAAATAATTGTCAGAATTCCGTTAACAGCCATTTTTTTATAGTGGAATTTTTTTTAGTTGCGAATTTTATACGACCCAACATTACTTGACGGAACCTTTTTGACGTTTTACAATTCACAAAATAACGTCATTCAACACAGATCATAAAATTACTAATACTATTTTCGATCAACGAATATAACAACGATACAAATCAAAGACATCGTATTTCTCCTTCGTGTAGACTGATCATACAGTAAAAGAAGGTATCCTAGATTCACATTCTTTTTTTCAATATTTGTAAATGCGATAAAGATCATTAACCATAAACGAATAAATAAATAGCGGCAGTCTGTACACGTGTTGTTTGCTGTAAAATGAATATTTATTTCGCAAATGTAGAATACTTTTCTTTTTATATCTTTTCATAAAAGAGTAAGGCCGAAAGTAGGCATTTCGTATTGAATTGTGAATTAAACATTCAATTTTCTGTAAACATTATTAGTGCAGCTCCCGAACTTGAATCCATTGATACTGAGAACAAGGATGAGGTATTTCGTTATTTTTTGTACGTTAAAATTTAATATGTTTTTTGGCATTGTTTCGAGAAATACAAATGAAGGACGTTGAGCATTCTCGTTGAGGATTATAGAACGGAAAGTGCACTAACAATGCGATTACAATAGTTCTCCTTTTTTCTTTGTAACTCTCACTAATCCTAAGGAAAGTCTTGTGTCGTACTCATCTGTCAATGAGTCTCGACGATAATCAATGTACATTGATCATACATAAAATATTGTGAATGTACATTCACGAGACGAAATGATTCGTGCTTCTTAATCAAAACAAAGCGTCTTGATTTAGACTAAAGATCAAACGAACGGTTAAAGGAAGCTGATTTTTTGCATTATAAAAATGTAATTCGATCAAGATATCTTGACACTTTGTGTCCACAGGTCTATCTTGATCTATACTGCATCCTCTATACATTAGTATACGATATGGAATTTTCTGTTTCCTATTTTCTTCTCTTTTATGGTAAATACCCTTTTTCTTGTTAAATAGTATGAACACATTAAACCTATTGTTTTTTTTTTTTTCATATCATTTAGGGAGAACGGTGTAACCTGAAATTTGTGGACTTTGTAAAAGTGGAGCGCAGAAGTATATACACGTCTTTTCAGGTAACTATTGCTGCTTTGTATCTTTGTAAGTTGCCAAAGTTTCTATCTTTTTTCTTTCTTTTTTTTAACATGTTTGACGTATTTTTATGATAAATAATCAGCCAGATTTACAAAGTACGATCGAAAAGAAATTTTCTTTAAAACATTAAATGCTAAAATAGTCACAGTATTGTATATTTCGATATGAAAATATCGATTGCTAAAAGTTTTAGTACCGTTGCTAAGGCAATTAAAAAATGGCAGTTGAAAAAATCACCGTGACATGTATTTTAAAATTATCCTTTTCAAATGCATAAAAGATAAGTAGAATGCACAAAAAATGTGCATTTCTCTTCGATCGTTAAGCAGAAATATGTACAGTGTATCTCGTCGCCGATTTTGAACAAAATACTACATCAATCCAGTACTTTTGTCTGATATCTTTTCCTGTATTTTCGAAATTGGTGGAGATATTGATAATGTAGCAAATGAGACACCCTGTACATCAAGACATTACATGATATTATTTAGTAAATATAATTAAGCTACAAATATACAAGTAGCATAGGTTCATATTACCCTTAATGAGTAAAATAGTAATTACTTAGGTGCGCGACATTCTGTTTACTATCGCAACATTTTTCGCAAAAAAATTAATTGCATCTTATTAGAAGACGAGACCATTCATCATGGTATAAATAATGTTTTCTTTTAAGCGCATTATCAAGCCATAAGATTCACTTAGGAAAAATTTTTAAAAAAATACTATCTCATTTTCGACGAACTTATTTTTTTTATAAAATTCTCTACGATACGTCACGAAATTAAAATTTAAAAATGAATTTTAATCGGAGAGATTAAAGTCTAGAAAATTAGAATTTAACATTTTGCTACAGTCTACGTCTATGTAATGTGTCTGTGTATATTAATATTAATCATAGTAATATGATCTACATCGATCCATGAATTACCCAGAAGGCTACAAAGAACACGTGAATATTAAGCACTTAATTTAAACGTTCATCAAACCTGAGAATTTATTCACGCTGTACTTTTTAGCGACATACTGTTAAGAAAAGCATTGCTTCTCACTTTGGGAACCAAAGAATTTTTCGCAATGGTAATTCAATGATCGAAAAACGATCAAAGGTATTTCTAGATACTGTCGTATTTTTAATGAAACAAAAATTTGATGCGCTAATAGGTATTGATTACTAATCAACAAACAAAGTAGATACATGGTGCGCTTCTGGCGATATTTACTTAGCCTTTCTTCCTAGTTTGAACAATAACAATGTACTTTGTATCACAGTATATATGTATATCAGTATTTAGTATTTGTCGTATTCACTTTGGATATGGCAAATATGAAATATAACAGTAAAATTATACTAATGTAAGTCTATATTTCTTTGGGGCTAAATGCTTATCACAGTGGGAAATTTTTCAACATCCTATTTTTTTAATTCTTTTTAAATTCTTACGCGATCGTTCCAGAGGCGCACCAGTCTCCGAAATATACCATCTTAAAAATCACTTTAAATCTATATATACATATATATGTATATGTATAGCTTATTAGAAGTATTACAGAAAAGTTTAACCGCCAACCAGTGGAAATAAGCAGGCAATAATATCGAAGTGATCTATTCCCATTAGTAGTTCAAAATGCACCTTAAGTTATTTTAGATACTTATATGTATCCAATATGCAGTCTTATCCTAATTTCTTTCTTTTTTTAGCTGCGCAACTGATCTATAAAATGGAAAGTAATAAATTATTGTATCTGTTTCTGAATGATACAAAGTGGTCCATATCACTTGAATTGTTCTCATTTCATCTAATCAAATGACTAATCACAGATGTATTACGCTCATTTACTTTCCAATTAGTAATTCATTTAAATAAGTATTTACAAAATTCATTGGACCACCCTATAGGACTCAAATAAAATTACCATCAGAAACGTTACACTAAAACGCTAAAAAACATGCAGTAAATGTTATTGAATAATGTTAATGTGTTAGTATTAATATGAGATTAATTAGAATGTTAGCAGCTAATAATGAATATAATCATCGAATGCCGAAACAGTTCTTTGTTCTACCTCTTTCGAACGTCAATAAAAAGTATTGAAGAACAAAAATTATTCTCTACGAGTATAGTTTTGTACTAAACTGAATTCGTAAACAGTTTTTTCGGCACTGTTTTGAACAAATTTCATATTTTCTTCGTATTACTTCGTTTTGAATATGGGCCCACTACTATTTAACTATAATGTCTTTCAATAATAAAAATTTAATGGAAAAAAATACTCGAGCCCCAAATATTGAGAACTGTTTTAAACTTTGTTCAACTAATGCATGTTCTGATTACCGTGAAGTATCAGGCTAGCAGCATTTATAAATCATTGAAAACTATTCATCTGGTTTTGTAATTGACAATGTCATAAAAATGATTTAAGGATTGTTATCGTCATTTTAAAAACCTAGTATTTGATTAATTAGGACTACCTGTCAAAAACGTAAAACTATGCGTGCAATGATTAAAACAGAGATTTTGCAAAAGCCTGTATAAGAATAGGGACAGTAGCATCGAAACCATTAATCGTTAGAATAGTTTTGTCACGTTTAAATGTTTTAAGCGTCTGACGGTAGGACGATGAAGAACATACAGCACAATTTATCAACCTGAAATAAATAATCACATTAAATATATTATGTTTTGCTGGCACAGTAAAAAATTGATATAAAAACTTACTTCGTGTTAGGAAGTTTAACTTTTAATCTGTATGCTTGAAGAGCTTCTTCTGAAGTATCAGATTTATCGAATATCTGATCCACGACGTTGATAAATACATCATATTTATTATTCTGATAAGCAGCCCATGCCATTGGTTTACCTAAATTTACTGTTCCAACAGGCATTTGCTGTAATCTCCGCATTGCTTGACCAAATGAAGCTGTTTTGTCAAGACCTACTGGATGAATTCCAACGTTTTTGAATGTTGCAACGGTGACGTGCTTCTCACATCGGAGAAGTGCAAGTGCAATCATGCATCCTGCTTCTGCGCCAGTTACATTACCGCTACGCCAAGTATGTGTGTCTAACATTACTTTATTCATGTTGATTGTCACCATATAACGTAAACCAGTTGGTTGAAGATGCTATAAAAAACCTCTAGTAAATTGATAAGGACAAAAACCTATTTTCTGTAAAGATACTTACATTAAATGAAAGATTTAACATTTTGTAGAGAGCATCAATGATTTTAGAATTTGGTTTGGGTGGAGTTGGTAAAGGCTTATCAAACTGTTCTTTAATTTTCCTTTTTTCATATGTTAATGGCCTTTAAGAAATTATATAATAAGTAACATTGTTAAGCAGTTATTAATAACATGGAATATTTAAGACAGAAAGACCTGCTACCTACTTTCCAGAATTTTCATAATTCCTTATTGTAATTAACACTAAAGCTGGGTGAACCTTGTCTCTAGTAATATGTTCTTCACTAGTGATTCGATCTACTATTTTAGAAACTGTTGGTGAATTTTGTTTTAATAATTCAAGGTTGTGAATTCTTTGCAAATTGTTTAAAAGTAAAGATAAATTCATTGATGATATTAATGCATTCCAAACCTGAAAATTATAATGCAATTATAAAAAAAAATATATATGTATAGAATACAAGAATATCAAAGAATTATTGTCAACTTTACCTCTTTGGATTTTAGCAAATGTCCAGGTACATGGTCTAATGTTAATTTGTATATTTCCAAAAGTCCTGCTGCTCGAATTTCATCTGTGCAATGTTTGAAATCTTCAACATGTTCAATGTATTCTATTATTTCTGAGAGTGCAGAATCTTCCCCATATGATTTTTTGATTTCTTCAAGTCCATGTATAATGTATTTAAGAATCACTTCTATCTCTGTTTAACAGAATATTATCCACTTAGTAACAGTAATTAATCAGTGAGTGAATACATTTTAATAAAATAGGTACCAGGATTTTTGGATACAGGATGAGACAATTTTATAATATCTTTATGCTTCCAACCATATCTGCCTTTGTACCTGGTAACACATTTTGCCAATTCCATTGGAGTTTTTGATAAATACCAGTTATTTACAGCTTTTCTTAAGCCTTGACCCCATCCATGTTTTGAACTACGAGTTGCATCAAGCTCATTCTGTTTACTTATCTGAGATGCAAATTTTATAAATAGGATAAAATGTTCTGGTGACGCACAGATTTTGTTTAATGCTGCATATGCAGCATGACGTAAACTTTCACTTTTTGTTTGTCTACAACAAACAGCAAGAGCAAAAACTATTGTTTCTGGATGAGGAACAAGATTGCTTTCAAATGCCTATAAAAAATCTGTATTAGTCAAAAATTATTATACCTACTAGCAGTAATATTTTACCTTTGTAATTATTTGTATTGGTAATAGCTGTTTCTCTGGATTTTCAGCTAATTCTTCAATGGAAGAAACATTTCTAGCCATAAAATAGTCATGAACAAACCAATTTCCAGGTTGATAATCCGCATACTCTTTTCCCACGAAAAGAAACTGCCCAAATCGTATTTCAGGCTCATGAAACTCCAATCTTATCGCCATTTCTTAACATACAATACAATAAAATATGGTTACATATATCCAGACGAAATTTTACATGTTGAACAAGTGATGCATATAGTTCATAATTACAAATAATTGGATCGTTATAAACCGTTATTTCAAACATTTAAAATTTAAATATTTTACAAATTTAATTAAACTTCTTTGATTTGTCACGAAACTAATTCAAACATTCAATTTTTATACGCATACAATGTGTAAGAGAATACAGAAAAAGGTATCACTCAATGCCCTGATAAGGTAACACGAAAATACGGGACATGCCATTATTGTAATGTATGACTAGCTTCTTGAATTATACAATCACAAATTGTATGCAACCGTGAGAGGTTTTGTTTATTCACAGAACTGTCACTACGTTCCTCTGATTCTTATTACCTTATGTTGAATGAAAAGGCAACAACTCAAAACACAACCATACAGAACGATGTATCGTGACGTACAAAAACGCGCTGACAGAATGAGTTACATGGCCCGTGTGGATCTCAGGTCAAGTACAAAACATAAAAGCTCATTGACCTCTAACAAAGAAGCCATAAACCTTTCACAGTTGTAACGTTTTTCTATTCAGTTAAGATACAAAATTTCTTTTTACTCAAATTTGTCTGTTATATTTCTCTTTTATGATTCGATGGATTTTTAAGTAGTTCCTAAAATTACCTTTTTTACAGTGGCGCTCTTAAAGCAGTGGTGAATATTCGCTGTATGCGCACGCGTTTAACGTCTATTAGTACCAGCCTTCGCGTTTGTGATTTGAAATGGTTGTATGCAGTTGAAGAAAAGAAATTTCTCCGTTGGCTTTGAATTCGGTAAGAATATTTCAATATTGTTTCATTAAAAAGTATTTTAAATCCATTGTAATTATTTTGTATGCGAGTTAAGTGGTCGTAAGTTGAAATGCTTAGTCGTAAGTTGAAAAGCACACGACATATTTGAATATTCAAATTGAAATATTGAATTTGATTCAAAATAAAGCTACATTTTTATTGCATCTGCAGTATATTTAATCATAGAGGTGTAGCAGAAAATGTTACAATCGTAGGAATTAAAAATCAGTGTTTCTCTAAATCTATATTACGTGTTTTTTAACCGCAATATTACATTAACCAATCGGTGTATCGAGTAATAAAGTTTTATTTTTCGTAATAGATTCGTTGATATTTTAAGTTGGTATTTGGGCTAGTTTGCATACAAAGTACGGACCGATGACAGTTTAAAAAGAGTAATGTCAATATGCCGGCCATGGCAGAGTGGTTGCAATCGAAATTAGTTCGCCTTGGTGAACTAGAGAACAATGAAGAGAAAAAAGATATTTTGGCAGAGATTAAAATTAAATTGGGAACCTTAAATGATAGGAATACTGAACAAATCTGTCGTACTGTTGACTTTGGTCAGTTGTTTAGTCAGTTAACCTCAAACGACAGGTACCATGACAACGCTAATTTTGTATAATTTTGAAGGAGATTCTTCTTTATATTTTTTCTTTTCATTCATACACTATCGTATTAATCATCGTAATAACAAAAAATTGCAAAGATTTGTTTGTTCGAAAAAATTACGAAATTGAGTGTTACTTTTTCACTTACAGAGATCTTATAGAACAAGTATGCGACATTTTGAAGACAATATTTGCTTTCTTAGACCCTGGGGAACTATATCAAAGATATTCAGCCCAAATATCACAATTGATAACTCATCCAGATGCAGTAGTTAGGTCACTTGTGCTGCACGAAATATTGTGCACCGTTTCTGATCCACAGAAGGTGTCTTTGTTACTTGATGATGTGAATCTACTAGTTACTATTGTAAATATAATCGCGGATGACAATTTGAATGTAGCTAAGTGTGCAATGTGTATAATGAAAGAAATTGGCAAGAATCAGAGTGGATTACAAATTTTATATAAAGGTGAATTATTAAGAAATTTTGCTAGATTGTTAGCAAAAAATGATACTGTTACCTTCCGGGTATATGAAGTTGTTGTAGACATAGCAAAATCTTCCAAAGAAGGTTTAGAAGCATCTGCTAATTCAGGATTTTTGAATAGTTTATTTGACATTCTTGAAAGTGAAGACATATTACTTCAAGTAAATGCATTAGAAATTTTAATGCAGTTAGCACTGTCAGAAGAGGGTTTGAGTTATTTAGAACAGCAAGAAGTACTAAGGAAACTTGTTCAAAAAATAGCACAGGCTGATGAAAATCCATTATCAAATTTATTAATTCCTGGTTTAATGAAATTTTTTGGGAATGTGGCACGCCACTGGCCAAACGAAATTTTTTCGAAATATCCGGTCGTAGTTACTGCATTATTTGAAGTAATAAAGAATGGGGATGAAAGTATCCTAGGCGTTGCATTAGACACACTAGGTCATGTTTCTGCAAGTGTAGAAGGCAAATATGCCTTACAAGCTTTGGGAGATGCAATGCAATGTGCTTTGAAGAGACTTGCTGAAGTTATACAAAAAATGCCTACAGTATTAAGAATTCGTGGTCTTAATAATTTGGCTCTTATACTTAATGTACCAAAAGTAGAGCAAGATAACAGAATTTTGTCATTAACAAAATCATGGTTTGATTCTCTTTGTGATGATCCTGTAGGTATGATAGTGGCAATATCTAAACAACCATTTGCAGATATTAGACAAGCAGGGTTAGAGGTATTAGCGGTTATAGCATCTCAAGTATGGGGCCAAGAGTATATATCTTCATTTCCGGGTCTTGTAGAATTTTTGTTGGATAGAAACGTAGAGCACTGTAAAGAATGCAAGGTAGCTAAATATGAAGTTGTTAAACAGTTATCTGAAAGTGAACCTAACATATTTGATGCAAGCACAATGCAAAAATTTATGGAGTTTGTACAACAAGGACCCTACTATGTTGAAATCCAAACGGAATATGCGGTAGAAGGTGGCCTATAATATGGGTCGTTTATGTTTCTTGGTTTTTCTACTTTAAGGATTATTGATAACTATTCGGATCATTCTGTAAAAAATCACATTACACAAGAACAGCGAAAAAATACATAAATAAAGGTACATTTAGCGGAACGAGAACACGGAGACATACAAAGAGACAAATAATTTATTTTATAAGTAACAATACATAGAAAAGTTAATACAACATGTTTTGCAGTGTTTGTAATGTGTCAATGTTCTCTGATAAGTTGTTTACATTAATTACATACAATAAAGACATATAAATAATTTCACGTGACGTTTTATGTGCTCAACAGTTGTATCATTGCCTTATTGTATGCGTTTCCGTTTTTTCGGAGAAAGTATCTTCAACATGCTTACTATGGGTGCTTCGAAAGACAACGATATGATGAACGATAACAAATAGGACAATACAAAGTGTCCAAAAAACGAGATCATCTACAAAACATAATATTTCATTAAATCAATTCATAAATGTCAGTAATAAGTAAAAATTTGTATACTTCTATACAATCATACCATAGTGTAGTTTCCTAAATGGAACGGTGAATCCAAATTCATAGCTGTGAGCCGAATTACTAGTGGATGTACCAAGTAGGCGCAGTAAGTTATTCTACTGATTGGATACAAAATCGGTGCCGACAGAATACTATTAACATATCCTAGAAACAGTAAATAGTAGTAGTTTTATACGTTTAGTTTTCATTTAATTTTATCATAGTAACTAAGTTCTAGATAATTATATTTTACCTCCGTAACCCGTGCTACAAGCAATCACGATCCACGATAAACCAAGCGCCCAGACGCTATGACTTAATGAAGAATAAGCTGCTGCCATTAAGGGACTGAGCTCGGCTTCGTATAAACCATATAGCAGACTCAAAAGACATGCTGAAGAAAGTAGCCAGCCCACAGTAACTGTTGTCTGAAAGTTTACCAAAATGATCATTCGTTCAGGACGTGTAGGAAGAAAAGGAATTGCTGTTTACCTTAGACATTTTCACTTTGCAATCAGTTTTAAAGAGAAAGTATCCTACTAACATGCCGATGAGATAAGGACCTAGTCTGGTCCACGGTTTATCGTATATCTTGTCGAAGAGCGCCAAAGGATCGTCGGAACTTGGCATGTGATTATTCACCAGAGCTATGTAACCGGTCGTTAACCAGGAACTGAGTAGCAGAGTGGTTAACGCGAATATAGCGATCCTAAAATGGTTGGTTGCCAAGACCAAGATCACTGCACCGACGATATAGAATTGAGTATCGTCTGCGACGTACCAACTCCAGATCATGCACTGAAACAGGTGCGACATTAATTACCGTTTCAAGTGTCTTGAAGGAGGAAGTTACTATTTCCAAATTCGACAAGTAATTTCATCCTTCGTATCTTTTCATGGGTTCGATCATGATTCGTTCAGAAACTAGAGACTTACCATTTGATCTACCGGAAACAAAGTATTGATATAAAGCAAGTTTCTCCACCAGTAATTCGGACAGTTATAGTGATCAGCGGTTGGTGGTTCGAACACGGAGTTCGAGTTGAACCACTTCATCGCGATTTGAACTAGGCCCAGTACGAACATGTACGGAGCAGTGAGTCTACAAAATCGGTAGATGAGAAGCCCTACAAATTTTATACTGCCGGAAACGAAACCCCGTGTACCCTTCGTGAGCGTCTTCAGGTCTCCTTTCGCGTTTGTCCTGAAGTATAGAAAGCTGACGAGCAAACCACCCATGAAGAAAAACGTGTCAACGCTGAAGGCTCCATTGGTAATGGTTTGGAAAAGGAACTTTTTCTCCACAACTTTCCTGTATTCCATATTGTCGGAGTATTTGAAGGCTGTGATGCAAGCATGTCCCAAGATTACCCAGGCCATCGAGATCACTCTGAGGCCATGGATGGTACTGATCGTGTCGCTGCCGACCTTGTCGTCGCAGATGATTTTCACGTTGGCAGGAATTGAGAAAGATAACAGCAATTCCTCGAAGACGCCTGTGGGAGAAATTGAAGCAAGATCATGGTTTACTCCTTTTCGCTTACCTAGCTTATTAGCAGTGATGCTGTTGTAGGAACGACCACTTACTGAACTTGTATACTTCCGGGCTAGTCGATCGTAGGCTGCCCTCGTGATCGTTGTTGTTATTAACGACCGCTAAGGATTGTGGCCCACTGATGATTGCTTCTGCCGCTGGAACAGGAAGGTAGACCTTACCTTGAAAAGCTACGGAATATAATAATAAAAATGTGTCACTGTCTTTGCTACTGTCCTAGTCCTGTGATAGTCTGTTGCAAGTGTTAGTCACCCTTCTGTTCTTGGGAGGGGACGTGACTTGTGTCAAAGGAAGGAACGTGTAACAAAGGAAGGACTGAGAAGATTTGCAGAGATTCTTCAAGTGTCTTACCACTTAGAGGCTTTTGATTTCTGCTTGCTAATTGTTCCAGTTTCGCGTGTCTCTCTAAATCGTAGATCACGTTTCTTCCTCTCGTATACTTCCTCGTCACGTAAATATCGTAACTGGTACCAATTGCCATGCAGAAGGAAACTAAGACTGTCACGCCACTGAAATATTTTCAGTTTGAATATTCTATTCCAGGGATTCACACTTAGCCGGTAGAATTATACATACAATAGAATCCAGAAGACTGGATCTTCAGACATATTGTACATGTCGTGCTGATCTCGAATTTTCTCGATTGATGAGCTTCTTCCTGCAAGTTCGCTAGCGGCGAGTTTCGCTATCACCAAAATGTCGGAGGAAGAGCAGGAGAACGGCAAGCAAACCCCCAAATAAATTGTACGCGTCTGCAATGTTACTCTATTTAACTTCAAATATTCTAAAGCACTGTACAAATTCTGTACATTTAAATCGTTTACCATATGAGAAACAGAAGCATTCACTGAAATGGTCATCATGTAGAATCCCACTTTGTACGGTGGTTTGGCCATTGTCGTTTCCGTCCACAGATTATTTGCGCTGAGACCACCGTTTCTTTTCCGCGGTTCCGTATTCAATTCTTCCACTTTTTTCGTCGCGACATGTTTTATCTTCTTCTCGTAGTCTTCGTTGATGTAGGTGCATTCAGTGGATGATCCCACGTAGTAAGAGTTTCCCCAAAAGAAACTGTTGGTGTATCTACCCGAGGAATCGTCCACTGTAAGACAAAAGGTTTCAAAGAATTATAAACTGCAAAATCAGTCGCGGAAAAGATGTATATTACCGATCTAACATCAAATTGGTTTGCTTATTCGTTTTCAGCAGTGAACACCTTGGCTAACCCACTTCCCTTCCAACCATCAATCGCCTATTTGCGGCTCGATTTGAGATTTCAACAAAGGTGAACGCTAATGATCACGTTTCGAGGCAACGGTTTTTGCGCTACTCTCCAGGTAATCTTTCCTTTTATGCAATTCAAAATTTCGTTTGCCTCGATTTCACGTAACGTCATTCGTGACCAATATTAGCAAACATTATTTGCAAGTACGTATTCTTCGACTTGATACGTTTACGAACGTCGACGGTGATGCATAATTTTCATTACCAAACGATTACGCCAGGTACTAAGAGCTCGTGTACCAACAGCTCCTCTAACGTGACTTTCTACCCGCGAAGAAAGTAATAAGTATTATCTAATCGTGCTCGCGGTAGCGTTCGTGGTGCAATTTAATCACGGGATTCGTTACGTTAAATTCCAACCGCACCATTTCACGCGAAATAAATTTGCAGGCACCTTTCATAATCGGTATTGCTGCCTTATCGAGCCACTATATAGTAGAATTTCACTTCCAACTTGTGAATCGCGATCATGGCTATTAAACTTCGTATTGTGGTTTGAGGAATCGATTAATTCCAATTGAAAAGTGGTTCTTGACCTTTCACACGGTTCACGAGGTTTAACTTACGATTTTAAGTATTATAGGAGATCCCATTGTCGATTCTGTCCGCGACAAAGGCAACGGTAGAGGCATGCAACAGAGTAGAAAATAGAATAACAATCGAATTCCGCGTGCGACACTGGGGAGTCAAAGTCAAGTTCAATCTTTGCACGTGACTTCGTTGTCTGTCGATTCGTGAAAGAATTGTGAACGCGTGGATACTATCTACTGCAATCTGGAAGTGTTTTGTTTACTAATGAGTCTGCTACTTTCATTCTAGTTGAAACTGAAACTATTGTATAGAAATATTTTGTTTGTCTGTCGATTAAAAGTTGATTGTACTTGGAGTTGTTCATTGAACTCCGTTATTTCTGTCTCAAGGAAAATATTGAGATCAGTCACCTTGATGGCATTCACTGCCTTCACTTTCGACGAATAAAAAGCTCTTCACGAAAAAAAGGAACGAAAATTCGATAAGTTCCGTAGAAACGATACAACTGATTTACAAGAAAGTGTTTCGAACGAAGTATTATGCTCATGGTCGAGGTTTCTTCGACAAAGTTCAAGGGCTATCGCAATAAGCATTGATTAAAAACTTAGTTTCGGTTCGCTGCGGGCATTCTTTGTTCATTAGGTTTCATGTAGTAGATCAACTAGGTAGGCACTAGTATCAGTAGTGCCTGATGATAAATAAGGAATTGTTGCTCAACACTTGTTGGAATTCTTCTAGGCGAAATGTATGTTGTCGCTTTGGAATATTATGCCATCAGCAATCATTGACCATGGCAATATGATTTATCGTTTATTTCTGATCGAAACGTGGCAAGTGACACGTCAAGAATAGAGCTAGGGGAAGCATTTTGGAAATAGAAAGGCTCTCCTTTATATAGCTGACCGTGTTGCAATATTAATGTCCGTCTAGACGTGTTTGACTTTTGAGCACGGATCGGGCTAAACTCATACTCGAGTCGTGTGTCCTTCGAGGTTTCTTCTAAAATATGCGACAGACAGATTTATCGTCACTGATTTCAATCTTTGCTGGAAATGCCAGTTTTTTGCGACTTTTTAAAATGAACCTATGATTATTTTGACTCCTTCTTAGCTCACCTTGGGAAGGAAGATACGTTAACGACTAGGAACACGAGTGACACGGCAGAAATCGGTGAAACCGTGGCTAGAGGATGTCGAGTTATTACGTAACACTGTTACGCTGCTACGACAAAGAAAAATAATAACATTCACAGGACTTTTCCGACGATCGAAAAGTGAAACGGCCGTACACGCCTCGATGCACTGTCTTAATATCCTGATGGTTGCGGCAACGAGTTGCTGTCGCGAAACAGCCCCCATAATCGTCAACGGGTCAGGGAAAACGTTCCCCGGTTACGACTGCCTGCGTTTCCTAATTGATCGACCGATTTGTCAAGCGGAATTAATTAAAGTTTCCCCTTGCTCAAAGCTTAGACGTTCTATGAGCGGAAGGGAAGGATCCTCTCTACTGTTCTTAGGAATTGTCTTTCCTAAAAAGCTCGCCAAGGAAATGTAAGGTACAAAACTCGCTTTCCCCTCGTTATAGTGGAATTATACTCGAAACGAACCAGCTTGAGTGTATTTATTTGGTCTGTTATGCAACTTGAACGCAAGTACAGGTACTTTCTACTCATTGTACACTTTTTGTCGGTGTACGACTCACGCGTCGGACAGGAATCACCTGAGACCACTTCTGCTCGAATTTTATTCGTTACCGAATTTTCGAGGAAGTGGTCCACGAAAGTAGACTTGCGATAGAACATGTTCCAGTTGGCTATGCAAGTTTACGCGTAAGGAAACCTGTTTAGAAGCGAAACACGTAGAAAGTAGCTACATGAGGGAGTATTGGCTTACATAATAGACCACTGATACAGAGCATTAATCAGGGACGAGGAAATATACAATACAGGTACTACAATAACCATGATCTAGTAACGTACAGGGTGTGTCATGTGGATAGGTCTAAATCTATCGAAGATAAATCAATTCGAGGAGAAAAAATCGCACAGTGAAGTTTTATTCTACCATTTGTGTTTGACTAAGTTTTCGAGGAATACTAAATACTTTTTCATTTGAACGATATGGTTTGAAGCATCCTGTATAGTCGAAGAAAGTCACGTAACAGCATTTCGCATAGAAATAGTCGGCAGAATCGTGAGCAGCGTGCTCCACGAACTAGGAAGCTGGCCTATGTAGCCGAGAGTTATGTCATCGACGAAAAAGAAAAGGAAATGCAAAAGATCGATCTATCGAAGAAAAGTTACGTGAAAGTTGCATCCACAAGCACGCCTTCCACGTAATATCTTTTCCGCCGTTGCGTTACTTTTTCTATTCCCTCGTGACGTAATTTCGATAATTGTCGGCGGTTTCTCTGCATCGACGTGTTCCTTTGCACACCTCGTCTTCCTCGAACTTTCTAGCGCCGTGCACGAAGCACAGATGCTCGAGGAAATCGCTGTCGAGACACTTATCGAATATTCTAGTCGGTTCTAATCTAAGAGAATAATTATTTGCTGTCCATTCTTCGAAAGAAAAATCTGTCAGTGTTTCAGCACTCGTCTGACTTATCGTAAGCTGCGTGGCGGAGTCTGTTTAGCTTCCTGCTGATCGTTGCTTAGACTTTTCGCATTCAGAACGGGCGCAGAGCGTTCAGCACGCCAGGAAGATGATGGACAACCCGGAACTTTCAGATTGAGGCTGGTAACCGTGTAGCGCGACAGAAAGTTAAAAGGAGAGTGCTCCCCACAATAGTCTCGGCTGTGCATAGCGTTTTAAATGTCATAACGGTAATGTTCCTAACATGGTTTCTATCTCGCCCACCTTTCACCTTTCCTCGCGCGCGTTCCTACGAATTCGAGTTTCCTGCGACGATAATGGAGCCACGCGTCTCTAACAGTGGAGAAAGTTAAGAACGCTGTTGAAGTTTTCCTCTCGGAAATTGGGGAGAATTTGTCGAGCAGAGTTCTCAACCGAAACAATGGACATAAAACTATAATAGAAGCCCGATGAAACTTTGCTGTCGTTTGAAGAAAACTTTCTACCAATGGGCCGATCTTGGAGATGAAATCTTCTCTTTGGACGGAGAAACGCCTCGTCTGCGGTTCCTATTAGAGGCGAAAATTTCAAGGAAACACAGGTTGTCTTCCGAAATGGTAAACGACTCAAAAGTGGTCTCGCTTTCTCAAGCTACCCGGTAGCGTTCTCGAGGACTTCTTCCTCGTAACTGGACGCGTCGAAAGCGACCATGTAAAAACCAGTTTTTATTCCCCTTTAGGTGAATCGCTCTACGGTTTATCGACTCGGCTATCCCAGCAATATTCGATTTGTAATTCGAACAGGATAATCACCTATCGTCTCCCATTCATTTCAATGTCTATGTTATTCGAGAGCTCTCGCCAGCTGCGACTAAGAAAACACCTTGCGCAATGGTTCCTTTTGCCACACACTCGGTTTCGCGAATTGCACGAAATCACCGTTCTCTGGAATCCAATTTTCTGTGCACTTTCTCCACGAAAAAATTGGATGGTGTAATGTACATATCGCTACCGCAAATCAGTATAATATCTGCTGGTTTTCGGCATTCCTGCACGAGATTGAGGAAGGACAGAACCAGCTTCTGTATACTCTTTTTCGGTATTTTCCAGAACCGTGTTTGCGTTTCCTTTCAGTTGGCCTTTTGCTTTGCTCTGTTTAGCTACTATTCCATATCACTAATTCATCGATTTAGATGCATAATTAAATGTGAAAAAAATATCTAGAACGATAGGTCACGCTTTTCTTGTTATAGCAATTACTCCAATTACCTTTCTTATTTCTGTTATATTTATTTCGACATGGTTTCTTGTGAGCATGAAGACGAAGGTCGACCCTGACCCATTTAAACCTTTCACTTACATGTAGTCTATCTGGACAGATCCCTCGAAAAGGGATCCTCGTTGGTGTAGCATGTCATAAGGGAAAGCATATGTTATTCTTAGGCATTGCGTAGAATATACTACATTGAATGACATTCTGTGGCCACAAGTGTTGCAATCGATGCATTTTGTGGTGCGTTCCGTTTTTGTTAGAATTCAAGCAAAATTTTCTATTGCGTATAAGCAGAGTTAGTTAGTCACTCTAGTGTTTAGCTGAATGATATCGCTCGACCGTTGTCGCGAGAACTTTCGAAAACGCTGAGGAATAGGAGGCTGGCGAAAAGGTGGCATTGACCGTGACGAATAAATCGTCGAAAGCGATTCGTCGCCGCAACAATAAAAGCTAGCGCACGCTTTGTGTCGCGAAAAGTGAAATTTCGCGATGAAAGTAGGCAAACCAGTGGCACCTAACCCGAGAGAGATGCTTCCAGAGAGACGACGAATTGATTAACTCTCGATTTCCTTCTTGAAAAGGAATTTCGTTTTTCGTTTTTCTATCGTTTTTCTCGGCCATGGAAATAGAATAAATTCTCTCAACATTTAACTACTGTGATAGAATTTTCATGATCGTTTTGATTCGCTCGAGTTACCAAAGATAACTGTATAGCTTGTTTATTTAATTAGCTGTTACGAAAGAAGTTCAGTCCAGTTTTCTCTGTAACGATCTCGAAAGATTTCCGCTAAAGATCGGTAAAATCACAGGTTCTGTTAACGCTGAGAGAAGTTGGTAATTAAATCCGTTTCGACTTGTAACTCGAACACTTTCTATTTGTGTAATCGATTTTTACCTCTACGGTAAGATGTGCCTTTCTGTTTGTTAATACGCGAAGCAAACGTTTAGGCTACTTCGATGGAACGGAAGACGAATCAGAAATGATACATGTGCTCACCTTTCAAGGCCCATCCTTCATTTCTCTTCAGTCCCTCGATGTACCTCGTGATATCCTTGGCACACTGCTCCTTCACAGGATATTTCCCTTCCGTCCAATTGTTTGCAAGATACCGCGTGTTGAAAATATCCAAAGCCTCTGATATGGCGATCCAGTTTCTCTCAGACCTTCTTTCGATATCCACCAAAGTTCTCGTTTGTTCATTCACAGGAAGATCCTGTGCAGGATTCTGCGAAACGTTCGTAGAGTTCACCCCCCAAATCGCGAAACACGCGAGTAGAATATAGACCCACAATTGTTCCATAGTTTCAAGATGCACTGCACACTGGGTCGATCGACTAATCTCAGCTAATCATGATCAAGTCTCAATAAAATGTGTTAACGTTTTAGCAGTCTTCTTGGAGTAAGATTGTCAAATATCACAGCAGAAAAAATACTTGGAATCACAGTTGCACGTTATCCCCTTTCCGAAAATATAAGTATCTTAAGGAGGATCCTGACTTCTTCAGATCCTGTGGAGTCACGTGAATCTTTGTAGTTCTATTCTCGGATACTTCCATGGAGCTTTTTTGCAGTACACTAACGTTCTCGTCATCGTATTCTCAGAAGAAGTCGAGAATGGAGAGAACGAGTATATCACACTGTCGTTGCAATCTGTGGCAGCCTCCACTGATCCTGAAACCTCCGAAGTCAATTCTTCCCCGAAGTCCTCTCTTCCGCGTGGTTCCCCCTTATTTGGTGTCCAAGAATCGGCTAGAACGACGGGCCGGGCAATGGTAGAAAAATGGCTTCGTCGGATGAATATCTTGGTAGTAATGAAAGTACGAGCAAAATGGTGGGGAGAAACCTCCCCATATTGAAAAGTGAACGCCTGAGTGGTGGACACCTTGGGCCGGGACACAGGGACCTCGGTTCCTGCCAGTTTGCCATCATTTTTTCTGCTTCTTCCGTCAGTTTAAGCTGTTTCCTTCCTTCACATCAAGGTACATCCGCCGATAGTTTGAAACTGTTTCAGTGTTTGAAAGCGATAGAAGGAAGCCAGACTTGGTTGGTTAGATGTGGGAAGTTTGTGTAATTTCAATGTATATAAAGCTGGATAAGGATATTCAAACGGTAATTGATTTTTATACTGTCAGAGAATCGTGTACAAGAACTTACTTCCTGTATACATAAAAAAAAAAAAAAAAAAATGCTTGCTTTTTCTTATGTAAAACAGAGTCGACTTTATATAACTTCGTCTATGAAAGTGTAATGCGATCGCTATTAATAGACTCATTACGGTCTTAGCCACTAGAGATACTGAACGCTATTAATACTGGGCATTAACGTGAATTATAGTAGAGATTAAAAGGATTGATTCTCAAATCTTTCGGCTAAGTTTGACGACAAAGTTAGTTCCACGAGTTTCACTGAGAAATTTCATATTATTAGAGAAGCGTTCCCTTTCTCCAGGATAGCACTTTCGTTAAATCCTGTCATTGGTTGCTCGACCGTGCTGAAACTCGTTTTCTTTGTTGTTTCTATCACGTGCAATAGCCTTTATAAATCATACTCACCTTTCGCGAAGGTACCATTACCATAGCAATGGCTGGAAGTATTAATAACCACGATCTTCTTCAATCAAAAATTGAAGATACATTTTTTTCCGTTAAAAGCTATGCAATTCGTACTTTGAACAACTTATTTGCGATTCCTCTGTATGAGAATGCTACGAGTCAATCTACCATAATAAGTCGCTCAATTCTATGCGTCGAACGAAGACTAGTTTGTAGGACTTGACCGTGTCCAGCTAATGAATTCAACGGTGAAAGTTTTAAAAAAGAACCAGGTATTACTTATGAACCATACAGTACTAGTGACGAAGTTCGACGCAAGATGAATACCGCTATTCACAGAGATTCGTCACGGTGTCGCAGCTTCTTCAATAAGAAGAGACCTCCAGAGGTCAAGCCGAGCTATTCGCAAATTCGCTGTGTTCCGAGTTGAACAGAACGTTCCTTCTAGTTCTCCCGCTACTTCCGTATTCTTGACACATTCATATGGCGTGATATTAATAACAAGAGGAGGAGCGTTAACGACGCTGGCTTCGTTTTTCCTAGAACGTCGAACGAGAACGGGCGCGATCGTAGCCGAAACTTTCTTTTGGAACGATTGGAATATAGGCATCTTAATTAGGAATTTCTCTTTCGTTAGAATCGCATATTTATCCTGTGACGCAAACACAATCGGAAAGTGAAATTGGTTAAACCGAGCCTAAATTCGCCGTGTCTTTTTCTCGGTAAAGAAAAACGAGTTTCTGTAGTAGAGTAATCGAGGACCTTCGAAACCATTGAATAAAATTTAAGCTCACTGTCGAAACGAAGATCCAAGGTTGACCTTCTTGTGGTTGATCTTACTTTCGGGCTAGTTTCATCGATTATTGCTCTTTCGTCACGAAATTCCACGTATTTGAATAGAGTGTGTACAAAAGATATTTGTGTAAGGTGTTGGGCGTGTACGAGATGCATCATCTCGAGGAAAGGTTGATCAATGACAAATAGGAACAGTGACTCGGCGGATTTCGCGGGATTATTTAGGTCGCGGCCATTGGTCTCAAGGGTATTGTTTTCTTCTTATCCTTTTCCTCAATTTCGAAAGTTGTCGCTGTTTTTATCGCGATTAAATCTTGAATCTTGATTAATAGACTTATGCATAGATCGACCTATAGACTTCTCCCGTGAGAATTAACTAGTTTTCCTTGGGATTGCTCGTTAAATTCAACTATGAGGAATTCCATTCTTCCTTTTGACTCCATCTCGTTTCTTCTTTTTTGTGAGAAAAGACTCATTTCCAAAATTAGATGGGAGGCTGAATTGAAAAACATACCTTGTCCATTTGGGAAGTTTCATGGATGTCCGTGCTTTATAATAAGTAACTAATAAAATAAGATCTTTCGATTTTGTCATCCATGGACGCGCAGAGATCATGAAATGTCCTTTTATAATTTCACACGTGTCTTATCAGTCTTACAAATTGTTAGATGGACTGCGATTCCAATTCAGTGTCTTCGCCAATTTCCACTGTCTCAGGGGATGAAATATTCTTAACAAAGACACCATGGGAGCCTCGAAGAGTAAGCTGATGAACAATGCAGCAGCGTAAGATGCCACTACGTAGCCGAGGAACATGATTCCCTACAACATGATTTAAAGCCTCTAAAAAATCCGTTAATGCGACGTTCATCATCACTTGGTACTTTCTCTCGCGGAAAACAGTGAAAGAGAGGGAAAAATGAAAAGCAGGAACCAAGTGGGGGATTCGAAGAAATAGAGGGGAAAAGATGGAAAGAAGAAAAGAGGGGGAACAGACTCGATAGTCGAAAGAGTCGAGATCTAACGGAGTTCCGCGGAACGAAGCGATTCTGACCGATCGGTAATAGAGAAAGTGAATTTGAAATATGCTAAGTATTCCAATACCACAAATCCTTGCGATAAATGTATTGAACTGTCCTTTTCCATGACTATTGCTCGTATGATAGTGGGGTGTATCAAGTATGCACAATATGTCAATCTGGAGAGCGGGTACAAGTATTTCCAGGACAATATTTTGTTTATCATTCCTGAAAGAAAGATATTAAATATTACCCTACGTTTTATATAAAATACAAATCACAGAAAAACTTGAATTACTGACCACCGTGGCCGGTTACGCAGGCAATTAAAATCCAGGCGATGGAAATCGCCCATGCAGAATGCGATAATGCGGTGTACGCTACGGACATAAATGGGCTGAACGTGTTTCCGTATAATCCATACACTATGCTCAACATAGTGACGAAGGAAAAAATCCAGGAAAGTAGCGCAACTGTCTGTAATTAGTGGTAGTCACGATATCAATTATTTACGGATAGAAAATTTCGCTGCTGAATAGACCATTTTGCCTGTTGCTGATTGATCATTGTGGAGAAAGTGGATTACGATAGCTCTTACACGCACTTCGTTATCACAATAATGCGTGCATAATCAGCTACGATGAGTTACGTTGATCTAAATGAGTGCATGCTTTAGGAGTAATTTTCACTTAATACGAATCGTAACACACATAATTCCTACGAGGAATTTCTCCAAAGTTTCCCTATTTCAAATTCTGATTTTCACGCAGGTAATACTCACTTTCTGAATCTTTAATTTGCAGTTACATTTGTATAGGTACCATCCTGCGATCATTCCAAGAAGATAAGGCCCGATCCTCGTCCAGGGCTTATCATAGAGGCTTTCGTAGTGTGCGAAAGGATCTTGGATACTATATAAATATTTACTCTTCGTTTAGCTGTCTTGTCTACTTTATGACCAATCAAAATTATTTTGAGAAAGGTGTCTTACCTTGGCACGTGATCGATCTGCAAGGTAATGATTGCTGTCATTATCCAAGATCCGATCAAAAGAAAGATCGTCAGGAACGCAGCAATGGAGATAAATCTGTAAAATGTGGCTCAGTTGAAAGATTGCGATATCTTTAAGGTAGTTCATTGACACGCACCTTGCTGCGATGATGAGAATGATTATTCCGATGATATAAAATTGCGTGTCAATTGTTAAATACCAGCTCCATATCATACACTGTTGAAATATGTTGAAGTCATTGCATAACTTCTTCATTAAATTACAATATAATATTTATATTTAAGATTATAGTTACCCTTTCGTCCAGTGCAAAATACGTGTTTATGTACAACACGTTTCGCCACCAGAATTTCCTACAGTTCTGCCGATCGTATTTGTACAAGTCGAGTAAACTGTGATTGTAGTACCACCTCATTGATATGTCAGTGAGCCCGATTACGAGAAGGTAAGGAGCGGTCAGTCGAAAGTATCGGTACCATACCATACCCAAGAATTGCAAAATCTCACCGAAAGTACCCTTTACGATTTTTGCTTTTCGTAGCTTTTCCTTTGTGATTGTGCGAAAATAAAGAAACGATACCAAGCATCCACTAAAAGAATAGATTCAATAGTACTTGTTTCATAATTACGATAAGACTTTATACTTGTACCTCATCAAAAAGAACGTGTCGACAGCGTATGTTCCGTTGCTGATAGTTTGAAAGAAAAACCCTTCCTCCGCCTTTGATCGAAAGGTAGTGCTATCTGCAAAAGAAATCGATTACTTTTTCGTTGGAATTTCGTTCATTTTATATTCGAATTTAGAACATTCGCGTACCAGAAGCTATGATTACAAATAGGCAAGTGTGGCCTAAGATGACCCAAATCATGGACAGAAATTTCAAGCCATGAATCGGAGCTAAAGTATCGGCTCCCACCTCTAAGCTAAATATTTTTGATAAATTCACCAGCAAACTGAAAGATAACAATGCTTCCGACAGAGGGTTCGGTACACTGTTCGAATTGCTTACATCTAAAACCATCAAACGATATTAATAAAGGTGTTGTCAGCAATCAGAAATATTGTAGATATACCTAAGGAACTGTTATGTTCTTTCACGGCCCACAGCCTCGTGATCGTGATTTTTTCATCAACATTTTCTCCCTCGTTCAAGATTTTCATTTCTGTTGTTGCATTCTCATTGATTCGGGCTACCTTTATCGTATTCAACACTTGGTACCTCAGGGCAATATCGTAGAAAGTGCCCAGAATCACCAAAACAACTACCACGATCAACGTAATCCTACAAGTTATTTAACTCTTTCTAGTTTTCTACATAATCAGACATTAGCGTTTCTTTGATTTATTAAACGTACCATAGCATGCAAAAAACAGGGTCCTCCCCGAAATTATATTCCTTGGAAAGACTTTTAACGTCTCGAACTGCTATTATTGCAGAGGTTTCATTTTTGCGTTGATCCTGAAGAAAGTATAAAAGTTTTTCGACGTCCTTTGCGACACATGAATTCGGGAGACAGAGTCCAAGAACGATTTCATAGGTCTGAAAATGAAAGATGCTAATAATTTGAATTTCTCTTGTTCCTTTCATGCTCTGTGGTTGATTTCAGCGAGTCACCTTATTTAATTCATTGTGACGAATGTTTAGGTTCAGGGTGACGGAATTCATGCTGATTAAAAAAGGTGGTACGTCCTTTCTGCGTTGAATTTCCCTATTTTTCTGCCATTTAATGAACTGATTTTGCATCTCATGACATTGGTCGGTAGATCCAAGCCAAAACACGTTGCCAGAAAGCAGGCCCCATGTGTACTTGCCAGTTGCATCCATCACTAAAAACCAATCATTTTTTCAGTCAATTATTCTACTACATTTTTTATAAAAATTCTTAAATTTTTATAATAACTCGTACTGCCTAAATATTTTATAAATATTATATAATTTGTATTACATAAATATCGAAACTTATTATATTTGAATATAATACTTATTATACAGTTTAATTACAGTATACTTAAAATAGAAATTTACTTTCTATCATTCTACAGTTCTACCTCTCGCTATATTAATTCGATTAGTTATATCAATTTATTAGGATAGCTGTTGCATAAACCCATTAAAACTAATTGTAATTAAAAACGAATGCAGCTGAGTAAACTGGAGTCGTAATGCTCAATTGAAGAGAAAGTGCAAAGAAATTGTTCATTGTTTATAAAAACTAAATCTGAAATTCGGTGACTCGTTATATGATCGGGATCACGAAGAAAGTGTCATCCATCACGTTGAAACCGGTCTAAACGCGAGCTTAGTACTTCCTGAACATACCATCGAGCAACTGTTTCCTCATACCGAAAAGCAGTAACTATCACTGACCAATAGTTGTCTGTCGTCGGTCTGATCAAGCCGTAATTGTATAATTCCTCAGCGGAATTTTCATGTTACGAGATGCCTATCTACTTAAACGTTTCTGCAGGAATTAAAGACACGTAACTTACCGCAACTTCAGGAAGTTTTTAAATTCTACCGCTGAACAAAATCTAGTTCCAGATCTAGACCGTACTCTTACGTGATTTCAAGAAATTTAAAAGTGATACATAATCAAGGAAAGTTCGTGTCTTTTTTTTACTAATTTCACTTACTTTTTAACGCCCACAGTTCTCCCACTGATAGAGCCATTGTATAATCTGTAACATCTCTTTCGCAATTCGTGGAAATGTTCAGCGATTTTCGGGGAACGCTCTTCAGAAGTTTCATCATTGAAGATGTGCTCCAAATGTCTATCAGATCATCCCAGGCTAAGGTCGCGTTCACTCCATTTATTTCTGTAGTACTTGTGAAGGGTTCTGAAGAATCATTCTGACTTCTTTGCGAAATTTCATTGTTCGTTTTCAACTCGTTTTTCAAATTTAAAAACCCGCTCACGAAATACGGTATGAAGAATAAAAGTAACGATTGTTTAACGCGCATTATCACCGATTAGATTTGAAACTGTATCGGAAGATTGTTACGAGCGTACAACACTACCACTATTTTGAATATTAAAATCTACGCACTGATTTTTATAGAATCGAATCGATTTCGAACTAGATCAACAGTCAGCTTCATGATACGATCGTAGACGTAGTTCTTATGTTACTGTAACTACTTGATCAAATGCATGGTCAGATATACTCTACTCGCCACCTCCCACTTTCTTACTTACAATATGTTCCGGGTGCGTTCCAGCGTAATTTCACGTATTTTAACCTCATTATTGGATTGCCTTTCATTATATTGACACTCTGCCATTACATACTCTTTCTTATTTATTAAAATAGTGTGGAAGAGATATGATTTGTTATATTATTATACTAAAAGTTACTCTTTCAATTACGAAATAAATGAGATTAGCAAGAGTTAATTGGAAATGAAAATTAAATTGAATATTTTGTATATGATTATCGCAGCAAGAATTTCTGCTGCACCTATTGATACTAATCATACGCAGTGACTTCTGCAAATTATTAGTCACCGAGATGTTCAGAAGTTTGTAACTTTGTAATTTTAGAGTTTCTTTTTGAAAATTTGAAATGTTTCCGCCAATATTTAATTGTAGTTTTTACCGCTCGTGGCGCTGCAATCGGCAACTGACTCGATAACATCGAGTGTGACACGAAAATGGTAAGTCGTCAGTGGTTGTACAAGGGAACAAGAGGTACACGTGAAATGTTAAAGGGATAGTGAACGATTAATAACAATAATGGATATAATAATTGATACAAAAGGAGAAACGGATTTAATTACAAAAGACCGTTTGGTAGAGAGCGACGATGACTTGGATTTTGAAAACTCTGGTAATTGAATCTATCTTCTAAGGCAATGTTCGTGAGGTTAGAATCATTGTACAGGTTATTAACTCTCTTTTTTGGTGTGTATACAATACTTTAGCAGGTACAAAAACTCTCAATTTCTTCGACTTAGAGGAGGAGTTAATTAAGAATGACACATCAACGACAAAAACGAAACGTAATGTGACAAAAGATATCGATCTCGAAGAGTTCGAGAAAGAGATGGGTTGGTCAGTTTCCCAGAAAAGACGAAATATACCCGCCCCGAATGTGACCGCTTTGACACAGGAATTAATCGCAGTGGATAAGGTACTTCAGAAAAGTGTTATAAAGCCTGGTCTTGAACAATTAGAAGCTCTATCACCCTATAGTGAGTCAGAGAGAAAATTGAGGATAAGAAGACGCAGGGAACGCGCAACCACTAAAGGCAAAGATTGGTTTAATATGCGTCCTCCTGAGATAACAGAAGAAATTAAACATGATCTTGAAGTACTTCAAATGAGATCTGCATTGGATCCTAAACATTTCTACAAGAAGAATGACCTCAAAGTTCTGCCAAAGTATTTCCAAGTGGGTAAAGTTGTTGATTCACCTCTAGACTATTATTCAGGACGTTTAACAAAGAAAGAACGCAAGAAAACAATTGTTGATGAACTCATGGCTGATGCAGAATTTTCTAAGTATAATAAACGAAAATACAAAGAGATCATTGAGGAGAAAAAGAAGATGCATTACAAAGCTCATAAACATGCAAAGAGGCTTAAAGGAAAGAAAAAGTGATATAAATAATTATTTTGAATATTTGTAATTATGATTACTCATATTGAGTGTATATAAAAACTCGTGTATAAACAATGTTTCTAATCTAATTACAAAAATATACATGTATTTGTAAATAGTATTAGTACATTCCCCCTGTGATTTCAATAGATGTCCCATTAACATAAGAGCTTTTGCTAGATGCTAGAAATGCTATAACTTCTGCCACTTCTTCTGGTTTCCCCATCCTTTGAAGAGAAATTTTTTTTATGAAGAGCTGTTTTACATTATCAGGCACTGTATTTGTCATAGGAGTTTCTATAAAGCCTGGTAACACAGTATTAACACGAATCCCAAATCTATAATAAAAAGATATCATTGTAAGTTTTAGTTGTTGATTTTCCAAATATTTATTAGATACTATTCCAATACTTACTGTCCAAATTCTAAAGAAGCAGTCTTTGTAAGAGCTATTACACCAGCTTTTGAAGCAGCATAATTGACCTGTCCTATATTACCCATCCTACCACTAATGGAACTTATATTGATAATTGAGCCTCCATTATTTACACCAGCTTCAATCATTTCATTCACTGCAGTTTGGATAACAAGAAATGTTCCTTTCAAATTTACATCCAGCACTTCAGTAAAATCCTTTTCACTGAGCTTCAATATAAACTGATCACGAGTGATGCCTGCAGAATTAACTATGATAGTAGGTGGTTTTGAATAGGCACTTATTGAATCTTGAAATACTTTTTTGACACTTTTTATATCTGAAACATCTACACTAAGTGCTAGATGTTTAGAATCTGAAAGAAAATATGACAAAAGTGATTGTTTTTTAACAAGACAGATAATAGTAAAATCTATTAATAGTTGTTTAACGCCCAACCATTTAAAGATTGAACAGTTTCCTGAACTGCTTTTAAATTTTGATCAGCAGCAATAAGCTTGGCCCCTTGACTTGCCAAAATACGACATACTTCTCTACCTATACCGCTTCCTGCACCTGTGATGAGACAAAATTTTTTTAATGCAATTAGCAGAAATGAAACAATTAATCTTAATCTTAATATTTTCTCCCACTCTTAGTTTTCTTATTTTAAAGACACACCTGTGATTAAAGCGATTTTACCAGCTACCATTTTTATTTTTAATTAAAAAAGCTGAACTGATACGGTACAAAGTCGAATACTCATAATATAAACTGTATGTTATATCAGTGAACGTTACTAAAGGTCGCCATTACATATTGGCGAATAAATTATCTCATGATTCAAAGAGATAACTGTGGGAGATATTGACGGAATCAAGTTTACCGATTCACGAGTCATCCTTCGAAATTTCGAGTATTCTTTTTTTAATCACTGTTGGGCGTACGCGCAATGAGTACGTACTACGCAAACGTTGGACCAATTAGGATGAACCTTTGTTGCCTAGGTAACCGCACCATATGCTGCTGACGTCAATCACGTCTGCAGTGACGTCAGAAACGCAACGCGAGTAGTAGCTATGTTTACAGAAAAATTGAACTTGAATTTGTTCTAAACGATCATTATTCAGCTGGGATGCAAACAGGACATTCAACACTATTCAAAACGATAAAGAAAAATTACTTGTCCAGATATTCTAAAAATTACATTTCAAAAACGTAACCAAACAATACAAAATTTCTTCAAATTTCCGCTGCTTCATTGAAGATTTACAAATTCTTGATATAGGAACTTTGCAAAGTAAAACGTATTTCAATATCATTACAACGAAGTACTACATATCTAATATATTTTTCAAGTTTAAATCTGTAAAAGTGAAATACTTTTCGGCAGTAGTACTCAGCATTTTCTATCATTAATTCATAGAACAATAGCGATCAAGTTTCGACGTTTCCACGCGAAAGCAATGGAAGTTTGAGAAATTGTTTAACTGACTGTACGTTCGGAGCGATACGGAATTAAATTCGAGGGGTGGAAAAACAGAGAAAATAAGGGAATGACGTTATCGCGGAGGGATCGTAAAAGGAGCTGAGAGCGAACAGGTAGAATTCAAACGGAGGAAGAGGAAGAAAATGAGTGGAAGGGGGCGGAACGGTTGGCAGCACCGGCGCTTCAAGAAACATAGCCCCGCGGCCCCGCGCCTCTGCCCTCAGTTCCTGCATCGCTCGTGCCAGTTTTCTTTCGGAAGGGCTCCAGAGAAGAAGCGTCGAAAGGAGGCGATAGACAGGAGGCCGAAACGAAAGAATTTCGTGCCCGTTTGCGGGGCCAATCGCGTTCGAATCGAGCAGAATAGGAAACGACGTCGACGCGAGTTGCATCGCGTGTAAAATCCGACAGGCGAGAGCTCGGTAAAGACGAACGGCGTATGCTGTGGAGTCGCGCATCGGAAAGTAGGTTCGATTCGGCGACTGGCATAAGAAGAAGAAAGAAGGAGGTAGAACGACGGGAGGGAGAGAGCGAGAGAGCGAGAGTGCGAGAGAGCGAGAGAGGGAGAGAGGGAGAGAGCGAGATAGAGATAGAGTGAGCGAGAGAGGGAGAGTGAGAAGAGCGCGTGTACAGGGGAAAGAAAGAAGAAAAGAGGTGGCCGAGGACGCGTCCGTGAGTCGTGCAAGAAGTGAGGCAACGACGACCGTGGCGTGGTGAAAGCTGTGGCCAGGCCGAGGAGAAAAATTGGGTGGTGATCCGGTAGCAGCGAGGCTACCAAGGTGTTCCGGAGCGCAGCAGCAGCGGCTCAGGATGCTGCCCGACGGAGCAAGAAGATGGCCGTGATCGGCGAGCAGAGGTATTACACGGCGGTCCGTGCGAACGCGTACACGGAGTTCTCGTGTCGTAGGTTCGAGGTCGCGGCAGCTAGGTCGCCGTCCTCCTCGTCCTCGACGCTGTCGTCTGGTCGTCGCCGTCGACAGAGGAAAAAGCCACCACGTTCACCTACACGGCTGGCAATGTCGTCGTCACGAGGCAGCGGCCCGGAATCGGGAGAGCTCAGCGATCCCGAGGACGGTTACCTGGATACGGATCCGCTCAGGTATGAGTTGAGAAACATCCAAAACGTGATACACGTCACTCGTCAGAACATCAATGCTTTGAACAATCGTTTTGCCGGATTCCAACACCCACCCTCTATTTATTTGAATGAGTACGAAGAGCTGACCAGTAAGCTGCAAGATCTGGAATCGAAGGAACAGAAGCTCAATGAATTATTGAACAGTGGAAGAGTATCCGGCAGTGCTTCCATGTCGGAGAGCGAATCTCGTGAAACTAATACAATTAGTAAAGGACAAAGGACGCCAATGAGATCTCTGCTTAGGGCACATCTGCCTAATCAACAACGTACAAGTGTACAGGTTCGTGAAGGTTTGGCATTAAGAGATGCGCTTGCTAAAGCAATGAAGCTGAGGAATTTAACCACAGAAATGTGTGTTGTATACATTTTGGGTGCAGATAACTCGAAGTATCTTACCTCTTGGGATACAGATATTTCCCTGCTAGATTGTGATGAAATATCTGTAGAGATTTTGGACAAATTTCCAATAACTACTTCCATTTCACATAATTTTGTGCGCAAGACTTTCTTTTCATTGGCATTCTGTGAGTGCTGCAGGAAGCTACTTTTTCAGGGATTTTATTGTAGAACATGTAATTATCGATTTCATCAGAGGTGTGCAGCTGGTGTTCCTGCCTTGTGTCATCAAGTGCGTATGCAAGATGCATACTACCAAGCATTGCTTGCACACAACCTTGAGAGTACTGCCGGTATTTTGCAGCTACCAAGCGGATATGGTTTAAGCAGAAGTATGTCTCCATCTTTAGCTCCATCTAGAAGTCAGAGGCATCCACGTTCCTTGGGGCAACAAGACCGTTCAAGCTCTGCGCCTAATGTTTGTTTTAATATGGTTAAGCCAAGTGGAGATTCTGCTAATTTAGATGAATACAGCAGATCTCAAAGTTTAGGACGTCCTGTAGGTATTCCTCAAAGTGCAGTGTCACCTGGTAGTAGTCCCACGAAACACAGTCATTCGACACAGGCTAGTCCTACCAGTACTTTAAGACCAAAAAGACAGAGAGCAAGATCAGCTGATGAATCATCTAAAAATCTACTGGCACCTAGAGAATCCATAGAAGATTGGGAAATTCCAGCAGATGAGCTTTTAATTGGAGCTCGTATTGGATCTGGTTCATTTGGGACAGTGCACAAAGCTCACTGGCATGGACCTGTAGCTGTGAAAATGCTTAATGTGAAAATACCTACTGCTGCTCAGTTACAAGCATTTAAAAACGAAGTTGCAGTTTTACGTAAAACACGGCATGTAAATATTCTTCTGTTTATGGGATGTGTTAGTAAACCACAACTGGGTATTGTTACTCAGTGGTGTGAAGGTTCTTCATTGTACAAACATTTACATGTATTTGAAACCAAGTTTGATCTGTTCACGCTGATAGAAATTGGCAGACAAACTGCACAAGGTATGGACTATCTACATGCAAAAAATATCATTCATCGGGACTTGAAGAGTAATAATATATTCCTGCATGATGATCTCACTGTGAAAATTGGTGACTTTGGTTTGGCAACAGCAAAGACTAGGTGGTCTGGTTCTCAACAATTCCATCAACCAACTGGATCTATTCTTTGGATGGCACCCGAAGTAATAAGAATGCAAGAAGAAAATCCATACAGTTTCCAATCTGATGTCTATGCATTTGGTGTGGTTCTATTTGAATTATTGTCTGGTCAGTTACCATATTCTCATGTTAATAACAAGGATCAAATATTGTTTATGGTCGGACGCGGAAAATTGCGTCCGGATTTAAATAAATTGCGTTCAGACACGCCAAAGGCATTGAGGAGACTGACAGAAGATTGCATCAAGTTTTCCAGGGAAGATAGACCAATATTTCGGCAAATTTTAGCTAGTTTAGAGGGTCTTTCGCGTGGATTACCTAAAATTACGAGATCAGCGTCCGAACCAAACTTGAACAGGACGCAGCTGCAATCAGATGACTTTGTATACACCTGTGCTTCACCAAAAACTCCAGTGAACTTCCAGTTTGGATCGTTTTCCTTTTATCCTTCTGGTGGAAACATATAAAATCTCCCAAAGCAATGAGTCTGATGCAATTTGCATAAATTAAAACATTTAAAGAATTTAAAAAAAAAATTCAGAAGGAATCATATTACACTTAGTTACAAACAATCCAAGTAATTCTTTTCAACTACACTTTGACTGTGTTGCAACTGTTTGCTCGATGTAGAATGTGATTATGAAATACTTAATACAAGCAAGAAGGAAAGAAAGAACAAAGATCCATCTTAAGAGATTTGACGTATTTGATGTATTTCACGGCGAGAATGTGTAGCTTGTACCTTTACATACTTAATACCTATGGAGAGGGATTTTTATTTGACGAATTATATCGCTCGTGTATAAAGGCATATTCATAAAAGAACACAAGTGTAATACACGTGCGTGCATAGGTGTAGAGGTCTATTACTTCTGTGGAATCCTTATGAAGGATGTAAAAATAAAGTAAGTAATAGAAAAAAACGGCATTTAATTCGCGTGGGCCGTCGTATGTCTGTGAAGTATTTTTGCAAAGAGCGAAGTGATTTTTGTACCTACTTCCTTCGTGTATCGCTTTCATTTATGCTCACATAAGAATTGTTCCTTTTCGTAACTTATAATTTATAGTCTAATGTTAGATTGTACATAAGTTTCAACGAAATTATTTCCAATTTATATATGTTGTCTTAAAAAGATAAACAATTTGAAATCGAGGTAGTAGGTGTTCCTTAGTGACAACAACAATTTGTACAATTACCTCTTCCCTTTTTTTAGTAACTTTTTCTATACTAATCGTCATATTTGACTGATCTTTTTATACACTAATTTCTAGGGGAGGTAAACACGTTTCTTTTGGTTCAATGAAACTAAAAGAATTGATCGTATTGAAGTGACAAAGAGACACGGAAGTTTAATGAAAAGTGATATGCATATTTGGCCTTCCATTCTAGAATTATTAATAATATTGATTATACATGTAGAAATCATTCTCAAGTCATTTATTAAAAATTAGTATTATGGCCTAAGATTGTTTAATTCTTGTATATCGACTAACTTCCATTTCTTAACTTTATAGTCGACTATTGTTCCTCGCATTTTAATATTTATTCATTTTTACCGTCACTTTTTTTTATAAGTTCTATTTCTTCCATCGTTCGAGACTCACGATGCAGGAAGAGGCGCGAATTTCACTTCGAATTATACGATTACAAAATAATTCATTACGTATCATCGAAAATTTGAGTTATACGTGACGGCCGAGAGCTATTGTTACGATTAAAATGTGTTTTTGATAACGGTCCGATGAACAGTAACTAAGCACAAGAGGAAACGTGTTTTATAGAATGCGTTTGTTTTATAGAACGTGAGGAGTCTGGAATGGAAAATTAAAAAAAGGAAGAAATGTTAATATTTAGAAAAAGAAAACTTGTTCAATCGACGATAAACCTTTTGCGTCATTAATGGTTGCACGCATTCGAGATTTAACGTTGATCGTAACATGTTGTTTCGAACGTTTAAAAAAAGAATGAATAAAAAGGCCTAAGAGCAAAACTTCGAAATTCGCTAGTTAAAACAAGCGGCGATCTTTTTAAAGCACGCGGCGTCCCGATTTATTATTTATTTATTTATGTGTAATTCAGTGGGATGAACTGCAACTAAGAAACGAATAAAAAATGGAAGAAAAGAAAAAAACAAGTGCCGGTTTTTAAGAAATCTCACCATGGGTGGGAGAGAGAGCAAGAGAGAGAAAGAGAGAGAAAGAGAGCGAAAAAGAGCGTGTATGTGTATGCGTGTTTGTTGTGTTAAAACTGGGAGAGAGGAGAGAACGCGTTGAACCGTGCGATGGAAAATAAGAGAGGGTGAAATGAAAAGTAGCGATAAGCGCGTGAACTGAAGCGAAGAAACGCACTTGTCGTCGTTAATGACGCTTTCTCGTAACAGGGAAACAGTGAACTGCAAAACATAATTGATGATGCTGCAAAAATATCACGGAAAATGATGAAATGCAAGGAAGGAGGACGTGTTGCGTAACATCCACGCGATAGTTCTTTATTGATCTTTAAGGATTATTTTATAGCATAATCTTTTTATGAATAAAACACTTTTTTCGCGTATTTAAATTTTCATATGTTGACTTCAGTTGACAATGCACTTTCATGCGGTCCAAATACTGTACAGGTGATTGAAATTTTTTCGTTGAGCTTGATAAATGGTTGAATACGAAGGGAAAGGTAAAAATGGAACAAGCGATCCTCACGCTTTGCGTCCTCCACGATCGATCTTCCTGTATGTCATTGTTGAACTTTAGAATATTATTTTCTCGGAAGACATTCCTCTGTACATTGCTTCAATGTGTACTGTACACGTAGAAGGGTTTCTGTGAGACTGCGGCCGAAGGAACGCGTTTTTGGAATGGATGTAAATCATGTCCGTTTTAAAGAAGACGAATATTTTATTCGCCGAATAAGTACAATTGAAGATCAAAGACTCAGCTTGCTTGAAATATCGAAATAAAAAATTTTAATCATTGTAAAAAACGGGATTAACTCTGATCTGAATCTCGATTGCTCCGAAAAATTGATAATCATCGAATCAATTTCAAGCGGAGCGAGTCTAAATAACATCAGCCTTTTTTGAATTCTGCCACACGGATTTCAATACGGGTTTCACGCGGAAACTGATCTAGCGAGATTTTTCGTTTGATTGACGGACAGACGTCGCATCGCGTTCTCGTTAATAGAATTTTCGGCTACGTTTTGTCAAATTACGCTGAACCTGCTGTCAACCGAGACGCGTGTCTTGTGACGAGATAGCGTGGCTAAGGATTGGAGATACTTAATTTAATCAATTGCGACCACCGATTGATCATTGTATTCAACCAAAAAAAGGAAAAAAGGAAAAAAAAGAAAGAAAAAATAAAAAATTGACTCTTCGTGTAAATACGTCTTGTTCTTCCTCAGCAATAGTCCCTGCAACTATAACCCTAATGAATGATTACACAACGCTCTTGATGGAATATCAATGATTAAATAAATACGGTTGTAACTCGAGGGTCAATCGAAAGAAAGTACAGCCACAGATACAATCGCTCTAGATACTCATTTCCATATTAATTCACAGTCTGATAGGCAATGCGTAAATTCTCTTTAATTAAATTTGATTCAAGCATTGTGTCAAGTTTGATCGTCAACGAAACACAAATATATATTTCATAAATGAATCATCGCGACAATCGTAAATCAAACATTGAAATAATATTTGTCAGAATTGAAGCCTTTGTTTTAATTAGATAACTTTATGTAGCAATCAACTGGCGCATGTATGTTACAATAATGGCAGCTTTATCATTCAAGTAATCACGGAAAACCAGGAATCCTTGTTGGAAAGTCGTGACATCGTGGGGCTCTGGTAATCCAATCTGTAGTTCTCGTATTTTTTCCTTCGCTTGGAACTTAATCCGTTCTGTTCTGAGCTATTTCGTAAAATATATTAGGTCATCCTGCATCCAATATTACTATTTCAGTGAAATAATGCTATTGTTGCGACCGCGATAAAATGATTCGCAATCCATGCGAGGTATAATCAAGAGTTCCTTAATCCATGACCTTTACCGCATGTTATTTATTTTTCTATAGAGTTTGTGTTGCATTCTATTCAATTTTTATTACGAATAATAAAATGAAATTCATCTAGTAAAAGAATAAAATTCATAGCTTTTGTTGAACATAGTTTTTATGCTGGAAATCATTTCAAAATTTGTGTAATTGAACGCACCTCTACAATCACAGAAACAATTCTCTGTCTGTGGTAGTTTATGCATGCATTCGCACGTACACAGTAACAGATTAAATGTGTTCGCACGTAGATGTACACACACACATATAATACACCTTGGAGTGAACGCTCACTATTTGTGCATTGTGTGCGTGCTTGTGTGTACATATGTTCGCCTGTAAAGAACGCGATGGAAGGAGAACGCATGCGCAGATCCAGCTGGCGCCTCAACCGGCTGAGTAGTCGATGCTGGAAGCTCGTGGTGCGAGTGTCTGTGTTCTTCGTTCTTCGTTTTTCGTCTCGTCGTTGTAAATTCGTACGCTAATCATATCCACGTATAAACACAACATACGTACGCGCCACGGGTCCATGGAATAAAATTAAAGGACTTGTTTTATGTGTGATTGTCGCGAACAGGTGGACACGTCGAGGTCGCTCGCGTTGCTCTGCGAGAAACGAGGTTAGTTGACTTCGAATCGAATTTCGGCTTAACACACATCCCGGTGTGTCCTCTGAGAAGAGAACACTCGTCATAGATACTAGAAATTGTCATTCTACAGTATTACCTCGATACAAGCTTGTGTTTTGGAATCAGGAGCTTAGAACTGTGATCAGTTTTCGTGCTGGCGAGTTGAGTTTGAATTTTGAAAGAAAAGGACCACGTGAAGCGAAAGAATAGTCCCAAATCAACGTAAATGTAAGATCGAGCTTATATCGAGAACACTGTGCGCGCGTGTTTTTTCGTTGTATCCTTAATCAAAGTGCCGCGTGTGACGGTAACTCAGCAGCTTCAAGGATCGATGCTCGATCCCTCATTTTTCGACCGTGATTATAGAGCCTGCGATACATCGGACAAAAATAGTATCGCGTGCCTCGACGTTTAACCGAATTCCTTGGAAATTCAACAGCCTCGTCGCGTGTTCGAGGGCAGGAATTGACGTAGCGAGTTGCGAAAGAGAGAGAAGATCCTATTTTATTACTTAATTATTTTAAAGGATAATCGAATCACGTGCCCCATAGTTCGTTTTAATCAATGAGCACTAGAAAGATCCTTTTTCGTTAAAGTTCTAGATGCTGCGTAAAGAATATGCTTTACAAACAAGGACCGTTGATATGATTGTTAATAATCGCATTTGACCAAGTGTACCAGTGCGCAGAACGGTTCTGTGCGTTGGCAGAGTGCTTCCGTTTATCGGTGCGCTTCGACAAACAACGATCTCGTCAGCTAGTATCTTTCGTGTCGCGACGCGTCGAGCGAGGGCAACTTTGTCAAGTCGAAAATGTCGCGGCGTGAGGATCGATAAGTATCGATTATATACAATAGCGTAATTACCAATAAATACTGACACGAAATTCGATTAATCGTCGTCACTATTGTGTGCACGTTGCGCGACGCGTAGGACGCTGCTCGGCGATGGGAACATCGCAGTAATGTGAGTTAATTAATCGCATTCGGTTCGGAGAATCGAAGCGGACGACATTGACCGAGAAACTAGAAAACGTATGGAGCCCGTGTCGATTTTACGCCGCATTGTGTCCTATGTTTACTCAAACATCAGCACGAGTTGGCCGAGCCTCCCTCCTCGTAACAATTACCGTGAAGCGTGTCCACCGGTTCAAATGCAGCATAGTTACTTTCTGTCCGCGCTGGAAATTCAATATTTCGATGTCTCGTCTCGATGTCAGACCGCGACGCGTAACGATGTCAGGGGAAACGTGCTTTTAATATTTCCAAGGCGATTCTGGCTCGTGGGAAAAGTGGAAACGGGAGTTTTCGTGTCGAATATTGATGCGCTATATCGCGACGATAAGAGGTTTGATAAGGCAGACTGTTGACAAAAGCTTCTTTGCTTCATAATTCTCGATCGTTGCTTAGCGTTCGCAATTAAGGAATTTCGCGCGTGACGCTTGAATTTTCAGAGGGAGGGCGTAACTTGAAAGGCCGTCATTTCTGAATGTTCAATATTTCAGAATTTCAATTATTCTGAAGTTTCGGAGCAATCTGTGAACAATGTAATACGGAATACCAGCAAGGTGGTAACATAATCCAGAATGATGCTACTTGATAGACGTTCGATATAAAAAGATGTTCCTCGTACAAAAGATAGCGTCGTCGAGGCACGTTTCCCTTCGAGCCAACGCAAATAGCACGTTCACCTTTCGATTTTCTTCTGGCAGCCGTTAGCCAGTCGGCTATCGGTAAATACATCAGACGTGCTTGCGAGAGCGCCGCTAATTACCCACTCGCGCGTTATTACCGCGACGTTATCGCGATAGTATCGATGGCTTAACCAATCGTCTGTTTTCTTCCTTACAGCGGCGAGCCCGATCGAATTCCATCGGTGGGCCGAAACAAGTTCACCTCGTGCATAGACGAAGAGTAGGATGGAGGGAGAAGGCTAAGGGGATCGAACGAATTCGTCTCGTCCCTCTTGCAGCCCTCCCACCAAAAAACATCGCTGCAACTTTCGCCCTTGTGTCATCGAGGATCCATGGATTACTCTCTATCCTCGCGATCAAACGAGGAACGTACGTCATTCGAGCGAAACTGGAACGGTTGTCCATAAGAGGCGCGTTCGAGGTCTCTTCTGATCGTCCTTGCAACTGAAACGATGCAGCTGCTTCCCTAGTCGATATTCACGATATCCAGGTAGCTGTGCTCGAGGACCAAAGGCAGGAGGAAGGTTCATTATCTAGTCCGTTCTACCATGGGGCAGCTTTGCTCGAACAATTCGGTCAACGGTTAAACCAGAGGCTTTCTCCTCGAATAAGCAGCAAGGGCTGTCCCAAGGCCGCCGATTAACAGTGGAGAGACGAATGTGCAAGTCGGCAGAGCAGCAGGATGCGTGGCTGGCCCCTTTGGATATGGGATAGATGATAGATCGCGAAAGATGGGGTGGTAGAACCAATAGGAAGTGCAAAATGGATTGGGTGTCTCGGCTCAGGTAGCCAGAGACGACTAAGTCACGGGCACCGGGCGAAACGAGCCCCCGTAACCCCCTCTTCGCGTAAAAGAGGGTTCCCTTTCGCTGGACGAACAGTGAAGGTGTGTCTTCAAGGCTGCTTTTTCTTTCTTAAAGACTGATTGGTGTTGTTTCATCGAACAAATTCGCAAGTTTCATCCTCATTGATGAACGCAACGGGGAAAGTTCAAGGGAGCTTCACTGTGTATCGTTCCCCTGGTTCACGAAAATACTGAAAAGTTATCTGCATGTCGCCGTGCATATCGTGTTCTATAGACGCTTGCTTCCATGTTTCTCGCGTCTCACGTACTCACATATCCTAGCGATTATCAGCCGAATAAGAAGCTTCGCTGAAGCTGGTTTCTGTGCGTTTGCAATCACACACACACACACACATCCGTGTAGAGAAGAGTATATATATTATATACGTGTATCTATGTACATACGAAGGAAGAAAAGCTATCCTGCTGCCTAATAGAAAGCTTCGTGGATAAAGTGTCGCGTTCGATACGCTGGAAGGTACGAGTGTTCGGTATCGATACAATTTTGCTTCTCTGTGAACAAAATTTCTTCGAGTAAAAACCATAACTACGCAGGAAGAAGTTTCTGACAGTTTCTGACAGTTTCACCAGGGGACGACATATTTTTTTTCTTTTCAAAATATTACTGAGACTGAAGAGCACTAAAAATCGGTGAGAAGAGAAGTTAGTGAAGTAGCGGGACTGTAAGAGAGCAGGATGGGTTGTGGACAGAGCAAGATCGGCAATATCTATCCGAAGAATAAGAAGAACAAAAACAACGGCAGCAAGAAAAACGGCGATTCTGTGGGTGAGTGATTTCACCTCAATGTTATCGCATAAATGTACTCGATCCTCCGAGTGATCCTTGATTATTCGAAACATTCGAATAGTAACTGTAGGTCAATCTCATCCCTATGAACAGCATTGTAATCGTAGCCTAGGTCGTCACCAGTGTAAATATGTAACAGTGGGTTCGTCGAGGTCACCTAGCATGCTGAGCGCGAGGGAGAGATCAGCATTGTTCGCGCGTAATTGACGTCGTTGCTCGTCAATCTAGGTCTGCCGCGTAATTGTTGATCCGACGACTCTAATTAAACAGATGCGTCTCAATCTGGGCTATCGACACTCGTGGCGAGAGTTCCTTTCCGATGAAAGGCAACTAAGCGATCCTCTAACGGCCTGTCTGTAAAATTCTTCAAGCTGATTAGGCTAATACAGATTTGCAAAGTTTTGATAAATGCAGTGAACAATTACTACAGTGTATATTCTTGGTAGATTCGTATCTTAAGTATTCTGAACGTTATTTCTTTAGAGTGTTGAAGGTTCATCGTTCATCTAATGCTATCGTTGAGTCATTAGATAGCAATCGCTGATTCACGTTCAAGATTAGAAAAAGTATAACTACCTTTGAAACTAAATATAACTCTCTTTTATACGAGTTTCCTATTTTCTCTCGTAAGGTGCAGCAAGTAGTAGATAACGGGTACAAGTACACTCAATTTTTCATTATTCAAAGAATTTTCATTTTTAACATTCTCGATATTCTGAGTCATTGATATCTTTCACTGTATTCTTACAGACTCTTAAAAAAATCACGCGCCCGATTAATCATTACTCATATCAATTTTTCTGGTTACTCCCGCGAAAATCGTTCACGTGATCAGTGGCAACGGCGCGGCTCGGCGCGGCTCGGCGCGGCTCGGCGCGGCGTCACGATGGGGACTAATAGATAAGCGAGTTCATCGAATATCGTTATCTAACGATTCGTTGCCATAATCATAATAAAGAGTTGACTGGAACGACAACAGGCGTGCGTGCGTGGATATGTACACGTACGCACGCGTCTGTGCAAGGAGCCGATCGATTTTGTTCTCTTGAACGTGCAACGCTTCAGGTGGATTAGGCTCTGCGGGTTAGGTCACGCGAAAGGGGAGCTGGTAACCTTCTGAACGGTAAATTGACATTCAGGAACCTGTTGTGTTTCACAGTTGGGCTTGCCTGCCTTTTATCACTCGCAGAACGACTGGCTTTGATAACCGTCGGATGCATCTATGCCTGACACGCTTCTGCATTCGTTCACGAAAAACTTGCTCCCTTCTTTTCTTGTTATTTAGTTAGAGAAGATTCGTATCTTTCAGCGTTCCTAATTTTTACGCTGTCCGATAATCCGATATCTCTTCGTGGAAGCGTCGAAACAACGATCTATTTCGAGCGGTGTTTGTCGTCCCAATTTCGCCAGAAATAAATTATCAACAGTGATTAAACGGCGATGGATTTTCTATTTCATGGAGTCACGCGACCTACATTTGTCAGCTCGAATCGCTGTATCGCGTGGCTTTTTTCTCAACTCCTGTACATCGTGACTTGAACCGATATTTTCTTTTTCTCTTCGCTGACGGTCAATAACGCCTTGGTAATTTTCATGATCGCTATTACAGACCACGGATACGTGACACCGGCTCGAAATAAAAGAAGCAAAGGAAAAGAAATAATGAGGCTGGCTGCGAGCTGACGCGCGCCTCGAAATCGCATGTTGGATCGCGGTTTGTTGTTTACCGGCTTCAACTCGCGAGCTAAATATACTTGCGCGATAATTCTGATATTTATATCGTTACGATGGCTTCGCTTACGGTACTTTGAAACTCTGTCGTCTTATTCACGCGCTCATCAAGATTATGTATTCTTAATTATCTTGCTACTTAAGCGGCGTTTTTAATGATAGTTAAGTAAAGCGCCACCCACCATTCTCATTCGTGAATGCTGTAACCCTGACAGATATCTACACTGTTTACAGGGAAAAGTATAATTATATTCGTTAGGTCATAGCGCCGTTCCAATAAAAGTAAGCTGAACACGTTGCCTGCGGAAAGGTACTATTTTTTGGAGCTTTCACAGTAATCCATCCGCTGTGGAAAAATATACGGTATAATCTGATACAAAGTAATTTTACGCGGGTAAAATAAATTGCAAGTATGGAGTGAATGTTTCTTGCGAAATCATTCGTTTTAAATAAAATCGGATTTAAATATGCGTGGGAGTTGTAAACGATAGCTCGGTATAAAACATTTTAATTCTGAATGTTGAATTTATTTTTCAAGTTATACTATCATTTGCTCGATTGTGTATAATTCATTTAAAAACATTCACAACATGCTGATGTTTATTCCTATCTTATCGTTAGTTATTGCACATTTGTGATGATAAGAGGATCACAAAAATAGCCTTGTTGTTGTTTACAGAATTACAAAGTCTACAGTACACTCTCGTAGTCTTCTGTCTATGTGTGCTACGCTTGAAGATGAATTTATTAACTACACAGTCTGCAGCAGCACGTACTAACGAAAGTACCAGAATTGCGAAATTGATAACATAGAAGATTTTCGAAGAGTAAAATGTAGGTAAAAAATAAGTATCAGATAATTTTGACTTCGCTGGCAGGTCTAGCGTTAAATTTGGAATATCATATTTCGCGCGCAATTTTCAGTTTTCCACCGAGCGCGAAAGTGGCGCGCGCAGCTCGCTGCCGGTTTGTACGGTTCGCTAGGCCGCCGCCTTTTAAGCGAGAGCGCGTGTATAATGCCGCCAAACGGTCAAAGTGCTCGGTCGTGCACGCGAACGTAGTCGTTCGTCGACTTTACGTTGTACGCGTCAGTCTTCGAGTTCGATTCCCACAGTGTGTGCGCGGCAGAGTCAGTGAGTCGTCTTTACTTGGTAAACAAGGCAAGTTCCAAGGCCCGAGGCCGATATTATCGCGCTCGGTAGTAGAACAGCCGGCTGCTGGCCTACGTGATCGTAGCCGTCTATAAAAGGGTCGCGCCAGTCTAGCGTCGGTGCCTGTCTGCCTTAGCAATTTCGTCGGCGTGTGTCGTTCGTGTTAACAGAGAAACACATCTTCCATATTATCTCAGTTTCTTCTATATTCGGTCAACCCTCGTGGTTCATCGATCACCTACGCAAAAACTGAACCTCTGAGCAAAGAAATCGCAAAAAGTGAGGTTAAGTATCCGGCGCATTCTTAGCGGGAAACTCTCCCCGTTCGTCAACAGGTGACAGTGAAAGCGATTCTGTGTTGCATCGAATTTTCATTCGCCGGAAGACCTTCGTCCCCACCAGGACGTCGGATTTCGAGAGCAAACAAAAAGGAGCAAAGATGTGGCTGAAGGTGCTCAGGCAAAATATAACGCACTTTGCTCGCAGAGCGAAAGGTAAGCTCTCTTCTATTGTTTGGTAATTGACGTTGCAGGGCGTTCGGCAAATGATTATCTTACAAAATTGTATGCAATGAAAATTTCGTTGATACGAACGGCCTACTCCATCAATAGTAGATTAGCGGAGCTTAGCGGAGCTTAGCTCTCCCCTGAAATCGCCATTTGTAAACACGTAGCGATCGGGGCTGTTCGGTACGCCTAGGTTTGCCACGCGCAATTCTACGCTCGAATTAGGCCTGTGTCTAATTCGAGCCTCTCGTCTCGCGTTTCTCGGTCTTTCGGAGAGGAGAATTGTGGAATGCGACGTGACGACGGTGTGCTCATGTTGTAGCAGCATGAGTCACGCGGCTGCTTCAGCGAAACACGTATCCGGCATTTGCATTGTTCCAAGTTTGTTAACCCCGCGGAAAAATGGTAGAAATGCTTCCCGTATTTAGGTTTCGCTACGCGTCCTGCTTTCAATTTCGAATCATTCGAGAACCAATCGCCGCATCTTCGTTCCACACGGTGCGTTTGCGTACTGCGGTAAAAATAGCTACCTATTCCGTGTAACAGGAGTATCGTGAATCGTCAATTACAACGATCTGACGGAATAGAACGCGTTTCCGCGTCGAAGCCTCGAAGCCTCGAATAAAACGTGACTCTAGCCATGTCAGCTTTCTCGTTTCCGACGGCCTTGGGAACGAGATACGGGAACAATCCGGATACGCTTTTCGGCCGCTTTCGAACCGTTATCGATGCTCGGTTAATCTTAAAGTACACGCGAAGAACTCCGCCCCTGGCGTTGCTTCAGGCTCATGGAATTGCTCTTATAGAGCTGCTTAGTTTTAGCTTTCTACACCAAATTATTCGCGATAACGAAAGCATATTTTAGTCAATGAAATCGTGAAACTGAACGAAGTGAAAGAAGTTTGAAAATTGATTCTGTCGCGCAGTTGAAGTATTATTTCGCCTCCCATAGATGCATCTTCACCAGTACTTTCTCCGCCAGACACGCCCCGACTAGTGGAAGCTTGGAAACCGAGTAAAAAACGCGTTTGAGGCTCGCTTCTAAACATAGAACGCGATATCACGCGTCGTGGATGGTAGAAAAATGCACGGGGAAGCACAGCTAGCAGTGGTTTCTTTTATACCCAATTCGCGTTGCGGCGTTAACCAACCTGTTAGGTTAATGGGATGCAAATAACCAATTTATTTCGAGGGTCGTTTGCGTTTCGGTGTCGTTAACAGTCTATTCGTTTCGTTTCTGCGGCTGACCTTTCCTCCACGCCGATTATCTTTCGACTAAATGCTTTAGCGATACTTGTTTGCTGGTTTAGAGCAGGACAATAGGCGCAACACGTGAATGGCAGCTAATTGTAGGTCGCGGAAAACACGTATTATCGTAGTTAGTCATTTTTCCGTTCACTTTAGCGAACGAGGCGTGGTACTGCGTCAATGGTAGCCAGATGCTGTGGAAGATAAAACGTTCTCGTACGCAAAAGCGCGAAGAACATTTTAATCTTGCTAATCAACTGACGACTGGTGAAACGAGCGGGTGTTTGCGGAACGAGTCGCGATGCCAGAGAGATATCAGTAATGCTTTTTAAGAAGAGATCCTACGTCAGACTATTCAACAGTCATTTCGTTGCTCTCGCGAAAGAGGATTCACGTTTTCTGCGCATAATTTTCGGAATAACAAACCGCGTAGTAAGAAAAAAAGCGTATTGTACAGATAACGAGCGAGATATTCGACGATATCTCGTTCTTATCGGCTAATAAAAATCTTTATTACAGACGAAACGAGTCCTTATCTAAGCGAACCACCCGCCTAGGCAGTTTAATGCATCATTTGTTACGTGCCGTGTAATTGAACATGATTATCCTGCGCGATTATGGTATTGCGACTGAAAATCGCGGGAACTTTGCAACGCGTTCTCCGTTTGTTCGAAAAACAATCTTAAACCTCAAGCTTCGATCGTGTTTAAAGGATCGAGAATGGATCACGCAGTTTTCTTGGAAACCCTTCGAAACACTCGGTGCTAACATCCTCTTGCGTTAACCGTATAATTATTTATTTACTCTGTCAACTAATAGTTCAGAAATAACACGGTACGCGTTACAATAATACATCCAGGCTGAGAGTTTACTTTAATTGTTAGTTCGCGTGTTGCAATAGATCCAAAGCGTAAAATATTTAACTATCTCGTTATCGGTTTGTCTAAAAACGTCATTGCTGATTTTTCAGCTCACGTTTACTTCACGAAAAAAGCCTCGCCTTTTTAGAGCTGCACCGCGAACGAGGTGAAAAAACATAGGTTCTTATCAAGCGTGTAGGACGTTAACGCAAAATAAAGTTTCCTCGTGTAAATGAACAGGGTCTTTAAGTCGATTTTACGAAAAGCCTTGTTCTACTTTGTCGATTTGTTTTACTAAGGCAACCATACAGAGCCCATATTTCATGCTTCAGTATAAACGTACGTCGAACTTGTTTTCTTTCACGAGCAATATCAATCTTTGCTTCGTTTTTTATCGGACGACTCGCGTGAACGTTTTTGCGATACAAAGTTTCCATGAACTTACGCGGTTCAAAGTTCGTTGCCTCCGTTCGATCAACTTTCCTAGCAGACACGCCCACACGGGGCGGAATACCTTGGCGCCCGCCAAGGACGCGAAATCCTTGGGACCACCTGTAGTCGATTTGAAAAATAAATCTGCTGTCTACGCGGTATCACTTTTCGTGGTTTCACTGCCGCGATCTCGCCTCTCAACATGGCGGATGGTCTCGTGACCGAGCGTAGCTTTCCTCTCGCGAAAACCTTCTTTTTTCTATTTTCTCTTCATCGGCTCCATTCTCTGGAAGTCTTCTAGATAATTCCTCTGACCTCGTCTCGTACCATTTGCTCATTTTTTGGCAGAGCCAAGCGAGGAACGTTGATTATGTAATCTTACAATAACAGTAGATCTGTTTTCAATCGTATCTGCCGCTGAAATATTGACACAAGTGTTACCACGGGACGATATCTTCCGTATGAAATCTCGAAGAAGTTTCCCTCCGTCCTTTTTCCTCGATCATCAAACTTCGAAGGAAAGTTCGACGATATTCGTCGCAGAAAAGTTTCTCTTAGACCAGAGTAGAGCGTAAGAAATGCGATAAGCGTGTCGTATATCCTTGTAAACTTTCCACGTCGTCGCGAGGAACCCCGCTTATCAACGTCGTCAATTAAGGTACAGTCTGACGAATTGGATTTTATCGTGACTCTTCGTTTACAGATCTCCTGGGTACACCTCTCAAAAAAGGAATAATACGAAGGGCTCTGCGGAAGAGGGCGGTAAATTTCAATTTGCCTGATAATCGGAGTCATCGACGGGGCCTCGTGTATATAATAAATTTCAATTACTCGGGGGTTTCATTCCGAACGCGGAGAGCGTTTCTGTTTCCCCTTCGCTCGCAATCGGGCAGAGATTTCTCTCTTTTACTGGGGCCCCTCCAGCTCGTCTAGACTATTACGTTTCTCCGAAGAAATTGCACGCTGCCTTAATAGAGGTTCGCAGCGGAGGCTAGCATCCCGCGCGCGCCTTCCTCTCGTTTATTTTACTTCTATAGAAGAGAGGCAGCCAGAGGCAGCCAGAGGCAGCCGGACGCAGAGCACTGGAATCGCTATCAATCGCCGACCAAGTATTGATTTCCACGGAAACCAGTTACAACCGCGGTGTAATTCGAGCCCCTCCCTCTCTCCCCTCGCAGCCCATATCCGTGTGCGCGCCTCTTTTCCTATTTCGACCGTAAATCTCGCGCGTATCGTTTCCTTCCGCTGCGCCTCCGATTAGGAGTCGCTACCAGTTTCTTCAGTCGACTTACTGCGACTCTGGCGGCTGTACGTCGCCGGGGAAAAGATGTGTGATTATTCCGAGGAAACGTGACACGATAACACGTTCGCAACCTCGTCGAAAGGGTACCAACCCAGCCCCTAGCGTAAGGAAATTGATACAACTTTTAATAGAATCATTAGAAATATCGAATAAACTAACACAGCCTAAATTATTTGTAGATTATCATTGAGCCTCGTTTCCTGAAACTGGGATATCAAGAGCAGCTGTGGTTTCACGCATGGAACAAGAAGTTCATCGTTTATCAGTCGCCCTGAAAAAGATCAGTTCCAAGCGGCAAGATAAAAAGGGAAACACGGGGTATCGGGGTCAATTTTCGCTCCAGATAAAATCGAATCTTCGGTTTGGGGGAGGTCGGGCATTGTTCCTTCGCTGGGATATCGATCTCGAGCCCGCGGCATTAGCCGTTTCCTGTTTCTCTCGTGCCGCCAAGTAGAACACAGTCGCGCAGTGTGTCGAGGATCGATGGATCCGCGGTTTTACTGGGTGTCGTTCACCTTAAACTAGTCGCACGTTCGAATTGAATGCAAACGAAGCGGATCAAAGACGGCCTGTGCCGCAAATGCACGTTTCTCTTAGCTCCTCAGCCGAGTACTACAGCTGCTGCATTCTAATCTACTTCGTCATGGTCCAGAATCGTCGTTCCTGCTCATACAAAATTGCCCGATACGCTATTGATTTATTGCTTTGAGAATTTCTCGAATAGAATCCATACGCTACTTTGCAGTAGCGCAATTTTTCCAGAAATTTCTGTTTCGAAAATCTGAGACAATAAACTGCTTTCTAAAGACTTCTCTAATACAGAGTTGCCTGTGTTCTAAGTACCTTGTAAACCTTGAAACAGGAGTACCGCTGATCTGACTCACGAATAAACTCCAAGGATTCATTTACCTTCAGCCTGGACTTTTTCCATTCTCAGGCCCCATCCATTCAGATGACCACCGCTCACGATTCGTTGTCTAGTTTACCTCAATTCCATCGTCAAGAGGTGTTGGATTCAATGATTCTGGCGGATTTCATCGGGGAACTGGTACACGCGCGATCGCTCGGGGACTGTTGTCGAGTCACAATGGATAGAAAGTCCCGTCCTATATTTGGCTTCGTCTGCTGCCAAGACGCATTAACAGCAGACGTGCACGGGGTGAATCAACTAGTGGCGGCCCACTGTTCGATTTTCTATCGAGAGTCGGTCGCGCGGCGTCCGTCAAAAATCGAATTTCATTGCTATTTCCAGCGGCGCGCGGGATTACGAAGCCGCGGCGAGTAAACAAGCTTGTCGGCCTTTTTGCCGACGCAGAGAGAACGATTTCACGGTGATCAGTTGTAAAGCAGTCGCGAATATACCGTGGGGGTATTTAAAATACCTCGAGGTCGATTATTCAGCTTTTTCCCATGAACAAGCGTTGTCGAGAAAAATAATGCTTGTCGTTCTGTTGGAGATTAACTGAAAGGGTTGACAGAAAAGTCAGCACAGCGGTTCGATTCGCATTTGGTAACTTGTCTAATCTAATTGTGACCGCGAACTCCACACGGATGGATAAGCCTCTCAAGCGGGGTTTTATTGAATCAGATTATCAAAAGATGCGGCTTCGTATCGATCATTTGCATGCTTAGCCTTGTCGACGCCTCTCTCCTCTGGCTGCCTCATCGGTGACCCATTTAATAATAGTCGCTCGCTTGGATCGTTCCTTTCATCGACTTTTTCGTATATTCTGCGCGTTACGTATCCCTTGCCAGATGCTTTGCAACATTATATCTCTGCTTTCATTGCATTAGACGACCTGAACGGTTAAATGTCACTGGCGAAATGATTTTTAATCATCGGTGAAAAACCACCCTCTCTTTCTCGGCGGGACGTGAGGTTAAGAAATTTTTTCGACCAAGTTCAACTCAGGGACGTCAATGTAGAGGCTTTGCGCCTTAGAGTGAGACCAGGCTGACTTCCCTGCGATTTTTTTTGACGGAGTTACAGCAGCTCAAAGATTGACTACTTTTTCGGGTTCTGGGGCAGTGGCCGATTCTGAGTCTCGGGGCTCACTTTTCATTCAGAGCGTCATATCTCGGCAAAAAAAAATCAGAGAGTGCTCGCCAAGGTCTCGTTCGATAGGGGAGGGTTCAGACTTCAATCTTCCCGAAGAAGAAGTCGCGAAAAAAGTTTACCAAATTCCTGACAGACGACTGAAGTTGGGAAACTTTCGGTGAAAAACCACCCTCTCTTTCTCGGCGGGTCGCGAAGTCAAGAAATTTTACCGAACAAGTTCAACTCAGGGACGTTATAGTAGAGGCTTTACCCCTTAGAATGAGACCAGGCTCACTCCCCTGCGATTTTTTTTGACAAAGCTACAGCAGCTCAAAGATTGACTACTTTTTCAGGCCCTAGAACACTGTGCGATTTCGAGGCTGGAGGCTCACTTTTCATTCTGAGCGCCATATCTCGGCGAAAAAAAATCGCGGAGAGCTCGCCGAGGTCTCATTCGATAGGGGAGGGTTCAAGCTTCAATTTCCTGTCAAGAGAAGGCGGGAAAAAAATTTCTCAAGTTCCTGATAGTTGTCTGAAGTTGTAAAACATTCGGGTAAATACCATCCTCTCTCTCTCGCCGCGTCGTGGAATAAAAGATTTTTTCCGACCAAGTTCAATTCAGTGGGATTATCGTAGTGTCTTTGCACTGCAAAAGGAGACCAAGATCACCTTCCTACGATTTTTATTTCGAAAGTGGTAGCAGCTCAAACATGGATATGTTTTTGGCTCCAAATTAGTGACCCTTTAATTTTGCTGCAAAGTGTAGTTGGAACAAAGTCATTTAACAACTTTTTGCTCCGCCTACTACGCTTAAAAATGAGCAAGTCATGATTCATCATCAGCGAGAAGGCTTTAAGCCACTTGGTTTTGCGCCAACAGTGAAATAGTGGACCGTCCTCCAACCTTCTGTTTGACACAAGGAAACTGACCAGATCATTATCTTTTCTTATTCCTTTTGTACTTCTGCATTGTCCAGCGGCAAAATTTCCGTCGTAAACAAAATATTTTTCCGCATTTCAGTTAATGAAGGAACATTCTCCGTCACTTGACTATGCGTCTCGATCAGTCGAGGAATTAGCATTCGTCGTATCAACCGGCGCGTTACGGTGCTCGAGGCGAGGTTGAGCAATCGCGTATTCGCCAAGCATTATTATTGGAATTCCGCGTTACAGATACTCGCGGATCGAAAGAGCCGCCTGACCTGTTACGAGCACGTGCGACGGCTTAATGAGTCGCGATTGCAGTTAAATATAGGTCCTCGATTCTCGAATTGCCGGCGATAGAATATTCATAGGGAATACGTAGCCGTGGTCTGGCGGTTCGTCATCGACACGAGGAAGTCCTTCCTGTTTCTTCGTATTCCGTAACGACAATTTGATATTCCACTCGGGTCTCGCGTATTTATAGAACGGATCTTTCGTTTCCATGTTAGTAGCCAAAGCGTGACTGATGGGGCGGCAGCGAACGAAGGGCAGAATTGGGCTGGAACAAGGCGGAAGTCTAGACGCATAAATTCGCGGCTGCATCGCGCTGCATCGCGCTGCATCGCGCTGCATCGCCCTGAACGGAATTCCATTTAGGGAATATATTGCCGGGACGCACTTCGGGCACACGCACAATATGAATCTATTAAGCGCGGGTCTCGAACTCGTCGAATTATAGCGCGAGATGCCCACACAAGCTCGTGAATAATGCATCGGCCAATAGCTCTGCGTGCTCGAGCGGAAGCTTTTATCCCAGCGGAAATATATTCCGAGTATATTGGCCTGACCCGACGTCGAAGAATCTGCATAACCCTGAGGGAAATGAAATTAACTTCGTCGTCCCTTTGCGTCGTTTCCCCTTTTTTCCTCCCTCTTTCTGTAAATTCAATTATTCTGTATTGGACGCGAAGGCGACGTCGCCGATATCGCGGGCTGAGATTCCATCCAAGTAAGAGATCGATCAATTTCAATTTGAATATCAGCCACCTAGGCTTCTACGCGGAGAATTTTATTTGGTCGGGTTCACGACTCAGCTCAGGCTATTTTCCTCGGCAAACGCGAACAGCTGTTTCGCGTTCATCTCCGGATATAAGTGAGCCGTATCGGATGCCTTCAAATATTTATCGAATCGATCTGGACGAGTATTTACCGCTATTCCGTGCGTACGGTGTGTAGAGAGGATAAATTGACGCGGTGACAAAAATTTACGGGAGGGTGAGAGGGAATATCTGTGGTGGAATTACGCTTTGAGTTTGAAACGTGGAGCAGAGCTAGATTTCGAAAAATCAAATATTTTCAATATCCCGTCACAGTTTCGTCAGCTCTTTGCTCGATTATTTTTCTCCTTTGCGTGCTGCTCCTCGGGGTCGAAGTTCCCGTGGCGGTATTTGGGTCGAAAGCGTGCTCTCCTTTTCAGTCGACTTCTTTTTCTTTCGTGACAAAGATTAATGTTCTGCCAGAGCTTATCAACTCACATGGGACTACCTTTATCTCAATTTCTCGAGCAGAAAAAGTTATAAATTATTCTCTATTAAGCGTGTCATCTTCCTGAACCAGAAACTCAGATCCCTTAAAGTTAGCAAGAACCTTTCCCCATCCACTTTCGTACCTCTTTGCTTCGCGAGGAAACGAAAGCGCTGTGGTTCTTTCAAGGCCTGAGTTACTGAAACGAAAACCCTGGAAATGATCGCAAGTCAACGTCCACGATGATCGCAAAACAGGCACGCTCTTTCAAAAAAAGTTCCTCAGGGACGGCAGACACTTCCGGCTGCTGCGATACGTTCCCAGCGACTCTGCGAAGTCGAGTCTGTGACTAGCATCATCGGCTTCAGACTTTTTTCCCGGACCGTGTGTCGATTCGTCATCCCTCTTCGACCACACAGGGTCGACACTCTAAGCCGCTGCACAACCGCAGGAAAAAAAAGTATTTTCGTTGGAACGAAACTGTCTCGAGTTCTCCTTCATGCAAATGTTTTCAGAGGGTCGACTCCATTTGCATCTCTGCAGTGCCGCTACACGCTCCCGTTTTCACGTTTTCACGTTTTCACGTTTTCGTGTCGCGCGCAAGATAGATTCAGTAGATTCCACCTGCCCGATAACAGCCACTTTGAACGTTAACGATTATTTCCTCGCCAGCTGTGTCGTCAGCTGAGCCAATATTTTATTCAGTTTTTGCGAAATGGGGAATATGAAACGTAGATCTGATAACATTCGTGATTGCAGAAGGAATGATACGGTGCACTGGATTTGTTCTTCATCCAAAAGGCGCGTATCTCATGCATGATCGACTGTCAGGACTCTGTCGACTTTCGACGCGTTTTTGCTCGACAATTTTCGGCGAAATAATTCGTGAAAGCATCGATATGTCGGTCATTCGGGCCACGGGAATACCTGCGCGCACATCTCGTGCCGTCGGGGCAAGTTAATTGCGTCGCAGTTAATTACGCCTCTCGTTCGTTACGTGCAGGTTTATAGTGCAGCAGCGAGTCGCTCAAAGCGTGTCGTATGCCTTTCAACGGCGACATCGGTATTATTAACCTTATTAATCGTTTTCCACCGAGCGGAGAAAGGAAACGTCGATGTCGTAGCTTTTTCTCTTTTTCTTCCCCCATTAATAAGGACGCGCGTCTCAATGCCTCGTTTATTTTCGATCAGACAATAGAATTCACTTCCAGAATAGCGAACAAGCTTTTCTGGGAATTCTGTTAGAGCGAAGTTCTTTTATGGATCGACGAAAGGAAGAAAGAAAAAGATTTTCGAAATTTTCTGTAACAGTATCTTCGAGCAAGAAAAGTACAGTTTCTTTTACCGTTGGAATTTCAACTGTACAAAGAATTCTTCATGTCCTGATCTTTCTCACAGTATTAATAAAGTTGATTGTATAATATATTGTAGGAATTTCTCTTGTATTTTAAGCATTGCAGAAACTGTGTCTAGGGGTTGGAAGAATCAAGCGCGAGTTCTGCTTATCGTGAAATCGTTAAATAAAAAGAAGATACGAAAGCTTTCTTTGTTATCATTCGTTATCGTGCTACTCTTTTTTCTTGTCGCAGACCATTGCGTGAAAAATTAGCCTTATCTGACGGCGGTGGATTAGCCGGTTGATCGATTAACTCCCATAACGAATATTCCGATTATCATCGCTGTCGCCGTGGTTCCGCGTAATTCGTTTATATCAGAAGTCGTCGATTTTGTCCCGAAATTTGCCGCCTTCAACTCTTGTCCACAGATCAAGTCGCGAATAAACAAATAACAACGCAGAATAACTGTGTAGGAGCTTTGTTTCTTCCGATAAGATCGGCAATTTTACGTGTCAGTTTCAAGGTAAAATTGATAATTCGATCAATCAATCTCGCTTTCGAGGCAATTTTCAAAACAAAGATAATTACGTGATACCGATGTTCTCCGTTGTTTAATATTTCAAGATGCGACGAATAATTACCGATCGATCTGCAACGTTTGACCCAAGTTTTCTCGCGATATCGAGTTTCCTCGCAGGAAATGAAACTCCAAAGTGGAAGAAATGAGACTCCAGGCTCTCTGCGAAAGAAGAAAACCTGGCTGATCTTGGAGGAAAAGAATCGTGAAGTTCCTGGTACTCGTTCAACCAGCGAATCGAGTCGATACGAGGTCGTTTACCAGTGGTCATTGTCACTTAGAAGCTCTACGTCCTCATTCAGGGTATGAATTTGGCAGAGTAACTCTTGGAAGAGTGTCGTTTATACGCTATTTCAGTAACCTTAAGTGTCTCATCGAAATTCTACCGCCTTGTAGTTGAATATTCTCCTTTGACGTCAACCGTTCATGTTTGAATGCCTTCGAATAGCATAAGGTTGAAAATATCAGTCTACTCAGCCAGCCAGAATGTTTAAACAGAATCGAGTACTCAGAGATCCAGCACACGATACGTCGCGCTTCTGTTCGCTTTGCGTAATTCTTCCTGAACGATTCGTTTCCTCGAGTCTGCGAAAACGAACATGATTTCCTTTTAATCAAGAACCATCTCCGCGTAATGTGCTCGTTCCTCCATCGATTCTATGCGCAGCGATTGCTCCGCATAAGGGGCACTTAATCCGAACTTCCAGATACTTTCATCCTCCTATGCATCTGAACTCTGTAAAGCTCTCTTCTCAGCGTCAACTCGCTCCGTCTTGCAAGGGATTCAAGGTAACGGACTTTGTCCGCGTTTATGTTGTTACGTTCCTCTCGCCTCAAAGCTTCTTACGCCGTAAATCCAGTTTTAATTCCCTCATCGACTAGTCGAGGCTCTGACGCGTCTCGTGTCAACCGAGGACAAAGGTGACCGGCGTCGGCCGGCGTCGGCCGGCGTCGACCGCTAAATTAGAACGCTCCTGGGCGCCGAAGCAGGGGACTGCGGGTTCCGTTTGAGAAAACAGACGTTTATCATCTCGCGCACCCATGCACCAGAATCGCCTATATTTAGCGAGGGGCAAGAGAGTGTTGACGCACATAACTTTACGTCACGCTTTATGTACACGGCCTGTAGAACACGTAAGCGCGCAACTGCTTAAATATACCTGCATAAGGTCGTCAGCGTCCCAGCGATATGTACGTATAGGACCGGGCATTGGGCACAATTCTCGCGTCGCTCTCGCGGAGCGAGAGAGACGAAGCGTGGCCCAGTTCGCTTTTGCGGCTATCGAGCTTCCGATAGAAATTTAGGAACAGGATGCACGTGGCTGCGTAATATCCTTGCGTCATCTCTTCGCTCGATACGCTTTCCAACGTACTTTTCACCAGGCACAAAGCTCTTCGTGCTTGACAAAAGCGACGGAGGGGATTCGATTGACATCTAATTTGAAATTCTGTATGTCAGTTTCAAAGTGTACGACTAATATCTTTATCTCCTTCGTACATGTGGATGAAGTTAGTTGAAGGAAACGGCGTGCCTATGTCTATGCGATGACATAGTTCCCAGGAGGGCGATGTTTATTTTATCAGCGAATCACAAAGCAACCGTGAACTCAGGTCTTCTTTAACGAGCTCGCCTGCTCTTTGATTACCCCGTTCGATCTCGAACACGGCGCAAAGTCGACCCTTATTACGAAGACCGAGAGCCCATAAATAGGTCTGGCCGGTCAGGTTACCATTGTTCTCGTTTGTCTTTCGTAACTTTCAATCTATGAATCGACAAAATTGGAACAGCACATTTATCCACATTGGTACATTTCAAATACTTTTATCAGTCCTTCGTTTCATTCTTGCGGAGTCTGAACTCGGGGCAGAACTTGATGACACAGTAAAGGGTCAAGTTCTGTCATTAGTTTCCATTACAAAGCTTCATTGTTCGCGGCGACGAGATTCCTCGAGCCTCGACGTCGTCGCGCTAGTGTCCTCGACATATTTATCGGTCCACAGAAATGAAGAGACGTCGGTCACTGGAATCCACAACGATAAGCCTCGAGTTACAAAACTTATTACAAAATTGCTCGAGTTTCGGAGTCTTTGATCCTCGACTTTCAGCTCCTCTTACCCTCCTTTGACCGCGCACCCTCGAGGAACAGCTGCCTGCGGCCCATTCAAGTTGACAAACGCGGTCCTCCTGCGAAATAGCGTTCTCCCTATGCCAGTATCTTCTGTCGGAGTTACAAAACTTGGGAAATATAACGGTACCCCGCGATAACGCCACTCCACGCTTTTCCATGCGATAAAAGTGACAAGGCGATAGATGAGTGGTTTTCGGTGTGTTTCACAGATACCGATCTCTTCCTAGTTAGTATCGGGAACTCTGTATCGGAAATGGATCGAATAGAGCGAAATTACCCTCGTATTTTCTCTTATCTGTCTCGTAGTTCATTCCCAGCCGCGGACATTGACTCGAATCATCACTGTACATTCTATTATTAATCGTGACGAGATAGCAGAAACGCAGAGCACTGTACGGCGTGGGACGTGACGATTGGAACACGACTGTGTCTGTGGAGGGATGATTTCTTGTGAAATGAACTTCTTTTAGCACAGTTTTCGCTCCTTATCGTTATAAAATACTGTACGGCTATTTATTAATGTTTTTCCTGATTCTAGATTTTATATTTTTCCTAGCCTTTTGTTCTCTTGTTTGTTTTTTCGATAACCATTTCGTCCATTTATCTTCGCTTTTCACACACGTGCTAAAAAAATTCCTCTCCGACGCACGGAGGCGTTTTAAGGAATTTCCGAATTCCGTGCTGTCGGCTGGATTTGCGGCGACCTTCGGCAAAACGCCAGCTCGGATCTCACGGAGAGTTTCAGACGGATGAATGAAAATCACCCTCGCGGATTAATTTATTTTTGTGAAATTCTGGAAAGGTAGGAGCAGAAGCAGGATTCCTCAGTCGAGCCATATCTTTAGTTCTTGAATAGAAGGAAATAAAATTGATGGAGCACAGGGCCGCGTAATTGGCGATCGATGGGTTTTTCTCCCACCAATGGTTTCCTATTCCATGGCCAAGCGGATTCGATCTTCGCGGTTCCGTGGTTTCACCGAGCTCCATTCTGTCCGCGATCGCGGAAAAGGCTCGCTAGTCAACTCGGTTTTCTCCAATTGTTCAATCAATTGCTCCCTTCGTCGCTCTTCTTCGCAATTAGCCACTTGTCGGTCAGAATGACCTAGCTGACGGTGAATAAAATTGAGCAATTTTCGGAGGAATTTCTCGATGCTTCGTAGGACCAAATCGGTGTAGAAACTGCAAAGGCGAGAACCGAAGCGATTGCCGCTGCGTTTAGTGTGATGCTGAGAGTAAGGCTCGACGCGTGGGCGTCGTAATATCGCAGAACAGGCGTCTACGAGTCGTGATCGTGGTCGTCGCCGCGTAATTGCAACGCGAGGTTACAATACGAGAACCGCGTCAGACCCACCTACTGACCTACACACACCTTGCAACGCTGCACGTGTCGGTGTGTCGTCGTCGGGTTTATTTGCGTTTCATTGTAATCCAAGTTCATTCTCCTTTTGCTCTCCCTTTCCCCCTCCCTCCCTCGCGATCTCCCGCCTCGCGTGCCAATGAATGGACCACGTGTGCGCGCCTGTTAAGCCTCGAGGGACGGATCTATCGTCCTGTCGGAAATAATTCCTCTAAAATCGGAAAAGCGAAGTTGAATTGGAGCCAGTGATCACTCGAGACCCTCTTCGGGCAGATATCACGCCGATCCACTCTCTTAATTGAGTTGCTGTTCCAGAGACTTCGATTGTTTGAAGGAAAGTCTGTTCTTTGCTCAGGAAAGAGCGGATTCGTTCTTTGCCTCGTGCGCGATAGCTTTATCTCCCTGTTATTACTGCTGCTACGTTATTTGGCTTCTCGAGAAGCTTTCAACTCGAGCTTTCCCTGATCGCTGGTTGCAACTTTGTTGTCCGCCGCTAGACAGGACCTTTCCCCCGGCTATTTGACTTGGAAAGAAGCGAGCCTAGACCGTGAAAGGATTCAAAGAGCTGGAAACATTCGAATTCTACGGCTTCAGTGTCATGCAAATCCTGGTAAAGTAGCCATTCACAGCGCACAAGTGCACCAGATCGCCTTAGAGGTTCTTTTCCATCCACAGATGTGTGTCATCTAAAGCAGCGGTCAGAATCATGTCGACTCACTCTTCGAACGATCATTTATAGCTGCCAGTCGGTCTATTTTAATATCGAATACTCCGTTTGGACTCGGGCCCGGAGTGTGATGGCCCTTAAAAGTGTCAGCCACTCGCCGATAAGATTAACCGTGTTTACGAGTGCAATCTTGAACCTTGCACCCGCGGCGAATGTCTTTATGTGCGTTTCTTTTCGTCTCGCGCTGCCCCACGTCGCGCCGTGAATAATAGTTCACATTTTCTCGTCGTGGCGTCGTTTCCGCCGTTTCCGCCGTTTCCGCCGTTTCCTATTATGAGCGATAACGCGCTAGAGTTCGCGACCTTTTCGCGGATGCAGCGTCGAAGCAGGGCCTCTTGCAGAGTGTCCCAGGAACAGGGGAACTTTTCAAACATATTATCTCACCGCTAGCAATTTCCCAGGACTACCAATACAGGGCTCCGCTAGGATTTCTAGATCTTTATTGGAGTTTGATCAACTAATATCATTATCATTGAGTAGCTTAAGTTTGCTCAGTACCTGGAATACTTAATTTAATGACTCGATGATGTTTATGTTGCAGGTTCCGCGTCCGTGGAGCAAAAGAACGGAAACGGCAACGCGAAGAGCAACAAAACGAACAACAACGGGGTCGAGGTGAATCGAAACGAGGAGCAGAATGGAACGGGCGATAAGGGCCAGGCAAAGAAGAAGCCGAGCGCGCCTGGCAATGGTCCTCTGTTACAACAACGGTAAGTTTCGACCAGCGACGATGCGTTTCCTCTCTGTTTCCGGGGAAAGGATGGGCGAGCTGGAAATTGACGCTGCATCGACGCTCGAGTCTTGGCAGAAATTAGAGATCTCGAGGCGTCCAGCTGCGAGCTGCGTCCCTTTCCCCTGTCGGAGGGAAAAAGGATCGTCGACTTTGCCCACCGCTTAAACTTCTAATTATAGTGTCATTCGATGGTCCACGTTGCATAATGCGCGTTATTCGTATCCACCACACCGCCACTGCGAATAGACCTGCCAAATAAATAGTGCCACTTTAAAATAACCGCGACAACAACGCGTGCCTCGTGAGCGAAACTCATTTTAACCCTGCGTTTTCATTGATCATCGGGATCTCGAAGCATTTCTATCGCGTGAACCGTGCGTAATCAGACCTTAGTTATAAGCAGATCGAAACGATCCTATTTTACGACACACGAAACTGATCGCTCCTCGTTTTCGATTTTTACAGAGAGATATCCAACAGTCAGCTCGACTTCTTCAAGATGCTCGACGAGAAGATCGACAATGTAAGTTGCCCTTTTCAAGAACGTTCATCTGTTCGTCTTCCATCGTCTCGATTACCCAGGATCATACGCGTCGATGCTTCCATCTATACTTCCCATGAAATTCGTATCAGATTAACGGCAAAGTTCCTCTCGTTATTAACGTTCTTGCGGCAGTCGCTGCGTTGCCGCGTTCCCACGCGATTTATTACGTGAACAAGCTGACATCCTGGCTGTAAAAACATCGGGATCAGCCTCGAATTACGCCGACAGTCGGTTCCATCGCACCGGTGAAACGCGTTGGAATCAGGCCATGTAAAATAGATGTTCCCTTAAGGCTTCGCCGACCTTGCGACAACCTTGCAATAATAATATTAATCCGTGCAGCGGTCGGCCGGTTGCAACTTTTATCGACTACGGGACGTGATGAGTCTACTCTCGGTATTTGATCGACTGGAACGCATCCAACGGCGGCCTTGAATTCACGTCGAAGATGCTCGACCCTCCATGTTTCTTCGCGTACCGGTTGTACTTGACCGTTCTCGAGCGATCTCGTTCGTTGTTTTTTCATTTGCGCGCACCATCATTGTTGCAGAATATATTAAAGCGCACGGTAGGACAGTAGAATGTGAGGGATGCAGCCTTCGTGTTAGTCCCTACGGCTACCTGAACTCGGTTCATTGTACACGAATAAGAGATGTTGGTTAAACAGATTGCATAGGCCATTCAGACATGAAAACTCTCTTTTATCTCTCTTCTTTGCCTACTCTTTGAGCCTGTCAGTAGACAAGCTGTGCTTCACCGACCATCCAATTTTCGTAGACTGCAGTAACTCTAGCGAAACTAATTTCAGGGCCCAGATTACGACGAGAGCCTCGACGACCTAACCCAGACCAGAGCTGAGCGGGTCTCGAGCCTTCTTCGCCAATGGGAATTGGCCAGCGTGACCGAGTTGAACAACGCATCTCCGTCAACGACGAAGAATCGCGGCTCCATTTCGATCGCGCCGCGGCAGAATATGAGCGCGAAGGACAGGGAAGGGATGAGGAACATAGTCGGCGGTAGGCCTGAGAGTGCTCCGATCTACATGAGGAACGCGAATCGCGTGGATGGTCTGCAGGAGATCCATCACTGTCCGTCTCCCAGCATGCCCAGGCACGTGTTGGAATCTATCACGCAAAGCCCTACGCAGAGCCTGAAGAACGTGACTCCTCCTGGCTCCTCGTCCCCCACTGGGTTTCGTTATCAGGACAGCTACAAGGAGTGCAACGCGAATCAGCCGTCCGCGAAGACCGTGAAGGTGCACTACACCACGACCAACAGTCCTATGAACGGGGAGTACGTGACGCAACAGGCGCTCTATCGCGAGCAGTACTTGCAACAGACTGGCATACTCCCCTCGCAGTACTCAGCCGGTTCGCCCGGTGGCAACGTCCTCAGGAACAATCCGTACGTGCAACAGTACCAGATCGCTAGCCCACAGCACTTCTCCACTCCCAGGAAACGAGGCTTCAACGCTGCGCAGATGACGTGACCGGGATGATGACCGTGCACCACCAGATAAGACTGAAACGACCCTCTAGGAGGGTCGAGAGCGAAGAGGGCGCGAGAGAGGGAGCAGAACTGGGCGAGAATCCTGTGGATCTCGTCGTCGAAGCGACCTCAACAGAGACGAAAGGAGAGAGAGCCCCTCGAGGCGACTGGAGACTGACCAACGGACGGAGAAAATAATACGGATGTTTCTCTTTATGTTCCTAAAGATTTTCTGTACATTTGTTTCGATTGCGAGCGGCTAGTAAGGCGGGAGGAACGCATCAGTGATGGCCTAAAGAAGAAACTTCGACGGGAAAGGAAACTACAGTGACGCATGATCCTCGAAATTTATTTCAAAATGTCTACTAGAATATTTCGCTGTATAAGTGCCAAAATAATACTATGCGTAAGCAATCTACAAGATGGGTCGCGGGAAAGAGAGACATTGTCCGTCGAACCAATACTCCGTTCTTTGTAATTCGTGTAAATGAAACACCCTTTTCGATGTGTATATCATATACATACATATATATATATTATATACATATATATATTTTTCCGTTCGTTCTTTACTTCGGTTCTCTTTTTCTAAGCAGACAGAGCGTCTCTAAATATGTACCACCATATTGGTCAATGTGTATATTTCTATAGGAGGAAGAAAACGAACGAACCCAACAGCGTGCGAAAGGAATAAAACGAAACTACGGAACCATCACGCAAAGGCGAATTTCGCTGTAGCGTTTTTGTATAATTGTATTATTAGCGAAATATTCCGAGGTATACATATATATACAGGTCATATATAGGTGTGTATGCATTTATATATATATGTATGTATCGAAAGTGTCGAAACGAAATGGAAAAACAAGAAAAAAAATGAGTCAGAAGAACACAGATGGAATGTGTTTTAGGAATATTATTTAACGCCGTATGCATATAGATTCGCTGTATATGTACTATTGTGTATGGATATAACTTAACGTGATGACTGTATATTTATATATGTTGACCATGTTCAAAGTTAATGGTATATATAATATAGTTGATGATGATGAGAGTTTTATATTTCATGTTACAAATATGCTCTATCGTGGAATTACACGATCGAATTCACTGCATCACTGTCAAACTGACTACTATGTGTTTCGTTCCGTTGAAAAGCTTCTTTTTTTTATAAATAAATCAATAATTTCTCCCCAATGAAAACTGCTACACAAATATTTCTTCTATAACTCCCACTTTTAAAACAGAAGTCCAATCAGAAACCTTTGTCTCAAGAACGTCGATACAAGGTGCTTTTTAAATACTTCTTCTAATATTCAGATCCATTGACAAGATCGACGACTGATTGATGAGTTTTTGTTCAACATCAGTGGATACGGTTTTCTATCCGGGAAGGAACGGTCAGCAAGTAGATAACATGTAATCCGTTTTAACATGGCTAATAAGATTTGGTTTCCCTGAAACCTCTACAGTACGTACGAATTTAATCATGTTCTTACACTTTGACAAACTTGTTTGCAAATTAATGATAACCTTTCGTGAGTCTTTCTTCTTAAGAAACAATTTTTTATTACGAGGATCTACTACAGGTATAGTACGAACATATTTTGTGGATTCCAAACTTCCCTATACTATTCCTAATATTCCTACCCACCGCTCCGCGCTAATCTACATCGCCCCATACTACACCACACTATTTCACATTACCATGCACCACACCACACTACTGCACACAACCTATACCACCTCGCACTATCTTTACACTACTCCCACTACCACTCCAAACTATTTCACATTACTCCACACCACTGTACGCTCCACACAACACTAATCTACACCGTTCCATATTATGTAACACTACTCCACACTACACCCAACACTCCTTCACCCATTCCATAGTACTCCGAACGCTAGTTAAAACTATTCTGCTCTATTCCACACCACTTCACACTACTTCACACTACTCTACAATATTTTACACCATTTTTCATTATTCGACACGACACAACACTTTCAAACAATGTACATTTCCGATAGGTTCATCGCAAAAACTATTTAATAATAAAATCGACCAAAATGCTCCGTACAAAAATGGGAATTGACAGGTGTCGCCATCTACCGGCGGTACTTGGAACTAAAATTAGAAATTTTATTTTTACTTCCGCCCTGAGCCGATAGATGGCGCCACTTGTCAATTCCGAAAATGCTCCCCACGAAAATGGGAATTGACAAGTGGCGCCATCTAGCGGTGAAAGCCAGAACTAAAATAAGAAATGATATTTTTAGTTCGGCCCTGAGCCGCTAGATGGCGCCACTTGTCAATTACGAAAATGATCCTGGCGAAAATGGGAATTGACAAGTGGCGCCATCTAGCGGGTCAGGGCCGAACTAAAAATAAAATTTCTTAATTTAGTTCCAACTTTTACCGCTAGATGGCGCCACTTGTCAATTCCCATTTTCGTGGGGAGCATTTTCGGAATTGACAAGTGGCGCCATCTAGCGGTAAAAGTTGGAACTAAAATAAGAAATGATATTTTTAGTTCGGCCCTGACCCGCTAGATGGCGCCACTTGTCAGTCCCATTTCCGTGGGGAGCGTTTTCGGAATTGACAAGTGGCGCCATCTAGCAGGTCAGGGCCGAACTAAAAATAAAATTTCTTAATTTAGTTCCAACTTTTACCGCTAGATGGCGCCACTTGTAAATTCCGAAAACGCTCCCCACGGAAATGGGACTGACAAGTGGCGCCATCTAGCGGCGAAACTTGGAACTGAAATTAGAAATTTTATTTTTAGTTCCGCCCTGACCTGCTAGATGGTGCCACTTGTCAATTCCGAAAATGCTCCACACGAAAATGGGAATTGACAAGTGGCGCCATCTAGCAGTGAAAGTGTCGAACTAAAAACAAAATTTCTAATTTTAGTTCCGACTTTCATCGCTAGATGGCGCCACTTGTAAATTCGCATATTCGTGCGGTGGAATTTTTGACTTTTGGGCTTGATATTGACTGACTTATGGTAGAGTTGAAAGTAGTATTGCGTATTGTAGAGCAGTGTCGAATACGGTAGAAGAGTTTAGAGTACTGTCGTGTAGTGTAGAATAGTGTAGAGAATTGTAGGGTACTGTGGAGTAATGTAGACTAGTTTGGAGTGGTTTGGAGTATGTTGGAGTGTTGTGGAGTAGAGTGGAGCAGTGTAGAATAGTGTAGAGTAGTGTAGGTCAGTGATGGGGGAAGTGTAGAATAGTGTGGAATAGTGTAGAGTAGTGTAGTTCAGTGATGTTAGTAGTGTAGAATAGTGTAGAGTATTGTGGAGTAGTGTAGAGTAGTTTACAGTAGTAGTGTGGAGTTGTATGTCATTGTGTGGAGTAGTGTGAAGTTGTGTGGAATTATGTGGAGTAGTGTAGTGTAGTATGTGTTGTAGTACTTTATAATTTTTCAAATTCAGAAAAAGGAATAAATTAATAGCACTATAATATAAAGCGATAGTATACAACCTTCATTAATTATTGAAAATGCGTATTTACTGACAGACTGCCAAATGCTACGAATAAATAGAGGAATGGTAATGTAATGTTAGTGCTTAAATAATGACTTGTTTATGTATTTGTAAATACGTTTATATTATTCTTTTCAGTCAACATAACTATGCATGAGTTTGCAAAAAGAAGTGAACGGTTGATTGTTTTATTAACAATTAGTAAGTTATTCTGTGTGGGTACTTTCTTCAATATTACGATCCTGAACAAAAATCGTAGTTCGTCGACTGCCGCTAGATGTCGAAGTTGTCGCCAGTAACTCTTGTTAAGGGCCGTATCATCCGGGTGTGGTGCCCTTAATAATCTTTTAAATGCTTCTTTTGTAATAGATAAACAATTTTCGCGGTAACTTAGTATTGTATAATGATCTGTAGCGGCCTTACGATGATTCTCCCTGATCAGATAGTCGATAAATTATATTAATAATAGTTATTGTTAAAGAGAGGGGTATAAAAAAACAGTATATTTCATTGTATAAAAAGTATATTTTATTTCATTATGTATCATGTAGATGACAATGGTTTGTACAAGACATCTGCAAACATTTGTTTACTTACTCAAAATATCAAAGCGCTAGACCGAACGTTGTTAAAATAATATTAGTTCTGTTTTTCTGCTCGAGTCTAGTCTCTAGACCACGGACTCTCCCTGTCAAATGCAAGTTGCATTGACAGGCTACAAGCAAAGAAAATATTTTCTATAATTGTCCGTAATCGAAGTTAGTTTGTTGTATTATTATTTAGACGTAAATAGCATTAAAATTGACGTGTTTTATGGTATACAAAAATGAGACCTATAATATTTCTGGGCGTGGCATGAATACTCATATACAAACTCTATTTACATATCTGTCACAATCTATTTTTTATATTTATTTTATATTCTATGCATTTCTATAATCGACCTGCGGTGCTGGGATTTTGTTATGAACTATAATTTTGTTCCATATGAAATATTCATATTACTTACAAATAAAACAATTCAAATAAATATTTATGTACATACTGCTTTACATTATTACAGATGTAGTGATTGAAAACGTATATAAATGAGTCATTTCATTGAACTTGAAAGTGCAATAGACTATTGAGGTTAGAAAATGGAGAAAAGGGGCAGTGCTGAACTCTTGAATATAGAGCAAAACAATTCCAAAAATGCTAGCTCGGATTCCCTTAACTCAGACAGCAAGAGCAGTTCTCTTAACTCCAAAATGGGTCAAGAATCGGTAAGAAAAGCTGTTTGAATTATATAATAATTTTTTAGTTTATACTTATACATACCTAACTGTATGTAAGCACTGAAATTCTTTAGGAAAGCTGGGAAAAAGCATCACATTCAAAAAGTTTTTCCTCAAGCTCTACATCTACAGATAACAATATTGTCTCTGCTTTAGAAGCTAGAAAAGACAATCAAGTAAAAGTGAGTTTTGTATAGATATATAGAATTAGCATAGTTTTTGGTTTTTCAAGAATCTACCTATCATCAAAGTTTAATTTTTTCAGATGATACACATGATTTTGATTTGATTAATTTGGTATGTTTTATCCTTTTTGTTGAGAAGTTCTATTATATCACTTTTACTTTCACGGTATCTGTACTATTAAAACATTTATTTGATTGTTATAAAACACATAAAACAACATTAATACATTATACTCAATAGTGGTGCATCTGCTTTGTTTCACAGAATTTATCCAGTGGAGAAACAGGTCCACCTCTTCTGAATGGAGAGCGTGTACAAGGCATAACTCATGAAGTAACTCTGGTGTGTCCTTACTCAGGGCCAGTTAGAGGTGTTCTTAGCGTTACTAATTACAAGCTTCACTTTCGAAGTATAGACCGAGAAACGCCGTATGTGGTCGAAGTACCTTTAGGCGTGGTCAGTAGAATCGAAAAAGTCGGCGGTGCCTCCAGTAAAGGTGAAAATTCCTACGGAATCGAAGTGTTTTGCAAGGACATGCGGAATCTCAAATTCGCCCATAAACAGGAGAATCATTCCAGGAGAGACGTTTTTGAGAAACTTCAACAGTATTCATTTCCCTTATCTCATAAGTTACCTCTCTTTGCATTCGAGTACTCTGAAACGTTTCCTGAAAATGGTTGGAATGTTTACGAACCTATAGCCGAGTTAAAAAGAATGGTAAAGAGTATAAACTTCGTATATAGGTTTATCGATTCTATCTAAGAATTACAATTACATTTACTTTCAGGGAGTAAACAACGATATGTGGAAGATATCGAAAATTAATGACACGTATTCGATATGCGATAGTTATCCAGCTGTATGGGCAGTACCTACCGCAGCAACTGACGAGGATTTACAAGCGTCAGCGGCTTTTCGAAGCAGAGGAAGAATCCCAGTACTATCCTGGATTCATCCAGAAAGTCAAGCGACGATAACCCGTTGTGCTCAGCCTCTGGTAGGCGTCGGTGGCAAAAGGAGTCGCGAAGATGAGAGATACGTGCAATTAATAATGGACGCGAATGCGCAAAGTCACAAACTTTTTATTATGGATGCCCGACCGATGCCTAACGCAATAGCTAACAAAGCAAAGGGTGGTGGTTACGAGAGTGAAGATGCTTACCAAAATGCGGAGCTTGTATTCCTGGATATTCACAATATACATGTGATGAGAGAAAGCCTCAGAAAATTAAAAGGTTTAGACTATTTAATTATTTGGTCGGAAGAAGCACAGATAGTGTTTAGTATCAATGATATTAATCGTGTTACAGAGTTATGTTTTCCAAAGATTGACGAAGCCAGATGGTTGTCAGGTATAGAATCTTCTGTTTGGTTGAAACATATTAAATACGTATTAGCAGGAGCGGTTCGAATAGTAGAGAAGGTTGAGAATCACAAGACTTCAGTATTGGTGCATTGTTCGGATGGTTGGGATAGAACAGCACAGGTGAGGTAATTGAGTGTAATCTGTGCAAGATAAATGTACCTTTAATAGTGCTTTTTCTTTACAGCTCACAGCTCTTGCTATGTTAATGTTAGATCCGTATTATAGAACTATAAAGGGTTTTGAGGTTTTAATTGAAAAAGAATGGCTCAGTTTTGGCCACAAATTTCAACAGGTGCATATTACATTATCTGATATTCAAGTACCGTTTATACTTAACTTCAAAATGCTAATTCTAACATTTTTATTCTTTTTAGAGAATCGGCCACGGTGATGAACATCATAGCGATGCGGATAGGTCTCCAGTATTTTTACAATTCATGGACTGTGTATGGCAAATAAGTCGTCAATTTCCTAACGCGTTTGAGTTCAATGAACATTTTCTCATCACCATTCTCGATCATTTATACTCCTGTAGATTTGGTACATTTTTATTTAGCAGGTATTATTCCATCTTTTTATATGCATATAATTACTCGTTCCTATGAATTATCGTAACTATTACTTTATTTTCTAATACAGCGAACGTGAGAGAGTACAGGAACAAGTGAAACAAAAAACTGTCTCTCTGTGGTCGTATACCAACAGTCAATTATCCCTCTATCAAAATCCACTGTACTGGTCTACTCCAAATTATCAACTTGTTTTAATGCCGATCGCCAGTATGAGGTATATCAAACCATGGAAAAGTCTCTACTGCAGGTGGAATCCTAGTATGCGACAACAGGTTTGTTTCCAGTCTTAGTGTTTTCGCAGCGATCAATTGATTTGCATTCAGCATATAGATCTAACGATTCTTTGATTCGATCCCTTAATTCGTCCCATTTTCTTTTGTTTCTCAAGGATCCCGTATATCAACGAACAAGGGAACTTCTAGTCTTAAAGGAACAACTCGAGAAGCAACTCGAGGAAGGTCGTCGCGAACAGGCCTCCCGAGCAAATCGATCTCTAACGTCACCAGCACCGCCTAGGATACATTCTCCGGTTCACTCATAGCACGGAAAGAATTCTATCATTTTCTAACGATCTGTAGTTATTGTAAATGGACTCCATGCTTCCTTCTCATGCTTGAGCCAGTGGATAATATTAACTAAACTCGTATCGCTATGTACAAAACGCTCGTTGATAAAAAAAAAAGGAAACAAAGCGATTTTGCGTAATTGATTCTATAGATTGGTCCTCTTTCCCACGTTTTAAGGACTGTAAGAATGAACTCCTAGAACAATGAATCACATTAAGTAAAGGAAAACGAAAAGGGTATCTCCGAAATTTCGTTTTCGGTGAATCAATCAATAGTTGAAAGGTATCTATTTGTATGCGTGTATGTACTCATTTCGTCTGTCTAGTGGTATTGAAAAATAATCGCAGTAATAGTATAGCCGGCATTTCTCCAACTAAGGATAACGCCATTGCACATACGTAACTAACGAGAAATATACCAAAAGCTGATGCGCCCTGTAGAAAGAATAAAAGAATTAATTTGCAGAATATTACCGTCGAGTAAAGGTAACATTATTCTTACTTACAGTCATCAAAATGTCACTATAACTTGGATAGGAACTGGCTAAGTAAATCGATATTATGAGAAACGGGTTTATGAGGTAAAAAGTATACGTTAGCCTACTCAGGGGGATCCACATTCGCAGTGACAAAAACTTATTAACGATACCTAGAATTATAAAAAAACGTGTTAGAAAGTTAAAAGTAGTTTCGCAAAATACGTTTTACGAAAGAATGTAGACAGGACATTAAAGGAAAATTCAGTTACCCCCGTTGTTTGTGAGACACGCGATTATTATCCACATTATTCCAAGACCCCAAGCAGCTCTGGCCACCGTTATGTAAAATATAGAAACAGTAAAAGGTGGTTCTCCAAATCCAGGGGCGAAAAGAATCGAAACGTTGCACAAGATACCAAGAGTCCATCCTACAATTTTGGCTTTCTGAAATAAATAAGCATATTAAAAAAACAGGGAAGTAGATTTTATGCAAGTTGAACTTTTAGCAGCAGACTTAGACGACTATTACCGTTGATAAATGCAATTTGTTGTCCCATTTTATGAGAAGACATCCTGTCATCATCCCTACCAAAAACGGTGGAATTCTGGTCCACGGTCGCATGTATAACGTCTCCAGATTTGCATACATTTCATCCAATCTGATAAACATACGCATATTTGAATATTTACCATCATATTAATATGAAATCTTTGTGACACTTACGTAATATAATATTCTACGGTGTATCCTATGTAGCCACTTATGAACATTGATCCAATTAACGATAGGATGCCTAAGCTTAGAGCAGCATATAAGTGTCTGAAACGATTATACTAGAATTAGTAAAAATTAGCACTGGATGAACAGGCTGCGACAGTGGGAAACTTACATCGATGATAATACTAATAGAAATGAACCAAAGACGAAGAATTGCATATCATTGGTCAGGTACCAACTCCATGAAAGACACTGAAACAATCAATTCTTATGAAATGTCCATTATTATAAAATTGCATTTACGTTTAACTATCGCAATTAAAATGTGCTCATACCAAGTCATCCCAAGGAAAGAAGTTGTTGATATAAAGTAAATTTCGCCACCAGTATTTTGAGCATAATTCATCAATTCGCTCATTGTCGCGGAACAACGAGGTTCTGTTGTACCAGGAGAAGTTCAGTATCGAAATCATAATAATGAGCAGGTACGCAGGTGTGAGCCTTCAAGAATAATCAAAGAACGGAGATAGATTAGTTTTCCTCATATCTTGTATTTTTTTTAATTAGTCACGCCTGACTTTCTTAAACGCAATACCTAATGTATCGTTTGAGAAACATCATATAAAAGTGAGTTACGCTCGTCTGCCAGGACGCGACCTTCTCCTTCTTTTGCGCCTGAAGGTACGCGTATGCCAGCAAGAATCCGCTTATGCAAAAGAAGGTGTCCACGGAAAACGTCGCGTTACCGATCGCTTGGGCCACCAAAGTGCCGGTCGTCATGTACATTATCGATCTGTTTCCTAAAATTTTAGAGAAATTTCATTTCTTAAAACCACTTCTATAATCCAGACAAACGACGTACTCTTAAGCTGTTTTATTTTCATTTTACCATATCAGGTTTTCACGCGAGCGTGATCTCACCTACGAAGGAGTTACTAAAATAGATAGTGTGGGCTATGATGATCCATATCATTCCATACAATTTCAGACCGTGGAACATAAGCAGCGATTCCGATGGTGTGTCTGTTCTGAACAAACCCTTCAAGTTCGTATAAGCTGAGAAGCACATGATGATTTGACCGAGCTTAGTTTCGGGCTTGGTATCCGAAACTTCTGATTTTTCGAGCTTCGTTTCGCGTTTCGCCTCAGCATCGATTTTCAATTCTACTCAAACATAACATTTCAAAGTGGCGTTGAATTCAATTGAGCACGACTTTGCAGGATCAGCTTACCAGCGGTGTTGTTGTTCTCAAACGCAATCAACTCCTTCTTCTTCTGCAATCGTTTTTGGTAGACGAGCAAATCGTAGAGTGTGCCCATTATTACTAGCCCCACAGAGAATGATAGGATAAGTCTATGGACAGAAAATCAAACATCCGTCAGAGATTAGCCCGTTCCTTTGAGCGCGTGTCAATATTTTCAGACCCGCTGACGCTTATGCAAGGAAAAAGATATCTTTTTTGCATATCCGGAGAAACGGGATTGTTTGGAACCGCGGGTTGCTCAGAATCGGTAATTATGGCGAATATAGCCAACAGGACGACAAGTTCTGCTTGGAATTCAATCGTTCAGCGAAATCGAGCAACAAAACTGATCGTTCCTTTTGCTTACGTACATGATAAGGATAATTTTCCCGCTGAGAAGCCATTGATGATCGTCCATCAAATCGCTGATCTCGATCAGTTTAAAGTCCGCGGCGTACAGCTGACTGACCAACAGAGTTCTGTCTCGTAAAATTTTCTCCAGCAGGGTGGCTACTTCACCCTTCGTGCAGGACGCTGGCATGCAAAGCCCCAGTGTCACCAGATTCTGAAAAAGGCCACGCAATTGCAACAATCACAGATGGAATGGATAGATGGAGTCCTCGAAATTTCAGGATTTTCTCGAGTTCTTAAATCATCTTGGTAATCTGGTCCTCGTCTAGAGAAACTGGTCCCGCAAGGACTCTCGATTCGCGCGAATTCTGATAGGTTTTAGCTGCAAAACCAATGCAACTTTTCTCAGAAAACTCGACGCAGTTCTTTTAAGTAATTCCTATGCTGTCTCCTGCTTAATGGAGCTCGATAGCCGCTGAGACCAGCATTCATGAATTTCTTTTTCTAGTGTTCTACGCGCTACGAATTCGCGAAGAAATGCTGCTAGGTCACCTCGAATGTTCAAGTCGTAAAATAGGAAGTGTTACGTAAGGAACTTCGGAATTTTTCCTATCTAAAGCGTTGGTGCATGCGCTGAAAAGACTGACTTGCTCTTGAACACTGCGTAAAATAATTCCTAGTCGAAGTTTGTTTAATTTACGATTATCGTACCGAAAGCTTTAGCACGTTTTGTATTTTAATATTACATATTGCATATTGCATAGCAAGACGGTTATTATCGGCTACTACTTTGTGAACCAAGCTATAGGCGACTTTTAAACTGTGCTGAATATTTAAATTCCACAGTGATTTATTGTGTAGGCATATAACTAATGTGATTGATCCTTCAGAATGCTGAGCTCCCTACAAGGTCTTTCCAAAATTGGGCAGCGTCTACGTAATATGTCATTAATCTCTCATCCAAACAGAGGCAGATGAGAGACTAGCAAATCCTTTCAATTAACATTACAAATTTCTCACCTCGTTACGAATCTCCACATGATATTGCATAGTGCTGTTCTGCAACATCCGAGCCGCAAAGAAGCGAAGCTCGAAGGGAGGATGCTCCAATGTCGGATCACGAAACAGAGAGTTGTTGCGCAATACCTTCGACGACACCGGTAGCGAGGTGTTCGCCGAGAGGTAGTTGCACTGCTGAACTTGGCCCAACCAATAGTTGTTCCCTTCGGTGTACCCCGATCCTGGCTCCCCGCTGGCGTCCAACACTTGGAAAAGAAACAGCACCCATCGTGATATGGAGCAACGAAAGGATGGTACGTGCAAAGGGAAGAATCGACTCGTTTTTCCGCGATCGAAACTAGTTTCTTGTGTAACGCTCGAAGAAAGTCGATGGCCGACGCGTCGGGGTGGCTCGAGACGAAAAATCGCCGCTCGTCTGATAGGATCGCGTGAACTTAGGCGAATTCCTGCGTTGCACAAGAGGCAGTTGTATTATCCGATCGAATTACTCGGCAGCGCAACACGCGTTCGTAACAAGGCGAACGGAAAAACGGCGGATTACGAAACACCGCGTCGTTAAATTTCGATCGCGGTCTGGTTTCCTCAGTTTTGCCACGCTCGCGCGGTAATCTCGTTATTCTACTAACTTCTCAAGCTCCACAGCGTCCCGCTGTCGACACCGTCGCGAAATCTCTGCAGCTCCGTCTTGCATTGGTTGGAATTGAGGAGGTCCAGGTTGCTGACGACCGCGTACACTGGCAGAGTCTCCTTCAGCGTCTTCGTGTCCACCTGGCCCGCCTGGCTCCCCTGGATCAGCTGGATCGAGGCAAGGATCCCCGGGAGGAAGAGGATTATCCTGTACTCCATAGCTGTGAGAAGTCACTGGTTGTCTCGAGATGTTCACTGTCAATGACAACGCGTGCCAGTCGAATCGACGAACATATCACGCGCGCGTTCTCTCGGCCGTTTCGTTTCGGAGTGGCCGGTGCGGTGGTTCCGTCGGCTCGGCTGGGGATGAAATCGAAAGAGGAGGACGGGTGGATCCGCGATGGAAAGACGAAATCTGAAGTGAACGAGACGAGACGAGACGAGACGAGACGAGACGAGACGAGACGAGACGAGACGAGACAGAGCGTATTCGCGATTTATTTGCATGAGCACACCGAGCAAGGAGATACGACGACTGGGAAAGGACTGCCGTGCAGGAGAAGTAATCACAGAATCCAAATGGAAAGCAAGCCGTCCTCGTGGCCTGGCGTCGTCATCGTTGTTGTCTTTGAAGTCACACCGCGACACCCCACCACGAGTGAACAGAAACGATCTTTATTCCTCCGCGGCGCAGCGATCGCCTATTATTTTCGTGTAACTCTTGCTTCGAGGTTGATCCCCGCCATTTCGGAACCGCACGTTCTTCTTTTTGATCCCCCGTTCTTCCACCTTTTCGTCTCCTCAAGGTGAACCGAACGGGGATCTACATTTTTTTTCATCTTCTCTAAGCAGCGCCCGATCTTCTCTGCAAGAGATTAGGATTTTTTTCGAGATTCCGATTCGGTCTCCACCGAAGGTCGAAGTCGCCTGTCTGGATCTCTCGAGGCGGTCCTTAAAACGTCGTACTGCTCCTACGATGCGACGTCCTCCTCTCGTCTTCGCGCAGCATTACGTGCTTCGCGATGCAGTTTATTCAAGGTAGCCTGCTCCTTCCTCTTCAGCCGTCTTCCCATTTTGTTCAGCGACGACATGAGATCGAGATTATATGTTTATCTCGTAGGACACCGAGCTCCTCAGGAGTATTATATACTACTTTTTCGACGATCGTCCGATCTATTCTTCGTCCTCGATCTCTAGTGTTCTTCCGCTGGTGTTCTTCCGCTGGTGTTCTTCCGCTGGTGTTCTCGATCAGTAAGGAAACGTCTGGCGATTTGCGACACAGGTTCCAAGTATCCCGAAACGGAATTGGCAAAAGTGGCGAGGCCTCGACCGCACCGCAGCAACAGGTTTTCTAATGCTACGTATTGCCTGAACCAGTATTATTATGCAAAATGAGGATTGCAAAAGAGCCGCTCCCGTTTTCACCAGTAGTCCTGGCCCGTGTCCTGCCGATCAGAAGGACGATCAACACCCGTGTAATCTCCGCGATTAAATCTGTTTAGCTTCTAAGAGCTTACTCGTCCGTCCTTGTCCGTCTCGCCTTTCAGGCCTTCCTCTCCTCCATTCTTCAAAAACTTTCACTTAAGTCGCGCTCCCGCCACGCGCGTTTAATGTTCCCTCGGGTAGCTGATTTTGCGCGAGGAACGCCGACACGCGTGATTAATATTCCTAGGCTATCTAATACGATTAGGCAAAAAGTGTCACGTGTGACCTGGACAGGATAAGAGGTTTGGGAAATTTCCATAAAAAGAGCTCAGCATCTTTTTATAGACTTCTCTGCAAGTTAAGTGATTCGTGAGATGTTTGGGTGTACCACCAAGGATGCGCTAGATTCAAATACAGGACAGATATAGAGTGAATTAATATTCAAGTTTCTAAATCTGAAATATTCTTTCAAGTCATGGTCGGTCTTCGTGGAAAGGTCTCCAAAAAACCATTCGCGACGATTTGCATTTCTTTCGGATCGCCTCGAAACCAAGAATTAGTCACTGACATCTTCTTATTTGCTTAACAGACAACACATTGTCCAGGATGTGTCAAGCATGGCTCTAATATTGTCCGAATCATTGTCACTTCTCGCGTGTCGGTTCTTCAAGGTAGTAGGTATTTGCGGTACTATTCAATTTCATTGTTAATTTATCTGGCTACTGATCCACAGTAGCTGCATCTACAAAGATCGTATGAATTGGAAAACAATATTCGATCTTACGGTTGTTTTTTCATGCTGTTTGGCAACGACAGAAAATAATATGAATTATGCATCGTTGAGTATAGTGGCAGCGTTTCCAAATTTCTTTGTTCATGGCAGTCACTTTAGTACCTCGGTAAATATTTAGGGAACGTGAGCCTTATTGAATGATAGAATTGACGAAATTTTAAGCTTAAATAGACAACCGCAAGCATGATAAAAATTGATGAATTTGTAAAATATTTCTTTGCTCTAAATCTGAGTTAGTCCTTTGAGGAATCTTAAGTATTCTTTCTCGATGTAGAAATAAAAGAATCATTAACATGCAAGAAATTCCACTAAATTATCATTATCGTAATTACTGTCGCATTTAGAAATACTTTTTCTCCTAGTGGAAAAACCCTGTTTGGTAAAGCAAAAATATTAGCAAAAAAATAATCCTGTAATAAAGTATGATAAAATATGTATAGAGAAGTAGCAAACCATGTTAGGTGAAAAAGTTGAAACTGCAAGCTTTGATTTACATAATTACTCGTTTCAATTTTCATAAAAGTGTCCAAGATAAAGGGAAAGAAAGCAATCCGTTCTATTCGTAATGAACAATTAAAAGCACAATTATTCATCGTCTTACACCCTCGGTTGTTTTCAACGCGAGTCGGCTGCTAATTGAAATGAAATTCTTCGATTTCCGTGAGTCAGCTCTGTCCAAGAATCATAGCCTACGTTGGTACATGCATTTTCAAACGAGAAGCAACAGCAATGTTTGCCGGAGCAAGGAGATCAAGATTGCAAAAAAGATCCGAGACGTTAACAAAATGCAAATGTAAACGAATTGAATAGCGTTTTGCTATGGTCTACCGATAACATCGTTCTTCTTTTCGTTTGCTAAGTGGAGGAAGAGCCACATCTAAGCAAACTGTACGTTTTTGTTCATTAAGAATGAAAGGCCAGAAATGCAGACCCGTGATTGTTTTACAGAGACAACAGCAAAATCCTTTTTTACAACCATACGAATCGACTATAGGTAAGTCGCAACTCTTCATCTTTCTTTAACGAAAATCTCGCCGCTACACAATTAATTATGAGCAGAAGATAAAGAAAAAGAAAAAAAAAACAGAGAAAGAAGAGGTTGAAATTATACAGATAATGGATGCCAAATTAAGATACTGGCCTGGTGATTTGAGTGACAATTAGTGAGTTTTAATTTCATAAAACATTCATTGAACAATCATTTGTGAAACGCTTGTCGTCGTTCATTATTCTCGTGAATCCTGACACTATCTCTCGCTACCATCTCTACATTTTGCTTCAAAGAAGTTGGCCGCCACAGTTTCTCAGAAACAGTTCCCAGCGACGGACTATCTCGAATTCTGGCCATCTCTATCATTCAACTAATGTCTTCGCAGACTAGATATTTCTTCCCTGTCCCTTATATTTCTATTTTTCTTACGTCCTTGTTAATTTAATGGGTTTGCTCAAAAATTGCGAAAGCTTGGAGCACCGCAAAGGTCAGCAGGGGGCAATCCAGAGCGTTTTAACGAAATACACGAAGGACGCGGATGAAACACAAATTGCATAGAAAAAAGATTGATCTGAACTAGATGGTGATAGTGCATGGAACGCGTGTACTTTCTACGAACCACTTTTTCTAATAGCAGGAAGGTGCCAATGGCTGGATCAGGCATCGTATGGGCGTGAGGCAGAAGTTTGGCCCACTCATTTTTAGCGTAGGTTTGACATATTATTTCGTAGAAAATGTGAAAGCGTCGCGCGTGCAAGAGTAACGTCAATTTTTTCACAGACGAAGTTACGCAGTCGCAAAGTCGTTTGGAGAGCATATTCGAAATTGTTCGAACATAAATTCTACGACTCAGTCGCTCCTCCAACGTGCAGCAATAACTGTTCACCTGTATCGTTAAAAGTCTATGTAAAAATTGCGATAAAACTGAGGAATTTCGAAAAGCCGCGCTTAATGCGCCATACAAACCCTCTTTTTCTCTCGGAGCGACTAGTGTACTTGTGCCTCTCCCTTATGCAAGAGGTTTTCACCTTCTACTTATTCGCTTTCCCCTTCCTTCCACCTGCAGGCCATTGATTGATGCCCTCCACTTACTCATACAAGATAAAATTCGAACTCTTGTCTAGACGTATCCATTGTGGTCATTTATATTGAATTCTTAATGCTAACATTCCAGCCTATCTTCAACATGTTTCAAAATGACTTTTAAATTCAATTTCGTCTTCTCCATTTTTTATGCACTTTTCTGATATCCTTAATGCGTCTCATATTTTAACATGTTCTCAGAAAAGTTATAAACGATCGATATTGAAGAACCAGGTTAAATGACTCTCCTCGAGAATAAATGGAGTTTTGCAATCAGCGACTGATATAGTACTTTTATTTTTGACGTCAATAGTTTCGATAGATCCCGACGGTTTGCAATATTCGTCGACCGCGACTGGCAGCACCACGTTTTTGCATTCCCACCTGGGGAACGTACATATTAGGAGAAAGGCAGTCGGTGTCTTACGCAGTCTTTTTCGTGGCACTGCTTCGGCAGAGATAAGAAAATCTTAAGTCCTTGTGACATCGGTTCTATCGTTGATCAAAAATAGTTGTAGGAATAAAAATGAGCAACGATCGTCGAATATTCATCGATTCGAGTGACCTCGAACGTAGCCGTTTCGAGGCGCGAGGAAATGATAAAACTCTGACTTTATCTTGCGGAGAAAGAAGGAGCGATATAACAGGTTGACGTTGGATGGCAAGTAATCGTTGGACTACTGTTCAACAGTCTAAGATTATCGATTACTTTACATGTTCTGTTTCTACACTGTCGGCACAGGATTGAAAAGATCAATGCATAGCACCCAGCAACGAGACTGATTTCAATATGTATTTATACGTACAAATGACGAGTCAATATTCAAGGTTCGCTTCGATACAATGGAGCTTTGCTCGAAGAAGTATAAACCAGATAGTGTACTAGGGTCAAAGATTCTGTCTTTCATAGTCAAATTAGTAACCCGAATTTCGCGCACACTAGTTGATGTAACGCAGTAGAGCTTCGATAGCCGAAATAGACAACAGATTTCTAAGTGGTACAGGTTGTGGTTTCAAATAGTATACCATATTTAATGTCTGGGAATAAGGAAATTCAACAAGCTTTTTGTTCAATTAAAGTTGCTTACAAATAATTAGTCCCCAATCTAATTATCATTAACGTCAGCAGACATCTTTGTGCGTCATGGATATTTGAATTAGATAATCGACTAATTGAACTGATATGAATATTATTTTTTTCTAAGATTTTTAAAATAATAACCTTTAATTGTGTATAATGTTGATTAGTTTCCTAGAAGCAAGTGAGGGACGGAGGAAACTGTTTTAAGTAAGTTTTTGTTCCTACAGACGATGTTAAGCCTCAATGAATAATATGACAAACACAGATTAATGAAGGAGCGGTTCATGAGCGCAAATACATCGTGTGCATGAACATTTTTGCGAGGTGACTCGTGTCAAGGGAGAAAAAGCTGTTCGGATTATACAGTCGTAAAACAAGTGCCAACAGTGTTTTACCGCAGGCCATTTATCTGCCTCATGATCAAAGTTAATCTAATGGAAATCAAAGGTCGGCAGAATTTATAGGTAAACCTTGAGAATTCTCCACGACCTTTTCAAATTCGGATGGCCTTACGCGTCGACGAAATATTCATACTTCAGAGCCTGGAGTCCACGATTCATACCTCCGATCTTTCTAAGAGTAAATCGCTTACGTTTTCCGACGACACAATGCTCGAGAACGAGTTGCGTCATAGCGGCGAGCCAATGTCTCGATATAAATTACAAAAGGACCTCGTGGAAAAGTAAAATGCAATTGCCTGTTAAATTGTAGAAAGAAGAAGAGGGAGCGCCAGCCTTTCACGACGAATAGCCGACTCCCATTCCTTCAGCGATGCAACGACGTTCTGCGTTACATTCGTCGAGGGCACGATTCGCATTTGTTTTCGTTTAGACGTAACAGAAGCGAATTACATCGTGAAAGCGCTCGCATAACACCCGTTCATAACGAAACTCGTGTATCGGCACGTACGGACGGATGTATTAAGTCAGAGCCACAGTGGCCTACTGTGTCCACCAGAGAAAGTAAGCCGTTTCCTCTTCCTGGTTTGTAGGAATCGATTTTTCCATGATACGACTTAATAAATGGAAGAGCAATTCGCGGAGTTAACTTACATCCTAGTGGTTTCTGTAAATACCGCGGGCTCTTCCAATTCTAGTCCCTTCTGATGCACACAGCGAGCAATTTTCCCACTGCAGTCTCATAAGGTATCTCTTGATCGATTCTTCCTTTAAAAGGTGCAACGCAGATTGAATATCCATAAATAGACGGATCAGAGGAAAGTTCCAGTTGCTTTTTAATCTCACATTTTCCTTAATGCGGGCAAGTGGTCAAGCATATCGAGCGATAAATCTTACGTGTTTTTCGAGAAGCATGAATTAAGCAACCACGTTTGCCAGTTGTGAACTAATAAGTATCCATTTAGTTTTACCTTGGGGGATTCGATAACGCGCTGCTCGTCCTAGACGTTCTTTATCTGATGGCAGCAAGCGTTGATGAAATTTACTGTCAAAGGTTAACACACTTATAATTGCCGTCCTCCGAGACCTTGATCCTTGGCTGAGGAATCTCACAAAATCGTTTTGTAAATTTCGCGGGACATCTTCCCAGGAAATTTTGCTGAATCTTGGGAAAGCCTGACGAAGGAGAGGATTACTAAATAAATTCTTCTCGAGTTGGGTAAAAACATTCTTCGAAGATATTCGAAACTGTACTTCATTATCTCTTCTTGTGCATCGAATTAACGAGGGAGAAGGTTCTCACGACACGTGTGCTCGTCAATTCATGATAAGCATCTTCGGTTCGTTTTTTCGTGCTTCCTATCTTGAATCACGAATACAGTTGAGCACGTTCAAAGAGATATTCCCTGTTTACCCAGCCTAATCAATCATTGCCTGATGGTTTTCCTTCGATCGCACGTTCCGTAGAATAAAACAAATAAAAAAGAATGGAAATCAGCGATACGTATCGGGAACGATGACGGGAGCAAGTATGGTGGTCGCAAAGAAAGACACGTTCGGAGTCTGATTTTCAAAGTGTTATTATCAGCACATGGTAGTTTCGCATCCATCTCACAAAGTAAGGATCAGACAAAACGTCAACAATTGTAAATCAGAAAAAAAACGACACGGACCTTAAGTGCAGCCGCGGAGGACACGTGCCCCCTCCGCGACGGCGTTCTAGAAGCCAGCTCGAAAATAAAACTGTTTGAATCGTTTCATATACATACGTATAATACAACTCGCAATACGCACAGGCGATAACGAATAATCGTTACGGTAGTATTGTAAAATATCACAACGTTAATATCTGCCGGGTATAAAGGGAGTCGAGGATGCGCGCGAGGCCCCCGTTTCGACTGGTTCGCGGGAATTTCAACGGGATTCGAGCGGGAGGAACCTGAAGAAGAAAATCAAATCGAGGGGTCTTGCAAGTTCGCGCTATCTCGCGCGAGAGCCGCCTAAATTACGTCATAACGCTTGCTTACGAACTGTGAATACAATTGCATTTCTTGAGCGATCGCTAACAGGGGCAGAAAAGGCGACTCTGGCGCGTGACAACGGAATAAAAAGAATAAAAGACTTTTTAGAAAAGAAAGGCAGTCCCACAAGCAGTTTAAAAACCACTGATTTGGATCATATCAACGAAATTTCAAGTTTGAAATTTGTCTAATAAAGTTTAAGATCGATAGTGAAAAGGGGCGATCGCAACGCGCGCTGAAACAAAGCCAAACCGAGACCCAGCCGATGGCGCGCGTCGTTTGAAATAATAAAAAATTGCATGGTACAGGCTGAAAAAATAGCGGGCGTGCCTCGTCGGTTTTATCGATCATGGTTCTGGCCTTGCTCGATCCTCTCGAAACTGGCAGCTCTCGACGCGAGACCCGCGAGAAACGCGACGCAGTAATCGTAAGAATGTCGAACAAGCATAGAAAAATACTGTATACGTAATCGAAAGTGGATAGAAAAAAGGAGAACCGTGGAGAAGGAGGACGAACCGGAGGACAAGGGCGGAGCTTCAAGGCTCTCGGGCAAAGGGCGCGATGTTCCATCAGCAACGAACAGGTTTTTGGGATTTTTTTTCAAACCCTGATACAAGATAATCGCACCGATGCTAAAGAAACATCATCCAAAAGTTAATACTGTAGGGAGGCAAAGAACAAATTAACTGAAATAAAAGCTTCCAACTACTGAACCAAATTCAGCTGTTCTGAATATTCAACAAAGTCTTCCTCTTCTTTGGGTACAATACTGTCGTCCGCGAGAGCCTGAAATTTCGGAGAAGGGAGGGAAAAATAGGGAGGAGCAATTAGTACGATGTGTCATCCACATTAATCGGAAAGGAAAAAAAAGAATTTGTACCGCGAGAATACTATTTCCGTGTCAGAATAGTCCACAGTGTGAAATTAATACGTTTAGAAGCGAAACTTGAGAGTGGGAATCATCGAATGATCAGCATTTCCAGAGAGTGCTCCGAAAGGTTTGAGCGCGAGACCGGAAACGAAGGGGAATGAGGAGGGCAGAGGGAGGGGGCTAGACTTTCTTGGAGCCAAAAGCATTTTTTGTGCACACGATTACTAGCTTCACACTTTTCTTTTTTGTGATTTTTCTTCTTCATCATCGTCTTCTTCTTCTTTTCGTTAGTCTACGTGGAATCGAAGGCAGCTCGCTAAGATCCACAAACAGACAGAGACTAACGCCCTGATTCGTTTACCGTTTTGCTCGGTATTCTGGCGCAGATACATGTGACCGGCGATTTGTTCAATTTCAGACACACCTATAATATATCTATGTACAGAGAACAACGGTTTCTTCATTTCACGTATCATTCCTTTCTTTCATTTGCTTACTCTTTGCTCGACGTCGCTTCGCTAGCGCGGTTAATTCGAGAGTATACAGTGGAGGGAAGAGAACTTACGTATTTAACACCAGCCATTTTTTACCTACTTAATAGTTACTACCGTCTATATTTACAACGAATCGCTAATGCGGCTGCCGATCGCACCGAAACCAAATGAAATGTCAAAGGCGAGCTTTTATGTTCCAGGGGAAGGTACGAGGGGCGAGAGTATAGTGATCAAAGAGTTACTATTACGGAAAACAACGTCCAGCCTCGAGAATTAAATAATGTGGCACTGGTTGCTGGTGAATCTCGTTCCACCGACTCGAAGTATCTAGGTAAATTGGAATAATTAGCTTTTCCCTCCTCGACACACGGAGCGACGTGCATCTCTTACGAACGATCGAAACGCGAACGAAACAGCAGCGTAAAGGATAAAAATACAAAGGGCCCGATCGCGAGATCGAGATCTTGCCAGAATAGAAGGTCTTACAGGGCGAGTCCCTTGAAACGACCATTTTGATTCACCTCAGTTTTGTCGTACTTGCAAAACACCCCAATACTTTTTCGTTATCTATAATAATATCGACGCAAATCAAAGTGGTATCTTCAAGCGTCTGACCCTCTACGTTACACGGAAATACCATAAATTGGAGGAAATCCGAGAATAAAAATAAATACGTCTTCGAAACACCGACAACATCGACGCGAGTCCGCGGTTCGCGCGAGCTAACCGAAGAACCGAGTATATGTATATGTATACGTATACAATATGTACAAGATTTCAATTGAACCTTAAATGATAGTGAGAGCGCGACGAAAGAAAATCGTTTTGTACGTAGCGGGTTTGCGGCTCCCCCGCTTTATCAGCGCGACATTACTCGTCCGTTTCGCGGACGACAAAAGGAACCGTGAACACAGGCGGAAATAGAAGCGTCGGTGCACGCCGTTCGATCTTCGCCAGCGTGCTAACGAGTAATCATAGAGCGGCTGAATCATCTCTGCGTTCTCTGGTTTTGCTTTCGTTGCAACTACGCGCGCTCAACAGTCTCTCGGCTAACGCTTCGCTCGAGGCACAGCAAACGAGGTGGGGTGGGGGGGATCGTTGCGCGGTGCCTCGACGAATTTACAGGAAGAAAATACCTGTCGAGGTCTCTCGTTTCAACGCACCCCCGCGATCCTTTCTCCTACCGGGCGTCCTACTCCTCTCTTCGCAGTTTCGCTGCTACTTGATAGACCAAATGCAGTCGGCGCACCTGACATCCCCTGAATCTGCGTTCGACGAGTACGGAGCGTACTTGAATCTTGACAAGTCAAAGGATCTTCGTAAAAAAGAAAAAAGAAAAAGTAACAAGAAGGAAATTTGCGCGCAACTGGTAGACAAGAGATCGACGAAGCTCTGAACGCCAGGAAGGACAGCTAGACGCGACTGAAACGCTAACGATGGTTTGGTTGCAGAGCTCGGGGTGCATTCGCAGGGCGCGTTTCGTCGGCGTACTCCGGCTCGACGATTCCCTCGTCCAGGATATCGTTGTCTTCGCGACTACCGGGGCCCATAGGCCTCGTAGACGAGCTCTGGCACCAGGGCCAACGAGAACGTGGCGCTGGCTTGTCTTGCGTACTGCCTCCTCGTCGCGATAGCTTCCTGTTACCTGTTGTTCTCCTCCATCACCACCTGCTTGAACACTCCGGCGGGCATCTGGCTCTTCACCTCGTGGTTACCGAGCGCGGTCGTCCCGTCTTTCGCGATGAATAGCTGAAGCCCGGTTGCTGTAACGAGAAATCGAACGTCGTTAAGCCGAAACTTGGTAGCTAAACAACCAGTTTACACGCTCCCCTTTGTCACCAAAAATTCATTCTGAATTAATTACTGTCACGAAGATACTCGGCGAGTCTACCTTACGTCACAGCACGTGCACATTGTCCTGGATGAACTTTAGGCGACTCGTCGTTTTCGAGGCCACGATATTATGGATTCTCAAGGTTGATGCTGTGATACGAATCTTGGTGAAAGGAGTATCACATCTGGTTTTGTTTCTTTTTTTTAGATGCTAGGAGTCTTTGACATGATTCGTACGTATTTTAATTAAGGGGGAGCGGCCCGTATGCGGTGACTTGCGGTGACTTACGACGAGCAAACGAGCACGTTGTCAGAGTCCATTAAACAGTAACATGTTTTTAACACCTATGAGGTAACAGCCTCGTAAAGCTCTAGCTAAGTTACCCTGCGTGCTCGAGAAGATCTAAATATAATGATGATCAGCAGTGAAACGTACTTTCGGAGCTCTCGAGATCTGTCTGCTCCAAATTCGTTGCTTTGATGAGCTCGTCGATGAGGGAATCCGGGTTCGGCCTGGTCACCTCGACCCTGCACAGAACGGGGTTTCCCGTCCCGTCTTCGGCTTTCTTCCTGCGCTCCAGCGCAGCCTTCGCTCGGTCCAAAGATCCTGTCTCGCTCAGACCTGAACCACCCGAAGGATTTCTGCGAAAACAGACGTCAGAGTGCTGTAACATTTTCTGTTTCCTCGTCCTCAATCTCTGAACGACTGTTTACTGAGCACTGGCGCGAAAACAATTCTATCCTTGGATGTTTTAGACGTGTAATTACAAGGATTGACCATTGATAACAGATGCAGTCCATTACGAAAAAACTTTCTATGAATATGCAGTGTTTACCGAGGAGCGATTCCGTGCCAATGCTCGTTCAAGCCACAAGGTGAAATAGAATCGCGAATTTTTGCGACACGCGCGTGCAAACACGAGCCGAGCTCGACGCATACATGAAAAAGGTAACAAGAGGTGCTGCACAGACGAAACGAAACGCGAGGTGTCCGCTGGACGCGTTTCGAGATGATTAAGCACGTGGGCACAGGGAGGAGTAGGCTGAAGAGCAAGCGAGGGAACGTGCGCAAGAAGCGACAGAATTTCGGGGTTACTGCAGGTTGTTCGCATGCAACAGGCCAACTGCGACGAAATCGATTGTGCATCGTGAATTCAGCTACGGGATCAAACCAAACTTGTCTTGAACATCATCTTGGACAAGTCAGGATTGTCATCAGATATACCTACGGTTTTTTATGCGGAAGTCTTTAGAAAAAATTGTGGAACTAACAATGCTATCCAGATCATACAAAAAAGATGAATAATTACGAGTAATGGAATTTAAATAGCAGACATATTAAGACTTCAGCGGCAGTAATGCGAAATAAATGAATGTGCAAAGAATACAACAAAATTATATTACTTTATATAATGTTGCACAACATGCATCATGACTCAGTCTCTTCTGTTTTTTGAATATCTCAAATCGTACGAGAAGTGCAATGTTTTTTAGAATTCGGAGAAGTAGATTAAAAAGAATTCGGTGGCGTATATCGATGCATTGCATCTTTCTTTGACCACGCAATTAAGTTACACGATTTTCCTACTCAGCAACTATGATAAAGAACGAAGATATGGTAATGAAATTCATATATCTTTCGATTATCCTCGTATTTGCGTGTTCTTCTGTTATTTCGCCAATTAACGCCATTCATTGAAATTTACTGAACAGTTAACACCTCACGGATGATACTTCACAATTTTTGCTTAGCCTTGAGCATTTTGAGACAAAGTATGGTTCGATGCAAAAATGTAAAAATACTTTATAGATGTGTTTTATGAGTTCATTTACTTTTTTCAGTTCTCCACTCAAATGATTATAGCTATTTTCGTAAAATGAAATGTAGATACCTTAAAAAAGTTGATATAATTCATTACCTAACGTTTACGTACTTTGCATTTAATTTGCGTGACAGATGCAAGATACACGAATTACAGCTGGGTCGTTAATGCATAATAAATTAATTATTTGCTCGTATATTTGTCTGACGAGTTGTAATATACATAATGTCTACGTAGTATTACTCTTTAGAACTGAAAAGGATTACTCGTGAGCATAGGAATACCCGTGAGGCGTGAACGTTTCTTATCTATTTCATTTGCATCTTCGTAGCGGCGAAAGAGCAAAGCGAGAAAAAAACACAGACGAGAGAGAAAACAGACACAAAAAGAGGGACAGATTAAGAAGACGAAAGCATGGACTGACGGTGGGGTTATGCTGTTTCGGTGCTGGGAGCTCGGTGGAGCGACTTCCGGTACCCCTAAGGAGGACTCCTCGGAGTCTGCAGGGCTGGTGGCGACCGTAGCCAGCTTGCCCCCCGCCCCGTCTAACAGCTTCCGGTGGCCTCCGCCAATACCCCTGCAAGGATTCACAAAGCCATCCAAACTGGAAGCAAAGCTACAACACCTCCTCTCCTCCGCTCTCCACCCCATTATTTTCCAAGGTTCTCCCTCCGTTTGCACATCGTCGACCCACTTTTTTGAGATGTACATCGCCCAACAGCCTCATCCACCACTATATCGGAAGCGAGAAATCGGCTAGATTGTATTTCATACGAATTTCATCAAGAAAAAAGGAAAAGTTGGAAACAAAGTAGCTTGGATTAATTCGCTCATGTATAAAGCACAGTCTTTATATGACGATTTTTTTAAGTAAATCGCAAAATAAATTAAATCAGTGGCTGTGTAAGCGTTAAGCGAAATACATCCTTTCCTCTATTATATGTATTCATTTTCTTCCAAGTAAAGTCACCCTTTGTACACGTTTTCCTTAATGCTGACTTCTTTCCCAGACGTATTTCGTTATTTCAGCGCTGCGCCTTTTAACTCAAGTATTAGCTCTGGTCAGAGAGAAGAAATTAAGCAAGCTCTGAAGATCACGAAGTGCAAGTTCATAGAATGCTCAGTTTCTAAAGGGTCCATGTGTCCCTTGAAATCTCTTTACAATACCTAACCCAGTTTTTCTTTTGCAAGATTGAATTGTTAACACGTGGACCCCTTAAAGCTTTGCTTCTAACGAAATATATCCCTCGCTTTAACATTTCCCTTTCACCAAATACAGTTGCTCCGTGTTGGACTTTCAGACAATATTCCATACACATAATTTTACAATTAGAAATGTAGTTTGCGGTCGACGCGACTTCCACTAATGTTCACGAACACGTTCACATATTTTTCACTAAACAATCACACGCTATTCGCAAGCAGTCACGTTTGGATGATTCAATGAAGAATGGATTAACATCGATGATCGCGAGCCGTACTGAATTCAGCAGGTCTATCAAACACGCGGTTGCTCAAGCGAAGCGATAGCTCATTTCGCAGCGAGTGTGTCTGTTTGTATTTGTTCGGTGATAACGCCAGGTTTAAATCATGTCGGCACATTTGATACGTGTGGCTTATTAAATGCAAATATTGATTAAAAACATTACTCATAAACCATGTACATATCCCAGGAAGAACACTATGGACTGGAGGAACTGTAACACCTCGACTCTCCAAGGACCAAGGGTACAAGGGTAGAAGGTATCAAGGAACCCCCTGAAGCAACGTCAGTGGACGTGGTAGGGATGAAAGACAACGAGGGGGACAACCAAGCGTACAAAATCACCTCGAAAAAGGCAGCGCTGGTGGGCCTCGAATAAAAGATTGCAAGTAAAAGAGAAAGTGGCTGATGAATGAAACCTACCTGAGGGTCTGAGCGGTCGTCGCGGAACGTAGCGAGGCTCTGGGGTTATCGGGCCTATGAAGGGGATCAGGGGAGGATACAGCCCTGGCTTGGTCGACCAGTCGCAAAACTGGGCTAATTTTGCCCTTCTCGATGCACTCGCAGGTTTTCGAAATGCTTCTCCAACCTGGCTGACCGATTCTCGGCTTTGCAACTGGCACGACCACGCTGCTGCTGTTCTGCGGCCCGTTTCTGTCCTGCGCCGAGATCGCGACATTGCACTCGTTTCGCGAGTCGAAGCTGTTCCTCTCGTAATTCTTGCGCGAGTGTCGCGGTACGTCGTGCGGCCCTGGTACCCTGAACACGCCCACGTCCTCGATGTTCCCGACATCGTTACCCGCATGGTTCGCAATACCGTTTCTCGACGCGTGCATAATTTCGTTGTCTTGATTGTTGGACAGCCTGACGGCCGCGACACTCGTCCTCGTCGGATGTCGTGCGCCCAGTTTTCCATCGCGAGAAGACAAAGGACTGGACGCAGTCCAGAACCGATTTCGTGGGTCCAACAGCATCATGGAAGACGAGGAAGGGGAGTCTGTATCGGGATACGTGTCGGGTCTACTGGGCTGTTGGGTGGAGGGGTTTTGTGAAGGGTTGGGTATTCGTGGAGCCCATACCGGCCAAGAGGGTGACCTATAAAGATCACAACACAAATATTCAAGCATGCAAAAATAATAATAAACTCGTCTACTGTGTTACGACGGAGTAGGGTAGACGAGAACATAAAATATATTTTCTAGGGAGATAGAATCCAGAGTCTCTAGCTAGCGAAAAGATAGTGGTAAGAAGAGAACTTTTCATTTGGCGGCTCGTAGGATGCATCTGATCGAAATACACGTGTGTAATAAAGAAAGGTCTAAAGTGTCTCAAACGTAGATATACTGTAGATACAGGAGAGGTCCATTTCCTCTCTTTAGTTATAAGTTGTGTAGTGTAAAGTTAGTGTTAAAGTGTCTGCGTTTGTCGTTCTTAAGCGGCAGGCGCCGAAACTTTCGAAGAAAAGAAATTCTGTAGAGAGATCGATTGAGATAGAGAGCAGCTTAGAGTTTCAAAGCGAGATAGTAAGCGCGACCGCATAGAATTTGGAAAAGTTGTTAGCACGAATGTTAAATTTCGTATATTACGATGATACTTCGTCTACTGTTTCGTACTATTTCTTCGCGGTTCTCACACGGATCATCCAAGCAACTGTATTACTTCCTCCTAAAACCCCATCGAATACCATGCACACTTATCGTCTAATTAGAAGGTAAAAGTTAGAAGAGTTCTTCGGATACTTAGCCAAGAAATCGACAGAATGAAATACTTTGCAGATGGCGAGTATCAAGTATCAAGCGATCAATGAGACGCAAAAGTACTCGAGAAGTTTGGCATTACTGAAAGTAATATCGAGAAGAGAACTCTGGACGATAATTAGGACGATTTCTGACCGCCGTTTGATATCCCTCTCTTTCTACTCAGCACTGAGAATTATTCGGTAACAATGCCTCGATGATCTTTACTTCTTTTTCGCTTCCCGAGGAGGCCGCGCGGCCTTACCTAATGTGACCACTGTCACCACTACTGCTCTGTCTACTGTGTTGACTGTGTGAATTCAAGGACCCGTAGCCGGATCCTTTGCTCAGCTGGCTGGTGTTACTGCTATTACGGGAATGGCCCGACTCCGTGTGCGCTTCAGCCAGAGTCTCCACTGGTAGAGCCGTCGGTACGATCTCGCTGAGGGTCATCGGATCGTATGACTCCGCCCCACTGAGGAGCTCTAAAAAAGAACAACCCTCGTGAGTCCACCCAATGCCCTTGCTCTCCTTTGCTTCACGATTTGTCGGCAAGTTCTTCAAGGTCAGCAAGGGATCAGCATTAAAGGAGGGGACCGTAGGAAGTTTTCTTGCCCGAGGAAATAAGATTGCAAGCGTTACCCGAGGAAAAGAGGGCAGGCCTCTTCTTAGGAAGACTGCCGAAACCGCTGCTGGCGCTGGCTATACTTCCAGCTAACGAACCAGTGGAAACGTAGTCCTCTCGGTTGCTACACCTCTCTGATGCCGCCACTTCCTCCGCCGTCACGCCTGGAACACCTGGCACGCCAGGCACCGCGAGCTGGGTTTGCTTCAGCGACGGAGAGGGTCTGGAAAATGAATTACAGTTAGTCCAAAGTGCACTCTGCATTGAGATTTCAAGAAATACTGCGGGGTTGTGAAAGTAAGAAGGGCGAAGGTACTAAAGACGATAGCCTGGGATTTAGAAAAAATGAGAACTTACACTTTGAACAGAATATCTCCCGAAAGCATGTTCATTTTGATAGCGACTCGCAGCATAGAATTATCTTGTCGATGCCTCGCGTCGTACCCTTCCAAAAGGTACCTCGTTCTGCAGAGTCCAGCTCCTGCGAATTCGGCGAGGTTCAAGTCAGTGAAGCCGAGCTTCTGGAAGGACCTGCCCCCCTTCAATTCCTGCAGGGAACGATCGACGATTAGAGAGGGGAAAGTAATTAAATGAGGTGGAAAAGAATCGAAAGGGTTACCTTTCTCACGGATATCCTCAGGATGCACGGATCGAGGACACAAGTAGACGCATTGGCACTCATCTTGCACAGAAATTCGAACTTGGCGTTCCATCTGACCGTGTGCTCCTGCACCTCCTCCCTGGAACAAAGATAAATGATACGTGTGAGAAAAATCCATAAGAGCATCGTCGATGAAAAGATTTCTTTTCATATCATTGATTCGCAAGGTTTTTGTCGGTACATCGATCCAATGAACGGTTAAAATGAATATTCAGAGTGCTTTGCTTCCGGTAAGGAGCTTCCGCTTCGCAGCCATGAGCACGTCACCGTTATCGAATCGTACAAAGGGTTGAATTACACGTTGTCATTGTTTATGCCTGGCATGGTAAATTACTAATGACTGGTTGCGACTAAGCACCGCTGATTCGTTTGTGTGCTCGAAAAGGAACGAGTTCCTGTGCTCCATTTTCATTCCACAGTTAATGGAGTCTCTTAAAAAGACGAATGGATAATAAAACAACAGTCTTTCGCGAACTATTTACAAGCAAAAATAAATCCTCGGGTTTCCCGTGGATTTTCCAATCTACTTGTCCCCAAGCACCCCCGGTTGTAAATGTCATCGAGAGGCAGTACGCACCCTCCTCGTCACGGGGGAGAGCCACGATGGTATCGACCTTGCAGGGGCTAGAACGACCTCCTAAGTACGAAACACCGAGAGAATAGAAAGAAATAATAAAAACGTTGGTGGCAATGGAATGGAAGGAAAGAGAAAATCAATGGCAGTAACTTTTCCGATTTACGTGCCGACCAGAGTAGCTGCTGAAGGAAAAACAATACTGACTAGCTGCGTTCTTTCTTTGTATATAGAGAAGTTCGTAACGAGATTGGGTGGCTTAGCTGTATTATCTGGATGCATGCATCGACGAGTCGAAAAATCACGCGGTTACTTTCGTCTACAATCTGATTACCCATTAAATCACGCGCCGTGCTCGAAACTGGGAATATCGTAGAAGCCTGTATTGTTTGCGCATTATAATGGTAACTGAATTGAATAGTCTCCTAAGTCGTACCCCAAGTTTCCCCTAAACGCTTAAAACGCTGATAAACTAGTTGTACATTACTTTCAATAGTGGCCTTGTTGCTTAGACAAGTTTGAACTTATCGCTGCTTCTGTTCCTGAACAAACTTTCCGCTACCCAGGGTAAAAGAGTACCGACGAATTGAACGAGCTCGAACTAAGGTAGTTTTTAGAAAGTTTTAATCGAAGTGGCATCCTGTCGGCACGATTAAGGTTGGATAGTAGGTCAGAGGGACAGGATACAAGCAACGATGCAGTCCTATGATAACTGATAAGAAATTACGCGTGGTCGTTCGTGATTACTTTTCCCATTGAGTATCTCGCATCCCTCCTACCGCTTTTCACGATACCGTGAAGCATTTGGCAAAGATAATCCCTGATTGATACCCCGAAATGCAATCAGGCAAGTCTGGTAACAACGTTCAAGGTTAATCAAGTTTGACACGCTCGCAGAGAAAATAGGAATTGCAAATGAGCTCGCGGGCAATCGAGAGGGAAACTGGGGCACCAGAGTCCTGGGCAAATTCGAAAGACACACGTGGACCCATCGTTCTTCTGGTCGTCCTCGAACCGAACTTTAACGAATCAGCCGGCAGCTAACGCACTCTGCTTTCAATTTTTTCTTTCCGTCGCAGAGCACGCGCAGCTTTGATCTACCCTGCGAGCAAAGAAATTGCTGTTTCCGAAGGTATCTCGGCCACCGAGAGAGGAAGAATACTGTGACGGTGAGCGCGAACGTGACGAGACATCGAGTCGACGAATTATGTCGTTGTGGTGGGGAAAATATTCACGAGGCCCTGAATATCGATGTAACGAGAACGACCTACGCCCCCTTGGCCGCGTCAATGAGGAAGAAGAGTAAAATCCCCGACACGAGTGCCGTGTGTCTGCAATTCCGGTCGACCCTAATTCCATCACATTTTCCATTCCTCTCGTGACGCGAGTGCGGCCCTTGAGCATCCTCTATGTTACATCGTGGTCGTTTTAAATGCTGTTCGAATATTACAGTGGCCATGCTTCTCAATTTTCCTCAGTTTTATGAATTTCCACGGACAACAGGAATCAGTTGACGCGAGCAGGACAATCGAGAACATTGACGGGATAAAATTGCGCTTTCCGATTAAACTGAAATCCTAAACGAGTGATTGACTTTGGCTTTCCCTTTTTCCTATGAACTTTAAATGCGATCAAGGCTAGCATTGGGAGTTGAATTGATTCCCTTTGGCAGGAATAGATTCTTTTTTGTGGATGGCGTAACATAAACTCGGTGACGAGACTCTATCTCTCACTATCGAGCTATTATCTGGCGAACGAATTTGATTATCCGGACGTAACGCGAGGATATTGTGGCAGCTCGTGAAAGCAGGGCGGAGGCGTTTAATGAAGCCACGGACAACACTTTGCCCACGAGACTGTACGGATGGCACGAGCAGCGAGAGACGATCGCTGGGGTCAGAGGACAAACTGTTGTCCAACAGCGCTGGACAAGCCCAATTACCGTGGAAACCGGGCCAGCATGTCTCTCGAAAATCGTTTCAAAATTTCACCCTCCGTGGACCAGCGAATTTTCGAATTCACAACCCTGGAACTAGTAGTGCCCGATTGATATCTCTTCATCACTGGCAATCGATGCAGTCTCGCCTCTCGCCAGAGGACAGGTCAAATTTCATATCTTCCAAACAAATTTTGAAAGCCCACGCAATCTCCTCCCGAACTTTAACCACAGAGAATCTTATTAAGCGTCCACGTGTTGTAGGAATGAAATTTGCGGTTGCGTCTCGTAGCAACGAGCCCACAACAAAAACCGCGATTCGACAATAAAAGTGGCGTGTATTCAGGGAATCGAAGCAGACGGAAGTACGACTAACGTGTCTGTCGCGTGTTAACCGATTGTTTCTTCGAGATTGTTGCTTACGCACAGTCAAGTCATGAAGCGATATCGCTCGACTATCTGAGGATACCTGGGAATCCTCGGAATAGCATTTTCCACAATAATCCATTCCCGTAAAAATATCTCGAGGCGAGTTAAAATTTTCATTTCACTCCCTATCTAATTCGTCGACAATATTTGCTTTCCATCTCGCAAGTGAAATTCCCTGCAGATGGTAAGTAATCGGTCGTAACGACAGTCGTTAAGAAATCACCACTCTGAGCGATGGAACTTTTAATTAATTGCAATTTGTAGCCGAGGTTCTATAACGAATTGAAGTTGCGGTGACGAATCGACGATTAAACACGGCCACCGTGCTCCACGCAATTTGATAGTTGGTCCAACGAACGAGAACTGCAACACGCTTAGCCATCAGTGTAGGATGTCAACAGGTCTTTGTTACCGTTCAGAAGTGTATCCCCCGTCGTGCTCTTCCTCTATTTCAGATACTTCTTGCATTTCCGGGACAGTTATTTAATTCTCGAGCTAGTTCTATCTTCTTCGGTAAAACGGTCTGAACGGATTTGGGACAATCTTCTTATGTCGAATAATTCACGAAGCCTTACGAACTTTTGCGCCTGCTTCGATGCGGAAATTATGTCAAATACATCAACGAACACCTGTTATTTACCGAGCGTATTATCTAACAAATAAAATCACTGACGCTTATCTTAATCTTCGTTTTTCGAGGACTCGACAAGAGGCTACATAGATATCGATTTCTGATTTCTATTTCCATGAAAAGCAACTGTATCTTTCGAATACGTACCCTTGGGCTCGCTGTTCGAGAAAGATATGAACAGAACCGCCAGAAAGGAGAAGCACAGAAGATGAGTTCGTGGAATAAGGGAATGGAGTTGTACAGAGAGTGAAAGATAACCCCTGCAGTGGCGGTATCGTCGACGACGATTCGACCGAGTCGTTCCAAATATGTCAGGAATAAGGACATAGTCGTCGAGTATGGCGCGCCGCGATGCCGAAAAAAACTGACGGTTATCCGAGGCCTCGTTTCACGACCAACGGAAACGACAAAAGTTTCCGCTAAATATTTAAATATATGAATTTTTGAATATTTGAATTTTTGAATGTTTAAATTTTTGAATATTTAAATTTTTGAATATTTAAATTTTTGAATATTCGAATTTTTGAATTTTTGAATTTTTGAATTTTTGAATATTCGAATTTTTGAATATTTCAAATCTTTGTAATCAAGAAATTGAAAAACCTGAGTCAAACGAAGTGCTTCAGCTCACGCACTCTCGCCTGACATTTTACCCTTCTACGAGATTAAAAGTATTTTGTGAAATCAATTCGCAGACAATGCATACCGTGTCCTTGCAGCGATTAAACGCTATCCGTGGAGACCTATTAAGCTGATTATGGTCACCGCTCCGCAGCATTTGGCGCGGTGGATTTGCATGACCGGGAGGACTCGCGCTAGTTGTCCCTTGAAAGCAATAAAGAAAAATCGCATGTCCCTGGCATTATGCACGGTCCCTAATCAAAGTGAAGACACTGCTTGAAAAAGATACAGCTGACAAATCTTCTACGCACCGTTTGAGCAATTCGCAATCCATGACCGCGATTTACGATTCCAGGCCATCAATCTCCGCCTGCGAGTGATCAAGACCATTTGATGAAACGTTACGATCGCGACACGTAGCGATGTAACTGGCGCGAGATCAATTACTGTCTCTGACATCTTGGGAATCGTCGTGATGCGCCTTGTCCCTCGTGACGATCTTTTAACGCGAGTGGGTGTTTCCCCAAGGTGGACGTGTGACCGTAAACTTGCGCGCAGACGAAATTTCTTCTGGCGCGTGAACAACGCTAGACGATTGTCTCAGCTGTGAACGCGGCGCTACTTTCACCAAGAGTCACCCGGTATAATTCACAGATCACGAGCGAGAGCGTTGCATTAGCCGTGGGCAAGGCTGCTTCAAGGCTGTCCGGATTGTGTGTCATTCGCAGTTTCGCAATCCAGTTCAGATGAAAACGCAGACCTAGCGGCCCCTGCACCTTGCTTTTCCTAACAGAATGCGTGCCACCGCTTCTCGACTTACTTTCACGTCCAGCCTCTCCTGCGTGCGCCTCGTAATCAGTAATAATGTTGACTAATAGTTGCTCAGGGTTTCTCCAATTGCGTCTCACCCATGAATCTTTTTATTACTCAACGCTTCCATAGGCCTGTGTTTGGAGTTCTTCGATTATGAGTATCTCTCGTCAGTCGATTCTTTCTTCATCGTTAAGATGATTTCAACGAGTAAGTTTCGAAAAAAATTGTACGACTAAGCCAGAGCGCTTAGGAGGGTTTCTCAACAGCCAGCAGTCATTGGTCTACGTCTGTTTACTCGAGCTTCCAGCGGATCGTGCCTATTTTCGTTTGATTACCACACGCGCGAGCTTAACATTCGCCTTATCCGGTAGAACAACGAATCGATAAGCCTCCTAGGCGGATATCGCGGCTGGAACGGTCAAATCCGGCCAGCTATTTCTGATTCACCTTGCACGTGAACCTTTGCCGTGACGCGTGCCACAATTACGCGATATTTCACTCTGCTTAATTCCCGCCTTCGATCGCCCACCAATGCTCGGTCGCCTTCCAGTGAAATATTCGACGCTATTACGACCTAATCTGATGTAATAAATTCGTGCCCAGACTTTCTCCAACTACAAATCTCATTTTCCCAGGACGGATGTTAAATGGCCACGTTGGTCACTGAGGAGTTACAAATAGGAGATCCTAATATTGGCTCACTTTAGCAAAGATTCAGGCTCAAGTGGTCTAGCCGATGATTAGGTAATTCCAATGTCACTGGTTCCTACAGATGCCTATCAAGCAGTTCGATTGAGCACGCGAAGCTCTTGATATCGATGTGCTTCTAAAAGAACAGCTTAATCAATCAGCCCAAGCGACATTCGGTACTTTGCCCCTAAAGAGCCTCGCGTCGCTTAGTCCTCTGATGATTCGATATCGGGCTCCCTGATCAAGGCTTCGAGATTGCGTTCGACCCATCAGACGCGGCAACGCGCGAGTTACGTAAGCTCGAAGCAGTAAATTCTGAACAGACCGTCTGATCGAACAGCGCAGCCTGTTAACTACTATCATGTGGCAAGTTTGTCGCGATTACTTACGACTACTGCTAAGAATTCCGAGTGAAGTTGAGGAAGGAGATTAGACTGGCGAGCGGGAACATTGTAAATGAAATCTCCCCGACGCGTGAGAGAGCGCCAGAATTAATCCGACGGCGGTAGGAAAGTTTAAGTACCGTTCCTCGCCGATAACTTGCTAATGTATGCTAATTGCGACTCGTCTGAGGTTGGCCCTAGCTTCTTCCTTTCTTTTCCTTATCGTAAACGTGGAGACTAACTTTGTCTTTTGATCAAAGATTGCAGCCAATAGTTGCCAATTTTTTTTTTTTTAACACGTTTAGTCCCTGTATCTTAATCTTTTGAAATACTTTGGAAATTTTTCTATTCTTGGAAAGCTCAGTGAATACTTATAAGTGTCTCATAATGTACCACCATGATCTCAATCACCACAATGCAAAAACTGTTTATCGTTTCGGACACGATTTGCGTCACGTCTCGTGACAGGTTCCTTGAAAAAGCCTGACCCAGAGCGCAAACTGTTTGCACAGACAGTTCACGTTTGTTGGTCTTATTCGCAAGAACGCTGAAACGTCGGAGCATTCTCGACGGAGGGCGATCGACAACCCCGAAACAGATCCACGACTCGAAGGAGAAAAAAGAATCGACAGATCAAGTTGCCTGGCTCAGGGTTCCAGCTCGCTTGCTAGATGACTAGTCTACGTCAATTAATCTCCACTTCTCCTAATCCTAGTATTTGAAACTACTAGCTCCCTATCGCTCAGTAATCCTAGTAAAATCGGTTGCGATTGCTGTCAGTACTTTAAGCTCAAGATAATCAGCGAAAAAGTCTCTAGCAGACTATAGGCAGCAAAAAGATTGGCTGCTCAGATTCGAAACCGGATCTTTTGTTTGTCAATTGAGTTGTCGAGGTCACGGACTGGTTGCTCCCGCCTTCTGCTTAATATTTAAGAGCGATCAGCGGTTGGAATCTCAGCGAGCATCGACGGATCCCCGATAAGAACGCATTCCAAGTTCCTTCGAGGCAAAAGATTCGGAATTAGTCGCCTGATCGAGTGCGAATCGACTGCAAGGCGTTATTATGTCATTTCGCGTAATCGATGCTAAGGAAGCGCAGCGTCGAGGAATAATTCGCGACGAAGATCGAACGTAATGTAGGTGTCGCAAGGAAACGCCCAGAAACGCCTTCGAAGCGTGAAGCGGGCATCGAAGAATTCCAACCGGGACGACTGAAAAGGCAAATAAGTGACGCGCGACTCCTTGGCTGACCAGTTCCTCGCCTCGACTCGCTTCCAACAAGGTAGTGGACTCGGACTTGGCCGACGTCTGGGGCCTCGATTTAAAAAGCAATCGATAAAATTGCGTTACAAGGCGAGGCAAGAATATTTTAGAGAAGACGAAAGCAGAGACTGCTAATAAAATAGGAGGGATGGATCCTTTGAGCCGCTCTGCTCCTTCAACCTAATGGAATTCGTTTGTATACCGTGAAGAGGACGATCAAAACGCAAATGACAGAGGCGTATTGGATGTCGATGGTGGACAGGCAAAGGGTCAAAAGACAAGACGGATCCTCGTTTGTATCCTTCAAGGGGAGGCGATTGAGGAGGTTCTTGACGGCTGTTGGGGATCAAGAATTGCGGTCGGAATCGACACGAGCCGGAAGAGTTCGAGTCGGCCCGTCGACGAGGACGATTATCGAGTTGACTTTAATCGAATCGCACGCGTCTGAATTGTCGAAGGGAAACGCCGTCGCGGAAGACCGTTATACAGCTGGAAGTAAACGTGCAGGAAAAGAAACGCGGCTTTGGAGCCCACTTCCGTCGCTGAGAACACGTGTACGCACTAATAATAAGATCAGGCTAATTATAAGCCGACAATTAACCGAGACCTTCTGTCGCGCGAGCTAGCCAACGTATCTCGGCCTTTCAAAATAGCTCAATGCTGCGTTGACCGCGTTCAGAGAACTCATAATTGCATATTTATACTTCTTTGCAATTACGTGTACATACCAGTAACTTGTTGAATAATAAAGAAATCGATAAGTATTCCAATTTCTAATCCTTTTCTAATTTCAAAGGTTTGCGGTTCAATGTCGCGATAATTTAAAATATACTTAAGTGAGGAGTCGATAATGAGGGCGACACAGTATCGAGGCGCGCGTGTTTTCTCGACGCGTTATCAGCCGTTATCGCGGCCAACCACGAGCCACGCTAATTATCGGTAACGATGGTCACGTGCCGCGCATTGTTCGCCACCAACAAGCGGGGCTCGTTGCCGAACGAGCAATAATTGCCGTCGCTTGAGGTACACCCGACGTCGCGACGGTTATGCGTTATTAATGTAACGTGTAACAATTGATCGTGTGAGACGTTGTTGTTCCGTCGGTTCGCACGACCAACGCGGATCTTTCTCACGACACTTAGGCTTTGGGACAACTGGACGAATCTTTACTCAGTCACCGCTATTTATTCACTCGCCTCTTACCCTTCGCGTGTCTAAACCATTCTCGAGCTAAAGGGATTCCTCCTACTTAGCAGCCGATAGGAGAAAAGTCAAGCGAAGGTGGATCAGCCACTCGACGATGAATCGAAATGTCAGAAAATAGAGGATCAAATAGAGATCGATTACCCTTGAACGCTTAGGGTGAGAAGGAGAAAGAGTCGACTCGAAGGTAGGGGGCATCGACGATTCCTCGGTCGACTGTGCATTAGCGAAACAACCGACAACTCGTTCCAGCAGGGCCGATGCTTCCTGCGAAATTCCGTTTCTCTGATCTGCTCGGCTTACGTAACGACGATTATGAATACGTAACAATGCGAGGTGAAGGCACGGGGTCTTGGGAAGAACAGGAAAAGCCTCGCGAATTCCTCGATCGAGAAATGCTAATCAGCGATCACTGTTCCGTGGACTTTCCTCGTAAGCTACCTGCCAGAAATTCGCCAGAAATTCGCCAGAAATTCGCCAGAAATTCGCCAGAAATTCGCCAGAAATTCGTCAGAAAAAGAAGCAAATGTTCGAACGGGACAGGAGGATCGACGAGGTGTGTATAAATTATAGCAGCGGGACAGGCTGCTATGTGAAAGCAATACGAATCAGAGGCTGACTTTGGGACCAATGCCAAAGCGGTTACTGACATTCTAATCGAGACTGAAGGGACCGGTTTGGGTTTGCACCTTCAGCCTCGTTTCGAGATTCGAGGAACGTACCTACTGTTTCTTTTAGCGAGGAACCTCAAGGCGAGGCGCATTCATTTATAAACCAACATTGTCGCCACGTGGGTCCGATTGAAAAGAAGTTTCTTTCCTCTGTTTCTCCTGCTCTTGACTTCAGTTTACGAAGACAAAAAGCCTGTTTCGAGTTGAAGTTACACTCGCACAAGTCTCTTTTATTCTCGTATCGTGTACGGGTTAACCAAGAACTCTCGCGCTACTCTCAATTTCCCGGCGAGTCCGCTAGCTGGCTCGTAACTCTAACGAGCGGCACACACCTGTTTTCCAGCGCGGTTAAAAAATAGAAAAACTATAGCCAAGGGAATAATCCAGCTACAATTTCGCCCTCGGTCGTCGTTTCGAGCAGTTTCGAGCAGTTTCGAGCAGTTTCGAGCAGTTTCGAGCAGCGTAGCAGCCAAATTCAACGCGAATCCTTTTCGTCCGCGAAAAGTGGAACGCTCGTGACGCGAAAACGCTATTTAAATGGAAATATGTGCCTGGTCCAATGAGCATGGTATGGTGTCGCAGCTGCATGGAAAATACGCGCACGAGAAGCTTTGTAGATGGTCGTGAGAGAGGCATAAACAGCTTTGGCTTTTCATGTCTAGACTAGGTATTCAATTTTTACGATGTCGTTGATCAATAATTTCTGGCGATGCCTAGTGTCTCTATTTATCGATATGCGATTCGATCCCGTCCCGTCTGAATAATAGAGGCCCCATCGTCGAACATATTTATAGAGATGAATGCAGTCGGCAGCGATTTGATACAAACATTGAAAAAGAAATGTCAAAAGTGGCTCAAGATGCAATTTGCAAGCTGCAGCTTTTTCATCAGAACTTTGGCTTTTCGATACGTCAGCCTTGATCTGTTTTATTGCTGAGGCAATAACGTCGATGGGAACATTTGCGCGCAAAAGAACGCTAAAATTATCGGTGGCTTCTGGTATGCGATATTGGAGGCCGTGCCTGCGGAAAGGTTGCCACGCGAGTTCATTTATGATAACGCTCGACCCACGTGACCATGGCATGAACACAAAGCTGAATCGATAACTTTCTCCTAATGGTGCCCTGGCCAAATTACATACCGCTATTGTATCGGAATATCGTTATCGCTGCGATTTTATTTCCACCAGTGCAATATAAGCGTATTAAAAACAGCTGAAATATGTGGGAGGATGCAGTTACCAATCTCAAGATGGAATCAACGTATTTTCTGCATGCTGCATCGAGCGGACTGAACACTCGCGACGAATTCAGAGGACGTTCCATAGAAATCGATCCGCGGGGAGGGTGGAAACAAGTACAGAGCGATTTAGAATTGGCCAAGATTTTCTCGGAGATTTGGCAAGAATTTCATGTTCGAATCCAGCGCGATGGAAGGACTCGATCAATCTCAATAAGAGTCTAGAATGGGTATGATTTCTCCATCTCGTATAGATACCGATTCATCAGTTTCGACCTGCCGTCGCAATACTTCACGCGTCAGAAATCGTCGACTGATTTGCAACAGAGGAAAATAGTTTATTTCACGGTAGAGAAAAAGCTGAAAGGATTTGATGACTCAAGCGGTGCGGGAGTTCGTTTGAAAACAACGCGGGGAAGTGAGAATTATTCATCGGTCAGTCCGATTTCGCGAAAGGGGAGATTATTAGCGATCTGAGCAAGGAGGAAAGAAATCCATCTATTCAATTGTAATTTCCGCGCGGAAAATGGGAATCTTCGGGCGAGCTATGACTTAATCGTTACGTAACTCCCTTCTCGATGCTCCACGCCTTCCGCTTATTCGCCAGAACGGATTGTTCATTTCACGTCGAAGGCGAAATCGCTTCGTGCGATCACTCGACGCGCTTTTATCGACGTTATTAGAATTGTAACACGGAACCTTTCTAAATGTTTCATAAAAATTCTGTTGTACCTCGTCGATAATCAGCAGCTGTGCTTCCTCGATAAACGGCAATGTCCCGAGGCGAGATTTCGAGACGGGTTTCGTAATGCATCCCTACTACACGCTGGCCTGATCATTTTGCAACTTCACCTAATGACCATGGCGTCGTTATTTCAGCGACACTTGTAATTTGGCTTCTAGCGTACGCCGTGTGCATCCTCGATTCTTGAGGTCAATGCCGTGTTCAAGTCACGAAAGAATGAAATTCGGAACAGAGAAGAGGCCTGATGTTCTTCGTTTCACGCGTGTCTGTTTACAGGGGACGCAATCAATCGAACAATGAAAAATGTACCACGATTGTTCCTCGTTGAGTCGCTGCAATACGATTACAGTTCTATAATTAGCGTCACACTCACGAGCACGCGAAAACATTACACAATCGGGGGACCACCATACGCGACATCGTTCAGCCACGAATGGAAAAGAGTTCTAGCCTGTTTAACTATCTCAGAGAACCACTGACGCATTTCGTGTGGCCTTTTAGAGGAGATCTCTTCGAGGAAGTTTCTGCAGCGCAGAGACAAATGGTTTCATGATGCAAGAAAGAAACTTCGGTACTTCTGGGATTCTCCAGAGTAATCAGTGCTTTTTATCGAGATAATTCTGAGGTAGAATACGGATACTAGCTCGGAAAACCTCGCGAATCTTTGTTATCAATTCTCTTTGAAAATAAGCTGCGATAAAAAAAGGCTGAGCCTGTAGAAATATTCGAATTTTGCCATCCTAAAATTCATAACTATAACTGGGCACATCTGTAAGTTTGTTGATCGTATTGCAACAGAGAGAAATTTCGATACGCAACACCGATGTCTGAAAAGTCCGATTGAAATAATCTGGCCATCACAGTCGAAGCATTCGGCGGCTGGAGGGGCACAGGCAGTAGAAGAATTCGCGCGGTATGACGGTATAGATTGCCTTAAGTGCTTTCAAGTGTTGCTAACGCGAATGGTAGAACGCTGAAAAGAGACCCCTGTGGCGCAATAGCTCAGGCTGGCCCAATTCGACGGAGAATTTAAGCGAAACCTTTGCGCCGACAACGATACGCATAATTAATGAGCCGAGTTAAGCAAAGCGATCGACCGCGACTCCCCTAACGATCGAACTTGATTAGCTCGTTGCACCACTGGTCAATCTATGCCCCCGTTCCTCTGCTTTCGTCGAAAGATGGAATGGCTCAACCATCCGCAAAGCTCGTCAACGTTTCTAGCCACTTTCCACTTGTTAATCGACCGACCGCTTCGAGCCTGACCCACTTGCGACACGGTGCATTTCGCTGGACCCATTCGCAGACTTCCTCTATCGCGAATCGAACCTGTGCCAGGCATATTCAGATATCGAGACGCGTTTCGATCAAACTGAACTATCAGAAGCCATCGAGCCGAGAGACAACTATACGTACTGACAAACCATTTAGCGGCATTCATTCTAGATTCCTACGCGTCCATTATTTAAGCGTTCCATTTCGAGGGAAGCCTTTTTTCCTTTTCAATCGTCGAGGTCGCGACAGGCCGAGCAGCTTCTGCGTCGCATAAAAGTACTGTTGTTCGTAGAAAATTCCAACACGATTGTGTCAAGCCCGCAAACAAACTGTGCATCAGCTTGACACTAGACAGATCGCGGCCTACGTAAGGCTCGTTGGTGTTGGTGCTATTAACGGTAGTCGTCATCGTTCGCTGCAAAACGAACACGACACACAACCGTAGGGTCGACTCCTTAAAAGCGATTCAGAGTCAATTGTCGCGCAGAAAATATTCCCTTCGTTAGCTATCGACGTTTGCCTCGAAGGAAAGAAGCTTCTACTTCAGGGCACGTATCGGCGCGCGCGATACGATCTTTCCCGAGGAATGAATGAAGGAACGAAAGTGGAATAAATCGAAGGTTAGCTGCGAGTACGCGCGGGAGCGAGTCGACGAGTCGAAAGAAGCAGAAAAAAAGAAATGAGAAGAAATGAGAAGAAATGAGAAGAAACGAGCTGCAAGAGAATTGGGTCGTGGTCCTAGGGTTGCTTGAAAAACGAACAGGAAAGAAAGAATAAAAACACTGGGTTCCGTCAGCAAATGCATCGTCGTGATAGTGAAATAGGAAGAAATAAAGGCCGAACGACTAAAAACGGAGGCCCGAAATGCCGTTCATGTTCCCATCGCTATTTTCGTACGCCATACGCTTTCTGTTCCTGTGCTAGCCATTCCGCTCGTCGATTCGCCCGGTTTTTCACGGATTTTCGCCGAGCTCTTCTCCAACATCGAAAGGAATTGGGGAAAAAGAGACGAGCACAAGAGGAGAAATGAAATTTCCCCACTTACACGAGAAAAATAGATTACTGGGACAATTGGAAGTATCCTCGTGGTGGACAAGATCAATTAATTCAGCCTTAACTGACTGATTCAAATTTCCAAATTTTTAAATAATGAAATTTAAAAAATTGAACTAAAATTCGGTACCTGTCCGCTTGCAAAGAGGATTGCACTTGTTCGCACGCGTGTGCGTGAGAGGCTCCCTGCTTTCTCATGGATCTCCGATCGAGAAGCACGAATCGGTAACCTAGCGAGCGAAAGGTGTCGAGGGAAAAGAACCTGTTCGAATACGTTTCGTTACGTGCCCGCAGCACGGAGGTGGACGTAATACGTTACGCAATATCGATCAAATGAAACTCGAACGCGGCTATACGGTCATTGCAGTGGAATTAATGAATTGCTTTCCTCGGATCGCGTCGGTTGTAGCCCAGACGTTGCCGAAACCTGAATCGTTGCTCTGGGTAGCTCATCTATCTCTTCTTTGAGAGATTTCTTGCGAAACAAATCGTCAATCGAAGCTCATTTATTCAGCTGCGTCAAACAACTTGCGCGAGAAGGTTCAAAAAGAGCCATTTATTCTTCGCTTATCTTGTGCTCGTTTCACTTCTCAGAATCGATAATACGAATCACTAAGAGTTTACGAGATTGTTCGATAACAATAAAAAGTTTTGTAGGTAAGGCTGTATTAAATGAAAATAATTTAGTTCTGTTCTGGATGCATTGCACGGGACGTACACGTAACAGAGTGCAACAAGTGCAAGGACGAATATTTTCTGACACTAGGCAACCTTAATAAAAGATATTCCACGGAAAATCGGTGTATATCGAATTTCGAGCGAGCTGGGCGTGCACGCAGATACAGGAGCCAGTGAAATGAATTAACGACGTTGAAATTCTCGGTGCCGCAAAGGGGATTATAACGCGCGCGAATTAATAACGCGGCTGTTGTCGATGCAACGCGTCGCGACCAAATAATTAACGCCTGCTGACGCAAGCCTTGACTTCTTGTAACTTTTCACATTTATGCGCGATTAAACGAAATTACCCGTCGATTCAGGAGAACAAAGGAAAATCAGCCAACAGTGTGGCGATAGCTTTCGACAATTAACGTTCGCTTTGGCTGTTTCGAAACTGATAGAGCCGCATGGAGAACGTTTCGACTAAATTGGAGCAACCGGAAGATGCACCTGTAAAGGGCTCCTCCCTATTTTCTCTATCACGGTTTCTTCGTAGAATTAGTGGTACCGCGAACTTGGTTTAACTGGGTAAGAAACTGCTCGTTATTTTTAGGCCAAAGTAAACCGGCGAGGAATACTGTTGACCTGCTACGAAGATCAAGAACTCTCGTAGACGTTGAAGGACTGAAGAACACTCGTGGGATACCGACACCGTTTTCAGATTTTGCGACGAGATAAACTCCGAGTGGAGCAAAACAAATACAGTTTCCGAAAACGAGATTTCGTTTTCTTTTCTTCGCGGTAAGATCACGGTGCAACGAGACGCCACGAAGGCTCCGGAAATGCTTCAATTCTCTCAAAGCGAGACGCTGCCAGGGAACTTGCAATTCCCCGAAGTGCAGCCCTCTGGCTCCCACGTCCATTTCAGGGAAACAGCACGAGAAAAATCTCCTCGATGCTACAGATTACATAGTTGTATTCGATGAAGAGAGTTCAATTTGTTGTTTTTAATGAGCTTCTTTGCTGTGTAACCGCCTCGGAAGAAATTTCGTCGCACTTTCATCGGTTAACAGCCCCGTAAAACTCGCATAAACCTGACGGTAGTAAAACGAAAAATCAGAGACACCAGTCCGTGGGAAGAAGTCGCCAACTGTCCCGTTGGTGGACCAACAAGAGGATGTAACATATGCCTTACAGCCAACCAGCCGATCAGGAATGCAATTCGGCATGGCTTCGACTTGGTACAATGAGTAAAAGTCGGTGGATTGATTAATGAAGTTGATGATGGAAAATGAAAGTGGATTCCTGAGGCGAACCTGTTGACAATTTTACTGGAATCTTGGGGAAGCTTCTGATTTCAAATCTACGTTGGGAACAGTGTTCTAAAGTCTTCGAGATGGGTAGTTCCGATGAAATTAGCATTAGGAGCAAGCAGTCAGTCGATCTTCTGAGAAAAATCGAGCTGACCTTCGCTATTTTAAAAGTTGCTATGCTTTTTACATCGTCACAGATTCAAGATATTATTTATAGGCAATTGTTACTCTTCGTCGAATCGGATTTCCAGTAAACAGAGAAATTGATGGGTTGGTAAAGGCAATCGACGAAATAAACGTGAGCAATGTGGACATTGATGAAAATATGCATATTTTTTCTCGTATTGGGGAACAACTGAACGGAACTAGCGCGAAGAACCGCGGGGGAGGATAAAAATAACCATTGACTGGCGCTAACAATAGCGTTTATCGATATAGACCAGATTGAGATTCCCCATATATCAAAGTTGCCAAATACAGGTAAAAAGACAGGAAATTAAAACGAACGGGTTTTGATAAAGGAAAATGAATTTTCCTTCCTTTGTTCTTTTTAATTTTGCTCCGAAATGTATTTGAAATACGCTAAAGTAAGTATTTCACTTGAAAACAGGGTCGCCTCAGTATCTATATAATTTGAAATAGAGAATAAGAATGATAACGAAAATTGCAGTAAACGCGGTCCTCTATGGAACGATATGGAGATCATAAAATATATATTCAAGGCTCGTTTATCGAGTCACCGAGATTTTCCCAGCAGAGATCGTTATTGAAAACCCTTTTCGTGGAAGGAAACTCGTTATCTACCGTCTGGGCGAGCACGAGAAAGGGATGCACAGGATAGTTAAACGGAAGGAAAGGGGCATGTGCGCGGGTGGCTAACACCACCACTCGAAATCGAGTTGAACGATGCATAGCGGGGAGCACGGTGTGCGTGAGCGTCAGACTAATCAATAAGTTTCTCGACTGTCGACTAAACAATGTCTAGCACGCGGCTCGCCGTGGCTCTCAAAGAGATTTTCAGTGGGTTCCTCTCCCATCGACATCATCGCGACGAAAACGAGACGATAAATCGAGAGGCGCTATCGAATCTTCATATGTATGCTCTGCCGGGAAATTGAAATCGAACCTGTCGATCAAAACCACCCACGCAATTGTCTTCCGTATCTTTTCGACGAAATCTATTTCGGGAACAGAGAGATAACATCGGAGAAAATGATAAATTGGATGCGAAATTCGGTGCTGCGAAACACATTTCAAACCCCTCCACCACTTTCAAACTTTTACACGCGTCGTACTCTGTCAGAGATACACAGTTCTCCGGCGTAATAGAGAGTGTGTCCGAGAAAATGGAACATCCAGCGAGCGCGAAGCGTTTTTCCCACAGATATATCATGGCTTTGTATCGGCGTTCCTCTGGGCTGCGCGATCCCAGCCAACTTTTGCTGCGAACTTTTTCGGTCGGATGCAAAACGAGAGCCGCGACGGGCAGATTTGTATCGGACCGAAGGCCGAGCAGAGGTGGTATCGGTCAAGGTCAAGCAATCGATGCTGGAGATACTCGCGGTCCAAATGCTCGCGTTGGCAGCGGGCCCTGGCTCGCGAGCTACGCTCCTGCGAGAACCCTTTTTCTCCGAGCATCCTCGCGAGCCTCGTCGACCAGCCGCTCGAAACCCCTCTCGGTTTCTGTACACTCCCTGTACCGACCGATCTGCAACAGACACTGCGTTGTCTCCTCTGCCCCTCCCTCTTTTCGGTTAGTCTCGCAACTGTCCCACCGTCACAGCTCCAGCAAAAAGCAGCAAGTTAATTTGAAAAGGAATTTCGACTCTCCAAGGACGATCCGCGCCACGAGCTCGCTAGCAGTCGCGGGCGAAGGCAAAACGGCCAAGGTCGAACACTGGGTCGAGACTGAAAATCCCTCTGACCCTGTACAATTATTTGGCGTTGCACTTTGCCCAGCCGTCATTATATCCGTCTGACCATCGTTCCTCTGTTCCTACCCTGCCTGGCTCTCTGGGTTTAAACCAAATGAAAATTCCTATCGAAAGGTGGCTTTTGGCAGAACGATGCAAATGGATGTGTACATAATTGAAACGGTAGCTACCTTTTAGCCTTCTTTATTTCTATGGTTTTTAAGTTACCACGGGCTTCAAGATGGTTGCTTTTTATTTGGAACGTGGTGCCACTAAAGGGTTAAGTTGCTCAGGTTAAATAGGGCACCTTGTGTAAGCGTGGACAGTAGAAGTGTGGAAGAACAGGGCCGGGGCCGGGGATGCGCACAAAACATCCTAAAAAAAGAAACTGAAGTCAAAGAGGTGCAGTAGAAGAGAAAACCGCGTATTCGTGAGGCGAGGTTCATTTTCTGTCGCTTTGATCGCGAGTTTCGACCCAACAATGAGTCAGCAACCGACCACCAGGAAAAACTGGGGCTGTAGTTAAGACGAGAGCGTAAGAGACAAGACGATCACCCACCTCTCCACGCAGCAAATAAAATTTCACGAAGAAATTCGATAGAGTTCGATCGTGGAACCACGAACGCGTTGTAACGAGTCTAATGAATATTCAGGGCGTGTGAAGATCCTCAAGGGGAGCAACACTTTCCGGAAGCCTCGTTGCAACGACGAACGCGGCCGATATCCGAATTTGCACGCTTGTTTGCGCTCCAATTTTCCGAGCTCTCAGCATCGTCAAATTGCACAGCAAACGAATCGAAGCCCATTAACGAGAAAATCCTATCGACAGCTTTTACAACAGAGCAGCCTTTGGAGGATCTATCGAAGCCGCGAGAGAGGCAAAAGAAATTGCGATGTCCTATAAATCGAGGGCAATTGACCCAAAATGCTAGACGAATCGACATCATCATCCGTATATCGAGGCAATGGAATAAATGCTTTTAAATAGTCGTTGCGTGTCGTGGTTTTCAATTGCGAACGCGTGTTTTTTGGAAGAGTAAATAGGAAAAGACGACGTTGACCTCTTGCAACAGTAGCACGATGAATGTCCAGGCCCGCGAGCCAGGGAAAATTGGAAGAAAAGCTAAGGAGAACACAGAAGAAGGAGCGTTCTAGTCGAAGAGAAAAGAGAGGAGTAACCAGTTCTGCCTTGAAGCTTCTCGCGTCAGAGTACATATTTACTGCGCCCCACGCGGATTGCAATTGCAACGACGAAGAAGAGGTGGAAAGATTTTCATCTCTGTGAAAGGTAAACAAGTACCTGCGCCAAAGTATAACAAAATGACAATGCTACATTCTTTTTTCTTAAAAAATCTCTCATCGATCGCGATGAGTCTCAAGATGCGATTCACCTGTGGAGGCACGAGGGAAATTTCATTTTCGCGTAACGCGACAGCGTACCAATTATCCCAAGAATGAAGGAACCTTCGAACATTCTAATTCTAGCGCTTTTTTCCGCTGTTCGGGCCAGCTCAGAGGCGGCGGCAGCTTTTTTTTTCGTTCCTCATTCTCCAGATGCTCGACATCTTTCCTTCCATCGCTCGAATCCGGCTGTTTCACGAGTCTGCTATTTTTCCACGCGGAAGAGAGATTCCAGAAGCGTAGGGACGAGGCAGCATGCAGGCAGCGGTTGGCAGGCGCGAACTCGGATCGAGCAGGGCAGGAAAAACGATCCAAAAAGGATCGAGCCGGTTCGGGGCAACGGTTCTTCCTCCGAGAAGTCGTTCTTCGAGCTCGACGGATCGATCGAGGTCCACCGATGAAACGTCTTGGCAAGTTGGCCAGACGCGGCGGAGTCCGAATTCTCGCGCGTCGATCTGCTCGACGCCCTCGAGAAATGTGGGCTAACCGTGCCACTGGCCCACCCACGCCTTTTTCCCTCTCGTCGATGGAGCAGGTTCCGCGGAAAAGCTGAATGAAGAGGATCCAGAGAGCGCAGCCGCGAGCATCGAGGAATTTCGAACGATCGAGCGGCCCACCCACGCTCGACACTCCACCTTTCCCGACCGCCGCTACGCGCTCGCCTCGGACACGTGATTTCCTCGGGACGGTGTTGATCGCAACGATGGTTGCCATCATCATGATTAATGTCTCGGTCACGAGCGCACATTAGATAATTCGAGGATGGACGAGTTGTCTCCGAAAGCTGCGGTTTAATGAAGGCTGTATGGAGACTGGAGAGACCCCAGTCGATCTTGGCAATCGAAGTACGGGTGCTATCGATTTCTCCGTTTCGAGTTTCAGCGGCTGTGAAATCTATTAGCAATGGGCACGGTGATCGCGCAAAATTTCACCGACGCGCGTTGAAGTGTTCAGGAATCATGGGCCGATCTCTTCTGCCTTTCTTCTGCCTTTCTTCTGCCTTTCTTCTGCCTTTCTTCTGCCTTTCTTCTGCATTTCTTCTGCATTTCCGGCCTAACCGCATTGTAATCGATTCCACGCAGTGCTCTATCCTGTAGAAGCTCACGGTCAGGCTTCTTCGATTCCCGTTACCTACATAACTACGCCACTTTTCGGTTTTGTTCGAGCGGATCCTCGCAAAGTTGGAAACGTAGATATGAAATAAAAATTGCGCCCCGACTGCGATTCGCGAGATAATAGGACAGGCTATTGTCAGTTGCACGAGGCCTCTAGAATTCGTGTCGCGAGAAGGAACGAGGACGGTAAAAAACCCCGCGGAGTTTCGACCCAGCGTCTCTGTAATTTTCTTCTCGACTTTCGAACTGGTTTAACCGGAATTTCATAACTATCCTGGTCTCTTAGAAATTTCAGGTGCAGCTGGGCAACTGATCGGGCAAATTTTCACCGATACGCCCTAGTTTCTATCGTTACCCCTCTGTCGCAAAATTGTGGGATTTTGGAAGGCTGAAGGCTGAAGGCTGAAGGCTGACTCGGGACGAGCCACTAAAGCTTTGAAACACGTTCGAAGACCCCTCGACACGGGTCGGTAAAAATGACGGAAAGGTTCCCTCGTGCACGCGGCTCGCCCTCTCTCCATCCCTTCTCGGTGACAGAAGCAATGGCGGCGGGCATAATCGTTCTCGTGGATACGCGCAGAAATATTCCGTGGCTCGGGCCCCGGAGCGTTGTAATCGGGTGTTTCCTCATCACGGCGCATTGAAGCGGTGTCAGGTCCTCCGCTTCCATGCCCGGGACACGACACCGGACGACAGGACATTGTCCATTATCGTCGTGCCCTCTTCTCCGCGCCTTCGCTCCCTCCGCCTCTGCCTTCTCTTCTCGCGGAGCTCGTGCTGTTCACACGTTTCCCCCAGATTTCTTCTGGCCGAGGGATTCCACTCGGCTCCCCTCGTTTTCACGCCGTTCTGAGCTCCAGCTCCGCTCCGCTCCGCGCCGCGCCGCGCCGCGATTTTCGCGCGTCGCGAATCGGGACGGGAACGAATCAACGGACTTTCTACGCGCTATCGGCGGCCAAGAGAATCGCGTTTCTCTCTCGACGAGAGACGCTTCCCACTGTCGCTTTTCATACCCGAGATTCATACGAAAACGATCAGCCGAGATTCTGATTTCTAATTCGGTACTCCGCGGGCAACTTTCTTTTCCACGATCGTCCCATCCGCGTTTTCCCCACGCGGCGACATTTTCCATCGCCACACGTCCGACTCATTTGCATCTTAATGCGAAGCGACGACCACGCTGCGGGTTCTCGTGACCGAACGCCTTATTTCCACTTCCCTATTCGCTGTTCGTCGATCATTCCACGGAAGGTCATGGTTCAAGGCGGAGCGAACAGTTGCTGGGTTACCGCCGCTCAATTCCACCGTTAAATCGAAACGCTTATCTTCATCTGATTGCGCGCGCGCCCTTATTCGGGGATCACTCGCTGTCCAATTAATTTATTGCAACGCTGCACTGGGAGAATCCCCCTTGATCCTCGGCCGTCTTCCGACCTCGCCAGTGTTAATATCCCGAGGAGACCCTAGAACGCATTTGCGACGGGAATCGAGAAGGGTACGCGAGTCTTTAACGTCGAGAGAAATCTCGTAGAAACTTCAATCGTTCTCACTGGCATAGATCCGACCGAATCGTGTTTCCGCGGGACGACTGCGTGCACCTGACCGTTTTCGTGCGTGTGGAACTCTAATGAAATCGCCAAACGAGATTAGCGAAAAACTGATACCAGCGTATCGTATCATCTGTCTGTTCGAAGCAGGAGAAACCCACTGTTTAGTGAAAAGATTTCTAGCAGGGGCAATTAGAGGATAAAGCACCGTGAAAACAATTAAAGAGTAGACAGAAAATAATTCCATTCTAAATTAGGAACAACGCGCATCCCATAGTAGTGCCTTCAGGCAACACAATGCGCTGGAAAGTGTAGCAAAGACTTTCATTATTATTAGTATGGCAAAGATGCCTGAAGAGACCCTTGAACTAGCCATAGCTTTAGAACGAAGGAAGACGGTTCTTTTGGAGAAACCCCAAGCAACAGCTCGTTCTCCGCCTCTCCGTAACCCAGTTGCTCCTCCTCGAAGGCCCTTTCGCGAAGGTCGCGCGAAGGTCGCGCGAAGGTCGCGCGCATGCCACCCTTCCACGCGGGAAACTTTTGCGACAAGGTTTGCTCTAAGCGAGATCGGACGGGGGAAATTCAGCGGAAGGTCGAGCGGATCGATCGAACGGTCATCTGGAGCTGGAACGCGCTGGGAGGACCAGCCACGAGGAAATAACTAATTACCAACGACTGCTGTCTGATGATTAAACTTATCACCGCGAAAGAAACTCTCGGGGACGTCTAATTAAACGGGCAAAGAAGGGACAGAAGGCGACGCCTATGAGTTGGGATTGCGTCGGGAAAGGGCGGAGCTCGCGGAGGCTCGATATTCTCGCGACACGGAACCGGAAGGAGGGGTTCCATTCTCGGTGAAAAGCAAGGCGTCAGCGAATACCGATCGCGAAATAATAAAATCACCGTGGCGGCTAACGGGCGCCGTTCTGGCACCGATCCAGCCAACTTCCAGCGTTCCCTGCCTCGGTCCACCACGGACGAAGACGCTCCGAAAACTTCGACGAGAGAACAATATACCGCATACGTGACTCATTCTCTGGACTCCAGGCGATCTCGTTTGTCCGTGAAATCGCCGTCGCGCGTCCGTTTCGGTCGGTGCCAACACGGGATTATAGATGTGGACCGATTCGAGCCAGGGACACATTTTTCCTCGCCTCTCCTGCTCTAGACTGTGCTAATCATTTGCTCGTACAGTCTGCCCTTATCGCGCAATTCAACTATGACGTACGCCTCCTACCAGCTCTCTTCCTACTCGTTTCCTTGGCCGATGGGTTTCGTTGCTCGTAACTCAATAGCTGACCAACGCGGTAATGAGTTTCGAAGGAAAATACTGAGACGCGATACGGTATCACTGCTACCAGTATTTCAGTCGATCCTTTGCCCCACCTTCTGCCACTTCATTCTATTCCTAGAGTGTAATTAATCGGAAGCTACCGAGAAAAGAAAGGAACCTACGACCCCAGCGGGCAAACATTTATTCGAGTCCGCTCGTACACGTGTACCACGGGCCTGTTTCGTTCAAATGAATAAATAAAAGTAAAAGGCCATCTCCTTTAAGCCGAGCCACGTTCGTCCGAGTACGCTATATGATCGGAAATGGTTTACGAACCGTTGCTGGAATTTATGTCGCGTGCATCTCGCACACGTGCAGGGAACGTTATGTTCCATTGGCTGAAAGGTGCACGACGTTGTACATAACGTGGCGTAACGCAAATACCGAGGGCTTCGAACTTCGTGGAATACGTATTAAATAGTTAACGAGTACGGGAAGTGCAAGAAGACAAAGAATCAACTAAAATCGTCTTTGTCACCACGACCTGCTTGGCTGCACAATACATAGAGACAAAATATATACCTTTTTGGATGGAGTGTCGGAACTCTAGGAAACATTTCTTTCAACTGCAACCAAGCGCCGGCTACAATTTTTTTGCTGGCGAACGTGAGAAAAAACGTGGGAACCGACAAAAACCATTCGCATCATTCACGCGACTAATTCTTGCAGCGGAGTAACTAAATAATCTTTGGTACAAGGTTGTGAACAAGTTTCTTGCCCTCGGCGGACTTTCGCAAAGTAGAAAAAACTCGTGTTCTCACTTTTTTCTATATACCCGTGTCGCAGAGAGCGACAGCGCACACGTGTGCATGGAATAGAATGAAATAGAACGCGTATCGTCTGTGGATATCGATCAATCGCGAAGGGAGAATAGAACACAATCGAATCGTGTCTGCGAAGGAAGGAGAATCAACAGAGGAAACTATAATCCCATATTTAAGCGGTTCATCGAATTCCCTATTGTCACCGCCGCTGGTTTCCCTGTACTCCACATTGCATACAACTTTTAATTAGACTTAATGAGCAAGCTAAGACAAACGAACAGTTCAGTTAAACAAGCGACGTTTTGCATAAATTGTACTCGGAAAAAACAACGTCGTTGAATAATATACCGATTAGCTAACTGTTGCTTCGCAACACCTAATTAAACGTCAGCTGTTTGTTCATCGACACCTTTCAACACGATTAATAACTACATTTGATAGTTTCTTTCCATTGTTCTACTCCTGGCCCTTTCAGCTGCTGAAAACAACTAGACCAACGTTTAACCCAGACTATTCTTCGAAGAGTTGCAAATCCCTTTCCGCTGAAGAAGACAAAAGACACGGCACTGCAGATAAGTGGTTCCTCGTAAAAGCTTGGACGGACAACTAAGCAAGCTCGAGCTTCCTGGAAGTTTACCACGTTTCTCGGAACGACGAAGGAAAATTCGATTGCTCGGAGAGAACGTTTGGAAGGATCGCCTGGCTTCCAGGAATATTTCCGAATTTCCGGGTTACGGGGTTGCACGCGAAATGGAAAATATCTTGGAGCGCTATGGTTGGCACCCGATGCATAAATACTAAAAGCCTCCTCGTACCTCAGTCGAAGCTGTTTCCTCGTTTTTATCGGACTTCAGAGACTTGAGAAACACTTTACTGCGAAGACGACTGCTGTTTGTTGTCTGCTGTTTCGCATTCATAAAACAGTGATAAACTTCAAAGTTGTCTCGGTAAATGGACGAGCATTCCGTATAATCGAAGCTTCGTAGATTATGCCAGAAAGTTAAATGCACAGTTGAAAGAAGAGTGAGATGACTCATCACAGCTGGTAACGTTATATCAGAAGTTAAAATACAAATTACCGATTCGAGGGAAGCTCGTTCCGAGCTTTCGAAACGTTGAAGGAACTATTAATTTGCACGTTTGACGTGTTTCATTTCTAAGCATTTCACCGAACGTAAAATCCGCGTTGAAACGAGCATCACACGCATTTCCGACCACGAGCTTAATAATTCAACGAACGCGCAAGGTTCTCTGCGTCGAACTTGCTCTTAATTCAATGGCTAGTAAACGGTGCGCGCTAAATAAAAGCAGAATAGGATCCACTTAACAATTATCCAACTTTATTTCATCGTTGAGTACAGCCGCCTCCGACCCCCAATAAACAGAAGAAAGTTGCGCAAAATCTTTTCACGCTACTCGCTCCGAAAAAATGACGTATGAACTAATAGAGATAAATGCACTTCTGAGGAAAGCTAGCAATTACTAACCAAGAAGAAATGATCGCAGAGTTTCCGAAAAGTTTCGTTTCGAAAATCCCCAGATAATGAACAGTTAGCGGCGCAAGTGGCGTGGTTGAAAAAGTTAAGTTGTTACGAGCCGTGGAGGTGTATAGACACGCGATCAGCATTACGTAGCGAAAGGGAAAAAAATCAGCGCGCTAAATATACTACCGACGTCGTTCTTATTTCCGCGCGAGTACGTCCATCTCCCGAGGTCTATGAACGGCGTAAATAAATCAACGTCGCGAAACTTTTCTTTCCCTCGGTGGCGCGCGACAGCTGTTCGCGAAATGTTGGCGAAATGTTGGCGAAAGGCGAAACCATCAAGATCTCCTTAACTTTTCCAACCGAGTTTCGTTCGATCGCGATGAAACGAAAGTAAGCGCGAAGCAGCTGGGGCTCGTTCCGCGTACCTGGTCGAGTGGTCGACGAAAGAACCGCCGTCGAGGAGTCGGAGCTTCGCGAACAGCACCGCGTTCACGAACGGCACCGCGGTCAACTCCTCCAGGTCCACCTCCACCGAGAATTTGTACTTCTTCTTCTTCATCATGAAGGCCATTTCACTGAGACCGGGACACACTTCACTTTGATCGCGTTTCTCGTGCGATGGGCCACTTGCTGCTATCGGTGGCCGTCGTTAAGCTCCAGCTTCGATCAGGCACACGACGCGCGTCAAATTATCAAACGGAATTATCGCGAACCGTCCACTAGCTTCTACCGAAATATTTCCTCTGTGCTGGCACGAGTCAGTCCCAAGACTTCCTTACTCCGATGGCTTTTCGTTTCTCCCTTCCCTCTGATGGGTCGTCGAGGGACGATTCACGAGCCCTGACGAGTCGAGCTCTACGAGCTGGCCGATCTCGAGCGACAGAATTGAATGCTTGCAGCCCCCAGACCAGATCTCCGTCGAAGCCTCGTCGACATCGTTCCTTCGTGATCTTCTTCCAGCTCACAGATGGCAATTACCCTCGCACGCCATCCTCGTCGTCGAAACTGCAAATTAAAGCGATGTTCCGATTACAAAAACTGGCGAACCTCGGACATTTACGTGTTTAATAACATTTCCGTGATAGACCGAGGGTAACCGATGCATAGACTTCCATTAGAGGAATAGAAAAACAGAGACAATCAATCTGCGCGTGCTACGCGTCCCTACTGCGGTCGATGGATGAAAAAAATTGCAGTAGGACGCACCGAGTCGATAACGCGAACGGTGGCTCTTGAAAATGCTAATTACTGCTGGAAATGCGAGTAGGCTAACGAAAACGAACGCTCTCTTCCTGGAATCGAGTTTCAGGCTGTCGAAGTAAATGACCATAGCTACTTACACGACCACTCGACGAACAAATTATTAACGACTCTCAGTCGCTCTTTCACCAATCTCTCGATCATTGATCCATAAAATGTTACCTAGTGTGCGACAGGTGAAAATAGAGTTGAAACTGTACAAGTGCTGAGTAAAGAGAAACAAGATCGTAAAGAGAGTCTTCTGTAGTAGATTCTTCGAAAACCAGAGCAGAGGAATAAATTAAACTCGATCTACCGAAATTAATCCGGAGCTCAAACAGTTGTGTAACCTTGAACGAGCTGAAAACGCAAACGTCGCACGAGATATCTCCAAAGAGGAGGATTGCACTATTACGTTCGAGTATTTAAAAGTAGGGTACATTTATACTGCTCCCAGAGAAGGAGCAGGGATTTTCATTTAGGAAGATAAGATAAAAATTCTAACCATCACTTTCTTCCTTCTATTGTAATACTGTAATCCCTTCTTTTCACGAAATAGATAAACTCGTACGTCAACCTTTCCAATGACTAAAGTTGAAACTTTTTGCAATCAAGATAATACACCGTTCGTTTATCGCTGAGTCATATCGATAACATCAATGAAAAAGATTTTCGATTATTCTCGAATAACACCAAAATGAGTGATTGCCTGTCACCTTCGTTTCCAAATAATCTCTTTTTCCGGTTTTGCAATCGAAAACATTGGGTGTAAAATAAACGAAGAAAAACAGTCGCGAAATACTCGATTCCATTACTGATTCGTCGAATAGTACTTGTTCAACTCGATCAATGAGGCGAATGAAGAAAAAGTAACAAGCAAGAAGTTTTTTAAGTCGATTCTTCTTCAATCGGATTATAGAATTGTGCAAATGTTTCATCTTCGAATGAAATGTGTAACCTTATCCAGATAGTGCTGGACTTACTTTTCTTTCACCTGCTCGATGAAACTCTTACATTTTCACAAACTGACCGTCACGTGTCTGTCCACTCGGCTATACAAGGTGAACAGAGAAACACTGAGCTACAGAAACACAGAAGATACAGAGAGTATGCTCTCGAAAGCACTTGAATAGAAAAAAGAATAAAAGGACGAAAGGTGCGTTTGTTCGACGCTTCCAACGCAACGTGTGAGGTTTCGCGAATAACCTATCACGAAAAATCACGAATCGATGCCACGAGATTTCGGGGTTATTTCGGGCCTAGGCCGAGAAGGAACGTGGCCGGCTAGAAATGACGCGTGAATAATCGCGATGACATTTTCCACCTGACATTGAGCTTTTCTAAAGATAAAATTACTCACGCGGTTTTCAACGCGAACGATACAGTGTTCCTAATTGGTTCGTGTAATCTCTGTCACAAATTCGGAGGGGCACTAATTTTCAAACTAGTAGATAGAAAAAATTCCGTTGACGATACGTTAAGACTCGAACCGTAACTTCGAGGCGAACTTTATCAGCGTGAAATAAAACAACGAACGCGTATCGCGTACTCACGTCGCAATAGAGTACCTACACCTACTTTTACTCTTTTCTAACGCGAAACTGAAACAACAGCCGAAGCAACGCGTCACGTAACGTCAGAACGCTTCTCGATGGTTTCGCGAGTTCTAAAAGGCGCATCGAGAGAACGAAACGCCAAACGCCGCGAGGGCCGAGAAACGGTTCGAGAGGAAGCGATACGATGCTCCACAGAAATACAAAACTATCGTCTCATGATGGCAGGTGCAGGACAATTTCCGCTCTTGACTTTATAACCTCTCCTCTCGCCTCTGCGTTGACGTTTCGTGCCAGCGTACATCCCACGAATCTGTCACGTTTCACTACGAAAACACAAGCCCGAGCTGGCCGAGTTTCACTGCCGCCAGGATCGCGACGAGTCGCGAGATTATTAATGACGAGGGATACGCGACGCCTGCCTCCGAAAAAGATGCAAAGAAAAAAGTCGTGCTCTCTCAATGGTACTCACTCGTCTTCGACTTTGTCTCAGGTGCCGTAGATGCTAGCCGATCTCGCACACTCTCACACTTTTCATGATCACACGCTCACCCCCCCCGTCGGGAAACACGAATTTCTAATGAGTCTCGATGCGAGAACCCGAAAATTTTAGCGGACACAGGAAAAAAACTTCCCCTGGAATCGACGGAACGGAGGTCGTCTGTGAACTGACGCGTTTCGACTCTCGTTCGCTAGCCACTGTCGCGACGCCACCTGTCGACGACTTCCTCAACTATCTTCGGGCAAGGATCCTATTGGTCGAGGAATCGGTGCGCCATGGACGAGACGCCCTTGCTGATTGGTCGATCGCGAGCCGAAAACAACTACTAGCGCGCATCTACGTTTTCTATCGCTAACGCCGAACGACTTCCGCTTTTTCGACACAACTCGTTTCGATTGAAATGGAGAAATCTATTGAGAAACGAATATACGCCTATCATGATTGTTCGTCGTGCGAAATATGACTATGAAATTTCAGATTTTGTATGTAACATTGCAGATAATATGCTGACATTGACTATGTTTCAATTTACGTCTACTTTACCGACGAAAATTCCTAACAAAATCTCGAATTCAAATTTACTATTGGAGTATATTCATTAAGTATTTTAATTAATTATTTAAGTAACTTTCGATGTCTTTTTAAAGAAGATCTCTGTTATTTGAATGCAATATAGAAAATAAATAAATGCAGCTTACATCTCTCAGTTGATAAATCGAACTCCTGGATGGATTATTGCAATCTGATATTCTCTTCTAGCACCTATTTTAAATGGAGGATTATTTTTGCTGTCTATCTTCTCCATTTTACTGTTCCTCTTCTTCTGTACGATTTTCTTGCACCATCGTGAAAACGTTTATCGTTGCCTTCTTTTCTTCCTGCTATTACTATAGTTTCCTCGACGTCTATTCCTTCTATCGACACATTATATTCGCATGCGTCGCGTCGATGACGACCCAGTTTCTAAATAAATCTAGAATAGAAACGAAAGAGTGAAACGTAAAAGTTGATTCGAAGTTGTTGCGCGCTCCTGACAGCTTCGTTCGTAATTGGTCGTTGCGAGGCAGACTTCCGGGACCTTAGTGCTCGAATGGCCGACAACAGCAAAGTTGTCTTTTCTGTCAAACGGAATTACATCGACGAGCAGGGGAATCATGTGAACGTTTGCCAAGCTTGATCGAGAGAGAAACCGTATGAACGTGTGGGCAGATCGATGCGAAGATCGAGGAATCGGGGTGTGTCCGTGTCTTTAATGAACGATAACGCGAGAAGAGGCACCGGTGTCCCCGCAATTTTTCGATCTAGCGAGAGGGTAATCCCTGTTCTTTGCTGGGGGTGGCGACTAGCGGCGAGAGAATAAAAAGAAAAGTGTACGGCGCACGCACAGGGGAAACCGGAGGGGAACGATTCTCGGTTTGCTCGAGAATGATAATCAGATGATTAACAACCGAAACGTTCCACTGACAATTCGACGTTATGAATTCGAGTTAGTGTGCCTTCTGACGATGTCGTGTCAAACTTTGGCACGCGCGGAGCATGTTTTGCTTTACGCCAGCGAGCCAGTGAATTCATTTTGCTCGTGCCCGAACGAATTCTGCCCGATGAATAATTAATGGTTACACGCTCGGTTATTTAGGAAGTCTCGTCGATGGTTGACATTTTTTTTCATTTACTTTTTTTTTTCCACCAAATGGTATTCTTAGGATACTAAAAATAAACGATTGTTATATTACACGCGGGAGATATAGCGAGTAAAGTGCAATCACTCGTGAAAAGCACATTCCTCTTTTCATTTCATCTCATTCCATAAATAGAATGCAAATATTGTCTATGCCTTTGCCAGTTCTACTGAAGTGCAATTCATTTTCTCTCTAGATTTATTACAATGTCATGTGTAATATTGATCAGACACTTATTTCTCCACATTTTTTGTTACTTGACCCTTATTGTCACTATTTGCCATTTGTAAGAACCATCAAGTTTTATGTACATTGTCTGTCTCCATTGTTTGTTGCAAAAGGATAATAATTCTGTGTATTATGTTATAGACATAGTTATGGAGGATAGTATGAGTGTAAAATCAATGGAATCAGTGGCGACAAGTGATGAATATGAGTTTATAAATGACAGAGGCAACGGAAAACAACAGCAAGTTTTGCTTGAACTTCCAATGTTGAAAATTGCTAATAACGGTAATCTGGAGGATCTTCAAAACAATCTTCGTGAGGTTTGTATTGTTGCATTATGTGTGTAAAGATCGACGATTCACTGATTGATTCTGACTGATCAAATCATAGGTATTAACAGAGGACTCAAAAATGGAAAGTAATGATTATAAAATTGTAAGCAGTGTACATCAAACTCAACCAAAAATGAAAAAAGTAGGACATAGTAAATTCTATGATGTAAGTTCTTGTATGGTTACATCGGAAAAGCAAGATGTTATGAAGCCAGAAGATTATATCGATGAAGGTACAAATGATAGTTGCATTCCTCATTTAAATAACTATTTAAGGAAGATAAACACATGAGAAATTGCTTATATTTTAGAAATAAATTCCCTAGCCCACGTCCAACAAGAGTGTACTATTTTTAATGGTGTTACTTACTTGGGGTCAGCCACAATAAATGCACCAAAATCAGAGTGTGAGATACAACGTAACATGAATATATTAAATCCAGAACAGTCTCTTAATTTAGGAATCAAAGTATCTGTTTCTGTACCTAGCAGTTCTCAAGGTTCTGTTGTGTATGTATATTTACAAGGAGTCTGTATGAAGTACTGTATTTTATAGTATAGTACATATCATTATTTTATATAATGCAGATTATATGATGCTGCAACACAACAACCAATTGCATATTATGAAGTGCAACGTATATTATTTTATGCACGTGGTGAAAGTACTGGACCATGTGCTGCATGTTTTGCTTTCACATGGTCTCATGGGGACACATTGGAATCTGCCATTTATCAGTGTCATGTTTTTCGGTGTGACATACCAGAAGCAGTATGTTTATACATTTTCTATGCAATAACTTTAAAATCTAATTAAGATTTAAAAACGTTTCTATTCATTATAGGTAGGACAAGTTTCTGCTTGTTTTTCCAAAGCATTTCACAGAATACCACGATCAATGACTAGTTCCTTGACAGGAAGTGATTTCAATGGCTTTAATATTGGAAGTGAGAAAACCAATTCACGAGTATTTATTTTTGAAGTAACAATGGAAATAAAAGAAGAGGATGGAAAGGGAAGCTTTGGTACAGTTCCTAAGGATAGAAATTGTTTCAAGCTCAGAAGTAATGTATTTAAGCAAGTATGCTTAAGTATTCAGCAAGTATCCAGCAAAGAAGGAGGAATAACACTAGAAGTTGAAAGGTGCTTTGGAGTTCTTGTCAGTCCTGGTCGCAATGTAAAACATAGCGATATGCGGTTACTCGAAATGGTAATATATTTGTTCTATTGATGTAATGTTATTTTTGCGGTTAAAATAATGAGAAATACTGTTTTTAGCAAGTTGACAGTGGTCCAATAATACAAGATAAACAGTGTTATAATATATGTGGACACTGGGATCCCGCAGATCCTGCTTTGGAAACTCTTAATATAGAAACTCCTAGAGAAGGGAAGATCTTCATGACAGTTGCTGTTGATCTAGTAATACGTGGTATTCGAGAACCTGTTAGATTTATAATAGAGACATCAGTTAAAGTATTCCCACAAAATGAACGATTCTGGTACTTTAATAAACGAAACCTTGTACAACAATTTTACCTCAATTCAAAAGAAGTAAGACATTTAAAAAGCGAATAATCTTTTATTAATCTAAGTAATATAAAATTTGTATACTTAAGGGATTATCTTTTAGATAATATCGGGAGATGGATCCGAAGTTCACTATGAAGTACAGAGTATAGAAACTTCCGGAGAATTAGACAGAAACCGATTAAATCTTGCTCTTAATTTGGCATCATTGATTCGGTCGCCATCTCCAACTAGCATTGGCACACTTACGCCCAAAGAAGAAATAGATTCGGGTAAATAATGAACCTTCAAATTGCTTACATTTATTAACAAATAGATAACATTGCAGTTTGTTAATACCTTTGTATCAAAATATAGATGGAGATGAACCGATGTTAAGTGGTACAGGCGAAGTATCAAAGGATTGTTCAGCAGGTGAATTAGCAAGTTGGGCAGAGGTTTTAGATAGTTGGCAAGTCAACGAACAACGTCCGAAACTTCTTATAAAACTTACAAAGCAAGGTATTCCGGAAGCTCTACGTGGCGAAGTATGGCAACGTTTAAGTAATTGTGATAATTCACAAGAAATGATGGATAGGTATAAAACGTTAATTACTAAGGTAAGTTGAAAGTTATTATATGAGTAAGTAGCATTAATATTTATGATAACTATGTTATGACATATTTATAGGAGAGCAGTTGTGAAAGTGTTATTTTAAGAGACATTAACAGAACATTTCCTGCCCACGATTTTTTCAAAGAAACTGGTGGTTTGGGACAAGACTCGCTGTATAGGATAAGCAAAGCGTACGCAGTATATGACGAAGAAGTCGGATATTGTCAGGGACTTAGTTTTTTAGTTGCTAGTTTATTGCTTCACGTAAGTAATTGTTATCCCATTTGTTACCTTTGCAAGGGATACACTTGCAGCTGTAATAGCGATTGATTTAGGGTGTTTAATGACAAGAAAAATGTTAGGTATTTTTTGTAGATGCCGGAAGAACAAGCATTTTGTGTTTTGGTAAAATTGATGTACGATTACGGTCTAAGAGATTTGTACAAGGACAGATTTGACAATCTTCACATGCGATTTTATCAGCTCAATCGATTAATTGAGGTCAGTTATACAGTTCTTATCCTGTGGGAAATATTTATGCGTAATAAATTATTCATAATTACTATCGACCTTCTAGGATCAACTGCCAGAACTTTACAAACATTTTTGTGATCGTGGCGTGGAAACACACATGTTTGCTGCACAATGGTTTTTAACTTTATTTACAGCCAGATTTCCACTTTATCTTGTTTTTCATATCCTAGATGTGTTTCTTTTACAAGGGCTGGATACATTGTTTCAAGTTGCTCTAGCTCTGTTAATGGTAAGACTTCTTCCTTTAAGTTTCATGTTGCTTTTTTGAAATCTGTTATGACAGCAAGGTATGACGTTTTTAGCTATGCAAAAAAGAACTTCTTCAATTGGATTTTGAAAGTATATTAAAATACTTTCGCGTGCACTTGCCAAAACGTTGCCGAAACGAAGAAGTTTCACGGTGTGTTATGAAGTTAGCCTGCTCAGTTACGTTAAAGAAATTAAAGAAGTACGAAGCAGAATTTATGGCGTTGAAAGGTAACTTCATATTTTATGTCTGAATCATACACACACGCGCGCGCGCGCGCACACGCACACGCACACGCACACGCACACGCACACATATAGATATAGAGGCATACTACTGTTTGATGTCACAGTGTACTTGATAAATCCTTTTATACCACTGGAAAATGGTATTGTTTATGTGCATGTGCAGTCTGCATAAGATCGAGGAAGCATTATTTGTTTTTGTGTTAAAGTTTATTCTATTTTTGTTAGCTATACACCAAATGACTAAATATATTATTTTACTAGTTTCGTCTACTAAAGAAAAAAGAGCAACTGTTTATTGTTGTTTGAATGACGAGAAGAAAGAGTACATTATATTAATGTCGATAATACGATGCTAGTTTTTGTTACATAACTTATGTACATATACATAACATAACTCGATGCTTATGTGCCAAAGTATAAAATGCCAGTCTAGTCTCTAAAAGAAAATGTTATAAAGTTAATCTTCAGAATAATTATTCGATATTACAGTGCATTTCAGTTTGTTCTCTGTTACTGAGAAGTAATTTATTAGAGAAAATAAGTGGTGGTTGATTGTTATTCAATTCTTACCACAATGTAAAGCCTAAGAATTGTATAACAAAATGTAGTTTATTTAAAAAGCAAAAAGAAATATATGTAGGCATCAGTGTATACTGATTAGTATACTGAAAGATATTTTTTCTACGTAATATTTCCACTCGATCTCGTGCAACGTCTATTTCTTAGGATGCATTGTTAGAGTCAGTGGTGGCCGTAATTTGTGCATATGCACTGATAAAGCGAGAATTCAGTGATAAATGTGCACGAGCATGAGATTTCAGTCAGTTGACGGATCATGAATTATATGCAATATCTCTGTAACGTAACTGTATTGGTATGTTTACCAATGTAGAAGATTCTATAAACTGACTGAATGCTCATCGTAATTGTAATTTATACGGATGCTCTCTGTGTAGGATAGATCACACGCATTTTTTGTTAATTGGTTGTGTTACGCTTAATGCGGGTTATTTTTCACAAATGCTAATGGAGCGAAGGTATTATAGTACAACTTTTTGTCGTAAACAGAAAGTGTTTTGTTCTCTTCATTAAACTATTTATTTTATAATATTTGTAAATTTCTACAATCTTATGTTGTCTGTACGTAATAAATTTTTTTCATGCTTACTCAGCAGTACTGCTTTGTATGTATTCTGACAGAAAATTATTTATTATTTCTTATTGAAAATAAATTGTCCATTTAGAATACTGTTTTCCAGTTTTGTCTGTACCTGCACATCCTGTTCCCCTTGATTTCTTTGGTTTCACTCCTTTGCTTCAATTGGTAATGCATGCAATAATGGTAGCAATGTAAAAATTTATATGCTTTGTAGCTATGATTTTACTAACTACTAACTATCCTCTAAAAATTGCCATAATTGGAAATTAATATTTCTATTGTATGGGGATAAGTATTAAAAACGTATCCGTACATAAAGATGATCTTATCGATTTTTCGAATTAAAATAGTAGATAAAAATAAAGTAAACAGTGTAAGCATCGCACACTTTTACTTACACAATTTGAGCGCATTCAAATTTTGTTTATCAACGCTATTATCTATACATTTACGACCTATATGCAGGTAACAAATGTATGTAGTTAACAGCTGTGCCAGCAGTTTAAAATTGATCATGGTATGTTCTACAGAGAGAATGTGTGGGTCATTGGTATCTGCTTTTGTAAGATATCGTCTGTCCGCCAGTAACGTCAAAGCCATACGCTTTTTAACATTTCCTTGTTGGAATAATGAATCATATTGTAACAGTTCCGATAAAGAGTAAGATTAGACGAACAAAATTGCTACAGAATAACATTATAAATATATTTTTTAACGATGAAGATACAAATGCATTGTGTTTTATTTTGACTACTTGTTACGTCGCACATTAGTGAATACTACCATTTAATTTTTGATATATGTGTTTGTTGTATAGAGGCTCAAGAGAACGCTGATGAGTATAGCAATGAAGTAGAGCAACTACGTGGCACAGTGGCCAGGAATGAGGAGGAGAAACAAAGACTAGAAGCTGAGCTGGCTCAGGTTAAAGAAATGCTGCAACGAGAAGTAGCGAGGGCGGATGCAGAGAGTAGACGTAGCAATGTTATTATTGCTGAATATAAACAAGTAAATATACAAAACTGGCTTTGTATACGAATGGAATATTGCAAGACTGTATGTAATACTTGTTTTAGATCTGTCAACGTTTGGAAGATGATTACAATGCTGCAAAGACAACTCTCAGTGAATTACGAGTAAGCATTGTCCGAATTTCTACCGAATTTATATACGAAATTTTTACTAATAAATCACATCTTATAGTCTAAGGTTTCGAAATGCGAAAAATGTGGAAGTTGCTTAATGGAGTCGTCCAACATATTAGCAGACATTTCACATCCTTTGGAAAATCGAATAGACCCTATGCTGCACAGAGTACAAGAGAGAGTACGAGAACTGGAATTAGAATTAGCTCAAACGAAGCTAGCTCACGTGGAGGCAGAATGCAGAAATCAAGTAACTATGTTCAATCTATCGCTTGCGTGTTTTTTTGATACTAGAGTTAACAACCTAATTTATTTAGGACTTGACGCACCAGTTGCACGCAACTGCTTCTGAACTTCAAGCGGCAAGAAACAGTTGGCCATGGCTCAGCAAAACGCTGTCAAGCATAAAGGAGGCGGCGAATAAGAGGGAGGTGATGCCTCCTTCTCTAATGAAGGATCTGAGACGAGACAGCGCACCAGGAGGCGAAATGCATCATTTAATACATTCCCGTAGCCGCGATACTCGTGACAATCTCAAAGAGGTTGTGTGATGCAGTAAGTATCTCCATTGAAGAGCACCTGCGTATGAAATGTTCCCGTTAATGGTACTCAGTGTTTTCTTTGCAACTAACTGATGAAACAATATGTATCAACAACACGATTTGCAAAATATTGAGAGTCCTCTTTCTTCCAGTTATATTTTGCAGCGATTATGTACTAGGGAAACACTGTACTAGTAACGCTAACATCTTGTACGTAGTTCAGGGACGAAAAACAGACAAAATAATATCAAATATAAAATGAAATTACTGTAAGCAGGCAGAGAAAAAGAAAATTGATATTTTATGAGAAGGAAATCCACTTTAAAGAAAAAACCGAATACACAATGAACGTCCATAATAACACGTAGTATTGTACTCGGTCTGTTAAGGACACGTACTCGGTATATTTTTAATTAGATGTTCCTCACGCGCTATTAGCGAGGGCAGCTTTACTCCACGACGCTGATATTCGACTTTGAGATATGTTCTTATTGGAACTTTATTTCTCGATTATACTCATTTTGTACTTGGATTTTGTCACGTAAATTGTCGTTATTGTTTAAAATTTGTTTCTTTTCGTGCTGTAGCGAAACGTTTCACGCGATATTAGTGAGTCCTGTTATTAATCAATGGTCTTAATTAAAACATAGAATGCGTTTTACGTGTAACACAGAAGCATTAGCCGTTAGTAATAAGTATGCTACTAAGTTTTGTATGAAACTAGTCTAAGAGGCAAATGATACATAGAGGCGCTATAGAATCCTATTGTATATATACGAAACCTCGGACAAACTAACAAATATGACATACTGCAGAAAATCGGAAACGACATGATTCTGATTAATCCACGAGCGTCTGCAGTTTCGTTTACTTTTTGTACTAATTCATTACGGCAACATTCCAAAAATAACGCGAGTACGTTTTTCTATTCGAACATGTATTTTATTTCAAGCGAGCCGTCACAATGTTGCATTAATGATCACTCATCAAGAGATATTTATTATGATAATTAACGTACGCGCCTTCAACTCTCAAAATTGTCATGAAAAACATTTCGCGTTCTTCACCTTTTAAAAAATAATATTTTCGTTCTTCCGCAGCAAAAGGACGAGGCAATGACAACTTAACATAAGATGTGCTATCGTTTTTTGCAGTATATTGCAAATGTAGTATATATTCCTTCTCATTTATTCGTTTTTTCAAAGGGTTCAATCATGCAACTTCGTGATTTGTCAGCATATTTAATAGCCATTCGCGCTTCGTTTTCACAGAGTCTGCACAAGCCAGACATAAGGCCATAAATTACGTTAAGGCACTAATTGAAATCAACATCCGATGAACATTCCGTTACTCAAAGAACACGAAATGCGTAACAATTACACGTTTTAAGAACATTTAAAAGTATACCTTAGATCATGAACTAGTTTCATAATTAGTGCCATTATCTGTTCGACAAAACTGAGTGTTAATTTGTTTTATAAAACTGCTGACACTGTAAAAATCGCAGTTTCGACAGTTAAATGTCGTGCCATTATCTTTCCTCGGAAGAAATTGGTAACGATAGTATTTCATTTCCTTTCTTTTTAAAGTAATTTAATTGGATTATTTTTTACTAAAGTCATATTTACCGAATAATATATATACATACATACAAGATCGAAGACGAAGTTTATGATCACACTAGAAACTCGTACAATAGTTAAGAAAATAATAGTCCTACATCTTATGCAAAATGGAAAATTTACTTTCTGTAAATATTAAAAGAACAAAACAATATTCTATATGGATAAACTACTAACAGATCATGTAAAGATTTTAGAAGTACTAAGTATATATCGCTGTACACCTTGTAATGTCATTCCACAATTACTGAAATAAAGAAGGATATCATATCTGGCAAGTGTTCTGCTAAAATATTATTAAGGTCGAGAATACACCAAACCATTCGTTTGGAAGATACATTTTATTTGTATTTATTTGTCCAAAATCGCGATATCGTGAAAATGGAACGATATGCAGTTTCAGTCTTAGAGAGATTTTTTAATCGTCATAAAACAACGCAACATTCTATTAAATCAATAAATAAGGGAGCGAGCAAACAAATTATAACATATCGATACTTTCGCAATACTATAATAAAAATAACACAGTGCATTACGAATATTACAATACTTAACAAGAGACATGAGGAGAAAAGTCTTGAAAATCGTAAGAAAATATATGTATATATATCCTTTCTCAAAAATCGACACCTTAATGACTCGAGCGCTAACAAGCGAATCCTTTATCGGTAGTGTACAACCTCGCAATCATTAGTATTGGTAATGAAGCACTGCTTTACATCTATCGAAGACACTAACTTGTCAATTAATGTTATACAAAAACGAGTTTAACAAGAAAAGTATAGCGTAAAAAAATAATTAATTTTTCCCGGAAAATTAAAAAACAATCCCCTTCTCAACAACTCGTTGAACGTTGTTTAAAATATTCATAATACTATAATATGCTAGAAATAACTTATTCAAAAAAAACATGAAATATTCATTAATTGCAATTAATAATTATAATAATTATTAATAACAGTAAGAATGTAAAGGAAAAAATAAATATCTAGAAAATTTTACCTTCTCACTTTTACCCGCAGATACTTGTAAACATGTTAGAGGATATGTGGAATCATTTAAATAATTTCAACAGTATCACGTGCCACCAGCAGTCCATTGATCACTTCCGTTATCACTGTTCCCAGCATTTTCGTTGATATCACTATTGTCGTCGTCTCTCATCTCATTGTTCTCTAAATCGCTGTCGTCCTCAGAACTACTATTAAAACCTTCATCCTGTTCCATATTTATATGCCTAGCGTTGTCCCCTAATTGCAACACAAACAAATATTCATAGTAAATGTACCAAAGTCTCACTTATACAGCTATTACATTAATGTATCATACAGTCTCTACTTCTATACTAAATGTATGGAAATACCTGCAGCTCTATCTGGAAATCTCAATTCTCTGTTATCTCGAATTTGCATTTCAACATCTATTGGATTGGCCATGTCAAGTATTCTTAGCAGCCACATAGGAAAATCGTTCTCCAGTGCATATATATCATTTTCGTTCTCAAGATCATTTTCAAGTACATCGATTAGAGGTTGCAAGTCTTCTAATTCGTGTACTTCCGCTGCCATCATGTTGTTACCCTCACCATCTCTATTATTATTCGCAAGATCACCATTTTCAACTTCAACAGGCTCAAGTAATCCAACTCTGGGTGCTTCTGCTATGCTCGGTGGCTCTGAATCGGATATGTGATCTTGTGCTATACTGGACAAGTCATATTCTGGCGTTATGTCTTGAGCAGAAGCAGAGTTTGGATATCCAGAATCCATCACCTCTGGGGACCAACTGTTTGGAGGCGTTTCCACAGCTTCTTCTGGCGAAGAGGGTTTTGCCTCGATACTATCAACTACTTGTACAGGATTTGGGTTTGCATCTTTGCAGCTACCTTGCTGTTCGTTTTTTAATACTGATGTAGATTGAACCTCATACGAGCTAGATACGAGAGACGTACTATCTAAATTACTAACATCTTTGGCATTGTTGCAAGAAGTTTTGGTATTATCTATGTTCTTGTGTACATCCTTTTGTAACTTAAAGTGTATTTCAGTCTTTTTTTCGTCCTTTTCATGAACGAAATCAGTAGTATCACAATTCATTGACTCCACACTCTGCTTTTCCTTATCGATTAATGTCAAATTCTCACCTTTATCGGTGAGCGTATCGTCGTTGGAATTATTTGTTGAATCTGTACCAATTTCTATACATTTTTCATGTGAAAAATCTTCAATTTCCTTTATCGCGCTACAGCCAATAGTTGATGCGATATGAGCATTACAATCGTTACTACTTCCTAAAGAATTATTGCTACCAGGTTTTCTTACTTGAAATTGACGTATTGTGCTTAACGAGTTTCTGCTACGATCAAGGGATTTTCGCTTGCCAACCGTAGTATTCGCTTTCGTATTCACTTTTGGCGAACTGGTAAATTGTGGCTGATTATCTCCTGTAGAATTACTAGCGAAAGATACACTACTATTTAACTTTGGTTTTTGATTCTCTCTTGATACATTATTATCCTGCGCTTTGTTGCGTTTTACATTCGCGTCGGTACCATTATTTAAACGTTCAAAGTCCGAATCTTCGCTTTCTTCGTACGACGTGTTTAAGTATATACTACGCAAACTATCACAATTATTATATTCGTGTTTTGGCGATAACTCTTTGGATGTACTCTCTTCTAATGTACCTTCTTGCCTAAACGAATTGTTTAAGGTCCAACAAGCGCTCATACTTTGATTGCACATACTGTCGTCGTTTAAGTGTTTATCCATTCGAACAGCTTGTAGAAGATACGGTTCAGGTGAAGTGGACGCGCGTGAAGTAGACACATATTCTTGGAAATTTAAATCTTGTGGATTCGAAGAAGGTACCAAATCCAAAGATGAATTTTCTGTTATATCACCCAATTTTAAATTAAAAAATGAATCAGTGGATACCGCTGATTCATTTAAAACAGAGGGAGTATTACCTTCGAAAGAACCATCGAGATCATCTATGCTCATATGATCAACGTTACTCGCAAGCAAGGGTTTCTCATCTGGGTTTTCCCTGATGCTGCTTTCAGTACATTCTTCTGAGACTTCGGTGTTTCTTGGCGTCTCCGATTTGCTATTAAATAAAGCGTATTCTCCATCGAAAAGAAATGTATTGTCTTCTACAACAGAATTATTTTGCGGAATAATAATGCTTGGCTCCTCATCCCAGTTTTCACTGTCCCAATTGTTCGAATAAGACTCTTCTTCCAAAAACCTGGAGCCTGGTGGTGGACCAGGATCTCTGTTCCAGTCGTCTTCTTCGCCACTACCAGAGTAATCAGACCAAAGCTGTTCTTCTACAGTATAATCAGAAAATACTGAGCGCGGCGGCACTAGGACAACAGGTCCACTTTCGCGATTTATAATTGTCCAACTAGCTTCTTCTAAAATTGTCCTCAAGATGTCTAATGAAATGTGAAACTGTTGCAACATGTCTAAGACTTTTTTCAACGGCACTTCTTCTTCCATTTCACAATCTTGGAATGATAAGTATCGGATATAATATGCAGCCTCGTCGAGGATTTTTTCCTCGTCTGAGCGATTGTCTGCACGAAACGGGTATTCGTATACAGCTACAGTTTTAAATAAACCTTCGACACCCATGTTACAACTATCTTTTTCGCTGAGGCGATGAAATATTGCCATTTGAGAGCAGGCTCCAAAACGTTCTGTGCCTTCTGGTCCTTTACAAATATCATCAAAGGTTACAATGTAATCAGGGTACCTAACAGTGATATTTTCTGCCCTGTTAACAAGAGTAATGCATTTAGTTATGGTAAATGTACTTAAAGAAGAATTTTAGTTATTTACCAATCTCGAAATTGTTGTCTAGTCCACTCAAATTTGTGATCAGGATGTCTGAATCCAGAAAAGTTAGGAAACAGCACATTGAAGTCTGCATTTGGTGTTGTCATTATTGCTAATTTTGGTTTGATATATCCAAATATATTGTAAGGAAGATCTCCTAAGGTATCTGGATACAAATGCTCGATCCTATAATATCAACACGATCGAATGTACCATTTTTAAAATAAGAAATATTTTAATATGTTTTTATACTGAACAGTGACTCACAGTTCTATGCAAATTACAGCATCCACCTTCTCTAACTTTTTATCATTATGAGTAACGCTACCCTCATATATTTCAACTACAAGGGGTGTTGTCCTGGTATGTAAATATTCGGAAATCAATGGAGCACCTTTTTCCTTGTATGCTTCTAAAAGTGATCTATCAATATCCACGCACAGTATTTCCTCCACGCCTGTCATATTCTTCAGATAAACCAGAAACTCAAGTTCCGCGCATCCGAAATCAACGACCTGAAAACAGAAATTAAGACAAAATCGTTAGCAGTCAGTTGTATCGTTCATGAATGACTTTTTACTAAAGATTTTCGAAAACAAAGGAAGATCTGCGCGGCAATGTGGTTGTGGAAGAAAGATTAAAAAAAAGAACAAAGTACCTTGCGTAACTTTCCCTGATATTTACTGTCGTTAAGAACATCAGACACGGCAACGTATCTCTGCACGTAGGCGGGCGGAAAAAATCGCAAGGGCCTTTCTTCATAATCCTGGGGCTCTTCAGGATCTCCCATCGTGTAGCCCCCCTGAAAGGAATCGTATCTCGGACACGATTTAATCACAGTATCGTCTACATCATTTTGTTTCTTGACTCGGTAATTTTGATACACAAACTTTCCGAGGAGATACAGTACGTGAAATAATACGATAATCATGTCAACAACAAAAATCGATCACAACTCTTATTCACTGAGCAAACCTTTTACGCGTGCATCCCGGTTAACTTCCTTTTGTGCGTAATAGTGGCCATGTTGTTTTGTTTTGACGGCGGTTCATGCGTTACGGTCCATTGGTCGAAGCGTTTTGAAAGTAACCAATGGTAGATGAGACTGAACGATTCTTTCCGCACGCAATATTAGATTTTATAACAATATTAATTTTATGTCTAATATATATAATATTTATGTGTATAATATTATGTAATAATATTGTAGCTTTACTAATTAAAAAACAAAAAAAATAGAACTCATAGCACAGACGAGTATACGAGCATAAATTATGAGCATAGACGAGTATATAGAATAGACTGGATAAGCAGTGCTTTATTTTGTCCCACGCTTTTGGCGCTCTTCTCGTTACCATTCTAGTGTCACGCTCTACGTTAGCGACCGTACGTGAAAAAAGAGTGGAGCGCTACTAGTGGGAAGAATTAAAATTATGAAACCGGCGCGAAATTAAATACAAGGTGTTTCAATAAAATTAAACTCTAAACTAATGAAGCCAAAGGCAAGAATAGAAAACAAGTGCATCAGTCAGAAATACTAACTTGATTTATTTTCTTTTGATGTAGGGTGGAACAGGATAAAAAAAAAATTTTTAAAAGAGAGGGACAGGGTACGTTTAAAATAAGAATAATAGGGAAAAAAAAAATTTTTTTAATTTGAGCAAGAAACTTACCAGTGGTCATCGGTCAACTGCCCACTGGTCAAGGAAGTCCAGGGGTCATCTGCCATCAACCCACTGGTCAGGGGAGTCTAGAGTGGTCCAAGATCCAAGATCCAAGATCCAAGATCCAAGGCCCAGGGCCCAAGAGTCCCACCAGTGGATCCCCAGGGAGGTCCGCATCTGTCGGAGGACCCGCGACGAGTGAAACACTCGTGCTCCTGCAGGGGTATTTATACTGTCTCAGGGAAGAAGGGGAACCAATCAGAAAAGTTCTTCGGATGGTACGAATTTCAAGATTGATTTAGCGAACAATATTTTGCGAAAAATTCATATTTTCCATGAAATAATCATCTCAACAGCAATTTCTGGTACATATATTGTTAATAACAAGCACAGTGTGCACTTGTACAATCTATTGACATTTGCAATTGTTATTTAACAAATTATTGACTTTTGGTATATAATTCTTCGTTCGAATAATCTTGCAATTTTTGAAAATTTCTTAATATTTCTTTAACTAATAATTATAAATGTTCATAATTTGCATCAGTCACAGCTTGCAATTGTTATTAAGAATATATATAGTAGAAATTGTTGTTTCAGTGTTTATTTAGTGGGAAAAATTAATTTTTCGGAACTGTTTTTTCGACTAATATTCTGTAATTGGTTCTTGCTCTTCTGGTCTCTCACTCTGAAGTCTTATGTTTCGCGATATCGAGTACAGTTCGTTGATGGTAATAGGTCTCTTACACTTCGTCGGTGCATACATCAAAAGTCTTTAGTATCTCTGATTCCGTTCAGGTGGCGCACACAGTTCATTCTCAAAGTTCGCGCAAGGTACTCAAACAAATCGGTACTCGAAAATGAAAAATTGGTTGAAAATCGCAGGATCGGGATCTCGACCATAAATTTTTGCGCTGAAGTGATTTGATTCTGATCTAAGATCCACATAATTGAGGAATAACTTCTGCAAACGTTTCAGAAAAGATAATGAAAAGTGGATGGACAGAAGCTACCTTATCGAAGTTATTGTAGTAAATAAGCGTTCGCAGAAAATACAGGCACTTGTCGCGATATCGGTAGGAGGAAACGTGTGTGCAGACTTGTTCGTTTGGCCGTATGCCATCGCTGGTGAATACCGATGATGTTATAGCGTGTTCGAGAGAGAAATGAAGCGAAAAGCGGATAGTGAAAGAGCGACGGGGAAACTCGCAGGGAGAGTGGGAAAAAAGAGAGAACGGAGGTACACAGTGGCCGAGTAGCGAGCCACGGATTAATGCGAGTTTCCACTTGGCGTATCCCCAGCCCTTCGTTTACACGAACATCAGTTCCTGACCCCGTTCTGTGTTTCGTTTAAATTTCTCTCATCGCGGCTCGTATCGGGAATCGAAGAATACGCCAGCAGTAACGACGCATCATCGGCCTGCCCTGGATCGAGAAATTTTTCATTCTCATTGTGGCTGGCTCGCCCATCAATATTAACAGTCACGTCTCTAGACTTTACTTTCCTTCTAGAACTAGACAACGAATGTATCTACTATTTTCTTGCAAATAAAGACGCTGTTGCATAAGAAAAACTAAAGAAATATTTTTTTAAAGCTACCCTGTAACTCGAATATAAAGTACAGGTGGTCCAGGGGGTGGCAAGTGACTGTTCCCGAGAACTCAGTGGGCGATAACCAGAGATCTATGGCCTGTTACTTATCCAGATCGAGCATCGATCGTACGAGACACGTGGCGAGAGTAAGTCACGCCACCGACCCTCCTACCCTTTCTCGGCCACGTCCACCTCAAAGACTTTCGTCGAATTCATCGGCGATTCCTTGAAATCCCCCAGATTATATTAGCTCCCGCATCCGCAATTCGCGGTAGACGCGTGCACGGGATGATCCCCTTCTACGAATTTCGCCCGCACGACATCTCTGTACGAAGTGTTCCGCCTCTCCATTATTCATCGGGAGGCTTGTTGTAACCAAGCACGCACGCTCCATGCGCACAATTTTTCTTTTAAGTCCTTTAAATCTTCCTGCTTTATTGGGATATCGTGCTGAAGTTTGCCAAAACTTCGGGGCAGGGAGGGAAATTCGCCTGTGCAAGAAGAATGTTAAAAGTACATGAAACACTGATATCCAAAGTTTTCTACTTGCTGTCTACTTTAGGATTCTTTGCATTTTTATGTTCTCTTATAAGCTGAGTCTGCTTTGGCTGAAATTAGGTATCAAGGGTCAAGCTATGAACAGCAATGATTATCATATTCTCTATGAGTGCCATAGTGTCTCAGGAATGAAGAATCGAGGCGAGCATCGAAGCACACTGGTAGCGATCCACAGTATAAAGACAATAATAATCCGAAAAAAAGACGAAGAGACGTGGGAGGCGCCGCAGTGTCGCGAATGCATCGATCACAAAGAATCGCCTAGGTGCCCATGATTCAGAGGAGCGGCTACCTCCTCTCGGCTTGTAAGTGCCTCTCCGTGGTCGGCCCTCTAGTTCGAGCACGAGGAAGCCTCATGAAACATGGATCGAGAGTCGCCCTGGAAGAAGCTGCGGGAAAGAAGCCGACCTCCTGCCGCGCGCTCGCCGATCATCACTGATAGTGATGGGACCAATACCCTCGCGCACGACACCGATCCTCTTCGCCTATTATCCTCATTGTTTCCCTCGAATTCGGCGAGAACGATCGTTAATCGTTGCGTGAGAAGGGATCGGTTCGCCCCTAACGAGCGACGTCATTCAAGGGAGGATTTCGCAGCAATAGACTGGAGCTGGAACCTTTGGGGGTGGAGGGTTCGAGGAGAGACGCGTGGGTGGCTGGGAAGCCATGGGAACGCGGAGATTGGAGTTAGAAGATTCTGGGAGAGAGGAATCACAGGGGAAGTAGAGATATGGAAATTCTCGAATGGGGGAGGTCGAGAGTCACGAGGGTGAGAAGAAACTGGGGGGAGGTATTGAAGTTTGGCTCGTGGCTTGGGGCACGTGGAAGGTGGTAAAAGGAGGCGCGGGAATTTAAAAATAAGGAGATAGGGAGATAGCATAGACAGACATTGAAGGAGAGATCTGCCGACTACTGCATTTCTTAGGTGCAGATGACGGTAATAATAATCCTTTTTTATCTAATGGAGAAATAGATAGTCGATATATAAAATTATCAAGGATTGCATCCTAGTCTCTCACATTCTAGATGTACCACAGGGGTGTCAGTCGAGTCCACGATCAATCCCATCACTGATCAACGATGTGACTACTCAGTCGACTCTCTTCGACCGCTAGCAAGGAGTCGCCGCGCAAGAAAAGCTTCCTGGCGCTGTTGGATTCACGGAAATTAGTGCCACCGCGATGCGTGCCCAGAACATTACTCCGCGCGCCGATATGCATTATGCAAAACCGAGAACTACCGCGTCGTAATTGTATCGTTTTTGATAAGCGAGCTCGTGCGAGAACTCCTTCCTCCTAAGTTCTTCCATCTGCCAGTCTCTTCATTTCTTGCATCGTCTCCCTGCCTCAGCTCCAGACAATTACCATCGCATTGCCTGTTCAGGAGAATTCGAGGCTCTGTTGAGCGTACATCGCGTGTAAAAATGCGCGGGACAAAAACGAAGTGGTGCATGAGAGCAATTAGAGAGTCGCAACAGAGGGGCTCCACGTAGGGAATCGATTATTTATGACTCCTAGCGGTACTTAATACCGGTTAATGGAATCGTCGACAAAATTTGCCATTCGGCGCGTGAATACCGTCGGCGTTTTAACAACCGCGATAAATTTCATGACCTCCACCCCGCCATACGCAACGAGAGTGCATTAGAATCGGAACGACGAGAAAGGCTTAAACGGATTTATTAACCAGAGTGTATAACAGCGATAATCGGTGTATTCGGTCGCCACTGTACCAAGTAACGCGTTTATGAACGAATGATCAAAGATTAGTGGAACTGTAACGCGATTATTGAGTCGTGTTTGTTAGTACAATTGAGTTAGTTCACCGAATTAGCTGTTCCTCAACTCATGATTAATTTGCAGCTAATGCAACGAGCTAACTTTTGTCGTTCCATTTCACAAGTACAGGTTTATTAACATATGGATTATATGGACGATCAGTAGAATGAAATCGGTAAGTTGAAGAACACTATAAGTCCAAACAACACATTTTGAGATATTTCATCCCAAAAAATTGTCGACCTTTGAGGTGCTGTAACGTCGTCAAAAAAAATCGCAGGGAGGTCAGCCTGGTCTCATTCTAAAGTGCAAGGCCTCTACTTTGATACCCTTGTGTTGAACTTGTTCGAAAAAAATTATCAACCACAGAATCTGCCAAGAAGAGAGAGGGTAGTTTTTTCCTGTACGTTTATTAGCTTCAGTCGTCTGTCAGGAGCTTGATAAATTTTTCTCGCGACTTTTTCTTCAGGGAAATTGAAGTCTGAACCCTTCCCTTTCGAACGAGACCTCGGCGAGGACTCTACGATTTTTTTTCGCCGAGATATAGAAGTCTGAATGGAAATTGAGCCGCCAGCCTCGGAATGATGCAGTGATCCAGAGCCTGAAAAAGTAGTCAATCTTTGAGCTACTGTAAATCCATAAAAAAAAATCGCAGGCAAGTGAGCTTGGTCTCATTTTAAAGGGAAAAGCCTCTACATTGACGTTCCTGAGTTGATTTTGTTCGAAAAAATTTCGTGACTCCACGTCCCGGCGAGAAAGAGAAGGTAGTTTTTCGTCGAAAGTTTTCCAACTTCAGTCGTCTGTCAGGAGCTTGATAAATTTTTCTCGCGACTTTTTCTTCAGAGATATTGAAGTTTGAACCCTTCCCTTTCGAATGAGACCTTGGCGAGCGCTCTGCGATTTTTTTTCGCAGTGATATGGCGCTCAGAATGAAAAGTGAGCCTCCAGCCTCAGAATCAGGGAGTGTTCCAGAGCCCGAAAAAGTAGTCAATCTTTGAGCTGCTGTAGCTCCGTCAAAAAAAATCGCAGGCAAGTGAGCTTGGTCTCATTCTAAAGGGCAAAGCCTCTACTTTGATGTTCCTGAGTTGAATTTGTTCGAAAAAATTTCTTGACTTCACGTCCTGCTGCAAAAGAGAGGGTGGTTTCTCGCCGAAAGTTTTCCAACTTCAGTCATCTGTCAGCAACTTGATAAATATTTTTCCCTACTTTTTCAGGGGGTAGATTAAAGTTTGAACTCTGCCCTTTCGAATGAGACCTTGGCGAGCTCTGTGAGATTTTTTTTCGCCGAGATATGGAAGTCTGAATGGAAAGGGAGCCGCCAGCCTCGGAATCACGCAGTGATCTAGATCCCGAAAAAGTAGTCAATCTTTGAGCTGCTGTAGCTCCGCCAAAAAAAATCGCAGGGAAGTGAGTCTTGTCTCATTTTAAAGAGCAAAAGCTGTATTTTTTTGTCTCTGGCTCGATTTCTCACTGAAAATTTATTCTACTGAACTACGAGCTAAGAAAGAGAAGGTAGATTGTTTATCGTTGTTATGGTAGTTTCTACTCGTTCAAAGAAGATAGATATTTATCCACCGATGAAATACGTGGACCACGATGAAGGCGATGCTGTTTGAAGCAGCAAATGGAAACTTTAAGAAATTCCTGTGGGATGTCGCGGATGAAATACGTGCGTGGTGTAATTAGGACGTTGAAGAAACTCGACCGTCGTGGATGACGAATGGAGGATGTTCGAAAAAGCTATGGCCAATTGCGCGGGATAAAATATTTGTCGCCGGGCGACGTAGAAATCAGTGCGCCGTTCCGTTTCTTACTCGAAATAATCGCGTTGAAAGCACCGACGGGCGTCGTCACGTGTTGCGCGGAAACTAATTGAACGCGCTTGAACGCGCGCTGCGACTGGAAGCTGCATTAGGAAATTAAACGGAGGGGACTCGGACGAAAACCGGGAAAATTCTTTGGGCGTTCGGAGGAGCTGGGATTTGCGACGGTGACACGTTCACTGACAACAGAAAAATGGGTTACTGTTGACTTCTGCCTTGGTGTTTCGATAAGTGATCACTGGTCGGAACCATTTTGTGCAACTGACGAGACAGATGCAATAAAAAGTTGCGTAGTTTAACTTAGTCACGATGAACACGAATAGCACCCTCAGACTTCGAGGTTGAATTCTCAGGTTCTCCATAGAAAAGTTGCTCGACCTTTTATCTGGAAAACTCACGGTGATGGGAACCTCTTCGGGAATGAATGCATCGAAAGGAAGACACGGTAGAAAAAGGGGTAGGGAGAGTGGACGGGAGAAATTGATCCAGCAGCGATGGATCGTAGCCTCGTTACAAAATACTCGATACTCACGGGAGGTCGGCTTTCGTTCGAAACGGCTCTATCCGTTCATGCGAAAGCAGAGAGGCCAGGTGGCCACGCGGCCATAAATGGGTGATGTACGATGTAACGATCTCTTCACCCTCTCGTTCCCCGACATCACAATTAGCCATCTACGTAGACTACGACTACGAACTAACAAACCGACCGAACAAACCGTCCGCCGGCGAGGAACAGCCAGCGCGTTCGTTCAATTAACGACGGACTCGATTAACTGTATTCCCCCGTCGGACTGGCTGTCCAACGGCGCGAATATAAATTAGCGACCACGATCGATTGTTCCTTGCAGCTGCGACGAACCAAGAAAGCGCTCCGGATCACCCACAAGGCGCTGTCTTTCGTTCCAGAGAGGGAAATTCTGACAGAAGAGCAGACAATTTCAGAGCCAGTAAGTCGAAAGAAACGAATATTCCATAGTCTGCCATCGGTCCATACGCAAGGATGATTTTTTGATCGAGCCGCAAATCGGATAGGGATGTTTACTAGGCGAGAGGGGGATGAAGAGGGGGAAGAAGAGAGGAAAGCGTGTGTGAGAAAAAATGGTAGAGAATGAAATCCGTTCGGCGAGCTGAAATTTCGAGTAACGCCAGCGTGCTTTCGGGCTTGTCTGCACTTTTGACATTTTCACGAGGCTTTTCACCGGTGCAGGAGCGATTTTCAATGGGATCGTCCTGCGGAGAGAGCGCGACTTCAAAGAGAGCAGCGTTCACAAATTGAGCGAAGTCTCTCGGAATACATTTTGTACGTGTTCGTGGACACGGGATTCGACGCACGATGCGACGATGGGGAAAAAAGGTCGCGTTTCTCGTTCCCATTGCGGTACGTGTCGCTTTTCACCGCGATTAAGCCTCGTCTCGGGATCGCTTTTCTCTTCCCTATTTTATTGGAACTTTTCTAAATGGAGTTGGTCAAGTTTTATAGAGATTATTCTGCAAGCTCTTCTGCCTTTAAATTTCATTTCAGCCTCCTCTCCCTGATTCATTTCCATTGAATACCGACAGCCTCGATAACGCCAAATTTCGCAACAGTATCCCGAATCTCCTGCCAAAGAGAGAAAGAATGGAAACAGTATCGGAAGATTTTCCGTCTTCATCCTCGAGTCAAACGGAATGTTCGTCTTCGGGAGGTGGATCGAACAGCTTCCCGCTCGGAGGCTCTTTGCAAAGAGATCCATCAGCGACGCAGTCGAGCGTCGAATAAAAATGAAAGGATTGTTCTGGGATGCTGTTTGATCGTCCCGCTGCCTCCATTTCTCCTTTTTTTCGTGCTCTCCCTATTGAACCCCAAGAGACACGAGAGTCCTCGTCGCGAGACTCCAGTTCCCCAGATTTGTCGGCGAGATGGATAGACTTGTCCACGGCACGCTTTTCCGCGGCTGTCTCTCTTCCACCGTGCAACTAGCACGTCGCATTTGTCAGCTGCATTTTCTTCTCTCCTTTCTCCCCTCTCTGTCCTAGAAGCCCATCTGCGGTGCACGCGTGCATAAGCCTTTTTCCAGGCTTTCTCACAGGCGACGCACCGCCGATTGAGTTCAATCGAAAGTGCTGTCCAGTCTTCAGCGATTGCCACGACGTTTTTCCAGCGGGCAAAGAAGGAGAACCGAGCGGCAACTAGTTTTTCGCGGCTCTTTCGTTCTACGAAACGGAAGGCTCAGAGGAAGATTGAATTATTTACCGAGCTGCTTCTGATGAGATCACCGTTTCCTTGGAGAGAAATCGCCGCAGATGTTGCGAACACTTCTTCTCATTTTCTTTCATTATTTTATTCAAATATACGCGATAAATTAGTTTCGTTTTAAAGTCTGCGTTACTGTCAAAGAGCTACAATTTTTAGCGAATTTAACGTGCCGATCAACCTGTTAGAGCAGTGCTTCTAGAAGCAGCAGCTGAACCAATAAAGAAGACTAAACCCTTTCGATTTTACACACACCAGTAATTGGATTGCAGTCATCAAACCTGGTTTATAGTTAGGTGGGAAAAATGCCCTTGCAGATTATCTGGCTTCGGCTTTGTGCAGTCATTTTAGCCTGGGGGAGGCTCTGCGCGGAGGAAGACGTAGGCGAAGCGTAGCACGCGAGAACGCCAAAGCTCCCGGAGAAACGTGCTCGCGAGCAAGGGCCAGGGTCGTAAAGTACACACGCTAGCGAGCATCGGTGGATCTTCGCGAGAGAACGGCCTACGCATGGAGGTGGCTGAGATAAGAGAAGAAACGCGGAGAGAGAGAAAGACAGAAGAAAAAGGAAAAAGCAGAAGGCGAGGGTCAGAGAGGCCACGAAGAGCGCTGGTGCGTTTGCAGGACGAGAAGGCGAGAGGCCGATAAGCAGAAAGACGAGGAAGTACGAAGAAAAGTGGCAACGCATGATGAGTAAGTGCATCAGCGATCAGAGATGAAAGAAGGGAGCGTGATACATTCGGAAAGGATACTTGCGACAGGAAAAAAGGCGAATCGAAACGATAAACCTCGGTTGGCTTCGTGGAAATAGGAAGAGATGAAGCTCTTCGACAGAAAAAAACCGAAGAAGATACGAAAAATGGCGAAATCGCGGAAGACGGAGACAGAAAGTCGTCAGGTTGGAGATGCAATCTCCTTCTTCTTCGTCCGAAATCGAGGAGAAGAACGAATACTTTGTCTCGAACGGAAGTGGCGAACGAAGCGTGGCGAGAAGTCGAGAAAAAGAGAGAGAGAGAGGATTGTTCGGGGGAAGTCTGGAGCGCGAATGGTAAAGCGTGACAGCGACTGGGAGGAAAATGCGCGCGACTCGATAGACGGAGAGAAAGAAGAGGAGCGGAAACGGGGAAAAAAGAAAGGCTACGTACGCGGAAAGAGGAAGAGAAGGCGAGTGGAAGGGAGAAACGAAGGATCGGTCCTCTTAAGCAGAGAGGAAGAAAGGAGGATGAAGAGGAAAGAAGGGAAGCGAGGGGAGCAGGTCTCGGTTGGGTAAGGTGAGGGCTCCTACGGGTGAGTACCACTCACTTCATTGACTCGTGCGTACGCCCGCACGTCTGTCAGTCCATCCTCACTCACTCGATCCTCGCCTGGCCTCGTAGCCGCTCTCCGCGGAGTTCGATTCCCTCGTTCCACTCGCACGACCGTGTTTCACCTTCGTCGTGGGTGCACGACCTCGAGCCGAGCTGGCCACGTCGCTCCGAATCGGTTCTCCATCGACGCAGTTCGCGATATCGATCTACAGGGACAACCTACTCGCGGCTGGCACCAGCCACTGGCCTCCAACAGGATGTCCCCCAGGACCCTGCCAAGGATCCTCGCGGTCCTCCTCCTGCTGCTCCTCGATGCGTCCTCGACGAGGGGCAAGCCTCAGCAGATCAAGCCAGGTGAGCCTCAATCCTTCTTGCTCTGGGTTCAAGGCTTGGGTTTCATCTAACGTAATGTAATTGCTAAAGGTGCTAAAGGTGCCTAAGGTATTTAAAAGGCACCTAGGTACTCAGAGGGTTACTTCTCTTGCGACAGAGATAAAATGATGATACTGACACGTTTCAGAAGTCAACTCAGAATCAGTAGAATCTCGATTATACATCTTAAGATTTCAGTCCTTTGTACTCCAAATAATCGAGATTCTACTGCAGAGGTATCAAAAAAAAAAAAAAAAAAAAAAAAAAAATGCTAGAAACTTGGCTGAATTAACAGGAAACGAAGAGAAGCCTTCGCTTCATCTAGGGTTTGAACCCCAGCATTGAACTGTCCTAGATCTCCTAGATCACTTATCGATCACACCCATCTTCCCGCGTAGTCGAAACAAGGTCTATCTTCGATCCGATCTAAAGAGAGGAACGCGTCACGTCAGAGTCCTCTTCTTCTAGCCATTGTTTCGCTATTTTCCCCAACGCGTAATGGAAAGACGATTAACCAAGCAACACAGTGGAGATACGGTAACGAGGGAACCGATGCTTCCTCGTTCCCTCGCTCATTACCGTTCAGACGGGTTTATCGGCGGCGATCTGGGCGCCGATGAAAAAGCAACGCCATTGTTGCCCAAGTATCGACAAACTTCCGAGGAAAGTTCATGAAGCTGCGTATCGACGGACGTCGGAGACGGAATCGAGGCGTTTTTCCCTCCAGGGACAGTTGTCGTGGGAGTGTTCGAAAGCCATTGTGTCCTCACTGCATCGTACGGACACCTGACCCTGTTCTTCAAATGGGTTTTGGACTTTGATATCTTTTGGTCGAGACGAAACTTCTTTTCTAGTCGTTAGATATGGCATCTTTGAATCTTAGTAGGAAAGAATGGCCCATACGATGAGATTAATGATGGACTTATATCAAGGTTCACGCTACTCTCTCTATCCATAATCGAGTCTACGATGATATTCCTCCAACAGACGGCAAATTCCAAACCCCTCATTCAAATCAAACCTCATTAATTTTTAAACTCCCCAAAGTCAGGTCACTCCGCTAGCTGGGCAAGCATTTCAATCCTCGTTTAACGATCTGCCCGCGCTCGACAGAGGCAGAATCGTCATTTAAGCGTTGAACTGAGGACGCCGTGTGCAGTTAAGCGCTACACAGGCACCGTCCAAGAATAGTTGGCTGAATGATAGGAGCAGACGTTCGCGGAGTTTACGTACCTTAAGCGCGGCGCACGCTTTCGGTGTTCACGAGCCGCCGTGAGCGTCTAAGAACTTTAGCTGTTTCGGGTTAAAGCACGTTTATCCCTTTCCCGATGCGAAATTATTGTCTTGTCCCAGACCCGGTATCCTGCTATCAAAGTTCCCCGCAAGGAGCATTTCCAGCCACCGCGTGTGGTCCAACTCGCGTTCTCCAGGACTCCATACGAACAAACTCCAAATATAAAATTACAAGTTACACTGATCGTAACTGGTCGCTTATCCTGCGCTGACTGAACCCAGGCATCCTGGTGCTTTTACGGTGAGCTCTTAGGAGTGACATAGGTGGAGATTACAGTGACGTTTCGAAGGAAACTTCAGACAGAAGGAAAGCTATTCAAACATCTTTTAGAAGATTCCTTCTAATCTCTGTTGATTGACAGACTAGTTAGACAGGGTCCCAGATACCAAAAGCCTCTCACATTTATTTAACGCTAGAGGAAATCGCCTGTCACTTATTCCCCGCTCCTCTACCGAATGATCGCTCATCCAAGGAATCTGAAGACAAGTAATTCAATAGTCTCTGGCTCATGAAGAAGACAGACCCCCAGGAGAATAACGGGAACCTCTCAGTCGATTACAGTACCGGTCGATTCGCGACAAGTCACGCTAAACGTGCCCAAGGAAAGGCACCGTTTCCCCTGATGGGTAACAAGCGTGAAGCATCCCCTGAAATCAGCTCAGGATTCCCTGGGATTGCCGCTACAGCGATATATCTCCTCCTGGAGCAGATGTTTGGGTGCATATGCCACCTCCAATAAACCGGAATCGCGCCATACCGCTGGCTGGACGACGTGGGTATCCCCGGCAGTTGGCACACAGCGTATTGCTCTCGGAAGAGGTAGGAGGGACACCAAGGCGATCGGGTACAGTTTTCCAGCAATGATATATAGAGCTGGCCTGGCTCAGACGTATCATGTAAGATTCATTCGCCGCGAATCGGGCAACCAGTGGCAGCTGAAAGAATCACTTAACCGATCCTGAAGGGGGATCCAATTCGGGGCGTGGGAGGACTGATCGCGAGGCTGACGCGAGAGATAATGCTCGTTAGAGGAAGAAAAACCGAGTTCTGTGTGAGATCGATCAGACGGTGAGAGAAGGCGAGATGGTGGTGTCAGATTTTTCGAGTCACGGATGTTTTGTGATCAGAGGGAGTTGGCTTTAAAGATCTGCGGATGGCAACTTGAGATTATTTTGCATTTCTGTATGCACTGGAAATTAAATATTGCTGTAATCCCTTAGCATATGGTATTGCGTGTAAAGCTGCGTTTATGACTAATAAAGTACCTTTTTAATAAAATAGTAAATGCATGGACTCTTTATTATCCTGTGACTCAGATTCTAAACCAGTAGTTAAACCTTGAAAGCTGCTCTAAAATTCCACAAAAATTTCGCGTTCTCAAAAACTCTGAATTTCCATCTGAACCGAGGCCCAGGAGTGACAATTTTAAACAGCAATATCTCGAAAGTGAAACCTCATGGCTTGCGTCGTTCGCCTTGCAGCTGCAGATATTTGACTGCACTGCGGCGCAGGGAGAAGCTGCACTGTGCTGAGAGGGACAGAAAAATGACACAGAAAATATTTTCAAAGTCGCTCACGCGAAGAAGGGGAGAAAGAGGTCTTAGCCACGCGAAGAGAGCAACTGATGCAACTTCATGCATCCAGTAATATTTGTTTCACTTTCTGCGCCCGCGATGACCGGTTCCGTGACGTTTCTAGATATCCTGTCAGCGGATTGGAAATGTTCATTTTCATGAAAGAAAAGTGGCGCGGCCGGTTTCGCGGGTCTTATGACGCAAATATTGAATCGACGACTGCTCAGCCCCTGTCCCCGCGATTTCATTCACGGCAGATTAAGTTTTAATCAAGCATACAATCTCGCCAATTCAACCGATCCTCTTTTAACAATCCTAACGCAGACTGAAATCGATTCCGGAAACTTTATCGCAATGAGAAGCCTTTGTTCCAATCGAACACATTTTAATTTGGTTAAGCAAGTCGAAAAGAGAAGTCTATTTCTGAAGACGCAAGTTCTACGGGAGAATTTCAATCAGGGGTTTGAAAACTCCTCTGCCCCTCGATTCCAGACTTTTTCAATTCCACCATCCTCATTTGCAATTACCTTGCATAGATCCCGCTGCTCTCCTACCTCCTCGTAACGCTCGCTATCATTAGTTGCATGCATGTTTCGCTAGGGAAGAAAAAAGGAATCAGCGCAACAAGCGAGCAGTCGCTAAGGCAGCAGCAAGAAAGAAGGAAGCGGGGTAATAGTCGGTGTAGCGGTAGGTCGTCGATTTCCTGATGACGCCGCGGACACCCGGTATGTGGCTGGCTACGTTCAGACTAATTACCTGTACCGAGAACACATAATAATGCCAGCTAGCCGAGGGTCTGGCCTGGAAAAACTAGTACAAAGTATCTCTGTCGTGTCTCCGTGTCCACGGCGAGCTCTCCACGTCCGAGTCGTGAATGAGCTCGGTTCTTGTCCTCGTCTAACTAAATGTCAGTCCATGTCGGCTCGGCACAGGCGTCGAGTCGCTTACATTGTTGACCGCCAGACCTCCCGTACGCGAGATGCTCGAAGAATCTTGTTCTTCTTGCGGGAATCGATGGAAATTCTGTTATCTCCTTCTTCGCTTTCCTACGCTGGCCGCCGAGCCACCCAGTGGATAGACCCTTCAGACGAACCTTGCACGCCCCAAAACTCATTTCGCGATCTCTCTATGGTAGATGATGTCTTGGGCAAGGCTGCTGTGAGTGGCTGTCCTGGAAGTGTTAGTTTTCAGAGTTGAATGCGAGCGAGCTTGGACCTTTGGCAAACAGAAACCGTCTGTGACTGAAGCTGGCAAGTGTGGCTTTTGGAACAAGATCGATACTCTTTTGGGAGTGATCTGGTGTAATTCCAATTATACGAGCCCAAAGGGGGGCTCGTATCTTCTCAGGATATTCATGAATGAGTCCTAGAGTTCGCAAGTCGAGTCCAAGAATCTAAGGATTCAGGAGTGAATTGTTTTCTGAACTTCCAGAAAAGAGAAAAGTAGATTTTTCTTCATGAACAAATTGTCCTCCCTGTTAATTGTTAAATTCTATTAATTATTGAAGGTGCGTTTCAGCTACGTATGAAGGGTATTCACGTGACGGCGTCAACGTTTCATCGTAAAAGTGATTTGAGCGATCGCCGCTGGAAAATCGTCCCAGAAGCTTCGAACGCAATGATTCGTAAAGCTTTGATCATGCTAATTATGCACGATTGAACGACCCTCGGCAGGGGTGGCTCGGCTATAATAGCGACAGAATGTTAGGCGTTTCATTGCACGGAAATTAATTCAAACAGAGGCGACTCGGCCGCGAATACATTTAATTATTAATTAGCCTGGATCGTGTCCGTCGTTACACAATGACAATTAATATAATAATTAATATTCGTGACATATTACAAGCTCGATGGACCGTGCACAGGCTTGGATATAATAGCGCGGGCCTCGAGCTATTTCCACTGTGCGACTATCGATATGTATACTATGGAGTGTGGAGAATGTTGCTGTATACCGTAGGAGACCTCGGAAACTGAGCTTCCAATTTACAACAATTCCATTAAAACTTTGTTATACTTTCTCTATTATATTTTCTCATACCCATTTATTTCGTGACATGATATCCTGTCAACCTTTCCATTACAGATTTAGAGATCCCATTAAAATTCACAGTGTTTCCTCGTTGCAAGTTCAGAATCGACTGACTTTGGACATTTATGAAGCACTGTCCGTTAATAATTTCCATTAGCTACAGAGAATTACTCGAAATTGGTCTGAAACTACTGTGCACTCCTCACATAGATCCAAGAAAAATTGTAGGAGACTGGCAGCGAGGCGAAATACATGACCATCTTTTAATTCTCAACATACCAACACTCAAACTTCTCAGCCTCATTTCTGAATATAATACCGTCTCCTGCTCCAAGAGAAAAATTTCTTTACTTCACCCTCGGTTTTTTCCAACCACAAATTCCACCCCGCAGACTGCAATTAAGGGCACAAAACAGAAATCTTTAGAAAATGCTACTTCGCTTCGTCTCAGTCACAGAATCGCACAATGCTTCGCGTGTTTCTCCCGCGCAGATCCCAGACGAGGGAGCGACAGCACGAAATCGGAACGAGCCGACATGCAAATGCGAGTCGCGTAGCGCGCGTGGCGATCGTTAAATCGCGCAGACCTGGCTGGACTGTCGAACGCCGTCAAACGGTTCGTTTTTCCTGGCCCGACGTGTCGTCTCCTCGTGATCCGCGTGAATCCCCTCGTCCACGTCGGATATAGTTCACCAGGCCGGACCAATTAGCCTGATGTATATTAAAGACGAGCACGGCTCGTTTGCATTCGAGGAAAACCGTGAGGAATTATTTTTATAAAATCGGGCCGCGATTAACATTCGATCGGTCGTCCCGAGCGACGACCCTGCGAGTCAATTAAGAGTCGAATCCACTTTCAGGAGCTTTTTCCTTCTTCGCGACGACTTCTGTTCGCTGATCAAACGAGGAAGTATTCTTAGGCAGTCTTGATCAATGGTCTCGAGTATTGTTTCGCGTTTTCGGAGAGCTTCAAGACGCAGAGAGGTCTCTTTGCCACCGTCGAAGGAGACCTGCGAGAAAATTAGGACGACACGATGGTCGTCGAGCGTCTTGTGTTCCATCGCTTCCCGACGAGGGGAGCGTTTCCTCCTGGTCGTTAGGGTGACTTTGTTCGGGAACGAGGACCGTTTAGAAGGGGATTTGTGTCACGTTTGATCGCGAATGACGCTTCTAGTTGTCAAAGGACGGATTCTATTGGAAGATTCTTCGGGAATCGGCGAACACTGCCTCTGGCTGTTCCACCCTTAACCTCCTTTATTTCCTTTAAGCGAGACTGTTAACGAAAATGTGGAGTATTTCCTCGGGATTGCGAGCGTTAACAGGGTCAGAGAAATGGGAGCCATATATGGGTCAGGGGGATTTCGGTAAAAATTATTACCATTCTTCAGTAGAAATTTCGACTTCCTTCCGAAAAATACTCTTAATTAATTTCCTCTGGCAGCGATACAGAAGGCCCCAAGTAGGTTGCTTAGGCGAATTTCCAGGCAAATTTCGGGAGAATAAAATGGTGTTGTAACCGTTACCGTCCTTCGTGAAATTGCACGCACGCAAGACGCCAGTCCGCGTGTAACATGCAAACGACTCCCTCTCGGAAGTTAACTAGGTGTTAATTTGGTATTCACGAAACGTGGCTACCTCGGTGTGAAGGATGCACCAATTCTCCTTACAACTCTCATGAAGTGCATAATCTTCCGTAAGTCTTCTCAAATATCGTCAAAGCATAAAGGTTTCCATCTCAAGAATTCATACACATTGCGTACCCTCTGGGCAGATAGAAGGATCCACTGTTCCTCGAAATTCTTCCTCACAGTGGTTACGCGTACTCTCAGTAGAATAGTCACGGGATGTCGTATAATTTGAAAGACCTTAAGGCTGACCTGAGTCAACAAGAACGAGCGGAGAGAAGCGTGGGAAGCGGAGTGTCGCGAGGATAGACGCGCGTTCATTCCACCCACGAAAGCCTGGACACCGTACTACCTTCTTCCATCGATTCTCCGTTTCTCCAAACTCCCAGGTCGCTTCCCGCTGAGATATCGAATCCATTTTGCGATCGATTCGATCTCTATTAGCACACACACACACTGGGCGCACTTCTTTAGCTATGCATATTGAGGGGCACATTTTTCATGGGATTTCAATGTTGAATGAAATTTGATATCGAAGGAGCCAGATTGACTCTCAGCTGATAGGGTTTCATTATTGTAATATGGTAATATTACAATCCATATTTTGAATATCAGAAGACTGCAGACGAAACTTTGTTTCTTGACTAAAAATCGAAGAAACTTGATATAATAAAAAATTGGCCAGCCTCGAGTCTCGATAGAAGCCCAAGGGAGAAGAGGGTCAAAGGCCAAGAATAATCCAAGGAACGTGGAGGCTGTATAGCACCTTCGATCGAGGGATCGTTCGTTACGGAGGGCCAGCGAGGGAAGTTAGTAGCGGAAGTTCGGCCTCGCGAGTCCCATCCAGCCTCCGAAAATTATGGCCGCCTTCCATTGTGGCGATTCGCAAGATGCCGGTGATTCGTTGCTGAAGAGAAATCGTTGCGCTCGAACGTAATTTATAGAGGGCAGCTGAAGGGAATTAAAGCTCCGCGGGCCCGTCGTTTGCTCAAATAAAGCGGAGGCGAGCGTTTCTAAGCGCTTCGACGGCAAATTAATTTCGCGTCCTCGCGGGAAAAAGCGCGCAAATGCGGCAATCGTTCATTAGAGGGGTAATTACTAGAAAAATATTTCCACCGAAGGAAATCGGAGTCTCCGTTTCCCCGAACTTTCTCAGATCCAGAGAGGAGAAGTGGGTGCTCGAAAGTTAGTTACCGCATCTCTTTTTCGCGCGATTCTCGCCATTTTTCTCGCAGCGTTGGACGCTTTAAGGGTCTTCATTTGAATTCAATTGCTAGTTTCAACTTTGTATTCCAGCTGGATCGCTTAAGGTTCCTCTGTCCCGAATTAATCGAAAGCTGTTCTTGTGGCTGGCGCGAAATTCAACCAAGGCTGTCGCTGAAAGTTTCCTGCGGATGGTCGGAGCTTTCATCGAGTTCACCGAGCTATTCCCCTCGGTGCGTGGAGCCAAGAGAAACCATTCGACCGCCAGGCGATTGCCAGGCGATTGCTAGGCGATTGCCACGCGAATAGAATCGCGCCAGCAGTTGCGGCTGGCATAAAACGCCTAATTATTCGAGTCATGAATAATTCAAGCTACAAATCTGTCGGCGCGGTCAGTGATGGCTGCAACACGATTCTGATCGCGTTTTGAGCTACTCGAAAACTTCAAATAACTCGTGGAGCCTAAGATAAATGGTAAAAAAGGGACAAAACTCTATTTCGAAGTACGAAGCATAAAAAATGGTAAAAGTGCATAATCCCTATGGACACAGCCCCATTTCCAGCGAATCCTCCATCCCAGACTCATCAAATATAAATCCCGAAATCGCAGGTGAAAAAGAAAGAAATGGCTAAAGAATCGAACGGGCACGCCTAGCCAAAGGCAGTCCAGCTGGTAAGAAAACCGGCGTTTGCTGGCCCGTTACGGCAGCTTCGCTAAAATTAACGCGTGCTTTCTGCCTCCTTCGCCCTCTCCTCTCTTCGCCGTTCTCTCTCTTCCCTTTCTCTTTTTCTTCCAATAAACGAACACGGGACCCCGTTCGGCCAGCAGACGTGCCCATCGTAAAATCAGGGATAAAAATATATCGCGTTAGGCAGCGAGACGACACGCTGACATGTTCCGCGAAAAGATGAAAATATTGCGTCAGGCGTTATCGACGCGGCTGCCAGGGATGCTTGTTTCCGGTCCCGCGACAGCCATTCATGCGAATGCACTTTTTGTTCCTGTCGTTTCGGGGGTTTCGAGATTCCGCTGCTGCTCGATGGAATCGCTTTGACGTGTCTTCAGTTGCCGACGGCAGTTGCCTCTAAGCTTAGTCTTATTCTGATTCTAATAGAAGAAACAGCTAGACGATCGTGGCTCTGAAATGGATTTTTCGCTGGATACACGATCGGCGATGATAACTCACCGTTGCAGTAGCAGGCAGAGTGTTTCAGACAGGCGGTGCAGTGATAAATGCACTTATCGTACTCTCTCACGGTTGCACTTAATTAATTGGCGCGCGAACCAATTGGAACGTCGAATAAAATGATCGAAGTGGAATAGTCTTAGAATGAAATTGCAAAACTTTTTCTCTTTCCTCTAGAAATTACTCGGTGATGTCTGTAGACTCTCGCAGACGTAACAATCCTTTGGAATTGTTTGGCTAGACGATAAAATATCCCAGTCGAACGGCAGAGTGTTCCCACAGTCCTCGTCTCCGTTTCCGCGTCCGTTTCGCGGAAACGATTATTTGATCGATTAATTTACATGGATGTTCGTTCGAGCCAAGGACCCATTCAGCGATGCGTGTACACGCACGCGTACAAGCGTGGAGGCTCTCGTCCAGGTGTGCAGGTGAAGCCAAGATGAAGCCGCTGGGTCACTCATTTATCATTGCATAAGATTCAGAACCTGTTCCGGTCCATTCATCGCCGACTGCTCGTATATACCTTCGAAAGTTACTCGTGGGACGGGCTACGAAAGGTGTAGCCGCGTACGTGCTCATTGGCGTAGAACCTGCCTCCGAATCGACACTTTTTGCCACGTATTTTCAGATCTTCGAATGCTTTAGTACTTGCACGAATGGAAATTCGGCTAATTCTGAAATGATCGCATCCTGATGCCAGATACAAGAAACACGTAACACGTTCATCGCGGTCGCGGCGCAAAGCCACAGAAAATATTTCGTACTACATGCATTAGTTTACGGCAAAACTATGGTAATCGCGGTGATCCCCTGCTTGAGCGGCAATTACCCAGCGAGAGGCTCGGCAACCGCGAAACCGAAGCTTTTAGATGGTCAACGATCCGTGGCCAGTGGATTGGCTCGAATTAATGCTTGTTCGCGAACCAAGATTCCTAAATTGCGTGCGAACCTCTGGAAAATTCGACCCACCGATCCTCTTCAGCGTTCCGCGGGCGACTGATTCCAGTTTCGATTGAATGCATCGATCAGAGATAAACTGACGAAGAAAAGGAACGAAGGTTCACTTTATCGAAGAGTATACATGAAATAGGAAAGCCACGAAGGATAATTAATTTCTCTTGTTTTTAAAAATTTCAAAGCGACCCAAAATCGATGACATCGTCTTATAGAAGCGAGATATCAGAATGAATCCTTGTCTTCTGGACCAAATGCACTCTTTCGGTGGGCTCCACTTTCGTCCCGTAACACAATCGAGCCAAGTGCTCAAAATCTCCTCCATTTCTTCTATTTTAGAAGCAACTATCCACTTCCATCGAATGGTCCATCAGTGTCGTTCGCTTTAGCAGGAAACAGTCCCGTTATCCTGAGAATTCACAACTTCTTATCCTTTCTAATTAAAGATGCGTCATCCTCGACACGGCAGACGATTCTTCGAATTCCAATGGTATGTCGATGCTTTTCTCATAGTTTTCCCTTCAACTATATATGTACTGGTGCTCTGAATTTTCACGCCTGTCGCGCGAAGTTAAATCACCAAGCATGACCCTCATAGTTTATCGCGAACGACGCGAAAATTCGTTTTCGGTCGCAGCATCCGATGCACTTGGTCCAGAATCGATCGTAAGGACCGGAAAGGTGCATCGATTCCCTTTTTATCTCGTCCGTTACCCAACAGCCCTTTGTTACGTCACGCTGGAATCCGGGCGAAGGAGAGGCACCCGAGCTGCCTTCCTCGATCATTGTTTTTTATCCCTTTCTCGTCCTTCTCCCCCTTCTCCGCGATCACGATTACATTTCTAGTAATAGGATCACGCCGGTGGAATTCTCGAATCTTTTTATCGGACTCCAGCAGCCAGTTTCTTCGAGCGTTTTCAGAGCGGTTTTGCGACGACGTTTGATATTCTTATTGCACGCTGGAAAGCGGATTTCTCCTGTTCGTGCGGAAGAATTGCGGCGGAGACTGTTGCGGGGGTGTCTTTCGAATCTTTGTCCGATCTTTGTCCGATCTTTGTCCGATCTTTGTCCGATCTTTGTCCGATCTTTGTTCGACTATTCTACTTAGAATGTTCGATGAATCGGTAGAGGAGCTTGGAAAAGTGGTGAGTCGAGGTAGTGATGTATCAAGTTGAAATAGAGGAAATTATGGGATTGATAATAGAAGATAGTGCCTCGAAGCAGTGATACCTAGAATACTGATTACTCCATGAATAGCCAGGTCCAAGAATAAAGAAATCGCCGACAGCGTGAAAATTGCGTTTCCACTCTGTCCGCGACCCGAGGTTCGGCGAATCATCGGGCAGGGAATTAAATAAATCATCCCCGTGTGAAATTACATCACTCTCGAGGGCTCGAACGACCTGCCCAACCCCGCCGGCGAAACGTTAATAAATAACGAGGTTGGTTAAACGTTTCCGTCGGATTATCTGCTCTCGGCGAAACGTTTTCTCGCCCGCTTATGCATGCATGCACTCTGGGGCCCGTGTACCTCGATAAATGATTACAATTCGAGAGGTGGATTCAAACAATTGAAAATTCTGTAGCTAAGTATTTGCTTCGAAAATATGTCCTCAGAAGCAGGATCAGAATTTCTCTCATATCCCCTGTTAAATCACCGCTAAATTACTTTTCAGATTCACTTCTGAACCACAGAGAGGGATTTCAAGTTCGATCATTCGAGGACAAGTATAAATTTCCCCGTTTTCGACGATGGAATCGCTCTGCAGAAGGTCCTCGCGAGGCGGCGGCTTTTAATTAAAACATGGCGCTCGAAGAAACCAGGATCGGCCGGTTATTAATCGGACACGATCACGCGATATTTCCTCGCGATACGTCCGCCAGCCGGCACGAATTTATCGTCGCGCTCCGGCTGATTTATCAGCCAGGATCCGATTTATCAGCGCGTCGCAGCAGCGCGAGAGATCCTCGCGATCCTGGAGGCCGATTGGTCAATCTCGTCGCGTCCATCGCGTGGCTCTTTCCCCTGTCCTTCTTTTTTTTGCTCTTTCCCGAAGTAGGCCGAATTTTCGGTGACTTCGATTTCCTTCGTCCTCGTTGGATCGGCTCCAGCGGGGAAACCGCGGACTTCCTTCAGTGGATGGAACTAACGCTGGAGAAGAGAGGATCAGATGACTCGTTAAGAGTCTCTGAAGCTTACTGGAACTATCTGTGGCTTGGATTCAAGGGGATAGTCTGACGATGTGTCCCTCTTTTTTATAGGCAAAGTGATTCTTTTTACTACTTGTGGAGTGTTTCATGTACGTGGAAATTTCTTGATTCGATTATGAAATGTTCCTTTGAAGAATAATGGCTGGAGAGGCACCAGTTGATCGTATCGATTACTTTATTACATGAATGACGAAAGCCACAGGGAACGACAGAAGCACGAGTGGTCTCTTCAAGTTTAATACAACAAAGGTTTGCCATCGAGTTTACCGATATCCTGGCTTTTGACGACGCCTTTTTAAAGAGCCGAAGTCTATAGAGACTTCCTATAGAAGACAGCTGCCTCTCAAGGTAAAAGACACTCTTGTCTCAAAAAGAAAACACCGTTTATACAGGAACTCTCTTCGTTTCGAGGGGAAAAAAATATGTTACAGGATAATGATCTCTTCTCTTAAGAAAATATCTCAGAACTGGAATCTTTAACGAGATGGCAAGAGTTGCAGTGTCTTAAAATAGCTAGAGAAAAGAAAGGATGAACAAAATTGCTGCTTATACTTCTTGATCGCTATTGCATCCTCCTCATCACCGTAATCGTAATGACTCACTTAAAGCGATAATACGGACCGTTATGTATTCAATTGTAATCACTTTCCTGGGTACTGATCGTGGATCTTCTAAAGAGATTGTATAGACTAAGTTACACATGAAACTGATTAACCCCTCTCATTGTTTCATTTTGTGACTTTAAAATTTATAAGTGAGATGACCTAAGTGCACACTGATAAGTGAACTGCAACAATCCTCAGAGAGATCTCCACCTCCACACTCACAGCTTTCTGCCATGAAATTTTCTCTCCCCGCAGTCGGCCTTGATCATCCAAATTCATCCGCCTGGACTGTACCTCGTCCTCGCCCACGCCTGGTGTTCGCGTGTGTGCAAATGTTACGTTACGCGTTATGTTGTTCCGCCGGCGGCCAAGGTTGAGACCTCGCCGAGTGGGGAGCGCGGTTCGTGGAAGGAGAAAGGTTGAACGGAACGGGGATCGAGCGGAGGCTGAGATGAGGATGAGAAAGAGAGAAAGGCGAGGGCAGAGTTCGGTCCATTCATACCTCCGTATGCGCTCGCTCGAACGCACACGTGCGCCGCCGCGCCGTTGCACTTTGCAGCGCGTGCATCGCGATACTCGTCGAGCAGTGACTCTCAAGGGCGGCCTCCACAATCGTAAGTCAGGGTCCTCGCCTTTCTAATTGCGCGGCCAAGGCTCTTGTGTCCCTTGCCCAGACTCTCCAGCTTCCATGCGTCGACTTGAAATTCTGCTAGGGTTTCCTCGATATAAATTCGTGGCTCCCAGGAGCTGTCGATGATTTCGATATTTTCTTCGTGGGGGTGGTGAAACGACAAGAAGCTGAAGAGAAGAGGTGGCTTTGTGTTTCCTAGTTAAAGTTCTTTTTATGCTACTTTTTCATCTTTCGAGAATCCTGTCCTGTCTTCTTTGTAACAAGAGAATGTTGATAGCTTTTTTCGAGACATTTTTCTCCAGAGTTCTGGTCTCTAAAGTAATGGGAACAATGCAGTGCTCCATATTCCGAGATACGCCCAACAATTTGTTGGACTCGCGTTAACGACCACGATGACACCTCCAAGACCACTCGTACGGTTCCCTAACGAAGTTTTCCTTCAACGCGCTGCTCCCGGTTCTCCTCTCGGGATTAAAATCTTTTTCACTGTGCTCGTCCGTTCCCCTGGACATCAGCCGGTTTTGCGTCATTAGCTAACTTTGCTGGCTTCTGCTGCGACACTCTCTGGGCAATAGTGGAACATCTTTTTCGTTGCTAGAATCGTTCCCGCTAACAGCTATTTGCATTAATTGTGCATTAATTTTCCTCAAATCTTGACTGTCAATGTTTGCTTGTCAAAGAATTGTGTGCACTGTAAATTGATTCATATGATAAGGAAAAGTTCGATGGATTCCATAACATATCGCCCAAAACTCGTTTTCCTACATGTACGAGCACAATCCTGCAATAAATACTGATTTCGCTATGTCGGCCCTGTTCTCCTTAAATCCTACTTCGCTTGCTACCCAGATCCCTTGACTTCAACAATTTCCCCCTTGTTGCGACGTAAACTAGGCGCACAGAATTCGCTGTGCCTGGAAAATTAGTTTATTACGGGATAATGCCATAAACTGGGATTCTTGGACATTCCCAGCGAGTTCACATGTGTCTGACCAGCAACTGCTTAATCCCCTGGCGCGACACAACTTCTAAAGCTTTCACGAGGGAATCGTCTAACTTGTCACCATGCTTTATGTTACTTTTCCTGCATTGTGATACATGGATATCTGTTTTGATCCTTAGTGTATTAAAAATAGACTAAAAAAGTTGATCATTAAGATATCTAAATTCTTCTTCATCGAGAAATTCTTTAACGTTCCCCACTGCTTCAGTATCTTGTTGCTCTTCCTCAACTTCCAGACGTATCCGACACAATACACAAGCGTTCGAGTTTCGTTTATGGTTAACCAGCACGAGTGAGTCCATTCAGACAGCCCCCCTTTCTTTCAGTTTTCCCCTTTCTTCACGAAGATTTTCCTCGCGCTTGAACCGGCTGTTTTTCGCGTCGATTCACGCAACCCAGGCTGACGTTAGCAGCAAGCCAACTAGCTAACATTGAATCATGGATGCTCCGAGGATTTCAAAGGATTTCCCCGTCGTTTCTCCTCTGCGAGGTATTAATTCTTGTTGCGAGCACTGCTGCAAACAATATTTTATTTGGGCGAATTTTACCGACCAGCTTGTTCATTTCAGTGTTTTACCATTCTTTGTGAATGCTTTATTTTTTAGCGTAAATGGATTTGCATGCGGTGCACCCATATGTTCCCTCACATTATTCCTATTTGAAGTTTTTTCACCCTACGCTCCATCATTTCTGCGATTTTTATTTCAGGACTGAACTCTACTAATTAGTTAAAATAACATATAAGGATCCACATATAAGGATAGCGGCAAATGAAGGAAGTTGGTTGCAGGATGCAGGTACGAGGGTCGCAGGTACCAGGAGGGCGCGTCGGTGATCACGTCCGAGCCTTGTCTGCAGTGCAGGTGCATCGAGGGTGCACTCAGATGTCGACTTCGAGTTTGTCCACGGCTTCCTAACCCACCACCGTCAGGGTGTCGCGTTCGCCCACCAGGGGAGAACGTGTGCTGCGCGGAACTAGTTTGCGGCGAGACACGTGAGTGCGATTTATGAAAAACCACCCTCAACTCGCTAAACTCCTGTCGCCGAGCTGTTTCGAGCGATACTGGTGGTCCACTGAACTTCCCTGCGGTTCAATCGATAACTAAATTCTGCTACGTTCGATTGAGAAATGATTCGAATTCTGTGAAATCGTAGGAAAATTTGCAGGCGACACAGTGAACACGTTGCAAAGATCCAACATCTACGAGGAAGTAGAGGAGAGGGTCGAGAAGGATCAGGAGAATCGACGTTTTCAAGGTAAACGATCCCGCACAGCTTGCGCGATCGAGGGAGAGAGGTTGTACGTTTTTTAACAGGTTCCACGATTAAAAATATTCAACTAGTCTGAAGGGTCTTGCGTTAACGATCAGGTTGCCTGCACGAGGGCGTGAGATACGGGCCGGGTTCAGCGATGATGGGCTCACGCAGATGCGAGTACTGCTACTGCATCTCCGGCGCGAGAAGATGCATCAGACCCAAGTGCCTGTTGCCCCTGCCTGGATGCACTCCGTTCTATGCACCGCATTCCTGCTGCCCTGTTGCCTACAATTGCACCCGTGAGTGTACTCTCGCGTTGCACGACACACCTCTGGTTGCATGAATTCGAAATAACTCCACTTCTCTTTTTTTTCTCCCTCCCCTGAAGATGTGCATTCGTCCACTCTGGCGCCGATCATGGGAAACGGTGAGTTCCAACATTACCTCTTTCTTTATTCATCGCCTCTTCTCGAATGACCGAAGATAAGACAGAACAATAAGTGTCCCACATTTTCTTTCCCTTTTCAAATTCCTCCTTTGCTTACCCCTGAATAAGAACTTAATCGCAAGTACGCAGCCACTGATAGCTAGCGAAAGAGCTCTCTCTCTCTCTCTCTGTTCGAGCGAGGTGACGACGAAAAGTTTCTGCGATAAAAAGGAAAGTTTGGGTCGTAGGGCGCTATATCAGCTCTCGAGGAAGCCACGGCAGGCCGAGTTTAAATTTAAGCTCGGCTTACGAGGAAAAATCGCAGCGCGGGACAAAATCAGTCGCGCTGCTCTGCATGGCGAACTTTAATCCCCTTAAATTGCGTCGGGTTTCATCGCGTGCCGAGCACCGTCTAATTATCGTCAAGTTCTTTCGAGGATCCTCCGGTTTCCTTTTCCCTCTTTTCTTAACTCCGCCGAGGAGAAAACTTCTGTTTCTTCTGAGTTACACGCACCGCGAGAACTTGCCGTTTAGCGCAATAAAGCACGGTTACATCGTCGCCGTTACTTTGCTTCCTCCAGTGACACTTGCTTCGAAAAGATTTCCTTTCGTCGTTTCTCTGCTCGTTCACTTAAAGCCCGGCTTCATTCAATTTTACGACGTTTCCCGGGGCAAGGGAAATCGCGTTTCTGGATAAATCTGACGCGTGAAATGACAGTCGAGGCGATTTCCTTTCCCTGCACTTTGTTTGTCGCGAGCGACGTGTTGCGTGCTCTGCTGCAATTTTCCTTTCTAATTCCCTCGCAAATTCTATCGATCGACTTCGACTTTTTTCTCTGCCAAAACAAGTTCTTCTGTCTAAGGAAAATTCGGGAGAACCGCAGACTTCGTTTTCCTCGTCGTAATTCCTATTCTATTTACATTTTTAAAATTCCCTCGAAAACTTCATTTTCGTATGCTCTACAATTTATTTTTCTGCAGTTTGCCGAGGCACTTCTCTGTACTTTTACATTTCGTTTTTTCTTTGCTTGATAGTCACTTCCTCGACACAACAAGTTCATGAAAAATGGAAAACAAGTGTCTCGAAAGACCGAGGGGGTTCGAATCCTGGCTCACAGCTCAACAAGCAAGGACTCTCATTGCTTTCTGTACTTTTTCGCACACTTAAACCGCACACCAAGTACCAATTTTCGAGAGAAAAGCTCCATTTAATGGCCATTTTCACGCGGCTGTTTAAGGTTTAAGCCCAGACCCTCAAAACCTTATTTCTACCCCATTATGCGTATTCTCCCGACTTTAAGACGCATTCGAGATAGTTGTTGGCGAAAGCTAGGAAAACTAGGGTGGCTCGGGGTGACCGCGAGGCGCAACAATCGAACGGCGATTCCGTCGTTCCATTTCGCAGCAAAAAGCAACGAGAAGCCACCGCGAAATTGGGTCGTAACCTCGTAATCACGCCCACGGGTGACGTTTCATGATAGAACCTCGAAGGAAACGGATCATCGGGCGATATTGGGTTCTCTCGATTCTCACCCCCTTCAGAAGGGCGCGAGAAGATTGGCTCTCCCTGCTTTATGAAGAGCTGTATCACCTTCGATTGAATGGATTTGCGAGATTATCTGCGGGAGCTTCGTTGTTCTAGAGTCGGAGAGCAAAGTCAAGTCGAGAGCAGGTTTTAAAGTTAAATTGCTGGATTTGTCGCGTTTTATCATGAATTTTGGGATGGCAGGCTCTTTCGCTGGGAAAAGGACTGAATTCTTTTCTTATTAAATAGTAGAAGTTTTAAAATATCCGATGTTCGATTGCATTAATTTAAGGAAACTTTTTCTCCAGAGAACAGTGTTGTTTATCTTAACGCGAAGCTTCTGTAGACTTTAAGAAACGAAAGTTCACTAAACTTCTGGAATTTCTGCACGAGTTTGTGCTCCCGTATTCCCAGCACCTATAGCATCGGAAAAAAGTTCTTCATCAGTCTTTCATTTATCTTATTTACGTCCCTATCCCGCGAGGCAGCTTCATAAACTTCTGCAGATACTCTACTAAATACGTCGAATTAATGTATAACCTGGACGAGCAAGTTTCTAACCTTCCTTCATAAGATGTGTACCTTTCTTCATTCATTCTTGAATTTTATAGCTCATCTCTCCACTGCTACCATGATTTTATATTCTTCCAAGAGTGTGAAGGAAAAATGAAAGTAGGGCATCACCCTCTATCACCTACGCTACTGTCCATCAGTATTTGGGTACTTGGTGAAGCTTAACTTTAGGTTTCAGGACACAAACCTTATTCAATTATTTTCTATCTGAAATGTTCGCCAAATTTATCATGCTACTTACCTAATTTTCTAACATAATATTAGAAATACATTACTTGTAACAAGATAGCAAATACACACGAACACTAGCGAAAATCGATTTCCCTTCAACCCTACAGATAACACAATATCGACGCACTGTCACGCTAACGTGTCGTGTTTCGTTTAGCAGGATGTCGCGTCGGCTCACGTGTCTACGAGGAAGGTGAGATGGTGAGGGACATCGAGTGGAAAGCTGCCTGCGACAACTGTTTCTGCGCGATGGGCGCGGTGCGATGCGTGCCGCTCGCCTGTGCCCCTCCTCTTCAGGGCTGCAGCCCCATAGTGCGCGAGGGCCACTGCTGCCCATCCACCTACAACTGCAGTGAGTCGCGATACCTTTGCATCAGGGTTGCCGCGATTTAGCCCCGCCCGATCGGCCCACCCGGATTGTGTTTTCCGAAGAAATTTCGCAAATCACATTTTCCCCTAGATCTCTTTGGCAGGAGAGGAGGAAGGGAAATAGAGGCCACATTATACTTAAGGAAATGCAGGGTCTTAAAGGGGATTTGATTTTGAAGGATTTTTCCAAATCGAGGTACCAAGATAAGACTTTCTATCCTGAAGGGTTTTCTAATTCCTTAAATGGGGATGCTACAGAAGAGGGGAGGGGTTGTAGAAAATCTGGAAAAGGGAGAGCAGGAAATTTGAACATTCTACCGAGCGCTACATCGAAAGAACCACATTGTCGAGGCACAACCGAAAGCGGAAGTCCTCCATTTTCGTCGATTCGTTCGAGGGCATTCAATCTGGTTTCAGGTCGAGATCGAATGTACAGGGATGCACTACTGTCGAATGGAAATGATCCAGTGTGCAGTCGTGTTTGTCCTACAAACAAATACCGTGTGTACCTTAGATTACTCTCCCGTCTAGGTAGAAAATAAGCCAGAAATTCGAGTTTTATCATTGGGGGATGAAAAAATGTAGGAATAAAGGGGTTAATTAAATTTTAGTGGGAGAGTAGGAAGTTGAGGACAGTTTTCGGGTCGAGCAAGTAGTCTGCCGAAAGTTTGGCGAGACTTTGACGAACTTAGAACCCTTCCTGTGCACGCCGGGTCTAATCTCGCCTAACTACTGGGGGCGGAACTTCGCTGACAAAGCCGGAAACACAAGCCGAGCGCGCCGCAAAAACCCTGTGCTCTTTCACAACCCTGATTACCACCTAGGTGTTCTAGACCGAATGCCATAAGAAACTGACAGATTAAACGTTCAAGGCGGTAGCATCGAGGTTAAGGCCACCCAGAACTACGCCTCCTACGCCTTCATCAGCAAGGACTACGCCAAGTTCCGCAAGGAGACCAATTTTTTCGTACGTTCCTTCACCTTATATTTATCTCTGTAATTATAGGAAGGAATCGTCTTAGTTTTGCATAAATTAATTCTGGTGCATCAGAAGGGAAGAAGAAAAGGGGGTTGCTGAGACAATAAGGTGCCTCATGAACGCGTCTCTGTGTTTGCTCTATCCATTAACATTCCCCTTATCTACCGATTTGTCTACCTATTCGCCGACCTGTTAGTCGACGAATCTACCAGCAGTCTGTCCATTTGACTATTTCTGTGACCACCTCTTCGCGCATGTGTCAGTCAATTCTAGTCAGTCTATCTAGCTCTTTGCCAAGCAATCAATCGAAATCCGTTTGAAGTCCTGAGAATAGGCGAGTATCACACAGTGAACGCGGATTGGGATCGCGTTCGAAGTCGATAACAGCGTCGAGTGTTTGACAAAACGAGCCGGAACAAATGATTCCCATAATTGTTTCGAGCAGTTCGAAACTGACAGTAACGTAACGCGAGCGTCCAATTGCAGGCTGAAGCCTCCCGACGAGGAATGCCTCCGCTCGCGTTCCGTGGATTAACTAAGTTAAATGTCTAACTGCTGCGACGTTCGCTCTGCCTAGGATTGTATTAATTAAATTCCAACCCGTACGGTTGTAAATTACGTGGTCTGCTCGCGGGCCAACTTCCACGCATATCGATGGCACGCTGATAGCACTGGGGATCATTCGTTCTGATTAATGCTGATAATAATAGGAATCACTTTAGAGCATTAATGAATGGAGTAATTAGGTGTAGAGAGTAACATTGGATCGATTTTGTATCGGAAAGGACTCTACACGATACATGTTGTTCTAGTAGCATAGTGGTGCAAGTAGTATAGATCAATATTTGGACCTACTCTAGTGGTTTTTATGGATAAGAGACTTTCCCTTAGAAAAAGACGTATGGGTATTAACTTTTTGAAGATTCTAAGGTATTTCTATGTAAATGAAATTGATTTCTCATCAGCCGGCAGTCGATCTAATAACGAGTCCTCCAGTGGAAGGACGAGGTCACCGAGTTGTCGAGGAACGAGCAGACTCGAGCACTGTGAGCCTCCAGGAGGAGTCCTCGATTGCCACAGAGTCCACATCATGGCCGTCCACCTTCGAGACTGACATCATGGACAACGAGATACAAGTAGAGACAGTAGACTACTTGAAATCCAACCCTGAAGTAATCACGACCACTCTGGCGACTCCAGAAGAGGTATTGTTAAGTAACAAAGATACTCTACCAGATTAAAGAAGTTGCAAAACTAATGATCTACTAAATTTTATCAGCTGACAACCCTTGCTGATTCGACGACCTTCGAGTCCACCCTATCCAGCAAAGAAGACGATTCCCTAAACGATCCTTCGACACTCTGGACGATCAGAGTCGAGGAATCGACGATCTCCACGATCGAGGATCTGTCTTCAGTGAGCACAACGGCAGAATCGATGACTCTATTACCAGAGATTACCATAAACGACACAGTGATTAAAGAGGAAGAGAGGGTGAACGTGACCCTGAGGAACAAGAACTCCATCCTCTCGAACCTGACGAGCGCTGCCTTTAAGGAGGACGTGGAGCACGCAAACTCGACGGTGAGTGTGCAAATAAATTGCATAGTGATAGGGCACAGTAAACAGGGGGAGAAATTAATCCGAAGTCGGCGCGAGTCTGCGGGAAGTTCGATAACAGGGACCTGTTGCGATTAGGTGGAATCAACGGAGACAACGGAATCCATGACTAGAGGGACCGTCAGCAAACCGTCATCCAGCGTACTAATGCCGGACGACATGCTGGTGATGAACGTCACAGTGAAAACGAACGTCTCGGTGGGTCATATTCAGGGTGTCACGATAAACCCGATTAGGTCGATTCCCCCGGACGTCGAGGCCATCCTGAACATCACTCATCGAGAGAAGGGCGAGGATTACGATTACGACTACAGTGAACCCACGTTGCCGCCGTCGCTACCGAATGTCAGGTAAGGTAAATACCAACCCTTGCACGCGGGACATCCATCATCAACTATTCAGTGAAACAGAGATAGGGGGCGGAAAATGAAGATGCAAGAGTGACAGTCGAGATAGTGGATATTGTGGGGAATCAAAATGATCGTTACCTGTGTGCTGTACTTTGCAATAGGAAGTCGAGAGTGATTAAGAGAATGATAGATTCTATTGGAATTCTTTTCTTTATCGCTTTTTTTCCAATACGAATATCGCGAGAGGCGAAATAAAATTTTCTTCAACGATTTCATTATCTCCGAGCAATTTCAAGGGACGATTAAAAATCATTAAGGAAGTAATAACAAGAAAATTCCTAATTCCCTTATTCCTTGATCGCGGTGCTCGTAAGAGAAAGGAACGCGGAATCTCGTAAAACTGAAAATGAAATTTCTTCTTAGCAACTCGTTTCTCCCAACTGCCCGAGATCATTAAAAAAGCAATAACAGGGATACCTTTAATTTTTCACTCCGCCATTTTCCTTGTTTCAATAGCGACGTATGTCTTGCCACTCTGCTCTATCGATTTCGAGTCACGATTTTCATCGAACGACATTATACTTTGAGATGTTCTCGAAATGGTCAATCACGATCCTCCATTCTGTTTATTTTCCTTCGTAAATGCTCTCCTCGGGGCATCCCGTGCAATATGCAAATCGTGGAAACTCGAAGGATCTGATATGGCCGTGGAAAGAAATAAGATGTTGGGTTTCCGCGTTTTTCACCGCAGGATAATCCCGTTCGTGGCGGCAGACGCGCTGGTGAAAGACAAGACGGTTCCGTCGGCTGTCACTGGATATCCTTCCGGATCGGTGGTCGTACCGCCGGAACTGCGGCCCACTGACACCTCTGGATTTTACGACATCGCTACTCAGGAGAACAGATTCAGTCCTCCAGTTGAAACAGAAGGTGGGTCGTATTTTAAGACCTCCAAGGCTCCCTTGCCTCTAGTTTCGCGCCTGAGCTTTGCTATTTCCTTAGAAAACTTCTCTCTGACTTTTTTCTTACACGATATGTTGGAGATTTTGAGGCATGATTCTGCATGGTAGAATCAAACAAAAATTAAGAGTGGGGAAATTGTGACCTGCGACTTATACTACTCATTTCGGTGTGCCTGAATCGGGACTTATTCTACTGCTTCTTCTGTGTCTGACCTTACTAGCTCGCATCGACAGTAGAACGAGCCTTGAGGCAGACACATTTCAGGCAACTTCCTCATTCTTAATTTTCTTCTTTTCGTAATTTCTTAATTTCTTATCGAAGGTGGATTCGTGCCAAGGGAGCCACCCTACTTCGACGCCCCTTATCACTCCACGGACCTGAACCTGGAAATTGGAACTGGCGTCACAGTCGTCCCAGCGCCGATCACGAATCCTCACCGTAAGAGCGATGGTAACGAATCTAGCAACACCTTCTTTCCCAGAGTAGCTTCTTCTTTTATTTTGCCCACGTTCTCGCGGCAAATCCTCTGTTTTTCTTTCACCGACTCCAGCCAGCAACTGTCTCTTCGAGAATATGGAGTACCATCACGGGGAGATCCTGCCTAGCAGCAATATCTGCGTGATTTGCATGTGCTACTATGGAGAGGTGGTGTGCTCCACGGAAAAGTGTTCGCCTCTGAAGATTGGCTGTCGTAGGATCAACACCGAGGAAACTTGCTGCGGGAAGATCGTTTGCGGTATGCTTTAACCCTGTCTTCCAGAAAGTCTTGTGCTGAGGATTTAGTATTGAAGACACAAGTATCTAATTCCAGTCCAGTTAATTGGTAGGTGTGAAAGTTTCCTTGAATCCTTTCAGTGGAAACAGAGGAATCGCCAACACTGGTCCTAGATCGCGCAGACGCGACTGCACCCTCGCTTCACCAGCCCATAGTGTCACCAGACCCGTTCCGCGACGTAATTAAGACAGAGCCAGCCCCAGATCTGCCTTCCCTCATCGAGGACATGATCCCCTACCTAGTCGAGCACGGCATTACCACACCAAGGGTCAGCAGTACGACGACCCCGAAGCCCCTGACCCAAGGATCTAATCACCCTCACGCATCCAACTTCGATTATATGGACAAGTTGTCCCCGATCCGTCCCCCTTACGATTACAGACCCGAGGAGAGTCCTGACAGGGTGATGTCCAAGTCCAAGTACGGCGCCAGTGCAGAGGCTCACTTGAAGGATGGGGTCTTTCCGAGTTACAACTCGAAGGAGACTGATCACGCAATGAATCACGTGTCTCAGGCTGTGCCCGAGGTCGTGGCGTTCGATTACGAGAAAGGCAGTTCGCCAGTGGTTGAGCAAAGTACTAAGAAGCATGAGAGTTACAATTATACTGCTGAACTTGTCACTGATGCTAGTGCTGTTAAAGGTAACAGTTCTGGTGAGAATAACACTTTGGTTAGGTTGAAGCCTGAGGAGGTTAAAGCCTCTTCTACTGCTGAGGAAGATCTTGATGATCTGGATGACCACATTTTCTCTCTAGACAGTGTCTTTGACTTACTGTTCACCAAGGAGAAGGTGGACGACACTGTCAGCAGCGAGAGCACAAGGGCCCCAGAGGTCCTTCCGACTGTCAGGCCCACGGAGGAGATTAAAACCTCGACTGAGACAACAGAGAGCACTAGGGAGCCTCCTGAGGTAGGGATTCCTTCGAAGGTCCTGGAGAACGAGATCCCTGTTTCGGTGGCCAGTATACTGAAGTTAGCTGGCTGCAATATTTATGGCAGAATGTATCGTGTTGGGAGGATCATCACAGAGCTCTCAAGCCCTTGCTTGGAGTGCAGGTGCACGGAGATAGGTGTTCAATGCAAGCAGCTGGAGTGTTGATGGAGATTACCGAGGAGATTGCCTTTCTTTTATGTGGATATGCTGGGAGGTTGTCTTTCTTTTAGGTGGTGCTGAGATTAGGGTTGTCTGGGTTAACGCTACGATCGAACGTGAAATTTCGACTGTATTTTGGGACTCGAGGATCCATCTCTTACGATCTCTCTTCAGTTCGTCTGAGAAATTTTGTTTCTCTGGTCTTGGAAATCTTTCGACTGTCCCTTTTCCAATAGAAGGACTTTCCTCCTCTTACTCCATCTACGTCGTTGATCAAACCATAAACGCTCCTCTTGAAGGATCTACGACCCCAGGGAGGATCGATCAGGATGTAATTGTGAGGAATAGTCCTTTCGTGCTCCGCAAGGATAAGTGGATAAAGACGGAAGTTAGCGCCCCAACCCCTCACTCAGTCCGTTTTAATGGGAATTATCCTGCCATACAGGCTGCTGTTCCATTTTGATTTATCTGCGCAATTTATCTCCTCCCTCGGTTAAATGCAAAAGATACGAAGCATAGCTCGAGTCAAATTATGCCGTTGACTTCGTTCCTAGGCTTTGAGCAACTGCAAACTTCTCTGCTTTCCGATCGACGAACTGTTCACTTCCCTCGCTCGTAGTGATCCTACCGTACAGTGTTGTATCGTCGAGTTAACACTATGTTAACACATAGATCGTAAGGGTAATCGATACAGCCTAGCGACAAGACGTATAATCGACGTATAGGACAGACAGAGAAAAACGATTCTTCGCGACAGATTCGTTCTCCTTCCCGTCTCTCCACCTCTCTACCTTCTCCCTTTTCTCTTTGTTTAAGTATTAAGGATACCGTTGAATCGCATTGAATGGACGACGGAAAAAGGCGCCAGTCGTTTCCGTATCGCGTGGCAAGGCCGTAAATTCGCTCTGAAATGCCGCACAGAGGCTTGTACTATACGTTTTATGTTTGTCGTAATAAACGTTTACGGAATTCACCTTGCTTCCTCTTTTTACTCTCCCCGCCTTAACACCGAACTTCTTCTTCTCTCTTCAAAGGAAAAGAGAACCGAGGAGCAGGTGTTCGATTCGAAAAAATTTGACGGTAACGGATGCAACTCTCTCCTGACGATGATTGAACTCTACCAAGACACAGCCCCATCGGTTTCCCTCTCGGACACGCGAGAGGAATGAAAAAGATAGGAAAAGTTGCTTAAAGGAACACTCAGACTTCACTCTAAAAAGTGAACCAAAAATTCTATTAGGTAACCCAGAAAATTCTCACGCTTCTAAAGCGCAGGTAAGATTGCATGCATTCAAATAAAACTTTGTCTCTAGTTTAATTTGAAGGTGGGTCAAATTCTATTAATTAAAAAATGCCATATTTTCTAGTGGAACTCGTAAAAAGTCTAGAAGAAAATTGATATAGTACTTACGTTTTTATTTTCTCTTCTTCCAGTCTCACGAGTATTAAGAAAATCTCCTCGAAGTAGTCAGAAAATTGTGCCATGTAGGGATTACTATTTTCACAGCCGGAACTGCTCATGATATACCGTTGCTGGCGCAATCACCGAAGCTAGATCGATTATCTGGCGCGCGATAAATCGTAATTGTTCATAACGCATGATTGACGGCTAAATCGAATGAATGAGCGGTAGTTGTCAGGTAAAAGGCATTCTGATTACGGGAACCGCGGTACGATCTCGACTTTATTGCAGGCAATCGATTGTTTTTGATATACAATTGGGGAATTCGACGGCTCCTCGTTTAGGTATGGCCCGTGACTGAATCACAGTGTATATAATCATATTTATATTCAATAATTGTATTTACAGGTCGTATTATCGTTATATCGTTAACCGTGCCCGACGTGGTCGGTAACACTAACATAATCACAGCCAGTTCGCCTCGTGTGTGTATAATATCGATAAACAAGTAGGTACAACGATCGACTAAACTGCCAGGGGAACGTGGCCTCCTCTGTTCAGGACCTCCACTACTTCTTCAGAAAAATCTCACTTATCGAAATGGAATTTTTTATTCTTTAATTAAATAATAAATATTCTCGTTCAGACACTGAGGAACTCAAGTTTGAGATAATCGAAGTTTACTCTGAAAATAATTGCGTGCAATAGAAAATAGTAGGTAATTAAAAAACATCAATTTGAAATGAATTTTTTTTGGAATTTCGTGGACACCCTGAGCACAATTCGGCCCAATATTCTATCAAATATTTTCTACGTACATTCATAAACCTACTCTTATCGGTTGGCAGCATCCTTAATGCTTCGTCGCGATACAAGTTTTGGGACGAATCGCAGTGAAAATTCGGATTCCTTCGAGCTTCCAATTCGCGCTCGGACGAGACTCCCACAGTGTGGGAAATCTGGAAAATTTTTATATGGGAAAATAACCGATTTTCCCCGCTCACGATTCAAGATTCCTTTGACCCGTTCCTAAGACTCTTTCCCTTCGATTTTTCCGCCTGGGATCACGAGACCGCATCTGCCACAGAAATCCGTGTCGCGCCTTTGAAGTCTCGCAGAGGAATCCGAGGGAAAGTGATTCCTCGACAGCATTTCTCGACCCTTAAGCTTTAACCTTCGCCCTTGGGAAAACGGCAGATCTCTCCCTTCAACTTCTTTCCTGTTTTCTTCTCACTTAATACTTTGCGCGATAAGTCCCTCAACTGGGCAAGCTGCCTTCGACTATCTACTGAAAAATTTCGGTCAAGAGGTGAGCCTTGGAATAAGCGATTACTTTGCAAGGGTCCAATGGTGGTTCGAGAATTGCTGACGAGTCGAAAAGATATTCACAGCTTAAAGTGCGGCATAAATGGAAGAGTGCGGGGGCGGCTGTTCTTCTTCCACCAGCTGGGGAACAAAGACGCGCACGATTAGAGGGTTCGGAAAAGGTACTAAGGTTTTGATAAAAATTCCAGACGCGCTCGCGCTCCTCTACACGCGAACGCCTCGCGCACCGTTTATGGCAGTCTTGGCAATTCCCTTCGCGCGTTTACATTTATTAAATTCCCTCCTTTCTCTCTCCTCTATCGTTAAGCTTAATCCCCATCAACGATATATGGAGTACGGTATTATTTCATCGTTAAGAACCCTGGGACGAGCTAGAAATGAAATTGAACTCTACTATGGTAGAAAAAGAATAATCTCGAGATCTAGAATATAGCTGGAAGAGTCTATAGTCCGTACACGAGGTAAAGCAACTAAAAACAAAGCGACCTGAAATTCATCCGTCACAGAAGAAAATTGATTCGCAAGGGATCGACCTAGAAGCGCAAAGTCCATGGCGATATAAATTGCACACGATACGATTCTTTTCGAAGCTGGAAATCGAAATCAGGTCGACTGTAAACGCGGCGATGTCTTCGACAACAAACGCACTCGGGCGCACGAGCACCTACCTTAACGCGACAACGCATTGCACCGTGCAATCATTCTTGGAGACGCGGACAATAAATGCAGACTCGAACTGGATCGAGCTACGCAATTCCTCGGCTCTCGAGAGGGATGGGGGATGAAGGTGGCGGGGTGCCCTTCTCAAGGAGTTCGGCAGGCTTAAAGACCGAACGAAGGTACTTACGCTACTCCTTTTCCTCTTTACTCGATAGTTAATAGCGAAGAATGACTCGAAACACCCTTATCGATTAACATCTCTAGGGGGCTGCGTGCAGAAGGGGCTTGAAAACGGGGGAGATTTTTTTTACCGCTGAATTGAAGTTTTTGGGAAGTCTTTGATTATTCTGGAGACTTTCGTAGAGGACTTTGATTAGCTAGCTGGGCCTAATTTCATGGAAGTCTGCTAGGGATTCCTTTCTGCACGCAGATTAAAACAACGATCTAACAATACCTTATCAATCAATGGATTTGTCGCTTACAGTTACACGATTGTACACACATCGTCTGCTCGACGGTCATCAATATACAGTACCCACACGATTCGACCACGAAGTCAGCCATTCAGCAAGTACCATTTCTCTAATTTATCCCTAGACTTTCTTCAACGAGAATCCTACATGGCACGAGAAGTGTCTCAATCCTTTCACTTTCTCTCGCCTTTTGATCTACGAAGTTCGAGAATTCTATATTCCGAACACGAAATACTCGAATACACGGAAGAGTCCTCCTCAAGAGATTTATGGTACAGAGGCGTCCATTGCTTCCTGGATACAGGACCAACTTCACCGTGAGACAATTCTTCTAATTTTACAAACGTGCTAGTCTCGCCGTCGTAAATATCCCAAGGAATTCTGTCGATTCCTCTCCAGTGATCGAACACCCTTGCCAGGGTTTGATTAACAGCGATTCTTGGCGAGGCAGGACGACCAAGGGTAGTCGAAAGGGATTTTCAATCCCTCTTGTCGATACATTCGAGCGAAGCCCGATTAAACCGAGCGTACTTTGCCAGCTGCTTTCTTTGGCCATGTTCCGAGGGTATCTCTAGTAATCTCTTTCGTCTGTCTTTCTATTAAGCGCGTTTCGTCTTCACGCTCCTCGTTTGATCGATCGGCTGATTTTGCCGACAACTTTCAATGATCAGGAAAACGTTAGTTTGTCGGGCTTCGAACGGAGAGAGGATTCCATGGCAGCTCCTGTGGGACAGACGATGATCTTCCCAAATATTTCTCATTTTTATTTCTCGTGTCCATAATTCAGTCCACTTTGGAGGAGTCCTTCATCACATTACTAGAATAACATATACCTCGATCAGATTAGAATAAACGATTTTCAATTCCTTCAAAAATTTGTCTCTTCTTTAAATTGGCAGTTTCAGAAACGTGTCAGAAGTCTTCGACAATGGGTCAAGCAGTCTCCACTTATCCCATAGATGCTCAGGTTTTCACCATTCAGTTTTAGTCTTCGTTCAACCAAGTCCCACGTAAGCCAGAGTCCAAGAGGACTCCGCCACTCGTCGCAAGGATTCCCATTCCGTCGAGACATCGTGGAGCATCTACTCGAAAACGCTCTCGGCGGCCTCCTGGATCTTGACGATGAGGAAGGACCGCCTGCAGAGCTTGACGAGCAGCTCGATCCTCTGTCAGGAGGGCTTTCTGAGTTGCGGCAGAGCGATCAGGTAGATGTTCCCCAGGATCGCGCCGACCGCTAACAGCATCACGCTGATGGCTGACAGCAGGCGCACGAACCTAACGAATCTCCTTCCTCTGGCGTCCTTCTTGCTCTGGTTGGGGAACACTGCCAGGCCCAGCAGAGGCCCTGCCAGGGCTCCTGCCACGTGCGCGGCCCAGCCCACTCTACCGCAGCCAAGCAGAGCTGGAATTGGCAGCGAGGCGACGTCGGCGCTGGCCAAGAGCAATACGGCGCCCAGACGCCAGCCGGCGTAGCGGAGCTCCCCATGACACTGCAATTGACAACACGTCAACATGTCAACACGTGTAGGACGGGTCGCAAGATCTGAGGATGCGCTAGGATGCAGAGGAAGAAAGATATTTGCCGGTTCTTTGAAGGGTTCAGTAGACACCATTGGACGCGAAGATGGAAGGGTGAATCTACTGTGCATTGCTGGAAGAACATCGCAGAACTCGGTGAAAAAATCACAGATCGCTCCTTAACACTCCTTAACTTGTCAAGTCCCTGACAGTCGATTGAAGTTAGAAAACATTCGAGGAAGAACCACCCTCTCTTTCTCGGCCGGTCATGGAGTCAAGAATTTTTTTCGAACAATTTCAACTCAGGGGTGACAAAGTCGAGGCTTTTTACTTTAGAATGAGACCAGGCTCACCTGCCTGCGATTTTTTTTCGCGGAGTTACAGGAGCTCAAAGATTGACTACTTTTTCGGGCTCTGGATCACTGCTTGATTCCGAGACCGGAGGCTCACTTTTCATTCAGAGCACGATATCTCGGCGAAAAAAAATCGCAGAACACTGGCCGGGGTCTCGTTCGAAAGGGGAGGGTTCACATTTTAACCTCCATGAAGAGAAAGGCCCGAAAAAAATTTATCAAGTTCCTGACAGACAACTGAAGTTGGGAAACTTTCGGCGAAAAACCATCCTCTTTTTCTCGGCGGGACGTGAAGTCAAGAAATTTTTTCGAACAAGTTCAATTCAGGGGCGTCAAAGTAGAGGCTTTGCCCCTTAGAGTGAGACCAGGCTGACCTCGCTGCGATTTTTTTTGGTGGAGTTGCAGAAACTCAAAGATTGACTACTTTTTCGGGTTCTGCAGCAGGGGGTGATTCCGAAGCTAGAGGCTCACTTTTCATATAGAGCGCGATATCTCGGCGAGAAGAAATCGCAGAGAGCTCGCCGATGTCTCGTTTGAAAAGGCAGGATTCACACTTCAACCTCCATGAAGAGAAAGTCCCGAAAAAAATTTGTCAAGTTCCTGACAGACGACTGAAGACGGAATACTTTGAGTAAAAAACCACCCACCATTTCTCGGCGGGACGTGAAGTGAAGAAATTTTTTCGAACAAGTTTAACTCAGGGGCGTCAAGGTAGAGGCTTTGCCCTTTAGAATGAGACTAAGCTCACTTTCCTGCGATTTTTTTTGAGGGAGCAACAGCAGTTCAAAGATTGACTACTTTTTGGGGTTCTGGAGCAGTGAGTGATTCCGAGGCTAGAGGCTCACTTTTTATTCAGAGCGGAATATCTCGGCAAAAAAAAATCGCAGAGAGCTCGCCGAGGTCTCGTTCGAAATGGGAGGGTTCGTGCTTCAATTTCCCCCCAGAAATGAACCCAAAAAAAATTTATTAATTTCCTGACAGACGGCTAAATTTGGGACACTTTTGAGGAAGAACCACCCTCTCGTTTTCGGCCGGTCATGGAGTCAAGAATTTTTTTCGAAGAAGTTCAACTCAGGATTGTCAAAGAAGAGGCTTTGCACTTTAGAATGAGACTAAGCTCACTGCCGTATGATTTTTCTTCGCAATGTTACAGCAGCCCTAATATCGACAACTTTTTGGTCCGAAATTGGTGATCTTTAACTTTGCTGCGAAGTATTAGAATTAATACTCATAAAATTCTACTGTTTTAATAGACAGTATGGCCTTTGAATATCTTTGATAGGCGAAATATGACTCCTGCCACGAAGTGTTTGGACACCAAGACTATATGTCCTTCCAGCAACGCACAGTAAGTAATAGTAATTTTTCCAGTTGAATTGGTTAAGGTATTATGTTACTGGAGAAGGTCCTTCAAGTCATGCAAACTTAAATCGCGAGGGAATAATTCGATACTAAAATGTGCCTGTATCGAATACAGTGTGTAATTGCGCAATTACTTAACCCAAAGAGGGGAGGTCTGTTCACATGCAGGATGGTCTATTTGCGAAGGGAAGTCCTCGAACCGGTTCGAATTCGAGCTACTAAACCGAACGTTTCAGTTTATCGATCGACAAGCGAATCTCGAAGTCATTCGGAAGCAAATTCCCGCTCGAAAAACGATCATTCTGTGCTATGAATTCCCATCGCGAGTGTGCCAATTCCCAGACAACAAGAAACGCCTAAGCCAGCCCCGAAAGGATCCAGTCCCTGCAATCGTAACTTCACGGCGGGAAATATCGAGAAACAATCGGTGGAAAGCCGAAGCAGGTTCGAGAAGCCCACGGTTTTCTTTAATCCCCTGAAAGTTCGTAGTTTTTCAACCCTCCACCCCCGAGTTTCCCGAACGCTTCTATTTTCGCGGTCGTTTTCGTCGATACCCATTCGCGACGCGGGTATTATGCGATTTAATGAGATTTAACTGAGGACGAGGGAGAGGAAAGTTGCTCCAAGCTTGGTTTCACCTACTTTTTCCCTTCGGTGAAACGTCACAGGAAAAGTTCGAACCTGACGTCGATAAAGATCGACCGACTTTCGTTCGACTTACCAAGTAGAGATGCGCGAGATGGCTGGTGAGCAGGGCGTAAACACCTGCAGAGGCGCCCACCAGGAACAGGCTCGGTTGTAGCAGGGATGCACCCAGGGCCCCGCACACGCCACCCCCCAGGTAGATGGTCGCAACCCCTATTCGACCCTGCTCCACCTGCGGAGCACCCAGCTTTCTACATTCCATATCTTATTGGCTAATATATATCTCTGGCTGCTAGACAGAGAGTTACATACAACAGTGGCGGGAAAGGCAAAGTTAGGGAAGATTTTTATGTATCGTACCCTCGCGAGGAAACTGTCGTAGAAAAAAAGAATCATATTCTTAAGAATAATAGCATTTCGTGAAATATCTGATAGGTGAAATTCTGTCGAAAATATATCACTCGGAATAAAATATGTTAATACCTTATTTACCCCTAATTAACCCCTTAGCATAGTAAGGTAAAGTTACTCAGATATTTCCTCTAATTTAGGCACGCCCCTAATTTATGCACAAAGTCAAGTGACACACCTCCCCGAGTCCCTCCCGAAATTTTTGTCTGAAATTCTGCTCTGGCAAACATTTTGCAGCGATTAAGGTACCCTCGTGTTTGGGGTTGAGCGGTCTTCGGTGGTCTTCCGGTCGATTCAACCCTTTCGGAGGGCTAGATCGATAGTCGAGCACCGAAAGAGCCACTTTACGGGAGCGGAAAAAGGGTGGCAATTAGTCTGATTAACTCACCTCGAGCGGGGTGGCCAGCACCAGCTGGATGACCACGTTCAGTGCAAGGTGAAGCGCGTTCGAGTGCAGGAGCATGTACGAGGCGAACCTCCATCCCTGGTCCCTCTGACGGGGGTCGTAGACGAGCCACCTGCGCAACGTCGCCTCGTCCCCCAGGCAGTGAACGGCTATCTATCGTCATCGAGAATGCGTTTCAGTGCTCTCGCTTTGCATCGAGCGAACGAATCCTCTACGAACGAATCGAGCCTTCGCTATAAATAAAGGAGCTCTTTTTTGGGGTTAGGGAGGACGCCTGGAAGTAGGTTAATGGGAGGGCAATCGCGATTTCTTTTGTGTGTGCTTCGAGGAGCGCCCTTAAAGAGAGCAGCATACTTTGAAAGGCTAAATTTTCAAGTTTTTTCTGCGGTAATTACTGAGTAAAATATGGACATTTTTTATGGTCATTAATAGTAATTTGGGGATCACTGTTTCAGTCTGCGCAAATGTTCAATCGAGACAATAGTACCGACACATGCATAATACTATTGTATTATACTATTGTATTATGCATGTAGTTTTTGCTGGAATTAGAATAGTAATTACTTTGAAAACGCGTAGAGAATTTTGGTCATTTATTATCCAAGGGGGAAAAAATCCAAACGCGTGCGTTATTGACGAACGAAAATCTAGGGAATAATTAATCCCGCTCCCGTATGAAAATATCTACCACGGCAGAATGGTAATTAATCAAAACTGCTCATTTAATGCCAGACAAAACCGCCGTCATTATCAGCCTTTAAATAACGAATGGTTTGAATACGGGCGCGCATTAATGCGAACGATAATTGACGACATATAGAATTGCGAGGGAAAGACGTGTCGCTGTGCGTTATCGCGAAAACTGCTTGCATAATTCGCTCATCTCTGATGGAAATGGAATGAACGCGAATAATAATGTATTTTAATTGGATGAGCGGAAATAAATGATTAGAAGCGATGTAAAAGCAGAATTTCTTCAAAGAAAAATAAGTTTCGAACCTCTGAGAGAACTCAAAACGTAACATTTTAAAGGTCCCAAAGGGAAAGAAACATTGATTTTAATTTTTCTGCTCGCTTCGCGCGTTTCACCCGCGGAAAAATCGATCAAGGAAAATTCACAAAGATCCCATGTGAGGACCAGCTAGTCCTGTTTCTCCCAAATCCATCTGTCAAACACGAAATTCGGCCACTTCGACGATTCGAATTTTCCTGCCGCAATTTTCCAGCCACGTATTTACCCAACAGTTTGTCCGAAAGTTACGAGGGAGGAGGGGGACGTGTATGGGGCCACAAATCGCGCAGGTTCTCGTATCCTCTGCCGAGCAATCTTTTTCTGATATCCTCTTTTTACGTTTCGCGATGTTCGCGCCCCGACCGCGACGTCTTTCTCAGTAAATCATCCACCGCCACGGATACACGTCGCTTTTGGGCCACGTGGGGGCGGTGGCTTTCATGGCCATCCATTTTTACGTCACTGCTTTTACGAGCCTTGCGAGGGTTTCAGTCTCTCTCCGCTCGCGGTTAATGCGCTTTTATGTTTGCCATCTTGGAGAACGTCGGGATCCTCGAAAATTCAGGCCACGGTTGGCAATAAAGAATTTTCATATTGCACCCGCGCCACGCCACCCACACCCCCTTTTGTTTCTTATCCCCCTTCCATTGGAGATGGAGCGGCACTCGCGAAACCAGTGGCCTGATTCCTCTTATCGATCTTTGATTTATCTCTCTCCATTCATCAGTGGAGGATTTCCCCTTTAAATCGCACCTAAACACCCTAAACTATTTTACGGTCCTGCGACGGAGAAGATCAGAAACTTCAAGGGCTGATTCTACAGACTAAAAGAAAAATCAATAGAGATCAAATTGTGAGGCTCTACTTCAGAGGTATTAATTTGCTAAAGACATTTGATGTGCCCTTAACATGTGTCTGACTAGTCTCATTCTACTGACAGCGCTTAGCCTTACATGATTAACGCGCGGCAGTAGAATAAGTCCATAGTCAGACACATGTGAATCTCATTTTTCACTCATCAAACTGTATTTTAAACAACTATTTTGGGGCGTACAACATGCATTAATATCTTTCAAACAGTTAAGCGTAGATATTAAGTGAAGATATTAAGCGATAACTCTTAGAATAGCCCCATTGTCAATCGAATCTCGCGAACGAATGACGCGTTTCGGTGGTACTAAACGAGTTTTTCAATTATTTTGCCGGTCGGTGACGAGCAATGAAATTATCCATAAAACGAATATCCCTGGCAATCGTGGGCGAACGAGGAATAAATTTCTCGCGTGAGGAGGATCGACAGGAGGAATGTCAAAACATCGACGGGGCATCAATTTTTTCCATACTGCCGCCAATTGTTGTCGATGCAAATAGTTGTCAGCGGGACACCTGTCGGCTCTGGACAATTCTCCTCTTCTCGCGTCTATCGTGCGTCGCTCGAACCCTGTTTACGTCGTGCTGGGTTGTAGACGATAAGTCGTAGACGTTAACCTAGGTGTTCACGGATTCATCTCTCATAGAGGATTTGAAATTGAAAAAGTAAATCAACATTGTTAAAAAAGTAAGGGTGCAAATAATTCACTGTCATCTATTGCACAAGTGGAACCGTGGCATAACGTATACAGTAGAACGAGACATATAGGGCCAGACAGATTCCAGCTACGAATAACGGCATTGCTTAGAGTACAGTAGAGTCGGTTTCCATTAAAGAATAGAACACTTCTATCGCGTCTAGAGGCCGTATCATCCAAGATTTCTCGGCGAGGTATTTCGAAATAATTCCCAGTAAATGAGAAAAGATGAACGACACGGTGCGATCATTATAAGGGGGTGGTAGAGGGTCGAAGCAAGAGGGCCGTCTACGTGGTCGCGGCATCGTCACGGCGTATCTCGACGTTTCATTAGCTCCGGGAACGTTCATTGTCGTTTTACTATCCTCGTTACATTTTCCCGCAATTTTAAGTTCAGCCATTCTAGATTGGACGCATTCTTCGGTGGCGCGGCCGAGTCATAACGATCCCCAGAACTTCGAAGCAATTATTATCGTCGACGGGGGTGACCTCGGGGGTTGAGTCCAACAATCCCCGAACGCGTTCATTCTCTTCTTGTTTCGAGCGCCAGGCGATAAATAGGTAATCGACTCTATCCCACGAACAGGATAGAAATAAGGCAAGTAGAGAGCCGAACGAAATCGAATACCGTTATCAGTGATACTAACACCGTAATCAGTGCCGATTCTCGGCAACTGGAGGGCACCAGAAACTTTCCTGATTTAGTAGCACGAATCCTCTAACGAGCCATATTTACGGTGTCGCCTTCGCTTACTGATTTATCGCGTTCGTTATCCTATCTCTCACGATATTACGGAAGAACAGGGGAACTCGAGCGATTATTGCAACCACGGAAGCCACGGGGAACGTCGACGTTTTGGTGAGAGACCACGTAACCGGATATCGTCGTTTCCGCTATCTCAGCGTTTCATTAAACCCCCTGGAAAAGCATTATCATTCGTTTCATCGCGCGAAACTGGACCGGGAGTACAGACGCCGATTAGATTTCCCCCTTTTCGACGATCGTCTGCGCGAGCATGGAAAGGAAAGAGTGGTTAAAGCTACCGAACTTGCGAGAAAGGAATCGCCGCTATGGTCCATCCGCTTGGGGGTTCATTCTACTCTCTTAAAATAAAGTTGGTGGTAAAAACGGAATAGTAGATCGAGGGACTTAAAAGAATGCAGCTTGCAAATTTGACAAATTTCAAACTTAGGAGTATCCTCGAATTTTATACTTTGACAGTTTGACGATTCTTTCTAAATCCAGATCCACCCTCGATTAGGCTTTCGAACGCTAATTACTTCCACCGTTTTATCTGAAATGTTAGTCGATTATTACACTCCCGAACTATCAGAAATTCGATTCGGAATCCGCAGCGACTCCTCAACTCCGTAATCGTCTGGTGTTCCCCGCCCAATCTCGCCGTTTCATTAACTCCTAGCCAGCGTTAACATCTGCTTTATTGCGCGAGATCGCGGGAAAGAAGGGTGCATTTAACTTCGCGGCTTTAACTTCGCGCGTTTTATCCAGCACGCTCGCTGCTCGTGCCGACGAGTTTCCGGAAGCGCTCGAATAAGCTCTCTGGAATTATTATCGAGCGGCTGGAGGATCTACGAGGCGAGGGATGTCTCCTCCCTTTTTCCCTCTTTTTCCCTCTTTTTCCCTCTTTTTCCCCCGCGCTTTTTTCGACTTCTCCCGGAGCACGAGTTTCTTGAAATACCGGTGCGATGTTCGTTCGTGAACTCGTGCGAATAATTGAGAGAGATTCCCATCGGCCTTTCCATCCCTTCCCCGCTCAGTCCCTCTCGCGACGCATTAACTCGACTAATGGGAAATCTTTCGAGGTCGGACGAGTCGAGCTTGATCTCGCGTCTTCCGGAAATGTATACATTTTTCGATATTTCGAATTTACTTTATGTGCGACGATGAATGGGATCGATCCAAATGGAGGGATTTTTTGTTCCTTTTAGAGAGTTGGATCATGTTCGTAGAAAGGAGAGAAAAAAGGTCTTCTCGGTTTCGTGAGCTCAGGGAAATGTGAAGTAGCAATATGTTTCTATTTGGATTTTCAATTAATTAAACACTCCCTAAACCCTCGTTCTGTCGCTCCAAGGAGACATAAAAGCAAGCAAGAGACAAAAATTTGATCAAATACTGTATAAAAGAAAATACTATGTTACGCGAAGTAGAATATCCCGTATATGGTCAGACAAGCTACCAAATCCCCTTAACTCCATAAAAAGCGTTGCTTGCAAGGTCTTACCTCGACAATGCTGATGCAGATCATAAGGTAGGGCGGTCGTATCCGGAAGTTAGGCTTCCTGGGCGGCAGCGGATGCCTGGGTGTCGGTCTAGGCGTGACCTCGTCATCCTTTGTCTTCTTGTAGGAGGACGTGGCGATGATCGGCGATTCCGGGGAATAGGGCGAGCCAGGACCAGAGTAAGTCGTGTCCGTGCAGTCTGACGAGATGGTCGAGAGTGTCGGAGAGTTCTCCAGGAGCGCTGCCTCGACGTCCATCTTGGCCTACCTGCAAAAAACAACGGGCCTCGTTAGCTTCGAGTCTCAAGTGACCCTACTTTGCATAATTCCCACATTAACGATTATTATTCGAGGGTCGTGCGATTATGAAATGATTCGTCGGTGTTCGAGCGTGCTTCAGCGATCTGAAAGCTTCGACGACCTATTCGTCGCGATAATGGGGCACGTTTGACTTCGATTGCTTCGCAAAAGGGACTTTGTCTACTGTCGAGGTACATACAGGAAAGAAGTATTAAGATTATTCTATAATGAGGAAGACTTTCTGAGGAGGATTCAAGAGTTGATAGGTGGAAAGGAGGTTCCAACCTTGAGCTTCCCAGGTCAAAGTTTCCTGACCTCCACCGTTTCGAGTTAGATGCCCTCCTGTTACGAAAAGCTCCGAAAATTTAAATTCTCTGCAATATTGAAATCCAAGAATGAATTCCACAGAAGAGAAATTCTATAGAAGCTAAATTTTTAGAAGCCTAATTTCGTATAACCAGTGATGGCGATGAACCAAAGGCATGCTTTTTCGGAATTTCCCACCTCCTCCTTGCAGAAATTACGCAAAAATGCCAGGTGGGAAAAAAGGGGCGACGAGAGGAGAAGAACGAGTGAATGTAGAGGACGTAATCTTCGGCGAAAAGGGAGGAACGGGAAGCTCAGTAAGAAACGTTTCGTTTCGGGCGAGAAAAAGAGGAGAATCGACGTTCACGGCTAACGGAGTGGAATATTAATTAAACGGTCCTCTTTCGCCGTTGAAACGAACGATTAAAAAGGAAGCAGAAAGTAGGCAGGGCCAAGGCGGAGGGGGACGAACGCGAAGAAGGGGAGCAGAAGCAATGGAACGGAATCCATAATTAGCGCGAAGAGCTTTCGCCGGGCTGTTACACACGTATGGCTCCCTAAACTCACTTTGCCCGCACTTTACTGCCCGCCAACGGCTAGGCATTAATTTGCATGCGGTTTAAAGTACACGCTGGCTGCAGCGACGCGCGCTAAACACGACCATTCCCGTCCGAACAGTCGCCTTCAATAAATCGGCGAATTCTTGACAAACCCGACCGTGAATAGGCACGAAGCATTCTGCAACGTTGCACTTTCGCCAGAGAATCGCTTCTTCGTCAATTATCTGCTTTTCTACAAAGTGGTTATTAATGGGTCAAGCTTGTGTATAGGGTAGATGGGTGGGTTGCTTGATAGTGCCTCGAATAATGAAATATTTATTTGGAACATCTTAAATCTTTTCCAACTCCCACAAGCTGAAGAATGCCTGGCGACCGAGGACACAGAATATTTTCAATCTTCAAGCCCCCCAGAGGTCCCCCAGAGGTCCCCCAGAGGTACCCAGAGCAGTCTTTAATCCAAACACGAAGCGAGCACATTCATTTATTTGCGGTCTGAAGCAGAGAGATGCAGTTGTCCACAGCGTGCAGAGGACACAGGTTCACGAAGCAAATGACCGAGAGAGGGAAGACTGGGATCGCGGAGGGAAAGGGGTAGCGTTGGTAGCAGAGGGAAGACCTGTAGGAACGGCAGGTGGAGGGATGAGGAGAAGTTTCGGCTGGGGTCAATCCTGGTGACCCCTTTGTCCGTTCCAGGGGCGGTCTTTGTTCAGCGGCGGTGTTTTCGGGCCACCATAGAATTTGCCTGTGAATTATTGGGGCTCGTCGAGTTCGGAAACGGGTCTCCATGCTGCCACGAAACCGAGGACACCCACGATACCAGGCGATTTCGTTCGCCCACCGCCTCGTTCGTCCTCTATATCTCCGACTCGATGTCGTAAAATCGATTTCGAGGAGGAAATCTCGAAACCAGCCACCGAGGCTTCCTCTTGGTTCGTCCTCCGATAAATCGAGAAATATGGACCACCGAGATATTCAAACTTTTCGCATGCTACACGGAGGGGAGTCGCTGAAATTCAGGAGAGAGATGCTACTCTTGAGGAAATTAATTAGAGTATAAAGAAATACTGCGTTCACTACGTGAGCTTCAACTATGATTCAATGGTAATCTAGCTCAGCCACTAAAATTCGAACTACCTATAAGCACGATAAGTGATTCAGATGACAATAAAGATATTTCAGAGTGCTCTTGTTACGAGTTTCATAAATTGAACGAAAATGTTACGAGAGATGTCACGTCTAAAAAGACCAGCCGAATTTCAATCATAGCAGAGCTACGATATTTGCCCTCTCCATGATCCAGAGAGGCTGGTTTCCAGTCCTGAGAGAACAATAATCCCACGAAATCGATGCTGCAGAGGTTTCGAAGCCGCGAAACGATCATCGGCGACCACTTGAAACGCGGAAACGGAAGCGGTCCGATGCACCTTCGACCGCAGGCGAATCAATGTTTCTCTCGTAAGCCTGCGTTTTCCACGGATGCGAGTCGACACCGCGTTTGATGTTCATTATTGTAACGGCTGCCTGTCCCGTTCGAATGATAAACGATCGGTCAGTGGTCGAGCACCATTCTTCACCGACCAAAACGAGCAAGTGAATTTCCCAGGCCAACAGAGAGGGAATTGCTTCTCCCTTCTTTCCGTTTTAATCGCGCGTCTCTCATCTCGTTTGGAGGGTGGCTTTTTTAAAATTCAGTATCTCTGAATTTTAATTTATCATTATGACTGGCCACGCACATGCTCACCTCTCGTTTTTCAATTTTTCGTTTCGAGCTTTCTGCTAATGTTGCTCTATTCGTGGATAATGTATCGTGGAGAGACACGGTGAAACTGGAACTACTTTTATGAAATACATTTATAAAAAGCGAAGACTTGCTTAGTTTTATCCGCGAAAATATACAGGATGTTGAACAACAGAGTGTACCACGAAATTGAAAGGAGAGATACTACAGGGCAAAATAAGACGAAAATAAAGAATGACGAAATTGAGTGCGAGGTATGAATTCTTCAAGCATGTCCGTGTCTGACTGGACTCTTTCTACTTCCACCTACTCTAATTTCGTTCACTAAAAATACCTAGAAAATAACGAATCTTTGCCAACTCTAGAATTATTCATCTACTAATTTCTTGGGGTTCCACGGATTGGGAAAGTTCTCAACGTGCCCACATCTGAACGCAAGATCGAAAGGGCGAGGGCAGGGATACGGGGTCAACGCGAGTCGACGAGGAAAGTTCGATGCACGGACGGCGGCTGCTCGCTGGCCCGCAGCTTAATGAAGCATTGACGTGTCCAGCAAAAGCGTGTACCTGTCCGCGCGTAATTAACGTAACGGCCGTCTGGCCGCCGCCCACGCAAATCAAACGTACGAGGAGCGGCGTAATTAAGGCCTCTCCCAGCCTGCGCGAAGAACAATGCGAGCTGCGCCCTGCATACATCACGCGCCAATGACCGCGAGACTGCTTCATGACGAGTGTCATCGACCGATTCGTCTCGCTTCTTAATCTCAAGACTGGCACGAGTGCCTCTTCGCGCGATCAACATTTCTATGGCATAATCAGGTGAGATCATTGCAACCGACTCAAAAATAATAACATGCAATTTTTCATCTCCACAATAATAACTTAATAACTTAAGTAACTTTATTTCGGGAAATCAAAACGGAACGAAAATTACAGAGAAAATGTTCCACGTTCAAAGAGCGTTCGAAGAATAAGAAGTGCAGCACGAGGTAGCGCGAGAAACGGTCCATGTTGCTTTTCAAAATACGAAGGTGAAGACGCGACCCTCGCAACTCGAAGGGAAAACTCGATAAGAAAATCTTCTCTGTTTTCGCTCCCAGAGGAAGTTAGATTCTCTTTGAGAAGGGATCGATAGGAAAAGTGGGGCTATAAATATGTAGGCGTGCACAACAAGCCTCGCAAGTTATCGCCATGCTTGGCGAATTTCCAAAAACTACCCCCTACCCTCTCAAGGATGAGACTTCTGTGAAAACTCGAGTCCCCAATGGAAGCCGAAGAACTACAAACGCTCGATCATTAATTATTCCAGCGGCTTGACTAGCTGAGCTACACACGATTGGCTCATTAATTTTCAGCGACGTTCTATCGACTTTCTGTCACGAGCCCTTGCCACGCCGAAATCCCGATCCCCGTTGGGCGACGACCACAAATCAAAATTGCAACCGAACACGCCTAAATAATTTCAAAGTTTACCGACACGCGCCTCTGGACTGCCATTAAACGCGTCATGGTATCACCCCCCCTTTACATTCGTTCTCCTTTTTTCTTCCCTGTCCAGTGGAGGAGGGAAAGTGATGGACGTGTGATATGTTTTTTTGGAAATTTACGTTCTATCCATTGGTTGCCCCTAAATTATTTATACCTAGTATCGGTGAAGCTTCCAGATTTTTCAAAGTAGAAGTCTGACGAATTTCTATATTTTTGGAGTAAAAGAAAATTGAGACTACACTTCCGAGAGCTACTGCCGGGACAGAAAAGTTGGACTAGACTCTGGCGGGCAGTTTTAGGAGTTGTTTGATTTAGTAGTTTCCTGGGTCCGGAAATTTTGGAAATTCTAGTGGCTCAATATTTTCCGAGCGACCTCGACAGTCATTTAACAACTTCTCCGACGTTTTTGTGGTAACAGTCCTTTTTCGTACGGAGATTCTTGAAATTCTCGGGACACTGATCGTGAGATACGTATTTTTACGATTTTTTTAATAAGAACACACTCTAGTGGTTCACGGTAGTTTACAAGTTGCGTAGATTTCAAGATTTCCCCGCGCCAAGGAAGCTTTTTACGTTTGAGAAGTTCATTCCGCGTGGAAAATCAAGAACTCGTGACCCTGTGAATTTTTTAATTTAGAAGTTTTCGGGCGCTGTAAGTTTTTCAATTTAGGAACTTCGTTTGGGCATTTTTTCTTGACCCTCCGCTATCGATAAGATCCAAGGAACGAGGGGCAATAGTGTTCTCTAATTTACTCCAATTCGCTCAATAAACGTCGATCGAGCTTACGCGGTAGCGACTATTAATGATTAATCGCGATGGATGGTAGTCGATCGTGCGGAGAAACGATTAAACAAACGAGCGATTGAAAAAGGCCCCCGCCCTCCGAATTCCACTCGACGTGTTTCGATTTGTGTCGTGCTTACAGTTCATTGGCCTGTTCTTCGATTAATTTTTGCATTCTTCCGTTTCTATACATGCGCCCGATCTTTCATGTTGAATGGCACGTTTCGAGAGAATTCTCGCTACGCTTGCGGAGGCTTTACGATTGAAAAATATGGAACAGATTCGATATTTTATGAAAACAATCGCGCTCTAGTTCCTATTCTCTTTGTTTCGTCGCGTCGAAGCATACAGAAGGATCGCTGTTTCAGCCTCAGTTGTTATGGTGACAGTATTATAAAATGATACAATAGGATTACTGCAATCGTATTATCAAAAATGATCGATGGTACATGGATTCACGAGTTCACGAGTTTTCACTTCATCACTCTTTTTAGATTAACCGTAGATTTTGTGCATATCAAATGTTCCAAGTTGAGTTTATATAAATTCTATAATCGTAGCGAGAACAGTGAAGGGTACGAATAAAATTTGTTCATGAAGAAATATTACTGATTACAAAATTAAAAGACTAAGATACTCTCTATTTTGAATATTCTAGTCTCCCCATATACGAGTGCCTTTTTGCTTCATCTGGATTTGAAAGGCAGGAAGTCCATCCCTCAGCCCTCATTTGCCTCTATTTGCTCTGCAGTCTAATTGAGATTAACCCAGTCTTTCATCGTTCGCCGCGCTTCATAATTCAATTAGTTTTAACTAAAACGATGTAAACCTGGCTTACACGACTCCACGTGAAATTTCAACCTCTCCCGATATCCAGGTGGAATACACGATCGACAGAGCACTAACTAATTACCTACTCGCAGCGCAATTTTACCTGACTTCCATGTATCTCCGAAAAGACTCGAAATCCAGGGCAACAAAGAACACCAATCACTTGAGCCACATCCTGCCTCTGCCTTCGACTACTTTCCTCGGAGTGACCCGAACGAGACGGAACGCGAAACGGAACGCGAATCGACCACACGCGTCACGGCTCTGGTATCCTTTCACAGCCGAGCAAGTAAACAAGCGACCGCACCAACAGCGTTTACAGCAACGAAACCGTCCGCTGGAAAACTAGAGCACAGCGTTACGTAAAGCGGAAGCGCGACCGATTCCGTGGATCGGAAGGTTCGATCGAGCAGTCGGCCGGGAAATTACAAATTCTGAGCTTGAGAAATTTTGTGGGTTCGGTGCCTTCGTCGAGGAGAGACTTCGCGAATCGCGGTTAATCGCGCTGCACTGACTAAGCGAGAAGGCGAGCGTACGAGGCCGCTGTCTTTGCATAAATTATGTAACCGCGAGTCAAGGTTGCGGCGGAAGTAGCGACAATGGTTAGCTTGTTCCCCCGTCGCGATCAATCGGCTCGTTTGTGTCTAGAATTTCGACTCCAAGTGGAGGGAACGAGTCCATGGTCTGTGGGACCTCGGCACGAGGAAATGAAATATGGGCCATGGGACATGGGAACAGGGGAACAAAATCAGGAAATTTCAGTACTGAAATGTGTGAATAGGATAGCAATATCGACCTCAAATTCATTATCATTTCATACTCCCTGGCCTCATCGTGTCAAAATATCATGAGGGCTACTCCTATGCATTCTCATAGCAATTTCAAATTTATTTTCAAGCGCAAATAATACATGTGTAGCCAATATTCATTGCTGAATAGAATCAATATGAGAAATCAGTAAAAAAATAGTCAGGCGAGATGAATTTATATTTTGCAACAACGATTATGCGACCCATATCGTTTAAATTCCGAAACCGACAAAAAGTTAACAACCTGTTATCCGTAACAGCTACCAAAATAAAATACTTGTTCCCTTGGTTTTATTTATGGAACATACATTCTACTAGCTTGATTATTTAATTCAGGCCCAGTTGGTGTGCTTCTGTAACCGAATAAAAACACACGCCGACTATCCTGGTATTTTCGATAAAGGTAGCCTTCGGGCTGTGTCAACGCAGGTGCTGTTTGAAAAACGTTATTTTTCTAACTTTTCACGGAAGCATGCGACAAACATTTCACTCGTAAACATTTGCAACGCAAATAGAATGTGCTAATACATCACTGCACGGTGTTTCACATAGAGACCTTCCGGTTAAGGCAATTCCAGCTTCGACTTGTTAACCAGCCCATGTGCACCACTTTTCTGCGATAAGGGAATCGCCTTGAGAGCCCACGCGCGACTGTAGGCCAAGACTGCACGGATTACAGAGACATTGCGTTTATTAAATGATTCCGCCTCGGTCGTAATCAGAGAAACGTGAAAGGTGGTCGTGGCGGACTGAAACGACAAACGCAAATTCTCGAGTACTCCCTGTCCTATAAACGCCTCAGAATCCCGCATGCAATATCGAGAAAACAAGTCGCAGCAATCGTCTTCCTATAACGCAAAAGTTTCCACCCGCCAGCATATTTGCATAGCTTCTTTCACGGTCGAGAATCGCTGCATCGAGTTTTTGCTCAGGGACGAAGAGCGGACACTGTCTGTATTCCCGGGCGAAATGAATCTAAAACTTTCGCCATCGATCGATCGACCTGGCGCTCAGACGATGCACAGGAAGGGCAGCCATGCTCATGGCGCGTTTCCTCAATTTCCTGCTGTGTTATATCGCGAAATAAGCGAAATGCCCCTGACTGAAGTGACGTTTACCTAATACACCGAGGTAATGGAGGGCTGCCATCGAGACATAGGAGCCAACCACTCGTTAACTTTCGACGTTTTATCGCGAATATCCACCCAGCAACGTTGTACCGACCAACTTTCCCGGGGCATCACGTAACTCTGGATTCTCTAACTCTTTCAAAGCTCTCCGCGTCCCCGATAGTTTGCCGTCGAGACCTAGGCGAATGGAACTCAATTTTCCATTCCAAACATTTCCTTACTTTCCTTCCCCTACCTCGTACCCCTTTCATTATCGGACTTGAGACATACGCTTCGTAAACTCTGACCTTTAACCAATTTTTTGAACATTACAATTATCGTCGGTTCAAATTGAAGATTCTAGTCCAGCGGAAAAAACTGTCTTCGCTTTTCCGACCCTCAGCAAAGTACAAAAAATGTTTCGATAAAAAGTAGTCAAAGGACCTACAAATATAAGCTCTGTTCTTTAGTATGCAATTAGGCTCACCTTCTTGCAATTCTTTTTGACGAAGTTACAGCAGTTCAAAGATTGACTACTTTTTCCGGTTCTGGAGCAGTAGGTGATTCCGAGACTGAAGGCTCATTTTTCAGTCAGAGCGTGATATCTCGACGAAAAAAAATCGCAGAGGGCTCGCCAAAGTCTCGTACGAAAGGGAAGGGTCCAAGCCTCAATTATCTCCCCAAAAAAGTCTCCAAAAAAATTGATCACGTTCCTGACAGACGACTGCAGTTGAAAAACTTTTGGCAAAAAACTACCCTCTCTTTTTCGGTGGAACGTGAAGTCAAGAAATTTTTCCGAACAAGTTCAACTCCGGGATGTTATAGCAGCAGCTTTGGACTTTAGAATGAGACCAAGCTGACTTCCCTGCGATTTTTTTTGGCTGAGCTACAGCAACTCAAAAATTGACTACTTTTTCGAGCTCTGGATCACTGCGTAATGCCGAGGGTGGAGGCTCACTTTTCATTCGTAGCGCGATAGATCTGCGAAAAAAAATCGCAGAGAGCTCGCCAAGGTCTCGTTTGAAAGTGGAGGGTTCACATTTCAACCTCCCTGAAGAAAAAGTCCCGAAAAAAATTTATCAAGTTCCTGACAGACGAGTGAATTTGGAAAACTTTTGGCGAAAAACCGTACTCTCTTTCTCGGCGGAACGTGAAGTCAAAAAATTTTTTCGAACAAGTTCACCTCAAGGGCGTTAAGGTAGAGACTTTGTACTTTAGAATAAGACCAAGCTGACTTCCCTGTGATTTTTTTTGACGGAGTTACAGCCCCTCAAATATTGACTACTTTTTCGGGCCCTGGAACACTACCTGATTCCGAGGCTGGAGGCTTACTTTTCATTCAGAGCGCGATATCTCGACGAAAAAAAATCGCAGATGGCTCGCCATAGTCTCGTTCGAAAGGGGAGGGTTCAGACTTTAATCCTCTTCCAGAAATGGTCCCAAAGAAAATTTATCAAGTGGCTGACAGACGACTGAATTTGGAAGACTTTTGAGGAAGAACGACCCTCTCTTTCTTTGCCGGTCATGGAGTCAGGAATTTTTTTCGAACAATTTCAACTCAAGAGCCTCAAAGTGGAGGCTTTGTACTTTAGAATGAGACCAGGCTCACCTACCTGCGATTTTTTTTGACGATGTTACAGAAGCTCAAAGATTGACAACTTTGTAGGTCCCTGGAACACTACCTGATTTCAAGATTGGAGGCTCACTTTTCAGTTAGAGCGCGATATTTCGGCGAAAAAAAATCGCGGAGTGCTCGCCGTGGTCTCGTTCGAAAGGGAAGGGTTCAGAATTCAATATCTCTTAAGAAAAAGTCCCGAAAAAAATTTATCAAGTTCCTGACAGACGAGTGAATTTGGAAAACTTTCGGCCTAAAACCGCCCTCTCTTTCTCGGCGGGACGTGAAGTCAAGAAATTTTTTCTAACAAGTTCACCTCAGGGGCGTTAAAGTAGAGGCTTTGCACTTTAGAATGAGACTAGGGTCACCTCCATGCGATTTTTTTTTAGGAAGTTACAGCAGCACAAAGTTGATAGTTTGTTGTAGGTAAATTAGTAACTGCGGAAGTAGAATGAGTCAAGTCAGACACAGACATTCTTCAAGAATTCGAATGTCGGACTCAAAGCCTCAAACTAAATCTCGCCTCTTAGAATTTCTGATACCTATTATCGAATACTTTTTATAGTAAGGGTCATTTTTGAGACCTATTCCTATACTAATGAGTTTGAGTTAATGAATCGGCATTGTGTAAAAAGTAAGAAGTGTCATAGAGCTTGAAACAATTACAAGTTGCATAGAACACGCCAACAAGCTTGTGCTGAGGAGAGAGTGTAATTACTCGAGTCAGCGATTCATAGCAGGATGCAATATGAACGATTCAATATGTAACTCTTTCCTTCAGTCTCTCCATTCGAGGATCGCTCGGCTGCTGGCTAAATATTATACATTTTTAAATGCGCATTCCAGGGAAGTGTCCCCAGAGAGCACTGGAGGAAAGGAAGAAACGCGTAATTACGCATGTAATTTACAAGTTGCTAATGAGAGACACGGTTGCCGAGTGAGGATCCTCTCTGTTTGCACAATGCAGACGGCGCGCGTTGTGTTTGCGGATTCCTTTGCGCGGAGCAGCGCAAGGGACGACCGCCGCGGCGCGCCGTTCGCAAACACGCGTTTGTTTCTGTTTCCTTGACGGTCATCGATCATCCAGCGAGCTGCTCGCCTTCCTTCGGAAGCTTGCGAGCTTTCACCGTTATTACACTTTCTTGTACAATGCGCGCCACGGACATTTTCGAAATAAAGCCGCCTTTCATGCTACGAAACTGCTTCACAACTCCCAAATAATCGGGAAATTAATCTTTCGAATATTCTGCTTCTGCTTCCATATATCTCCGCGATTTCTATGCCGATATTTTGTTGTAGGGTTCGAGGGGAATTTACGAGAGTGTAATTTTGGCTGATCGAAGATACGATTTGGCATTAAATCTCTAAGTCAATGATGTGTGAGTTGTATATCACGCCATGAAAACTTGAAAGGGGTCATCGATTTTTGGTTCAGCTGAACGGGAGTTCTATTATACAGTAGCTAACAGAGAATGTTTGACCGTAAAACACGACAATAATTTTAAATTGCATGATAGTAGACTCTAGATCAACAGTAAACTATTGCTCACCTAATATTATCTCTCCTTTGTGTCCGTAGAACCTCGCTACACATGCTTCTATCAGCCACACAAGAATCACACTATGTTAACTCAGTTCATGTTCAAACAATCAGTAGACTAAATCACTGAAGACATCACAAGCACTTCAGTCCACGGTGGCTTCAATATTTGCTATCTTTGACCATTCAAAATGTGAAGTATACTAATACCACTAATTTACTCTAAGTGTACATTATGTCCTAAAGCACTGCTATATAACAAAGTTATTTCTAGCTTTATTACACGTGACTCCTCATCGCACAGATAAATCTGTAGTTTAATAAGCTGACGAAGCACTTGCTTAATCACAGGGACGAAAGAAAACAGTTTTTTTCGCAAAATCGCACGCTTGCACCTTTCGACCTTCCTTCCACGACCGACGACAATCGACTGACGCCGTAAATCTGCCCCGACGGACAAAGTCCCCCCCCAAAGAAATCGCTTTCGGCCCAATAGCCTCGGCTCGCGCCACGGTCCCCGATTCTTTCCGTTCCGTTCGTTACATTAAACCTGCGCTCGCAGAGGGGATGGGCGGGCGAGGGCAGCGTCGTAAATAAATAAGGGAGCCTGGAACCCTCTCCAGGTATTAAAAATGCACTTTGCCCGATGAATCTTCCCGGAGGCGAGCGCGGGAGGCCACGAACAAACCCGCCGACCACTGTGCAAACTCGACGGGGGCGCGAGCGAGCGCGAGCGAGCGCGAGCGAGGGATGCACGCAGCCCGCCGTTTCGACCTCTGTAAACAACTGGCCAGTCTTGGGTCGATGGTGTAAACCTTCTAAGAAAACACCGAAGCGAGAGAAGCTCGCTCGACGCCGCAAGCTCCGCGAGCGATCCTCTGGCCCAGAACAACGCCGCAAACATGTAAATCACGCGGGAACGCGATTTCTGGACAGCTTTCGGACGAATTCGAGGGGATTCGCTGCTGCTGCTTCCTTTACCAGTTTCGGGTTTGCGTGTTTCAGCGGAACTGGTCGCGCTACGGGTACCATTTTCAGGGAGTGAGTGTTAACCTGGTCGCGAGGGGGTGTTGGGTTATTCTACTGGAGGAACGTGTAGTCGGGGATTGAAATAAGTAGAATGAGTTTCAACACTGTGGAAGGAAACTGTAATCAGCGCCTTGTAGCTCTGAAGCAGGAGATCTCCGATAGAAAATTGTCGCGAAGGTTTAATCAGCCAGTTAAGGTGGTTTATTCCCTGTGAAATTGAAATTTTGCGGAACTATAATGGATTCTGTTCGACATTAATTTCTTCGACCCTATAACGTATATTATCGCGAAGGGAGTATCGGCCATTCGGCGGCTTAAATCCGAAACTAGTGGCCCGATTCAATTGAAAGTTTCAATGAGTTTCGGTTTCCGATTAAGAACCCAGCGAGACTCCTCCGTTTCAACCTATCACGTTTGTCCGTTCTTCAACTTTCGATCGAAGAACCTCAAAAGGAACACAGCAAATCTTCGAAATAACAAAACCCAGTAAAATGAACTGTTTCTAAAGGCCACGATCGACACCCTCAAACGTCCCCTAATCTCAGCCCAATTGAACTCTACACCTCGACCCACAAATCCCCCAATGCTCGTCCTTTTCTCTCTGAGAATCTCGAAACCGTCACGATCTGGTTCTCATACGACAATAGGACAATGCAATTACACGAACCCCAGAGCATATTCAAACACAGGTGATTGGATTTCGATCGAGTGAAATTCTTCCGTACGTAAGCCCCATTTCGGGCAGAGATTCGGTCGCGCTGGCCCGCAACGACACGGTTACGACGAACTCAATCCCAGTGAAACGCGCGTCGACGGTATTCGGATAAATTCAATTCCCATCGAACACGGCTGCCCCGCTATTCGTAATTACACCAGCGGATAATGCCATTATCTGGTTGCACGCGTCTTCCTCGCCCGAATATCCGCGCGTCAAGGATCTGTATCGTTAATATGCAAATGTTACAATCCCGAACGAGCCATGTCGAGCGCCTTTTCGCGAACGTGCAGGCGAAACGCTGACTGTAGCTAGTGCCACCGGGACCATGTCCGCTCGTGAATTACGAATCTGTCAAGGGTTCACACTTCGCGGGACAACGTCACATAATTTACCACGGGGCTGGTTCCCCACGCGAGGCACGTACACGCCCCCGTCCGACAACTTTCCAGCGACGCTCAGAAACCGTCCTCGAATTTGACTGGCCTTAGCTAATGGGACACGAAGCCCTCATGCGCCACGTGATTCTTAATTATGAGCTGATTTTGGGGGCGTGTTTGCGATGCTAGGAACTGAGAAAAGGGAAGAAGGGTACATTTTGAGGTTCACCGAACAATTTTTCGGAACTTTTTCGGAGTAAGCAGAAACATTATAGACCCCTATAATAATCTCCCAAATGCAAAGTTTTTACTTGCCAATTCGTGTGGTTGCTAAAAAATCTAAGCAACGAAGGCGCGTATGACATTTTTTCCCTATTTTATGCTAAAATGTGCTCCGTTCTCGGGTCGTTCGGCCAGAGAGGCGGTTAAAACGCGAAATGGAGAGCTAAAAGCTGGCGGACACCATGGAACAGGGTTGCGTGGACGGGTCGAAGGCGAGAGCGTTTAATGCGAGTCGTGTTCGCGGGGCTAACCGCAACAGTCAGCGAAAATAATCACCGCGGCGAGCCGGAATGCCATTTGCTGGCGTCACCTATGGGATTCTGGGCCATTTTTAACGGGAAGTTCCGTGGGGCAACCGCGAATATCGGTTCCGGGCCGGTGGAAATGGAAAATAAAAGCGATCAGAGACAAACTGTGCCGCAGATATGAAATTTCCCAGGGAACGTTCGCGGTAATAGCGCGGAAAACTTGCGCCGTATGGATGTAACTTCCAATCGAGGAAAAGATACAGTTCTCGAGGAATATCGGCTCGAATAATGTCTTCGATTCTCCGGCGTTTTATCGACGACGTCACCTCGATGGACTCTGCCCATGGAAATGTTTCTGGTACGCGTCGAATGGAGTTTCGGCGAATTGAAAATTGATTACGCCTGCGAATGAGGCGCAAATGTTCGGTAACCAACTCGAGCACAATTCGCCTAACGTTATACGATCAGACATTCAGTTGGATAAAATCGCTGCTTTGCCGCGATGAATTCGAGCGTCACTTGATCGAAACATTCGCGAAATACTGGCTAATGTTAATCACGGTAAATCGGTTTGCACGATCTCGTTCTGCTCTGTGGAACCTGTGCTATGAAAATTACGCGTATTAAAGCTAAACATCGTAACGGCTCGGGTAATAACTGCACCTCTCTCTTTGCGATGATAACCCACCACAGTCGCTCATATTAAATGCAAATGGAATGGAGAATCACGATTTGTAAACAAAGAGCACCTATTTATGCGATCAAAGGTGAAGAATTTTGGGACCTCACGTTTCAACTTTGAAGATTCCAAGTCGGGAAGTATCATTTCGAACTTTGGATTTCAATGTCTAATTAAGGAGAGTTGAAGTTTAAATGTCAAAGGTCAGGGTCGCAGGTCAAAACCCTAGTATTCAAGAACTCAAGAAGCTAGAAGTCTCCAAAGATCACTGTAACAATTTCTGAAGTTAGAAATATGCATTCAAAACCAATTTAAAGAAATGAGAGATCACGTGTGAAGGGTCAGGGCCAAAGGTCAAAGCCTAAGTACCCAAAAATTTTCAAAATTCAGCATTAATATATTAAAATATTCCAAATAGTTTCACTGTTCTCCTTGCTATAATTCGAAGCTTCAGGAAATGAGTAGATCCCAGGATAAACGTCGACTGATGAAAAAATTGAAATGGTCTCATCCTTCTGTGTCGGTAGCGAAGCGCACAATGCGAGTACACGACGCACGAAGTCTCGGTTCGTTTTATGACCCCCGATTTGGATTATGCCCCCTCCATACACAGAGGGTTACCTGTGTCAGACGATTTTTCAGCGGATTCTCGGGTGCAACAAAAGCAGGTCATGTAGGCGCGCCAGCCCCTGTATCGAAGATTTTGATTTATCCCAGAATTTGAATAACATGAGAGCAATGCCTCTAGAAGGCGTTCACGAGCTTCTAGTATTGGTTTCCAGATACATGTATATACAATTTCGTTTCCAGCACAATCTCCCTTCTATCCTTGCAATTTTAATTGGTAATTTTCTTTTCGCCCCACCAACTTCACAAGCCTCTTCATCTGCTTCACCAGCTTTATTGCATTTCAGGGAAGAACGTTTAAGCAAAAGCCGAATAAACAAATGTGCTTCCACACATTTTCTCGGACGCACGTTTCCAATATCGACGAGAGCTTTCAACGCTTCCGTTCCTCGACCACTCTCTCCTTCAAAAACTTAGTTTGCCTCTCTTAAACGATGGAGTGACCGAGACACTTGCCAATGGAATCGATGGAACTCGAAAGGAAGGAAACTTCTTATTACACGTTCCCGGTGAATCCGTTCGGAAACTAATTGACATTTTTAATGAATCCGCCGAGTCAGTCTGCTGCGAGGGGTGGAAGGGAATTGTCGTCGTTGGCTCGATAAAAGTATGCGGTAACCGTGGAAGTTTATTGATAAGTCGAAAAGTTTTAAACTCTCCCGCCGTGGAAGTTCCTGGTTCGAAAGTAATGATTATACCGTGGCAAGAAGCGTAATTAGAGAGTCGTTTAAAGGGCAATTTGCTCGGTTCAGTTTCCATATACGTCCCGGTGACTTACAATCGAGTTATTTCCAAATCTCAGCGGCGCTATAACTCCTCTGTCCGCGAACAACGCGCGAGAAAAAAAGGGGTAGATTAAAGTTTGAAAGAGCACAGTTTTCGCCAGGGCAAACGAAAATTTCGCTGTTCGAGACTCTTAATTCTTGGCTCGAGGAAACTCTGCTCGCGTTATCTTGGCTTAAACATCGCGCCAAGTTCGCGGAAGTTGCGTTCCCGTGGTTTTTGCCCTCAACTTTCATCTTGGACGCTGCTGGGGATTCTCGAGGTTACATCGACCTAACACTCGTTCCGTGTTCATTTTCAGCGAAGAATACCAAATTAGCAAATATCCAAATTTTCTGTATTTCTGAGTAGTGCTACCTATGTAGGAAATTCACAACGCTGCAGGATACCTTTCGAAGAGATGGAGATACTGAATTTCCAGATTAACGTGGAACTTACGAGCGAGCCGTGCTTCGATAAGAATGATAACAGTAAAAACCTTACGATATTTAATTTCTCGAAGAAATTTCATGGGTCCCTTCGCCAAGAGGTGTACAAAGATCGTTTCTGCGGAATATATCCGTTTTAGGGTCCTCCTCAGGCCGTTTATTGACGAGACTAGGAAGGTCTAGAAGCGAATATCGGAATTACGAGTGCCATTAGGGGTCGTTGACGGGTCGGCCAAGAAAATGTTCGCGTCGAGGCCCGTTTACGAGCGACGCCGACGTTTCTGGCCGTCCTGCTGACGGAAGAGAATCGACCTTAAGTACCTTCGGGCTGGATCGAGGGAGCTTTTATCACGACCCTGCTGTGTCTAGCTGAAAAAATCCATAACCCACCACGAAATATAAAGAACGTTAACAGAGCCACTTTCCTTTTCTAAGCTATATGTCCCATCCCCTGTCCAGAGCATCATTTAAATCAGCGCTAACTACGTGGATCTGTGGCTTCATCAGCGGCGGCAACTTTTTCCTATGATCATTTTTTTAACGAGCTTCACGCGAAACAATATTGCTCGAGGGATCGTGAATATTCAGCGATATTGGGCCAGCGTACTCGGCGTTTTGATTAAATTCGTTCGAACGAGGGTAAAAACAAATAATGCAGCGCATCGAAACGATAGGCGCCGAGGGGCTGGCGACAAGGGAGAGGAGGGATGTTGCGTTTTTAACTTGTAACCTTTTTCGGGGGAGGTGAACGACGACGAACGCGAAGCGGATTAATTTATCGACTGCGGTTTAATATTGCAGTGCCGCGCCGCGTGCTGTCGCGAATGTTATCGCGCGTCATAAACACTTATCAAACTCGATATTTGTCCGTTTTCAATATCTGTATCTGCGCATTGAATATTTCTGTACACGTTGTAAATCAGCGCAATAATTACGCTGTAGCGAACGAGCGTTTTTCAAACGAATCAGGGGATGAGCGAAGATGGACGAAAGAACCACTATGCGCAGGTGAAACGAGTAGCGATAAACAAACTACCGTGCACAGCAAACATTCGGGCGAAATTAAAAACTTCGCGGGGATCCAATCAACTTTCCATCTCCATTGAGATAACTGATATTGTTGGCGAGGCTGCGAGTCGATGAATACAGGAAATAACATACGGAGATTGATAAAGGGGCCTTGAAAAGTTTGCTTAAGCTTTCGATTGCTGTAGCTGCCTGATTCGTAACCCTTAACAAGTCGAGTGCTATAAAAATTCTGGTGTTCGAAAGGAAATTAAAATATAGAAAAATGGAAAACTCAATTCTACAGATACATCCCATGTAATATTTAGCAATGCTCACCTATAGTAATTGCTCATAAGTTTCTAAGTGGAAAAATTCGATTGTTAAGGGCATAATAAATTTGTCAGAGTTTCTGAACCCTCATCCTACCACTTAGGACTGAGAGAATAAAATTCTTTCTCGTTCAATTAACCCTATTCCTGAATTCCTCCAACAGTACGTGAAAACATCGTGTCTGACCAGTACTTTCCTCATCCACTTCCGCTGACCAGCCCTGGAAGTTCTGAACCTTTTAGAGTCTGGAACCCTCTCGTTTATCCCGATTACCAGCAAAAAGGCAGAAGACAGAAGGTCGCCAAGTGGCGGCATCGAATCGATACCCCGGAAAAGCAAACCGATCGCGCGTATTTACGTCTTCTTCCGTTTCAATCCGTCGAATAAACGTATCGAGCGACTCTGGGTGTGCCGCGAAACGCCCTCCCCCAGGCCCATAAACAAATAAATAGCGACTTAACAGGTCTCCGTAAATCGACGGAATCGACGGAATCGACGGAATCGACGCGTCGTCCCGCGGCGCCTCGCGTCGAATTTACGACGCCTGACAAATTCGCCCCGGAAAGAAAGGGACTCGGGAGGGATGGAGGGGGTGTGGTGGTGGTGGCAGGCAACGTGCTCGATTCCAGTTTTCCACGTCTGCTCTCGCCACTTTCGAGGGAAGGAGTAACCGGACCCGAGCGTCGCTCGTCGCACTTTGTCTCCAGCGTCGCGGATTTTTATCGTGGCCCGGACAAAAACGTTGTCCCCGTTACGGTAAACAATTTTCTCACGGCTCTTATCGCTCTTTCCTTCCTCTCGCGTCGCTCGGCCCTCCACGACCTCGCGACGAGAGGAATCGAATTAAGGGTAATTGAATTAACGAGTGTTTCCCTTTTTTCTCCTCTTCCGCGGGAGCTGCGAAGAGAGAAGGTGTGAAGAAAAATTGGAAAATAAATATAAAGGTATTTGCTCTCCAGCGCGGGAGAACTCGCGAACGCTTTGCCAGTCGGCTTGCTGTTGACACAGTGCAGGCTTTCCATTCGATTCTTTGAGATCAATTCTTGTTAGAGTCGGAGTCAAATTGATATCCAACTAGAATTTATATTTCAGGCTTCTTAAACATTCTCAAAGTTATACGCAAAATTCATTTACAGATGCACAAGAAGTCTCCACTTTATCCTCTTACATTGTAATTCCCAATACCAAAACCATCCTCTAGTCCATCCTCGATTACAAAATTACCCCTCGAATTGACCAAACACGCAGTATCCCAGACAATCATCAGCAGTAAGGACGAAAATTTCATGAAGGAGGGTAGAAACAACGACAGAAGGAAGCTTTCGCAGTCGCTATCGTGGCGAAACGAGGACAGCGCAGTTCGGCCACATTTCCGGTACGGTTGGGCTACGAAACTGAAAGCTACAGGGCTAGAAAGTTGGAGGGAAATTAAGGGGGTGAGTGGAGCCGGGGATGGTCGAAAACAACGTCGAACCGAAAGTAGAGTGAATTAATAAGTTTGGGCAGTCGCCAAGCGAAGGACCAAGCGGAATCACGCGTCGCCAAAGGGGAAAAGCTGCTCTTATGCAAGAAAATTTAGGCGACCGTTCGCTTCGCAGACGATTCAGGGTATCACTGGCAGCCAGCGACGATAAGCTGTGAAATTTCGCGAAAAACGCCGACGGATCGCTGCGATACGACACGCGCTCGAATTTATCCTCTCTATCTGCCGCCGTGAAACGCTTTCGGTTACGAAGAACGTCCCGCTTGAAGGATACGCGAATTATTTACTCCGAAATTTCATTCTCCAGCCCCGAGGCGGATAAATCTTTCGTCGCATCGTGTGTTTCATACCGCGCGATGTTCGCGTGAAATATCGTCTGATAAATTTACAGCTACTGTTAGGGTTTCTGGCGAGGAGAGGGTGGGTCCTGTCGGTTTTCCCATTGGGAGCTTGTAATTTGGGGCAGACGTGGGAGAACAGGGTTTCAGAATTTTCTTTTCTTTAACCTAGATGGGGGTTGAATGAGATACAAGAGGGCGTAACTGATTTATGGGCACAGGTAGATAGGCAGGGAATACCTTCGAAATTTGACGAAGAAACCCAGGAGAACAGCCATCCTTGAAAATCTGCTTTCCCATCAAATTGAAGAGCACACTTCGAGGCTTGTACACAGGCCCGAATATCCCCCAAAGCAGCCTCAACTCTGCCACCAACGAGCCCCGTGAAATCTGCGAAGAATCGCCGAAAGAGACGACCAAGGTGGAAGCCAGTCGAGATTCCCAAGTCACAAACATCCGATAAATTCCAGAAATCCCTGTCTCCCGATATTTCCTTAGACGAAATCTCCCGAAGATCCCAGGTCGGTTCCATCGGAGCCTCGAAAGTAGAGGAGGGATGATTCGGAGGGTGGTAACGGGGCTGAGACTCCCCTGGGAGGAGGGAAGTCCTCTAAGCCCGTTCAGTGGCTGGTGAAACGTGGAGAGACCACCGGCATGTGGTCATTAGCACGGACGACTGCGCCGAAATCTATTGTCGTTTGGCTATCCCCATGTATCGCCGTAACCCGCCCTCCCGTCTTCACGCCTTACGCGTGCTCGCGTTAATTGCCTCGAACGAGATGCTGGCTCCGAGAATCGCGCGATGGAGCTCTAATAGCGGGACAAATAGCCGGGGTAGCGAGAGCCTGAGATTATAGGAGGAACTTTGTCAGAGATTGCGCGAGTCGCGTTCGACTATGGCGAGTCTGGAGGCGTCTTTGCAAGGTGACAGGGACGTTAAAGTTGCATCGAACGACGGGGAAGAACTGGGGAACTTGGTAAATGCAGGTGTCTGGAATTACTCGCTAGAAGTTCGAGGCAAAGTGGGTGACTCGGCGGCGGGAGCAATTTTGAGGGTGAGATGCTTCCAAAGGGGAGGAGTTTTCAATTGGGTTTCAAAGGGGATTGAAAGGATTGACGATAGAGGGGCTAGTGGTTGGATCCTGGGGAGTTTTGGTAAGGTTCCCTGATTTTTAATAAAAGGAGGAACCAAGGTTTAATTTCAGCCGGGTTTTAGGATGAAAAGCTAATATTTGAGTCCCGCGATACGGTAATGAGATCGAGAGTAGGGCAAAGTAGAAGGTTAAATACGGAAGAGTCAACTCGACTCAACCTTATTTTACGTTGAAGAAGGGACTAGAAATGGTGAACAAAAGTTGTATGGTAGCTCGGTAGAAAGGTACGGTAGTCGTCTCTCCAAGCGGTTTAATTACCCCTCCTTTAAACGCGCTTCATTAAAACCACGCCGTTTAATTTACTCCCTACACCTGCTCTCTGGCAGCGAGACGGGTAATTAGGACTCCTAATTTCGGCTGTTATCGGCCGATCGTCTGTTGAGGATTCTGGAACACCTTGATTGAACTCGACACCCCAGACGAACTGTTCGACGTCTCCACAATAAGTCAGGCGCATAATAACGACGTGGTTGCCGGGATTGAAACCCAACCTCCAATTTTCCTACAGCGCCCTACGTGCAAACTATAATCGGCCTTCGATCTGTCTGGCGTGCAAATACTACAGAAATAGGCATTGAACTAAGGTACGTACAACAATTGAATATTACACTATTCTGTGCAATTTTCTAAACACTATTAAATCCAAAAAAGTTTCTCTCTCGTTCTTCCCAAAAGGAACCCATAAACCCACCCCTTTAGAAATCCTCCCCGATTCTCACGAAGGTCCTCAGGCACCAAGTAGCGAAAACCACAGAGAAGAGACACCGCTGAAGCAAAATATCGAGGAAGCAGCGGAGATAGGGTATCGCAGAGGGCTAGTGGTAAGTTCCTCGCTTCCGAGACATGCAAACGCTTTGGCTCATTCGATCCAGCCTTCTCACCTCTACCATAATCATGTTAATTAATTGGTCGACGGTTCACCTTGTCGGCTGCGGTTCGCGAGGGGATACGTTGCGGTCAGCCGGCTGGTTGGCAACCTTGCCCCGAGTCTCGGAGTGGCTGCATCAAGGACGAGATTGTTGTCCCTGCGCCAGGATCACCTTTCGCTGCCTCTCGAGGGCTGAAAGAGGAATTATGCGTCACTGTGCTTCGATTGAACCCACCGACCCGTAATTCTCCCCTGCAGAGAAACCAGCCAGCGATCATTTGGCTCCCACAGAGTCTCGCAGAAAGCCTTTTGCGTTTAACGAATCTGCAAAGCGAAGATCCCTCCCCATCGTTCGGAAATTTAGCTGTGGGGTGCTTTCAGATTTGGTTAAGTCGGCTCCCTGACGGTGTAGCTGGGGGTTTAATGTTTGTCCTATTTCGCGGGAGTTTAGCTTCTTTGTTGAACGCTCGGGGAAAGTAAGGGATCCGAAGTTGCACTCCGGAACGTGGACTTAATTAAGATCAAATCCTAGATCGAGTTTATCTTGCGGAGTCCTAGACACGGTAAACTGGAATTACCATTAATTGCCGGAGATTGAGGTGCGCCACCTTCGACGGGATGCTCCGCCACTAATTACATTAGATACTGGATGTTTTCGAGCACTGTTCGGTAGCTGTTACTTTGGACACTTACCTACATGGTGCGAATAGAATGCTGGGTAAGATAACAAATTCGGAATACAATTTTTGCTGCTGCTTTTCATTTCGCCGGGAAATGGAGTTTGGATTTCAATCGAGCATGTGTGAGCTGAAATATAGTTGTAGGCATGTGAGGGGTACGGGTGCTGAGGGAGACGCTTCGTGTCTACAGTAGATGGACGTTCTACTTCTCCTAAAAACCAAATGGACTATGGACGTTCTACTTCTCCTAAAAACCAAAGTTCAATTTTCGCGAAAATGGAAAAGGATATTAACCCTTGAGTGATATGGTATCACTACTATAACTTAAACAGAGTTCAAAAAAATTCTCTACCTCTTTTTATCCTATCTGGAATACCCTGAATATCGCCTGCATTCGGACAATAGATGCTACACTTCTCAACGAGCCTGACTGATTCCAATGCTCGAAGAAAGATTCTTCCGCATACGTCCGAGATGTCTCCACCGTTTATTTTTAACTTCCGCAGGAACACTTAAGACTGGGCTTTTAGAAGTTTGTTCGAGCGTCCCCGGTGACGAGGAAAAGTCGGTGAAAGCGTAAACTCTTCGTCAGAAGACGCTCCCACGCTGGGAGTGTTGTCTTTGAGGTCCGGGAATCATCGACGATCGTGCAACCACGTCGACATACACCGAATGTCAACTTTGACTCTAGTTTCAGGCTAGGTGTCGTAGTTCAAAGCGTCCACCGTTCCTGTTAAATCAATACCTCTATCGAGGGGAATGGGACACCCAATGGAGGACACCTAACACCGGCGTTCGCATCCGGGGTAAATAAAGTGACAAAAAGCGGCTCGACGGAGCTGACATTATAATCCATATTAATTTACCCATTAAATTCAGCGACACCGAGGCGGAACTAGTCTACACACGAAGTAGAATCGAGACCGAAACTGAGTCCGATCTATTATAGTGGCTATTCAGTCGGGGTTCGTTCAATCGATAGCCCACGTAGTTGTAATAAATTATGAGTAATTGTACTGGAACAAATGTAGCTAATTGGAGCCACTGTTTCTGTATAATTAATCCTCGATTAACCTCCTGGGTTTCGACTGCACTTTTCGAGCCATCTGTTGGCTCCAGTTCTGAGGTACGCAAGGAACATATATTGCGAGTATTAAACTTGGGGAACGTGCGATTCGTTCCCTGCTATGCAGTCGTTCCTGCGAGAGGATGGTACAGTATCGATTTGAGGGACGGTCCAAATTCTACCGCGCGGCCATCCAAAGTTCATCAGTACCCGTTTCGCGATTAAACCCGCTCATCCTGTACCCTGTTTCAGTATCACGTTTCCGGTTTCTTGATAAGATCGTCCAGAGAGTGAATGACGTCCAACCGCAACGGTGAGACAGGGTTAAATGAAACGTCGAATCTTGCGTTATGATTAACCTTGGATACTCGGAGCAAACCAGAAACGAGACTGACCAGCGAGGATGACTCTTCGGTATCGACACGTCGCGGCAAAATTAAAGTATCACTACTTAATTTTCGACCGAAAAGTTGATGATATTTCAACTGCTGTAACTTTCGGGAAAAAAATCGTAGAGAAGTGAGCCTAGGCTCATTTTAAAGGTCAAACCCTCTACTTTTTCCTTCCTGAGTTTAATTTTTCCGAAGATCATTTTTAATTCGGCTGTGTACTCAGAAAGAGAAGGTGGTTTTTCCATGAATATTAACTCAATTCAGACGATTCTCAGGAGCTTAATATATTTTTTCTACGACTGCTTTTGAGCTAGATTTGAAGTCTGGAGCTTCCCCTTTCGAATGAGCCCTTGACGAGTAATCTACTCTGAGTGAGGTTTGGGGTAAACCCCGATGAAATAGATCTAGATTCAATTCTCTACCTTTTCTGTTACAAAATATGTAAAATTTAGTAGTTGATTATTTCCCTTTGTGATGAAGGAGCAAACCCCGAGATCTCTTCATCAATAAAATATTATCGATAGCGATGTCTGAAATTCTCGAAGGGATCACGAGAGCTCCATCCACGGATCCTCTCAGTGACGAATATTCTCCAGTTTCCAAAGCCCCGAGCAGATTTCGAAAATTCCATTTTCCTCGAGGAAGCGTAACGTCGCGATCCAAAGGATCGCGTTTTCCATGTCCAAACACGGAGTCCATTCTTCCGACGCATCCCATTACGTGTTTCAGCCACTTTTATCAGTCCCGATATTGACCCGTCTTTTACGATGGATACCCTTTTCAGGTAGCCGAGCCAGAGTGAATGCGCGCCCCATTCGATCCTATTTATCGAGGTGTAAAAAGAGGGAAGGAAAAAAGGGGGTGGCGAAGGTTCGGACAACTACGGAGCGTCGCTGGTTGTCAATCACCGTAGCCAGCCGTGGAAACGCGGAATTTACGTTCCATCTGCTGGAGTGCTTTCATCCGTGAGCGCGTTTCATTATCAACGCCGAGATTCTGGCCCCAATTGGAAAAGATAGCCCCGTGGCTCGGTGTCGTTCAGACAGGGTGCCCGGTTAATGGAGCAGTCGGGGATTTACGGTCGTCCCATGCACCTACGCGGCCCTGAATGCGATCTCGAACACGGAGACGTTAATCAGTGGTCTAGTGGTCGCAGGGAATTTCGTTCATGTCCATTTGTGAACGAGAACGGAGTTACAGCCGCGATATCTCCCGCACCCTTTCGCCGTAAATCCTCCAATGACGATAGAAAGTCTCCAATTGTTTCGAGATCCTGGGAAACGGTTATGCGATACTTTGTCTAACATATATTCACTTTTGTAGGAGAGATAGAATCGTTTATTCTTCGAGGTAAATGATTAATATTTAACGCGAATGTTTTAACACTGATATTGTTAAAGATATAAATACTGTTAATTAATCTTATCAACACAGTTATAGTAATTAATACAGGGATTAATATTGATATTAATGTAACAATATTTAAACTATTCATGAGGCAATTTAGCGAACACCGAACTGGGCTTTCATGCATACTGAATTTTGTTAATGTAGATCGACCGAGATCTTTTAATGGATTTTACATAACCAAAAAGGACTTGTAGTATAGCGACTAGTATATCTAACATAGCAATCACCGTGACCAAAAAGAAAAACTTCCTCCTCATTTTAAACATCTAGGATATCCAATTTCAAATTCCATCGACAACGTTATCAATGATCAATACGCTTTCTCATTTTCCACGCTCCCTCTTCTTTTCCTTTTAATACAAGAAAAAAAGGTACACTTTATCTACTACCAAAATCACTCGGTCCCAGCTTCCACGCGAGGCTGGGAACTGAATTACCCCCGAGTCTGCTCTTTACCCGACGACAGCTTGACAAACACTGATTACGAGGGATCGACGCGGGGGTGGGGCGAGATAAAGCACGGTATCGTCGATTTCCTTTATCAGCCTAAATTGCCCTCGTTATCGGAAAGTATTCCGCGTCGCGTCTCTCCTTTGCCGCTTGTTTCTCCGCGCCGCGCCGTTCACCCTTCTCAACCTCCGTCACGCGGCGGTGGAATATTTCCAGCTGGACGTTCGTCATGAGAAATTCATTTTCACGGATCCCACACAACCACTGCAATCCCGTTTTCTCTCGCGACGTCGGCCATTCTCCACTGGCAAAAAAAAAAAAAAAAAAAAACCACCGATGGATATTGCTAAATTCCCGTTAATTCGTTCGCGAGGCCGCAAGGAATTTCCAGGATATCGAGATCGAAATTCATTAAGCATCCCTCCGAATTATGATCAGCCGCGGTAAAATGTTCTCTCGTCGATATTTATTACTTGGTGATTCTAGATTGGATACTAGCAAAATGTTCCTCCCACGCAAGATAAATATTCATAAAAACAGCACACAGTTGGCCACACTTTTCTAATCAGAAAAACGTATTTATTTCCATCCCCATCCCTTCAACCTTCAGCCCTATTAAGTTTACTTTCAAACGACTCGGTGCACCGAAGAGTGAAGGGATCGGGGGGTTCTTTGGACATAGAAGACTCCAGCAAAGTCCGTATCCGCTAATTGAAGCTGAAGGTCCGACGATTAGCCGTATCGAGCGCGTAATCGTAAGCAAGGACCCGCGGTAGCTAACGTTAATTTAATTAAACACACCGACACCCTTTTCCCCGACGACTGGGAATATTCTTGGGGCAGAGGTGAACCGTTCTCGCTCCTGCTCGCCTCGAGACCCTCTTAGACTATTAATCAAATTAAACGTCCGATTTCCGACTCGAGTTGCCCTTCACACTAACGACACGCCCTCGCCCCGTGGCCTGTTTCTGTTTTTTCTCGCTTCTTTTCGACGCCCATTCTGCCCACCAGCGAAACTCCAGCGGCGAACGCAACCAGGAAAACGAATCGAGGATTTAACTTGAGGCGTGCTCTGCTGAATACTCGTTTAATGGAAACAAGTGTTTTCGGTTTTCACCCCTCCTCTGGAATGTAATTGGACACGCTCGTGCTGCGGGATTGATGTAGAGGACGCTTTCAAGACGTCAGAAAGTTTTCTCATTCGAGGAGAACTTCTTCCCAGGGGAATTAGCGAGGGTTGCTGAATTTGTTAGACAGATGTCTGGTTTTTGCCCGAAACTCCAGGGAGTACAGTCCGAAGATTCACCTTCCCCTCTTTTTGTTAAGGTAGACGAAATTAGGTGTACTAAACAGTGGCAACTTTCAGTTCCTTTCTGTGAGGGCTTAGGGAGGGCTTAGGCTTAGGGCTTTACTGAGTTTCCTGAAGGATTGGAATATGAATGGTTCTCTAAACTATTCATCAACAATGGAGATATAACTCTGTTAACAATAATCACCCCTTTCTCGAAAGCTTCCCTTCCTTCCCAACATTCCTTTAAAGCATTTGTATCATGAAATAAAGTACTTCATTTCTGTTCGCAGCTTAAGGCTACGATGATAGTCATACAATTACGCGAGAGTTAATAAAAGAATCAAGACAAGAAGTTAATTAATCATGTGCAAATAGTAGCAACTATATTAAAACAATTTCCTCTCCCAGGGACTAAATATCGAAGTGCCTTATTTTTTCCATTATCAGTGTTTGCGTAATTTCTCGTTGCCGGCACCGTGTGCGTTTCCAATCAACCAACCCCTTCTCGTCTCGCAGGAAATCACCGGACAAGCCTTTGTCTTCCGTATGGCTGACGAGATTCCCCGAGAAAATTACTCGTGGAGCTAATTATTGTTTGGACCTGGACAAAGCTCTGCGGAAGTCGATATCTTCCACTCTTTGCTGGAGCAAAACGGTGCTAGGGACACAAAGAATTGTAATTATTGGAAATTACGTCGAGAATTTTGTAAATATTCCCTGGTGCAGCTAGGGGTAAAAATGGAAAAGTGTTTATATAGAAGTTGATTCGAAATTATTGGTCAACGCTTAATTGGCCAGTTTTAGAAGCCGATAGTTCACGAAATAAGCAATTTTTTCGAGCCTCGTCAAACACGCGAACCACTCCCACTTTTACGAGTTCCATTCAATCCGTGTAAAAGCAAAAACGAAACGCCTACGTCCACAATTTACTTTCCGAAAAGCAATTACTTCCCATCGAGCGCGATTCCGCCGAGTCGGTTCTCCAGGAAACGAGGCAACGCACGGGTGGGAACAAACGAACACCGAAACGAGCCCAAACACATCCATCCCCCGTTTCCCAACAACCGATTAGCATCCCCGCAGGAAACTTCTCGGAGCCTGGTCGTTCGTAATTGATACTCCTGAACTTTTCGCGTATTTCAAAACTTCACTGCGAGGAAAACGAGCCCCTTGAAATCAGGGGGATGGAAAAAGAGGAGCTCCGCGAAATAAGGTTGCTGGGGGAGAAGGGGGTGGCAGCAAAACATGGAGTCCGCGAGGAGAAGTTCGCGGAAAGGGCATCAGGAAGCAGGCCGAAAAATGATAACAGAGTCGAAACGCGATAAGGGTGGAATGGGGTCGAAAGGAGAAACCGTGCGGAGAGAATTCGCAGCTACTATTGGCATCCAATAAAGGGAGCCGGGGAGCAGCTGGAATTGGCCCGACGGTTTATATTTATAGATTGAAATCCCCTTCGCCCTCCCACGCAGTGTCCCTCGCCTTTGTCTGTGTCCGAGGATCAAAAGCCTCCTGCGACGCCAGGAAGGATGGTCATTCGACTTCCACTTTCGCTTGTGGCATCCGTGGCTTGGTTTTTGCATGGCGAACTTGTGTCAAAGGGTGAAAATATCTTCTCCAGAGAAATCTAAATTTTTTTCCTGGAAAACAGGGCAAGTCAGAAACGTCAAACTTTTGGGAAAATTTCTTCTCCTTAAAATAATTAATTACAGCATTATGAAGCTCAAGAGTTATCAAAAAATTCAATAAAAATTGATGAAAAATAATAAGCAATTGAACTAGTGGATGCACAGAAAGTTATGATATCTGGTATTTCTCTATTCTTGAATAAAAAAAAAGGTAACAGCTTTTATTCTACCCCTGTCTACAATTTTTGATATTCCTCACGTCTCAACCTCATCGCCACCCTTTTCACCCTACCCCAGTTCAACCGTCTCCATTTCCTCATCCCTCTCATTTTCCCCGTCCATGAGTGCACGTGCACACATGCATCCCGAGGTACATCTATCTCTACTATCAGCCCAATGGAGGAGGCACTGTGGCAGAAGGGGTGGCAGAAGGGGTGGCAGAAAGGGTGGCGGAAAGGGGGCTGAGAGTCGTGCCATCCATTCCGTTTGATCTTGCGACCGTGATATTTTTCCAGATTCCTCCCTTTCTACCGAGGCTCTATCATCCATCCAGATGGAACAAAAAGGAGGGACACACGTTCCTGCACGACTTTTCGTGCGATTGTATCGTGGCGAGGACGATTCCCTGAATACCCCTTTCTACCCCCAGGAGAGGGGGATGAGCGACTCCATCGACGATACATCAGAGCAGAAGCTGAAGAAAATTCGACTTCACAGCGTCAAAACGTTCAGCCTTCAGTTTCCATTACTCCCTGTAGCAGTAGTATAAGCGAAAATAAGTCAGACGAGGGTTCTAAGTAGTACAACTCAATAATAAACGAAACCTACACTAATAAAACTACACTCAGTATAGTTTCTACTATTTTTCTCTTCTAAATTCAAGCTCAATCTAAACTCTTCTATCGCTCGAAAGGATCTCCACGTAATTTCGCGGATCCCCAAAAATTTCCCCGAGATTCGCCCCCCTCAGGAAGCTTATTTAAATTCGCGGAGGTCGAGTCGGTTCGATTCGAGACGAAATTAAGGGCGGGGCGAACGGTGGAGAGAATTCAGCCTCGAATAATACAGGATATTGCAGAGGCTCTGGTATCGCAAGAATAGGGTGGTGGAAGGGGATCGCGTCGTCTGTGAAAGCTGAGCTTTAAAGCGACTGGTCGAACGAAACGCTGCCCTCGCGATAACTGCTCTGCGCTTCTCCCGCCACCGCCATTTTGTTGATATCGAAGGGCAGCTGGCCCGAGGCGAGAGGGCAAATGATAAATGCGATTACGCCGGGCTAAATTTTATTGACGTTCGAAAATGTAGTCGTGACCCAAAATTTTTCTCTGGATATGAGCGAGAGCGCACCACCGGAGGGAAACTCATCCTCTATTCGTCGGCTAGCGAAATTCTCCCTCCGATAAAGGGGATTCTAGACCGAAAGATGACTCGGGAAACGAATACACCACGTGGAAGGTGTACAACGATTCCCGTGGAACGTTATAAACCGTTTGAGGCGTCGCGTGGCGGGGAAACTCTGTTCAATTTCAATTTACCCTGCGCCTTCGAGGGGGGTTGCTGTATACGCGAGGTACGAGAAAAATTGTGATATGAAAATAGATGGATTATGGCGACTTCGGGTTAAGAAATGCGGGCTGAAAGTTGCGCGAATTTTCTCCGTGCAGCGTAAACTAGAAATTTGTCCACAGTTTTGCGAGTATGAACTTTAGTGAAAATCGCACCTCGAATGAAAATATTGAAATGTTTTGCTATCTGTTTGACGGCCTCTTTCATCTTATTTTCTCTCGTTAAAAGTCTGTTAAAGTCCCCCACCGCTGTCACGATACACATTCACTGTACACAGTATACTCTTTGTTTATAGGGATCGCAGTTTAATTGCTGAATGAAAAGCTCCTTTCCCACAGTTGTCAATTCGCGATCGTGAACGCGAAATAAAACTGTTTCAGAACAAACACGTGCAAATTATTCGTCGCTTCTTTCTCTCGAAAGGCATTATTTTCGCAATTATAAACATAAGAATCTGCCCCACCTCTGTCTCGTGTTTATCCGCCGCTTAATAAACGCCAGATCGCCGTTTAAAACAAAAGCACCATTCACTAAGCGCGTCCACCGACTCGTCATTCATTTATTCGCCACTTATTGTTCCCGAAAAGTAAAGCAGGGAACAAAGCAAAAGTCGCTCTCTGCGCTCATTATTCGACTTTCACGTGTTTAAACTCCCCCTTACAATGGTACAATAAAAAGCTCTCTTTCTCGCGATTTTTATTTACCTGAATGTGTAATCACTGTAATAAAAGGAAAAGAATAAATTATTCGCCCCTGCCTGACCTCTGTAGTATTATCCACGCGTCACCAACCGGCTCTAATTACGAGCATGAAACAAAACAAGCATATTTCCCTTTAATCGGTTCTTTTGTTTATTAACTAATTGCCAGAACAAAGCCCCCCTATGGGCATTCATCTGTCCACCGATCGTTGTCTACCCCCTCGATTTTGTCACAGCTTCTATAGGGAGATGGGATCAATTGTTTCAACTTTTGCGGAAATTACACGGTTCGGGAAACAACAGTTTCATCGGATACCATCAGCACACCGGCCTAGAATCGGGACAGGAGGAACAAGCTGGACGGAGGGGTTGAAAATCTCCAAAACGGGTCACCAGGGAATGGATCGCGCCCAGCGATCATATCCTCGCCCCTGCTAATCTGCATTCGATCATTCATCGTAATCAAATCGGTCCCACCTGCTCGCCAGCTGTTGTTGCAATCTACCCTGTGTCCCTTTCGCTATGGAAGGGGGTGACAATTGATGTAGCGCTAATTTTGTGTCATTAAATAATTTTTCTATTACTGTTTTTCTTCGGTTTACTATTCTATGAGGAAGTAAACGAACAAGAATGAGAAAAATTTGTTAATTCATGGAAAATGGTCCAAAGAACAAGCTTATCCAAGAAAATTTCTAAAATAGAGCGTAGATTAAAAGATACAGTGATCCAAAGATGAAGTCATGCTGAACGCACCTCGTGCCTGACCATACACTGAGCTATACTACTTACCGAGTGCCTTTTCTACTTTACCCGATCAGACAGCGAGCTTCTCGTCAACGAAACAGCAAATTCTCGACACAACAATTTATTAGGGACCAGAGGCTCCCCAATCACCTGAACGAAAGCACATTTGGGTGAAGAAATTGTAAAGTATTAGATGATTATGCATCCCAACGAAATTGACTTGGTCGATAAGTCTGCTCTCGGCCCCGCACAATATATGTGCTAATACGAAAGTAATTTGCGAAGGCGGCCTGGGAAAGGGTTGTTTGATTGATTTATGCATGGCCGCGCGGGATATTCCATTACCCTGATTCCCCTGTCGATGTGGCTGGCTATAGCATGGAGTCCTTTCAGAGGTTCGTCCTCTGGATAGACGGAAGGAAAAAAGAAGAAGTTACATCGACGATCCCATCAGATGAAAATTGATGAAAGTAGAAGGATCCCTTCGTGACGCCAACTCTAAGATTAAGACGATATTTCTAGCGAGGTAGTTTCTGTATATAAACTCAGCGTATTTTAAGAGCAGGTTGACAGAGGCTCTGGGAAATAGTCATGAAACACTTGCGAATTGGACTACGCGAAACGAGGGAAAACAGGTCGCTTAATACTGAGGTAGAATCGAAGGAAAATGATCTTAAGTGTCTCAGTGGAAATCCTCGTACAGCTAACTCGGAGACAAGTTTGCGTCGGCACAAATATTTGAGAGGTTCCTCGAATCGAGATGTTCCAGGAGTGTCTTTCAAGTTTTGGGCCTCGAGTCCAAAGATAAATACGCTGGGATTTCACGTGGAAAAAATTCAGATTAACATTAAACGAAGATCAAGTGAAATATTTACCGCGTCTGACGCCAGACGAGCCGAAACTACTCGACTGATTCCATCGATCAGGCTTCAACAATTTTGCTCGCATAAATTAACAAGCTCAACGTTGCCAATTTATTGAACAGACTCTGCTTCTTATGAGGATTCGATTTCATAAAAATTCAGAAAGGAACTGAAGAGTTGGACGAGGAGTCCACGACTTGGCTTTTTAAGCAATAATAAGAAAGGCATATTCGCTGAATCACAGTTCGCTTGTTCCCTAGCAGTGGAACTTTACGAGTCGCTATTACTCGCTACGACCTAGCCCACTTTTATATCCGATCGTCTGGAGGAAGGGGTACGACACACATTCCCAGGCTCCTCGCTTCCTCTCTCTGCCTCCATTGGTCCCTTCTTCGAAAACTTTATCGAATCTCGCTCGAAGGCGTTTGCGACAGCTGCAGGTGCAGGTGCACGTGTTCCACGGCGCGACAATACGAATTTTGTGGAGGCGATGGGACGAGAGGAACAATGGAGGACACTTTCTCGTGTTATACGTGAAATCCTTGCAAGTTTTTTTATTCGGTCGTTAATAAAAAAATTATGAAAGAAGGGTAGAAGGGAGAAAGTTTGCAATGTGGATGAGAGGAAAATCTGCATCTTCTGGTAACTCTAGTTCCAGATAATATTCAAAGTCGACTTTGAAGTATTATACTAGAAATTAGAAATGCAAGCATTAAGTTCTGTTATTCGATAGCAATCTTCCGAATATTATGAACAGAACAGTTGGGGCTTCAGTCAGCAGTTTATCTCGTGACAGTAAAAATTCAGCGTGGAAGGGTGAAATGGCGGGAGGGTCGGCAGAGACGGTGAAAATTCGGTCGTTTCGTCGTGCAAACGGTCCAGCGGGCGGTTGCCAAAAAAGGTATGATGTGCAAACTTCGCGTGCCCGGTACGTGGCGATTGCCAAATCCTATAAATGAATCAACAAGTTGGGAATTCGATAGAAATTCGGCGGGGTCGAAATCGTGCAATCAGTGAAACGCTACGGACGAGATAAAAATAAACGAGCTGGACCGGATCGCGCGATCAATAAGGAATTTAAATTCGAGCATCCAAGGAAGGTCTCTACGCTGACCATTGTTTCGCGGATCACTTCCTCTAACTCCACTTAATTATTTACTATGTACCCCATTCTGTTGGCTCTCTTGGTGTGCCCCTCAAGCAAACTTTCATTTTAAATATCGCGAGTATCTTGTTCCCTAGAAAGCGGCAGGTAAACAAATTAACATACCCCAGCATTTGAAACAGACAGAAACGAGAAACGTGCGACGCGGAGCGCAATAAATTCGCGGGAAAATTAAAATTCGCCACGAGACGTGCAGTCTTTTTTCCCTTGTGAAACGCGACTGCGCGAGCAGGTGAGAATATTCGTAACGAGAGCGAAATAACGTATGGCATTAATGGTCGTGAAAAGGATTTAAACGTTTCCGGGTGTCGAGAAAATTGCAACCCAGTGAAAATTACGAGGCCGGGAGCCCAAGCTGCTCGATGATTCGTGAATAAGAGTCAGGGGCGATTGCAATGGTATCGTTTTCCTGATGGACAGCACTGGATCTGGACTTCTAAGATGAGCGGAACAGTGACAAGTGGACGAACGAATTTTGGGGTTCTACCATTGTCACATACATATGTGTAACGCGTCAATTATATTTTTGCAGAACTTGTAGATTGAACTTCTGAAATTGCTGAACATCGATTTGAAAGTCCCTCTGAAGCACCTACATTCTACAAATAAACCGAATCTAATTTCCCAAATCATCCCCTGAACGAGGTCGACTGCCCTTAAAAGAGTTCCACGCGTTCAGAGAGAATAATCGACGTAACAGGACAAAACGTATCGAACAACGTCGAATGGTTGAAATGCGATTTTCTATTGTCACCCAGCGTATTGTTCGCCTATTTAATTACAGAAAATTAGCAGCGATATTTAATAATCCGTTTGTCTCTCACGCTACCCCATTCGATGCAGGGTTGACCGCGAGCCATAATTCGCAGGCAACGACTCACGATAATCCGTCGAAATGAATTCAGCCCGCTTTTGACGCTATTCCTGCGGGCGCGTCGACCCACCAAAGATCATTCCATTATCCCTGCACTTTTTAGCGAGCTGCAGCAACGACAATTACCGACGAATCGACTTTCGGTTAATTTACAGCCACGAGTCGCGGGGATCGACGCGTCGCGACTGATATTTATCGCGTAATCGGATTAACGAGGAATAAATCTTGGCGAGACGGGCGATATTATTGATAAAGCCGGTCGACAGGGCGCAAATTAACGGCCCGCCGCGCCGCGCCGCGCCGCGCCGCACCGCCGGGCAACAGATAAAATTGCAAAGTAGCTTAATCCCAATCGTCACGAATTACCGTTATCGAGTGAAAGCTCCCGAGGAGCTTCGAAAATCGCGCGGACTCGATTCCTCTCACGAAATCGCTGGAAATCAACGAATCGTGTAAACGACACGGGCCGTCGACGCTTCGGCAAGAAATAAAAAAAACGGGAACGAGGGGAGCGGGGGAGAGATGTTGGCAAAGCACGAGTCGTGCCGCAAATTCAATTACAGCAGGAAATGTAACACAAACACGTTGCGCGCGGGGGAGAACAGCGAAGAAGGACGCGCTGTGATCGACAAATTCTTCGCAATTGAATGAAAAAACGAGCGAGAATAAAATAAAACAAAAATATCGAGAGGAATTGGGCTTCGAGGTTTTATCGACAGAGGGGGTGTGTGGAGCACGTTCCATTTACGTCGCCTAATCTTTCCGAGTGTCGCTCGAGCGAGAGTGGGAACAGAAGAGGCTGGAAATTCGAATGAATTCGTAATAATCGTGGGAGGAGGATTTTTGGTGTCCCTGGATGTAGAGGGGGGTGGAAATACGGGATAAAATGGCTACCTTCTCCAGTTCTAACCGCGAGAGAGCAAAAGAGCGAAGCTCATGTTCCGTTTATTGACTCGACGCGGTCACACTGCCACGGGACGGGGATGCTCTTAATTAATTAACCGATCGAATTTCACCGCGCGCTCTGCACCCGCGGAAACGCCAATTAACATCTCCTCGTTTCGACCATTTCGGTGAATCGATATCACTCGGTGATCTATCGGTTGGAACGGTTCGACAAGGAGACTGCTGTTCTCGAGCTTTCAAAACATATCAAGACTTTTTATCATAATTTTGTGTGTAGGATTACTTCTGGAATTTTTTTATGTTTAATCACGAAGAAATCGTAACTGTAGTGGAGCATTCGCAAATTTTGAACGGAAGCAGGAAGATCGCAATTTCGATTGCGCCGAGCCATCAGCATGTTGGAAGAATGAAAAAACGCGCTTCTGCCTCCAGTCGTGAAGGACGCTGGCGATCGCGAATTTTTCCGATTTTCTCGGGCATAAATTCAGCCCGCGTCCTCGTATTCTCCTTTTTTCCAGCGGGCCTGCACTTTTTAATAAAACCACTCGTCCGCCGGTCCTCTTAATGAAATATCGTCCTCGCCGCAAGTTCCTGCATACCGAGCTCACTCATCTGTGAGGGGGTGGCCACCCTCTTATCACTTTCGCTAGCTATACTGAGTAATCGATGCTCATCAGTTACTATTATTATATCTACAGTGGTACAGTTCTCTTCAAGCGTGAAGGAAAATGTTTGGATTGAAATTTGAGATTTTTTATCAACTAATCGTAAAAAAGATTGTAATCTTCCCTAAAAAATGAATAACATGAAAATGATAGAATTTAGTAGGACAAATTCTATCATTAGTGCCTTAGACATTTTTTTTGGACAATTATTTTTTTTAACCACGTTTCCACGTTAAAAATGTAAGAGACATTTTCCTTTTTCTTTCTTTTCGCAATCTGAGGTCCGTACCACTACGCATCATTACACAACTATAATCACCCCGTGTCTTCCAAGAAACCACCACTGGCTCCGCGTACAAGTCTCCTTTCAATTGAAAGAATAAAGCAGCACAAAGGATCGTTGTTTCCTTCTAATTTTACCCAAGAGCATAAAAGATCCTGTTTTCTTTCTAATTTCGGCGTAACCAGCCACCCCTCGGAGCCTCGTTCGCGGCAAACTTTCCGCGGCTCTCGAGGAGGAAAAACAAAAGAGGAGGAAGAATCGCACAGCGAACTTCTGCAAGAAGGAATTCGCGAGGAAAGTACAACTCCCAGGCCGGGGGAACCGTGTTCCCCTGAATTACCGACGTCTCGGTGCCTGTATGAAGAAAAATATCCTCGACAGGGGATCTCTCGTAAATGCTGAATGAGACGTGAACGAACGGATGAACAACAAACCTAGCGTTCCGAGTCTTGTTCAACAGCCCGAGACGCCAACGCGTTATGATGCTGCGTGGGATGTTTCGTGGGACGTTGAAGGATAAGTGGAAGACATGAAAAGAGATGAAGCTTGTGGATTAAGTTTGAATAAACTTTCGAGAGCACGATAAGGATAGATTTGTAGACATTATTTTAGTAAAGATTTCGTCTGTAATTTCAATGATGGATCGAGTTAGAAGCCATTTTGCTGAAAGAAACAAGGGCCACACAAAACTCGGGATATTCCAGCGAACAAACTCGTGATAAATCGCGATCTCCACGCGCAGCGAACTCGTTAACGCGGAAAACTTCTCCCTCGTCGCATAGATGCTCGCGCTTGTCAACAGCAGGAATGGGTCGCGGTGTTTTGGACCGGAAATGGCCAGCGATAAATCTCGATGCGCTTCCTCGCGATGCGCCAACTTATTCTGCGTCATCAGGTTGCATTCTGAGCCTGCAGCTATTCTGTTTCTTCGCTGTACTTTACTTTCTAGGAGCGAGTGAAAAAACGCTTGCATCTAAATTATGCAACATTTCAATACAGCATGAAGGAAGCCACGCACTCATAGTGCTTTCAGGAAATCGAGGCACTCGTCAAAGCTATAGCTTTCGAGCAATATCGTCGCGAAAGTTTCCTTAATTTTTGCAAGGCAAGCAGCCAGGCAACGAAGCCTGACGAGCAAGCCACCAGGGAATCCTTCCAACTCAGAAACGCCTGACACTCCAATTTGTAACTGGGGAAAACTAAATCGGCAGAACAGGCTCGGCAGTGGCCGCTCGTTACACGAGGTTATCGACGTTCGTGACCCAACTTCCGATCGACGAGCGATGACGGTCCTCCAAGTGGTATTGTTATGCCGATCGGAGTGATCAAGTGAATAAGAGATAGACAGAGTATCGTTCGTGCCTCCGAGTAAATTTCGAAGACAATATCTGCAGCCCTGCCAAATGCAGTTCAACGTTATAATTGTATCAGTTAGATGCAGGCGCAAAGCTACTCGAAGGGAAACTATTTTGTCTGAAGAATCGCTCAGGGAAATTGTCCTCGGAGGAGTAACAACTTTTCTAAAGAGAGATTGAGAAGTTATCTAAATAACATTCTAGCGAATCTTGCAACACACTTGGGAACTTATATGCTTTCGTTAAGAATGGAAGAGTGTTCTTTGTCAGCAGAACCAATCGGTCAAAGAGCGTCGCTGGGAACAGCTCCCTGTATCGAGCCAGAGAAAGAGCTGAGAGCTTTCAGTCGGTCGGTTTGCCCAAAGTGAAACAAAACCAGTTGGAGACGTGCCTCGCTGCAGGCTACTTGTTCCCGACTTTTTTCTGCCAGCCCTGCACCTCGAACCGAGGCTGCTGGAAATTAAATTTTACATCTCGGTTGTGCCCGCCGCGCTGCATCCTCCCCTTTTCCCCATTTTCCCCCTTTTCCCCCTTTTCTGTCGGGGAAAAACAGACTCGGCTCCGAGGAGGTGAGGCGTTAAGGGGAAACAAATCTCGAGCATCCAGATGGGGAAGCCCTGTCGAGCAACTTCGAGAGACGCCCCCGCTTTCCTTCGCGCCTCCGCGAAAGCCTCGCAGTGCTTTTGTTTCCCTGGGAATTTTTCCGTCGGGATGAACTCGACGAGCTTTTCACCCGCGGCGAAACATTGAATTATGTATACGAAATAAGTAAAGCCCCGGCTCAGCGAAATTGGACGTCGCTGCCGCGTCGTTTAAGGCCTATTTGAATTTTCCCGCCGACAAGACGCGAGGTCCCACGTTTATCGTGCTCTTCGCTTCGGGACTCTCGCCGCGATAACTTTCCATGCATGGCAAAGAGTCCTGGAGGAGCGTGTCGCGAGGGAATTGGAGAATCGCTGCGACTACGTGGAAAATTTTGTCGGCTGATATAGAGGGGAAACAGCTCGACGTGCCACGTTTGTAAATTATAACTGAGTCTCTCGTGGCTACGAGCCGAGTGATTTTTTCATATCCGAGTGAAAGCTTATCGCTCGACGCGTGTATCTCTGTTGCCTTTCGGAAACATTATCTGCGCAAATACGCTTATTGCAATATGTATCGGTTAACCCAGCCAGATCGGGAGTCGAGTGATAATCGTTTATTGGAGCTGGCCGTGGCTCTCGAATTTTCACTCGATATTTACTGGGAAGCAAGAGTACATATGCTCGCGTTTTATTTTCAAAAATTCCCGCTAGGATATATGGACTGGAACGACTCTGTTATTACCTACATAGTTATCGCTGCGATGATGAATCACTGATGATGAATCACTGATGATGAATCACAATGGAGAAATGTACTTCGAAGAGCAGAGTTCGTGTCTTTTGAAATGTTCAGATAATGGATAATGGATTTTTAAGTTTGAATAAGAAGCTTAATCGAAGCACCTCGTCTCTACAATTTTCCACTATTTTTCTCCTTTTCCGACTACCCATGAATCCTAAATTCTGCTTACGAAAATCTCTTCTCAAGAAATACCGTCACTTCCACTGTTCACCTCTATCGATCCTTCACCTGCCATTGGTCCAATCGCGGACAATTTGCACCCATTCGGAAAACAGTTCGATTCTCCAAATTACTCTAATTGCCACGACGCAGCAGGATTAATAAAACACCTGCTCCCTCGCTCGTTCGCTCCCATGCCGTTGAATTTCCAATATTTTCGCGAAATCAAGAGCTACCGTAGCACAGAGAGGGAAGACGGGGCATTGGAAATGGCGAAACGATTTTTCCAGTCGATTAAAAAGCGCGATTCCCGCCTCCCAACTGCGTGAGAAGCTTTTCACTGGTGGCTCGGCGAATACGAGATCTCCTGTTCTGGGTAATAAGTGATTTATCGCCGACCAATTATCGTAATTGATTTACGCGCTCGTGCGCGTCGGAGTAATAGCTGCAGCAAGATTTTGGCGTCGACCGTTCCCCTCGTTAATGCATCGCTAATGCGAAGACCTTGGGGGAATATCGCGAGCTTGTTAAGGGAGTCGTTTGTCATCGATAAAAAACCACCATCCCTCGGATCGCAGCTGTTTTACCGGTAACCAGTGGCTTCCGAGCAATACATTACCTCGGCGACGCTGAAAAACGAGATTACTCCAATTTCGAAGCGGAACTCGGTGTTTTCGCTGGAAACTGTGCGGTGAATCACTGCTGCGCGTTAAGGGGAGTCTTCGAACTTCGATGAAAGTGCCTCTTCTCAATTTTTTGCGAAATTACAGCAGCTCGAAGATCGATGATTTTTGCTGCAAAGTGTGTAATAGTCTTCCTACATAGGTACCAGTATTCGATAATACTCCTTTCTCTCATCTTCCACGCCTCCTCGTGTTTCAGTTCCCTTTTCTCTTCAAATCCCCCGCGTAATTCCACGTTCCCAACGCACGTCGAAGCTACAGAGAATTCAGACGAGGCATCTACCTCTCGCGACGAGGAGCCAGAAATATTGGCCACTCAGAACGAAAGGACATCGAGAAGTTTATTGCCGCCGCGAACGTCCCGTCGTAGCTTCGACGCGCGTCGACTAACGGTCTCGTTAAATTTCAATTCCAGCCAAATTGACCTCGAGGAACCAGCGTCCGCTAGGTCCAGCATCGAGGGACCAATAAAAAGCAGCCATTCCCAAGGCGGGAGGTCACAAAGCGTCCCAGGGACGAGACGAAAATTTAATAATCGGCGTTCGTAAGGACGGCGTAACGGGCGTCGTAAACGCGATAGCAGAGCCCGCCATAAGAAGGTATCATCTCGAAGGAAGAGCACGAAGGTCCTGCAGGAGTACGTATCCTTATTCCCTGCGACGAGGACGACGGGATCCAGCGTCGAAGATTAGAGCCATTTTCGTCGGTGCTTTCGTCAATGTAACTTCAGCGCTCTTGGGGCTGTTATCGTTCAAATTCCAGCCAGGGAGGGGCACAAGGGAAATTGGCTTCCATACAGGGTGTTCGCGGTACCTTCGGCTAGAGCTCCTCGTTGAACACAGTTAAATGTGTATAGAGACGCGAAAATGTCGTCTGTGACGAGTTACGAGTTGATAGAAGGTTATACCAGCTCGGAGGAGATTAAATACTCCTGGACAGAGTGTGCTGGTCCCAGCAATTCCTCCGACTACTCAGGAAACACTTGTTGTTGGGATTCCAAGGGAAGACGCAAGAAAGATGGAACTGGGTTCAATCGAGAATATTCGTGAAATGAAGTTCCGGGTCAGGGGTTATAGTCAGGGGTTATAGTCAGGGGTTATAGTCAGGGGTTATAGTCAGGGGTTATAGTCAGGGCATGGAGTAGCGGTTCTTGGAGGACTAGACTTGCTCCATTTTTCTTTTATCTGTTATTAGAGAGCTGAAGACATGCATTAGAGTGTTAACCTTGAAGGCAGGGGATACTCGACGAATGGTAGTACATCGAAAAATGGAAAGCGGTAAAAAAGGAGTTCCCTAAAAACTCGATCCAACGTTTTGAGGAAAGCTTCCACAAAGGTTCCACAGAGCCCAGAGTAGTAAGCAAATAATCCAATCAGGCTGCATCGTCCACAGGGAGGCAGCCGCCCTTTCCCCGCCCTTCTCGAGGATTCTTTCATCGGATGAAAGGACGAAGAACGTCAGTGAAAAGGGGAAGAGCCGATTCTGTGGCACCGAGGAACGCCCGGAAAAGCTCGTGTTTTTCCCTTATTCTAACTTCCTATGGACTTCCTCGCGAATCCTTCTGTATACACAACGCTCCTCTTTCTTCCTTCCATTTCCGCCGTTTTCCCTCCTTGTTTCCGATCGTGGCCTTTCCGTCTTCCTTCTTCCTCGGTAAATCGCGAGAGCGTAATTTCCCGTGATTAATAATCCTCTTTCGTCGCTTCCCTCGGCTTTCCACCTCACTTGGGGGTGGGCTCGATCGACCGAGCCTCTAAAGAATCACGATGCCTCCATGGCTGGATCGTAGCCGATATGCTCGATCATCTGTGAAGGAATGCTTCCTCCTTTTTCGATGCAATTTTCAAGCCCGCTGAAATATGCATCTGCCAGTAGACGATACTTCCGTCTCGTTATTATTTGCGATGCTGGACTTAATTAGACAGAGACACTGGGATGCTGATTATTTGAAATTGCGAATATCATAATTTTCTGAACCATTCCAGTTTTCAATTTTTTCTTCATTTCTTCAATTTCTGAGAATTTCTCCGATTCAAGTAGGAGTACTGACGATAGTTCAAAGTTTCAAGGGTGCAGATTTTTCAACCAATCTCGAGGCGTTGAAGCGACGAGGAAATAATCCAAACGTAAAAGCTTTCCCTTCGTTCCATCGGTGAATAGAAAGTTAGCAAGATTCTAGGACTAAAGAATAACGAGAAGCTTCATGAATCTCTGTTCTTCGAGCGATTGACTCAGCTCGCGCCGTTAAGTGACATAATTTCGCGAGAGCGGGCTTTAGTTAATTACGCCACCGGTAAATTAACAAAATCCTGTGCTTCACCTTCGTCACGCCTCGTTTGGCAAGGCTCCTTGTAAGAAGGTCCCTTTGAAGCACCGTTAATCCGGACATCGTTCTCGCTGCATACTTCGTTTGCACTTTACAACAGCCCTTTGCGAACAAATCTGCTTCTAGAACGACAGAGCTGCGTCTTAAAGCTTTATTGCCCCGAGCCTGGCTTGCACTCCCCTCCAAGTTTAAACATTTTTCATCCCGGAACGCCTCATTCGCGACGCACGATTCTGGGTTGAAATAAAGAAAATCTTGACCTCAGATTTTGCTAGCCCGTTTCTTTTCAACCTTGTCCAAAACTCCAAAAGTCCAAAATACTTCGCTTCTTGTCTTTGCGTTAAATTCTCTCAGATCCATCGCAGAGCAAGTTGTCGCAGGCAAACACGAAGTGCAAGTCACTGCAACTGTCTCAGCGACCCATAAATGCCTCCAACCGCACAGAACCAGGCAGATTGTCGACTCGATGGTAGATGTATCACCATCGAAGGCAGGTCGTCCGATAAATCGTTACGTCTGTGGACCCTCTTAAACGAATCTCCATCGATCCCTATCCCTGACCGCTATTGCTTCCACGGAGCTGTACTTCCCACCCTCGGTGGCGTCAATTTTTGGATCACGTAAAGCGATATAATACGTGCCAGAAATATCGATACCCTGGACACGTCGCCGAGAGGATGGGCGCTATCAGTTTTCAGCGACCAAGCGATTATGCAAATCCAACCGTCGACAATTATTCCGAATTAAATCGAATTCTTAATCGTGACTGGAATTCCCAGTAGAAAAGTATCGTAGGGCTCTCCGTGCGTCTCGCGCAGAGGCCTTCCTTCTGCTTAATCCACTCTGCCGCCCATTGTTATATTGTTTCCAAGTGGCGAACAATGCGAGCCTCGCTCCAAAATCGTTGCGCTCCCGCGCGTTTATTACCCGCGTTGCACAGAACTGAAGTTGAACGGGGATTATACACGCGCACGCATCCACCCTCGCCGTTAGGCGAATTCCAAGTCGTATATTCAGGACGCCTGTGACGCGTTATGGCTTGGCCAGCTGTTATTAGCCGGTAACGGGCCGACGCCATTATGCAAAATCGGTTACATGGAATTGATTCGGCTGTTCAAGGCTGGAGAATGGAGGGAGGGTTCTGAAACTTGGGAAGGGGATAGTGTTATCTCGTGGAGACTGAAAAAGTAGACTTTGATGGGAGAAAAGGGTGGGATTGCACCCCCAAAATTTCGATGAGAAATTGGATATTACTTAAGGAAGACTGAATATTGTGTCTGAATATTAGTTGCAAGAAGTCCTGAGTCAACCGTATACCAAAGCAAACACGATAGTAGCCTATTTCCCAACTATTCCCCTAGATCTGCCATCTATTATTCCAAAATCGCCACCGAAATCCCATCCGCGATTTATAAACACTCTGAGCGTCCCAGCAGCAGTTTCGACGCTTCCCAAATCCCAAATCGCAAAGTCCCGTTGGTGCAATCCACCTCGAACTACACCGCATCAGAGAGCAGACAGCGATGGGAACATATGCTCGGTGTTTGACGAGGTATCGAGCCCCGTCTAGGAGCACTTAACAGGCTCAGCTAGATCGGCTTTAAACTATGCACCGTGAAAGCGGTGCCCACAATAATTGGTCGTTGTCGGGGTGCTACGTAAGTGCGTAGAACCGTCGCTATGTAAATGTTGGGATCATATAGCCGCGATACAGGAGAATTAACGTACGTGGTCGCTGGCAGAGGGCCGATGTAATGGCTTAAGCCGTTTACACGTCGTTGGATCCACGGAGCGTCCATCCCTGTGCCGCGGTATTTGCGCGACCATCGTCGCTCGGATGCTCGTTTCGCGGGAACGACGAGCCACGGAGCGAAACGGGCCATCGAGGAGGCTCATCGGCCGCGATTTGCATTTTGCATGCGTGCACGCCTCTGCACGCGGCAATTCCCGCGGATAAAGAGAGGATTCCGAGCGGCCTGGATTTCCCTCGGAAACCGTTCTTATCCGTAGGGATCACGGGGTGGACGCTTTAGTTCCCTGGGAAGTGGCCAGTCTGACGAGTCGAAGATGACGTACAATTCTGGGAGTAGCACTGAAATACTCGATGAAACTTTCAATTAATTGAGCTGATGGTATTGGAATTGCCTTTAGCAAGTCATTTTCAGAGTTTTCAAAGAGAACTGAGGGGGATGGAAGAAAGATTGAAGGAACTATCTTTTTTGTCTTTGAGGTTGCATAGCCTTAGTCTGCTAATAGGTTCTTCCTGCCAAGAATGATTATCCCGTTTATGACTAGTAACGGAACTGCAGCAGTAAACGAGCAATCGAGGACACTCAGTTGCGCAATCTACCTCCCGCATGCATACAGAAGTTGTCTTGAAATCCTGCAGGGAGGGAAATCTAAGTTTCGTCATACTATGTCGTGAGTTTCGAGATAATATTGTCGTCGTAGTACTAATCACCGCGATCCCCAACTCGCCAAATCTTCCCATGAATGGGACTGATCGTCAGATTACATCACAAAATCTCATTAAATTTTCTGCGAACGATGAGCGCGGCTCAAATTTACACTTATACAAATGTTCAAATCCTCAAATTTAGATAATTTATCTCTCCTCTCACGTGCATTATTTCTCTCCCCCTAAAAACGACAGCAGAACATGCAATATACTCGTACAAAATTGCGAACCACCCTCTCTGATTGCATTTAATTGTTTCAAACGTCACAGAGTAGCGTTAAAAAAAGATTGTATATGGTGTTTTAAGCTTGTGTTTAATACGTGACACCCACACAGACGGAAAACGAACCCACGAGCGCGAACAGCTCGAAATATCTCGTACACGAGCACGACAAGGATATTCAATAGCACGATTTGCACTTCGGTTGCATGCACCACAGCTCTCGTCACGAAATTCCGCGGAGAGATAGGTGTAGCTTTCGTCGAACTACCCGTGCACGCAGCGCGATGCCAAAGAGGGGGTGGACGGGGGTAAAGTTTGGGACGAGCTTGCAACCGCGCTCCCCCAGCAATAATTATTATAATTCCTCGTGTTTCTGCCGTTTAACTACAGCCAGCTACAAGCTCGACGCTCGCTATAATCCGTTTTTGGCCCGACCAAACAATACTCTTTCGCGAATTTCACTGGCTGCCAAAATTTACGCTATCATCTGCGGACAGAAGTTGCAATCCCTGAAAATTTTCAAACGGCTCTGGTTTAACTATTACAAATTAGAACGCTATCGTTAAAGGGTGAAAAATAATCACATTCAATCGGCTAAACTAATACTCTAAATAACGCATCAATCGATCGTTCAGGTCCAAAGAGCAAGCTGCGAGCAACGATCAAAAGCCTTTGTCTCCGTAATAATTGAAGGAAGTCAGTATTCCTCCCACACGAGACGCGAATTGAGCTGGTCAATTAAAACTGAAATTGTCCGAGCGGTAGGAAATCGATAGCTCCCCAGTCAGACGATAAATAAGATCAGAAAGGGGTTGTTAGTTGCCGTGCACGCTATCGGGGCGCACGTGAATCGAGAATCGAGGATGCCCAGGCTATTGAATAGCACGAGTCGCGATTTGCATGCACAGGCGGCAGCGAGGGAGGCGGCCGGTGTTACGAAATTCTATGAGGCTTTGGGTATACGTTTCGTTGAACTAAGGCCAGACAACTCGATGAAGATCTGTATAGAGGATCGACAGAGGGATGATAGCCGACGGGGAGAAACTCGTTTCGTCGACTGAAATTGCAGTCGGTACAGCCACCTTCCCGACCCCTCGCGCTCGTCGAAAGTTCTTGACAGAAAAAGATCGAGTTCCCAACTGTCTACGCGGCTCCGCTGCCATGGATGCACTATGTGCCACGTATATAATCGACCGCGTGGAAAGTAAGACGAGTCCCAGCGTTCACGGAATTGGAATTTTTCGCTGGACCGAGTCACGATTACTGCTAGAGTCTGGATCTAGAATTGTGGGGGTGGAACGAGGCGCGGGTGATTCGGCTATTATATAGCGAAGAATAGTATCTGTGCAGGAGACGAAAAATTCCTAGATGTTGGCTAGCGAAAATCTGGTAAAAGGAACTGAGAATTGAGAAAGAAATGGAAGCAATGGGAAGGATCAAGAAAGTTCGCAACATGAATGTCAAGCATAGGAGAAGTATCAAAAGACGATAATCCTTCGAAGGGGATTACCTGGAACTTATCCTTACCAAAATGGGACCAGTGGATGGAACTTTCTGCAGAAATTTACCGAAGATCCCATAAAGGATTCATGAGCGTCGATGGGGTAAACTCTTCGAGGATTGTTGACCCTCGTGGACGTGGATGGGTTGTCTGACACCGAAGCCAAACACGTCTGGGGTTGCGTTCAAACTTTGAGCCCCATTCATCCACGAAGACTCGCGACTCTTAGCGATCACTATATCCACTTACCTGAAACACAAAAAAACCAATCTGATTAGTATCTGCTCCCATTACCCTAAAATCTAAAATAAATTCTCAAGTACTTCGCTATATGAGAACCAAAAGCAGCATCGGTCTCCTTAAATTCAAAAGGGCACTTTCAGCTGCAGTACCACAAATAAATTTGAGTTCATCATCTCGTTCCCTCTAAAGCTCGCATCAGAGCAGAGTATTCCCCTCAATTTCGCCAAGAGTTAACGAGGAAGACCGCGTCCACATCGAGGTCAACGCGAAATCATAAATTCCCGCTGGTCTTTCATGAGTTGACGACGGAGTAGAGGGAACAACGAGCCGAAAACGAGGTGGAGGTGAGCGGAAAAACGGAAAGTACAGCTGCGGAAAGAGCTCTATCTGTCGCGAAGTGCGAGTAAAAGCGGCCAGTAAAGGTGGATCGGTGTGGCTCGTGACGCCAATAAAATCCTCGCCGCGAAATCACGAATGAAGTGGCTCGTTTAGTTTCCTCTCGATGGAGGATCGCCCGGAGCTGGGTCAACAAGCGACGCGAGGCCAAAGAGCCGACGAATGCGAAGGAAATGAAAACCGGCTGGGTTCCCGCTCTTCCAGAAAGACCAGCGAAAAAAGGGAAACGAAGAAAAAGCCTGTTCTTCGCGGATCGATCGTGTTTCGCGAAATTCGGATGAATTTTACTTGCTGATAAGAGCTGAGATATGCAAAAATGCAAATTCATATTTTTAAGAACATGCTCAGCAAAATGAGAACTAAATTCAAGTTTCTTTCATTCTCCAGATAATTTCCTTTTTACTTCGAATTACTCTTTATTCGACCAGAATTTACCCACAAATTAAATTTGTCCGAATATTTGCGGTATGGCATGAGCCGAGATATCCTGAATTTGGTTTCCACTCGAGCAATATTCGAAATCCTAGGTTTAAAATCTGTTTACAAGGCAAACAGTAAGGCAGAAATTCCAAGACCCAGAAAGTCGAAGGTGGAACGATGGAAGTCGATCAGAGGATCGGAAGGGGTCAGTAAAAAAGGGAAGAATGTTCGAGGAAATAACGAAAGGATCTCCTTTCGCGTTGGCTTGCTCTCTCCATCGAGCTGAAGAGCGGAAGAAGACTCTGAAGAGCACAAATACCGTCGAAAGGAGGGAATAAAGCGGCAGCGGAGGAAGGAGCGATCGCGAGGATGGGTAAGTCGAAAATTAACTGGAAAAGACCACGGAGATGGGGGCTGGTACATGTACAAGCGACTTCCTCGCCGCTTCAAGGTATCAGCGTGTAGAAGAGGGTCAACGAGGTATCGAGGTTCGACCGTGGCTTCGTGTTCCTCCGCTCCCGTGCTCCTCGGATCGGTTGCCGCAGCGGAATGAAATTAAATCACGGATAGGGGAAAGAAGGTAACAAGAAACCGCGAGCCAAACGAGATAATTTCGACCCTGCAGAAGAGTCTGGCCCGGGGAATATGGTGGTTTAACTATTAATTGCTTGTGACCTTTGGTCCACGAGAAAAATGCAATATCTTCAAGTTTAATCTGTGAAATGTTATTGGAGAGCTTACAACACTCTGAACTGAAGCCTAACCTTCTCAAACGGAGCTAATTAAGCACGGTATCATAAACTCTCCTCTCCACTCCAGGATCACCAGGTACTTCGTCTTCCAGGCCCCAAGGTTTGAAGTTTCAGGGTGAAGCAGAGTGTTCGCGAACAGGGTGGATCGAAGACACATTTCCAACCTTTCATTGACGAGACGTGTCGCGCAGCGAGGGCTTAAGCGACGATCTATGAAACGGGAACGTGACAGAGGGACGAGAAGTGGCAGAGAAGAGATAAGAAAGGCTGGCGGACCAGGAGCGCCGAAAGAAGTGGCGAAGTTGAAAATAAACTGGGAAAGGGACGATATGAGAGAGAGAGCTGGGCCAAGCGCTGCCGCTTGGCCTCCGAGTCTCTCCCACCGCCCTTTTCTTTTGCTACACTTTTCTAGGACACAAGGCGACCGCTGATAAGATATTGAAGTTCCACGAGTGGCTTCCGCTGGCTCATCTGTGACGACAGACAACGCAAGGGTGCGGTCCGATTGAAAAGGAGACTGTGAAGAGGTTGGGAAGCTTGCGGCTGCCACCCTTGTCGACCCTGCCGTCACTCGGATACCAACCAGATTAGGATATATGGATATGAATTCAATAATCCTCGGAGAACTCCGGAGCATAAAAGTGGCGGAACTTCAGGAAGGGAAAACTACAAGAAGCGTTCCTTGAAATGCCCCTGGGCGGTGTTCCCTCCTGGAAAGATCCATTTGACTGATTCGATCACTTTCCGTGGGAATATTTTATTCCCTCTGCACAGTTGGATTCGCAGGTTTGAGTACTCTGATCCTGGGAGAAAAACAATTCCACGACCGCTAACCCTAAGAAAGTGGCTTTGGCACACTTTATCGGTCGACGTATTGCTTCTAGTTGCTATGCAAGGTCGAACTGCATAAAAAAATAATTGCATACATTGAGCTGCATATTGAGAAAAACAGAGTGGTATTTCCCTGACTCTTTGTCCAATTCAAACCACTTTCACGGACGCAATAGATTTTTTTCAGAGCTCCCTCTATGATACATTTCAAGCGCGAGGCCTCCCCTTTCGAATGAGACCTTGGCGAGCAATCTATGATTTTTTTTCGTCGAGTTATCGAAGTCTGAATGAAAAGTAAGCCTCCAGCCTCGGAATCGCGCAGGGTTCCAGAGCCAGAAAAAGTAGTCAATCTTTGAGCTGGTGTACCTCCCTCAAAAAAAATCGCAGAGAAGTGAGCCTGGTCTCATTCTAAAGAGCAAAGCTTCTACTATAACATCCCTGAGTTGAATTTGTTCGAAAAAAATTCTTGACTTCACGACCCGCCGAGAAAGAGAGGGTGGTTTTTCGCCGAAAGTTTCCCAAATTCACTCGACTGTCAAGAACCTGATAAATTTTTTTCGTGACTTTCTCAGGAGGTAGATTAAAGTCTGAACCCTCCCCTTTCGAACGAGACCTTGGCGAGCGCTCTGCGATTTTTTTTCGCCGTGATATGGCGCTCAGAATGAAAAGTGAGTCTCCAGCCTCAGAATCAAGGAGTGTTCCAGAGACAGAAAAAGTAGTCAATCTTTGAGCTGGTGTACCTCCCTCAAAAAAAAATCGCAGAGAAGTGAGCCTGGTCTCATTCTAAAGGGCAAAGCTTCTACTATGACATCCCTGAGTTGAATTTGTTCGAAAAAAATTCTTGACTTCACGACCCGCCGAGAAAGAGAGGATGGTTTTTCGCCAAAAGTTTCCCAAATTCACTCGACTGTCAAGAACCTGATAAATTTTTTTCGTGACTTTCTCAGGGGGTAGATTGAAGTCTGAACCCTCCCCTTTCGAACGAGACCTTGGCGAGCGCTCTGCGATTTTTTTTCGCCGAGATGTGGCGCTCAGAATGAAAAGTGAGGCTTCAGCATCAGAATAGCCGAATGATCCAGAGATTGAAAATATTGTCGATATTTGAACTACTGTAACTTTACGAAAAAACATCGTATGATAATGAGTCGAGGCTCATTTTGAAGGGCAGAGCTTCTACTTTTCCACCTCTTAATTGATTTTTTCCAAAGACACTTTTCTACTTGAAGACAGGGCGGGAAAGTGAAAGTGTTCTTTTTTTCTTTACAGAGAAATTCCGTAAGAGAATTTCCAAAAGCTAGGAGAAACAGAATATTTAGAAGAGCCACGTGTGGCTCTCGAGCAACGGTTTAGCCATCGTTGGTATAAATCATCAATGTGCCTGCTTTCAAAGGTACCACCCAAGGGAATATTCCACACACAGTTGTCATGTACACTGGCTATGCTTGTGACAGACAAAAGCCGAAGTGGGAGACCGAAGACGAGAGAGCGGAGAGGCAGAGATAGATAAGAGGGCACGAGAGGGCGCGTCGAGAGCGGCCGAGTTGAAAATAAACTGGAAAAGAGCGAGACACGATGGGAAAGCGAGGGCAAGTGGAGCTCAGTCTACGCAGGGGAGGTTTTTCGGCTGGGTTTACGACGCAAGGGGGTCGACGAGCTATCGAGGACCGAGGCAGCCTCTTGTCGTGCTATTCGCGAGTAGAACCGACCGAGATGGAATTAAATTGCGGCCAGGAGAAAAGTGCCGTCTGCCGAGCTCCGAGACAAAGCCAACAGGGGACAGAAGAGTTGACTGATGGCTGAAAAATTGTAATTCCTACATAACGAGAGGATTACGCCGCTCGAAAGAGCTCGTTGAATAATTTTGCATAATGTAAGGGAACTTTAATCATATTAACGTGCTCGTCACTGGGAGCTACAGCTGTTGCACTTTCGGCCAGTACATACGGCGGCAAAAAGAAGATACTTTAAATTAATGATATAAAGAGAAATTCGAGATACAATGCTGAAAGAATAATAATGAAAAAAAATTAATTCTTTCAGCGAAATGCAAAAGTTAACAAGAACTGAAAATATAACTGAGAATCGTGAAATTTGAAGGCATCAGACAGCGACACAGAAACGGTAGCAGAGAAGAGTTGGTATTTAAATGCCTCCATTCTTCTCATTTCTCTGTGCGTCGTAGGAGCAATTTAACCGTTCGGTTAATTAACATTTTCGCTGCCTCTAATGGGAACAATTAATCGTTGTTCTGGAAAACAATGGTTCTTTAAGACGCCCACGCCTGCGGAATCTGCGCGCGAAGCGATAAGGCGAAGTACGATTACCGAAATGGAAAATATTTTCTTAATCAATTCTAGAGCTCAATTCTAGGTAACCCTCGATTAATCGTCGCCGAGAGAGAGGAGCAGGGACGCGGGAGGCGAAAGAAATTGGAGCCAAGAGCGCATCGTGAACGCGCGAAATCAAAGCGAACTCTCGGAAGAACTTAGGGGAAAAAACAAAACGAGAAAGAAAGATAAAGACCGAGTTGGTCTGCGCTCTGGAATTAATTCCTGGACTCATTAAAGTAATTAAAACCGACGACGAAGCGTGGCAGAGGAAGGGAACGAATAGAGAGGGATCAGAAACTATAATAAAGATGGCGGAAGAGGAGGGACGGGGGAAAAAATGAAACGAGATAATTGAAATGAAAACGAGCGCACCTGAGACAGTGTGGATTTAGTTAGCTATGAATCTTGGACCCCGCAAAAAATCCTAGTTGCAAAAGTAACGATTATAACAATGAAAAGATTCAACAATATAAAATCACTCCGAAGAACTAAAAGACCAGTCGACAGAACTTCAGTTTTGAACAACCATGTACCCTTCCCAAATCAATTGTGAATCGTGTACACGTTTCCCAGCATTATTGGTTCGTCAAGAGCAAGAGGCGAAACCCTCCCGAGGCTGCGGCGTCTTAACAGTCCCAGTTGGTTCTCTTTTGTACGTCGAGGGGCAAACTGGGCCGCGGTCCTTAGGTCGAGTTAATAACACGGAAGAGACACGAGAGGGTGGCAAACGAGGGTGGACGGATGCCGAGAGATGCTGGGCATCGACTGGCCTCTGGAATTTCCATCCTACATTATGTACAGGGTACGCATACATGCATACATGTAGATATGGATGCATGTGCGCCAGAAAATAGTCGGCTCTCGAGAGCTACTGTCGAAGCCGAGCTTTTTTCCTCGGTTCTCGAATGCTGATTCGTTTGGCTAAGAGTACTGCATCAGATCTCGCCTCAATGGCGATTCCCCTCTGGAATATTTAATTAATTGAGAGTTTGCCTTCGCATTTCGTGGAGGAACGATACCAACGAATACGTTAGTACATTTCATTTTTAATCCCAGAGTTGGATTGAGAACGCAGACAAACTTTATAGTTCACTCATTGGAGTTGATTGGACTTCTGTATTTATCGACTAAAGTATTGTATTTGTGTTGGTTAATGCGTTCACCGCCGGAGCACGCAGGCGGAGCTTTTCCCTTAAAATGTGAAGCTTTGGACCATCTTAGAGGGAATAGAATTGACAATGTAGCGTGGGATTAGTTTCAGACTGAAATTAGGCGAACTTCTGAGCGCAACGGAGTTAGGGATACAGCTCCTGGACCGTGTACTAATCACTTGGATTCCTTCAAGATTTAAGTTAATTACTTGGAGCATGGAGCGCTAGTAAGTTACCCTAAAAACTGCCGACCCCCGAAAATAACACTATACATGTACATATCATAGCCATTAGAAGGGTTTAAGAACCTGACACATAAGTTAAAAATAAGAATAATAGCTGTGAATACTTAATTCCCAAGTCTCAAAACTAGAAAGAACTTGTCCCGAAACGAGATTCGCGATATCTCAAGCGAATAATCCGAAGTGGATCAGAGAAAACTCGCTGGAAAAGGAGAGACAGTGGCTAAGGAGGCGTAGAGGTTTGTGGAAAATGCAACGAGCCAGGAGCACGCAGAAAATTCTCGTAGACGCTGCCGCTAATATATCGCAGTCATCTCCATGCGCTTGGCAAAAGATACCAGACGCTTTTCCACGACAATTTTCCAAGCGTCTGGGATTACCATACACTTCCTCTGCGAAGCACTGGTATGTACACTTGACATTACTGCCGCTGCCGCTGACGGTGCCCATTTTTCGCGCACGCCTGCTTCGCGATACCGCCATCTTTATTACACGCGATCTTCGTCGTCGAGGAGCGAAGCAAGGGTTACGTGTGAACAATAGATTACAAACTAAGCAACGCTGTCCTTTGTATAGGAAAAATTACGACCCAGCTGGTTAGAGAATAGAAAAGAATTTGCTCCTCTACCATCTTTCGCTCTATCAAGTTGTGGGTGACTATACCAAATTTTCCGGAAGGAATCAGTTCCGGGACAAAAAAGTAGAAGCTTTGCCCTTTGCCAGGAGACCAGGCTCACCTCCCTGCGATTTTTTTTGGCGGAGTTAGAGCATCTCAAAGATTGACTACTTTATCGGGATCTGACAGACTGCGTCATTCCGAGGCTGGAGGCACACTTTTCCTTTAGAGCGCGATATCTTAATGAAAAAAAATCGCAGAGCGCTCGCCATGGTCTCATTCGAAAGGAGAGGGTTCAAGCTTCAATTTTCTCTCAGGAGAAGTCCCGAAAAAAATTTATCAAGTTCCTGACAGATGACTGAAGTTGGGAAACTTTTGTGGAAGAACAACCCCCTCTTTCTCGGCGGGACGTGAAGTCAAGAATTTTTTTCGAACAAGTTCAACTCAGGGGCGTCAGAGTAGATGCTTTACCCTTTAGAATGAGACCAAGCTAAGTTCCCTGCGATTTTTTTTGGCGGAGTTACAGCATCTCAAAGATTGACTACTTTTTCGGAGCTTGGAACACTCCCTGATTCGAGGCTGGAGGCTCGCTCTTCCTTCAGAGCGCGATATCTCGGCGAAAAGAAATCGCAGAGCGCTCGCCAAGGTCTCGTTCGAAAGAGGAGGGTTTGGGCTTCGAATTTACTGCAAAATGAGTCCCGTAGAAAATTTATCCGATCCCGGAGTGTAGTTTGTATTGAGAAAAAATTCAGACAAAAACCACGTTGTCTCTTCCAGCCTCCAGCCGCGTGGTAAATGATAAAATTCCCTTGTGTCGTACTGAAGTCCCATAACGTTTACAAGGATAGTTATTCCAATATTCCTAACGTAGGAGAAGCACTTGATCGAATGTGCTCAAATTCTGAGCCTGTTACATAAAACGGAGTATGATAACAGGCAGCGCTAGGACAGCGTAGGTGGAGTTAAGTTATCAGCAAGAATCGTCGCTATCGGTCTCGTTACTAGGGACAAGCGATAGGTTTCGCATTTTAGACGAGCGGGCCACGTTTATCGGTCGCCTTCGGCACTTTAGATTACACGGAGCTCGGCAATTCCGAAGATAGATAGCTCCGATGAGGCCGTGGATCGAGAATGAGGCATCGTGCGCGTGCTGCGCGTGCTGCGCGGCAATCCTTGATGAAAAACTGTCTCCATTCGTCAATCCTCCCGTCTAATCTCCCTTTTAACAATCCTGGGCCTCAGACCTTGTACGAATGAAAGTTTCGAGACAAGTACACTTCATGAGTTTTGAAAATTCACGATTGCATAATGCACGTTATGTAACGCCCCCGAATCCCCAGCTCTTGACCTCGTCTATTCTTTAATTCCTCGAAGCAGGACACACGGTCCAGAGAAATATGGAATTCTCTTCGGCGTGAATTCCCGATGGGATTGCATCCTCGTATGATAAATAAGCCGTCCGTGACGCACGGTGGACCGGATAAAGAACGAAATCCCAGAGAACGTTCTCGTCACGTTTTCGTCTCATTTGATGCGCCGCAGTCGATAACGAGAGAGATTTCCTTTCGAGCAGAAGAACGGTTTGGCACGGAGGAACGGCCACCGTCGACCACGGGCTTCCGACGTCGAACCAGCCCCTCGGTTGCTCGTTTTTCGAATCTCGTTTAGCAGAGGTATCGACTGCCAAGCATCCACCCGAACCGACTCCGAGGAAATGCTCCGTGCCGCTGCGCGATAAAGAAGCGTCCCCAGTCTTCGAGACAATGCCAGATACGACTCCTCGAGCACGAGGGAAGCGACCCTGACTCGCAGCAAAAATTCCCTCGACTCGACGAATTTTCCAGTCGTGATACAGCTTCCGCGTTTTTGCGGCATTTGCGGCATTTGCGGCATTTGCGGCAGCACGATAGAACCTGGACGAGATAATACAAGGGGATGGGGCGAAGAATAATAGGGGAGACTCGGGACGTCTTCGAAGGTAGCTGCCACTGGTTTTTCGCAACGTTGACGAAGTCGATTATCGCGGGACGTGGCTGGCTCTCGTAACGGGATAGCCGAACGAGAACGAGCTTCCCTTTGGCATCGAGCAAGGTCTGTCGGTCACCAGAGAACGGTTTCCTCCCCGAAATTCCGTTTCCCGCGACACACCGACACACCGACCCACCTTCTCGCGCTTCCTCAATCTCCCCTGATCTTGGTTCCGAGGAATCGGGAATTGGCGGTCTTCCAGGAACACCCTTATCCGGAATACGTCGTTAAAAGGATTCAGGAGTCCTTGTCCTGACAATAACAAGTTCGACTGGAGAGGCCAGCGCGACGATATGAAAGCGAACTCTGCTTCTTCTGGGGCGGGACCATTGTGGGACGTTTGTCAGGGAATGTTTGGGGTGTCGGAGTTGATAAAGGGAACTGTGTAGCATTTCTGTGGATATAGGACAGTGGCTCGTAGTAGATAGAAATGGAGAAGGAGGGTGTTTCAAGGAGATAGGTATTTAGCTCTCAGCTGGATTTAGAGAGGATTCAGAAAAATAGAGACCTCTAGATATCTAGAAAGGTTAGAAATGTAGATAGCTGTGAGCCCATATATGGAGATACTCAAACTTTCCAAAATTTAAGAATCTAGTGCTTGTGATATTCGTCCATCCATACCTCTAGAAGTTCATAACTCTTAAAATTCACAGCTCAATAAAAACTCTAGAACTCAGAAACTCCGAAGTGTCAGCCAGCACACATCATCTCCTCCCAATAATCCCCAAACCGAGAAATCCCTCAGCGAGCTCCAAATCGAGAAGTAACAACCTCCTAAAATAAAACGAACATCGCGGCACGACAAGCAGCGCTCTCAAAAGCAAGCAGCCTTTTCCAGGATATCTCGGCTCTATACTTCAGAATCGTTCCGCGGGAATCTCGAGCAATGGGCCAGAACGAACGAGGAGGCAGACTACCCGCGGCACGATAAGAACCTCGAATACAATTTTCCATGAGCAGAGGGGGATGAGCTCCAGAAAACTTTTGAATCTTGTTCTTGCTTCCGGTAAAAAAGTTCCAGCAGCCAAGGCTGTATCCGAGAGCTCACCTTTTGTGTCTCTTCTGGTGTACACGTACATGTCGACGCCAAGAGAGATTTTTGCCCGAGGTAACGAAGCCCTTCGCGAATTTTCAGAGGGGCCGAAGGGAATAAGGGGCTGGCGACGCGCCAGAAATATCTTATCTAGGTACACTTCGCTCGAGAGCCTCGGAGATCCTGAAGGTACTGGCAATTACGAGGAAAGAAGGGGGATCGCCGTACCCTTTGAAGGAGGCGTTAACTCTACCCACGAAACTTTCGATCTCGAAGACTCTCCATCGACTTTGATCGGTCGCTGCTTGTGGGGGAAGCTAGTTACCGTTCTGGCCGAGGGAGAATCGATGGAAAGCTTCACAAGTGGGGATCGTAAATTTCAGTGCGGCCAGCGAGGTCTGCCTTTTACCAACGGGGTGGGGAGGCTCTTATTGAAGGTGTGAGAAATTCATAAGGGTGAGAGAACCTAGAAATAAGAGAAAATAAGCGGTAATAAAAAATATGGATCCTATCAAGACTAGAATCAAGACCCTCATATGCAAATGGTGAAAGTAGATAATGAAATTTAGGCTGAGATCAAAATGGGCACTAAGAACTTCATTTAAGGATGAATTCCCGTAACTCTGTATAACCAATCGGTCCCACTAGCCAATTCCTAATTTCTGAACAGTGAAAGAATACTAAAGAGACTTCGATTCTGAAAGCTCCTAATTCTAGAGTCAATAATTATAAGAATCAAGAGCTTTTTCTTCGCGGAGAGTCGCATTCAGTATCAATCCAATAGAAAAATCTCGAATGGGACAAGGAAGTCGAAGCTATCGAGAGGTACGATTTGGAAAGTGGCTGCACCTCAAAATGAGAGATTTCGAAGCGCTGAAAAGGTGTGGCAATCACGAAGTCAAGGGGGATCAGCTTCACCCTCGTCCCTCTATCGAAGGTGCTAACTTTAGAAGCAAGTCCTGTGTCGAGTGACTTCGATGAAGCCGGATTAGTTCCTCCGTGGCACGAGAATACCTCCTATCGCTTTTGCGTGACAAGGGGATGCTCCGAGCTGGGAGAAAGGCTTCTCAGATGATGATCAGGGCTAAGATTCAACCCTCTGCAACCCTTCACACCTATCCGCGTAAAATTCCGAGGAAAAGATAATGCTGTAACTTTGGGAAAGTCAGCTCGAGGGAGTTCTTAGTTGTTAATTAACTTCATTTCGTAATTTTTCGTACGCAAAATTGACATCGCGGATACTCAAATAGAAGTTCCGCATAAGGAGTTGAAAGTTAAGTCTAGAACTTTGACAGCTCGAATTTGAGGAAGTATTCGAAATTACAGCTTAGGAAATACGCGAAAATTTACATGGCTAAAAGTTTCTTTCTCGGGAGTAGACTAGAAGTCGCGAATTCGGTTTGATAGTTCCGGAAGAATTTCAAACGATACACACTAAATCAATGAACGGGTAGGATCAAAAATTCGAATTTCCTGAGAACCGCAAGTTTTTGAATTTCTAGAAAAGTAGGTCTGCCAGAACTACGCTCAATTCGTCGATAAAGTATGCAGTAATTCATGGATTCACGAAGGATGTATTCGAATTTTAATTAACGTGCTAAACTGAGTGGCCTTTAATTCGTACTTCATATAAAAATTCACGATCGAAGAGATCCCCATTTAGAGGCCACAATTTTACTAGAGAAGAACAGGCTTCCCAGGTGAAAAGGACAGCTAACAAGAAGTGACACCGGTTCCCCAAATTTATGGCTGATTCATGCCATTAGAGAAGATTTATCGCGTCGAGGGAAGAAACGCTGAGCAAAAGTATAATATTTACGTTTCCGATGTGGCCATACATACGCGTTCCTCGCGGGGGGTCAAGTGTGGGAGGCGAAGGGCGGAAACCGAGGGGGTGTGGAAAGGTAAGAAGAATAAACTGACGGTGAAAAAGGGGGACCACGAATCGTGAGAATAGCTGCGGTTGCGCGCACACTTTTTCCTTGCTGTCCTTTCGTGCGCCGCGAAAGAGAAAGTGAGGGGGGAAAAGAGGCGGAAGAAGGACTGGACACCCTTTGTGTCCAGGGATGAAGAACGACGCCCCTGGCGATCGTTAATTCGCCAGGTTTCCGTGGTCGATCGAGATTCGCCCAGCCATTGAACGCTGGGACCACTGACCGCGATATTTTTGCATAAATTGGAAAACTGCGCTTATACACGGTGTCCCGACTATTCACATGCAAAATTTTAGACACGCATTATTTTCTTCCCAATTATTTATAGCATCAGACTAGACTAAAAAATTTCAAGCTTTAATACACCTATATTTCCTACCCCTTCGAATTATAAATTAAGCAATTTTTATTTATTCCTACTTACGAAAACCTTAAAATAGACTAAATAAAATAATTGAACAAGTAACTAAAACGAATTTCTAAGTACAGCCACAGTTGATCTTCAAGCAATGTATCTTCCAAGCGTTAAACGCAACTTAATACTTCCTCGACACTCAACCACGTCTTAAATATCGAAAATTACGAACACCTGGTCGCAAGAATCCAGCAAACGCTCTCGCCTTTATAAATGATGCACGCGTTACCATCGGCGTTAAAGGGTGGGCGTCGAGAGGGCGAGGTCCCACGGGCGTTCTTCGAGGCAACTATTTGCAGCGTGAATTTTTCAAACTCGTGCTTCGGCATTCCAGCCTGTCATGGCTGGATGGAGGAAAATGCAACATCCTGCGTACTATACAGTCCCAGTTCGCGCCCTAATTTCGAAATACTCAGGGAAATTCTCTGGTGTTAGTGCGAGACAGTTACTCGAGGAGGCTACTGAAGATCCTCCCCCTCTCTTCACCCTTTGATCCCAATGTCCATGGATAATCCCGACGCCTGGACGGTTTTTCAGGGTCCCTTATATTTCGCTTTGAACAAGTTTGTTCGGCCTGTCGCGATTGTTCCCTAGAGAGTCCCAGAATTTTCGTTGGTTCTCGGAGCTTTCCTGACTCTGGGTGCACTAATTAAACTAGTTTCCAGATTAGGATTCTATTTTCAGTTCGCATGATTTTTTGCGAGAAGCTAAAAAATATTCAACGACTTACAATATTATTCAAAATGTCTACTGCGAAAAATAATGAAGAAGAATATGCCAAATAGAAAGTGTAAAACTGCCCTGACCCATATACGGGTCATGATTAATGCTTGCTTCCACGAATACTACTAGCCAGTGAACTGATCAAAAGTAGAACACTCAAAAAGAGACAGTGCTGCTCTGTGATTTCAGGTGAAATGGACACAGAAGAATAAAGCTGACGCCACAATGATCCGAATTTTTAGTCAGGAGGCGGGAGCGATCGAGTTCTCCAGAGGCCATCTCTCAGAGCCTCAAGGCACGTGATACGCATAACGAAGCGTCCGAAGGGGACGAATCCAGGTTAGGCTCGAAATATAGACCTCCAAAGTTGGCGCAACGAGAGTGGATTGAAAACCAGGTCGTGATCGAAAGAAGGGTATCGACGATTAGTTATTTAATTAATCGAAGCGATATACACTTCTCGATGCGCCTTTCTTTCGACTGATACAGCGCGCGCCGACGTTCCCGCGATTCGTTTAATTAGGTTAATTTAATTAAATTTCATCCGACTCTAATTAGTTGCGCAACGCCCTCGGCAAACGAGGGGACGCTGAAGGGATACTGTTCCTCCTATTGTTGCTTTCCGTGCAACGAACGGCCCTCTGAAAAGGAAACGATAGCGACAGATAGGTGAACGGTGGAAGGTAAAAGGTCCAGGAAGGCGTGGGGCTGTAATTATCGAGAGCTTCGATTCCCCTGAATTTTATGCTACTAGTCGCTCGCAGAATTTTCAAGAAGTCAGAGCTTTGGCAAAGGGATACGCTTGGGAAAGTGCTCGTTGAATTTTACAGGTCGGATGGCTGAAGACGCGACGTTTTTAAGAATGCTGAACTTCGAAGGAAATTCGAGCTAATAAGGTGACTCCCTTTTGCAGAAGTACACAGGATACGTGAATATGCTTCTGGTCTTGAAAAATCTCCGGAAAGCGTGAAAAATATATTGTACGATAGTATTCGCGTGATAACGTATAAGAAATCAGCGAAAAGGGTGAAATATGTGGAAAAGGGAAACATAAGAAATAGAAAAGAGGAAAGCAACCTTGTAGGGGTGGGTAGAATTTGCTAAAAGCTGAAAAAGTTAAAACCTGAAAATTTGTTCTGTCGAGCATAGTAATTACAAGAGAAAGAACTTTAAAAATCCGAAGACTCGCTCTCAAAAATAACACACTCCTGAGTAAAAAAGTTTGGAAAAACTGAAACACTCTACAGACCACACAGAGTTCTGTCCACGCGTCTTTAATGTTCTCCAGCAAAAATCCAGTCTGCCTCTGGCTTCCAAGCTTCCGCGGTCGATTAAAAAGCCAGTGGAAGCCGGTGATGCATCCCTTTCACGGGGATCGTGGGGAAATGGTGGTGAGACGGGTCCGTGGGTCCTGGAGACGCACAAGGCACGGCTGAAAACTGGGGAATCCCATTCCGTCATCCCTTTCAGGATAACTAAGTCTTCCTTTCACCTTTCAGACAGCCTTTCCCGCTCTCTGTTCCCCGTCTCATCTACTTCCGCTGCGGCAACCCTTCGCCGACATGCATCTCCCCGTAAATAATCGAGCCACGCGTCACTCGAAGAAGAAACGCGACGAAAAACAGAATCCCCTTTCTCTTCGTGAGCTTTTTGAGAAACGAACCCTGCTGCAGGCCTGCAGGGATGGCTATCGATTTTCGATACGGACTCTTGACTGCGTGAGTGTTTCCAGGAGGCGACACGAATGTCTTCCTGTGTTTCATAAACTAATGGGAGAATAAGTGACGTGGCAAGTCTTTTCGATTCACTTACTAAGATTTTTCATTAAAATACATGCGCTGATCTGATGTAAAAGCTTGTGCACTTTAGTAGCAAAACTAGAAATTGTGCATAAAAATTCTGTATCATGCTTTTTCAGTCTTGGCATTCCCATAGTTAAAGGGTTAATTACTGAAACCTGGTATAATCTTTTCTCTGAATATTTCCAAGGCTTTTCGTCCCTTTGGAAAGGGAATAATTAATTGCAAGGTCCTCGGGAATAGGAGATCCTCAAATTCTTCCAGTTAGCCTTCATTAATACCCTTTCCCAGCCCGATATTTATTCTTGCCTTACTTATTACCGTTACTGATTTTAATGGAACGCTTAAGTGCCGAGGGGAACCACGGAATAAAAAAAAAAGACCATCTCTTCCTCGTCATATCCTTTTCACCGCGAAAAATCTGGTTAGGTAAGAGAGAGGGAAATTCCCTCCATAAATCAGAAGTGACCACGTAATACCATAATGGGAATTACTCGAGAAATCACTGGGCTCATTCTGCGCGCTTTTCTGCCGTCTCTGTGAGGAAAAATAGACTAACTCGCTGGCGCGTCGAATTAAAATTCTTCTACTTAATAAATGTCTAGAAAATACTGTGCATAGAAATACAAAACTCAGGCAATCTCAATTGCAACCTAAGTACACTTTTCTTGCAGGGAAAACAGATTCTCTTTTAATTTTCCTCAGGCTCCTGAGGTTCAAGTAGAATCAGTCTCAAGTCAGACACAGCGAAATCAGTAGAATAAGTCACAAGTCAGACAGGGCGATTTTACATACGCGATACCAGCTAATCCTTCTCACCGAATTAATTTTAATAACATTCTGCTGAAGTTTTCCATGAAACGTACTCTGTGTACAAAATGCAAATAGAACGCCATTGGAAAACACTTTTCCCCCGTTCTGCGGTTTCCCCGTGGCGGATTACACTACTGGCCGCTGCGTCGTTAATATTTAATCGTTAATTTTATTCGACCCGTAAACACACGCGCAGAGAATAATGGCCCTCGCTGGTACGCGATTTTCCTCCAATTTTTCCTCGCCCGGGAAAATCACCCGCACGATGACTCGTCGTTATGCCGTCGTCCCGGGGTTTTTTCATTACGCGCCTCCCCACCCCCGAGGGAAATATCGTTAATTTTTAACGACACCCCCGATGGGCGTTCGTCACGACTCAACGAGTCGAGGACGACACTCGGATTTCCAGGGAAATTTTTCCTGCCTGCGGAGGTGCTCGATATGGATCGTGGTACGCTGTTAAATCCAGGACAGACCTCCAGGGGATATTCTACTTCGAAATGACCGAAACAATCGAAGTTTTTCTTCCCCACACCTCGAAGTTCGGCACTCGGAGGAAATTTCAGACACTCCCGACGAAATTTCAGACACTCCTCTAATTTCAATCTCGAATTTTAGCTTGTTAATCCCTTCGCGTTTCGAAGTAATTAGAGGTGGAGAATCTCTTCCGCGAGCACAGAAGTTACTGTAAGTTTTTTTCGAGTTTTCTTTTACACAGATCATTTTGAAGGGTAATAACGTTAGCGAGAATTTTTTCAGACCCTCATTAAAAACATGCACAAGTACGAAACTATATGTTACTGCCGGAGCATTGATTCCCGTCGTTAGAGCGGATGCTGGGCTTAAGGATGCTATTTTAAAACCTACATTAACGTTTTATTAACGCTAATAACCGACGATGCTCCCTCACGTTAACGTCGGCAGTTGAAAACGTAATGCTCGACGTCGCTGCTTATTAGAAGTTCTTAAGCGGAGATATACTTCGTGCCTTTAATATCGCTCTACCTCTGGAATTAAAATTCAGAGGAATCCTGAAGGTCTTTAAGGTTCCCTTACTTCAGCAGACGATAAAATGAATTGCTTCTTTTCGAGCCTGTGAATGCCTTAGACCGACTCATAACGTTTTTACATTGGACGACTGAGATATAGTAACGCAGCGTTTCTGAACTCTCCTAATTAAAAGCTAGGAGTCGCTTGAATCAGAAGTCAAATGAAGCATTATTCAACAAACAACGGCAATATCCTCTCTTCATCTCTGACATTGGTAGGATACTCAGAGATACAGGTCGCAGAATCGTACAAAGAGAAAAGGCACGAGAGTTTTTCGCGAATTTCCATTCCACGACAGTGGCCGACGAAATCGACCCACTTTTCTCGTTAGCGAGGCCTCAAAGGCGGAAAGAACGATAGAGGGACGCAGAGTTGTCAAAGCATTGTACGTGCCACGTTCGTTTCACCGAGCCAAGTCCTGAGACCGCCCACGAAACCGTCTCAAAAAATTATATTATACGCGACGAGGCCAAGGAGCTCGACTTCCCGTTACTTTCGCGGTAATTGAACAAGACTTTCCCCTTTGCCTGCTATTTTTAGCCGCTGCTCAAAGGGAACTCCTTATATTCCAGGCGAACGCTTAAAAACTTATAATTAAGAAATTGTGCAACACTCAAGACTTGCTGCGTGCTCCTTCTGCTTACCAAACTAGCTGAAATGATCTCTAACTCGGGGTGGCGGGATAATAATCCTTAATTAGACGGAAGTGTAGAGAAGGCTATTTTGGCTATTTTCGACTATATTTAACTGCCATGTTATTCCTATTTACGGAACCATGAATCTCGCACGAACACCCAGAAGGTACCGATTACACTAACTCAAATGAACACAAACGAGGACGAATTCCTGAGGAGTAAGGAACGTTTCTCGTGACCGATGGCAGCTCGAAAGAGCACAACTTTTAGCAGGAAAACAAACCAATGTCACGCGAAACAGTGTAATTTCATACACTTCTCGTCGTGGCTAGCGAACACGCGTAAACGAAACGTCACGCGAGTTCCCCCAAGGGAGGAAGCCATTCACAATTGCCATTCGCAGGTGAACGCAAATTTTATTTGTCAGCCGTAACTGGAAGCACGATGGCATAAACGTCAACCGTTCCTGTCGCTCATATCGCTTCCACTTTTGCCCCACCCGTCTTTCCACGAGCTTCCGCGAAGCAAACGCACGAACGAGCGTGCAACCTCGTGCTCCGAGGCAGTGGATTCACGGACGAGGCGAAATTCCCACGGAAAAGGTCGTCGGCTACCCGCCGAGTCCGTCGTTACGTCATTAGCGTCGTCAGCTCGTTTGCCATCCCCGTTCGAGCCATCGCCGCTCCCTCGTTACGACCAATCGTAGGTAACTTTAAAAACTACCCCACATTTTCAGCCACCGTTTCCTCTTTCCCCCGTGAAATCCTTTGATTTGCCTCGCGTAACTTCGTTACAGGGAGTTTGATGCCTTTGTAACGCGACGGACGCGGAACGATGACGCGTTTGCAATCGTTGGGAGACGAAGGTTTTCATGAAAAGCTCGCTGATTTTTGGACGAAAGAAAAGCGAGAGTTTGATTATCTTAGAAGCACCTAGATGATCGATTGCGTTTCGTCAGGGAAATTGCTTCCGCAAGAGAAGGTGTTAAATTACTTCGGAGCATATGACTCGACCACAGAAATCGTACATTCATTTTTAATGATCCCGATGGAAAGAAGAGACAACAAAATTGAAACTAACTGCAAAAAACAATCGTAGAAAAAATTTACGGAGCTCAACTGAGATACATGGGTACACAAAAAATCCGCCGAAAAACCAGCCTCTGTTCATCGCCGATTCGTGGGGTGAACAATTTTTTTCGAACAACTTCAACTCAGAGGCATAACAGTAGAGGTTTTGCGCTTTGGAATGAGACCAGGCTCACTTCCCTGCGATTTTTTTTGACGGAGTTACAGCAGCTCAAAGATTGACTACTTTTTCTGTCTCTGGAACACTCCCTGATTCCGAGGCTGGAGGCTCACTTTTCATTCTGAGCGCCGTATCACTGCGAAAAAAAATCGCAGAGCGCTCGCCAAGGTCTCATTCGAAAGCAGAGGGTTCAGACTTTAGTTCACCCCCTGAGATAGTCGCGAAAAAAATTTATCAGGTTCTTGACAGTCGAGTGAAGTTGGAAAACAATCGAGACAAAAACACCCTCTCTCTTTCGGCGGGTCCTAAAGTCAAGAATTTTTTTCGGACAAATTCAACTCAGAGATGTCATAGTACAGGCTTTGCCCTTTAGAATGAGACCAGGCTCACCTCCCTGCGATTTTTTTTGACGGAGCTACAGCAGCTCAAAGATTGACTACTTTTTCTGTCTCTGGAACACTCCCTGATTCTGAGGCTGGAGGCTCACTTTTCATTCTGAGCGCCATATCACGGCGAAAAAAAATCGCAGAGCGCTCGCCAAGGTCTCTTTCGAAAGGGAAGGGTTCAGACTTTAATCTTCCCTCTGAAAAAGTCGCGAAAAAAATTTATCAAGTTCCTGACAGGCGACTAAAGTTGGGAAACTTTTGGCGAAAAACCACCTTCTTTTTCTCGGCTGGTCGCGAAGTCAAGAATTTTTTTTGGACAAATTCAACTCAGAGACATCAAAGTAGAGACTTTGCCCTTTACAATGAGACCAGGCTGACTTCCCTGCGATTTTTTTTTACGGAGCTACAGCAACTCAAATATCAGAAATTTTTTAGTCGAAAATTAGCGATTCTTGTGAAAGTGTGTATGCTTAAAATATTGTTCCAGTAACGGATATGGCTTCCAAATGTTTCTAATAAACGAGATATGAAGCCTGTCATGCCAGGGATTGGTCACAAGTGCTAGAGTAAAATCTAAGTTACTGCAGAAGAGTCCCAAGAAGCGTGCTGTCAATGAGGAGGCGCACGTCTGTGGCGGAGAACTGACTAAAGAGGCAATCGTGGTAAATTTAGGGAAAATCCGAGGGCGTCGGGTCTGGCATCCTCTTCGTCGTCGATTCTCTCGTTACGTCATTAACGTCGCCGACACAATGTGTCCTGAGTTCGTTACCGCGAGTGCGATCACTCGCGACACTCTCCTGGCCCTCTCCTACGACCTCGTTACGCCGCTGCACTCCCATTAGAGGAAAATTGATAGTGACTATCTCACCCTCCTACCCCTGGCTTCCCTGTGCCCGTTATTCTACGCCCTCCCCATGACTTCGTCCCTCACCATATCTCTGTCCCACCCCTCGGTGCTCGTTGCTCAGCCTCTGCTTCCCTCCGTTACGCCTCTATCTCGTTTCTTTCTTTCCTCCGTCGTCAACCCCTGCGCCCTCACCCCTCCAGTATCAGCGCTGTTTACCGCGCAGCTCCCTATCTAACTGATTCGTATTTCTATTGTCGTTTCATGCCCCTTTTCTCTTCATTTCGGTCTCCTCGCCAGTGTTTATTACGCTCCTGTTCCCTTTTGCTCCGTATCGTCAGGCTCTCGAGGCGGGTTTCTTTTCAGACGACGCTACAGGCCCTCCTTTTTGCCTCTCCAGGACAATCCAAATGTAGTTAGCCACTAATTTCCCTCGTATTTTCGCTTCTTCTGCCCGCCTTCTTGCGCACCACCTCTCGCTACATTGTACTCCGCGTCGTTTCGCTCTTTTCTCGAAAACAGGCGTTCTATTTTGCTGGCGGACTTGTACCCCAGCCATCTTGCTTTTTGCCTACCTTGCGTCTATTAATCTCCGTTAATACCTGGCTGGGTTCTGCCTAGCAAGTACAAGGAACTCGAGAAGCTCATCTTCAAGAATCTGGCCTGGCCTTGTCGTCGGGAGACCCACTCAAAGGGAAGTTAGCGAGGGGTAATTGAGAAGGGCTATGCCTTCGACAAGGGCGGTCAAACTGGTGAGAAAGTTATTTACGTATCAATTCTGAAGAAAGGGGCGTGGGTCGAAAATGCGAAGTTGAGACAGTCAATTTCTGTTGTTCAGAATTCAGTAAAAACTGAGACTCACATTTGATGAGTTCAGCTTGACACTCTTCTATCCCTTTTACCTTTCGATCTCCTATTTTGTCCCAACTAACGTCAGATCTTCCCTTCTCGATTGAAGATATGTTAAGGAGGTCAGGCCCATACCACGGCGCTATGGAATTAATTGCGAGCAGACCGATCAGACCGTCATTAAGGCAAAGTGTCGCGTGACAGGAAGGAAATGGCGGTTTGCGAGCCACCGAGACAGCAGTCAGGGAATTTCGGTCGGTCGTTTCCGCGTAAATCGGTCGAATGGCATAATTTATGAGTGGCGAGGAGTTATCGCCGTCGGGAATACCTTTGCGGAGTGTTTACTTGGTGCTCCGGGCGTTTGCTAAATCTTACGCGATCAATTGCCCCTTTTTTTGCTCGCTCGTCAGTGAATTACAGCCGTGGCGCGGGCACCCCCGCACTTTCTAAGTAATTTATTTCTCGTGTCGAACGTACTCCTACCGCCGAGCTTTTCATCGATTCCTGATGAACTTTTAATGACGGTTTCTTCCCTCTCGCTGCCCTCGACGATCCCACTGAATACAGTATCTCGTACGTTTTCGGACGATGGCTAATGGAGATTCTTCAAGGACTGGGATTAAGGAGGTCGGAATAAAAAATGATTGTGGAGATTAAGTTTGAGGATTCTGTGGAAGTCCTTCGATTTCTCCCTGTTCGTAAACGAAAACTCTCTGGTTTTTATCTAGATCAGAGCCGATGAGATGGTGACCAAGTATCAAGTGGTAATAAATAGAATGATTTGAAAAGGGTTATAAATTTCTGAGAAAAGTTCCTGGTGGATTTTCCTGAGATTGTCGAGGAAAGAAATCGACTGCATTGTAGATAATCGCAAACATGAGGAAAGCTAACATCCTATTATTCGGAGAGAGTAAATCGATGCAAACGAATCATGTGAACCACAAGCAGGGATCACGGTAGACAGGTGAGTTGATAGCTTTATACTTCACCCTCCAACTATTACAGGAACAATACCTGCGGTTTGAAACAAAGTTCCCAACTTGCAAATTACTGACGCACATCTCTACTGTCCGAAAACTACCCTTTGCACGATCAGTCGGGGCTTCGTAGGTTACTAACCCCTGGGAAAATGGAAAAACTGGGAAGCCCTTGGGCTTCTGACCAAGAACTGGCAAACATAAAGAATATTCAACCAGAAGATAGTTCAATTACAAATAAATAGATAATAGTTCTCTAATGAAATGAAATTGTTGGCAATTGGAATGCAAATGCAAATTTCATTGTAATCCTCCCCTCCTTGTTGACTACAAGCGTGACTAACAGGTGTTAGAATGCTATTAGCAGCAGGATTAAATTGTAACCGCTAAGATAGGGTCTCTGAACAGGTTTAAGTACTCTACTAATAGTGGCTACGAAGGTGACTATAACAGCAAGTGATTGGAATTGCAGCTTTTAGAACATGACTGCAGTCTTCAGAATAGGATTACTGAACTAATCACTTTGCTTTCCGAGGAAGTACTATAATAGTAAAGAATCATTAAGGCAATTATAAGCTGATTATAACTGACTACACGTGACTATAAATACTTATAGGAGAATATGACTAATTATCAGCGACTCTGAGTACGTTGAAACGATCACAGCTCACTATAAATGACTATACCTCGAATATAAGACTACTACCTCCAACAACAACCTTCCCTGTCTCGATGAACTCATTAAGGTAGCTCCCCAAAGGCGCTTACAAGCGACTATAAAGCAATTTCCCGCAGTTCAGGGCCTCGAAAAGCTACTTCATCGTGGGACACTTTTCCACCGCGGCACCAGTAAATAATTACACCGCAATGATACCTCGTTAGCGACCCCCGAGGCGGAAAAAAACGAAAGAAGAGGAAGTAGCTCATTTCGCATGCACCGCGCGATACAAGAGGCTCACGTAGCTTCAAGCTCATTCAGTCGGAGCGACATAAAGATGGTCATAAAAAGGAACTGCTCGTCGCGAACGAGAGACCGGAAATTAATGTCCCTTCCGACGTTTCTCTCGCTGAGAATGCACCCCTGGTCGGCAGAATTTTGCTCCCCTGTCACGCGATACGCCCACCGACGACAAATGCGCGCAGAAGGAGCCTGCTACGTGTCGTAGGGCTTCGTCTACTGACCTCGTAAGCTGTCTCGAAGAGCAAGGCTGACTAACTGGGATGGGAATAGGAGCACTACCTCGTGAGTATAATTGTAAGCGTGTTTTCGAAGAAAAAGGACCACTCTTAGTACAAGGATTAAACAATATCGACCTATGTAAACTTGAGCCTTTTCACTTAATCTTTCAAGGTGAAAGTTTCATAAAAAGTGATGAATATACTTCTCCCTCGATCCTGTACACTCTCCCTTGCCTGTTCCCCTCCGTTTCGCAGCGCAATTAAAAATCTCCGCTCGAAATAGAACGATTTATCAAAGGCGACAATTCGTGATCTTCAGTAACGCGTAGCCGCGCTAATTGTCGGTTTAATTGCGAACTTTACCCAAGCCCCGGAGCGCTTTCGCAAAGATTCTATTTAAAGAAGCGCCAGATCCCCTGATTTTTCTTCTCAGCCCGGGCTCTTTGACCCCCGACCTCTCCACGCTGCTTAATCTCGGTACAGTCACCCCGTAATCATTGTATCCCCTCGCCATCCCTGTCGCGACGCCAAGCTTAATTACATTAATTATCAGCGAAATAGCGGCGAGACTGCGACTCGGCTATCTTTACCGAAACCTCGCGGTCCTTCCCCTTGCGGCGGATGAATTGCAAGAGGGTTCAGAGATTCGAGAAATTGAAGTGACAGAAATTTGGGGCTAAGACATAGTGGACCAGGATGAGAAACAAATTCCAAGTTGCAACTTGTCGCGTCCCTCCCGACTGACCAGTTAATCTGCCAGCACTCGACTTCCTCTGCGAAGAATCGCCACAGGTTGCGGGGGCAGCTGGCCACAGGGAGGCGAGTTCGAAAGTTGTCTCTCGTCGGGGGAAATTTATGTTTTCGAAGCGTTCGCGCCGCTGAATGACGAATAGTTTGCAGAGGGAAGCGCAGGAGGGGTTGAAGAGCGAGAGGAGTCGCAGAGCAAGAAGCTGAAGAGGAAGGCAAGGAGGGGCGAAATTTAAATAAAAAGAGGGTATCGACGCGAAGGGTGGATGGCGAGAGGAGGAAAGGGGGACAGGGGGATGCAAAGTCGGACAGACAGCGGTTGAAAAAGCGAAACGGAGCGAAAGAGAAACGGAAAGTGGAGCGAAGATGAAGAAAGAGGGCGGATGGAGGCTGAACAATGGAGCGAGAGGAGAGCAAGGGGTGGTAGAGGGTAAAGTACGATTCCGTTAAAAGTTCGGCCGATTAATTAATGCCTTGGCAGCGAGACCCTCTGTCTCTCCCTCTCCCGAGCCCATTTTCTCCCTCCGTTTTCTGCCCCCGAGAGCCCAGGGGCGTAAATTTGGTCCTCGTTACTTCGTTCAAACTCTCGCGCGGAGAGAGAGAGCCTGGAGAGCCAGCTCCTGGCCAAGACGGACGTTTAGGTCTCGTTCATTTACTTGCAAATCTCGCGGTTTGTCGACGAATGCGAATGAAACCTGCCCAGGGTGGAGGCGAAGTTTTCCAGCGGGGGTTGAAACGACGAAATTGCTTGTTTCGTAACATTTATCGCGGGACGAGGGGGCGAGAGAGCGAGGGGAGAAGGACGAAGCAATTTATGCTGGCCGAGATATGACAACTTTTCGACGAGGACTTACCCCCTGCCACCCCCTGCCACCCCCTACCACCCCCTTCTTCGAGGAACTTCGGGGTAAACAGGCAGAGCGAAAGTGGCTCGTTTAGAAAAAATTACATCGCGTTCTGGCGGCTACCGACCACGGAATTTCTATTTTATTCAGCCTGGAAAGTTGTTCCTTGGAATCATTCGCTGGAAGAATTTTGTTTTTACCCTGGGCCGTCTCGGTTCGCTCTGCATGGTAAAGTTGGCCAGGGGAAGGAGTCGCGGAATTATACTTCTCGAGATTTTGGGGGAAAAATGGTGCTCCAGGCTTGAACTTTCTTCATCAGAGATCGGGGGAACGAGTGCAGAAAAAAAGGAAAAGGCTTTGATAAATTTCTGCGGAAAGTCGTTTAAGCGGGTCCATTTGCGCCACTTATTTCTGTCCTGACGTTTAAGTGCCACTTTTAGGAGAGCAAATCAAAAGTGTGTACGGACGTATCTGGTTAAGTTGAACTGCATAACTTAATTCTTCGTTTAGGACACATAATCGTCCCCTAAAGGGACGTTTACTGTTGCGCATCAATTCTGCTTCATCAATTTTCTAATTCGAGGCAGAACTCGGGTCACGGGACGCGATAAGCGTTAACAAGGTTCGCGATAACGCGTCAGTGGAACAGAAGTTAAACTCGTTTAGAGTCTGTTGGTCCCAGGGGCCATCAAGTCCGCCCTGTGAAATCATTCGCTTAACGAATCGCGTCGCTCCTCTATTCAGACACCTCTACACCTGTCTTCGGCTCGCGTAACGACGACGAAGTTGTTCGCCAGTGTCGAGTCAATTCGAAAAATATTCCGAGTCGACCTTCGACAAACTTTCCTCAGCCAACTTCTGCCAACACCCGCCTCGACGATCGCTCGAAGGAGCCTCGACGCTCGATGTTCTTAACGAGTTTCCTAGGCTTTTATTTCGCGTACCGAAAAATTTACTTCTTCCCTTCAACCCCTCGCTCGTTTTCTCCCTTTTTCATCCCATTAACCCCGCGCGCGTTCTCCAGCCAGAAAAATACAGACGTTTTCGAAGATCGTTGCGATTTTTACGTTTGCCGCGGGAAGCTCGAATATATTTCTAGTTCGAAGCCGCTTCTTACGTTTTACATTTTTCCTCGAGAACGTTCCACGCTGCGGGCAAATCTACAGCAATTCAAGTGTTTCTCGATATAATTTATCCTTTATCCGGTTACGCCCTTTGAGATGCAAAAATCCAGGGTGAATTTAGACAAAGCGACGGACAATTTCGAGGCACGATAGAAGTCGGGAGTCTCGTCGACTCGCGTGGATCCTCGCGTGGATCCTCGCGTTTTCGCGTTACGTTCCGGGCGTTGCACTTCTGGATTTTCTTCAATGCGACGTTCGCTTTGAAACCTTCGCAGCGCGCACGTGTTGCCTTCTTTTTTCCGACGCTGCAGAATGCGCGATCTACATACGTAGACAAGTACGGGAAATTCTGCCGGTGCTATTTTTCGCGCGAAATATTCAGTGGCGAGGTAAATAGAGGGCTGTAAATTATTCTGTAATTTATTCGACGATTTTCAGACTTTCCTGCCGAACTTGACAAGTGGTATTGTTTTAAGGAATTCAAGATTAGGAAGAATTGTATCGGTTAGTTGAAGAATGGTACAAGTCCGCAAAATCAACTGGTTAGTACAAGACACTGGAGGTAAAAAGAAAAGTAGAAAAGTCTGAACATTGGCACCAATTGAATTTGGAAAGCTGCTGCGATTCTTGATAGCACATTTTCCTCGCAAGGAATATTCAGAATGATGTACAGCCAGAGGAATAAGCTTGACAAACTGATACGAGGGAACACTCTCAAGGGATTTTCGCAATAACTCCCGAGAAGGCAGCATATTGTCCTCGAAATCGACAATCTCTAGCCCCAGCAATGCAATCTACCCAACGTCGAAAAAGTAAGCGCGTTCACGCTTCCGCGGCGAGACCCACTTAATGCCCGAACGGTTTAATTAACCGTCGTTTCAATTCCCGCTCAGCGCGTCGCGACGCATAATCGAAAACGATAAATCCCAGGGAATCGCCGCCACCCTCCCGCAACAGCCAACGCTTCAGCCAACGCTTCCTCGCAGGCAATCTCGCAGTTCCAGCATTAACCAGCCGTACCATCCGAAACTTTATTTTTATAATCTCGTCACGAGACGACGGAGTCGTTGTCGTGCCGCCGCATTCCGTGGAGATACCAGCGGCAAACAAAACGACCACCCCCACCACCCTCTTCACCCTCCGACTCTCTAATACCATGACGCCGGCCGAGAATCCCCTATCTCCTCGCGAGAGTTGCTCCGGTTGGTACAGGGCTGCAGCAGGCGTTTCCGCCGTGTCGTCGGGCTAAGAACCAGCGCCTTAAGGTAGCCGGAAATTCGGCGTGTCTAGGGTAGTCGTCTAGCCCCGGGACAGGGAAGAGGGGAAGGAAAAGTGTCGGGAGAATGGTCGCGTTTCCTTTACCAGAATTTCTTTTCCACCCCCTCGCCCTGCATCCTCCAAGCACGAGAGGAAAAAGAGAGATGTTTATTATCGCGGTGCAAAAGCAGTTAGGTTGGCCCTGGAATCACCCCTTTCGCCACCTACGTGCCCCTCCTGGCTCTGATATTTACGCTCTCCTAACCGAGGATACTCTCTACATCTCTGCGCTTGGAACACGTCCTGGAGAGTGTCCTGAGGGAACGTCTTGTCCTAGGGAATGGGCGAACATTTTCTTGGAGATGAGTTTCTGTTTGAATGGGAGACTCACGATACGTTCCTTCCTCAGAAATTCAGATTTCTTAGGGTTTGAGATTTTATTTTGATGAGGGAATGTTTCGCGAGAAGATGCTGAATGGAGTTGGTGTATCCTAGAGGAGGAGATAATTTGCAGAGAGATTCATTATGTGCTCGCCACTTGTCGACGGTTCATCGATATTCATAATAGCGTTGGGTAAAGATAGAACCGCAATAGGAAGCAACTGATAATCTTGTTACGTCAACAAGATAATAAATATGAATTTTGCTAATTAATGGAGATAGAATCGAGCGGACGCTCAATTTGGAGTAAATATTGAAACGGGTCAGAGCTCTATGAGCAAACGTTGATATTCGATCAACAGATATAATCGAATAATTCGAATTGTTAGCGATAATATTTGTCTATTTATAATTGCTTCGGTGATAAACAGGGAAACAGGGAGTCTCGATCACGATTCTGTGTACAGCTGAGTCGAAAATGCGGACACCAGCTCGTGTTCTCATTTCATAAACACGAGTCAAAATTACTAGGTATTTCGTGCACTTTGCACAGGAAAATTAATTACACCTATGCAGTTCTGGGTTCTCAATTTTGTTTCTCTTACAGGATGCAAAAGATAAAGAAATTTTCCAGCAGTGGAATAGACGATCAAATTTCAACCAACCTGTATCGCTAGGAAAAGCAAAGATCCTCCAACCCCCTCATCAACACCTCTAAACGGGGTTGTCGCGAGCGTTCAAAGAATCAAGGGAGAGCAATTTCGCCAGTAACCGAGAACTACCCGCGGGAAAACAATTCCAAGTAAGTTTTAATAGGAAGCAGAGCCATCCCCCCGCTTTAAGTTCTCGCCGCTGACACATCGTTAAAGAAAGAACATTTTTCTCGGCAAGGGGGGAAATGTAAAGGGGAAGATGATGGTAAAGCTTCAGGTTGGCGAAAATTATGCCACCCACCGTAAATTTTAACGCGATCTCGTTTTCTGCGCGAATGGAGAGCCACGCTGAAGCTCGAGGAAAAACGAGAAAGCGAGTCGTTCCGATGAATCGAATTGTCCGAGGGTTACCGCGAAAAAGTCGGAAAATTACGTTTCTTTTCAGGGGTGGTTTGAAAGAAAAGGTGACTCTGCAAATTTAAGAAACATTTCGGCCTAAATGAATGTAGAATTGAAATTCATACACAGAAATCCCAAGCTTCAACTTTCTTTTGTCTCCACGGAGACCAAAAATCCCTCCCACTCGAAGTTTCCATTTTCCCAGAGTAAACAATCTCCAGGTAAACTAATTGCAAGACTCTTTGCTTAACACAGAGTAAGAAATCCAAGACGCAGCATGGGAAGGGTCTGTGTGTAATTGAAAGAGGGTCCACGAGATCGAATAAAGCAGTACTCGTCGGTGGCGAATGAAAACTGTTCATTGAATCGTGTGCCGCGAATTAACCACAGTATTTCCCCGCGTTTCCAAGGAGCGAGCGACGAAAAGGAGCATCGCGTGGCGATGAAAAGGGTCGCGAGACAAAGCCCTTCTGCAGGGTGCTCTCCTTATCAATGCGTCGGGCCGCGACAACGGAATTACCCCAACTTTTTCGACTTTTTCTTGCGGACAATGGGGCCGTCACCCAAAGTACACGTGAATACTAAATTTTTAAAGTAAGCCCCGCCGTGGCCGAGGAAATTTATGGCTGGCGCGAGTACAAGTTTACAATTACACGGAAGAACGGGGTCGGGGAATCCGCGTCTTAATCCCCTTTTTATCTCTGCGCCCTCTCTCGCCCCTGCACCACCCTTGGCCACGGAGTCGCGGTATCTATGACCCTTCGAGGGAGATCTAGGCTCCCTGGGAGCCAACGGAGATATACGCGGATACGAAACGAGCAACGATCCTAGATACGAAAATCGGGTCCCGAGATTACTGGAAGATGCATCTTCCTTTGCATGGGAATTTATCGATCAGCTGGTCGGTTTTTTGGGGCCAGCAGAACTGCTGCTGGCTATTTTTGCCAAACAGCTGAGAACTAAATTCGTGCAGCTCGAATTCATTTCAATGTTGCGAGTGTTGGCAGTCCTCGTAGAAGTGTACTGTACTTGTGAAATCAGTCCAACAGCGAAGTAAACATGCTTCTTCGTAAACATTGAAACAATTGGGGCGACAGAAACATCGAGAAATAAAAAGTTTAGCCTCTTCGAGGACCACAATCAGACGTTGTCATCTGCTTATATTAGGTGCTTGCGTTAAGTTACGACCAGGCTATAATTCAGAGGAAGAAGTCGATAGGAAATTCATCTTATCTGTCGCTTACGACACCGCTGTTGGCAAACGCTGGTAGCTGATGTCTCAGAAAGTAAGAGGCTTATTCCTTTCCTTGCGTTTCAGAAACACGGCGAGGAAGTAATTCTCGCCTAAAGAGCCAGCTTAGAAATAATACCCCGAGAAGAGAGGTTAACAGGTGCCTCGACTGGCTGCGTTCGGATCCTCAGAACAGGGAAACGCGACTGCAGATGAGGCTACGAGTTCTCTTTTCAACGTAGAAAATATTACAAATCGATGGAATCTAATTTTTTGGTACAACTCGAGGATTAATATTGCAGTAATTAATTCTGAAGCTACTCTCGGGGAGCAGAGTGATCCGCTTATCGCAATCGACGTAAAACAGGTTCGAAATTGCCGGGAGAATCCCTCGGATGACAGTGGCAACCGAGAGCCCTTAATATTACTCCAATCGCAACTGTTTCCATCATACGCTAAATTCCAAGTTTATAGTATGTCGTCATTCTGGCAACATCTGCGCGGATGCACGTGCCGTCGGTCCAAATTTACTCGAGCGACTAGCATCCTTCGGATTACTGTTCTATCGCGCTGAATAACCTTATTAGAATTGAAATTAGCGGGTTGCCAACTGGATCGCTCCATTTTCGACGGATCTTTTAAATAACTAATGAAGAGCTTTTAATCTCCCATTTATAATGATGTATGGATGAACCGTATTGTATTACAAGACTAGCTCAAAGTTCGTCGAGCAAAATGAGATACGCTCAGATATTAATTTTCAATATTAACACTAGAGGGATTAAGAAGTTTTCATCTCCCGAAAAATAAAAGAATATCAATTTAATCCATCTGTATTTTCTATTAATTATTCTACCTTAGAATGTTCTTATGATGATTGAAATTTTTGATTTATATACTGTGAAAATTTCACTAAAAAATTGGATTTCCACTACTTTGAAAACAAACCACGCAGTATATCACAGAAGCTGCAAATGATACTGTCATTTGAATGAATAAATTCGGGTTAATCGGTGTCCTATGACTGTAAAGTATTAATTCGACGAGAAATATCCCAGCAGAGTTTTATATCGGCCCAAAATCGCGCGCTATGCACCCTTGGTGAGGATAATATCGCAGGATGGGGATGGACGATGCGCGTACTCGCAGGGGTAAATCAAAAGCCCGGCCAAAAAACTCGTATCGGTTTATTAAACCGCCCCGGGACATTTTCGCGTACTAATTACACGCCAATGGGGTTATTCACGACCTCCGTTTCTTTTTTTCTCCCTCGATCGGCTAAAACGCACACGATCGACGCAAAATTGGTCCCATGCCAGATCGAGCTCAAAGCTTTTTTGTCGCTGCGAATAATTCGCCAGAAAGTTGAATGATAGTCGAATATATTTTAAAAACGATTAACACACGGTGCTTTCGAAAATCTCTTTCGCTTCCCATGAATCTATCTTTATAATTCTAACCTCGATGAAACGAAGGAAGCGCTTCATTGTACTTGACAAAACGTTTATGGGACTAATTGGGGAGTGCTAATTGGATTAATAAGGGATGCAAAGTTCCTGGTGTACTCTAACGGTGTTAAGATGAGTCTGGAGTCTAGGGGAACAAAGTGAAGCTGCACCGAGCTGTTTCTCAGTTGAGAATTGAAACAGGCAGCGAAGTAGGAAGAATTGGGGGTGGTAGTGGTTCGACTCTGAATTGATACTGAATTAGAAATGAAGGGGAAGCGAATTGGGATGACTAATTTTCGGATTCGAATGACGTAGAATATTGCAGTGGGATTTTGAAACTTTCTTGCCTCGAGGTGTCTGAAACCTGAACCTTTCTTTTTCATTCTTTGTCATAACCATGGATATCGTAACTCCCAGGAATATAGCAAAAAAATGATCTCACAGTTTCCTATCTGGCATCGTGAGATAAGACGGTCTTGGATTGGAGCCGATCCAAATCTTCGTATAAATATTACCATTCCCTATTGACCATATCGTGGAATGTTAATTTGGAAAGGGGAGGAATGGGAGGCTGTCGAACCCTCTTCCTTCCTTTCGTTCATTGGAAATAGATGCTGGATGCCGATAGGAGTTGAACGAGTTAGATTCGAGGGAGCAAAAATTTTCTGTGCTTTATCGAAACCCTGCTATTTCCAAAAGTCAATTATCCTTAACCCATTAGTACTCCCACTAAGAGTTACAGAGTTCCCAAATCTAAATTCAGCTTTCAAGGATGAATCAGTGGCTCTGTCTATTCCCAAGAATTCTATCACAGCGAAAAATAAATGAAAAATTAGACAAAAGATAGTAATTCCTAAAAAATACTATCCATTCATGTGACTTCAGAATTAAGGAGTACTCGAGTAAGTTTCATAGCTTTCTATTGAAGGCATAATAGAATTCTTCTCGACGAATATATCGCCGAACAATAGCAAGACTCGGCATGCAAATAAATGTAGTCAATCAGTCAGGCATCGAGATCGTCGAGATGATGGCGAACACAATGCCTTATAAAAGAGTGCGACGAAGCTGCAGTTTGCAACGGGGCAAGTCGCATTTCTGCCCGACGCGACGCATCCTGCTGCACGCGACTTTCTTTTCCGCCTTCCCTGTGTCTCCGATGACAATGGACGGGCTCGAATAAAAGAACGCACGTAGACAGCCGAGTACGGAGGAAACAAGTAGTTCGCCCCTCGCTGGTAACAAGACGCGCTCTCTCCTTTTGACCTCCCGCGAGACAAAACAACTTTCGGTGCTTCGCTATCAATTGAGAGTCGAAGCAACGCCGTGTCCCTTTTCTATGTCTCTAATTTTCAACTCTGCAGAACGTGGGCGTTTTTGCGCAAAAGGATCCTCGGTAAAAGGAAATTTAATTAAAGTAATGTAGGAATCGTAATTTAGCCTTATGAAAGGAGAGTATTGTAGGGATTAAGAGAAATATTCAACTGATTTGAAAATCCGGTATGCTAAATGGATGTCCAGGCAGCAAAAGGTCCAAACGTTGGAGAATCATTTAATATTTCGGAGAGCAGCGCAAGCACGTCGTTCGACAAATTTCAAAGTTCAGAGGGAGCTTTTAATCGCTCGCGAGCCGCGTGTTTTCGATAGGATATGTGCATCGTGATATTATAAAATCGCGATGCAATTCGCTCAGCGTGAAATCGTTTAATAAACGACATCGGCCCTCTGTGTATTGATGAATTTTGGGGACGGACATTCGCAACTTTTCACTCCTGCCCTCCCCAGACCCCCGACCATGGACAACACCCAAATATTTCGCATACTGCGAATCCACATTGCGTTCCGTAAACACGCACCTGTGAAAAACTTTGCGCCTGGTACAATATCTTCCCTAGAGAGGGAATGTTTAGAGAAACATGCATCCTCAAAAATACTGTCGAATCTTTATTAACGAGTCACGAAACGAAGTACGAATTGACAAATTTTACTTCGCCATAGTGTTCTCGGAAATACCTGGGAAATTGATTTAGACGAAGGTAAAACCAGCCACGTCCATCGTAACGCGTGGGAAATCCGTTTAGGTGGAACGAAAAACCGAGTAGCTTTCGTCGTTTCGGATGGACAAGTCACGTGCCCGGCGGATGCAAATGCAGCCGGAAAGCGTCGCGGACGGAATACGGGAGCATTCGAACGTTTTCTTCGCCGCTACTCCGTTTCAGCGGCAGACGTCTTTTGAATGGGGGCGAAACGAAAACAAAAGCCAGACCACCCGGAAAAGCGACGCAGCCATTCGAAAGGAAAATATTTAGAGTAGCGCGTGTCTTCGAGGTGGTAACCTTGAATCGAGCGCAAGGAAACACGCGGAAGTCGCGTATTTCTCGAGGCTGTATTAGCTTTGGTATTTAGGAAGACGCTTTGCAGGGAGTTTTTAAAAATATACTGCTTTGAAACCGCCCTTCTCTTCGAGTAAACTGTGCTCAAGTGGAATCGAGTTACACTGCTTTCAAGATACTTCAAATATTTCTTCTGATATTATTGCAGTAAATATTGATGAATAATTTCGAATACTGGTGGATATTTTAGTAGCTACTAGAGGATATTGATGCGTACTGTTCAATATAAAAGAATAGATAGTCATGCTTTCAGAGATACTAGTTTCAACTAGTGATGTATGTTCATAAATATCAGTGAATATTTCAAATAAATGGATATTCTAAACAGATTTTGCCATATAAAAATTCCTTTCAAAGTGAAATATTAAAACCTTTGCTTCCTCAGCAACGAAAGTCGTTCAATACGCTTCATTACTCCCTACCAAATACAGCTTATATTTGTCATAAAATAATGCCGCGATTTCTATGAATAGAGAGACTATTGATTAAAAAACGCCAGTTCTCGGCGAAAGCAAAGTATGAAAAAGCTCGAGAGCCCACGTGAAAGCTTTTAATCCGACCGAAAACCGGGCCGATGAACGCACCGAAAAATCGCAAAAGCATTCGGTCCCGAAGATAACGACCGCTTTCATAGTAACTTGATAAACGGCACACTCGCCTGTTCCCCCCTGCCCGGACCAATCTTCGAAAGTAAAAGCAGAGCGATCCACTCGACCGATGGTTGACAGAGTCGGATCACTTGAGAAATATTCGTTTCTATCAACGTGCCGGCGCAACGCAACGTCGATTAAAACTGATAGTTTCGTATCACAAGCATTAAAGAGCGTCCCGCCATACTCGTTACTCCACCGAATTACTCAAAATTATACGAGGAATGATCTGAAAATGTAATTTGAATCTCTCAAGTGGCCGCCATTTTTTTTCGCGCCTTTGCGTTACTTTCTAGCATCACAAATTTCGTAAGCTTTTTAGTAGATACAATATAATTCTCTCGAATTTTCCAATAATCGTATAATTAACAAAAAAAAAAAAAAAAAGAAGAAAAAAGAAGAAAAAAGAAGAAAAAAGAAGAAATATTCCAAATAATCCCCACACTGGTATATCGGTGACGTCGCCGCTCGAGCCCTTTACACACTTTGCCCCGATTAAAAAGTTTCTTCTAACCTTCTTTAGCATCGACGAGAACGCGGATATTCGATTCAGACATCATGGAAAATACATATGTGTAAGAGTATGCAAATGTCACTCACCCTTGCTGAGCCAGTCGCCAAGCAGTCACTCCATGATCTCTTCAACGACAGCAGGTTCTGTGCTCGCGGGTCCCCTAGTTGTTCACGGAGCTTCTGGATGCAGAACACAAGCACTGTACAAACTCGTAGGACAGACGCGAGTAGAGTGAAACGTCACGGAATATCCACGAGAGAACATGAACATACGGCTTGACGTCCGCGCGTGCACTGACTTCTGTTCGGTCGCGGCAGGCCGCAGTCCGTCCGCCTTCTTCGCGCGACCGTAGTCTCGTCGCTCGGTTGCCATGACGATGGGTCAACAGCACGCGCTGCGCGCGCAACGAAGACAGGCTAACCTCGTCCGCGCGGGCGCGACGAAGACCGACGACGACCGATCGTGTCCTTCTCTAGCCGCGTCGCGTTAAGTCACGAAATTGTAACACACGCGCGTGGAAAATTAATAACGACGCCTGTTAACGCGGTACGCGAGCGTATTCAAAACACACGAGCATGTTTGTCGGCCCGAAATACCGATTCATTCGAAAACGAGCCGGATCACGCGAAAACTGGTGACAGAAAGCGCCACGCTAATCGAGTGGAGGTTTAAAAAAGCACGGGGGATATGTCACTCACCGGAAGTGAAGTATGTAGAGATGAGTAGAGACATCTATTCTGTGGGAAGCCTTGAAACTTTTCGAAGTGTCATGGGGTCCTGTCATGGCGAACGCTCGAAACCACTGGATGGGATTTTCTGTTTTAGCAGAAAATGATGGAAATATGTGATGAAGGTTAGGAATACGATTTTTGTGAGAGGAAATTAATTTCAACCTAATTCTAATCTATTCTCAGTGAAAACTATAGCTTTTATGCAGGTATGTGAATTCTTTTTAAGCAACGAGATTCAGTGTTTTCCTCTCGAGCCTTAAACAATAATAACTACTTTTCACAATTCGAAAATACGTGAACGTAGGTGTTTATATAAAAAAGAAGCACACTTACCAGACAGAAAGAGTCTGAGAAGGACATTAACCACGTCTTTTCTCTGTCACTGGTCATTGACACAGCACACGCTTGTGTTCACCACTGAACTGATCGGAAAAAATCAGCCTCGTTCTCCTGAATATCACTCACTGATCTCGGTTTATTTTAACAGCTCCGTGCGTATCCCGTTCAACCACAGAAACCATGAAAGCGTGCGTGACTTGTCGCAGCGACGCAAACGTATTCGAACCTGTCTAAACAGTGACGAGTGACGTCACATCCGGTTCCATTACATAATAGAAAATGAACCGCAAATGACTAGTGCGGTGGCGTGGCGGTCAGCGGGCGGAAAATGGCGGGATCGAATCGTTTTCTTGTAAGTTGACTCGCTCTTCGAATTTCAGTGATATTATCACCCTCCCGATCGTCTGAAAGGTTAATAACGTTTGTGGTGAATAGGAGGTCTGAACCTGGGATCGTCCGAATAAGCTGATGCTGCAGGAAGGTGTTCGCGAATACGCAAGCCTCCACGCGACAGATTTTACTGCGATCAGCGTGTTCCAGCGGCGTTCTCTAACCTCCCAACCAAGGTAAATTCACAAGCACGGCGAGGATAAATTATAAGGTAAGAGGAGAAGTTCTCGCGTTGGAAATTTAATCTTAACGGGAATGGGATTCCTCCGACGATGTGACCAGATTAACAATTTACTGGCTTCGATAGCGGTTTCGTAATATTAATATATCTTGTCGGGAAATGGGCTGAGTTTTATGTATTTACGTGAAAAAATTTAAATGCCTTGTTAGGAGGTAGAATGAGATATATAGATAAAAAGTGTCTGAGCCTGTATCCATAAATGTATTATGTTTAAGTACTCGATTAAAAGATCAAATTTACAAATAATGAGATTCCATTAGTTTTTCTGTATTATTTTTTTATTCGAAGAATAAGCTGGTTGCTGTATTCACTGTATCATGCAGTAATTATATCTTGAACGAGCGAGGTTGCTTGTTATATTCTTGGTTGGGATAATAAGAGCTCAGCAACATGTTCGATAATCCAAATACAGCTGGAAAATTCGTTCTGAAAAATGAAATTCTTGTCTTGTAGTCTACCATTCGATTTTCTTTTATCTGGTCACATAGTCCACAATAATAGCCAAGAGGAAGTTTAATTAAATTCTAAATCTCTAAAGAGTAACTCAAATATTAAACTCAATTTTCTAATACCATTGCTTTTCTATTGCAAACAAACGTAAATTTTGAATTTTTATTACTGTTCACTTTCTAAACTTCTAAATTGACTACTATCCTGCGCTCGCATGCTCTGCTTTCGTTTCCAATTTAACACGAGGAACGCATTCCATAAATCATCGCCATTATACCGTAGAGCAACTTTTTCCCGAAACGTCCGCGACGCTTTTAGCCATTATTGTACGCGGTGGCAATGACGGTGGCCAAAATTGAAACGCCTCGTTGCAATATTGAATAAGGCGGGAGCCATTTCGCGCGCCGCAATTAACCGATGATGAAGTAACTTCACCCTTGGAAGTGTGCATTTATATTTATTACCCCCTGGAGGGGTGTTAAGCGCCCGTGGAAGTTGCGCCGTGTTCGCTCTTCCTATTGACCCTTTCTGGACTGAAATTAACATTTCTATGGGCACGTGGTATCTTCAGGGTACGCATGAGTCCTGGATGTAGCATTAATTAAATCACGTTATTAGTATTTATGGGCACGATCTAGACGAGAGTGCGGTCCATCCATACATTCGTGGATAATTGAAAGATAATCACTCGAGAATGCTGTTCAACTATTTAAATCGCTTCGAAATAGGTTTTGATTTTCTCCCTTGGTCTTGTAATGTCCCCTTCAACCCCTTCTCAGATTAAAACGTGTCCCTCTTCTTGCCTCTCTCTTTATCTCTCGATTCGAAATGAGTCGTACTTAATTCTAACGTTAATTAATCTTCAGAGCAAGGCTCCCTTGGCTTTAACGAAAATCTCTCTTGGTTTTTTCTTCTTTTTTTTCTATTCTTTTTTCAAGAGTAACCCACTTCCCTTTAAATAATTCGGACTGGAGGGGAATAATCTGATCTCGCGCAAAAAGCTTCAGGCAAGAGAAACCTGTTTATATTATAGAGAGCTTGTGTGTATATGTTTGTATTTTTTGGGCAACTAAAAGCTTAATGCACGTTACCTTTAATGCTCGTTAAAGACTGATGTACATACATGAGCTTTAATATTTATTAGAGCTGAATGCGCATTAACCTTAATGTAATAACGCGCGTTAGCGTGACGGAGGCTGCCTGCCTGTCGATATTTAAAATTCGCGCTTCTTGCCGTGTCATAAACCAAATCCAATTTTTCGAGGGAAATTGGATTCATTTTGCGGCATGATTCCTTTCACGCTGAACTGAAGGTATACATTATTGAATTTTGAATTTTTCATTTCATTATTAGTTAATTTATCGCATACCATGTATTTACCATTCATTTCCATAAATTTGTATCACTTCCACGTTTATTGCACATGCCTTTATTGGAGTGAAATTATTTGAAAAAGTATCTATTCGGATAGAATCGTGTGCTTTACAAGTAGTTCAAGCTTCACGTAAAACCGTAGAGTTCCTTTACAGATATTTGAAAATTCGATTCATTCAATTATTCTACGAGATACATACTAAAAAATGTTTACCATTATTCTAAATAATAAATTAACTTGCCTCGTCAAAAAAACTATCGTATTTTCAACAAGGGACCTTGTTCCCTTTGTTCGATTCAGCAAAATTTTGCCTACATTCAACTAGATTACCTAACTCGAACGGCGAAAGGCATTACAATGGTATTTCTAAAAAATAGGGAAAAAATGAAACAAAAGAATACCGTTGTAATAAAGATTCGGCTCCGTGTAACAACCAACACACGCATAATCGAATGCAAAAACGAACAAAAGATGAGGGACATGCATTTTTTACCGAGCTTGTCGAAAAGTGCACTTCGACCATGGCGTATCATGACGACGACGTGAAAAGTGGCCGAAACATTTTACTGATTTTCACGGGCTGTATACTGTCCTCTTTTTCTCCTCCCCCGTTCGAAAAAAATGCATATGTCGACGTGTGGGTGGATTTCGAAGTGAGATCGTAAATTTCGTTCGCATGAAACCAGTCGCGCATCGATGAATACACGAACTGGCAATATACAATCTAATAAAAGAGAGATTACTGTCATAAACGCACTGATCATGTCAATTAATGTTTGGATATTAGAGTTTATTACGTTTTCGGGTATTTAATTGGCATGTGTGGAATTGGGCAATTTTGAAATCAACTAAATTCGTGGTGCATCTCGTAAAATACAACAGTTTGGAAATAGATATTATATAAAAGGAAATATTTTAAAAGGTTTCTAATTTTATTTTTTTTTTAATTAGATTTATGCAACTCGATGCATTTCAGTGCATCAAGGAGAATTAAGAAGCTCGCAGAAACTCTTAGAGCCTTTTCGCATCTTCGATTCCACAGCGTCAGAGCTCTAGAATCGAATATTTCTAACTCTAAAGCGAACTATCGCGTGCAACTAATCGGATCATTGGAACTTTGGGACAATTAAAATTGAACTCCGAATTAAATAAACTTCCGCATCGCGAGTTTCAGAAGTTTCTGCCTTCGTAACTTTTCAACTATTCGAACTGCTGAAGACTTTCGCGCGAATTTGTATTTAACTCGGTTGAAATTTGAAACATTTACCAAGGCAGCGATAAAGTCGCGAGAATCCCGTGGTGGCAGCAGGATAATTAATTTCTCGTTGGAATTAGACGACTGGCGTAAATGGGAAAAGGCGTGGAAAGCGTAGAAATCTGATGGAAAAGAAGAAAATCATCCGACGAATATTTTTGCTACCGCGAGTCGAGTCTCTCGAAAGGATAGCAGATCCAAATAGATTCGAAAAAGTCTAGGCTTAGAACGCGGGGTATATTGCTCGTTCATGAAATTAATAGGAGAAACGGTAATAAACACGTGCCACTGTAATATGCCGAGGGATATAATTAATGCAAGAGCTTTCACTCTGTAATCGCTCGTTCGTGGATCATCGGATGAGGAATTAAAGTCACATGGTTTCGACCAAATGAATTTTGAATACGGCTGCAGCCTCTCTATTGTGAAATTCGAGAAAACATCAGCGAATCGGTCGAACTTTCAGTGTACTCTGAATAATTTCGCGTGAATGAAATGTGAAGTTTCTTGAAAATTGGAGAGCAACTCGTAAGGGTCGAGAGTTGGAGAGATTGTACTGGTGCGCTTCGATCGAAAGAAATATTGAAATGTTTGGGTAGGCGGTGTCGAAGGGACGCGATAAATTATCAGTAAATAATGACAAATATCCAGCGGACGGTTTTTTACGCCCGTATCCTTTTTTCGCAAGGATGCTTATGCATTTTTATCCCGCGTATCGATGTGATATACGAGAGCACTGGCGGCGTATAAATCTAGTTAAATCCGTGGGAGAATCGTGCGACCGCCGAGCCATGAAAACACATATTTGCGTCGCGGCGCAAGTACGTTCGGTGGTTTATCGAAATACGAGCAACAGAAAAGGTGTAACGCGAAACCCATTCAGGAACCACGCCCTTTTATGCGCTCGCGCGTCATTTTGCATACATGCTTCCACAAACATCGACCTTTCCGTGAACAGAGCCGCCTTAGCGGGGCGAACGAGGCAAAGGGTAGCGTATTAAATCCGAGAGCAGCGGAGAATGCAACGTTGACGGATAATAACACGACTGCGAGTCGGGATGGGGGTGTCTGACGAATCAACTGTGGCGGAATAATGAAGGGGCAAAAAATGAAGCGTCGTTAGGGAGGGTCTTGGAATTCTCGAACGACGATTCAACCAAGTCGCCTTTCAAATTGATGCAAGTATAATAAAATACAGTCGTAATAGAATGCATAGAATGTTGAAGTTGCCATTGCAATCTTTATCGTGAATAAATCTATAGTTTGAATAGAGATCGTGGGAATGGGCGGCAGTGCTTTTCTATCGGTTTCAAATTGGCTTCTTGACCAAGGGTAATGGATGAATAAGCTCCAAGAAGCTTTTTATATTTCCCTCGTTTTATATTATCTTGCATTCTCCGTGGTTGCTTCGTAGCTTGAATGCGCATCTAGAATTCGGACCACGTACCGCAATCATAAAACGCAGCTTGAAAAAGTACGGCGTAAATTTTACACTGTGTGTTGCTCGTAAAACGGCTCGTTTTACGTCCCGGTACAATTATGACCACGACTCTCCTGCGAGACAATCTCGATTTAATGCATGAAATTAAGACGAAATCATCTGAGGACTCGAGGTTACTAAGACCATGCTTTCTTTGGCTTCCCTGCGATTTGGGAACCGGCGTCCAATTCTCAGATATTCATATTCTCAGTCCTCTATATCCCCAGCTACTTTGCCTCCACTTTGGAGGATCTTACAACGATAGCAAATCGAGCCACAGAGCCATCGGATCACGCGATAATCGTGGCAGAAATATTTCATGAGTTCTGTTCCAGGAGTTATACCAGGGTTGCAACAAGATGGAATTTGCATTACAGACTTCGTTCGCCCATCATCCACCGCTCGACGCGTATTCCCTCAGTCCAGCGAGGTCCAAAAATTGGTAGAACATGAAATCACAGGGGAAAAAGATTCGCGTAATTTTTTAGTATTGAGGCCAATGCGACGCGTTGATTTTACAAATTCATTTGGAAACGCGCGCGCACAGGCGCCGTTAATTTTAACGCGATCCACGGGCGAAACAAAATTACACGGTCGGCAGGATAACTGAGATCACTACGAACAGACCTGTTTGATTGATACCTGACGCGAGGTGAATTCGCGTTTACATCATTAGTACCGCAACACTGGACACACGGAATTGCCACAGCATTAACGTGCAAATAAAATTACAAAATCGAGGTATTACCATTGAAGATTGCGGGCTTGTTTGCTAGAGGATGAGATTGCTCTCGAAAAATGCCAGCATTTCACTTGCGCGATTTGTCTAACGATTTTCCATCGAATATCCCTCAATCTGCTCGGGGAAATCCTCGCCGAGGAGGATGCAGAAAGCGTTAGAAGACCGTCGCGACACCAAAGAGATTTTTCTAGATCGAAACGAAATTCACGTAATTTAGCTAGTTCACGAATATCGACAGGCGACAGCTTTCCTGGCGAGTGACGCAAATCCGCGAGAATGACAACTGAGGAGAAAATTGGTGGAGCTTGACAATTAAGACGAAGGTTTCTTCAAGATTTAAACAATTGTATCTTTTGGATATCGACGTCAAAGGAGGGATTCTAATTAAGATAGTTGTTAGATGTCAAAGTTGTGGAGCCTTTGTTGTGAGACTGGGAACGTCGAGGTTCCTGGTTTATTAAAGAAGTGCATAAAGAGTGGGCAGTGGAAGTGCTTGCTTTGATGTTCCTTGAGAATGGGTGACCAATTCAGATCTTGAGATTTTATTAAGACTCTATCGATAACAAGTATTTGCTTCAGTGATACTTTATAAACTACACGTGAAGTGTTAAGTAATTCAATACCCTCTATTAACCCTTTTGAATTCCGTACACTATCGTCAAAAAAGAATTGAAAAAAGAAAACAGCAATAATAAAATACCTACTAAATCTTTCACTCGGAAACTATTCCACAAAGGTTTCCGAAGAACGCACTAATAAAATCTTAAGACCTCATCGATCTCGTTCTCAATAAACATCAAAGCAAGCATCTTCCATCATCCTTTATACACTCCTTCAATAAACTAAGAACCTCGATATTCGAAGACAGACCTCCCAGACCTTCGTTCACAATTTTTCTCCTCTGTTCTCCAGCTATAATTAAACCCTCCGAGTAATCGAACGAGAGCTCCGATTTTCAATCGAGCCACGTTTCCATAGCCTCGTGAGTTTGCCTGTATGGTAGCAGGTAGACGGTAGAAAAGGAGAAACGAAGAGGCGCGAGAAAAGGGTGGATTTGGAGGGAAGGGCGAAGTGGAGGCGGCGCACCATTTAATCACGCGCGCATTATGCGAGATTAGTCGCGTCTCGAAAATTAATATCCGACGGCAGGCTGCGCGACGGCTTGGTTAGTGCCCGGTGATACCCCTATCTCGTGTAAACAGCCGCGAAGAACTCGGGGAATCTCGGGCTCCTCGGATCTCGCCGCGTTGCTGTGCTGACATTCGTACCAGCAGGTACGGTACCACGCCACCTATGTGGGTACCTGCGGATCTATCCTGCCTCTAGGCATTCGCCCCCGCGATTCCGTGAATTTCGACGACAGAGAGGTGGGAGGGCTGCAGATGAATCTGGGGATGCAGGCCTCCCGAACTGTTTCTTGAGTATTGTTCGCTCGACGAGTAATCCTCTTGCGTCTGCCTTCGACGTCGATAACTACTCGTCTATGAAAGGGATCAGCTCGTGGCTCCTTTGTGAGAAATTTCTACTTTCGACTAGCACCGTTTGCATAGAATCGCGTAGAGGGTTGCAGTGATCGCAAACTGAATAGGGAAAAATTTCATTCGAGGGGTTGGTTATTACTGGTTTGTAGATCTTTATACATTGATGGACAATTTCAATATTCGAGTACAGAATTACTTGATATGGTTAAAGGATAATTCAGATCAGCAGTAGTATCAGCTTCGACGAACTAGTAGATTAGCCCTGTTCGTGGCCAGACACCCCAGATCCTCAGGAGAAGCTTCTATAACAATGGACTCAGAAAATCGTGACCCTCTCCAATTCTCTTGTCTCAGCTCTGTGTTCTAAATTACCTAGCTTACTCGTTCTCTACTAAAGTTTGGTGTATTTTTACTTCCTACGAGTTCGAGTTACCTTTAACGACAGACGACCGAAATTACTCAGGATTCGGTAGCCTACAGATAGATGACACGGATCCAATCGACGAACGCGCACGTTTCAGTAGCGTACCCGGGAGATAAAGGGGAAACTCGAGACGAAGGAGGGTAGAGTGAAAACTTAGCTTTATAGCGTGTCATTCTATCATGTAAAACGAAACTTTATCGTCGCGTGTTATAGATGCTTGTCGTGATAACTGTGTAGTGTCATCATCCTCAGCTTCCCGGTAAAACATTTCGAAAAATGAGAATTATTTCTTACGAGGTGTTCCATTATGAAACAGTTGAAATTTCACGAGAATATGTCCATGAAAGAAGAATATAGCCTTCTCGGTAGTAGTGAAGATGAGGGCAATGTAGAAAAAATGGCGCACAAAACGGTGGTGGTCAGCTCTCGCTGAAAAATCACGAGCCAAGGAAAACGTTAATTTTTCCCTTACTGTCTCATCCCGCGAACATTATCTCACTATTTATCTATCCCCAGTGGACGGTTTTCTGTCTCAGAGTGGAAGTAGAACGTACACCCCGGCAGATGAGAAATTGCGCGATTTAATAAAGCGGCCAGTTCTTTTTCGAGAAAATAATTGCTAAAACGAGAGCGGCCGCGCATTCTTTCCTTCTCCTCGGCAATTATTTCTTTCTTCTTTTATTTTTTGTTGTTACGCCGAGAGCTTGCGCCGCTCTTTTAAATTTCACTCGGTCCACGGCACCACTTCCTGGGGTTTATTTGCGATTTTGCGTTCGATGAAAACCTCGTCCTAGAGCTGACTAGATTATTTTTTCGGCCGAAAATCATTCGGATACCCTTCGCGATTCTTGTTTGGTGTCTTGCCTTGATATCACGTCGAAACTCTCCATTTTGAAGCAAAGGGTGCCCCTAACGAGAACACAATCGCGTAAATCTTGAATAAGCGCGAAGCGGTTAAACAAATATTTAGCTTTGATTTCGCATGTTCTCGCAGCCCCTGTTACACATTTTTTTATATCGTTGTTCTCTGTTCGCCGTGTCTAGCGTTGGGTCCTCAGCAAGTGATACACGTTTCCCATATACATATTTATAGACACGGTCAACTATCTCCGTATCAAGTGCACGGCTATCTACCTTGTATCCAGCCAGTGTTGCCTTAAAGTATTCTATAAATTTATAACTCCGGCAAGGAATTGCCGGGAAACTTCGCTCGAGTTCCCTGGAATTTCCTTTGGGACGCCCACAAGATCCCTGCTCAAAATTCAGCAACCGTCTGACCGCGAAAACCTGGAAATAGAACGAAAGCTGTGGTCAAAATAGAAATCGGTCGTCTCAGCGCTTCGAGCGGTCGTATGCTGGACGTGACACCTTGACCATTCCGATCACTCGTTCTACATTCTACAGGATTTGCTAGCTTTCATCTCTGGTACCCTGTAGAAATTTCCCATGAAAAATACTCACACAGAGATCTACGTTTCGTTTACATAGTGACCAGAGAGTAATCTCTTTTCGGCTATATCAAGTATATCAGGATCGTCTGGCTATGAACAGTCTTAATCTACTAGGACGCTATTCTGTTTGAGAGGAAGCCCTTTTTGTGTTTCGCGTAAGAGCGGTAACGGAACACGATTTACAGGTCGAAAATAGAGCCGCGAGTGAAAAGCTTTTAGTCCTTCGTACGTCGGCAAATATGTGACTAACCCGAAGCTTCGGGGTGCACGCGGGTCAAACCCGCTTTCATCCACCTGTGTAATCGCCCCTCTGCCTCTCCACCGATTACACCGCTGCCATCCACCCCTGTCTAACCGAAATCGCACCCCTTTGGTCATTTCTTTCTTTCCACGTTCCTCTGTCTACTCCTGTCCCCATAGACGAGCTGGAGAACAGGATTCCTGTCAAACAGCTCTTATAATCTTTGACAATTAGAGCAAAAGGATACCTTTGACTTAGACGACTCTAATAAAAATTGAAATCGATAAGAATCAATCGTGGTTTCGATTAAAAATTAAATTGCTGAGATATTTTCTTGCGCACCATCGAGGGGGTAAAAGTTCCCCGTTATATATTTTTCAACGTGGTCCCTCGAAGGAAGAACTCACCGATGAAAGTTTCTGTTTAACCAAGAAAAGAAACTCTGAAGTAACTACTCGGGACGCAAATACTCGGTATTTAAAGAGAGAATGGACCACGTTGAACTTCCAGCTGACTGGTTCTCTTTCTAATATTGGATCGCGTTTCTCCCTTCATCAATTCCCAACAGAAATTGTTTTACTATCGAGACTTATCAATTGCTCGAAGCTGATCCAACTGAAAAAGTAATCAAAAATTGAAATAGATTTCTCTTGAAAATTTCCTACTTAGTATTCCCTTTATTCAAAAGAGGCATCAATTGTTCCCGGAGGACTAGGGAAATTCGTCTGCTCTCCTACTACCATCTGCTTAACCTGCATTGCAGCCGACAAATACTAATTTAGAACATGGTAAAGAGGATTGAATTCGAGAGTAGGACATTACGGGTCGAAGTTGCGTTGCCCGAAAATGAAGGGCGAAGTATTTGGAACAGTCCCGAAGCTCTGTCGCGCGGTAATTTAATTAATTCGCGATGAATTCGGTCGAGGGAATTTCGCTCATTACCAACGCGGTAATTCGTGCTCGTCGTGTTGCGAAAAACGGGAAACGAGATGTTCGATCGTTGCGCGATTATTCGATCAGCTGTACTCCTGAGGGGAGACAGATGGTCCCATTACTGGACACGCGAGAATGGCACGAGACAGGATAGATATTTTCCCCTCGTTTTGCGTGGATTTTGAAGGGACTGATTTTCTATATGCTCAGGATTTTCGCGAAAAATCATAATGTTAAGTGCATTTCGATCTACAGCCATGAAAACAGATATCGAGGGTATTAATCTCTTTGCTATCTTCACCGATAAAAAAAAGACGATTACAGTGTTTGCGAGCAGATTATTTGAGCAGCAGGTTGTTTTTTAAAATAAACAACCGATCGCGCGTAAATCGTCAGAGCGACGGCCAGAGGAAGCCTCTCCGTCGCGTCAAATTTATTAATTGATTTATTCCAATCTCCCTCTGCGACCCGGTATATCTCCATTTTTTTTTATCGCTCCCTTTGTGCGTATGTGTGTGTGTTTTTTTATCGCTCGTTCCGTATCCTCTTTACACCGGTGGAAACGGTATTTCGTTCGGGAATCTTTCAATCGGGCTCGTTTCCATGCTCGATTTCCGTGTCGCTGTCGAAATCGCGGATTACTCCGTAACAGAGAAGAGCCGTGAAGGGAGAGTGCAACCGTTAGAGCCGGGGTTTCGAAAAATCGGGAAAAATGTGCGCGAGACAGACAGAGGGGAGGGAAAAATAACGAAAACGCGAAAGCACGCGGGAAACGGAAAGCAGGCATAAAGTGAGAAAAATAGGAAAAACGGAGGGAAGGATCCGTGAAAGACTGGAGGGAGATTCAAAAGAAACCAGCGAAGAAAAAAGGGGTAAAAAATGGACGAGTGGTGGGGAAGGGAGGGGTGAGGAAAAGAGAGTAGGGGCAGAAGTTGAAAACGCGAAAAAAGCCGGAAGGTAGAGGGTGATAAAGGGACTAGTGGGAGAGCGTGGAAAAGAGGAAAGAGGGGAGGCAGGAGAAAGGAGAGAAGAGAAACAAAAAATATGCGCTTTCCGCGCGGCGAACGGGTTCAATTTGTTACGAGTTCAACGGTCGTCGATTTTCCAGCACCGATCGGACGAGAATCGAAAATCGCCTTGGAAAAGCGTGGAAAGGGCTGGCGAGTCATTCCCCGGACTCGTTTTCGAGTATCGGATTCTCTCTCGGGTCAATTCGTCGAGTGGCGAGCCGTTTTTCCATTTCGAAGCGGTCGAGAAACACGTGTTGCCGTGGAAAATGGAATCATAGACGCGATTCGCGCCCACGCTCGCGTGCACTCCGTCAAATATTATTGCCATTCTCTCTATCATTCGATAGCATCGCCGATTTGTCTGTCAACCGTCTTTCCCATGACAAGTATCGAGGGAAAATCTATCTCTTTTCGAAAAACATAAAATAGACGAGAGGAAATTAAAAGAATCTTTGACATAGGAAAACAAAATCCAGAGAGGAATGACCCGCCTTGTAAAGTAGCAGAGGAATAGGAAAACTCTAGAGAAATTCAATGCTGCCGCGATCAATTTTCAACTCGCTCAGTTTACGCGAAGTGGGTCAAAATACTGCATGGCCGAGATAAAGGTAATTCTGCACCCCTAAATTTGTTGAAATTTTAGAATAATTGACAGAAAGGTAGGACTTGCAATTCGGCATATTAAATTTCGATATAACACTCTGATACATTTTAGCAACTATTCGTGCGACCAAATTTAGGGTAGGAACTAAAATATTATTAATAGATGAAACTAATTTACCCTCCTTCTTTTTACAGAATTTTTCAATGAACTCTACCACACTAGCCACAATATTGCACCAGTCACCCTCGATTTCCCCCAAACTTTATCGATTCTCCTCACAGTGTCTCGAATGAACGTCGTTCAGAAATGAGCGTCAAAAGGCGCATCTTCCTCCAGTTCACAGTCCAAGAAAGTTTTTCGACATCCCCTTTCAAGCATTGTCCGATCGGGTTGTTTTTCATCGGATGAAGGAGAAAATGGGGTAGAGTCGGGACGCGAGGATTGCGAGAAGAGAGGAAAGTTGCAGCGGCCGATCGTGGAACTTACGGGAAAATTATGACGTTTGTTTGGGCAGAGGTTCAGTTTATGGGTAATCCTTTTGTGAGCGGCTATTGTGCCACCAGAGACGTTACCCCATCTTGTACGCGTCCCACGACACGCCGATCACTTCCGTCACCCCTCTGGCTCTCATCTGCCCGCAGGATAATCTTGTATACTCAAGGAACGTCTCGATTGTCCGCGAACTCCGCGAACTCGTTCCAACTGAAGTCGAAGTCGTTCGACAGCCGCATTATCTACGGTGAAACTTTCTTATGGCTCGTTCCTCCTTTCGACAATTTGCCGCCTCGCTGGAGGCCCCCTTCAATTGAGGGAATGATTCCTGTTGAGTCCTTTGCTTTGGGAGAGGGTTCGAAAGTCGATTCGCCTCTTCGATTTCAGATCCCATTCATTTTTGTAAGTTCCGAGGATTTTTCTGCGGATTTCGATCATGTGAAAGTCTTACGTGACGATTTTCAAGCGGTACAGGTCGACGAAGAGACATCACGAGTTTCTGCAAGTAGAATAAATCAATAATAAGTTCTTCGAGGGACTGTGGAAGGTTTCTGATGTATATGTAGAACTGAATTTCTATAAGTTTCAAATAGAATAGGTCAATAATAAGGAGTCCGTGTCTTGCAGGAGAGGTTTGCTGCGTATTTGAGTAGTATAAGTCAATAATAAGTGACTTCTCGGCAGTTGAACTTGATTGCGGAGTGTTTGAAGTAGTATAGGTTAATAATAATGTGGTCCTTAGATCCTGAGATCAAGGTATGATAGTTCTTCAAATAGTAAAATGAGAATTTGTTAGCTTTTTCATTTTTTTAAAAGAGTGTTGTACGAAATTAGGAAGTCCCTTCGAATCTAATTTTCATGCGCGATTAATAAGCATTATAGGATTGTCATTTTGGCTGAGTAGTTTCCACATTTCCAACACTAGGAACAGTCGATTACGTTGACCAGACAACGGTTATTACCACAGTTTGCCGCTAGCCGATCTGTTTGCCGCGTTTGCGGCAATGTTAAACGCAATAATTTTCAATTAATTAGTAGAGGCGCGGCAATATGAAATAATAACTACAATCAGTATTTAACCGTCGACGCGATATAATCTTCATAAAGCACCGTAACTGAGCGCACTTGGGCAAGAATTAGCGAAATTAACGTGACATACGCTGAATTAACATTAACTCGACTGTTGGGAAAGAAATATCTACACAATGTTACAGCTAGAACTAAAAACTCGGAAATTTCATTCCTCTCAGTGACTGTTATCGTTGCAAATGGGACCCAAATACGGACCTACTTAAAGAAAGAATCAAAATCGTGTACTTCACTCAGTCATGATCCCGAAAGAAGTCTCCGATGTAATATGCTAATGAGCAAGATTACTTCTGAAGAATTACACAAGTTTCGCACACCGTCTTCCATCCCAGATCCGTGTAATCGTTTTCAGATAACAGTAAATGCCTGCGAGAGCTCCTCCAGAGACATTTGCATGCCCCTTGGGATCCACCCCCTCGCATAAACATGTCCGTCTTTCGATCAGTAAATACCTCGACGTGAATTGCGAGTCTCCGTATCTCTGGGGACTGAAAACTCTCTCTGATCCTTAATTCCGTTAGTCTCTCCTCTTCACGCTGAACGTCTCTGATAAGCAACATGGATTATCGAAATTCCTCGATAATACGATCAGACCAATATAGAACATCCTCCCCAAACAGAAATATCAATTTAGTGGCTTTGAATTTAACAGAGTTTTCACCATAAAATTTTTATTTTCTCCTACACTGCTGGTTTGAATTTCATTCTATCCGGCTTAATATTTATTCCATAAACAAACTCTTCAGTTACCAACGTAGAAAACTCGAGGGATAAAAAATATCAAGATCCAAATTTGAGCAGACTTTCCTTAAAATCTGGCGCCCTTCAAAACTGCATTTCCTCCCCCTGAAATTTGATCTCGATCTACCATATCCGAGATCCTCATCTTCGATATTCTCCCCCTCGTGTCTCCAGCACTTTTCACCCCCATCTTTCGTTGTTTCAGCTCACGCTAAGTCCCTCATACGAGATTACCGTCGCGTTTGCGTTACATCTCAGCCAGATTGAAAGCTGTCCCCCTGGCGCGTTTTCTAGGGCGTGGGAAGGGAAATGGCATGGAAAAAAACAATCGATAGAGTTAAAAAAGAAGGTGGGTGTAGAGGTGAGGGAGTGTACGAGATAGCTGGTATATGTTGCGAAAGTTGTATATCGACATTCACGATATCAAGCGCGGCCGATCGATGGTAGTGAGTACAGTGGAACGAGACGAGCGCTGGGAACACAGGAAGCGAGAGGGTTATCGTCGTGGAGAAGAGCCATCGTGATTTTTTATGATCGGGATGGCGCGTCGCGAGGAGCATTCGGCGTATCGCAGCGATGATACTGAATGCAATTATCGGGAGAAGCGGAAACGAAGGAAGTTTTCGACCCCGGCGGGACTGCATTTCAGCGAGGATCACTTTGTTTAATATAATTCGTCGGCGGGACAGGCGCAGCAAACGATCGTAAAAGCCTGTGGTAACTGTCGAAACGAACGAGTCCAAGCAGTTACTTGGGAGAGGTTTAATGGCCACTTGAATCGAGTTTGCGGCCTCTTTGCTTCTCCTCTGGTTCTTTTAAAAAAAAAAGGAGGAGGAATGAGCGAAGCAAGAAGGGGCGAGAAGGGGGAATGGAATCGTGAAACGAAAGATCCAATTTACTCGTAATCGCGTCACCGCTTTCGGCTCGATTAATCTCTCGTTTCTCCTTTTATCCCTTATCTTTCCTTACTCGGGACGATATCGCGTTATGTTTCTTCTTTTTCGGTGGCGATCCTACCGAGGAGCTTTCAGCCAGTTTTTGTCTCAGTTCTATTGAAATCGAATCGATATCGATGGGCAAGAAGCTGCCGGTGAGACTCGGTGAAATGTGAAAATCTTTTTATTCGCGGTTAAGGATATCCTGGTTGTTTATAGATCTTTCAAATGTTATCCTTGGATGGTTGAAATTGTGGGTGGTCGATGATTGAAACTTATTCATTGGAAATCGTATTAGAAATAAGTATTTAACTATAATTTATAGTAACAGGTGACTAAGTCCATAGTGAACCCTGAGAGTCACTATACAATAAATATAAGGTGACTACGTGATGACTATCAAATGACTATACGTGACTATAAGCAACTCCAACGTGTGGATGACTAAATGCTGAACGACTATGATTGACTATACGTCACTATAACCAGAATAAACGTGACTATAACTACAAATGAACTTTAATCTGCTCTACGATATAGTTAGAACGTTCTGAAATGCCCCATTCCATCTACTACAATTCCAGATAGCTTTTGCTATAATTGGAATGACACGCTACTAACAGAAAACAGCATCATATTTTTAAGGTCTAAAACAGTATAAAGCCGTGAATCCAATATCAAGAGTGAAGCTTAACGAAAGTTAAGAACACCATAGAATTCCATCACCTCATAGCGTTCTTGTTTAGCTGGTTACATGCAGTTCGATTACGAACTCCTTTGAAGCTACCTCAATGAACCGAGGTAAATCTTTTAGCCGCGAATGTCCGACCTTCTTTTCATTCGACCACTGCTCGATCCCCCGTAAAAGTAGCTTCGTCATCCTCCGAGTCGAACTCGGCCATCCGTCTTTCTTCCATTCCTCTCGTCCTCCTCGAAACCGCCTTTTCATCTTCATTTTTCTCCACCCCCGCCTCGCTTTATCTCTTTTGTTTTTCACGCAGTCTTCTTGCTCCCGCGACTGACCTTTGTGTGTCATCCCTTTCAATTTTCCCGTCTGTTGTCCGTAGCCCTGCACGCTTGCCGAGCATTCTTCCACTAATTTGATGATTCTGTTTCCACTCGTTGCCCTGGCTTCTTTATTTCGCGTCCTACCTCTGTTGTCGCTGAGTAAATTGTTTCCCTCTCGTCTGGCTAGTTATACCGCTCCCTATTTCCCTTGTCATCCCCATTCACCTCGTTCTTTGGCCGTCACAGTTGCCGTTGCTATCATTTGTATGGGAAAACTGAGAAAAAAGACGCAAAGAGAGGGAGACTTTTCAATCATCGGTCGCCGAAACTTTGAAACACGATGGTTTGTTTATTGGAATTGGAAATTTTTTGTTTTCAGAGTTCAATACTTTCATAAATATGTGGCATCCTTTTCAAGTTTTGGGGATCGATGAAAATGCAATCCCCTTTGGTATATTACGAACATTATTAGATCCCAACGATCTTTAAACTTTGTCCCAACAACATTCGTGGCGAGCCAAATTCTCTAGGTAGCAGTTGATACGTTCCGCGAGGAAAAATTCCATCAATTCCGCGGCAACTCGATCAACTTTCATGACAGAAAATAAAGCCAGTAAATTGATCGATACACCGTACCGTTCCCTACACGTGCGCGTCGATCGTAGAATAATGCCGGGGAATAGATTTAAACCGAGCCGCGGAACTATCGGGCGAAGGGTTGAAACGTATTTTAACGGTAATTTCGGCGGGGAAGAACTGGAGAACAAAGGCTGGTCTGGAATGAACGGTGAAAAGCTCCGTTATCGGCGTGCAGCGATGGAACAATGGAAAATCCACCGAAAATCTTTATTATTCAGTATCCACGCTGCGAAGATTGAAAAAGAATCGCGAAATAGGGGAGGACTAGGAGAGTTTATAGGTCCACCTGCTTCGAGATAAACCTCCGCCCTTCGAGCATGCGGTGGTGGTACAAAATATCGCAGCTTAACAGAGATCCCTTTCTAAGATAATTTCAATTCCATATTTACTCAAAATTATTGCTAAAAAATATTACTTCTTGGTACTCTTATCACTGACACCTGAAATTGATATTTCATGAACTCTATTATTATGGGAAATTCGTAAAATCTTGGACTGCAGCCATTTAGCGGAATTCCTCTTCACGATCATTATATCCATCCCCTTGATTGCAATATTCATGAGCTCTCCAGGATGCAGGGAAAAAGAGACCATCCAGAAGTCATGGCTTTCGAAACGACGACGTCAGCTCGACTCGAACTAGTTTCCAACTAGTTTCAGCGAATCGTCGATCGATTAGACGGTTCGAAAAAGATTCAAAGGGGTGTGCCACGTGTCAGAGGGTAACTTTCGCAGCGTACGGACGGATGCGTGGCTCGTTGATTGTCCAAGTGTAAAATCGCTGCGATTCGAAGGTTCTCGCGAGCTCCACACCGACACCGTGTAATCACAGAGAGTTCTCTGGCATCGGACGAACTCCCTGAAAATTTCAGGCTACAGAATCGATCCCTGCAGACGTTTTCGCTGATTAACGCATTCCAGGCTTTTCGAAGCGCTAATGAACCCAGAGTGAACTCTGAATAAACTCTGAATACCTTCATATCTAATTCTACAAGATTTATGAGCGTATCGCGATGGCTGATGGTCAATGGAGAAGTTCGTTTATTCCGTTTGGCGGAAAAGTTCCTTTAATAACGCAGAAGCTAATTAAAATCTCTGGGGAGATGAAGGAAGTCGCGTGGTGCGAAATAAACGAGAGTATCTGCTCTCTTGGAGACAAGGTAAACAAGATTCCTCCGTGAAAGCAGCTTCTTTTTCCAAGATACAATGTGGAGGGTTAAGGAATCCTCCTTGGAACAAAAATACGAACGAAGACACACTGTTAATTAAGGCGAATCGTGATGACTCTTTTATGCTGCCTCCTCCTCGTACTCGAATGAGTATTTGTTGAAAGAGACCGTTGTTTGCTGTTAAAGATACTTCTTTCTACTTTATCGTCGCTTGTTTCTGCTACTGAGAGAAGAATGGTTCGGGAGAGCGTGACAGTATTTTTACGAGAATCTTTCAAACTTTTTGAGGTCTACCAAAAGCAGACATCTATATTCCTCGGCAGAACCTCTCTGAGGCAGTTCAGCGTATCCTTCAGGTTCAAATTTTGCTCCCAACTGTGCCATCAATCTTATCCATAGACTCACTTGTCGTATTCCAGTAAAAATATCTTTCCCAAAACCTTCATTCTTCTTCTCATGCCCAGAAATATCTGACGAATTCCTAAAACGGTCCCAGCGATAAGGGAGGCAAAAAAGAGCAAGGACACGACTGATTCGACGTGGAGTGCCTCCATAACTTTTCCCAGCGACGCGTAACCCTAGTAATTTCCGCAGATAGTTAGCGAGGTGGCAAGGTGGCAAAGGGATGCGCAGGGGGGAGCCTCTCGTCGACGTTAATTAAGAGGCATTAAGAGACTCTGGGAGACGCTGGTCGTCGCTGGTCGTCGCCGGGCCTTTAATATCTGTCGGTCGTCGGGCAAGCTGTAACCAGCGATTTTCCACCCTCTAGCTGACCCAGATTTTCCCCTGGCCTAGCTATTCATAACGCCACCTGACCGTGCCACTGCGTTTTTAACTGTCCTCGCGTCTCTTTTTCCCCATCCCGCTCTGCTAGCCAGCTCTCAATGCGGAGGACAATCCCTCCTGCTCTCTTTGAGCCGCGGCGACGTTTTTGGATGGAGACGGACAAGAAGATGCTGTAAATGCTGCCCCTTTGTGGATTAAGGAAACAGGCGCTGGAAATATGTTTCAAAGAAAATACGCTTCCGCGTAATGTATGCAGGAACTACGCGTAGACCTTCTGCGGTACTGCACTCCTCGATTTATGCAGAGAAGCTTGTTTCGCTGGGCTTGTTTCTACTGATTCTAGAAAATATTTTTCGTAGGGTAGACATAAATGAGAAATTCCACGGGCAGGTTATTAAACATTTGAGCATAATTAAAAACCCACTCGTCTAGCGATATCTTGATATTGAGGAAGATGTTTCCTTTACGGGGAAGGAGGTTGCCATCACAAAGGGTTGCAGCTACATCTTCAGCACATTCCCCGGTGAAATTAGTTCCAATATTGCACTCGCATTCATATAACGTCGTGTCGACTCTTTGCTGCTTACGTAGCCTCGTTAATAAGCGCGGGCTAATTAACCATGCTGCTTCTGAATGAAGACTCTGTAACTCGATGTAATCTCCCGTTACGTACAACGAGCTTAAACGGCATGGAAGCCTTCTATCGCGAAAGTAGGAAAGACGACGATGAGTTCGTCACGCGGAAGTAATACAAATTCTTGTGAAAAGTAATTCAATCTTAAATTCTTCGGATTTTTTCAGTTGTGCCACCAAGGAAAACACTTTTCTTATCTTTTTTATTAGGAATCAAAATGATTTTGCTGGTCTGAGGCAATAGAGACTGGCAGCGTTAAAAGGGCGGAGGTGGATGAAAATAATCGCGCGAAGAAACGCGAAGAAACGCGAAGAACAAAGCTTGAACGAGAATGACCGGCTGCAGGGGTGGCGAGGGGTAAGAAAAGACAGAATAAACCCGGAAAAACGTAGCCGTTCCCCGCAAGCTCAATTTCTACGGAATGCGAGCGGCGCACGATCCACTTTTCTACTTTATCGTTCGCCGCTCGCCCGTTTAAGCTCTCCGCGCGATCGACAAGGAAATTTCTGCACGAGTTCCTCAGGATTATGTTGTTCCAGGAGTCGTAAATTGGCGAGTTGTAGTTTAATAAATTCCCGAGGACCCTTCGCGACCCGCTACTTTCTCTACGCTTTTAGCTCGCTGTACGTTCGTGCACTGTGTTCCTTGCTCCATGGCCAAAACACCGTGAATATTAACCTACTCAATATTTTACGACTTCTGTCGACAGTTGTAGCCAGGGTTTCCGAGTTGCGAAAAATATGAGGCTCGATGGTCCTTTTGGTATTCGCTGTACAGAAGGGTTAGAAAAATCCTGCTCTCCAGTACTGTATTTTCAAATTATTTACATGAAATTAAAAATTCTGCCAGAGTAATTGGCGCAATGATACTCTATATGCTGCAGGAATTTGATGAACTCTGAGAAATTTCTGAAATATTGAAAAATCACTGCTGTGGATGGATTATCTTCCCCAAGTTCGTATATTCGTTTTGAAGGCGCTGTAGGCGAAGCTAAATCTGGGTAGCAGAAATTTCACAATTCTCGAAGTTCCCAGAGACGATCGACTTTTAGCAAAGTCAAAGTCCAGCCGTAAATAGCCGCGGAGCAGTCGATACGAGGCGTCTCGCCGGACCCATTCAAAATTCCCTGGCATCCGTCTGCAAAGTGGATTCCAATGGAAACGTTCCTCGTTCCGTAAACCGAGGAATGGATTGTCTCGAGTCAAACGTCCCTCTGTCGTTTTGGATCTCTAATCCGTGGCCAGAGCGTCTGTCTGTCTAAATGGCCATCCACTCGGGTGTAACAGGATTTCACGATCTCTCGTTGGTCGAATAGTTAGCCAACGGTGTACCAGGATGTCCCGTATTACACCCCCGCAGCCACTCCACTATCAATCCCACACTTTCAGGTATTTACTTAATTGCTGTCGCTGGGTACTGGACACTTAAGAACTTCAACAATAGGATCAATGTAGAATGTAATAAAACCTTGATTAAGTGGCTCCCACTTATTTAATAACTCCCTTAATCTTAAGGTGGAAAGTTGGAATAGTAATATAATATTAATCTGGTATCTGGAGAATGGACTGATATCACAGGAATTAGAGCAAATCAGGTTTCGGACAAAGCAAAGTTAGCGCGACAGTAATCGATTATAATGTCTCCGTATTACTGTCAAGTGTCCCTGAATCGACCACGAATGATGGATTACAGAGGGACGAGTACGATACTCGCAATCAACGATAATACCGCTGCGCGAAGTTACTAAGTCGATCTGGTTTAATAATGTAAATCAGCAGAGGGAGTGCGCGGCGTTAAACTTGCTCGACTCCTAGAATCAATTTCGTCGAAAGCCCTCCAGTGTCAAATTGCTTGAACAAACTTGGAATCACGCTGCAACAACGCTGATAGCGATGTTTGTGATGCATATCACTCGAACAACCGGGACGGGCAAGTTTCTGTCTAGCTTGTCTTCTTCGGCGAGTCTCTGAACTCGCGATTATCTACTCGCAAACGGCTCCTGTTCGTGCAAAGGCTTATGGAGCCCTTAACGAAAACGCAAGCTGCTCCTTTCTCCTTCCCCGCCATCCAGATTTTATTCCGCGTGTCTGGAAACTCGCTGCAGATGTTGTTCCCGCGTCTGTTAGAGTAACAACCATCCTAGATGGTCCTTGTTATTGTGGAATCTCGAAACTGGGTTGAGAATTAGGAGTAAGTTTCCTGTAAGAGATGCTGGAAGTACCTTGAACGATGAATGTGAGAGAAAGTTATAGAATTGTTAGTCTTCGAATCTTTTTCACCAAATCTTCGTTTATTAATCGGGACTCTATATCTCAATAATGACTATACTTATTAAGCTTTATATGCAATATTTCAAGATTCATCCAATACCAAACCAGCCACATAATATCGCTGCCTTGGAGTGACGTTTAACGAACCCCGGAAATTCGACGAATTTGGGGTAGAACGAGGGAAAAAATATTTGTAACCTCCCCGCGGCGTTTATTTGCTCACGTAACAGCTGCAACTGGTTGGTTTATTCTACTGGTGGAGGAGACGAGTATCGGCGAAGCCAGCACCGAGCAAACGAAAATTTCCCGGGCTAACGTGCGCGAGAATATTATTCGAATTTTATTTCGTTTCGGAGATAAAGCAGGGTGAACAGGGAACGTATCGGTTTGTTGCCGCGAAGGAAACACAATAATATCGGTGTCGAGGGAGAAATCCCGCGAACGCGAAGGAAATTGAGCGTCAAATAAAAGAGAGAATACTTTTTCTTCGCCACTGGTGACTGCTATATGCTGACTGTGAATCAAGTGTTGGAGCGAAAGTCATCTACATAAATTCCAGTCTTAATGCCCAGCTGTCGCAGGGCTCCTGATCTGTTTATTGGTATCACGCTGAGAAAGAGAAATTTCCACATTCAGGCCATTCGCTAGAGCTCGACAAATACATTTTACGCCTGATTTTGCAATACATTTTAAATATGAAGCCCTCTCTGTCTAACGAGACCTTAATAAATAATTTACGATTTGTTTTGACCGACTCATTGCGTTCTCAACGAAAAGTGAGCCTCCAGCCTCGGAATCAGCCAGGGTTCCAGAACCAGAAAAAGTAGTCAATGTTTAAGATGCTGTAACTCCGACAAAAAAAATTGCAGGGAAGTCAGCCTGGTCTCATTCTAAAGGGCAAAGCCTCTACTATGACGTCTCTGTGTTGAACTTGTTCGAAAAAAATTCTTCACTTCACGTCCCGCCGAGGAAGAGAGGGTTGTTCTTGCCTAAAAGTTTTCCAAGTTCAGTTGTCTGTCAAGAACTTGATAAATTTTTTTCGCGACTTTTTCATGGGGCAGATTAAAATCTGAACCCTCCCCTTTCGAACGAGACCTTGGTGAGCACTCTGCGATTTTTTTTCGCCGAGATATGGCGCTTAGAATGAACAGTGAGCCTCCAGCTTCGGAATCAGGGAATGTTCGAGGCTCCGAAAAAGTAGTCAATCTTTGAGCTGCTGTAGCTCCGTCAAAAAATATCGCAGGGGAGTGTGCCTGGTCTCATTCTAAAGGGCAAAGTCTCTACTATGGCGTCCCTGAGTCGAACTTGTTCGAAAAAAATTGTTGACTTCACGTCCCGCCGAAGAGGAGAAGGTGGTTTTTCGCCGAAAGTCCTCCAACTTCACTCGACTGTCAGAAACTTGACAAATTTTGTTCGCGACTTCTCTTGGAGGGAGATTGATGCTTGAACTCTCCTCTTTCGAATGAGACCTTGATGAGCGTTCTGAAATTTTTTTCCACCAAGTTAGAGAAGTTTGAATAGAAACTACGCCATGAGCCCTGGAATCGCGCGGTGATCCAGAATTTCCAAAGATTCCTTATTTTTGAACTGCTATAACTTTGCGAAACAAAATTGCAAGGAGATGAGCCTAGTCTCATTTTAAAAAGCAAGGTCTCAGTTTTTTCATCCTTGAATTTAATCTTTGTGGTCACTCTTTTGTATTTGGGTAAAGAGCTTAAAAGTAAAGGTGACTTTTTTTCTAAAAATTTTCCTAGAAGGACTTTTAAAATCTGGAATCCTCAGTAGGTATCTAGAAGAGTTACGATATGGCCATGGTTTTATATTCACTTAACGGATTAAGAGAACTTTATAAATTCGGACCATGGGATTTCATCTGACCCACCAATGCAACTTTTAGTTTTCCTACTTTTTCTTTCTTCTAATGATTGCCATTCTACAGCTATGGTACGACGTAAACTCGTATTCAGTGTCAAGGGAGGGCAGAATTGCTCGTTTCCCCTATCGTGTCTATTCTCCATGTCCTAGTTGTGAGTTTTTCCCACGACCCAGGTCTATTCGCGGGTCTAGGGAGGCGGGCCGAGCGACAGGAAACGAACGTCAGAGAAGAAACGGTAATACGCTCGTTAACATGGTCATCTAAATGCAAAAGTGTCCCGGTTAACGATACTTTCCTTGTAACACGCGGCAATTTTAATTTCATTCCCTGTCCCCCCCCCCCCGAAGTTCTGCGAAAAAGAACGCTCCTCGAATGGCCAGCGGAGTTTTCATTCGACCAAAGCCAGGAAATTTTCATTTCTTAATCCCTTTCGGTTAAACGCTAATTAACTCCTCGTTCGAGGCGAATTTAAACCTCTGCTAACAACTTAACGCGACAGATAATCGTCTCCCCTCGAATCCCGTTCGATCTCGTTGTTTTCGTCGCTCGTTGCCTGTTATAATCGTTTAATTAAATCCCCGCGATTTTCGATCCTCAAATCCTGAAATCCTCGATGGGCATCGTATCGATGCCCGAGAACCATTACGTTAATTAATGTATCGACGGATATGATTTGTGGAGTCAGCGATACGTAACCTGTAATGCTAAACAAAAACCTGTTGTCAGATAGAGACGTTTCTCGAATATCGCCTGACTAATTGGTTTCATGAAAACTATTATCGATGTTCGCCTCATTATACGCCAATAGTCACGAATATAATTTCATAGTCACCGTTTGGAAAAACTTCCCTGGTTTTCTGTTTTCGATATATTTGCATATCCCTCATATTATGTTATTTTCGAGATATTGATTTGATGGTTAAAAAAGTTCAATGTTTTTCAACATGTAATTTACATTGTTTCGCCTTGTAGCGACAGGTTTAACATTAAGGTGTAGAAGTGGTCAGCTGGGCAACAAAAATAATAGAAATTGGAGTCTGTCCTCTTCTCGAGTTCCAAGTGCATCCTGTAAGCCAGTCTAGGCCAGCTCCTGTTTCCCGCGATACATCAAAGAGTCACAGAGCCTCGGAGCAGTTCGCAAAGGAGGGACGTCGACTAACACTAATTAGAGCAGCAGCTGGCTACTGTGCCTCCTAGACAATAATTATCGCGAGCACGACGTGGTGCCTCGACTAACGATACTCGACCGCCGTTTCGAAGCGCGGATTGTGGCCACGGAACAGATGCTAACTACCCCTTAACAGTTCTCGCTAAAAACTTGCAACGTTTTTATTCTTCAAGCAAGGCTAGAGTTCTCTCGTCTCTAATTGCAGCTATATTTTCAATCTTCTATAGGGGGGCAGAGGGGCTGGATTTTCAGTGGAAAGCGTTTAGGAGCGTCCAAGAACACTTTTTGAAGCTCCAATGTGGGAAACGTTGAGCGCCCATGGCATTGAATGGGCCTTTTAGAAAACGTTCGACTCGAAGGGGTGTAGAATGAAAGGAAATTAACTGGATGATGAACCTCGGATAGTTGCTGCTCGTGAGAGTCGAAAACAGCGCGAAAAATGGCTGACCGTGGCGAATTTAGGCCGCGCGATTACTACGCGACGTGTAAAAGCAATTATAAAGAGGTGAATAGACAAATTCATATTTCAAGTCTCTCCACTCGTGCTCCACTAATCTATCATTCCGAAAATTTAAGTGAAAATTACCAATAGCGTTGGTAACTAACAAAAGTAGAATTGGATGAATTAACGCCTATTTGGATGATTGAAATTCTTAATTATTTTGTTGGTAGCTACATCATCTAATTTCAAAAGCAGAAAGTGTAATTGAATGTTCCAAGATTAAGTATCCAAGAGCAGCAATCACTGTTCTAGAAAAACGTATGAGTGACTGAGTCAACTGTCGAGAACAATGATACAATTAGCCATGTGTACGCTTAACTAAAGGGTTTCGCGGGCTGGACCAGTTTCGTCGAAACGGCACCGGAAGTCCCGTCGTGCGACTGTGCAGCCAATTGCCTGGAAAATGAGAAACGTTGGCTCGCGTTAATTAGGGTCGGTGTCCCGACCTTCGACCCCACAGTGTATATAGTACTTATCGCAAGGGATACCTTTAACAACGTATAACCCGGAAACACGTATTAAACTGAAATTCTGTTCCAAATGCATTACTTGCGACCATACCATATGTGTTTTGCTGAAATGTTCAAAGAAGAAAATTTCTGCCTCTTCGTAGAGAGAGAGAGAAGTCAGCTCCAATTTACAAGGCGCCCAGACACACGAAGACGACTCATCGTTGCGTCTGATCGCTTACTCAACGAAGCAATTCGAAAGTTCGATCCAGCTGGTCGAGCCGCCTCGCGAATGGGGAACGCGGGGTCGTTAATTAGGAGGATCTGTCACGAGAGCTCGCGATTGTACGCTTATCCTCGACAGTTACATCGATTCCTGGCTTAAAACCGAGCTTCGTTAAAACTTCCCCGAGCAAGCAGGCAACATTTATGATATCCAGCATTGATCGAACGAGTAATGCGCGCGGGCGAAACGGCCGTGGCACCTAATTAACAATTAGCGCGAGAAGGGTGGAGAATGAAAAAAAAAGTTGCTTCTGGTAGGGAACGATGGAGCGATAACGGTTAGGCGCAGAAGAAGGGAGGAGAAGGAAAAAAAAGTTTTTTAATCAAGCAAGTTCTCTTTCCTTTCTGTTTCTCTCTTCCCCCTCGCCTCCCCCTACTTTCCTCCCTCCTTCTGTTCGTGAATTGCCTGTCGACTGTTTTCACGTAGGATCGAGAGGATTTTCAAACAGCTTGTAGAAAAGCGAGCGCGCCGCCGCTGGTAGCCGACAAAATATTCTTGCTGTAGAGCATTTTTTGCCCGCGACTGGGCGAGTTAAATCCAGCCAGACGATAGGTCGTTAAAATGCAAAGCGAGGATCAAAGGATGGGATTGGATTCAACGTTGGCGCGGGCCGCCGTGAAACTTTCCCTACACGCGAGTCGAAATCGAACGCGCGAGGTGACGTTACAGCTTACCCTCTCCTCGCGCCGCCCCCCTTCTCACCAAATCGATTTTCAGTCGTTTTTTGCGCTGCACCCTGTAATTTCTGCAATTTCTGCCGCCTACCCCTCGTCGCCGCTGCTGCTTTCCAAGCGAGATATTTCAATTTTCGGAACGTCAACCCTGCGCCCTGACCGTCTAGTAATGATCGCTGGGGAATTTCAGGATAAAAGTTTGCTGAAAATGTTGCGAAAATTGGAGAAAATCGCGGGAGTGGTGAGGGTTGATGAACTGGTACCTGCGGGGTTGACAACTTTGTCGCTGGGGAGAGACAATACCGTGAAATTCTGCTAGACAATTTTATCGTAAGGCCCTAGAAAAACATAGTAATTGAACCAACTAGAAATCGAAGATGCGACAGCTAATAAAATTCAAGTACCCCTGCGCGCTCTGTTCCTCAGAAACGTCGAACCAACCGAATTAAAAAGAAGGAGATTGAAAGAGCTTCGCATAAAATCCCGAAACACATGTACCTTAATTGCTCCAGCTCTCGTTCAGTCGAGCTCCCATGCAGTTACCGTCACTAGTCGAACGTTAAGGAACGTTGACGTTTGGACGGGGGTGGAAAATCGCCAACAGAAATTTCGTTCGGCTGGGAAAAGCGACGACATTCTTTTCCACGCTCCGACCGACGCGACGCGACGCGACGCGACGCGACGCACACGTAGAAACAGCGTACTCCGAAGGGAATAGACACACGGGGATGGAGTGACAGGAAGTGGAAGGATATTAGCCTGGATGTCACTCGACGTAATAGGAAGAGGTGAGCAGCCCCTTCCCCTGACGGCCATTCCCTATACGTCCCGAGGGTGCGAGACACCATGGAACAGGAAAGAGGTCTCTTCGGTAACGACAGCTCGCCGCTTCCACGCTCCACGCCGGATGGATTTTCGACCCGATATCGATAGCTCCTTCTTCCTCCGTGTCAGACTTTATTCCGCTCTCTAATGGGGCCAGGAACGCTTCCTCCTGAATTTCACTGGCTCAGAGATTCCACGCATCGATGTCGATTAATATGTACTTAGGCGAACGTGTCTTCTTGGGAGGAAGACTACTTAGTTTCTTCGTGCAATTCACCTTCTTGGAAGGGGTTTGGGAATTTCCAAATGATACATTTTCAATTCTCAGTCCGTGGCATGAATTACGCAGACCACGAACAATTGGTGAGGCAATGCTACCGAGCTCGTGCTTTGGCATTTAAAGAAAAACTGAAACGAGAGAATCGCGAGGAAAGCATTTCCCAGCATATCAACAACGATTCGCGAGGCTATCCTTTCAATTACAAATTTGCCAGCGGATACTGTCGAAACAAGCTTCGCATTCAAATGTAAAATACGCTTTTGCCCGGTTGGAATTCGTGCGGGGAATAGAGATAACGTAGAAATACCATCGCGAATGTCGGGTCAATATCCGGATTTTCGGTGCTAAAACTTTTGTACGGCCGATCGCGCGCGGCCGTTGGAAAAAATCGCTCGGAAAAACCGGTCGCGGGAAATTTTCATCGAAATCCTCTTAGTCGCTACCGCGTCGCTGTCGGTTTATTAATGAATTTTGCAAATCGCGCGTTAGATCCGATAAACGCTTGGAAAAAACAGTGAGGACAGAAATGATCGACGAACCCAAACGTGGAAAGGTTCTTGGCCCAGAGAGATATCTTTTTACCCGCATGAAAACGAGAACCAATCTCGGAACGCAACATCGATAATTCGCTAATATTTCGGTGAAATAGGAAGCTCATTTCGCTGCCGTCGACGACGACTGTGTCTCCCGCTCGACTCATGTTAATTCGCAAAACGTCGACGGCCTCTGATTTCCCTCGCAGACGAGCCCGCGAATATTCTGGGCGCGCGCTTCCTGGCAAGGCAGGAAGTTTGAACGTGTCGTGGTCGAAAACTCGCGACTAACGAGATAATAATTTTGACACGCGCGCGCAACCAGGAAGATAGACGAAATTGCGGGGGAAGTTGCGCGCGTAAGTACACAGGTGAAATTTTAGGCAGTGTAATTCACTGACTTACAACTTCGACAAGATAGATGTGTTACGAAGCAGCAATTACTGTACCACTTCCTTCGATGTACTTTAAAGGCAGGCATAGTTGCACTTTAAAACTGCAACTCAGGAGAAGAACGCACAGAAAGGCAGATGATATTACAGTATTTCAATTTCCCTACTAAAAGGCTTCTAATCTCCATTCTACAAATACACCTCCACCCACTTGCCTGGGATACTCTCCACAGATTCTTCATAAGTTGTTCATTTTGACCCCTCGCAACCCTCCCAGAGGTGCAGAAGAAATACTCCATTCCCCGTCTATCCAGGAACGAGACTACTCTAACCGTAAGTGAAATCCAGTGTGGAACCAGCAACTCGATTATTGCCAGGCCCGTAAACATTCAAAGTCACGCTGATTGCGGCAGAATTCCGTGCCAAAGGAATCTGGCGAACGCAAAACCGATCCCGAGCAGCGCGAGCCTTCCGCGCGGAAATGGGGAGCAACAGATGCACGAGATCCAGAATGCTCGCGGCTTCTCGAGTATACGAGCGCGATGAAGTACGCCGCCGCGATAGAGCAATTTGCGAGAGAAGTCCTCGAGTTTGTATCAGAATATTCTTCCCTCTTGAGTCGGGAAGACCAGCCAACTGCTGTTCGCCCGTTTCGGCTCCTCGTGACGACGACAACGCGTGGCCACCGTGAAAAATGATTTCCAGCGACGAGGGTGGATCTGTTGAGGTCATTGCGCGAACACCATGCGGTAAATTGGAAAGGAACCGTGACATTCAGAGCTGTGTTCATGGGAGCAACATCCCGTGGATCAAAGTCTAACGAGAGAGGGCTTCGTTCAGGTTCACGCTGTCGAGAGTTCTTTCCACAATACGGTGTAGCTCCAAGACATTTTTTCTGGAGAACATTTCTTTCGTCAAACGTGAATACGTTCTTTTTATTCTAGGAATTCTCCTCCCTCATCGACTGCCTCCATAATCTTCTCGTTAACGAAGTTTTCTATGCCAAGGCAGCTAATTATCGGTGTTCGAAAGAAGCCACGCAGGGCAAGAAAATTCTCAAACTTTGGCGCTAATGATTAGCCTCGTTAAAGATAAATCTTATTGACGCGGAACGAAAAGAATCTCGGATTAAACCTCTTGCATCAGCCTTGCGCGGTGATTGATGCATCCTTGGAAGAAACTCCCTGTCGACGGTCAGAGTTTAGCGAATGCATCGAAACGCTACACTCTTCCATTCTCCGTTGTGAGTTTGATCGACTGTTTCTCCAGGTTCCTCGAGCGCTCCAAGTAAACGGAAGAAACCGAATAGAAGAGGGGGAGATCAAACTCGCGTGTCGGAGGAACTTTTCCCTTAGAACAAACTGCTGAGGAAAAGAGAAGTCCAAAAGGATTATCAGCATCGAGTTTCGGTATTCGGTCTTTCATCGCCGTTTAGAGTTCTTTTCGCTTCGACCCGCGGATCCATTTCGCCCCTTTCTTCCCCGTTAAAGTGGCAATCGTCGAGTTGTCGCGTGGGTGCGCGAGAAAAGTTTCTCTCTGAAAATACTGTGGAATAGATCCTCTGCTCGATATCGTCGGTAAAATATTGCGAATAATTTGCATTTCCCCAAAGGCGGAAAGTTCAAGGTTCCTAGAGACTGGCAGAGGCGTCGACGGGTTGCTAAACTTCAGTAAACTGCAGTAAGGACATTGTCTGAATATTCTGAGCGATCAACGGTGGACATGTCCGCTTGAACAACTTCCAGATGTCCAAGACCATTAGCGTTGCTCCCATCAAGCAGGAAATTGTTACGAGGAAACGTTTGGCCACGGTCCCTTGAGTAGTCGAATTCGATTTTCACGCTCTGCGAAGCAATTGACCGACAATTCGCGACTGGGCTAATTCGGACAGATGCTCCGACTATCCAACTATTTATGCATGCATACGAGCCGGGACGAGCCCATGCATTCCATCACGAACAGCCACTTGCGTCAGAAGACCGAGGGCTCAGATGTCGTCTGATCATAGACGTGGTTAATCTACTTACTCCTGCTATTCAGTTCAGTGACTCATTTTTGCCCAGTTTAAACCGCTATCTAGATCTAAATAAATTTTTTTTCGCAACCCATTTTGCAGTAGACATCAAGTCTGAGGCATCTTCTGTCAAAAGAAACCTTGCCGACCTGTCTGGGATTTTTTTTCGCCCAGATATCGAGCTCTGAATGAAAAGTGAGCCTCCAGCCTCGAAATCGCAGTGTTCCAGAGCCCGAAAAAGTAGTCAATCTTTGAGATACTGTAACTCCGTCAAAAAAAATCGCAGGGAAGTCAGCCTGGTCTCATTCTAAAGGGCAAAGTCTCTACTATGACGTCTCTGTGTTGAACTTGTTCGAAAAAAATTCTTTACTTCATGTCCCGCCGAGAAAGAGAGGGTAGTTTTCCGCAGAAAGTTTCCCAACTTCAGTCGTCTGTCAGAAACTTGATAAATTTTTTTCGCGACTTTTTCAAAGGGTAGATTAAAGTCTGAACCCTTCCCTTTCGAAAGAGACCTTGCCGAGCTGTCTGGGATTTTTTTTCGCCCAGATATCGAGCTCTGAGTGAAAAGTGAGTCTCAAGCCTAGGAATCTCACAGTGTCTCAGGGCCAGAAAAAGTAGTCAATCTTTGAGATGCTGTAACTCCGTCAAAAAAAATCGCAGGGAAGTCAGCCTGGTCTCATTCTAAAGGGCAAAGCCTCTACTATGACGTTTCTGTGTTGAACTTGTTCGAAAAAAATTCTTCACTTCATGTCCCGCCGAGAAAGAGAGGGTAGTTTTCCGCAGAAAGTTTCCCAACTTCAGTCGTCTGTCAGAAACTTGATAAATTTTTTTCGCGACTTTTTCAGAGGGTAGATTAAAGTCTGAACCTTCCCCTTTCGAACGAGATCTTGGCGAGCGCTCTGCGATTTTTTTTCACCGAGATATGGCGTTCAGAATGAAAAGTGAGCCTCCAGCCTCGAAATCGCACAGTGTTCTAGGGCCTGAAAAAGTAGTCAATGTTTGAGCTTCTGTAACTCCTTCAAAAAAAATCGCAGGAAGGTCAGCGTGGTCTCATTCTAAGGAGCAAAGCCTCTTCTTTGACGTCACTGAGTTGAACTAATTCGAAAAAATTTCTTGACTTCACGTCCTGCTGAGAAAGAGAGGGTTGTTCTTCCACAAAAGTTTCCCGACTTCAGTCGTCTGTCAGAAACTTGATAAATTTTTTTCGCGACTGTTTTAGAGGGAGAATTAATGTCTAAACCCTCCCCTTTGGAACGATACCTTGGCGAGCACCCCGCGATTTTTTTCACCCAGTTATGGCGCTTTAAGCGAAAAGTGAGCTTCCAGCCTCGGAATCAGCCAGTATTCCAGAGTCCGAAAAAGTAGCCTGGTCTCACTTTAGAGGACAAAGCCTCTATTTTTTGATCCCTGGATCGAATTGGTCCGACGAATCTTTTCCACTCAGCTACGATGCGTGAAAGTGAAGGTGCATTTTTCCCTGAAAATTCTTCCACGTCGATTTCCAAAACCTTAAAGCCGCAGTAAATATTTAAAAGAGGTACGGTTTAGCTATTGTGTGCATACCCCAAGAGCAGCAATGCATCAACTATGCATTTGATACCTCTGTTTCCACTCCTCTCACGTTTCTCTGAAAGCCAGTAGCGCTGAGCAAGTGTCAGGAAGACAAACGCGGCTGTCTCCCTTCGGTGGAAGGTAGTGGGCACAAAAGGTCAATGAAACCGTCGGAAAAAAGCGGCTCGCGCGAGGAGGTCTCGCAGGGAGTCGCTGACAAAGGTGTGCCCGATGGTGTTCGATGGCTGATCGATAGCTCGAGGAGTTCCCGCGCACAAAGCGCGCGCGATCCAACAGCGTCGAGCAGTTAATGCTGGCTCAACATATCCCGGCTGTGATGCACGCGTGCTCGCGTGTGCGGCTCATCGTCCGTGTTTATCCACGCGCTGGTGCTTGCGCGATATTTGCCATAGGAAACCACACAATGGCCCGTCACACCGCAGCCCGACCATACCAGACGTGCCGTACCTACGGCAATGCGGAATACACCGCTGGCTGTACCTGGATTCGAGTGTCGATACCGCCGAGCCTGACACACAAAGTCCTTTTTCCCTTTCATCCCGACCCGTCAAAAGGGACGAGGATGTTAAACCCAACCCTTCACCTCTCTGCCACGTGTCATCCAAGGAAACGATTACCACTTTGATTTGTTGGAATCGGAGACCATTGGCAGGCGAGGTCGTCTTTGGAGGCGATGTCAGCTTGGGACAATCTCTCAGTGGATAGTTGGGATTCTAAGGGTGTAGAATAGTTGAGCGAAGGGTGAACATTAAAGGGTGATGGATCGAGGACCTTTGAAGCGCGGGAAATTATTTTCTTGAAAAATGGTACCCTCTTGCTCCTTCGACCGTCTCTCACTGGACGAAATAAATTCATTCGCCCTGAGAATTTAATATTAACCTGCCCTACAGGATTTCGTTAGTTCTAAGCAAAGAATTAGGATTGCGCTAGAAGTACTTCTGGTGGTAATAAATATTTCTACTTGTTAATTGAGGCCAGCACTCTTGAATTACTTTTGGAAACACGAGCATGGGGACCCCCTTTGGTTATACCATAGCTTCGTATATTTCACTTTTCAACGAAGCAGATAATCCAAATAAGGATTACGTTTGAGTCATAAAGCTGCTGAGGTTCTGCTCGTTTAGTCCGCGATGGATATCCGTTTGTTCGAAAATACTGCTAAGAGGGCTTCTAATCCATCGCGCTGGATGCGTAAAACGGTTTGAAATGAGAAGATTAATTGGCTTTTTTGCTCCGTGTCGACTCTTGTAAGTACTTACGAAGGATTACAGCGGACACAGTCGGGTATAAAACTTGAAATCCTGGCAGTGCAATTTTAAACGTCAATGCACTTCCGCCAGGCGGAATTCGATTAAATTTTCGAATTTACTTAATTTATGTACGCTCATACAGCGCGTGCTGTTTGCGCGAAACTTCACTCAGCTTCTGCAAACGTAATTCCACTGCTTTGCGAAACATAACGCTACGGATTTTATTAGTGTATTATTTGTAGTAACATTTTTCGCGCTTTTCGAGGAAAGACTTAAAAATACTTGATTTGTTTAATCCCTTGGTATCACAGATGTGCTTAGTTGTAGTTACATATGTTGTTTGGATTTATTCTACGACACTGTTCGCGTAGAGATAGGGATTTCTTAGAAATGTAATTCAGCCTGAAAATTTCAAAAATTCCAATAATTGAAACTGCAGAAATTTGTAACTTCAGCATAAGGAACTGAATTTCCAATAGTTCGAAATTACACAGGTTTCTCTAACTTAAACTGCGAGATAATTGCACGACATTCGACAGTCGTGCAGGGTTTTCCTGGCTGCGTGGAAAATCAATGCACTCGCGGCGGGTTTAAACGTCGATACACGGAAGACACAAAAGCCATCCAACCTCGCCGAGCGCCCGTCGAGATCAGAAAATTAATTTACATGCCCCGGCGCTTGTGTCTGGTGTAGGTTTCGCGAAGCCCCCTCGGTGATTGTACAAGCCTCGCGGAATCCTGAAGCAAAGTTCGATGACAAGAGGTTTAATGAGACCCCTCGAGATCTGTCTTGCTTCCGAACAAGCAAATTGCACGAAGACCGCCGTCACTCGCGTGCTCTTTCACTGGAAACGAAAAGAAGCGTCCGCGTTAATTTAAAGAAAATACCGATTCTCCGACTCCGAGGAGATAAAGTTTCGCTTAATTAAAGGGTGACGTCTTCGCTGAATCTGAAACCTGGGGTGGAAGGTTTACGTTCATTTAGGAGAACCTAGGAAACATTTAACTGCTGCGAAAATTGAGTCGAGAATTTTTGTTGGAACTGCCGAGAGAAGCATCGAGGATAACTCAAAGATTTGAACTTCGTCGAGGGGGAATAGTACTGTTGTTGGAAGTGTCAGGACAGACGGGATTGCGCGGAAATACTTTTGATTTAGATATCGCGTGGCCCGTATAAATCCAAAGTTTCAGCTCGCAATCGCGGGCCTGCTGTTCCATCGTGAATGCTCTCGCGCTAGGAAATGGAACTGTTGCCCACAAATACCTATCTGCGGGCCTTAGTTTATGATGGCACATTCTGCAGGGTTAGGTAATATACGTACGGGAAGCTGGATAGTTGCAGCGACCTGTGCACCCGAAATTCGATAGCGCGACTCGATGCATTGACCCCCCAAAGCTTTCGAGCAACTACGTATACACTCAGAAGCAAATAGTGTCTCGCGTTCAAAGACAAGAGATCAATCGATTCTGCTGTCCTGACTGCACTCCGCTCCCAGGCTAGAACATATCACTCGGTGCTAATTAATTCGGGAGTTCGATAAATCAAAATAAAAATGGCTACCTCTATAGCCCCTCCATTTCTCCATTTCGGAGTCTGTTCTCTTGTTGAGGAGAACTCTGCTTGTTTTCTCTGCAAGATGACTATAGTATAGTCAGAGAAAGATGTGTTAGCGAACAAATGGGTCACACCTGATTGCATGAACGCTCAGAAAGCAGTACACCTACGCATATATCTCTGGGTTCTTTTTTCGTCTCGCTTTTAGTTTTAGTTGAGCGTGCAGAATTTGTACAAGGCACTCGGTAACTCACTCCATTGGAACTATGCGATATGGCGCAGCCCGAAAGCGATACCCCGCCATGACGTTGTGACGTATTCCGAAAAAATACAAAAATTCTGTGGAAAACGCGACACCGTTTAAATTTCAGCCGATCAAACGCAGTTGGGGAGAAAAAAGTGAACGCGTGTGCCGCGTGTGCCGCGCGAAAAAAGCGAAAAGGTAGCGAAAAGGTAGCGAAAAGGTAGCGAAAAGGTAGCGAAAAGGTAGCGAAAAGGTAGCGAAAAGGTAGCGAAAAGGTAGCGAAAAATAGTCGTTCGCCAAGAGAGACTCCGCTCGAATCGATTCGTTCTGGAATCGCGGATTGCGTCTTAATTGCTTTCGGAATATTATCGAAGCTTTTGTCCCTTCGGGAGGGCACGTTCTTCCCAAGATTTCCGGTTCAGAAAACGTCGCCGTTCGTTTGCTTTGTTCTCAGCTTTCAATTAAAAACCATTCGATCCATCGGCAGCGCTCGAAAGCGCCATAATGCGCGACGGTTCCAGTGGCTGCATTTTCCATGAAACGATTCGATCGCGAAACGCGTTTAATCACGTCGCATGACGACTTTTAATTCGCAGCCGCTGCGAGAGTGATTGTCCCACGAAACAAAGTACGTGGCGCCGCTGTTCATGAGGATTTTCGATGACAGAACAATTTTACAATGTTCCCCTGTTGCGGTTCATTCGCCAATGGCCGACGTTTCCGCGCGAAACAAGCTTGCTGAATAAACAGGCGACGTCATTTAATGCGAGCTTAATTGACGCTAGAAAATTGCTGTTGAAAATGCTCGGTTCACTGTCAATGCCTCGAATTTTTTGAGAAACAGTACCACAAGAAATGTTTTCGCTCTAAGGCTGTTTTCCCCGAAATTCTCTTTCACTCGAATGCCCGATTTTCTCGAGAGGAAGGAATCCAGTGATCGACAGAACATCGGCACCCTCGATCACGCGAATCAGGACAGAAGACGTTCAGAGGTCTTTAAGACGGCCGAGTTATTTCGCTCCATTTCGCGGCGATGGCAATATCGCAAGCTGGCCTCGGTTTATTTGGCGGACGGCGGCGTCAGAAAGCGCGGGGCAGGTTCACAATACGGGAGAATGTATGAGAGGAGGGGAGGACGGGAGAACGGCGGCGACGACAACGGGAGCGCAGCACCGCGTAAAACTGTGAAGCGAGACCGACATCGTAATTTACTCTTTATGGCCGGACTTTGCTAAATCCCTTCTAGTATTCTGTGCTACGCACACGCGCGTCTTCGCCTCGAGTCTGTACGTGAGCGAGCATGCTCCGCTGTCTGCCCAGGGATATTCTTCTTCCCCTTGCGCGAACCAGCGCCCGTGTAAAAGACCGGCTGCCTCTGTGTGCGCGGGGGTAGATCATGTGGGTAGTTTCTGCAACGAAAGCCGACCGAGGTATGCGGGAAAATAAAGTGCACGCGACGGGAAACATGATGGTTACGCAACGGGAATAACGATGAGAGATTGCCGAATGGGCCGAGCTAAAGCACTGGCTCGATCTTTTCGAATCGCTTCGCGGCTGCGGCCAAGCTAGAGAGTACCGAGGTTCCTGTGGAGTTCAGACTGCTTCACAATTTCGTGTACTTATGTCAGATCAGTGGGGATCTTTAATTTTATAGCTTAATCAGACTAACTTTCAACACTGATTACCAAAATTGATAAGTAGAAGTTATTCTTTGTTAAATCATTCTGCCGAATTGTTCTCTATTTTCTTGTCTAGACTCTTGTTAATAGTTTGTCGAAGAAAATCGTCATCTTGTAGATTCTCTAAGGATCGACTCCTCTCATCGAGCTTTGTAAAGTGTTGAGAGAAAAACCGCAATAAGGCGAGCTGTAAAGGAAACATAACGGAAGTGCAACTACAACAGAATTATCGAGCAATGGCAAGGGTACGCAATAAATTGGAAGCAGTCTTAACTGCATCGCCATTCCCAGCCTTTCCAATTTTTCAAACGGCACACTTCTGCCTTCTTTCCTCGGTTATTCCTGTAATTCTTCCATCGAGCTCGTTCTCGGCCCGGAAGTCGCACGATTTTACGACTTCTGTTCCCTTTTTAAACTACGCTGGTTGTTACACTCGAAGAAGAAACTTCTGCGTACCACCCCGAATTTCTCCACCCCAGTATATGTGTGTATACATATATATATATATTCCCATCTACATCCGAGGAAACGTTCCCTGACCTCGGAGGAAGAGCACTCTCTTTCTCCTAATTGCAACCTCGTAATTACCGTGTATTGTTCAGGGAAGAGGGCGAGCTTCTTAATGCAAACGTCGGAGTGGTTTGATCCTGATGAAAATGAAGAGCCGTGAAAGAGGGCAAACTTGCTGTTGTGCAAGACCGCGTATGCGTTCGAATTCGATGGAACAATTCGACTCGAGGCTTCGAAGTAACTGCGAAGGAAAGAAAGGGGTTTCCTCTGGCACAATTCGTCCTACTGTTGCCTACGATGACTCCATTATTATTTCCATGAATATTACGGTCAGGTCTCTTTGGAACCATTTCAGAGCTAACAACACTGCAGAGATCAATTCCTTCGCTAATGTTTTGGAGCTGGAATTATTCTAGGACTAGCTTCACCGGAGGCTCCAAAAACCCAAACCCTGAGTTTTCCTCAGTTTCCAATTTCCTAAGATATTAACTTTAAATAATCTAAATACCCCGAAGGTCTCTTGTTCTTCGCCCCTTCACACACTGTTCTCCGAATTTTATCGGATAAGGAAACCTTTGGATCCCATATTTTTCCACGCCCCCTCCGACAGTTCCAAATTATTGTTTCGTACGAAATTTCGCGGCGTTCCAGAAGGGAAAACACTGCTCCCCTTTCCGGGCTGGTTATTCGAACGCTCCTCGGCTCGAGATTAAAGTTCGAATTGAACTGGAGCTACTTGCCCCAGGAATTGCTTCGAATTGGGGTTAATTAAGGATTAAGAGTAAGGAGGCTTTCGTGCCACGGATACGAAACGTAGCATACGATTGAAAGAGCCGCTAAGATAACACAGGACAAGACTAGCGGAGCCAAAAGGTCTTAGAAATATCATATAGTTCCATGGAAGAGGCGGTTGTCATCGAGAAAGTTTGTTAACCAGGTCGCCCTGCGGAAAACTCGTTCGTTTCATAATTTGCATCCCCTTCCTGTTGCGTACCACCGCAGGAAAAACGTTATGGCAGAGTTTCCCAGCATTCTGCAGTCCTCTACTGTACGAAATTACTTCGAAAGATGCAAGGAACGGCTTTAAGAAGAACATCAAGTGTCTCTTTCATCTCAGGAAGGCTTCTCGGGGAGAAGGTGGTCTTTCTTCGAATATTTCCCAACTTCAGACGACTGTCACGAACTTGATAAAATTTTTTCACAACTTCTCCGGACAGAAAATTAAAGTCTGAACCCTCCCCCTTCAAACAAGACCTTACCGAGCGTCCTGCCATTTTTTTTCGCGGAGATATGGCTCTCAGAATGAAAAGTGAGCCTCCAGCTTCGGAATCAGGCAGCATTCCAGAGCCCGAAAAAGTAGTCAATCTTTGAGCTTCTGTAACTCCTTCAAAAAAAATCGCAGGGGAGTCAGCCTGGTCTCATTCTAAAGGGCAAAGCCTCTACTATGACATCCCTGAGTTGAACTTATTCGAAAAAATTTCTTGACTTCACGTCCCGCCGAGGAAGGGAGGGTTGTTCTTGCACAAAAGTTTTCCAAGTTCAGTCGTCTGTCAAGAACTTGATAAATTTTTTTGGTGACTTTTCCTGGGCGCAGATTAATACTTGAACCGTCCCCTTTAGAATGAGACCTTGCCGAATACTCTCCGATTTTTTTTCGCCGAGTTATTGCCGTCTGAATGAAAAGTGAGCCTGCAGCCTCCGAATCGCGCAGTGATCGAAAGATCGAAAAAATAGCCAATATTTGGACTGCTGTATCTCCTTCAAAAAAAATCGCAGGGAAGTGAGCCTGGTCTCCTTCTAAAGGGAAAATTCTCTACTTTACCGCTCCTGAGTTGAACTTGTTCGAAAAAAATTCTTGACTTCACGTCCCGCCGAGAAAGAGAGGGTGGTTTTTTGCCGAAAGTTTCCCAACTTCAGTGTTCTGTCAGGAACTTGATAAATTTTTTCCGCGACTTTTTCATAGGGTATATTAAAGTCTGAACCCTCCCCTTTCGAGCGAGACCTTGGCGAACGCTCTGCGATTTTTTTTCGTCGAGATATAGCGCTCAGAATGAAAAGTGAGCCTCAAGCCTAGGAATCTCGCAGTGTTCCAGGGCCAGAAAAAGTAGTCAATCTTTGAGCTTCTGTAACTCTGTCAAAAAAAATCGCAGGGAGGTGAGCCTGGTCTCATTCGGAAGGGCGAAGCCTCTTCTTTGACATACCTCTGTTGATTTCCTCCGGCAAAATTTGTTAACTCAGCTGTCGGTCGAAAAATGGAGGGTGGTTTTTTCGTTGAAAATTGTGCACTTGATAATTCTTGGCTATCCACATCTCATTAAACTGTGACTGTCTAGGTTCAGCGTAGAAAGTAGAGTGCTATATCTTGAAAATGAACGATAACAGCTAGAAACTTGTCGCGAAATCGCATTTCGAGCAGGGAGTCGACGCAGCTCGCGAAAATGCAAAACGAATTAGTAGAAGGCGGCCACGATGCCGCATTTGCATATCTGCTACGGTTTTCGCGTCACCTCGCGGGCGAGAAGAAGAAGCAGCTTCCGCCTACTTGCATCCAGTTTGCAGGCTTATCTTGCCTAGCAGGAACGGAAGAACCTCCCCCCTTCTCCCTCCGAATGTCTCAATTCTAGGAATCAAGAATTTTCTTGAGCTCGAGGGAGGGCAAAGTATCGAGGAAAATCTTATTCGACCCTTCTTTGAATTTCATTTCTTCGCGTAAAATATATTCTCCGAATAATTTTTTCAGTGCTGAATATAAAAGTCCCTCGATACCTAAGGGAAGGGTTTCAGGAACAAGATTGAACAGGGGAAGTTCGAAAGGTATTGAAGGAATATTTTCATCTTGGAACTTAGACGAAATTCGATATCCTTCTTTTAATAATTTAGCTCTCATCTTGTCATCTGGTTTCGTTTTCAAATTCTTTATGCAGCCTCCAAAGGAAAGAATAATCTAATTTCTCGAAAGCGTTTCGAAGCCTCCGAGAAAAATAGTCGAACTGTAGCTAGTAACTCTTTCCCTTCGTTCTGAGAATTAATTTCCCCCGTTTCCGCCTCTTCACTCTCGCGGTATGGCTCAGCCTCCAGAAGGAAAAAAAACCGTGTTGAATTGTTTAAGCGATCGTTTCCCAGCTGTTTTCTTCGTCCAGTCGAGAGATCGCGTGGGGGATGGTTTTCATAAAGTATTCCAGAACACAAGCGGCGTACGTATTCACTTGGCTCGCTGTACATCATGTGCCGGGATAAAAGTTTCCGTTGTTTATTGCTGAAAAATGCAGCCGGTTCGCGGATGGGGGTGAAAAAAGAATTAGCGAAATGCGGTTATAGTTGGAGGATTTCCACGATACGCGTGAAACATTGTTCTCTTCAGACAACTAAAAGCATTACTCATCGCTCCATATTCAGTTTCTGGTGTAGACCAAAATATTCGAATAGCTCATACTTAGCACCTGAAGCTCTCGAAAAAGAGTCTTTCAAATAAATCGCTCTCTTCATGGACGATTTAAAATTAGAGACTAGAGTCTCTAAAAAATATTCCAATTTTCAGAATGCAGAGGAATTGAATTCGTTTTTGGATTCTTGGTATCACTGGATTTCCAGGAGAATTAAACTGGAAGCTATTTCCTGATGCACCCGAACCTTCGAAATTACTCCTGTACCTGCGCCCAAGCGACGACAGGCGACCCAACGCCAGTGTCAGTATATTTGAAATTCATGAATCCATCGGTGGACGCGCCGGTTTAAAATTCCGATCATATTCAAAATAAATAATCAAATATGCATTTTATTGGTCGCGACGTACCCGTTGTACTCGCATCGCATTTACGTGAATTTAATTGGGAGTAACGTTCCGATGCATAGTCATCTGCTTCCAAGCATTAACCACGTTGCCAATCTCTTCTGATTATGAATAATAATTGTAAATGGCAGATTTTTCGTGTCCCTCTCGTGCTACTGATTTCAGACACTCTGGAATCGCTGAACCAGACGCGCCACCCTCCCAGCATTCATCAAGAGGAAATCTCGTTTCGGTAAGGGAAAAAAAAGCCGTAATTTCATCCCTTGCAGAATGCAATCTCTTAACGCCCCTCAGACCTCGCGATTGAACAATCGCCTCCCATCAAGCTAGAAACGCAAAAAAGCGCGACATTTGAGGTCCTGATAATACAGGGACGCGGCAGGGGCCGCGGGGAGGCTCGTTAAGCTGGAAATTATCAGATAATTAATATGCAACTCGTCCGCCGCGCCTCCTCCCTTTCGTCCCTTACGTGAACCTTCCTCCTCGCTCCGGTAAACCAAGTCAATACATAACGCAATTACCTGACAAGTGGATGGAGGATGCCTGTGCATCAACGCAGGCGTTAACGCACCCCCTGCAACCACGTGCATCGTGCAGCTGCGCACACAGAAACCACCCTTCGTAATTATTCCAACGACTGTGCGCGTTAGAAGGAAATCGGTATTAGATTCTTAGATTAATGCAACATTCGTCGATATTAATAGTTCCCCAGAGAAATTCTCAAAGATAATAAATAGAGGGTGGATTGCAGACAATAATAACGACAATAATATTATTTCTCCGTGTCTGACTTGTGACTTATTCTACTGATTTCTTTGTGTTTGACTTGGAGTTTGTTCTATTGTTCCATTTTCAGTCCTTAAAATTTCTGATATCTCTTATCGAACACCCTGTATAATATTATTACTCTTGCTACCAGAAAATGGAAATTTAACACTCGTGAATAGTGTGAAATTCTTGTGAAGAGGCGGATTTTATTTACATTATTTACAAATTCCCGCTGATAAATCACAGTACGCTACACGTTTGCGCATTCTGCCCGTGACAGGTGTTAACTTCTGCCCTCTTATCTCTCTTATCTCGCATACACTGCACGTTATCTATCACTATAACGTACGCTACCAGAGAAACAGTTATTCAGAGTGATGAAATAGTTGCTTCGATTCTTAACCATCGCCAAACATTCTAATAAATTCATTGCTATATTACATTCAGACAAAGGCACGAAGGACGTATTTTCCTCTCGAGAATAATATAGGTAATTTAAGAATCAATTAGAGGGCTCCAGCGAAGCGGGGACACACTGTCGACGGAGTAATTATGAACGATATTGTGTAGGCAGCTGCGAGTGAAGCTACGGGGCTCGATGGAGGACCCTGTTCCGCGAAGGGAGGTAAACAGAGGGACGCTGTCGATGAGCGCGTGCAATCCGTTTAATAAAGGACCGTTTGGAGTCTGCTCGTCGATGAGACTCGATTTTTTTGAGCACGCAATTACTGTAATTGAGGGACCTCAGCTTCCCATCCAGCAGAACTTTGAGTCTACCTTCGAGGGAGATGTTTGATTTAGCAGAATCAAAGAGAGGCTGACTTCCGTGAGCCAGACGAAAACTTCAGAATAGTAGACTCAATACTTTACTTGGGAACAAGTAGAATTTATTGTTCACGCTGAAAGATGGAGCATGAAATTATGGAAGCAACACGATCGATGGCGATCCACTCATCCCACTGTGCTCTTATTTCGAAGGTTCACATGTAACACGGTGGTCTCAGGATCGTGGTTGATCCTCCACATCCCACCCATTTGCCAAAGGATTAGGTGGCGGGGCGGCCCTGGGCTATACAGATGAGGTGAAACGAGCCTCGAACATCTCGTCCCTCCTGCCCCTCGCGTAGATTCAAAGAAGACCAAAAAAGGTTCTACAACTCAGGAAGCTTCCACTCGCTAATCCATCGATCAGCCGCAGAAGCTCCGCGACTCGATAAAAAGGATCTCGTTCCATTCAATACGAATCGATGGGACGAAATCGATCCTGCGGGGAACCGGGGCAAAACCAGCGACGGTAGAAAAATGGACAGGATCGTAAAACAAATAAATCGACGGGCGGCCATTGGATGCGTGCCGATATGCTGATACGGTTAACTTCGACGGGCCCATGTATAAGATACATCCTCGTTCAAAAGTATTAACACTACGTTCCGATGAATTTTTCAATACAAATTATTCATACAAAATCGCTTCTTTTTACTAGAATATGCATAATAAATCCATAACAGGGATACACTGGGTTGTGTACAACAACAGGTGTCAGAAATGTAATATAGTGATTCTAGAAGATGAAACGACACGTGTCTGACTAGGCTTACTTCGCTGACTTATTCTACTGGCACCGCTGATCTGGCCTCGTGCACGCTGTAAGTAGAATAGGTCACCCATTAGTCAGACGTTCGTCACGACTATTTTACTTGCGTATTGAATGCTCTATTGAACACTCTAATCTTCTAGCAAATGGAATATTGAATATTTAGTAAAATTTCTAAATAGTTTTCTAACTTTTTCCAAGCATTTATTGCGATCCAATGTCCTAATACTTTTGAGCGTGGGTGTATGTCGCTGTGGCAGATACACGCTCGACGTGGTCCGATATCGCGTGTTTCGGATGATAGATGCGGCGTATTTAAGCGAGAGAATACGGAAACGTATGCCAGCGAGTAAGATACCTTTTTATGGGGCGATCATTGATTCCACGGGGATACGGTATCGAAAGCCCATAAAAACGGATTTACGGGTGTCCCGTGGATATAATGCTCGGGGAATTCCGGAGTGCAGGGGTTAAATCGCACTGCTCTGCTCAGCCGGCAAAAAAGCCGAGACAACCGCGGAGCTCGTTGATCATCCATGGGACGCGTTTTTCACGGGCCAGGACTCCTCGAAAGCTGTTAAAACTTTACGACGAAGACAGCTGTAGCGCTTCTATGGGGAAGGACATTTTTCAGGAAATCCGTCATTTTGGAGTTCTAGTTGAAGATGAAATCGCGGATCCAGATGTCGGTTTAATGACTGGGAATTCTACTGCCAGTTGTCTCATTTGGTTATAGCTGCACTACTACACTGTTAGTCGCAACAGAGTCTGGCCACGTCGGTTATTAACACTGTCACGGTTTATGAGAATCCATATTTTCATAAAGGGATCTGGAGAAATGAAACCTAAACGAAGATTTATTTATTTGAATCTTCTACGGAACCTCTCACAAATAAATTTCCTTAAATATCATGAGGTAATAAAACTTGCAGATTTCTCTTGTCCAACTTTGAACTGAAATCTCCACCTCGGAAGAACATGGTTCCTTCTATCTTAGAAGATTCATCTTCCACGTCCCCCATCCTTAGCGCAGCGTCTCGTAGAACTGCTGGGGGAATTGATAGGGGACAGATTGCAGTTTGCTGTGTCCATTGAGGATAACCTGGCCAGGGGATTAGCCGAAACGAGACAACCGTTTTAGAGCACGTTCGATCGTGGCAGGATCTCTATAAGCTTAGACGCGGCCATGCGTAAACGTCATCCCAAGTGTGTCCTGAAGAGCGTGTTTAACTCCGTTGAGCCGTGTAACTGCATTGACTCGGATGCACGTGCGATGCATTATGAATCTAAGGAGTCGATACGCGAACGTCGCGAAACGATGTTTCGCCGCAGCCGAATTCAGCCGTGAGAGAAGTTTCTAATTCCCCATTGGGGTGCTCGACGGGGCTCGTAATTATTCAGCTGAATATACAGGGTGTCAGGGAACTGCTACTATAGTCTGATTGTAAGATAAGATGACTGCGTATGAAATAATTAATCGACAATCTAGAAACTAGATGAATACTATTTTAATCGAGGGTTCCAGTTTTGAAATAAACAACTTTTATTAGAGATGCATTACAAGCTACAGCACAGCGTGTAATTGAATTGTTACAAAATTGTTTGCCATAAATTCCTCAACTTTTTCACTTAAAAATAACTCGCTCTCGTGATAGTAAAAAATTCCAGAAAGATAAATAGTTTTCTAAAACGCAATATTATAAAAACTGAAATTTTTCCATGGCGAGAAAGGTGATTTTAATGGAAACGAGACAGAGAAAAATGTTCCTCTGGTTTTCAATAATAACAGGGAAGTTTGTTAATATGATCACGGCAGAAATTACATCGAAAATCGACGAGAAATGAAAATTGCATCTTTCAATCCCAAGCTTGATGGTATTAACTGTGGGGATTTTGCTGGTGCAACCGTTTTTGGTCACAATGCGAAAATTTTCGATAAACAAAACGGAATACAGTAACCAGAGAGAGGCGAAGAGTGACAGTGAGATGATCGTTTTATACATATGCGTCGAATTAATCGAAAAATCGATGTCGCGGCAAATGTTCTGAATAATGGTTGACTCCTACCACTGCGCCCAACACTTCCCAGAGAAGTTGCAGCTCAAAACGTCCACAGCTCCCACCTCACGTTTCAGTAATATTACAAGAACAAGATGCCCCCTTCGTTCTAATTATGTCGCTAAAAAATAAAGAATTAGAGCAAGGTTTTTTAATTAAAAACGAGACTGTGAGAAAAATGCAAAATATATAGATGAAACTATTCCAGATGCATAATTAAGTCCTGCCTCCATATCAAAGCGATGGGTTGATGAAGTGGAGGCTAATAATAGTCAAGGGGAAAACTCGTGTATAGAATGGCAAGCTGCTGGATAGTCGGGGCAGCGTGACAGGAATTTGAAGAGGAAATGGCAGCAGAGTGTGGTAGCGACTGGCGGGCAACAACGAAACGACTATTTGAAGGAACGTGATGTTATACTGTGACGATCGTGGAAAAAAAAGGGAGACACTTTGAGGACAACGTCGCTGACGAGAATTGAGGAAGAAACGAGGCCGTGCTGGCAGAAGAATTTAGGGGCAAAATGGTGGCACAATGCGAGGACAGGCTGAGAAAGGACGGGAGTACTGAAAGGACTGAAGAATGCGGAGGAATGAGGTGGCAAGTGTGAAGAGGAAACGTGGAGCGGAGCAAGTGGACCACGTTCAAAAGAATCCGGCACTTAAATACTCTATTGGCACAAATGTTTTCTGAATGTAAAAAGAAACCAATTGGTATACTGACAAGATCAGAGCACAGAAATTTCTACTAGGAACCTCTCTCTACACTCTAACAAATGAAACTCAGAATTTTTCTTTCCCCAATACTACCAAAACACCACGCCCGAAATCCTCCTTTAAGAATCAGAGTCGCGATTGTTTTCACGCTGTGCCTCAAAAAGGAAACTTTTGATCAGTCACGCGTACAGGTGGATGATGGCTCGCGATAGCCCGAGGAATCAGCGTGAATGGAAACGCTGCCCCTGAATTTTCTATGGTACGAGGAAGGAGAGAGAATTCGGCGGGAAAAACGCCCGACGGGGTTTTGCGGGAGCCGAGCAGCCTCAGGATTATAATAATTCGCGTCACTGCGTCCAATTTCAATTTACCTCTGGCCAGGCGGAACGAGGTGTCGCCAAGCGTGATGACTACTTCGTTAACAGAGCCGTCATGTCTCGGATGAACATTTTTCCAGCGATAAGTAGCTCACGTCGATCGAGCTTCCCGAAAAGGAAACGAAGAAGATGCTGATCTAAGAAATTACGTGCTTCAGAGAACGTCTCGTCGTCGGTGGCTTAAACATTCTCTACTGGTAGATAAGAAGCCGCGTTTTCGCTCATTTCTGTTTGTATTTAAGGTAGATTGAAGTTTTCCTGGGCGATGGCACCGTGGTTCATGAACTCGGACATTTTCCCTCAGGACGACGTCGAATTTGACTGGCTAAGAAATCCACTTTCGACTCAGCAGACTCTTCCGCATTTCATTCCCTACGGTGGTTACCGGTTAAACGAGAAAGTCACGCGTTTGCAGTTGAATTTTCGAACGAGTACACCCGAAGGTGGCTTCAATCTTTTCTCGTCGCCTGAAGGGTCGTCGGGACCAGGGGCCAGCGTCAATATATCGGACGCTCCAGGCTCGTACATTTTATATTTATATCGCCCTACTCTCTTCCTGCAAATGCTGTCCCTGCTTCCACGAAACTTCTGATATATTGCAAACGCAGGTATAGTCATTTTTCCCTATGAATACCTCAACTTTCGACCTCTCACTCTGATTTTTCAGTAGAGTGCTCTGTAGATCTCAGCTGACTTTTTCAGGAAAGAAGGCGGGGAGAAGGTCGCGAAAAATATTCTTTTTCTAACTGAATCCTCAGTCGACCACAGTTTACGGTCTCACACCAGCTTGACACCCTTTCACCACCTCGTACAATATTCGCTGAAGGAAATAGTAAAAGATCCATTTCCGCGTTCCCTCGATTTCCCCACTTGACGAGCCGATTAATAACGAGAATAATGCTCGACCTCGATTTATAACGCCACTTTGAAACTAGCAAGAAACCGTGGAAAGGGCAAAAACGACGAGCGAATGGGGAATGACATGGGAGAGGGGTGGTTGAGGGGGACGAGCGCGAGGAAGAGAGGCGAGAGCGTAGATGGACGAAAAAGACGACGAAATTCCATCGTAAAGCAACGAGGAAGCAGTGATTTGCGACTGGTCCTCCGGGTATTTCCGTGGCTCCGATAAAATAAATTGTTGTTTCCTCCTGAGAGTTCGAGGAGGACGAACACGGTGCCCGCGAACGCCCCGAACAATATCGTTAGTACCTCCTCGAGGCTGAGAAGGCCTTCTACCCCCTTTACCCTATTTTCCCACCACACCTTTTCAACCGTCCGACGAGTGAAATTTATGATACGTCGCGCATTTATATTCCCACACGTTCCATAAATTTTACTTTACGCGCATGTAAGTGGCTCCGCTTTTGTTCATAGATTCCTACGACTGTCAGATTTATGCGGGCGTACGTGTCACGTTTCGATGGGCCCGAGACACGGTTGGGGCGGGATACTCTGCTATCGAGTGATAAAGCAGGGAAATCGGCCGATTATTTGGGAGATAGTTCCGATCCGGGCATTTTAAATTTTAAGGAGTCAATGATGGATCAAATTTTGAAAATAGGGAAAGCAAAAACGAGGGGGACAACACAACAAAAATTTTTTATTTCACCAAAAACTGACCAATGGTCATTGATGACCACTGACCACTGACCACGGGAGTCCCTCCAGTGGATCCCCAGGGAGGTCCGCACCCGCCGGAGGACCCGCGACGAGTGAGACGCTCATGCTCCTGCAGGGGTATTTATACTGTCCCGGGGAAGAAAATTTGAATTTTTCGCAAAGTATTGTTCGTTAAATTAATTTCGAAGTTTTAACCACCCGAACAACTTCTCTGGTTTGGTCTTCTTCTTCTCCGAGACAGTATAAATACCCCTGCAGGAGTATGAGCGTTTCACTCGTCACGGGTCCTCCGGCGGGTGCGGACCTCCCTGGGGATCCACTGGAGGGACTCCTGGACCATGGACTCCAGTGGTCAGTGGTCAGTGCTCATCATTGACCAGTGGTCATCAATGACCATTGGTCAGTTTTTGTTCAAATAAAAAATGTTAACACCCCCTCCCCATATTTTTGCTTTCCACCTTATACACCTTATCTATTATAAAAAAAACATTGGTTGTCGAGTCTATCTTCTATACTCGTCTATGATCAGTTGATATTATCGACAGTTGGTCGTAGTTCGATCGCCATTCGATCATGTCGCCTCGATCGATCTACATCTAGCTGCATCCTGTCTACACTAGGTCAGTCGCTCGCGAACTCCCGCGCCTTTTTGATTGCTTCGTAGTATTCAACTGAATCTCGTGGAAGACTGGAAGACGCTCAATACCCAGAACGAATGAACGACAAAAATTCCGTCTCTGAAACTAAGAAAGGTGAAAGATCCTTCAGATACAAAATCCGTACCCTAACCTCGTTCATCTATGCGACCAATTCGATAAGCCCGCGAACTAATCCCACACGTTTGCCACTTCTGATAGATCTGAGGAAAGAAGCAGGACCGATCCCTTCGACCAAATCGATTCTGATGGAAAAAAGTTTCCTTGGGCTGTTACTCTATATTACATCCTGGGACGGCGAACGATGATCGATTTACGAGAAATCGTCGGGTCTTCCGGTGCTGGAGCCGTTTATCCTCGTAAAAAGGTAGGTGCCAATCTGTAGGTAACGGACAGCTTGCGTATAAGGGAAGAAGGGGGTGAAACCTTTCTGCTTAAGAAGTTCAACTTCCCCAGTTTTTTTCTTGTTTTTTTTCGTTGCTCACGTTTTTCGATCGCTCGGTATTATTAAAGCCATGCCCCCGATTTGCATGGACCCGACGTCTTTCGCGTCGAACGTCACCGAATAATGGGATGAGATCGTACGTTCACCTGTCAAGCTCTGCGGTCGCTTAACACGTTCGCCAGCAATGCCGTTTCATTCCTATTCTCCCTGATCGAGAAATTCACGTTTTCTAGCTCCTCTGTCTCGTTAGTTTTCGTATTAAATGAAGGACAATTGTTTTTAATGTTCATATGTATAATGGAGAAGTATGAGCTGTACACCGGTCGAGGCGAATAGCACGATTTTTTGAATTTTTCAATATGTAGGTCGTTTTGCCTTAGAGTCACAGATATTTCGCTAGATTACGGGATTTGCTTTCTTCAGCAAATAGGGGATCAAAACTCGGCGAAAGAATTCTCGATATATGAAATTGAAATAGTTCGCTACGTCTCGAATGAAACGGTTCGTTCATATTTAAGTTTGAATTGCCAATATAGGTTCGATTGGCGATACGAGGATCCTAGCAAACAGTATCAATTCTTATTTTACTGAGAAGGGAACGAAGCGAATATTTAAATGCGGAAGGCTGTATGACGATATTCTTGTCAATAGATCGAGACTGTTATCAGCTCGGTATTCTCTTAATCCAATCACACAGGGCATGTCCATTGTAAGAGAATTGCGTCACGTGGCCGATTCTACCGAGGATCAATTGATTTTTACACATCCCCCTCGGTTTTGCTGGAAATTATTAAATTTGTTTTAACACAGGAGTCGTTCTGTCATACAGTTTTCGCTTTAAAGCATTTTCTATGTGTAAATTTAACGAGTGATCGCATTGAAAGGGATACTTGTGTTCTATTACGCTATTGATTTTATCCAAATTCTATGCGGCATGCCTAGAATGTAATAGCTTAATGCACGCAAATTGATTAAAAAAAGTAGAAAGTAGAGAGAGTAAATTATTAGACACAGTACATACATAGAGAGATGCAGGGCGCAACGCATCGGTTCGATTTTCCATAAGGTCTATGTATATCGATTGGGAACGAAATTGCATCACGTACTCGCCGCATCCCACATGGTCAGATTCGATTAATTTTTTACGATCCCTCTCCCCAATCAGTTGCGAACGAAGCAGCTCGAATTAACCATTACATTAAATGCTCTCTGGTATTAACCAATGTTCGTTTAACTCTCTGTTTACTGTACCATGTAATGTTCGAAACCAGCAGAACGCACTTTATCCTTCGATCCTTGTACACTTAATAGGGATACAAAATTCATTTGTTTTTTTCTAACTTCCTCTCTTAGGACATAGCTCCTAATTAATTTTTAATGGTAATTGACAATGTTTGTTATTTTTCAAACACATTCATGCATTTATTGTCTTTACACGATACAAAAATATTTGTATAGTATATTTTACTCTTATGTAACTAAAAATTTGTTCTATCAGATCTTTTATGCTACTTGTTAATTATGTATCTATTAGTCATGTATTCTTTTCGTTGAAACACATTGCATGAAATTGACATTCTTCTTCTTCATCAGGATAGAGAGCTTTCATGATAGATAATGGGCATGGTATATCTGAAGGACAACCTGGCAGATTAAGTGGTCTTTCTTGATGCATAAAAAGAATACTAGGACCACCAGATGTACAACTGAAACAAAATTACGTATGTTTAAAAATTTGACGAAGTATGAGTAGCTTTTTACATAGAAAATGGCAATTAATGATTACTTGTATAAAACAAATCCTATATTAGATGCAAATGCATCAATAATGCCAGTCCTCCAAGCTCTCTCATCTGCATACTCAGAAAAAAGATCATGCATTAAGTGCTGATCATCTCTGGAAACTCCTAATGAAGCTATTAATTTTAATATTGTGCCTGAATGAGTAAAGTATGCTGACACTGAAGGTCCTTTATCTAATCTGTGAGACAGAAACTCATGCTTTTAATTGTGTAATAATTAGTGTAATATAATTTCGAAAAATTAATATTTACGCGAAAAAGTCAAACATGTCTCTCAAAGCAGGACATGCTTGCTCATAATTCAATTTATAGCCATAGCCATCGATCCAATATTTTTCTAGATCCTCTGCATATTCCAGGACCTAAAAGATAAAGATTAAAGAAATTGTATAATTAATGTAAGAATGTAACTTACCTTGAAATCATCTAAAGAGAACATTTTACACCAAGGAGATTCTACATCCACATGCCATGCTGTTTCAAATCCACACATTGTATGCATTAGGCTTGCAGTTTCTGGAATGCAAATTTTTTTCAAGCTATGCAGTTTGCTTATTATTATATTTATCAATTATTCATGTACTAACCATGATCAATCTGATGACCAATACGTTTTGAAACATTTTCTAACATTTTAGTATAATTCTTGCTCTTTAAAAATTTCTGCTTCTCTATTAATGCATCTGGATTCTTGTCCACTTCCACACGCCAACGGCTGCAGTTTTTGTAGAACTAAAAACTTAAAATAATATGACTACCAATAAGTAACAGAAAATCAACTATCTAGTAACTTAAATAGCTATGATTTACTCTCAGCACAGGATCTCTGTGTTCTGCTTCTGGGTATTGAACTTTTTGACTATTGAATCTGCCAAATAAACCAGTGGCAAAGTTCCTTGCACTCTCTTTTGTACGCTGAGTGGCAGTGTATTTGAACTAAAATTTAATATTAATATTTAATAGACATAGTGAGAAACTATATTAACAATAAAAATTATAAATTTGTTCACCTTAAAAGTCTGATTATCATATATTTCTGGGATAAGGGAAGGAAATCTAGACTGATATCTTTCTGCTAAATCAATCATTTCATTTTCTCCTTCCTCTGCCAGTTTCATAATATCATCTTCCGTGAAGGTCAAATTCCATTTTACCAATAGAGATGCTATATCATCTGTAATATCTGCTTTATTTTGTTGATAGTTTTCCAGAATAATTTCCTGTAATTTTGGTAATTTTTCAATCAAAGATGATATGTATTTTTTACCAGGATATCTTGTACCGTGTCTTATAACCATCCATATTTTTTTAGGGGCACAACCTAGAAGTATTTTTATTAAATGTCAGTTTTTTAATGATATAAATAATAATTCTACATACCCATGTATTCAGGGGGAGAATCATCATAATTTGCTATAAGTCTGTAGGGTGTCTTTGTTCCCAGTCTACATTTATAATCTGCATTCGGTAGTAAACAATTTTGCACAAAGCAAACCATTATAGTTAGGCTAAGAATTATAAATACTTGAACAGACCACATTCTCTGCATTTTGCTATCAATTCTCTCTTCAGTCAGAAATTTAGATACATTTTAATGACATGATTATTTATTCAACAAGTGACAGACTTGGGATAAACTTATCATAAGACATTGACCCAACATTTTTTACATTAATTCTGTACTATTTGTATTTTCTATCATAAAACCTGATTGAAGTGAAAATAAAATTTAATCAAAATATGTTTAAAAAAGCGACATAGTCAAAATTTACCAATGAAAATCTCAGACGCTATGTTATCCAATGATGAACTGTGCCATATCTAAAAAAAGAATCAGCGCGTGATATTGAACGTAGAAACTTACCTAGCATCATTTCGCACTTTTATACAATAACTTTTTCATTGTATAGAAATAACATAATGTAACATTTATGCAAAAGAAGCAAGAATAAATTGAAGATACGAAAGAAGGTAAATTTACTTGTTTGTCATCGAAGTGACGTGAAACTAAATTGCTCAGTTTTCTAACCTGGTACACTTGAACTTGCGTTGAAACTTGCATATATAAATGTATTCGTAATACTGTTTTCCATTTACAATATAGATGGGAAAGAAAAGAAATATTCAGCCGCCTCCTGCACCAACTCCTGGACGTGTGAAAGTAGAAATAAAAGATGAAATAGGTAATGGAAAATGTTTTATTTACATTTATTAATATCAACAATTTCGTAAAGATGATATAGGCGATCTATATTTTTAATTAATTTTATTACAGCAGATAGTGATGTGCTTGTTGCAAGAGATCGTTTAAAGGGAGCTCTAAGAGAATTATTGCAACATAGTGATTCAGGATCATCAGCAGAATCAAGTGAAGAGAATTCTGCACAGGATTATAAACATCAAGCAAAGAAAATGTAATGTTTTTCAGGGTATTCTATTATATTCCTTTTGTCTTAAATAATGGATACTCATTTTTAGTGATAATATATTTAGGACAAAATCAACGGGTTATCACCAGCCAAGAAAAGTACGCCGTCGCAGACAAGTACAAATGGACACTGCATTTCATCACACTTATGTAATGAAACTATTTGACCGAAGTGTTGACTTAGCACAGTTCCAAGAAGATACACCACTATATCCAATATGCAGGGCCTGGATGGCTAATCAGCCAAGAAATCCTAATCTTGTTCCAAAGTAACTCACAGGAAATGCTTTTCAAAATAAAAATCAATTTAATTTGTTCCCTCATCTTATATTTGTCTTTCAGAATACGCAGTCCAAGTCCAGAGATAGTAAATGAAGTTAACGTAAGTAATAACATATTGGATGCAAATGGAGAAGTACGTGATGTTCATTACTTGCCACCTCCTTTGCCTTGTGAAGAAGCTATACCTAGAAACCGTATACCTTCTCCAATACCTAGGGAAAAGGAAGAGTTGAATTTAGATTATGTAAGATGCCAAGAGAAATTGATATATTTTACCATCTTTGTATAAAGTGATCACTAATTATATTGTAATAAATACTTATGTATAAAATATTCTAGGACGGACAGCCTTTGAAATCACGAGAAACGTTGTTAAGAGAACACGGAATGCATTGGAATGCGGTACGTAAAAAATGGCATCAACAAGCGCATAAAAATGAACAACGTTTCATACACAGTGCCAACATACTAAATACTATATTTAAAAGGTTTGTATTAGAGGTATAGATAAAAAATATTTTGCACACTAAATTGAAAATAGTGAAACATAATTTTATTTGAAAAACATTTCTGTTTTAGGGCACAATCAGAATTTGAGTAATCTATCTGTGGCAGTATCAATACCATTAGCTATTGTTAACAAAATCTGTGCTCGATCAGCATGGAACCTTTTATCATATTTTGCTACACACATTTTATTTTAAACACACACCTCTTGTATACTACTTGTAGAAATATACCATTTTATTACAGAGTAATTAACAAACTGCAATTGCATTTTGTTAGAAATGATTAGTTCGAGTGGTAAAGGAATCGCGCGACAGGCAATAATTTGTTTCTCCAATAGAAATTTCTATAGAGTCGTGATATGTGTAGTATAATTATGTTTGATTTTCGATACAAATTTTGGTACACTACCATAACAGGTTAATTAATGATCTCTTATTCCGTACACGTAATTTGTAGTATTTCAACAGAATTATTCATCTACAATGAATAAACTATAAGGAATAAACAACAAACTTTCGTTACATTAGCACTACTCTTAATAAATTGAAACGCTACTTACAATTATTTTATCACGGCTACGAAAAGGAACTTGGAATAGTTTTCAGTTGCCCAAACGTTAAGAAAGGCAGTTTTCACTGTACTGTTTCACGAGACATTTATTCCATAAATAAATTTAGAGATTAGAAACTTCTGGAGAAGAATTTCTAACAGTAGGAGAGAGGATGAAACGAATAATTGTCGAAGGCTTGAGAATTACGAGCTTTTTATTTTAAATATTGATAGTCGTCACTTACAGTACGTACTTTCAGCAAAATTTTATCCGTATTCGATCGATATTATTTTAGTTGAGTATGCATAATTGAAGCTAAAGAAAAATGTTTCGACTTGATGCCAGAGCAATTGTAATTTTCAAGACTTCTGAATGTTACGTACCATACGATCCTCGTACCACTAAATCGATCTTTCATATAAAATGTAGCTAAGTAATAAATAACATAATTTAAATCATTTACTTTCATAGTTAGTCCTATTATACGATTTTCTCCATTCAACCTGTACTCTGTGACTATGTATATTATAATAACAAATGTCTGTTGTGTAAGCAAAAGTTTTGCTTCTTCAATGTATTTTGTGAGTCGTAGGAAATGATGTCTGATTTGATAGTCTCATCGACGTGCAGCCGGAAGATTTCTCGTAATCGTGGAAGTATAGCTCGAACAAATTTCTTTGACTATTGCACATTTTCAAATTCACTTGTCCGTAAGAGACAATTCCAACACTTGCCGAAACGTTTCTTCTTCCAGTAATCGACGCTGCTCCTCTTCTATTTGCTGTTGCTCTGAAAGCCTTAACGCAATTCTCAACTGTTCTGCCGTATCCTCGAGCGCATCAGAATCCTCCGCACCGTCTGTTCCATTCGTGTTACTTCGACCGCTCGCACATATAGCAGTAGTTTCCTGATACAGCGCCAGGCTTGCTTGAATAGCTCTGCATTAAACAGAAAGGTAAGAGTTTATGGCTATTCGTTGCTTAACATTAACGCGAACAAAAGATCTAAACTAAATATGTCAGAAATGGAATTTTTAAAAGAAATTAAAAAGACTAACACATCATTTAATCTCTTGCATTTGATGCAGTTTGATGATCTCTTTGAATTACACTATCTGTAACAAGAATCCTCCACCCACCTTCCTGAATATGAATTGTTGAGCAAGAACACATGCAAAATAAATCGTTTAGAACTTTTCAAATAAAAACAAAATATCTAAAACGGCATTCCCGTGAACGTTATGTTTGCGTACCTTTGAAGTTGCCTTTCTTCTTCGGAGGACATATTAGGCGTTGTTGGTCGAGATGGTTTCTGAGCTCCCAAGGCTTCCCATATATCAACCTTAATCATTAAAATTAATTAAAGTATAATATGTACGTAATAATTTTCAGAAACTTCTATATATACCTCATCGCGTTCACTTCCAGCTTCTAGTAAACTTTGCTGAATAGCAAACTGTAGTAAGTCGTCTTCTTCTTCAATACTGAATTGTGTTCGAACTTCAGCACCTATAAAAAAAAATTACATATCGCAGTGCTTATACTCATTGGTTCAATTTTATTGTAGCGTAAAGCTTACCCAGTTTTACGTATCCCATCGGTGCTTCAAAACAGGTATCATCGACTAAACAAGTCATTCTATTAGTTTCTTGTAAGTGCCCGACATGAGGCACTTCTTGATCCATGCCGAAAATATTCCCAAATGTTATTCTTGCATTTAACATATGAAGCAGAGGAATTTCTGCGGAAAAGAAGCAACAATTTCATTGTTTATTAAATGTCGTTCTACTATATATATATTTGAATCATAAATTTACCGATTTTAACAGGAAATCCGGCTGGTAATTGCATTTGTATAAAGTCTTTTAATTTTGCAAAATGTGAACTAGATATTGCCATAAGATCAATAATTGGCATAATTTGTTCTTGAAGACTTAATGGATACTCTTCACTAAGCCATAAAGTTGCCTGTAAGTGCAATTAATTAGCATATCGGTAGTTTTATTAAACTCAATTGAACAGCTATAAAATACCTTAAATTTCTGAATTTTTGTATTAACTTCTTTTGGTACGCCTATATCCCTTCCGTTTAAATCAACATCTGGATCAAAATATTCTTCGGCTGTAACGTTTGAATAATTTCCAACGTTGTTATACTCTTCCTGGAGCAAATAATTTAATAAACTAATTCTGAAATAATTACAGATTATATATTGTAAATATATACTTAGAAAAATAATGAAAAGTTACACTCGTAGTCGCACTCAAGCTTTCTAACTGCTGCTCCGCTATTCCAAGGAACGATTGAAGAGGCGTACGAGGTGCACGAGCCCTTACTTTGTCTGGCTCGGATAAATGTTCTAATCGGGTTTTCGTTATTAACTCTACATTGCTTGCACTAAAAACCTTACACACGTGACCATTTATTACTTCACTTTTGTCGGAACGCCATCCCCATAAACCAGCTTTATTCCTAATCATAAATAAGTAGTTTTAGAAAGAAGCATTTAAGCATGATTACAGTACTAAAGCAGGAAATGCAATTACCGTTCAAAACTGATTTTATCCGTGTCTATATATGTAGTAACTATAGGATTCCTAAAACGAGCTAACACACCTTCTTCCGAGGGTTCCATTACTTGTATATTATCGACATCTATAAGTTTCATATGCTCGACATACACTTTCCGTGTTTCATGGTCCACTTCCATCATCGTGGCTCCATCGTCTGTATGAACAAAAATTATATTCTTATATTTCTAAGCAATTTCTCAATGAACTAATTACTGAATGGATGTTTTACGATATTTTATGATATAAAAGTCGAACTAATTGGTGTTACACTTTACAGCTACTAATTCCACATATTCTAATACACAATTTCCTTTTAAATATTTTATATTTAAATATGCATATTTAACTACTCACTAATCAGACAATAAATATGTATTAAAAGCAGATAATTACGATATTTGTAACTGCATAGCATGTACACTTACCACATACAGGTTTATTTTTAAAATTAATAAGAATTGCAAAGAAATAATTAATAATAATAATAATAAAAAAAAAAAAAAAAAAAAACAGATAATATGTGTAATAAATCTATTAAAAAAATTCTCTATCCCCAAAAAAATGCATACATTATAAAAATTCTATGTATCAACTCAATTGTAAATGTAATTCCATCACCTGACGCTCGTCCCACCATACTGAACACATAACTCCGTTCACATCTAATTGCCACAGGTACATTTGATGCAGCTTGCATTTAATAATATACATAATTAAAGAACAAACGAAAAATTTTACTACGAATGTAAAACGAAAAACGCTCAAGACACCTGAAGATTGAAATAAGTTTTACGAATTTAATTTCTATGATAAACAATGGTATTTAAATACTTACTTTGCCCTTTAAAGACATAACTGCGGTTTCCACGCTGCCAATTCGCGTGATCAAAACCCAATAAAGTTGTATCAATTCTCACATTACTTCCTTGTTTGTACACTTTGTAGGTATCACTAGGGCACATTCTAGAGACGAGAGGAACTGTAATAAACAAAATATTAATCTAATATTCATAACCAAAATGGTAAGATTATAATTTTTTATAATTACCCCAACTAGTAAATTCCCATTTCATTTCTACATAGAAATCAGGAGCCTAGAAATGTTATTCAATATTTATTTTAGCAATTATATTTATTAGAATATTAATATGCTTCCTGCTTAAGTCTAAACTCACTTGTTTAAGTTTATGGAGTAATTCTGGTATGCCAGCTACCCGGTTGCAATATCTTTGATAATCCCTATGTGCTAGCACCATCTGTAATATACTAGGATTTCTTCTACTAACTGCCTCCTGAACCACTGCAAGTAAAATAATGATATTAAAACTTTGCTTATCAAATTATTATCATAATTTATACAGAGTTATTACCAGTCCATCCTTGAGTATTTTCTGTGTTAACATTGGCTTCATGCTGTAGCAATACTTCAACACAATCAATGTGGCCCAAAGTTACAGCTAACATTAATGGTGTTCTTCCTCTGATATCAAATTTCTCAATATCGTGCTGAAAAATGATTTCTTAATTATTAACTTTCAACTTTATATTATTATTTCAAGTATCATAATCTTACAACGGTTATAACTGGGGGCAAAGATAAACACCTTATAATGCAATCATTTTATAAGCTTTATCAAATTGATCAATAATATATTCAAAGCATAATATCAAAGGTTACGAGTCATTGAACATTTATGGTTTCCCACACACGTTAGGTTTCACCTATAAGTCTCTCTGACAGTATATCAAGTGACATGGTCAAATCAATATGATAACATGCAATTAATTTCAACAGATTGAAATTTCATGATTCATTAATTAAAGTATTTGACATTAGTTTCTACTTCTTCTCAACATTGCAGAAAGAAAGTACAATTCAAAACACATGCTAAATATTGTAAATCTGAGGAAATGAGCTTCTTTTTGCCACTAAAGACCTAATGTTTATTTTGTCTTGAAACTTCAACAGAGGAACCAGATGCACAAGAAATGTCATGTGTCAAATGCATTTTACAAAAAAGGGGAACAGTGACGAATGATCATCTCAATCTAGTAACATCACTATCGAGTTTGTTTACTAAAGTATATGACTGATTCCATCAATAAAATATTTATTTCTTATACAAACCGTCCTCGAAGACAATTCCTCCTCGAGTTCTTCATAGCTGTCATTCCACACAAGCCAATGCAGCGGATAATTCTTTTGTATCGTCTCTGTATTCACCATTTCTATCGAGTCCAGTTAACGCTGACATACAACACCAGTAATTATTTGAAGTTCCACGATCCAAACACAAAACACACAATTTTGTCAGACGAATACATGACACCCACCAAGGCGGATGAGTGGCGAGTAAACGATGGTCATTACTCATCGACCGGGTAAAGGTGTCTAGATAAGAAACTCCGAATCTCCTGTCGAGTGCATTACCGATAGAAGGGAAGACTGCTACATATGCAAATAAAATTCTCGTTCTCAAACCTATCAAATCTGTAGCGACTATGTTCCAGAGAATTTAGGAACGTCTATTATTTCTCCGGAATGATGTATCCAAAAATCAAAATACCCTAAATAAGGGGACTTTAAAAGGTGGGGAATAAAAAACTTGAAATTTGAAAAATTTCAATATTACTGTGACGGTATTAACGAATTTAGACTGAATTAGAAGCAGATGTAACAGGAACATATCCAGGTCCCAAAATATGTAGGGTATGTGTTGCTCATTCTGGCTTATTTTACTTCATCCTGGAACTTATTAACCCTTTGCAGGCGGAACATTTTAATGTCAAATGGCTTTGAATTCGTATTTGTAGAAGGGGTTAAATATTCTTTGTAAAATTTTCTAATTTTTACCACATAGAATCCATGACCTACAAATGCAACTGCATGGATACCCCCCGATTTATTTTGCAGATAAAAAATTGCTGAAAAAAGAAAATATTTGATTTGAGAGATCATATGATGCAACAAGTCAGTTTCTCCTACTGGTCGGTTTTCAATGTTTCAAAGTCATTTGAATTTTTTTAAGATGATGCATGATTCGTTTATGTCGTAGCCTGTTGATGCATCGGAGAAATTTGTTGATTACTTTCTGCGACACTCTGTATGTCAACAGGCTCGCGGGGAGGAATAGTCAAATGCATCCGAACTTTTCCCCCTTTGTTTACGCGGGAATCTATTGATCATATTTGTTGTGGATCGTGTGACGCAAGGTGAGGACGCGATGTTGAATAATAGTGCTATAAATTTTCGTGTTGAAAATTGTTGTGATTCTATTGCGTCGCGCGCGTTATAGTTCTGTACGTTAAATCTGGGTTCTCTATATTCCAAAATGGTGGATCTGCCTGAAAAATAAAGGAATATAGCGTATATTAAAGGATTATTATGAAATTGATAGGAGAATCCTGACTTGAACACTACTGTCATTGTGTTCTGAGGGCTTACAAGCATGAAAATAAACAAACCCCATTAATTTCAGTGCCTGGTGCAGCAGAGTTATTAACAAAGTCCATTGTTTTGTTTTTGCAGAAAATATGAGAACCTCCAACTCAACAATACTGAGGAATAATAACAAAAGGAAATATCGTCAGTATTTGGAAAGGATATACAGAGAATTCAAGAGGCTCCTCCAAGAAATGTGGGAAGAGGATCCTCAGTTTGTTATAAATGAATTTAATTCACTGCCTGGTGTACGTATTGTTAATCTCCCAGGACGTAGGTCTACGCTGATGGAGATAGAGGAATGAATGCACTTAATATATTATAAGAGATTGTAAACAAATAGACTCTTGAAATGAGAGTGATAACATATATGTTTTGGAATATCAATTTTCAAGTTGCAATGCTAAAGTAATACACTTGACTATTGTATTTTTGTTAACTGTACAATTAAGAGAAAGAAATAATAATGAACGCACGCAAATATCAAGTACTTAACAATTGTTTCCATTTATTCTAATCCTTATACTCTTAATAATATTATACATATTTCGTAAGTCTTGGACTAAAACATTGACGGAGCATATTCGAATTAACAAAAAAGAGGCTGTAGATAACAAATAAATTCTTATTTCACAGATTTTTACAAAATTTGACAAATTTTTGCTAAAAGGGTACCGGGCCCTGATGATACGGCCCTTAAGGAAAGTTGCTAACGACAACTTCGCCATCTAGCGGCGATCCGCGAACTACGATTTTTCATTGCAGACGGTACCACCAAAGAATAAATATTTTAATGCTAAAAAAACAATTAACAGATCATTTTTTAATGAAAAACCGTTCGTAATCATGTAAACTGAGAAGGATAAACTCCAAATATAATAATAAATGCATAAACAATTGGATATTTAAAGAGAAACAATGAATTTATCCTTCTTTATTTATTTATAGCGTTATTTACTATTCTATCGGGAAACGCGCATTGTTTATAACTAACTCAGGTCACCTATTACCGTTCTGCATCATAATATTGCGAATTTATTGTTTGTTTAAAAATTTGATATAATTTTTACAAAGGGGCACCGGGCCCTGATGATACGGCCCTTAACGAAAGTTGCTAGCGACAACTTCGCCATCTAGCGGTGGCGCCCCAGAACTAAAAGTTTCAATTCAGTAGTAAATTTCGAACTTCGAATTTAGTTCTTGGGCACCACCGCTAGATGGCGAAGTTGTCGCTAGCAACTTTCGTTAAGGGCCGTATCATCAGGGCCCGGTGCCCCTTTGTAAATATTATATCAAATGTTTAAACAAACAATAAATTCGCAATATTATGATGCAGAACGGTAATAGGTGACCTGAGTTAGTTATAAACAATGCGTATTTCCCTATAGAATAGTAAATAACGCTATAAATAAATAAAGAAGGATAAATTCATTGTTTCTCTTTAAATATCCAATTGTTTATGCATTTATTATCATATTTGGACTCTATTCTTCACAGTTTACATGATTACGAGCGGTTTTTCATTAAAAAATGATCTGTTAATTACTTTTTTTAGTACAGATGTATTTATTTTTTGAGGGTACTGTTTTCAATATTACGGTCCTGAATGGAAATCGTAGTTCGCGGTCCGCCGCTAGATGGCGAAGTTGTCGTTAGCAACTTTTCTTAAGGGCCGTATCATCAGGGCCCGGTGCCCCCTGAAATTAAATTTCTGCAATTATAATATTAATCACTCTAAATTTAGTTAACTATCATGCAAAAGTGTTCAGATTAGTCTATTACAGGAGCAGAAGGTACCAATTATATAAAGAAATGTCAATTTAATAAATAAACACGGTTTTTATTTATGACGATATCAATACATAAATGCCACATACCTGGATGGCACCATGCCAGTGCAAGGTTTAAAGACAAAACGTGTGCGTGTGTCATCAGGAATAACCTCTAAAAACGAACATTTAAACAACGAAAGTTTATAAAACTAAACATTATTTAAATTACCATTCTTTTTAAATAAGTACTTTTAACTATCATCATGGTGAAGAAGAGAAAAGGTAGTTGCATTGCTCTGATATTTTGTTATTAATTTACTGTGTCCAGTGCTCAAAGTATGGTGTTCTTATTTTATTAATCTCTCATTATTTATTTACAGAATTCGAGCAAAGCAAGGAAGAACGCATGGTTATGACAATTGGAGAAATTATACAGGAACTCTTGAGAGCACATGAAGAGAACAGAGATGTTGATCTAAACAAATTAAAGACTCGAATAGCTTCTAAGTATGGCTTGGAAGCTTCTCCCAGACTAGTTGATATTATTGCAGCTGTACCTATTGATGCAAGGAATATACTGGTGCCAAAATTGAAAGCAAAACCTATTAGAACTGCTAGTGGAGTTAGTAATTTCAATAGTTAAGAAATTTCAGAGCAACTAACACATGTTCAACTGCATGTTTTTCAAATTGCAGTAAAAAACACATTCTATGGATAATTTGGTCTTTATAGATAGCTGTCGTGGCTGTCATGTGTAAACCACACAGATGTCCTCATATCAACATGACAGGAAATATTTGTGTCTATTGCCCTGGTGGACCTGATTCAGATTTTGAGTATTCAACACAATCTTACACTGGTTATGAACCTACATCTATGAGAGCCATTCGTGCAAGATATAATCCATTCTTGCAAACAAGACATCGTGTGGAGCAAGTAAAACCAACAATTTTCCAAATCCTTAGATAGTAATAAAATTTGATTACTTAATAACATTGAATCTTTTTACAGCTCAAACAACTGGGACACAGTGTAGATAAAATTGAGTTCATTGTCATGGGTGGTACCTTCATGTCTCTGCCAGAGGATTACAGAGATTATTTTATTCGTAACTTACATGATGCATTGTCTGGACATGTCAGCAGCAACGTTGATGAAGCTGTAAAATATTCTGAAAGAAGTAGAACAAAATGTATTGGAATTACCATAGAAACACGACCTGATTATTGTCTTAAAAAACATCTTTCGGATATGCTGCGCTATGGGTACATTATTTGTAGAATATTTTACAAAGAGGAATTTTATTTTTTGGCTCATTACTAACAAAAAAGATCTTGCTTTCAGGTGTACTCGTTTAGAAATTGGCGTACAATCCGTGTACGAAGATGTAGCACGAGATACTAACAGGGGGCACACGGTGCGTGCAGTGAGCGAGAGTTTTCAACTGTCTAAAGATGCTGGGTTCAAAGTAATAGCACATATGATGCCGGATTTGCCAAACGTGGACATCGAGAGAGATGTTAATCAATTCATTGTAAGTTGTAATTTTTGTACTCCTTTTCCTTTCCCTTTCAAAATGTAATTAACAATTTATACGCTCTAGGAATTTTTTGAAAACCCAGCTTTTAGAGCAGATGGATTGAAAATTTATCCCACATTAGTTATACGCGGTACAGGTTTGTACGAGCTATGGAAAACTGGGAGGTACAAAAGTTATCCACCAAGCGTTTTGGTGGATCTCATAGCTCGTATTTTGGCTTTAATTCCCCCCTGGACGCGAGTGTATCGCGTGCAAAGAGATATACCTATGCCTCTAGTCAGGTAATATTAATTAGCCATTTATTTTTCCTGTGTTAACAATATTTTACTATACCCCTAACAATTATCAACATGCAGTTCAGGTGTAGAACATGGTAATTTGCGTGAATTAGCTCTAGCAAGAATGAGGGATCTAGGAACACACTGTCGCGACGTGAGAACTCGAGAAGTAGGAATCCAGGAAATACATCACAAAGTACAGCCTTATGAAGTAGAATTAATACGTCGCGATTATGTTGCAAACGGAGGGTGGGAGACATTTTTATCATACGAAGATCCTACACAGGATATCTTAGTTGGCTTACTGAGATTGAGAAAATGCTCTAACGAAACCTTCAGGTAATTTTCTAGATATCGAAAAAAGTATACAAGAAGAAAATGGTGGAATTAACCACTTGTACTTTGCAGGCCAGAACTGAAAGACAAATGTTCAATAGTGAGAGAACTTCATGTGTACGGCAGTGTTGTTCCTGTTAATGCTCGAGATCCAACTAAATTTCAGCATCAAGGTTTCGGCATGCTACTGATGGAAGAAGCTGAGAGGATTGCGAAGGAGGAACATGGGTCTCATAAAATTGCAGTAATATCAGGTCCAAAGGAAAACAAATTACATATATGCAAATTCTTTATTATATTACGTCTTGATAATAATCATAATACTTTCTTTAGGTGTTGGGACACGTAACTATTACAGAAAAATGGGCTACGAATTAGACGGCCCCTACATGTCCAAAATGCTAGTAGACTGCAAATAAATGTGTATTATATTTGTACAGTGAAGACATAAGCGTAATTATTTTTTTGACCTTTATTAAAAGCAATCATAGTACATATGTATTATATAAAATGATATATAAAGATAGTTCAGACATCCTTTAGTTTACATCCTTTACTCATGATACTCAACTCTCAGTAGCTACTAAAAATATTTTACTACTATTCTACAGTAAAAGAAAATCCAAAATATTTGAAATTGTACAGAAATGCAAGAAACTGAATTTCACATTTTTGTTTTGTAGTTCCTCCCTTTCTTCATAGTTGAGCAGAACCATTATAAACTAATTTCTGCATTAAAATTTGAATATTTTATTTTCCCAAACAATCTTGACGATCCTCAAGAGAGAAACGCCATGAGATCCCCCACTTCTTCTCGCGCCACCTGCTGACAGCGGTCAGAGAGAGTAAACAAAAGCGAGTCTCGCATTCGTGACACTGCTGTCGATCGGTGAACGTCGTTTAGAGTGGTCAGAACGGTTCGCGGTTTTTGTAATGTGCGTTGCTTCGAATTTGTCTCGATCGCGACCGCGCAATTCGGCAGGAACGAATTATTGCGTGTTTGTCGACGACTACGGCGTTCGAGCGAGCAGAACGAGGATGTCTATCAAGGAATGGATCGGTGAACGTTAGAGGCGAGGACATTTTGGACGAATCTCGACAGGCGGATCCTAAAGGGGAAGGCTGCGAATTATCCTGGCGCCAAATCGCGAAAAGGTGAGTGAATCCCACGATATTCCAAATATTAATTCAAATATAGGTTAGGTTTAGCTCGGCACTGTGCTACAAATTTGTTGCCTACAGCTCTGAGATTGCTCCTTTACTGGATGATCCTTTACAATTTTCCTGTAATGAATATGCATTATAAATACTGTACATGGGATGTATTGATAGTAGTACATTCAATACAATTATTTTCTAATTTCGTTGTCAATTTTCGTAGTTTTGTGAAAAATCCATTGTTCTATCTAGTATTCTAGTTTCTCGAGATGTACATGTATACTAGGAGGTCATTATTTACATGAAGGATGTGCTAGTAAAAATTGTTTCATGTGAAGAATGTATAGATAGATTTTCTTGAAAAGTTGAGTGTTATTTACTTAGTATGCTCGGTAAAGTTTCGCCGAGCAGAACGTAGTGTTATGTAAACAAAAAGGGAAACTCCGACATTCGCGATTGCGATAGGCGTCGTGATCCTGCGTCGTGGACTTGAACGTATTTCTGACAGTTTCCTTGTTTCGTCACTCGTTATTTGCGCGAAGAAAGTTTTCGTTGTTGCCATAAAAAATGACTGCCTCTGTGAACAGGGACGTTATTGACGTTTAGTACAGAAAAGGTTCGCGTACTATAGAGCTGTATGAGCTCTAAAATTTGAAGCCCTGAAAACATTGACCTTCACCTTGCGCTTAGTACCGAGTTATCTATATAAATGAAACAATCCATGCGACGTTTTTAAATAATTGATAGCTTGATTGTATTTCATTGAGTCATCAAAGTTCTACACTCGGCAGCTTGTTTTGTTTTGTTGCACTTTATCAGCTGAAAAGATGCTATCTTTCGCACGCGAAATCTGAACCCGCTGAGCTTGACATGATATACAGGCAATGATATAAAGCTGAAGCAGTTTGGTAATATGTTTCTACCTTCAAATTATTTAAACTGGAGCCTCGGATTTCTCAGAAAAAGATTGTTTTATTTGCAAAGTTCCGTCATCGTTCAAAACGAAGGATAACTTGACGTGATTTTTACGGTTTCACTTCGTTGACTGGTATAATTATCTGTGAATAAAAAACGATTCACAAGAAAAGCTACCGTAATTAATGTACCACTTCGCAATTACATCATTATTGCGGCATCATTGCCTTCAGAAAACTTTCTTATGGAAAACTTATACCTAGAAAAAATCCTTAAAAAATCTTGCACTTTGATTTAAATTCTGCTATGGCACCAAGATCCTTTTACTTCTCATTCTTCGCAATCAACCATAAATAATTAATTCCTATAATAAAAAATTAGATCAGTGTCCAATTACACGAGGAAATGAGTCAATTACGTAACCCTAATTATCGCTTAGAATTTACAATTAACTTGGTACGTTTAGCTTGCAAATACGAAGACGAGAATCTGTGTTTACACCCACGCATGATTATCACTATAATAAGTGACCTCTCCCACAGTGTTCTGTGTAGGTATCGTCCACACTTTTGTCACAGATTTCTAGTAGATCCGAGGCTGATTAATCGAGGTCCTTCTGTACATACAAATACACAGAATGACTCAGTACATATCTCTCAAGCATTTGGCTCGCTACTGACGGATATATTCACAAAGTGGCCGCGAGTCATGAATTCGTCCACGACCGGCCAATTGGACGACTCGCGATCTATAGTAAATATCCGGCTACTATTATTAAGTTTGTCCTTAACGATCGTTACGGGTATCGTCTCTCGCAACCATTAGCTCCCGTCGTACGAATGGCACCGGAGCCGTTTCGCGGACCTCGCGAACTTTTATCGACTCGTGATCTTGTGACTGTGTGCTTGCGTCACTCGTGTTAAGTGCCTCCAGGATACTCTCGAAAGTCCGCCAGGAACAGCCCGTGTACTCGTTGCTGATCCTGCGGAAATACCCTATCACAAGATACCTGGGTAAGCAGTGGAAATATATGTACGTTCTCATGGTGCGCGTAGCCTCTGACTGGTAAGATCCTTGTCGAGATAATTAGTGAGATGAAAACTTTGTTGCGGTCGGAATTGTATAATGAATTATAGATTATATCTGATAATAACGGTACCAGCTGATATGGATATGAGAAAAATGTAATTCCAGAGGAAATTCTTAGTAGTTGTCTTGAATTTTGTAGAGGCGTTCTATATGGTCACAGGAAACAAAATAAAGACCTGAAAATACATTTTTTGCTAGAAAGAATTTTCGGTCAAATATAAGCATTTTTCGATATCCTTTTCCGGATGAATCGTCTCTGTCTCTATTCACAAATTAGTTAATAGCTCGCTAAATTTGTTCTGTAAAATTTCAACTGCCGGTTGCTTATCACAGGCTCCAATTATTGTCCATTACAGTTTTGCGAAAACGCGGCTCGTCCATCGATAAATGATGACACGTTGTCCAAGAGTCACTTATAGATGTGTCAAAGCAGGCGTCCCCGCATATTATCATGCCGCTGTTTATTCAAATAACATGTTCTACACACAACGACTCGTACGTGAAATTTGTATGAGTATCGTGCACGGTCGCCCACGCCGAGTCGGATAAAAGATCGATCTATCCATCACGATTTTAAAAGTGGAGCACCTTCGCGGCAATTACTTCCGAACGTGTTTGCTTGCGCTCACTATTAAGGACGCTCATATATTAGCCGAATGTATTTACACAGACAAGAGAGCACCGTCTTCCGTGATATAGGAAACCGAGAGATGGTTAAGCAAACCACATTTTTTGCGTAATATTCTCTAAAAAGAAGTATTTCATACTTAATGATTAATCATCTTAATAACGCAAGTAAGCAGCAGTTGGAATATAATTGCTGCAAAATTAGAATTGCAAAATTATGTGCCTGGGGAAGCGGCAGTTTCAAATGATCAACCAGTAAGCTGATTATTCGTATCCTGCTTCTTCTTTTACTTTTTCTAAAAGATCTTCTCAACGTTCTCCAGTTTCTATCTTTCCACAGCAAAGTAGCATGTTCCACCGTATTTAGAAGGAATGTTCTGTTGCACAGTTACACGCCGCGCCGCCCAGATAAGACGTTGTCATGTGCGACGAACACTGCCGGAAAGTGGGACACTTCTGGCTGACCATGAATTTCTTGCTTAAGCTTCACGGATTTACGTTTAAGCGTCGTATCGCGTTGCGTGAAAATCTGCATGGAATTAATTGGGAATTAACCCGAACGCTCGCTGACTGTCATCTGAGAATAGACTCTGAAATCTGGACAAATTTTAGAAATACAAAATCTTTCTGCAACTTAATCATTGACGTAGTTTTTTCATTTTTTGGAGGAGGCGCCTTTGAGAACCACTGTACCAAGCAAATCTAAAGATCGATGGACGCTGTCCAATTGCTCGACACAAATCGATAGCCATCGATACAGCAGTGAAACTCAATTCCGTGACGAAATTGGAACGTCATATTGATTGTTCGTTGTGCAAAGTTATCGATACTTCGCCGTGTATGTTGCACGCATAGAGCAATCGCATAGAGCCGTTGATAGGTAGCAAACTGTAATGCTTGATTATATGGCATTGAAATTCCTCGAAAATATCGCCTCATATTTTCAGAATCACTGAATTCCTCCTTTCTCGACAAAGTATCGTTTTGACGTCACAGAGAAGTTCCATCGTTCATATTGGACATAAGCTGTCTCCTCAGGTTCCTGAAAAACGTCCAGAAAGTCGTTAATATCCGCCCACTCATTCTCTGGGACATATTTTTCGGTGAGCAAAGATATTCGATTATCGAAAACTCGAGGAATATTGTCGTCCACCAAAATGTAAGGAGCAACAAGCTTTATCGCGACAGGGATCTATGGTATATGCGACAAGATGAGGGCATTTTCCAGAAGATGCTTCCAACCAGCGCGTAGGAGCATGTAATCTCGCGCGACATATTTTAATCGCTATGAATTAACGCGTCGGGTGCTAGTATGCAGACGATAAATTGCGCGGGCGGGCGTGCTTATGTACCTCGTAAAAAATTATTTAATAAAAGCGACGTGAAAGTATGCCGCCGTTAATTCTCCTAAAACGGGTGAAAATGCTGCGAAATTAGTTGTGAGGTTCTTAGACTTTTTTAAAGAACCCTCTTGAGGCGTTCAGAAATCTTTGACAGCATGTTTTATTAATGAACTGATTGCTTTAAAAAATCAAAACTGTGTTTTATGTTTTCAGTGGGAGTCTAGTTCCTTCATTAATCTACATTTTTTACTTGTTGAAAAAGTAAAAAAATATGCAGAGCATACAGTCCTGTAGTATGTAGAATATTTTTTCAGTTGCATAAATTCGCGATATGAGTGTTGCGTTACTTGCACACGAGTTACAATTTTTACATAATTATATTATGAGTACTACTAATAAATAGTTCTAGCTCTTAAACTAAAGGAAAGCACTATGTAATGCATATAAAAATGAATTAAAAATATATACTTTTTTTAAATCAAAATTACTACCCATATGGTAGTTTATCGTAGCACATAAAGTGTTAATCATAGCGATGACTTATCGAGGCTGTTCAGTATTGATATTTTCAATGTTCCAAGAAGGTGGTTCCTCGAGAAAAATATGAAACGTGCCAAAACGACTCGCGGTCGCTGCTTCTTCGTGCAGTGAAGTTTCCCTCGTATCGACATTCGTTGTGCACGTGCACTGGTTACGTAACGGGCACGATGCACTCACCTATCCACGTACATGATTCTATTTTCGGCAGGGATGCGTTTCTTGTTGTCAGGCTGATCGACGAGTATCGTATGAGCCGGGGAACAATAGTTATTCCCCGACTGAAACGTAGCCAATCGATTTATATGTTCGAACGCATTTGAAACCGCCATCTCCAGACTCAGAGGTGTGAAATAGCAAGCGCCCTCCTGTCTTGTTGAACTTCTACCTCGAGCCAAACGTGAAAAATTCATAAATGATGAAATTTAAAATCGAAAATTTACTACTAAGTATGTAATTAATTTTAGTACCTTTTAAAAGAAAGAACATCTTAAATCTCGCAAGGCGGGAAAGTATTTGAATTTAAAGTAACGACTAGAAATCAGTAACACAGAATTAAATATTACATAAAACATTTCCTTACATTATTCCAAACAGACTTTTTAATTTCAGCGCGTGCCAGTAATTCCGATGAGTCATCGAATCCAAATTATAAACCGCAAACTTTCCAATCTGAAAATAAGATTGTTAATAAACTGAATGACTTTGGCAGACGTTCAACAAGCAAACGTGTTTTCCGACTCTATTCTTTGTTTTAATCTGAAACGACGGGCCTGACATTTGTTCCATAACTCGAAGGACACTTCTCGGAAACGTACGTCCGCATGGTCAATTGCACAGTTGACTCTTGGCCCTTGTCGTATTCTGTGCGTCGCATGCTGTAGTAGCCTCGCTAATAAGACCACGAGGAGGCAGTTAGAATTACCGATTACGTGTTCGTTGTTACGTCTCGGGATCGCTGTATTTCGAATTCGATCTCCGTCGAACATTCATGGAAGAACATCCATCCTTCGAAAAGTTCCCTGCAACGAATTGCGAACGCTCGTGGCATACGAATCTCGTTACGAGTATCGCTTGTACAGTGCTTCTTCGTTAGAAACTTGCCTTTGAGGTCAACTCGTTCACTGATAACTCAAAGATGTTTTACTCTAATTAATCTTAGAACATACTGAATATACCAGCAACGAGCTTATAACGAGGCAACACTGTACTCTGCGGTTCTTCGAGCAATTATGACCCGAAACGTGACACTAATATCGTAGAGGTATAGGATACTCCCATCGCAATCTCGTCGACCATAATCGACCAATAAACTTCTCGTATTACCGAGTCGGTTAGACATTTTTTTTTTCGTAGCGTTTTGCCCCATCTGGTTCTCGCGGTTAGACGTTGCTGGAACGACACTGTTTCTGCGTTATTAACCCTCTTCTTTCGCCGCGTCCTCGTTCGAAGCCGACCAAGTACCGACGAGTGCCGTCTCCTAACGCCGAGCACTCGACGCGCATCTTAACGCGCGGACAAGTCGTGGAGAAGAAGAGACACAGAAAACGTGTTTGGTTGGCGCAACGTGTCCACCATGTTTACCACGCGTCAGGCTTCTTATCGTCGTTAATTGCTGTTAATCCTCGGTCCTGCTGCTTACGATAATAGGAAAGTCATGGGAACGTCACTTTTTCCCCTCCACACCCATTAAAGTCGATTCCTGCATCAAAAGGGAAACGAATGATAGACATTGAAGGGTAGCACAATACTTAGTTTGAAGGCTACTACTTGAAGAGAGGGCAAAAGTAATACCTGGTTCAGAGAAGTCTTTAATCAATGCATTGATTCAAGCTACAAAATACTACAGTATATAAAATACCCTGTGTGAAGCAAGTACAGTGCTCCAACAGTGGCAATCTTAGCTACAAAGAAAGTAATCTAGCCTTCCTCGCCACAGACTGAAGACATGATTCAATTTCATGACTCTGCAGAAAGTTCTTTACTCTATGCAAACAATGTCTGAGTTTTTATCGCGTGTCTCCAACGAATTATCCAAATTTGATCAGGCATAAGAGCCGGAAGTCAGAGGTGAAACGATGATCCTCTGTCGTTGACCGAAACGAGATCCCCATGCAATTATTGTGGAATGGCAATAGGGAAACGAAATGAAAGGAGCTCTTTTTCATGGTTCATTGGCACGCGCTGCACTCTTGTTGCATTCCACGGCAGAACAGCCCCGGATACTGTTACTGTTGCTGCACGGGCTAAATTATTCTGCCCTAGGTTGATAGGCCTTGCACAATCCCAGTATCTGCCACAATTACATTTTTCTCGGTCCGTTTGCTGTCCATTGATCGCGTTCAGCTACATACGGAGCGACTTCCTGCAGCTATTTATTTGAACGATTGGGATCGATTAATCGAAAGCTCTGTGAACAGAGTCTAAACAAGTTCTTTTACCAATTGCATCGTGCATACATTAATGGAGGGGCGTTTGAGGACTGCAGCGTTAATTTTAGCTCGAAAGTGTCCAGGAAAGGTTACCCGACGGTATTTTATGCCTCAACGAGCCGATCTTATCTCGAACTGCAATTTAATATTTTAATCGTCTCTGTATCTTGAGCACACATTTTCATAAGCATGATCGGAGATAAAATTTTGCAAGTTTTAGCTGTCTAGTTAGAAGTTTGATCCCTCATAACTCTGCTATGTTGAAGTTGACTTTGTTTATTTAGAAAATATTTCGAGGTGTAGCTCCTGTAAAAAAGTTCAAGATTATTTATTTGAGCAGCGTTTATCGCCCGAAACCAGTTATCCCGCATGAAATGGCAAAGTGGTCGACTTAAAAAAAGGTGGAATTCAAACGTTCCACTTTGTTCCCGTTCGATCCGATCAGTGTTAATGAAAAATAACAGTTTGATCGTTTGGAACCGGTTCCCCGACAGTTGCGTCACCGATCGTGTAGCCAGAAGTATCCGTGCCGCATGGACGCAGAGCGATTTTCATTCTGGATAATCGCGACAGTAATTATCGCGTGTGCCGATGCACTTGCACCGCAACGAAGGCCTTCGAATCCTCCTCCCACCACAGGTGTCGGAAACATTTTCACGGCCAACAGTCTGCTTGTTAAACTCCAATTACAATCGATCACGTAAGAATTAGCTGCGAGAGTTGACAATCGTTCCCTGATTAAGCCACTAGACGCCCTTTCGTTCTTAGCGAGTGCTCCCTTCGATTCAACGCTCTCCAAATATGTCTTCCTTTTAGTTCTCAGTTCTTTCAATAAATTTTCAAGCACTGTCGATAGCTGTAACAAAACCACTTGTTGTTATTATGAATAAACGAGAGTCTCTAGCTGGCTAGATTCTAGTTTGATCTTTGAAACCCAGTAATATCGTAAAAACGTATTAAAACCTATATTCAGCGGCACGCGAGAACAGAATGCATGAAAAATTGAGGCATATGCATCTCCTACGTTCTATATCAATGCATCAATAAGAAGTAAAGGTACCGAAATAACGCGTAGAGCGGACACCACCGGATAAACGCATCTAAAAATACAAAATAATCGTTTGTCTACTGGATGCCTCGTGTTTTTGCCAATTCACAATCCTTCGGGACTTAGACTATACGAACAGAGGTAATTTACAGGTGTTTTCGCTCAGGTCATAGCATTTTGGCCGAACTGTTTCTTGAGCTGTCAGAATAAAATAGTTGAAGCGATGCTAGCGATCATGCTTAGAGACATCATCGTTCAAACAGATACTGACACATTTTCAAAGGGGAACGATTCATTTGACTTGCAAATGAACCCGATAGAATTCGCGTAGAATAAGAAATAGTCGCTACTTCCCCATGAATCGCTAGAGTTTGCGTTTTTAAGTTTCCCGCCATCTCCAAGATGGTATCTATTGATCTGAAAATGAGCATTTTCCTTTCATATGGATAATGAAGTCGATTGGTATACTATGAAGCGACGATATCTGTTTTCAATTTTTTTAATGACAACTTAGACTACCATGGGCACAAGTGGAATACATGATTGATTAGACAGAGAGTACACTTCATCCGTCTCAATCGAGGCTAAATTATTTCCCCTTCGTAGGAGTTTAATATTACCTGAATAAAAACAACCTATTAGGAAAATTTTCAGTCTTCCTTGGCACGACGTTGATAGAATTCCATTAGGAACAAACAGTCTTGTTTACGGAAGCAGGTTGCAATAAATAATATTCCCAAGTTCTACTTTGTTGTTTACAGGAGTTTCGCAAGGGTTGTTTACAGCGACGTCACCTAAAAATCAGGGGAATTTTCTAAGTTTATATATTGTCTTATTAACAAGAGAAGCGTACAGCGTGTTGAAAGCTTCCAATTGAACGCTCTCATTTTACTTGCAAATTTGTTAATTGTGAGATGGAGCAGGAATATTATAAAGTGTAGCAAGCGTGCAAGTACGCGATGTTGGTGTGCAAATCGAAACGAGAAACTCGAAGGAGTCACGTAGAGTTAGTGTGTCGGCGGCACGTTATCGCGAAGCGAAAAGCTGCGATCGGTTCGCACGAAATTGTTCTGCAGGAATGCTTTATAATCATTGGCGCAGCGGTAATTGTTTATTGCACTACGTGACCGAGATATTCGACACGTTTCCCAGGGATTTAATGTCAGTTAAGCTGCACGAAAACAAGAGCGAAATTTTCCAATGTCGTGCTTTTCCTTCAGTTCTCTGACAATTATTTTTATTTTACCAGCTCGAATGCGGGTATGCACGTAAGAGATCTTTTCCACGAAGCGCAATCGTACATGCTGAAAGAAAGCGAGGAAAACTTTCTTAGAATGAAATCATTAACGAAATTTTCGAGCGTATCGTATTGTGTGAAAATGAACTTCATCCATATTTATTGCAGACTAAGGCTGCAATTATTTCCTTATAACTTCCTGCACAGATAAACTGTGAAAGTTTCGATAATCGTAATGCAGGAGGATACTTACTCTACGTCTAGTATAATAAATCTGTGATCATTATTTTATAAAATAAACGCTGAATCTTTAAACGTCTTTCAACACTTAAGAGTTTTGCTGTTATTTAACCACGGTGAAAATAAGGATACGTAACCTTCGACTACTATAGCCAGTTAGTGTTATATAATCACTATTGTCATATGAAATCAGATTCTTAAATAAAAATTTAAGTTTGAGACGATTTCAGAATTCTCTGCTTGTCTCTAAAGATATCAATACTGCATCATATTTTAATCTTATTTAAAAAAACAGGTTATCAATTTACATCTCACAAGGTTATTTAACTTTGATATAAAAAAAAAAAAAAAACATTTGATAATTCCAATACTAGGGGAGATAATTTCGTGTCCCACTTCCAATGGCTACCCGTGCATGACCTTGATGATAATAAACGAAGGTCAAAAAATTAAGCACGTCATAGGAGGTAAACAATAAATGGCAATAATCGCCAGGAGAACCGATATCTCGATAACGATACAGAATGTTTGGCGGCAGAAGCCGCGCATGGTTACACCACTTGGGCAGCTTTTCGCGCGAGCGGTCTGACCAAAGCAGTGTTAGCTACCTGGAAGCACGCGACAACCAATCAAGAGAGGGGTCCATTCGTCTCTAGAGGCGTCGAGGCGCTCCGCGCCAGTCAGTCAGTCAGTCAATGTTTGTTCGCCCGTCGGTAAAGGTGTGCCTCCGGGTCTTCTCTTGCACTGAAAACATTGCGCTGTCTTCTCGGCTATAAGTAAAATTATTATCTACGATTTAACAAGTGCAGTATTTCCTATTTCAATTATTTTTGCAAATAGCAAGTGGTGCTAACCTTCATGTTTTTTCGAACGGCCAAAGATTACTGTGTTGGTGAATTTTGACCGATTTAATAATATAAGATCCCTCCGTGTTATTATCCACACTAAAGCCTTCAGAGTATAGACTTTACTAAGGTAGAATCGTTAAATTTATAAAAAATCTGTCTCACTGCAGATGTCGTGACAACTGAAACAGTATAATAGAAGTTGTAAGTGGACTATCGATGCAAGAATACATAGAAGGAAACGATCGTACCATTTTTCGAGACTCGATTCCAAAGAGGTTTCGCCTGAGTCGCGTGTTGTACACGAATCGGGTCAACTATTGTGGGCAGCCTTGAAGGTGGTCCCAAGTTCGGTCGAAAATAAATCATTTTCTGACCTAGCGTCAAGGTACTCCGACTTCGCGAGAAGTCTTCGCGTTTCGTAACAATTTCAGCCTAGTGATTCAAGCGACTCGAAGCGATTCCTACCGTAAACAATAAATTCGAGAAAGCACGATAGATAAATACGACTGACAGTTGGCAGATTTAATGTGAAACACGAGAAGCATAATAAAGTCGTCATTGAGGCGCACGATTTTGTCATTGTCGAGTTTTCGGTCAAATCGCGAAGGTGCGCCGGTTTCCCAGAAAAGTCGCGTGGCCGGAAGTGTCCGTGAAAACGTGCCAGAACTGAATTTTCGAAGAGGAAGGCCTCGCAGAATCGCAGCAGCAGCCTAGAGGTCGTGTCCGATTCTCCAGCCATCGATGGGATTGAATCGAACGACCATCAAAGGGCGGAAAAATGATCACCGTGCCGATATCCGCTTCCAGTCCTTACATGAAGGTTACGTCCTACAGCGATGCAAGCGCTATTGGCAAAAAACCAGGCGTGAGTAGATCGAGAAACCGTTCACATTCTAAATTTTTCGAGGTCGTTCGAGTACATAGATTTTCCACTTTTTTCCCCATTTAGGCCATTACGACAAGTTTAACAGTTGCATGGTAAATACTCTACTGCGTAGCGTTGAAATGATATATTAGGTATTTCTTCAATTGAATTTATAATCTGGTTTTTTTTGCACTTATTTGATTGAAATGTTGAGATCTACGAAGGAATGAGATTAGTATGTGTCAAATGTCACGAAATCTCCCGCGCATCTCTAATCACGCACCTAAGTGGGAACACGATGGAACAAGGACAACAACGAGATAAAGAACACGCTTAATTTCCTCTTTTTCCTTCGTTCGCTCCCCTCTTATTGTTCTTCTAGCAATCTAAACAATCTCCGTCGTTCCTCGCGTGACATTCGACCCATCGCTCGCTCTATTTCCCAAACAGTCTTGCCAACACAATTTAACACGCTCAGCTTCTCGCGCTCATCCTATCTGCATACACAAAATAGTCACATTTTTTATAATAATTACAAACTCATGTTCTCATAATATTTAAGACCTACCTATAATCGTTTTATCAAATTTTTATCGTAAAGAATCCATTCCGATAGGGGGGATTTACTTAGTTGCAACCGAGGATTACAAAAAATCGCTTCCAAACGGTATACTATCAATCACCGATGTCTCGACACACAATTCGTCTCACCGTCGTTCGACGCCACCGTATTTCATTATTCAGCCAGCTTATCGCAGATTATTTGCTTTACTTAAAGCAACGAGCGAGGTTCGCTGGCCCGGAGGCTGTTTTTCCCTTTCTTTTCGCTTCTTCCGTGGCAGGGTATAGGTTCGTGGAACGGGATGTACCCAGGAGCTAAATTTACAGCGACGAACGGGAAGGAATTTTAGCTCTCTGCCAGGCGACCGTTGACGGAGCGTGTTCCGATTATTTCGCGAAAACCACTCTGCTATCTTCCCTACTCTTTTACCAGAGTCCTTCAATAGATAGAGATAAGAGTTCTAGTTGAAATAATATCTAAATAAAAAGTATACATGACAGACATATAATTTGTTTAAAACAATTGTTTGTCAATCATTTAAGTAAAAAATACAAGTGCATACTCATTGTATGACCCGCGTATATAGTTAGACTGATCGACATTTCTGGGAAAACAAGAATACCGTTGCATTTTCACCTTTACCTTGTCTGTGGTGAAAGTTACATAAAGTACGAAATGCATCTGAATCGAGTTTCAAGCCGCGATTATCCTAGACGCGTCAAACCACTCAACGACATCGTGACGCTAAGCAGGATTAACTTCTGGCGGATGTTTGACGAAACTGTGCATGCAACTGCGTAACAGTTTGAATTCGCGTCTTTCCGTTGCAGAAACTAATAGGAAAGTTGCGGTTGACTCCTCAGTATTGTAGATAGTTCTCTTCCTCTCTTTTTGTAATCATATGTTGAAAGAAAATAAATGCTTCTCAAAGCCTTACTTCGTTCTATATTTTTCGATGTTCATTGAGGTTATAGTTGAGGATCACCTTTTTTCCTGTTATTGTTCTTTCGTTAAAAATGCTTTTCTTGTACGGATCATCTAGAGTATAAATAAACTGATGTATCAAGACTGCTCCCAGGTTGGTTTATAAAGGTGTCTCACAGAAAAGTAGCTTTTCTTTGTGAAAACTGAGGAAAGTGTGTGTAGATATTTTATAGACGGATCTTCTATGCACTGTAAAAAAGGTGATCTTCAAGTATGTAATCGTATTACCGAGATTACAGTTTTTGCAATAAAGTATTGATAATGAGACGTAACCGTTTCTCGTGTCGGTATCGCATTTCTTGCAGCGCATTCCTTCTTGTTTCGGGCTTAATGTTAATTCAGTCACGTAGATAGATACTCTGCATTCTTTCTCTTCCTCTTTTATTGTTTCTTTTTTACACACGTGTATATATAGGTATTGTGTGTTTCTTGGCTGCATCGCAGACAAGCTGTCGCACAGGCTGAGGTAGTTATCCGTCTCAAGGAAAATATTGAGATCGTTTATGTGGAAAAATGAAGGTAGATAAATCTGATTTATATAATAAAAGTAAACAAATTTCTGAATAACTTCGTCTTCATATTTCGTTCTAATTTTCACCGCTAAGAGGTCATGCGAGCTCCCTAGGGGATAAAAAATTGGATCTGGTTGCGAATCTATTTTACATTTTGTCTGCGACTGTACATGTTTCTATATAGAAGTACAGGGAATCTCGAATTTAGATAAAATTGGAGGGAAAGGCAAGCAAGGGTTACTCTTATCGAGAGACGTGTTTATTCTCATTAATTCTCAACAAATTAATTCAAGATACAAAATCTGTTGTTTCTTTTTTGAGGTTATGGCTGAAAAATATATTAGGAACGTGTCGTTTCTACCGATAAAGCGAGTACTTGAAATCGTGTGATCGTGGTATTTAAATAACACGAGTGAAAGCTCAGGTATTCGTGGAAGGATTAAAAGCGACAAGCTGTCTGCATATAATTAGACCACTTGGCTGCTGTGTACGTCTCTAGACGAAATCATCTAGAACATTTGTACTTCTAACCATCGCGATTTAAGTAATGAGTAGAACTTTTTGAGATTTTACGAGTGGGATTGAGACACGAAATATTTTATAGCAGAATTATATTTCAATTTTCCCCTTTTCTCGGATTTATGCCGACTCGTGTACGGTGTCTGTCACGAAGAATTAATTATCCCGATTCGTTAAAATATTCACAGACTACTCGGCACGCATTCCCCGAGATTTCAATGGAAACTGTGTCACTCAGGATCAAAGACCTTCTACTCATGGCGATTGACGCGATGCAGGTTTTCTTTTTCAACGTGAAATCAAATCGAAGGGAGCAGCAGAATGTCACCAGTGCCTGAGCAATTAGACTTTAATTACGCCCGACACCTGGCTCACATGAAACGTGCTTCTGGTTTTTTATACAGACATAGGATCGTGGGATAAATACAGGGACACGTTTTCTATGTTTAGAAATACCTCCTTTCCCATTTCGAAGGCAGTCCTCAATCGCGAAGAAAAAAATGAATGGGCTCGCGTTTACTATTAGCTTCAAAGGCTCCTTATCACAATTAACATAGTTTCCACTACATCCTTCTACATTAATAATTAATACGCCAATGTCTCAAGGAAAATGTATGCTATGACATGTACATTGCATCTCCCGGTAAAACCAGTATAACACGTGAAGTTAATTCAATTTTTTGAAACAAAAAATAGTAGGTAGAGAAATTGGAAAATTATCAACTTGTTACCTTGAGAAAAGATCGGCAATATTTTTTACAAGAATTCCATTCATAAAGGCTCGGCTCCAGCTTCATCCTGTTATCGATTATTGGCCATGAAACATGATGGAAAATCGGGTGGAACGATTTCTCCGGTTTTCTCACGATCGTAGATCAAGAGTCCTTGGTTTGAGAACGCGGCTTGCGAAACCGCGTGGCAACCGTTTCCATTTAACTGCAACCCGATGAAACAGATCACGGGGTCGAAGACGTTCAATCTAATTTTCCACGTGAATTCAATGGGCTCGCATCACGACGCAGATCCGTGCTTCGATGATCACGCGTGCACCTTGAATTGTCGTGGATCAATTGGCAGTGTAGAAGCGTGTATCAACAAACAGCCACGAGAATGGACGCGAACAAATGCTGTAAGAGAGAAGTGCCTCCCCTCGAGACCTTGCATAAATTTCGCGATTCTTCTGACCGATATTTATAGGCTGGGAGAATACAGAGATGAGAATCATTGTCTTGATCACTTCTAAATCGAATGTTTAACTCGTTGCCATTGTTTGAATAGTATTTGTACAAGTATGTATTGGTATTTGATTATTTGAAACAAATAAGAGATTAGGAAGATTAAGTGTGACAGGAAATACAGTAACTGAAAGCAATTTTTAATCTCTGGGGGTGATACGTATGAAATAGGAAAACGGTAATCAATTAAGTCGTCAAAGGATGGCTGAAATCATTCATGTTATTCTTAAACGCAACGACAGCTGATTGATTATGTATGTATTACGATAAAAACTTAGAAAAAAGTAATTTACTATTCACTACGGAATTATATTTATGTGTAAGCTTACGAGCATCAGACTATAAGCAAAATAGTAGAGAAAAAGTTGGTTTTGTTTGGAACTTGTTTATCTATTTACGTTTCAAAAGAGATATCTTTTAATTATAAAAAAATCCTATAAGCTTCATATCTCAGTGCTTTGAAGGATAGATGTCTCCAATTCGTGAGGTACCTACCTTTGGTCGGTAACAGGTTCCAATTGACAATACTGAATGTTAGCTCTCCATATATTTTGAAGAGAAAGGGAAGAGGGCCAGCCGGGATAATAAAAAAAGCTCGTCTGGTAATTGGATAAAGGAAGCCCCTTCGCTTTACGTCGATCTGCTTTCTGTGTCAGCAACTCTGCCGTCGAGATTCTCTGTCGAAGACCTCATGGTCGTTCAGATAATTACTCGTCAAGATAATCTTTTTTCCATTGATACAAATCGCTTCCTGATCGATCACGGTGACATCCGACTCGCCTCTTTGCTAATCTCTCAGCAGATGTATCGCGGCAATCGAAACCTTGCGTAGCGTGTTTGCATAATAATTGTTTTTGCACTTACCGTCTCGCCACCTTATCAAAGATCGATCTCTCATTTTCATTTCTTACTGATTCTTCGAATCGAATGATTCCTATGTATTTTGTAATGCAACAGGAAATTCATTGTATTTCCTACATTTCGAAATTTCATTTACCTTTTCTTACCATTACGCAATCGTTTTCTTTATATTTTTGCTCCATTTATTGCAATTATCGAATACGCGATTTGAAATAAAAATTTTACAAAGATTTTCGATTCTTTGAAAATTGGCAGTTAGATAGATGGCGACCCTTGCTGGGAAAAGTAATCAAGGAAACGTTGTAAAGCGGGAACAGAATTTACAGATAACGAACTTAATATTTTGACAAATTTTGATTGATAAGAAGGAAGGAAGACGAGAAATACGGGAGGGACGACGGGAGGAACCATGCGGGCGACGAGTGCTCCCGAAAATGATGAGTTTATTTTGGTCCACGGTCATCAGACCACGTTTGATGCACGTTTCCTTGCGAAATCGGTTTTGTATATTAATGGGTGCCGTTACCAGTCGAGATGCTACATCCTGGATTATTTCTGGGCCGAATTTTCGTCGTGAAAATATCAACGATGCATAATTTATAGGCAAACTCGTCTATCTTTCATTCTACGATATAGGTAAATTATGCATTAATATCCTGAACATGATCAAACATGGCGGACTTTAGGTGGGAAGCTGGAAGAGGAAGTAGATTTTTAAAACTAATAAAAATGCGAAGCTAATTGTTTTATTATCTATTATTTACGTATTATGGCGTATACTAAAAATTGTGAAATTTTGATATCTCCATTTGATAAGCAGATTCATTCAAAAAAAGGGGTGGGGAATTATATTTATATATCGAATGCAACATACAAATTGCATTGCAATGATGAAGACTGCAAATGCAGTTTCTTATTGCGTGACGAAGGTTGATTCTCTGCTTTAATACTATAATGACAACCATCGTATACGGAATTACAATACAGTATTCTTCTCTGTTCTCAGGTTCAGCAATTCCTGAGAGACATGAAGGAACAGTCAGGCTCGTCCCGATTCGAAAGCAGGGATGTGCCTCAAAGATCGCAAAGTAGCGCGGCCAGTTTGATGTCCTTAGGTGCTGACATATCACCCAGTTCTTCCCATTTCTTTGAGGTGATTTTTTATTCTTTTCAGAAGACTCTTTCCTCAGAATTTTTTATTATGAATGGTTTTTTAATAGTATTCTTTTTAATTCTAGGTGCTTTATGTAGGAAAAATTAAGGTATCATATCCGAAGGTATCAGAGGCCTTTATCGACGATGCGTTGGTAAGGTTTCGGGTTCACGGTGAGAAATCGAGATCATCGGCAAGCAATATCCTCGCCGAGTATCAACGTCAATCAATTTTTACGTCTTCCAATAACAGGAGAAATAGCACGGTGAGTGCCATTGGCAGGGTTATTCGATTCATCTTTCCAAATCACGATTAGCCTTTATTGTTCAGAGCTCAGTAATGGTCCCTGGATCCAATCGGATCCGTATCTCATTTGCAGGGACCACCTCTTGAGCTCTAAACAGTACATTTATTATCTTGAATTATGTCTAGAAAGGGCAGAATATGCTCAAAAAGAGTACAGATATTGAAAGTGATATTTTATTTCAGGAATCCAGCGCTAGCGAGACAGGAAGCATAGAAAATGTATCAGGAAGCGGCATCATATCACCCATTAATCCATTGGGGGTACCATCAACGCTCACTGGCTCTGTGGAAACCTTTCCAAAACCACAGAATGCCAGTCTCGCGGAGAAAGACGAGCAAGAGGAGAATCGGGACGTCGCAAATAATAATAATAATTCCGTGCAAGTACCAGAAGTAATGCGAGGCCGAGCCTCCTCTACTGGCAGCGTCCTGAATGCCAGGAGGGATTCCATGGCGAAAGGAGGCGACGAGCATAATCGTACCATGCTCTTCCAGGTGGGAAATCGATTTTGTTCGATAGAACTTTGCTTTCGAAACTGTATCCTGATCTAATGTTGAATTTCAGGTAGGCCGTCATGATTTGAGATTGATCAGTCCGGATAGGAAACAGGTACTGCTCCACAAGCAACTAAGGGATGTGGCCAGTTGCGTGCAAGGCGTCAAGAATCCCGAGCATTTTGGTTTCATTTGCAAGGAGAATAATGTGGAGTGTTTCATCGGGTATGTGTTCAAGTGCCAGTCGGAGTCCGTCGCGGATGACCTTGTTGCTGGTAAGACAGGTTTCTTGTGCACTGAAAGTGGTAGCTTCATAGAAAATTTTGTGCTATACTTTCCTGTGCAAATAAAACGACTTTATTCGATGGAAAAATAGTTTAGAAGAAAATTATTTTCAGCTATCTCGCAGGCATTTGTTGGATCATCTGAGGTAACGAGGAAGGAGAGGTATCAAGTGTTCTCATGCGAGCACTGCCCCATGTATTGGTACAACAAGTTGTGCCAGGAAATCGAAGGTAATCTAATGTTGCGTGCTTCCCTTTGCAAGGAAATTATTGGTCCTATAATAAGCTCGCGTGTCTTATACGGATTCCAGGACAGAACGACAGAAAGACTCAAAGTATAATTTTCTCTCGGATGGAATTACTGCCGGAGGATGAGCAAGAGATCGTTGTAAGCAAGTATAAAAGTGCAGAGTCCGCTGGCGGCACTGGTACAACTCTACGCGAGCAGAATCAGTTCTTGATGAAGTTGTTGCGCGTTCATTGCGAGGCGAAGCAGGCCAGGCATGTCCATGACACGGCCGAGAACAGGTGAGATGCCTTTGTGTAATGCAGAAACTTTTACAGTAAGATATCAAATACAGCTCTCCATTACTTTGAATATGCATCGGTAATTGAATTCAATACGTGACTGCAGGAGTGAATTTCTTAACCAGTACTTAAGCGTGGGCGTAGGAAGCACAATATTTATGAAAGCAAAGCGTTCGCTCACGAATAGCTTCGATAATCTCATGAAGAGAAAGGGTTCGCGGGACGACCTTGGTTTTGGCTTGCATCTGAAGGATGCTAGCCACCTTAACACTGTGATAAAAAGCGGTAGCCAAAGCCCTGATATATCGCGACAGCCATCCATTGTTGATATCTCTCCAGACGGCAGTAGACCAAGATCATTGAGAGTTTCACCTGAGCAACAGCTGACTGTGAATACTGGACCAAAGAGTTCTATGATGGACATGTACGTATGCAGTTTTTTATCATCTTAAGACTTTGTTAAGGCCATTCTAACCATTTTTTGTCTGTGTAGTTTTTTGAAAGTAGGGAATTCGCCAAAAATGTCGCCAACCGAGGCAGATGGAAATAATTCAGTACAGTCGAATAGTTCATGGAGACAAGCTATACTGAATCGAGTCGTGACTCCTAACAAGGATCACGAAAAGGAAAATGATAAGAGTGGGAATATCAGTATCATTAAAACTCCTCAGGCAACTCCAAAACGTAGAACGAAGCAGGAATTGAGGGATCTCTGGAAAAAAGCAATTAACCAACAGTTAATACTGATAAGGATGGAAAAGGAGAATGCGAGACTTAGAGGTAACTTTTCAATTCTTTCCTAAGTAAAATAAAAATAAATCTATATGTTTAAAGATATTTGATTACAGTACGTCAAGAGGAGGCGACTGTAAAAAGAATAAAACTGGAATACGATGAACTCAGTAGTTGCGCTCGCGAATTAGTGGAAGTGTGGGATCTTCTCGTTAGTAAAGAATCGAGAATTTCTACTAAATGTGATAATCAAATGCTCTTACATGCCATTAAACAAGGTAATACACCAGGAACTCATAAAAATTGATTTAACCCATTCGCATCATCGCTCTACTTAAGCTGCCGCGTTGAAATATCAGCGACGTTCAACTGAGGACTGACTCGTATCACCGCGCGCGGTTGATCGTATGTACAGTAACGGGCAACCAAATTATTCATGAAGTTTATTAACAATGTACTGTTTAAAACGATTGATGTATGAATTTTTTGACTAATTTGAAGATTTGAAAATTTGAAATTTAAAAATTTGAAAATTTGAAATTTGAAAATTTAAATTCAAAAATTTGAAATTTGAAAATTTTAATTTTGAAATTTAAAAAATTCTGAACTGTCAAATCTTTCAAGAATCAATTTTAATTGGTGATAGATGACAGTCGCGGCTCGCGGATTATTCCGCGCTTGGATGCAAATGGGTTAAAATAAGCTCATTTAAGTCTAATATTCTTTTTTCATATAGGTGTACCTAAAGGAAAGAGAGGAGAAGTATGGCAGTTTCTAGCTGAACAATTTTGTTTGAAACAACCGCCTATGGACACGCGTGATTTTCCTAACTATAACACACCTTACGACTTACTTCTAAAGCAACTTACGTCCCAGCAACACGCGATTTTGATTGATCTGGGGCGAACGTTTCCAAATCATCCATACTTCAGTTCAGCCTTAGGACCAGGGCAGTTAGCATTGTTCAATTTGTTGAAGGCTTACTCACTTCTTGATCATGAAGTTGGTTATTGTCAAGGACTTAGTTTTGTCGCTGGAGTTCTTTTATTACACGTAAATAATATTATCTAATACTTCAAAAATTGCACTATTATTTTGAGTGTAATTTCAATTTTTCATATTGTGTTTGATTAGATGTCCGAAGACCAGGCGTTTTTCCTACTACGACACTTAATGTTTCGTAGAGGCCTAAGGAAATTGTATCTTCCTGACATGGCAGCATTACAATTGTACCTTTACCAATTATCTAGGTTATTACACGATAGGTTACCAGCGATTTATAATCATTTTGATAAGCATGAAGTCTCGCCAACATTGTATGCCGCACCATGGTTATTGACATTATTCGCAAGTCAATTTCCACTTGGCTTTGTTACTAGAGTTTTTGGTAAGTCTGTGTTATCATTTAGATGTTAAGTTATTTATGAAATTTCAATTATTTATATCCTGTATTTTTAATTGCAATAGATCTAATTTTCTTGGAAAGTACCGAGGTAATTTTCCGGGTATCGATGGCATTGCTAGAAGAACATCAAGATCAATTGTTAGCGTGTGAAAGTTTCGAAGAGATCATGGAATATCTTAAAGTAAAAAAAGTTCTTTTAGTATATTTCCGTAATGTGGATGTAGACATTTTACTCATTTTTCTCAATTTTGTAGACGCGGGTGCCAGCGGTGGACAAAGAAATTTTGGATCGGGTAATGAAACGCTTATTTTACCCTGATCAGGAGATCACGAAACAATTAAATGAGTACAGGGTAGAGTACCAAGTATTACAGGAAGAAATGATATCTGTGAAACCACAGATGGAAAATATGGAGAAGTTGAAAGTACTTAACAAACAGCTCACGCAGGAAGTCGCACAATTAACTGAGCAGCTTGAGGTAAGAGTCGAAATATGTAATGTTAATTTAAGCTGCATACAATTTACATTTAACTACATACACCAAATTATACTTACAGATTACGATGAGTAACTTGCACCGCTTGGAAACTGCGCGATCGGTGCAACAATCGACTCTTCTTAAATTGGAGTCTCAAAATCGAAGTCTAGAGGTAACCGTCACCACTTTAGGTTCTTTCATTCAGCAACTATCCGATACGCGTCCAGATATCGAATTTCCCGGAGAAATTCGCAGAATAATCGCGCAATTGAGTCTTGCGGAAAAACGTAGAAACACGTCTGGCAAATCCTATCCTCTAAAAGTGATCGAAGATAATAATAGATTTAGTATGATAAAGAGTAACTCTACAGGTAGAGAATCTCACAATTTCCTAAAGAACAATTCGGTAGAGCCGCCATATCCTTTAAAGTCGACTTTAAGTCAGCCAAATCTGGCCACCAAACTCGAGAGGGTCTCGTCGTTCTTCTCGAACTCGCACAATCACATACAAAAACAACGAGCACAGCTTGCCGCCCTAAGAAATGAATATACTGAACAAACGATTCGCAACGATGAGAATGACCCGAAAACAGTGAATATAGACATTCAGATCACCGACACGGTGAGCTCACCTGACGAGCAAGTTATACAGAACGATAACAACCTGAAGATTGAGCCAACAAACCTGGAGAAGTCGATTTCGTTGCCATTGAACTCCAAAGTGAAGTTAAAGTCATCGAAATCGGCTTATGAGCTAGGATCGGTTAAAAAGGTACCGACTTCGAAGTTAGAAGTCACTACTGACGATGACGAGACCAATTTAACTGGTACCATGCATCCTTTGGACACTTGTAGCGACGTGAACTTCAGATACGGTGGTACAACGAAGTTGAAGTCGATAAAACCGATAAGATTCCCAAGTCCCAGCGGACAAGAAGAAGGTGTGAACAAGAACGCTCAAAGCCAGAATGTTGAAACTCTGAACAGATAACAATTGCTTATGATGTTACGCTCAAGGAAAATACCTTGGAAGGTGACTATTTTGAGGAAAGTATACCCGAAAAACTAGTAGTGACTGTACCATTATTGTTCATCTTCACAGTTTCATACTATCACTCAGCCTCTTGTACACACTTTTGATACGATGATCGATTTTCATTTTTTAATCAGATGTTTGATAATCCAGAGGATTTATCAAACAAAGTATTGGGACTCGCACTTCCCTTTTACCGATAATTATACCAAATGTTTTTAATATCTTATTATGGGGTGCTCCAGAAACTCCCCATATTGGAGTGGAAGAATAGAAAGAATGATAAAACAGAGTCAATTTATAATATATAATATAAAAACTTGACAGATTAATTGAATAGATTAGTGTATACACATACATATATAAAAAAAATTTTAGGAGACAGGATTAGGGAGAATCCATTGAAACTAGTACCTAATGAAAATATCTATTTCTCATAGTTTGTATTAATTCTAATTTGTAGGAGAGAATAGGGAACATTTACATGAGTATAATATATACAAGTGCCGATGATAAGAAATTTGTTTGAGATGACAGTAACATAATGAATGTATAATTTTGCAAAGTAACAAAATTATCATGGATAATATTAAAGGAAATTATCAATTTTATTGTATGCAATGTGTTACTGTTGGAACTAAATTTCTTAGAATCTAGCAAACAGAGTCATATCCGTAAGTTAAAATAAGTATCAAAATGTATATCAGGTTGTTGCAAAAATAATAGGAATTCGTTTGAGAAATAAATATTAAGTAAACAATAAACGCTGTTTGTTCAATTAACAATATACTTTCTATGGTTAACGCACAATTATTTAACATTTCTGTTTATTAAGAAAGGTAGTATATTAGCAATTGAAAATAAGTTAATTCTACTTTTTAAAGACCTTCTGAATTTGTTCAAACGAAGTTAACTATGGAGGGCATATTAGTACCTGAACAAGTAATATTATTTCTAGAGAAAAAATTCCTATTACTTTTGCTGTAAACCGTAAATAGAGAAGTGCCAAACTTTCCAAAAAGGAGAAGAAAGAATTGCGAATAGGAAATTAGAGAACAAGTCTTCTAAATGATTATCAGAGAATGTAATTGTAATTAAATGTGTATAATTGGAGATGCCTATTTATAAAATATAATTTATAGATTCTATTGTGCACTGTGTAAGATTCGGGGAAATAAGTATTACTATTTTTGCACAAAGTGAAGCCTTGTGATATCAGGGATATATTTAATGCCATTCAGCATTCTTCGTAGCGATAAATCGTTACCACTTTCTCGATGCAAAATCGCGATGCCGATAGATTGTAAAAAATACTCAATGTCGGTGATAAATATTATCAGTTAATAATTACAGGTAATCTTTTTACTCAATGAAATGAACAGAAATATTTTTAACTTCACAAGAATGCCATTTCATATCAAACAAAATGATATTCGGCAAACATTTATATATCAACTATTAGAAACAACAATAAAATATTTTATAGTATTCAAATTTATATATTCCGAGTAGCGATTTATACGAATAGATTCTAGTTAATCATAAATATTGTGATTTTAAAATGCAGAAGTAAAAGGCAACCTACGTGTTAATATGTTCGTAGCCTTTATGAACTTGTTACTATTTAGATTCTAGTATTTTAACACCACTAAAGTAAGATGGTAGTTGTCGTTTGATCCCCCCTTAATTTTATTGTGATAGCTGCAATTGTATTTCTTTCACATAAGAGGATATTTTGCATAAAACTATAAAGAAGTGACAAGAGATGACTTTATACTACATACTTTATATACACTAAAGAAATTTAAACAGTTCTCGCTATATCAAACTTGTATAGTGTAAATATCATTTGAAACGTGTCAAATATAAAATCTAAATTATAATCATATGGAATTTCTACTAGGAAGTAGAAAATTTAAAAATTCTTATTTTAAAAAAAGGGTGTAAAAGAAATTAGTTTCTTTTATAAACTCATAAGTGTCATTTTATTATCCTGTAATTGGATTAACAAATCAAAAGAATGTGCAATGGTTTCTATGTCTCGACGATCAATAACATACTGTACTGTCTGAAAAAATGTACTGTTAAAACGTTTCCTTCTGTCTGTATATTATATACAATTCTTATGTTAAAGTTAGCTTTAAAACTTTTAATGCTTCGATTTCGATATACTAGTCCTGAAAAAAGTAATTACAATTTTTATGATTATCGTACTTTAAATTATATCTGCTAAATAATATATAAAAAAAATTTCTTACGTTTGCATTTGCTTACTGCCACTGAGCACTATATACGGTGACTGAGTTTCCTTCTGTTTCGCTTGTAATAGATTAAGCGTACCTAAAGGCGTGTCTGTAGAAGACATCCGCTTCATTAGAACTTCCTGTTCCGCTTTCTTCATTCGTTTTTCAACCTAGACGTTACCGAGTAGCACTTTTAGACACATTCTTTGAGATTGAAAAATGGGAAAGGACGAAAATAATTAAAAAGATACAAACCTTATTCTTTCCTGGACCTTTCCCATGGAATTTGTGAGAAAGATATCGGAAAGCTTCTTTCGCACTCAAAACGTGTCCATCATCATCGATATATTCCAATTTAACATTGGGTTTAAAACCGTCCTTCTCTTTAAATTCTGAAGTAGGACCATTAAAACGATCCCTTCTTCCAAATTTGTCATCGTCGCTGCAAAAAAAGAGAAAGACGTAGACAAAATCATCACAGCTATCAAGGGAGTAATCTTTCTGGATTCAAAAATAAATAGCAGCCCTTGGAATTCGGTGTTTAGAATTTTAGATAAGCGCGAATATTACTGGCTCGAAAAAATAAAAAAGTAGACTGTTGAGCTTTTAAGATACATTACATTATGCGATTGAACCAACACGAATCTAAACAAGTCAGTATAATCATAAAAATTATATTCTCGTTTTGCACATATTTTAAAGATTATTATTACATACGTAGATATTCAGAAGAATGGAATTCTTGTCAGGTGTAGCTTATAGAAGAACCCTATTATCAATCAAAATGATACTATATTATGCTGTGGTGGACTTGTCTAGAATATTTGTCTAAACCACGCTCGCGGCAATAGAATCGCATAATATAAACATACCTCAATCAAAATCCTATTCGCTTCTCAGGCCTTTGATCATCTCCGACAAAGTAGTTAAACTCTTGTTGCGGTAGCGGATCATCCATTTTCCGAGCACCGAAATCCGGGCTCTATTTAAGAGACTGTTAACTAACAGTTTGAAATTCACTAGAGTCTCGTGTCTAACATGGTTCGTTTCGAATGAATTCAATAGAAGAATATTTCTTGCATAGGTTCACGGTCAATCACCAGCGAACACGTAAGAAAATTTCTTGTATTGAATCGATCTCTATTTACCATACATACCCATAAGTTTTGTCCTCTATCGAATAATTCTGAGCTTGTAAGTGAGCGAACCGCGATGCAGATGGTCGACTACTGTCCTCTTTCTGCAAATAGCCTTTACTCATTGCGAGTTTTAGCGCTCCACCAACACCGTGTCCGAGAGAAGGTTCTGCGTCCAAAATCGCGTTTTCCATAGCTACTGGCTCCGATGTGCTTTCATCTGTGCACAAGGTGTAAATTATAAATATTTTGAAACAAAGCAAAATGCAATAGAAATTTTCGAAGAAACATCTAAACTCGGAAATGATACCTAGATGCACTGTGTTCCATGCACCGCGACCATCATCCTCTTCCTCGTTTGTAGGTGGCTCCTCCTTGACACCATCCATTTCAAAGTCCTACAATTTTTATCAAAAAATATTAGAAGCTATGTCTAAGCAAAAGAACTAGTGTTGGAATAATTTATACCATGAGTTCTTGGCCATTTTCTTCTCTATTCCCAGCAAGACCATATGTAGGAATATCTCCCAAGGTTCTGCAAAACTCTGCTGTAGCATTAAGAACAATATTCCCAGATTGATTTTCTTCGGAACCTGTAGGTTCTTGTTTTATGGTTTCAACAACCTTTTCAATACTCGATGACTGCGTTTCCTTCAAGCGCTGAGCTTTCTTCAGGGCTAGTTGGAGTTCCAACTCTTTATCGTCTTCTTCTAGCTTTATTCCGCTGAGATCCTCGGCGGGAGCTTGATTTAGGAAAGGAGAAAAAGTATTATAATAAATAATGTTGTTAATTGTAATTCTTGGAAATATTCTAAATACCTTCTAAATCGTCCACGTCTAAGCTATCAGGTTCAGGTTTCGCTTCTTCAGGTCGTTTGCTTCTCCTGCTTCCAAGATCTCTAAGATAGTCATTATCTTCAGGAATAAGATCATCAGCTTTCAGTTTCTTCCTGATTTTTCGAACCTACAAAAAAATTAAGAGATATTAGAAGAGATTCGTATTGTTATTGTTTACAATTTTTTTAAAAATTCACCTTTTTCTTTGGTTTCTTAAACTTTGCAAGTTCTTCATCATTGTAATACTCGCTTGCTAGTTTTGGTTCAGCTAAGTGCAGCGATTCTAATCGCTTATTCGCCAAACGTTGCTTCACATAATCAAGTTTAGACTGCTTAGTATCTTTGTTATTAACTCCCAATACAAAGTTGTCTTTTTTCTCACCCTCGATCTCTTCGTCATACTTTTCTAAGACGTTTTTCTTTGGTAGGCCAAACTCGTCAAAGTTATCGTCATCGTATGCGTCATACCCAGGCTTTTTAGTTTTATTTATGATATTGCGTTGATAACGTTCTTCGTCCGTTATGTTCACATTAACAAGAACATCTTCACCCTCATCCAATACTCCCTGATCTTTTAGAGTTAGGATTACTGTTTTACCTTCTTCAAACTTGTCCTATTAAATCAAATTATGTAATTATTAACTGTTTTTTAAGCACATTACACCTACAAATACTTACAATATTATGTTCTACTTTAAGACCCTTTAAATTCTTTCCAGTATATGCTGTATTACGAGCAGTGTGTATTTCTTCCTTAACTAAATTTCCAATTCCAAATTCCTCATCCAATTGATCCAGCATTTTTGCCTGAATTGAAAATATGAAAGATTAGAACATTCTTACTTAGCTACCAATCGGTAAGATATTCTAGATTCTATTACCCTTTCTTCTGCTTTCTTCTTCTCCTCTTCCAAGCGTCTATTCTTATCAATCCAAGCTTTAGTATCATCATCAGAATCACATTCACCCAAGCTTTTTACCTTAGACAAATTAGCTTCAATTTGTCTCTTCTGCTTCTGAATACCAATTTTCTCTTTCAATTTCTGTGTCTTCAACTTCTCATTAACATCAGGAGCAGGCTTATGGTAGAACTCTCCCAGATCATCTTTGATCTTATTAGGATCATCCTTGGGAGCGCTATCAACTTCTAATGGCTTCAAACCTAATTTTGCTCTCAACTTATTAGTCTCCTCTATAGATAAAGAGGTCTGTGATCCACCGCCCTTGTTCGGTGAAGGACTGCGTTGCTTAGAAATTTCAGGGGGTGGAGGCGTAGATGGATGTGAAGATTTAGAGATTTTTGGTGGGGGAGGTGCGGTAACTATTTCAACTGAAATGAAATAAACGCAGTATTAACTGATATTAAATGCGGTATGTTCATTTTATGAAATGCTTATGTACCTATGAATAAATATTAACATTATTTGCTTCAATTCCCTCCGAATTTAATCTCGTACGTTTCCGTTGATGTAAAACGTTTTCGAAACCGAAGAAGCGGAATAACTAATTTGCAATAAACGGTACATTAAAATCAATAAGGAACGCGCGTTACAGAGAGCGGCAGTATCTCTAATACTTTAAAAAGGAATGAATCAGATAATAACCATCGCTGTCATAATCCTTGCGCTCTTTTCTTCTATGCTTTTTGTGATGTCGGTGCTTTTCCGACTTCTCACGTTCTGGCGTGTAGCTTCGTGATCGGCTACGGTGACGCTTCTTCTTCGCGTCTCGACTCTTCTCCGTTTTGTGCCGCTTATTCGAACCCATTTTCGATTCCTTGATTCGCTCTTAGTAACCACAACACCTTACTCAAGCGAAATTTCTTTAAAGCCTAGAATTCCCAAAGATTAAACCAACTTCACTTCTGCCACAATCCACCATATTTTCGATGCGCACTTCAAACAACAGTCCCCTGCGAAGTATATCACAAACATTGCCAACTCATTTCAGCCTACGAAAGCGTGAGTTGTGAATAAAATATTTCTTAAATCAATATTTCCTCTAAAACATCACGATACTTACATTACTTGCAATGAGTTTCTGATCCAAGTTTGGTACTGTAGAAAAGTCAGTAATTAGTCAAATGTTGGGACGTTGAACTCCTCGTTGAATCTAGTTCCAAAATCTTTGGTCATCGGCAGAAGTTGGTGATTTTAATTTTGTTCGTCGTGGCCAGACTGATGATTATATGTAATCTAGCCTTGATATTCTGACGTTTAGAAATTGGACGGTAGCGTTATTGTGAAAATGTAATGCACAGTGAATAATTGATCCTCTTCGTTTCTTCTGCACAAAAGAATATCAAGTTTGGACGGAATGCGCGATGCGACATTCGATCTAGGTTCCTTTTGCAATCATTTATTTTTAGCACAAGAGTTTTGCGAGAGACGAGCTTCCTCTCTCGTCGCTAACTATATTATTTTGCAAGTGTATAAACACAGGTGCAACAGCACGCAATACCCTGCTAAATATTTTAATCGCTATGCTCCGCGACCATAAGAGCAGGTAGCATGCAATACGTATAATATCACGTGTTCTTCGTGAGTTCGTTGCAAATCATTTTTTCGAGGATATTCAAAATTAATAACTTTATTGATCTGAAGATCTACCTCAAAGAAATTTATAATGTATTTCTGCAGAGGTCTAATTGCGTAGATTGTTTTGCCAGTAGTTTTCATTCGATGTGGTTAAGGGTTCAAGATTTCTGAAAATTTCTGCAAACCCGCTATCTAATAATGCTATATTTATGTTTCAGGTAGTATTAGGACTAACCACTGGCTTTAAATATAATGATCGCAGAAATAAGTACAGAGGGCTATCAGCCAATGACAAATTTTGTTGAAGACAATTTGTTTAAGCTGCAATGTTTGATCAAGGCTACAGAAATACAACACAGTGCCGTGTGTGAACATGGAAAGAAATTGTTCTTAGCATTTACAACTGGGAATGCTGAGATTTTTTTGTATTACAAGAAGGATTCTACATGTGCTCCTGTGATTAAAAGAATTCCTTGGTTTCAAGGATCTCACAAGCAAATCACAGCTTTGTGTTTTCATTCTGTTGGCTCTTGGCTGCTGTCCACAAGCATTGATGGATCTATATATATAATTCCTGCTTTGTGTTTGGTTGATGAACATTGTGAGATAGACAGGAGATGGACCAGTGATGATATAACTTCTTTTCCTTCAATTAGTTCACAGACATCTCATTCAAAGTATGATTTAATTAGTTATATTTTGTGGAACATGATACATTTTCTACATTATATTCAGTAATGTAACATTTTTCAGGCCTACTTCAATAGTCTGGTGGCAGGACACAGTAACACCTGCTGAGATTGGTATCATTGGAACAGAATGTGGGGAGATCATATTTATTAACCTTGAAACTGGTCATCAAGCAACTGTTACACATATTAATGGAAATATTGTCAGTCTGCATATTTGTCGTGATCAAGGCACTGACAGTGTGTCACTCTTAATCACAAGCCAGTCTAAGCAGCAGTGGAGATTACTTTTGGAGCAGCATACGTATAGTTGCTTGCGTCACTTAGAAAATGGAGACTACAATGTGTTGCATGCAAATGATAACATCTATGATAATACAAAGGCATTTGCTTCTACTAGATCCAGATTGCAGGGACTCAAGCAATTGTCTGTGGAGAAGCTGGCTATTCTTAGACAAAAGTTGATTGAAACAAAAAGTCAAACACTAGGAGAAAATTTACAATATCATGGTTTGTATAGTATAAAATTATGCTGCAGGTATATTTTGCTGTAGAATATTGATAACTCTGTTTTGTTGTTTTTTTTTTTCCAGATATTACAAGTAATCGAAATACTCACAATGCAGCAGTTAATTTTGACTCATCCACAGAAGTAAATCAAAATCAAATGACCCCTGAACCAGTAGCAAAAGACACTTTTCTCATGTCTCAGTCTGATAGGGAAGGTCAACAACTATACACATTATACCATTTACTTACAAATCATGTATCAGTAAGAAGATATATTTTTTATTTTCTTATTAAGTTTGTCAAAAGTATGATAATTTAGAGATTTTATAATTACAGATACATGGACCTGACTTTTCTGCTGTACCTTTGTCAGTGCATAAAGTATTTGACTCCTGTAGAAATGTTTTATTAACGCAACGATTTTTTTTTATAACTGACGTCAGTCAGCGTGTAATGTATGTAATATCAGACAGATTATCTGACATTCGTACAAATGATAATTGTAAATTTAATCCAGAGTGCATTGTTGGTCACTTTTCTTTAGCGAATAGTAAAGAAGTGATACGCGCTGTGTACAAAGCTATAAATCACACAAATAATGCACCAACATTAGTTTCTCAGGATAATAAAACTAAATACATATTGCCAAAGGGGTTAAAAGATATTGAAGTCGAGTTACCTCCCGTGGATACCTGCATAATTGTAACAAATCATTCTGTCTACAAAGTTGTTTTGAGGTTCGTATTAGGATTGTTTTAATATAGGCGATCGTTTAGTGGAACATTATAACGTATCCTACTTTTGCAGGAAGTCATTATTATCTCTTTTTATGGAATTAGTACTAAAAGATAACGAACCGGAGAAAGCAGCAAAATTAGCCGTAATATTTGGCATTAATGTACAACAATTATTGGAGCAAGCAGGTGACATACTTTTGTCAAATAAAAAATTCTCACGCGCTGTGGCCTGTTACAAATTATCTAATGTAAGTAACATGAATATTAAAAGAAACAAAAAGGAATTAAACTTGTTTTTTACATATTTCAGTGCAGACTATTGAAAAGTGTGTTAAAATGTGCATCTGCTGGCTACACACCAGATCTCTTAAGTTGCCTAATACACTGTTTGGGTTCTCCTGCAATTAGTAAATTGCCTGTTACAACGAGGATTCATCTATCAAATTTATGTGTACTTGCCTTCATCGAAATGACACTCAGAGTTCCATCTGAGAAGTCACGGGCCATTTATAAAGAGTTCTTGTAAGTACTTCAAAAAATTCTATACACTCATTCTAAAGGGCAAAGCCTCTACTTTGACGTCCCTTAGTTGAACTTGTCCGGAAAAATTTCTTGACTTCACGACCCGCCGAGAAAGAGAGGGTGGTTTTTCGCCAAAAGTTTCCCAACTTCAGTCGTCTGTCAGGAACTTGATCAATTTTTTTCGCGACTTTTTCAGAGGGTGGATTACAGTCTGAACCCTCCCCTATCGAACGAGACCTTGGCGAGCACTCTGCGATTTTTTTTCGCCGAGATATGGCGCTCAGAATGAAAAATGAGCCTCCAGCCTCGAAATGGCACAGTGTTCTAGAGCCTGAAAAAGTAGTCAATGTTTGAGCTGCTGTAGCTCCGTCAAAAAAAATCGCAGGGGAGTGAGCCTGGTCTCATTCTAAAGGGCAAAGCCTCTACTATGACGTCCCTGAGTTGAACTTGTCCGGAAAAATTTCTTGACTTCACGATCCGCCGAGAAAGAGAGGGTGGTTTTTCGCCAAAAGTTTCCCAAGTTCAGTCGTCTGTCAGGAACTTGATCAATTTTTTTCGCGACTTTTTCAGAGGGTGGATTACAGTCTGAACCCTCCCCTATCGAACGAGACCTTGGCGAGCACTCTGCGATTTTTTTTCGCCGAGATATGGCGCTCAGAATGAAAAATGAGCCTCCAGCCTCGAAATGGCACAGTGTTCTAGAGCCTGAAAAAGTAGTCAATGTTTGAGCTGCTGTAGCTCCGTCAAAAAAAATCGCAGGGGAGTGAGCCTGGTCTCATTCTAAAGGGCAAAGCCTCTACTATTACGTCCCTGAGTTGAACTTGTCCGGAAAAATTTCTTGACTTCACGATCCGCCGAGAAAGAGAGGGTGGTTTTTCGCCAAAAGTTTCCCAAGTTCAGTCGTCTGTCAGGAACTTGATCAATTTTTTTCGCGACTTTTTCAGAGGGTGGATTACAGTCTGAACCCTCCCCTATCGAACGAGACCTTGGCGAGCACTCTGCGATTTTTTTTCGCCGAGATATGGCGCTCAGAATGAAAAGTGAGCCTCCAGCCTCGAAATGGCACAGTGTTCTAGAGCCTGAAAAAGTAGTCAATGTTTGAGCTGCTGTAGCTCCGTCAAAAAAAATCGCAGGGGAGTGAGCCTGGTCTCATTCTAAAGGGCAAAGCCTCTACTATGACGTCCCTGAGTTGAACTTGTCCGGAAAAATTTCTTGACTTCACGATCCGCCGAGAAAGAGAGGGTGGTTTTTCGCCAAAAGTTTCCCAAGTTCAGTCGTCTGTCAGGAACTTGATCAATTTTTTTCGCGACTTTTTCAGAGGGTGGATTACAGTCTGAACCCTCCCCTATCGAACGAGACCTTGGCGAGCACTCTGCGATTTTTTTTCGCCGAGATATGGCGCTCAGAATGAAAAGTGAGCCTCCAGCCTCGAAATGGCACAGTGTTCTAGAGCCTGAAAAAGTAGTCAATGTTTGAGCTGCTGTAGCTCCGTCAAAAAAAATCGCAGGGGAGTGAGCCTGGTCTCATTCTAAAGGGCAAAGCCTCTACTATGACGTCCCTGAGTTGAACTTGTCCGGAAAAATTTCTTGACTTCACGATCCGCCGAGAAAGAGAGGGTGGTTTTTCGCCAAAAGTTTCCCAAGTTCAGTCGTCTGTCAGGAACTTGATCAATTTTTTTCGCGACTTTTTCAGAGGGTGGATTACAGTCTGAACCCTCCCCTATCGAACGAGACCTTGGCGAGCACTCTGCGATTTTTTTTCGCCGAGATATGGCGCTCAGAATGAAAAGTGAGCCTCCAGCCTCGAAATGGCACAGTGTTCTAGAGCCTGAAAAAGTAGTCAATGTTTGAGCTGCTGTAGCTCCGTCAAAAAAAATCGCAGGGGAGTGAGCCTGGTCTCATTCTAAAGGGCAAAGCCTCTACTATTACGTCCCTGAGTTGAACTTGTCCGGAAAAATTTCTTGACTTCACGACCCGCCGAGAAAGAGAGGGTGGTTTTTCGCCAAAAGTTTCCCAACTTCAGTCGTCTGTCAGGAACTTGATCAATTTTTTTCGCGACTTTTTCAGAGGGTGGATTACAGTCTGAACCCTCCCCTATCGAACGAGACCTTGGCGAGCACTCTGCGATTTTTTTTCGCCGAGATATGGCGCTCAGAATGAAAAGTGAGCCTCCAGCCTCGAAATGGCACAGTGTTCTAGAGCCTGAAAAAGTAGTCAATGTTTGAGCTGCTGTAGCTCCGTCAAAAAAAATCGCAGGGGAGTGAGCCTGGTCTCATTCTAAAGGGCAAAGCCTCTACTATTACGTCCCTGAGTTGAACTTGTCCGGAAAAATTTCTTGACTTCACGACCCGCCGAGAAAGAGAGGGTGGTTTTTCGCCAAAAGTTTCCCAACTTCAGTCGTCTGTCAGGAACTTGATCAATTTTTTTCGCGACTTTTTCAGAGGGTGGATTACAGTCTGAACCCTCCCCTATCGAACGAGACCTTGGCGAGCACTCTGCGATTTTTTTTCGCCGAGATATGGCGCTCAGAATGAAAAGTGAGCCTCCAGCCTCGAAATGGCACAGTGTTCTAGAGCCTGAAAAAGTAGTCAATGTTTGAGCTGCTGTAGCTCCGTCAAAAAAAATCGCAGGGGAGTGAGCCTGGTCTCATTCTAAAGGGCAAAGCCTCTACTATGACGTCCCTGAGTTGAACTTGTTCGAAAAAAATTCTTGGCTTTAGTTCGAGTCGAGGGAGAGATGGTGGTTTTTCCCTGAATGTTTTCTAATTGTTTTCGATATATTAATTAAAATATGAATTGTTTTAACATAGATAATTCGATTTACAGGTATTTCTTATCTACGAATTCTTTGTACGACGAACTCTTAGCAATTAATATTGCTGGACAAACATGTCTGTTGGAAGTGTTGCATCATTTAGCAACCCAGAAATGCCTTTATGGACAAATGTTGGATGTACTCATGAAGACAATACACACTTATAGCACAAGCAATTTTGATCCAACATCATGTACTGTATAATAATTTGTTTAAAAAATTTTTAGATAGTTTAAGTTGTATAAGTGATGCATTGATTGTTTTTGTTTTATTTCAGATGGTTTGTTAGTATGTATAAGTGAGCCAAGTTTGATGCAAGCAATGTTAATAAATCCTGATTTAGCTAGACTTCACATGTCATTTATTCTTGATAATCTTCAAGACTCTCAAATTTTTGTACTTCAGGTAAGGTTCTCCTCGTTTAATTTGGAGGATAAGTCTAATCAAAAATGAATCTAATGATTTTATCTTTTGGTAATTGTTACCCAGAGATTGGTAGCACTGTATGATCCAACGAATCCAATAATAAGACCTAAAATAGTACGATGTAGACTGCGGCATAGAACCACTTCACATAGTTCACAATCTAGTCAATGTGATTCTATAGATCTCGTGGAAAATGTAAGTTATTTACGAGTTGTTTACGATTTTGGAAGTCACTATAGTGAGCAAATGACATTCATTCTCCTATTAATTTCTACAGGAGGAGGCTGACACACTGATAGAAGAAATCATAGAAACTTTTTTACTGGTTTTACTAACTTTAATTCATAAAAAATCTATTTTACACCAAGAATCTTCCACTACGTTTAACATTGAACTATTAAAAGTTAAGAAGGTAATATGTACATAATATTCCTCGTATTTTTAGTTAAAAAACAATTGTATTTTTATACATTTTTTGATTTAGGAACAAAATAACACCAATCCCTTTGCGGATTTCAAGAGGAGATTATTATGTGCTGGATTTTACCATGTTGCTCTTGTCAGAAATGGAAATGTTTATACGTGGGGAAGTTCTGTGCAAGGATGTTTAGGTAATTATCTTCTTATGTTGAAGCTTTTTTTATTTCTAATACAATACTTCACTTTTAGGAACTGGACCATCTCTGTTAAGGTATGGTACGCCACAACCCATATCCTTCTTTCGGAGCATGGAGCTAGAAGTCCTCAGCGTCTCTTGTGGCCAGTGTCATACCTTGGCAGTGACCAACAACGGTGTTTATGCCTGGGGATCAAACCAATTCGGTCAGTTAGGTCTAGGAAAAGTTTTACAATGTTCTTCTCCTGAATTGGTTGCATCGCTAGCTCAAGAAGTCATCATAGACGCAGTAGCTGGACAGTATCACTCAGTTGCATTGACGGCCGATGGCAGAATCTTCACATGGGGCTGGGGAGTTCATGGCCAGCTGGGTCACGGCAATACCGAAGAGAAAACGACACCTACATTGGTTACATCGTTACTTGGCGTAGTTATACGTTCGATTAACGCTGGCCATGCGCATACACTGGTCCTTTCCGCAGAGGGTATTGTCTATGCATTCGGTTGTAACATTTTCGGGCAATTAGGAATAGGAACTAATGTTAAAAGCTCAGTGCCAATTAAAGTCTTGTTACCAGAGAAAATATCTATCATCGCAACTGGATACTTCCATAATGTGAGTAAACACCAAACATCATTCGATGCCTCTTGACGCCGCTTGCATTGTTTAATGCTTTCCATTTTCCATAGCTCGCCGTTAGTCACACGAACAAGTTATACATCTGGGGAGCGAGTCCTCAAGTTCTTCGATGTCAAGCACAATCGCAAAAGAGAACTCGGATATTAGAAGCACGGGACGCTATTGTGAAGCAGTTTGAAAATATTGATGAGTTCGAGAAGGCTACAGATCAGACGAACATGAACGATGTGGGTGAGGAGACTCCAGAAGGCAGTGCACATAGTAAAGGCGAACGAATGAAGGCGATCAGTGCAGATTCGCGAAGAAGACAGCTGGATAGTATGAGTTCGAAGAATCCTGAGGTTGGGTCAATTGAAGAAAATCAATCACACTTGAAACCGAGCATAGTAGACACGAGTTTAGTGACGGGAGATATTGTCCAGATATCCACTGGTTGCCATCACAATGCTCTCGTAACGAGAGATGGATCGCTTTATACGTGGGGTCGAAATTTGGATGGTCAGTTAGGGAATGGTAGTAAACGGGAAGTGACGATTCCCACGCCGTTGTGTTACAATCCTGCTTCTATCTTCGCACAAATACCTCCAAGACATAATGCCTATGAACGAGCAGAAGAAGAAGAGTTCGATGGAGCAAGGAGCTCTACCATGAACGAAAGAAATGGGAACAGTGAAGCTAAGTCTTTTCAAGCGGAGAGTAGCGAGGCTAAAGAAAAAATAAATCCTGTGATCAAGACTGTGGGAGTTTGCTGTGGATACGATTACACAGTTGCAATTCAGCCAGGTGGCACAGTTTCAGCTTGGGGGAATAATAAAAGAGCGCAGTTGGGTCGCCTTCCGCCAAAAGATTTTCGCGAGGCTGATGACAAGTTTGTGTTAATTAAGAAGAGAGTTGTGAGGGTCCCTAACGCAATGCATGTGGCTTTGGACGTGCCTAGTCAAGTTCCTAATATTCCCGCCCCCGTAATCTCTTATCAGAGCTATGATATTCTCCCATTGGCAGGACTTATTCGTCCATTAAGTGTTATTGAGAAATCGCCGGGAGAGTCGACATTATATTATGCTCTCGATTACTTTACTGGGTTATACGATTCTTCTAGAATCATGGAGAAATGCGTTGAGTTGGGAAATTATCAAGCTTGCTCAAAAATAGCTATATTACAGCATAATATATCTGATGCGTTTTCATATCAATTAAAAATATTGCATACTCTCAGCCTTCAGACTTGCTCAAAAGCAAAATCTTCTGAGAATTTATGTGAGAAGACACGGAGAAAATCCATGGAGGATTCTGACTTAAAAAGACCGTTTCCGTCGAGTCGCCACGTGAAGAAGAATACTGAACTCTTTAATAAACAAGTGGAAAAGAATCTTCTGGATTCTGTAGAAGACTGTGCTGCTAAAAACCAGATGAAAATTCCTGCTAGTAAATCACTGAATAGTTTACAGATGCTGCAACAAGAATTATACACGTTCGATTGTCAGGGTGGTTCGGAAGAACTATGCAAAGAAATGAAATGCGAGAATACTGCTTTAAATGCTTTTGAAGATTCCTTTGATTCTGATATTAGTTCTGATGCGGAGGAATGGATGGGAAACATTACTCCCACAAATGAACAGCCACAGAAAGAAGAAAAGGCAGTCGAATCTATTGAAGAAAGTTTGATAGCTTCCACTTCAGTGAAGGAAGAAGCTCCACCTTCTAGGCTAGATAATATAATCAATAAGACTATAAAAGTGGTGAAATTTTTCTTAAACGAGATGGAGAATGAAACAGATACGGTTAAATATAAAATATTGCAAGACGCTCTTGATTTTTGGATCGATCATGATTTGCCGATAGATAGTATAGAGAATATTTTTATGGAACACATGGAATCGATTTTTTATCCCCTTGGTTTATTATTATTCTGGTGAGTACTATTTCTTAAGTATATTAAATTACTCAAAATGCAAGAATCGTAATGATAATGTTTCAGTCAAGAGTTAATGGAAAAGTATTTGGATACTAATAAAAATGATGCAGCTGCCAAGAGAGTGACGGTAGTCAATTATTTCTCTGTTAACTTTTGTCTTCAAGTATGTTCATTATTACTAAATCACATCGATCAAGGTAAAGAATTTTATGTTCTATAGAAATATTTTCTTTTTGTAATCTTGACTAAATTTTTTTCTATTGTAGGGGAGTCTACTCCTGAGTTTATTCATCTTCTGTCTTCTATAACGGCTGATCATTATGGACCACCACTTACAGGATATCCAGGATCAAGTGGAAATAGTACTTTAAAGCAAATGATGGAAGGTGTAATGAGCACTATATCTTGTGGGGGTCATAACTCCAGATCATTTGTACATATTAAGGTAAATTATAGCTGTGAAGTAAGTTAGTAATCAAAATATTTGAGAATTATTTTACATAAGTGAATCCCTGAAATTAGGATCCAGATGCAGTGTATCAGTTTCTCACTACTCAGGAAGATACAATGGTATTTACGTGTGGTCATCATTTTCCACTGACCCAGTATAAAACAGATATACTTCCGACAATGGAAACTGAATTGTTGACATCCAATTCGTTGGTTCTTCCATGTACAGCTCAGTACTTAGAGAAAATGTTATCAGAGACATCTAAACCAGAGATAGTGTGTCCAGTGTGTATACCACGGGCACTAGAAACATTGGTGAAGAAGAATAATGGGTGAAAAGTATGTACCTGAGATTTTATTTAGGAAAGAAAATTAATATACCATTTTAAAGGACTCGTGTTATACATATATGCGAAATGAACTTTTACTTAATTATAAGTGACGGAAACAGTAAGAATACTGAGACTTAGTTAATGTCCAATTATTAATTTGGGTTTATGACATACTTGCCATTGCAATTCGAGCGTTGTATTTGAAGAACACAGTACCGTAAGAGATTAAAGCTCTCTATACTTTTTAAAGAATATTTTTAAAACTATCTACACTCATAGATGAAGAACTATAGCATAATTTTTTCCCATTTGAAACATGATGACGAATTTCATGTATTCATCGACTGTAAAGCAATGCTCTTTTTAATTTCTTTTTTAGAAAATTTTTTTAAGCTACAAAAAGAACAACGTGATGCATTGGCAGTTTAAATTAATTCATAAACTTTATAAGATTCGGAAAGATCGACGTACATCACTCTTAATTAATGTATAAAAGTGTAGAAAACTTAAACCCTTAGTACTATATTTTAAAACTAATTAGCATTCATCATTCAAACACAACGATAAATAGTGAAAATAATGAAGTCAAGATTATTTCTTATGCTTCTTTTCTAAGCAGTTTTATCTGAGGTCATTGACTCAGTAGTGTACAGATTTTAAATTTGAAGCAACATATATGCAAAGAGAACTGAAGCAAAACATGTTTTTAATATCAAATTTTTATCCTTTCTAAACTTAATTGTCAATTATTATTAATGATACAATAAGTAAATTCATAATTTATAATATTAATCAAAATATTTGTTGTAAGGTATTGCTTCACTTTTTACTTGCAATCTACACAGGTAGATATTACAAATAGATTGCTTATTATAGAACTATTAGTTATTTAATATATGAATATTTATTTTAAAAAATCAAGAAATCGGATCATGACTTGAAAGTGGCTATAAAAAATGTGTTATCCACGTATGGAGTTTATAAATGTATTTGTTAAGCAAACACACTAAGTACTCTGAGAATGAAATATGCAATTGTACAGTAGTTATTGTATTAGCAATGTAAAATAGGGAAAGTAAAATTAGGAAACGATTGTAGATACTTCAATTATAAAAACAATTGGTGCAAAGTACTAATGACTGACAAGAAATATACTGATCTAGTCTTCAAAGTATATGCCAGAATTGTATATTAATCGATCTCATTCAAGATCGGAAGAAATGTCTCATTAACATAAATAAATATAATTGTGATTCTTTGTGAACTTACATAATACTAATTTTAATTAGATGAATCCACGGAAATGGTAGAAGAATAGATTTGAATTTGCATATATAGATTTATAGACACATATTGTTGTCTTTCGATAGAACAAGTATATGAAAGTGCAAACATAGAAGTGTAGTGTGTTTGTTATAAATCGGCGAATTTTGTTATAATTTGAGTGCATAGGAATATTTGGAAAATTAATTAATGCAAGGGAAAAATTGAATTGTACAAAACATATGTAACTGTTGTTATGGAAATTATATCGCATAATTGTTATGAACTAAATGAAGATGCGCCTGTAATTTGTATTGGCAAAATTCCATTTTTTCATTTCTCAAAATTGCATCTATCTTCATTTAGATCGTAGCGATAATTTTATTTAAAAATAATTACTGCCGAATATTTTATTAATTTATGAAACACATGATAGCGTATTACGTTTAAGGAAGTTTATATTATCTATTTTAAACAAAATTATTATTACTATACATGTGATTCTCTTCTAAAAATTTGAAAACTCTGGAGACGGGAACAATCAATCAAGGAAGTGCAATATTTTAGATAAAAGTCGCATTAAAGAATATTTAAATCTTTTCTGTTTTATTAATTATTGTTCTTAGACTGTATAATATATTTTGAAGCGCGTAATTTATACCATATTATTTTTTCGACGGATGTAATAATTTTCTTCATCATATTTTTCAATATTTAGCAAATTTGTTAAAAATAGTCTACATAATAGTAAGTTTGAAAATATTTTACATTATTTTTTCTCCACATAATACAGCATGCATTCAGGTTGAAACTGCAATAGAAGTTTAAATTTTAAAAAGCATATTCTTCTGTTGTTTAAAATTTGAAACGTTTTAAATGTAACCAATGTTAAGTTCAATATAGAACAAATATAGACGTTTAATTGTATGTGTATACGAATCGCAATAATGTAACATACATACAAATGTACAGTTTTGAATGTCCTTATATATGAAGTCTTTCATCAATAGTACTTAGAATACTTAAGGTATTCGATCAATAAACATGATTAAAAGAATGATTAGTGACCTATTTTTTAGGTACTAAGTAAGTACAAAAGGTTTCTTTTATGATATTTTATTCAGAAATCATTATCTAAAATACATCTCTCTGTCACAGTCAGTAAATTGTTTCAACACTCATCTGCCCAGTTGCACGCATCATTCCTCAGGAAAGAATTGCTTCGAATAGTCGATTGCATCAAAGAATGAATATGATGAAGAAGAAATGTTCACAGAAGATTGTACGATGTCCAAGTGAAACAAGTTATAATACTATACCTTCATTTTAATATTAATAGGTGAAAAGAATCAGGCAGGATTGCAGGGATTAAAGAGTCTCGACATTTCGTGCCAAAAGATCAAGCTCAGAATGAATAGCTTGAGGTAGATCATCGCCAACTTGTGTCTCAAAGTACATTCTGAGATCCTTCACTTCCTTCTTCCAGAAGTCCTTTGGTAGCCTGAATAATTCTTCCATGTCCACGTCATTCTTCATATTCTCCAAGTTGAAGGAACCAAGTTTTGGCAAGAAACCAATCGGAGATTCCACAACTATGTCTTCACCGTCTATCCTTCGGAGGATCCAGTCCATAACGCGGCAGTTCTCTCCGAATCCTGGCCAGAGGAACTTCCCATCGACTCCTTTTCTGAACCAGTTCACGTGGAATATCGCTGGTAATTTTGCATTGCTTACTTTAGCCATACTCAACCAATGATCAAGATAGTGACCAAAGTTGTAGCCGAAAAAAGGTCTCATCGCAAAGGGATCATGCATAATCACTTTGCCCTGAAGTTGTAAATTTCTTTACTTACTAAAAAAATCTTCCATAGCTAACTAACATTGCATACCTTGTGCTCCGCAGCAGCAGTCGCCTCAGACCTCATGGAAGCTCCGATGAAGACACCGTGTTGCCAATTTCGTGCCTGATAAATCAGTGGAACGCCTTCTGGCCTTCGTCCTCCGAAGAGGATAGCATCTATGGGAACACCAGCTGGATCCTCCCAAGCAGGATCGATGATGGGACATTGCTTAGCAGGAGAACAGAATCTGGAATTTGGGTGGGCTGCAGGTGTCTTGGATCCTCTAGTCCACTTGTTGCCTAGCCAGTCAGTGATCTGTATAAATATTAGATCAGTTCCTGAAGAGTATAGCTCAAATTCTGAAGCTAGCAAAATATTTTACTTGAACACCCTCGCTGATTTCGTTCTCTAATCCCTCCCAGAAGACTCCACCGTCGCTGGTAGCTGCCACGTTAGTGAAGATCGTGTTCTGGAAGATAGTTTTCATGGCATTAGGATTGGTAGCGAAGCTGGTCCCTGGCGCCACACCAAAGAACCCGTTCTCTGGATTGATGGCACGAAGCTTTCCCTCTCTGTCGAATCTCATCCAGGCGATATCGTCACCGACACACTCGATTTTGTATCCAGGTAATGTTGGCCGCATCATAGCTAAGTTCGTCTTCCCACAGGCGCTGGGAAATGCTGCAGCGATGTAATGCTTCCTACCTTTTGGGCTTGTGATACCCAGTATCTAGAAGATGTAACTAATACAGAATCCCTTAGACGACTGAGAAGAGCAAGGAGTAACGATTGAAAAGGAAAGCTGCGAAGTTGATCAAGAAGTGAAGGAATTCCTGCAACTTCTTTGGGCAGTGGTACGTACGAGCATGTGCTCCGCGAGCCAACCCTCATCTCTAGCAATTGTGGAACCGATCCTCAAGGCGAAACATTTTTTACCCAACAAAGAATTGCCACCGTAACCGCTGCCATAAGAGACGATCTCGTTTTTGGCTGGTTTGTGGAGAATGATCGTCCTTTCTGGGTCACACGGCCAGGAAGAGTTCACAGCCACCTTCGAGTCTACTTTTGGGACACCAATAGAGTGCAAACACTTGACGAAGTCATCGTTTCCAAGAGTTTCCAAGATCTTCTTCCCCATTCTGGTCATTATTCTCATGGAACACGCCACGTACGCAGAGTCGGTGATTTCTATTCCAATTTTTGAGAGTGGAGAACCCACTGGACCCATGCTGAACGGGATAACGTACATCGTGCGACCTGAATCATGAAGTTTTAAGATTCTTCATGGGTTCGAGGCTCAGTGAGCTGTTTCATAAGTTGGAGCGGTCTTTGCTGACCTTTCATGCATCCAGGGAAGCGTTCTAGGATTGCCTTGTCCATGTCAGCCGGAGAAATCCAGTTGCCTAATTCTCCAGTGACACCATCACGTGGCGTTGGAGTGGTATCTCGTTTCCTTTCTGTACTGATAAAGGTGCGTTTTTCTACGCGAGCCACGTCCGCTGGATTGGTTCTGGCGAGCCAACTGAAGTTAGAAATAGATAAATTGAAGTCTAGTCTAATTCAGGAGACAGTAGGGAGGTTTTTAAGAGAAGTTTTTTCATGGAAAAGGAGGATACTTGTGTTTTGAGCTATTGGATTGGTAAAGAAGTCATTTTCATTGCTCACAGTTTAACTGGTATATAAATATTATTCCATCTATATCGTTTAGGTAGCATCATTTAAACGGAAGTTGGAAGATGCCCAAGAAATTACTTTTGCCAGTATAATGAAGGCCATCTACGCTAAAGACTTCAAAATTGAAGAGAACCACTTGCCAACTCAATGAACTTATTTTTATCACCCATCCTCTCTATTTGCCAGACTGGAATAGCAGTGTAAGCTACTGTTTCTTATAATTATCCTGAAGTATACCTTCAGTCATCGCACTCACCAGTTTTCATATTTTGGCAAAGGGAACACGGTGCCGCTTTTCTCAAGAACCTTCAGCAGTTGTTCATATTCTACATCGCTCCCATCGCAGATGTAGATGTCCTTGGGACAGCACAGTGATGCGCAGTTCTCGATGTAAGATCGTACTTTTGGGGCCAGAGGCTCCGTGCGATTGTTCAGCAGAGGTGTCTTTCCTATGTACTCATAATTATTGCTGACGGATGGATTCTTTGCCACTTGTGTGGCTAAGAGTCTGGGCACTCTGAAAATGAAGTCATTTGCTTTGTGGTTGAGATGAAGTTAGAGGGATTCAAGGACTATTCCTATTTTTAATTTTTATAACTCTTGGTTTCCTGCAGAATTTATTATCTGATTATCATATGCATAACAGGTGGTCGTACAAGAGGTTTATCACTTTATTCTATCGATCAATCACTCTCCCTGTAATAAGAGAAGGCGCATTGAAGTTAAAAACGAATAAAAGGGCATAGACTCGCCAAAGGTATTTATGGAAACTTCTCGTTTAAATAGCCTTTGACAGAATGATTTCAAAATATTGTGTAACACGTGAAAATATATCAACGCTCTATAAATAGAACCTTTTACAAAAATGGAAAATGCCTGTGATAATTTTCGACGATATCACTGTAATGTCTAGCTACTTTGTGATATCAGGATTGATTTTATGATAAGAAGAATACAGGACTGAATATCGTGAAATAAAGCAAACTGATACAAGTATCTCTGTTCAATCGCATTTTGTATGAAAATTGGGAGAGATAATATTCAAGAAAATTTGTAATACATCTACAAGATTTTTTAGGAGCTCCACAATATAGAAAACAAGGAAGATAGAAAATGCAGTGATTTGTAATGAAAAATTTTGGAAACCAAGAATACAAGTCGATCAAAAGAGGCCCAGAAGCGAAATACTCACTGCGAGCAGTAAACGTCGACCGTGCGAGGCATCTCAAAGCTTTTGCCACTCGCGGGGACCACTCTGTGACTCAAGACAGCGAACCGAGACATTTGCTGACCAACCCTGAAGACGTTAATCGAATCGAGGACCCAATGATGTTGCACACCGGCAAGTCTAGCTTCAAAACCTTTCTTCGATCCAGAGAAGATAGAAAACTGCCTGCTGGTACCCTGGAGCCTAGCGCAGGCAAGGCTGGACCATCGAATCAGATTAATTCTCCCCGACATGACTGCTGATCTCTTTTATACTATTCCCAAAGGTCTACGACGAGCCCTAGGAGTCGTCTCTCTGATTGGCCAGTCGTGCTTCCAGTGAATAGTGGGGAGAAGAGCGAATCGTTGAGAGAATCAATTGCGAAGAGATCAATCGATCTTTGATCACAGCTGACGCGGTCGTCCTTGTTGAAATCTCTGTCTTTTGGGAATGACGCAAGGTATCTATCACTTACAACTGTTTAGTCAGTAGGTACTCATCGAATTAAATTGCAAAAGACAAGTAGCGACTACTTTGCAGTGAACAGAGAAGGGGAGGGTCCAAAGTCAGCAAGTTAATGATTCGACTGCAGCAGGTACCAATGATTGAAAATTAGATCAGCGTCCAATAGATGACAAGTAGATAAGCAGCGGTCCCCCAGACTACTTTGGTCCCCAGAGGCTGTGGGTAGTGGAGTGGTGCGAATCGGAAGCGCTTAGTGGTGATGGTCAGACCAGGAGATGCCTCGAGTGGGTCGAGACGAGCGATCGAGGAAGCGCTGGCACACTGTCGGCTGTTTGATAGCACGGCCACGGTTAGACTGTAGCGGGCCACACCGTGTTAACGCGCGGCGAGTAAAAGCAATCGCGCCGTGATTAATCGGCCCACGCTTGCATTAAAACGATATCGACAGTCGGGTTCGGGTTTATACCGAAAGCGTGGCTAGGTATGCTACCACCTTGCTCTTCTATTTTTGCCCCAACACTTTCCCTTCCCGCTATCTAGCGCACAGCGACGACGCGCGATTATCTAAGCACGCTGCGCCTTTCGACTGGGGTTCAGTATCGCTTCTAATGGTTCTCGTTTTCGTGATGGAGGTCCATATTACTTTATGCAGGCAAAATGAAGGGATGATGTAGGTTTAGTAAATTTAATTTCTCTAAAAGCAATCATGACTACTCTTCAAAAAGGTGATGTTTAATTTTGGATTTTTTTATGATTGATTTGCAGGAGCGTCTGAAGACTGAGTTTACACGATAATAGGAGTCTGAGTCTCAGTTGTGAATATTAACTCTGGTCGCAAAAGTATTTTCGAATGATGTTTTTGTGCAGAACAGGTGTTACAATTCTTGCAGAAATTCAGGCTTAGAATAGACCACTTTCAAACTATTACCAAATTAATTGTTTCTGGTCTGCGTCACAGACACGTGCTTGTAGTTAATCGTTAATCAATGAAACCTATATTTATCGCGATTAAAAACAAACGAAATAAAAATAGCCGACTGTATTTTCTATTACGCAAATGAAATTCTTGATTATGTTTGAGGAAGGTAGTCGAATACAGACCGAATCTTAGGCGGTCTAAGTGGAGACACGAGACGAATCTTTATTCAAATGGAATTATATTGGTCCATAAAAAAATTGGTATCTTATCTAATCAAGGAAATGGCAGTTCAAAGTATATGTATAAAATTGAAACAATTGAATCAATACTCTCATGATAAGAACAGCATTTTTTCAGATTCTTGAAATGAAATTCTACCTGTTCGTTTAACTTTTTGTCAATGAAATAAAAATATGTATCGTGACGGTATATAATTTTTCAGTAATATATAAAGAAGGTGCTAGAACTCTTTTGCAAATGAGACGAATAGATTCGACGGTCCGCCACGTTATCAGGAGAAATGTGGGATTCGTAAATTATCGCGGCCAGACAGTGAACTACGGACTAAGGCAGTAGCTTCTATCAACGAGATGCACCCGCGTTGTTTCAACTTAATGAGAGCGACTAGTGAAACAGAAATTGCAACATCTCAGTACAATAAATCTATTGTCTTCTTTTGTTAAAGTTTTACTGAGACATGAGCACCTTCAGATATGAACTTTGATAACATCTGTCTCTAAAATTAAAGTTAGTAAGTAAAATAGAAGCTTTGAATATTGAATTAGGATGTAATTATCTCCATTCTAATAATGTGTTTAATATTTAACTTTCAGTCTAATTTTGAAAGGGAACCGAGTTAGCATGAGTGAGTATGATATGGCAGTGGAACCTCGAGTGTAGTTAACTATGACTGTACGAGGAAAAAGTTGATGTGGAGGCGAGATTGCTCAGAGAAAGGAGTGGTGCTTGTATATTACACTTTGATCTAAGCAGGCCGGTGCGTAATTTGATTAATTTTATTGTTTACCAAGACTTCTCGAACGTCTTCGAACCTTCGTGATTAACTTAACATGAAGACTGATGAATAATGATTCACAGAAAGCATTGGTTTCCCAAAGAAAACATACTTTATTTAACTTTAGAATCGTTTTTCACGAGCGTGAGGTACTTTCTAAAAGAGATTGCAACTTGAGTCATTTTAAAGCAGCTTGATTAAAGTCAAAGTTAACTAAGGAGAAAGTAACTTGAATTAATTAAAGGCAACTTAATAGCAGACAATTTGAGTCAGCTATCGATTTTTTGCAATTTTTGAGCTATCTACTTCTATTATAGTGACTTATTCGTATGCCGTCTCAAGGTGACGTTTTATTGCACAGCTTATCAACATTTTTCTTCACCCTTCGGGGCTAATTAATGATCATTTGACGAGAGTCTACCGAGCAGACAATACTATATAACATTAGACATCTCGCGGAATGATAAAAGGATCATGACCGAAGACTTTTTTAGTTAACAGATAACGCTACTGTGTTTTAATTGTTTGCACTATGTGCAAATTGCTTAAAAAAATGATTATCAATTTTTGAGATCGGTCAGGGTCCATCCACGCGAGTACAAACACTTGCGATTACACACTTAAACACGCCTTTTCTTTTTCTACATCACTTAGTTATGATCAACATTTGCATATGACATCTGCAGACGCAATAAATCATTAATGATCTAAAATTCGCGATGCACTTGCAAAGATTCAATGTCATTTCTTATCCTTTGTACTTCAGCAATCTCGTGTGATCTAGGCCGTAGATTTATTTTAAAAATAGTTTGTTTCGGCCAGGGAAACTCCCGTGTCAAATGTCACCGTGATATTCAGTCTTTCTGAGAACTGATAATGAAAATTTGGACTGAATGCTTTGAACTCCTTCGAATCTTCCCCGATTGTTACGAGATCGAACCTGCTGGACCTTGTGTCAAGAGATCTGTTCTAATCTCTTATCTCAATTTAATATATTTTAGTATGTTCTAGGATTTTAAAAATATGCATATATCATAAAATTGCAAGTAAACAATTTATGACAAAACACAGTGTTTGCGAGAGGGAAATATCAAAAATTCGATGAGAAAAGTCATCAGGTTCCGGCTAGAACTGGTTACTCAAAGTCATCTGTATTTTGTCGTTGCCGTGATTTTTCCAGCGTTTCTTTTTGTTTCGTTCAATTGTTGATACCGTCGATGCCCTGCCACGGAGTTGCCAATGCGTTTTCCATAAATATTCAACACACACACGTTGGGGAAGTCACGCGTGGCTTGACGTATCTGGAGGCTTGGCTCTCCACTCTTATCACTCTTAATTGCATAATAGAGTAGGCACGACCGTGTCCATGTATATATCAGCGATTTCATAATCAAAAGTGCTCGCAATTTTGCTAACAATATTCTTCGTGATTCCTCCGTATTTTTTTATTTCATTTATCTTCAACTGCTCCAAAGAGCAAGTAGATTATGCTCTTAGAACGTTGATGACTTTAATCATTTTGCTTGAAGATCTGCCAGCAGCAACAGATGGAGATCAGATAGAATAGTTATCGTAAGGTATTTTATAGTTTCTCAAGTTGTAATATACTGGAGCTTTTATAATAGAGTTTGAGTAGATATTTCTTTGTTGGTACGAGAACGTTGTTAAAGATTGGAGCAAGTCTTTATGAGGCAAGATTCCCGATGAATTTCGCAATTTCTTTATTGAGTCGAAAGTTGCTTCATATGTTTGTGATCGGAGAACCCCCGCGACGCGTTAACAAAGAATACAATTATCTGTGCTCTTTAACCCTGGCATCTCATTATAAGGAGCTCTATCAACAATTTCGCGTATCCCAGTGGCCTCTTGAGTAATATGGATCTCGCAAAACAATTACTTCATTTTGTTAAAAAGAAGTACGATAAAAAGACTGTTCATTTACATAAATATTCCACTAACGAATCAGTATTTTAATAAAAAATATTTATAGAAAGATAATGCTTCTCAAGATCAGCAATAATAAATGTTCCCTCATAAGTTAAAAAAAAGAAAACTCTAAAAAATTACTTGACAAAAAAATGAACGCTCTCTCCGAGCTCGAAGCGCTCAATTCAAATTCTCCCGCCGAGTTTCCCCGACTGATGCGGCGCGCCATCTTTCGAGCATGGAAGGAAGTTCGATCTCGAAAACACTGTGCGTTGACCGATCGAAACACAGCCGATGGCGTGTATCTCGTTTGATTCTACGTAGTCTACGGCACGGTATCAGCTGTTCGGGTGACAGTTTGCCAGCCCGTAGTAGCAGAGTGTCGAGGTTTATTGTTTGGGAAAGCAATATGGCTATCTGGTGATTAGTGAGAGCGCGATAGGTGGACAAAGGAGCAACGCAGTTCTCATGTTAATTGGAGACGCGCGTTGTGCGTTCCGTTCTAGTTTATTTAAACGAGGATCAGCCTGAAAAAGGATCGGGCGTAAAAATGTTGGAGCTCGAGGTGGTGCCCGAGAGATCCCTCGGCTGCGAGCAGTGGGAATTTATTTTAGGCAAGTGACGAAACGCGCTCCGTAATGTATCGCGGCTACGCCGTATTACGCGTTATTTTCTGAACGTTCGAACATAGACGATTTATACGAGAAACGTCTGTCGATCCTCTAACGTTCGATAACCAGCGTCTAGTACGTCTTAATCGACGTAGCTGTCATGCGAGCGTTCGCCTATTTCGTTCTATTTGTAAACAGCTAGTTTGACAAACGCGCGTAAACAAAGAAAATGGTGCTTGTTATGAATATTTTGTTGCCTATTATGTAATTGTTGACAAGCATCACTTCCTGGTCCATGTAATCTAGAGAGGCTGATCAATCATCTGGGTTGACAACTTGTTAGAAATAGATGCTTGGATCGTGTGATGTTTTATAGGTTGATGTTAATGTAATGGAAATGAGGGAAACGCATAGGAGACTAATTATAATGCGCATATGGTATAAAAGAGTACGTCATTGGGGCAGGTGAATTGACAGAAGGCATGGGGCATGGGAAAGGTTGACTTTTTAACGTGGTTCTTGTTCTAGGTATGCATTTTTCCCAGTCTGTGTCAATAATACAATCCCAAGTGGGCATTATAAGAGGAGTACAAGTACTTTATAGTGATAGTGTGAGTATTCATTGATAAAAGTTTATCTAGAAGTTTTTTTCTGTATGAATATTAGTATATTAATGTTTTTTTGCAGAATCCTTTAGATGTAGATTTAGTAATTAATTTACCTCACGATGGAGTTCGGCTAATATTTGACCCAGTGGTGCAAAGGCTCAAAATAATTGAAATTTATAATATGAAATTAGTTAAACTTAAATACTGTGGCTTGCCATTCAATTCACCGGAGGTTTTGCCATCCATTGAACAGATTGAGCATTCGTTTGGAGCTACACATCCTGGTGTTTATGATAGTGACAAGCAGGTATGCTATTTAATTAATAATTTATCAAAGTAGGATGTATAGGTTGTACAAAATCTTGTTTTGTTTTCAGGTGTTTGTCTTAAACTTCAGAGGATTGTCGTTTTATTTCCCAATCGATTCAAAGTTCCAGCCTGGGTATGCACATGGGCTAGGATCATTACAATTTCCTAATGGGACTTCCCCTCTTGTAGCAAAAACAGCTATCTATGTTGGTAATATGGCTGCAGGCAGCGGTAGCGACGAGCATAATTTAAAGACACCTCCACCACCTCTGCCGCTCGTAATTATTTTTTGTTGGTGTTATAATTTGGGATATGTACAGCTATAGGCGAGATTGATGCTATATGTTCATTTTTTGATAGGTCTGCTACCATAACAATCTGTATTTAGAGAAGGCAGATGTCATGCGGGATAAAGCGCGCACCCGAGGCCTCAGACTACACCTTTTCACGGAAGGTAGCTCTGTGACGAGGGTGTTGCTGGAGCCGAAGAAACGCTGTCTAACCAAAGAGGTTACATTTTATACTTTAGTTTTAGTGTAATTTGCATTTCTAACGTAACTTAAACCTCTTTACGTTTCGTTAGTTAGTCTCAAAGTGAGTAGCGTAACGTTAAAGGTTTTCTGCATACGTACATTCGAAATTACCGCTGAAGTTTTCCTATTTGTATGCTACAAAAATGTTATACAATTTTAGGTGTTATTTGGCGACACTTGTGAAGATGTGCTGAGCGCCTTGGGTGCACCGTCTCGAGTGTTTTTCAAAGCTGAGGACAAAATGCGCATTCACAGTCCTCACGCTCACAAACGTGATAAAATAAGGCGGTCAGATTTCTTCTACAATTATTTTACTTTAGGATTGGTAAGTGTCTCCGCAACAATTGATGCTTCGCGCATCAAAACTAAAATTACACGTCTAAAATTGGTGTTACTGTGCGTAGGACGTCCTGTTCGATGCCAAAACCCAATGTGTTAAGAAGTTTGTGTTGCACACAAATTATCCAGGGCATTATAATTTTAATATGTATCATCGCTGCGAGTTCTCTTTGACTTTGCCGCCAGAAAATAATAATTCCACTGAATCGGGAAAGCTGATAGATGTTTCCCCGTCTCCAGTTACGGTACGGTACACCATTAATTCTCATCATGATTAAGAATTGATAATCTTTTTCTGTTGCTTCATTCGAGATAAGAATTGCTATTAGCTCTTTTTTTATTCTGAGATTGAGATCATTTCACTGACTTTCTATTCTTTAGATCACTGCCTATACAAAGTGGGATAGAATAAGCGAGCAATTGAAAGCGAGCGCACGACCTGTGGTATTGAATCGTGCGTCTTCGACGAACACGACGAATCCATTTGGATGCACCTTTTGCTATGGCATTCGTGACGCTATTGTGGAGGTCATGGCAAATCAACACATTGCAAGTGTGACCTTGTACAGAGCAGCGTGACCTTGATCATTTATACAATGATGGTGCATTATTATTAGAGAGCTCTCTGGAGAGCTGAATGAAGGAATGGCATTGGAAAGATAAGAAAAATAAAAAAAAAGAGTAGGCAAGTTTTTATGTCGGCAATTGCATAATAACATCTATTTGGAGCAGCATGGAGGATGTGTAAGATATCGATGAAGTTTTTTAACGCTATCGTTAACATTAAAACACGATAATGTTAAGTAACGTGCGACTGTTGAGATGGCAATGTGATTTAAGGCTCAGAAACCAAGCGATATCATTTTGAATATCACGTATCGTTGCTTATAACGTTTTACATTTCTTTTCCTTGGAATGTCTATCAAGGAAATCAAAGAAACACAAAAAAAAGAAAAAAAAATTTGAAAAGGCAAAAAGATCAACTAAGGGGTACAAGTGTCTGCAATATTCGATAATATCATATTTAATATACTATTTTTATCTTTTTGGTTATAAGTTTTAAATATAGATAAAAAAGGTCTTGTGTGAGCAATCAGTACAATGATATCTGAGCTCGATAAAAAAAGAAAAAAAGGGAAGTAGTTCCATGAATAATAAGAATTTTGATAGTCGATGATAAACCTACAGTGATTAATAACTGTAACAATTAATGACTATAAAATATAATAATGTGCTTAGTGCAAGTAAAATTTTGTAACGTGTGTTTCCAATACGGGGCGAAAGAAACAAGAATGAACGATAGGGGACAAAATAGTGTTTGGGTATAAAAAGACCACGAAGCATAGTATGTGTACAGATGGTTGTTACCCATTCAACTTGTGCAGAATTAAGCGTAAATAATGTGAATTGTAGTAGACTAATTATACGTTGCATTCATTTCTTGACAACATAGCAATGAATTTCTCCTTGGAAAGAAAAAGTTACTGAAATGATGCAAGACGAAACAAAGAGTACATTTGTGCGAGAGTACCTATTTAAGCGGATGGCCTGTTTTTTTACACTCCTATCTATGAGCAAAACTCTGACCATTGTGATATACCAGATTTTAAGGCCCAATAATTCTACCGAGTCCTTGTTTGCATTAACACACAAAAAAAACTACGATATTTAGTTAATAATTTCTTATATTTCTCTGTCTCTCTCTCTCTGTCTCTGTGCAGTTAGGTAATATTGCGGTATAAATATATTCGCAGAGCCCGATTAGTGGTTAACGTTTTAGTGTTTAACGTAACACCGAATTCCTCTGTAAATCTGCCGCAAGAGCTGCTCACGGAAAGTTCTTTCTTTTTATTCCGAATTTTGATTCACTTCGATGTTGAATTGCACAATCTCGTATACCCGACTTCCGAATTGTTCTCATTAATTGCATAGGGTATTTAAAAAGAAAAAAAAAAGAAGTGCATATGTTTTATGTATCGTATAAACTTCGATAGTTGATAATCTACAAGTGATTATAAGATCTGTAACGAATAATAATCGTAAAAATATAATAACGAAGACCATTCAATGGAACGACAAGTACGAGCGAATAATTACTTTGATTAACACTTTTAACCGCACAGGACTCGCGACAGCTTTTCTACCCATTTCATTCACCTATTCGACAAAATTCAACATTCAACATTTCTCGAAAAAAGTTCGATAAATTCTTGTAAAACGTTTTCCACTCTGTCCATTTTGTTAGGGCACAGAGTCTGCTTTATCCTAATGCCAGAATTCGAATCAAGTGATCTCATTGCGCCAAAACAAGGGAATATATACACGGTGATCGAGAAAAGTGTTAATCGATGCATAATCTTGTCTCGATGGAACATATTTCCTGTTTTGTCGACGCTATCGTCAAACTGTTTCGCGTGGAAATTATTCTTGAGTAAATATATAGAGGGTAGAACTTTTTGAACGAGCTCCACTGCAACACTTTGCATCGAAGCAACAAAAAATTAGGAAAAAGAAAAGATAAAATGACTAATTCAGTGAAGTGTTCAGGAATTATATTCTCTATATAATTATCTCCAATAATTCTCCTCGAGGAACCTCTCTATTTAGTTTATACGAAAAACGAAAAAAAAAATCATTTTGTATCGAATGGATTATAAAATCGTGTAAAACAATTTTCTATAAATCATTTTCCTTTCGCAGCACTGTCTCTGATCCTCGTGCATTTCATTACGAAAATAGCAGTATTCATTAGGAGCATGTAATAGTTTTGCTTATTCACTCAGCTTATTTTCTCTTCCGTGGGCTTTTAAGACTATCCGATCCGTGAGTCATGTAACATTTTTGCCTCGATTCCGAGCTTCGCGAAAATTTGTATCTATTCATCTTGATTTCGTTTAATCTTCCTCCTTGCGACGTGTCGTTGCTTTTGTATTTTTGTGCTTCCTTTTCTGAATCGTCTACAGCACCAATGTTCCTTATTTTTCCTATAAAATAATGAAAAATTAATTTATAAAATTCAAATCATAATAAATGAAGAACCACTGCTTAGAATAATAACTTTAAATTTGGAGGAGAAATGCGCGCAGTTCTGCAATTCGCGCCAGACCTTTCGATCTAAGTTCTTTCAAACTTTTTTTTACCAATAGAAAATTGTTTATTAAAAAATTTTCTTGCTAAAAATACTGTTAATTTTTCTTTATAATCTTGTTTTGTTAGTTATAAAAAATAGTTACTTGAAGTTATTATTAATTTGCTATTTAAAACGTTCATTTGACATCAGTTGTTCACGCAACTAGATAGATGGCGTATGCATCAATTGGCGCGCAATCGGTTGCCACCAACGTTTTACAATAAAAAAAGATATCAATTTATAGATATAATTGCCAAACAGCTACAAATATTAAAATTGAATATTTGTTCTTGCTTCTTCGTGAATGGTTAATAAAAATATTTACAGATAAACTTGTATAATTACGAAAGAGTGAAGCACAGTCAAATCGAATTTGAATACGTGCTATTAAATTAGCAAGCATTCTTGCGCATGCGCACACTTCCTGTTCAAAGTATGCAGGATAAAATTGTAACGGCGTCTTGTGGCCACTTTTTTTCATTTTTTTGTTGAAAACTCGACGCCAAGGCCTTGTCAGTGTGCAAACTTTTGTTACCCCACGATTGACGGTGCGTATATGCATATATTTATGGTAATTAATAAATTTTTTAAGTAAAAATGACAAGTTATTGTATGGTGGCTATTCAACCTTTATGAACATACAGTATAGGACTATGATTTTGTTAGAATTTTGGAATAATTTTACAAGATTAGCTTCAAATTGATGTTTAACATTGATAGAAGAATGTAGTTTATTAGAAAATATAGTAAGAGATGGTTAGAATAGCCAACTTACTATTACTTAACAAAAGGACTACATTAGCAATAAATTTGGTCTATCTGATGGGTTTTCTCCTGAAATTTGGTGTGTTTAGGGTATTTGACATAGGTTGAGAGAAGTGGGGATATGTAAACAAACGAATTGGGCATACCTATAATTCGGGTCAGTCTTGTTTTGTTCGTCTTCTCGATCGGTTGACTTTCGTACTTGAGGGGCTCTGGAAGAGTCAATTACTTATTTTTAACGATTTCCTTACATTCGGTGAGCGCTTAACTCAACGAAATATTATACACATATACGACAACTATAAATATAGCAAGTTTTCTGTGCTTTTTAGTTTCTTGCTCCTTCAAAGGAAACTCAAAACTTTTATATGAAGATGGAATTCACGTCTTTAATAGCAACAGGTAATTATTTTCTTTTATTGTTCCAGTATACAAAATGCTTTCGGTTATCAAATTCTTTACTAACATATTATTGTAATTTGTTTCAGGTGCAAGCAGAGATGCTTACCTGTACATCCAATTTCAGGAGAGCACTGTGCCTTTCTATCCAGCTTCTCTGCAATCGAATATATCCCGCGTTTGTGATGCAATATTACGTCTCCATCGCCATAATATTTTAATCTGCAATGTGAGTGCAACATTGAAGACAACATATAAAGTAAGTGCTCAAAATAAGACTAGTTTGAAAAATATCGATTACTTGTACTGCTGGCCAGCGTTCAGCAAATTCTTCTCCATGTTCTCCAACCACGTTTGTTGATGGCCGATAACAGAACCAGGTCGGCAAATTCTTATCCAAGCAATAGCTTCTCTGGCCGACATTTTGTAATGCTTTATCAAATACGCTGCAATTAGCGAACCCGTTCTTCCTAGGCCAGCCTTTAAGGGAACAAAAAGATGAAATTAATATAGTGTATATATCGTAGAATTTTTGATTCTGAAATTACTTTGCAGTGAACAGCTATGGGCCCAGTAGTGTTTTCACTGAGTTGCAAAAATTGATTTAAGATTCTTTTTGGGGGAACAGTGCCGTCTGGCATGAACATATCGTAGTGCGTGATTCCAGCCTCAGTGAATCTATACATAGAATATTAGTATAATATTGTAGCCCTCTAAAGACTTTATAAGTCAATTTTCATAAAATTTTCGTACCTTGCCGAGTCATACGTTTTTTTGTTCAGTCTGACCACAGCTATAACTCGGTTTTTTAAAAAGTAATCGATGTAACACTCGGGTGGGTGGTAGAGGGTGCCTGGTTCTGTGCTTGGGCCAAGAAAAGCTAGAAACTTTTGTGGTACCATCCAGTTTAAATCGCCGTTTCGCATGTCCTCGTATTTCTCGTACTCGAACAGATCAAAGTCGTCAAAATGGAAGAAACCAAACGATGCTGCTTTATGTAGCGCGTTCAGACAATCTATTTTTAGCAGAACAATGGAATATTTTAATTTCCAGGATGGTATGCTAAATAATTAATATCTTGCCTAATATATCGATATTGTAGATGGAGGTTCCCATAGAGGCATCTTGAAAAGGTTTCAGAGGCACATTGCCTCCTGTGAAAAGAATATTGTAAGCTTCTCTTGGGCTTTTATTCAAGTATAAAACTGCGTAAGCTGCTACCAAATAGGCAGAGTTCGCTCTTTTGTGCTCTTTTTGCGACGTGTAATGTACAATTTGCCTATGTTTGTTAACTGGATTGCTCAGTTTCTTATTTACTTTACAGCAATACCTGTTACCATAGGTTTTTCATTGCTTTTTTGAATGGATATTTAAACTAAGTAATCTAAACTTTAAAAAGGGCCAAAAAATAATAAAAAAATATTCCATTTAAACAAACTATTGTTAGCCATACTTGTACAGACAGGCAATATTCAGGGGACCAAAGTCGCTATAAAAATGGTAGTAAACCAGTTCGTCATCGATGGTAAAGAAATGAATGTTAGTGGTATTTCTTGCATCTTTTCGATCATTATTCAGGGTCGCGAAATAAAATTTATTTTTTATGTATTCGCATACGTAGGTGATGTCTGGGTGCTTATACACGGTAGTAATTGCTGCAAATGAAAATAGGGTTTATACAGGCACTTGTAAAATTAATTCAAAATGCACCTTGCACGTCGCAATTTCTGTCGTCGAAAATATTTCGATTGTTCCTTCGACATCCCGTGGTTTTTGGTTCGTACATCGTGAAATGGTAACGAACCGTTTTCAAACAATTATTTCCCATAAAATTCTTGACTGACAAAGGTCATTTACCATCCTTTGGTGTTAGTAAAGGAATATCCAGTTGTATATCCAGTGGAATCTGTTGCTGAAAGTTTCTTGCGTCTGGTTTCTAGTACTTAAATGTAGCCCGATCATATCTTACATAAAAGAATTAGAAATTCTGTTTAATTTAGTGAAAAGATAGTTCTTAGTTTTAGGAGCTTACTTAAATAGTTTTGTTAATGTCACAGAAGATGTTTGTTTCTAGTATTGTAGTTAACCAAATACATGATTTTCTGAAACTCAAGCATTACAGTAGAGTAACAATTGAAAACATAATAAACGTGATACAAGGAGGATATATAACTCAATTATTTAGAAAGCTAGAAACTTTACATACTCCAGATAATTTTCATTTTATAATAGCTGTCCCTTACTGTGATTTAGTATGCCAAAATTACCAACTTCATATTTGTTACATCGGTACACGGCGTTTGTCACACCTCCACGTTTTTCAATTTTTTATTAATGGAAACCAATTAAGTGAACTCACCTTAATTGCAAAACGTTTGATTCGAATTCAATTTCCGACGGTATATTTTTAATTTAAAAGCTAACAACGTATTATGAACTGTTTCAGAGTTTCAGTATCATAAGAAAGGAAAATATATCCCGTAACAAATTGTCAACCAAAGATTGAACTAAGAGTTATAAAATGCACGAGACAAGTGCAGTGTCAAGTCATCAAACGGTGAGTCACATTTCCTATTTCAATTGACTTATTAATTAAATTGTGATTTTGTATTTTTATGCGATGATTGCATCGAGAGAATATTCTTTTTATTATGATTACAAATTAATATGATAAAAATGACAATGATCGAGAGATCGAAAAAATTGCCAATATTTGAGCTACTGTAACTCCGTCAAAAAAAATCGCAGGAAGATCAGCCTGGTCTCATTCTAAGGGGCAAAGCCTCTACTATGACTTCCCTGAGTTGAACTTGTCCGGAAAAATTTCTTGACTTCGCGACCCGCCGAGAAAGAGAGGGTGGTTTTTCGCCGAAAGTTTCCCAACTTCACTCGCCTGTCAGGAACTTGATAAATTTTTTTCGCGACTTTTTTAGAGGTTGGATTAAAGTCTGAACCCTCCCCTATCGAACGAGATCTTGGCGGGCACTCTGCGATTTTTTTTCGCCGAGATATGGCGCTCAGAATGAAAAGTGAGCCTCCAGCCTCGAAATCGCACAGTGTTCTAGGGCCTGAAAAAGTAGTCAATCTTTGAGCTGCTGTAGCTCCGTCAAAAAAAATCGCAGGGTAGTGAGCCTGGTCTCATTCTAAAGGGCAAAGCCTCTACTATGACTTCCCTGAGTTGAACTTGTCCGGAAAAATTTCTTGACTTCGCGACCCGCCGAGAAAGAGAGGGTGGTTTTTCGCCGAAAGTTTCCCAACTTCACTCGCCTGTCAGGAACTTGATCAATTTTTTTCGCGACTTTTTCTCCGGGAGGATTGAAGTCTGAAGCCTTCCCTTTTGAACGAGACCTCGGCGAGCTCTCCGCGATTTTTTTTAGCCGAGATATCGGACTCTAAATGAAAAGTGAGCCCCGAGACTCAGAATCAGCCACTGCCCCAGAATCCGAAAAAGTAGTCAATCTGTGAGCTTCTGTAAGTCCGTCAAAAAAAATCGCAGGGAGGTCAGCCTGGTCGCATTGTAAAGGGTAAAGCCTCTACTTTGACGTCCTTAAGTTGGACTTGTTGAAAAAAAATTCTTGACTCTAGGACCCGCCTAGTGAGGGAGGGTGTTTTTTACTCGAATGTTTTCCCACTTCAGTCCACTGTCAAGAACTGGATTATTTTTTTCTGCAATTTTTCCTAGGTTGAGATTAAAGCTAGAACTCTTGCCTTTCGAATGAGACCTTAAGAAATGATGTACGATTTTATTTGACGAAGTTACAGTGGTTTTAAGATTGACAAGTCTTGGAACCAAAATTGGTGATCCTTTGATTTTGATCCTCAGTTTATACTGCTAAAAAATATTATGATACTTAACGAAAATGTGATGAAAATACTATTTACTGTAATTTTCACGACGCATTTCGCCCTCGGCACCATCTGAATTTTTTTCGATTGGCACGCACCGATAGCGGTATCCGTCTCTACCATTTGCTCGATCACAGGGCCACTCGTCCCCTCTAAATCGAGACATCGCACTCGGACGTACCACGTTCACCAGATTGCATAAACCTGGTACAATTTGCGAGTGCACCGGGAAGTAGTTTAAAATGCGACGCGAGGCCCAACCGAGTGGATATCGTGCGTCTGTGTCCTATCCGTATTTACGATTCAAGAGAAATCTTTCTATAGGAGACGGCTACGTCCGTCCGTCTGTGCATCCAATCCTGCGGCCGTCAATCCGTTATAATTTCTCCGTTAATAGAATCCAAGATTTCGTAGCGGGCCGTGCGACGCATTTAAAACTGTCTCGTTCCCCTCTCAGTTTTCTCTGCTCCTCTCTGCTTGCCCCCTTTTCTCGAATCATTCTCTTCCCATATTCCAGAGGACTCATACAGAGTGATCAGTTTAACTGGAAACCCTCTGAGTATTGGCAACATTTATTATAAATGCTGTCAGCACCGTATGTGCTGCCAACACTCATTAGAGTGTTATAATTTATATCTTGCTCTCGTCGCCTCTACTTTGGCGTCCCAAAGATTTTTATTGACACGCACGAAGGTTCGTGCCTCCCACCAAAATGTTGAGTGGGACCAGGGGAAGGGAATCCCCAAAGACAGCACCATATAGGTCCGATGAGTCGTGCGTCGTTAAAAATTTCCAGAAGGTGTCCCCGCGAAAGATCGCGGCCAACATCCTCCTGCGGTCGTCGTGTGCGGCATCAAGATCCGCTCATTGTTCCTCTCTAATGCATATTGACTATTAACAGCGAATCCGTTTTCCTTATAAGCAAGGATATAACTACGTCACGTCCTTATTCGCTAGACAGTCTCATCGGTCGTCGTTCATCTTCGAATCGCCTTCCATATTCGGTGGTCCCACCCACGCACAATGCCAGTCGCGTTCTTAAAGCTATAATATCGCGCCTGCGAGGCTGTCGATCGATCGAAACCGATGTGGCAGAGTCGGAATTCTTCGGAATCAGTATATAGAAGCGTCCACAGACTGGCTCAGACAGAATTCTCGTAATCAGCGACTTCTACCACAAGCTCGTTAGTAGAAACCAAGTCAGGAGTCTCTAGAAATTCACCTCAGACCTAGTGCCATGGAATTGCCCCCGCGAAATCCTGACTCCAGCACGCAGGACAGTTCCTGAGCAGTCCAGAGATTGGAAGCTGGGATAATCGAAGGATAATTGAGAGGGTGCAGAGCGAGTGGACAGAAGAATGGAATAACTGGCACATAGATGGACGCGTGTACAGCGGTACGAAAATACCGGGCGGTAGAAGAGAGCCAGAGGGACGTGTATGGGGACACGAGGTGTACGTGTTCTGCGAGTGAGAGGCGACCGAGGGATAGATGCTCGTCGGCTCTCCGCTTCCGCGTGGACGGGACAATCGCCTTTGACGAGCGTCGTTCGCGTGCACGCGCTCTCTACTCCCGCAGATTTCTTCGGTTCCACTTGTACGGGCCCCGTCCGTGCGTTTCGATTAGATGGGTGTGTAGGTACGAGCGCGTGCACGCGTCGAGGAAAGCTCACCAGCCACGCCACGGAACTCTCCTCCTCGGCTTCTCTCCTCTTCTCCCTGGATGACCGCGCTCGATACGCATGAGCATTCGGATCACGACGAACGGAGCGGGCACGTAACAATTTCTGTTCTCGGGACTGGAGCCACTGGATGGATCGTCGATCCTTCCAGACCGATGCACATCCGCGACGCTCTTCAGCTCGCCCTTCTCTTGGAGCATTTCTGAACAACTAGGCTTCATTTGTGAGCAGAATCACTTGGAAGTTTTCTCTGGAATCTTTCCTGCTCTTTCGATCCATAGCTCCGTCTATAATATTAAGACACTTTTAACTTATCTCAACTTCCCTGATCAGAAGCTGTTGTCTCATATCCTGGATAGCAGTAACCGAAAAGAGGAGCTTGAAAAAAAGAAAATTGAAGATCAACCATGAAGAATACAATTGGAACCACCTCGTCAAGTCCAAAGTACCAAAGCAAGCCAGCTAGTTGAATCCCGCAGTGAAGTTCAGGTGAATTTAAAGGACTGAACCTTTCTCCAAAGGAAAAACGATTCTCCATTCCATCCGCGTGTGGAAGTAGCAGAAGTTTTGCAACACAGTGTCAAGTCTTCCAAGAAACGTCGGTTCTCCGCTATTCTTCCCGCTCTCTCGTCGGGGTCAACGCGTCCCCGGGTTTCCAATCCGTTCGATGACGATGATATTTCAACATTCGACCGTCGACGGTGATCATGGTGCAAGATTTAAGTCTTGATTCACCGGGACGGCCATTGATACGCGCATCAGGTACACGCTGAATTCTTATGCTAATGCGAGAAAGGAGCCGAGAAGACAATACATCCACATCCACACGGGGCTCGTTCCCCGCATCTGTATACACTCTGCGTCCCGTATTCTGTATTCTGTTAGGTGGATTAATACAATCACGAGGACCGCCGGGTGATTTTAGATGTGGTGAGATCGTGATCGGCTCGTCGGGGGCCTTTTTATTGGGCTTTCTCATCGGGCCGAACTGGGAGATTCGATCGCGATTCGTGCCTTTAGAAAAATCAATCCGAAACAGTTTTCGCTAGAAATACAGTCTGATAAATCGAGGCATCTACTTAGTGGAAGTGTCGTCTGATACAAACTAGAAGCAAATAACTAATAACAAGAAACTGTGATCCTGCAAGAAGCTGAAGACTGAAACGCTATGTTTCTAACTCAACTATTCGCATAGAATAGCTACCCTTTCGTGTTGAAGCGCCTCAGACGATTCAGATCAGTCTCCTATCAGAAAAGGTGGCGAAACCACCTGTTCCTCGCAGAGGCTCCATAAGGTAGGGGTTGCGAAACCTGGGCCTCTCGTTCGTGAAAATTAATCGATGTTGGGGAGTCCTTTAATAACTCGTCATCATACATATGCGAAAACCATTGCGGCGTAAGTTTCTTTTACGTGATTGATTTATTGAGTCGTTCGTTAAGAAAGTCACCGTACCTGCCAGTCTCCGACGCCCCACCCTGTTGCCCCTCTGTAGCACACGATACACGTGGAACCTGCTTCCGGTTAGTCGCCATCTGAACATTACGGTATCGACAACTTCCGGTCATCACGTGCTGCGCAAACCTTTGAACGATCTCCTGAACCGAATACATATCTACGTGGAGCACGATAACGTGGCTCTTTTAAATGTCCCTGATAAGGGGGACTGAGGAAGTGAGTGGCGATGGGGACAGGAAAAGTGAGAAGTGGGCTGTTCTTACGGGTTAGCTTCAGGTTTTGTCTGAGGAGGATTTTAATTCATTTTCAGGGTTTCAGATTTTCACTGCAATTGTCTTTGCAAAAGTATTTCAGGGCAGAGTTTCTTTCTCCTGCGACGAACTATTGACGCAGAAGAAGGAAGAGCAGTAAGAGTTGACAGAGTAACGGTCGTTCTGCCTGGCCAGGGTGGATGAGTACCATTTCCCGTATAGTCATCGTAACTGGCGGCTACTATCCGCGAAATGACAACTGCTAAACAACGAATAGAGGTTCTCGACCGCGGTGATCGGAGTATCTCAACTTTCTACGCGAATCTGGTGTCAGTGGTTTTCTTTTTCATCAAATTCCTAGGGAACTTGATCAACTGATGGTCATTTTAATAATTCTGCTTCTAAACATATTCGTCTGATTTGAATCTGTTAGCAGCAGTCTTTTGGAATAAGATTCCAGAGATTATAGTTCATCAAAAATTTATTTTTATTTAAAAGGAGTATAGACATGAAATTTGGGGGTGTGTTTTTGCAATGCTCGGGCGAGGATCAAGTAGAAAATGTATGTATAAAAAATAAGGAAAGTTTTCAAAAAGGAGAACCACTGTAATATCTAGAGAAGTCGAGATGATAATGCAGAAACTCTCAATAATGTGATGTTAATCAGACTATATAAAATTATATATTTCTCGTCGACGGAGAGGCATGGGGAAAATTATGAATTACGTGGATGGTAGCGGAGCATATCTCGATTTCGCAATAATTCATTCGAGAAGCTAGAGATATTCTTACATTAAAGAAAACCCTCAATTTGCAGTTCAAGATATGTTGCAACTAACTGCAGTTCAATTAGCTCCACTTTTCTATTAAAAAATTCTATTTCAAATTTTAATAGATATCTACTTTTTAGAATATTTCTCTACGACTTCCATTCATCATTATTATCGTAATTAAATTATGAAATTATATAGTGTCGAAATTAATCGTCCATTCAAAGATTGCAACTTTGTTTCATTCAAGTAGGAAAGAGGTGGCGCGTATATTTATCAGTGAAGTTGCTCATAATTTTGTCAGCTGTCCAACAGATGTCGCGTGGTTTCACCGAATCCACGAATTCATTCGAAAATCTTTAGTAGAACGATTACGAGCAAAGCTGACCGCGACAGCCGGGCTCAGGGACGATTTATATTCAGCGCCGAACGTCATATTGTCTGTGTCCATTATCTCGCCATCGATTTCGTTTGATATTACATTCTATCCGGCGTTGCAAGACCAACAACCACGATCAGCTCGCGTTGCTCTCGTTATCAGCGATTCAGACGAAATTTAGTCAAATTCCAGCTTCAATTATTTAAAAAATTAAAGATCCTCTTCTCTTTTGAACGAGAATTTTCAACATCTAATTTATCTGTTATTAACAACGTGAAATATTCTCATGAATCGTCATATTTCCTTACTTCTACTTAATTAGTCTTCTCTCGTTTGTATTTGTGCCACAAAAGGTGATTCTTTTGACTTCTTTGTTACTCACATTAACCCGGAAAGGGTTGCAAAGCATCAACTAGTACAGCATCAAAGTTTTCTGTATATTATCTGAAATTGATCAGCCCCAAAAAGGTGGCTGAATTCTGTAACTAAATATGGAAGGATACAAGTTCCCCTTCAAGTCCCTCTTCGAGCTCTCCCTCTCACCTTTGCTCAGACCACACTCTAATTATCATCGATCAGTTTATAAGGCAGGCATCAGGTAGACACCTCGTTGGAGAACAGCATCGTTAATCGAGCATGGATGAAGGGGATGGTATTGCAAACGAAATGATTATCATCCCCAACGGTTGACAGACGAGTGGCCGTCGTGCTGTCTAGAAGAGGGAAACCGTAGAAGGTGGGAAACCTCTCTGAGTCTCCCAACTCCGAGCCAGGAATTAGCATTGCTTCTCCGGCATCTCTTCTCTCGTCTCCGTCTCTCCGTCCTTCGTCCCGCTTCCTCCTCGAATGGAAAAAACGCGTTCCCTCTCGAAAACACCCCGCTTCCCGCGATAATTTCCCTCGGTTCTTCTCTTCCTGCCACTGTTTGCCTTTCAGCGCTATTGTTCACTCGCTCCTTGCAGCGTAGAATTGTTTAGACGCCTCGAAGTATCGTTCTGGGGATGTTGAGAATTGCTTGGGACCTTGAGTAAGCCTCCCTCACGTTTATCTATTTCTTTTTTAAATAAGGAATATAGGAGAGGAAGGGGAGATTTTAGACTTTTATTTTGTGAGGTTAATTTCTGTTTTATTGTTTGATTTTGGGGGGGAGAGATTGGAAAAGGGATGGAAGGGGCTAGAGTCTCGCTTGTGTGCCAGAAATATCATTCCTAAGGCATAACTGAAATAACGAAATTAGTCGCGTACCAGACGCTTTCGCCGCATAAGTCGAAGCTTCTAAAGCTGAGGAGGACGTCCAGTTTGTCGATCTCTTCATCCGATTAAGCCCCACCAGAACGACCACTCTGTCGCGCTATTCCATCTCCGTGGCTCTTTCGTTTCTATGTTTCTCGATTCTTCTCTATCTTCTATGCGTAAGTAGCTCTGAATAATTTAAAATAATGAAGGAATCCCAAAAATTTAATTTTTACACGATTTTTTAGATTTATTCTGGTTTATAAGGAAAAACGTCGAGAATTGTTTCAGGCTGACCTGTCGGCTAAACGAATGCAAGAAAGGCGTCTGATCGAGCAACAGTCGATCATTCTCGTTGCACGCCGTCCGTTACCTTTCGTAGACGTCGGCTTCATCGCTATGTAACGCGCGACGCGAATTTCACCGAGTTTCGTGTCTCCTTCGTGCCGATTCTGACTGTCGAGATCGCGACGCGTGACGCTGGGACTGAGGTGTCGCGCAAATCTAAACGATATCTATTCAGAAATCAAATTTCCAGTTCATGAATTTGAAACAGTTGAAAGAAGATTGCGATTTTCTTTCGATAAGATCTCCTCGTGTCTGTGCAATCGATGAAAAATTAAGATCCTCATTTTTCAACAGCGCGATGCGAAATTGCTTCGTGCTGAGTGGAGAATCGAACGGTTAGGGACCGGTGTGCATAGCAGGTGGTGCACACGTTTTATGTCTTATATGTCAGCGATGCACCACTTTCTTTTCTCTCAGAGTACAATTCAATATTCATTACAAACGGTCAGATTCTCCGCGGTACATCTTGAAATTAAAATGGTACCCAGCTCTGACTGACTCTAGTCTCTTATATTCCTTCTAATCAAACAGAAGTCGCTTAAATCAAACAGTAAACCTATAATAATGAACCTTAAAAGAAAAGTACTTTAAAGCAGTAAATGTATTCAGCTAGTGGGATGCAATTGACGCTTTAGGGCATGACATCTTAAGCGTCCAAGGATTGGAAGACTTATCTCATAACTTCGAGGGTTGCCCAAAAAGGGGGCCTAATTCTTATTACCATCAAGGTCCCACTTTTCCTCTTCTGTCTCTCTTTCTACTTCACCCACCTGCTAATAGTCACGCTTATTCATTAATGTCATTTCTCGAGTCGTGAAATTTCTCGCGTTTTCGAAATTCGTAAAAAATGGGCAGCATCGAAACGAGCCGAAAGTCGATCCGCCCGCTGGGCACGCGCCAGCGAACCGAGTAAAGGAGCTGGGCAGAGGGATCCAACGTTTGGTCGATACTGGGATTCGGTGTGAATCGAAATTTCGGTTAATCGAGCGGGTATGATAGCAGCCGTTGCACGGGCTGGCCGTGTAGTCGGGCAGACGCACGCACGCACGCACGCACGCACGCACGGACGCACGCACGGACGCACGCACGGTGGTACGGGCGAGGGGACAGACCGACAGAGATAAAGAGCACTTCCGGAGGTGCACGGGGAGACCAAGGTCCGCGTATCTGTTGCTGCTGGCAAGGAGAGGCAGGAGAACCCGCGGGAGAGTCACACCTGAGTGCCCACGCTTCCTCTTATCCGTTCCCTCCCCTTCTCTCCCTCGTTCTCCAGTTGTCTCTCCCGCGCTGCTGCTCCGCCTCCCCTCTGCCCACGATTCTCCCTCTGTCTCTCTCGTTCCCTCTGACTTTGACCGTTTTATCGAAGCCCCGGGGCCGACCCTCTTCGTCGCTTCACGGGCTACTCCCCAGTCCCTGGGGTACACTATCTCTTTTTTCACCTTCCTCCTGCCCTCTGCCCGCCCCTCGCTCGCTATCTCGTTCTACTTGGCATCCTGCAAGCGCGTTCTACGATGTACGTTGGAATTGGTCACCGTGAACTGGCGGGATTATCTTCGAGGCGGTTTCGAGAGCTGGTGATCTGGTTGCTGCTCGGGGATCACCCAGGAGAGACTCTTCGAGGTGGCTACGAGGCATTTAGGTTCGAATATTTAGAAATGTACACTTTCCAGGGCTATTTCTTTCAATTTCTAGACACACCCCTGAGAGAACTCCCCTGGTGACATGAAAAATCCTTCATCCAAGTTCTCTCAATCTGTCTTACCATTGTCTAGCCCCAAGTCGCGACACTTCGCCATAGTTTACGAGCTGTAATAACTGAATTAATGCGAAGCAAGGTATTACGTGGCAGGTTCGCATGCTTCTACGTATATCACGCAATCTTATCGAGAGAGATACGGGGACAAGTTTTGGCAGAGTTGATACGGGAGATCGATGGAGCTCTGGTCCCTGATCAATCTAAACCTTTGTAAAATCCTTTGTGCACGATTCAACGAAGCAGATGGAGAAGGAAGGAAGATGCTCATGATTCTGACGCATTTAAATTCTGCCCCGTCTTCGTGGAATTTCGATATCTCCTTGCATCGAGCATTCTCTGCTAACCCAAGGCTTCTCTTCACGAAGTAAAAGGCGATCCATAGAAGGAACTAAATAACCAAGAATCCACACCGTATATTGGAAACGAAGATACCAGGAAACCGTAATATTTCCATGATCCGTCACGCCTGTTTCTCACGATTCACTTTCTACGCTCTTCTCACGACCTGACGCGTTTAAATTCCGCTCGAACCTCCGAAAAAAGAGAAGATCCCTCTATTTCCAATCTTCCCGGAGACCACAACAGCAGGAGGACCAAACAAGGAAAAAGCCATACATATGCATTTCATTCTATCCCGAAGTCTCAAGAAGACTCTCAAGGAAAAATCGTCTCTGGAGACAAAACGACGCTCGAAGGAGACAAAGAAGAGGAGCCTTAGGAACGATGATATCGTCGATGGGTAGTAGAGTCAAAAAGGGGGATCGAAAACAATTCGATGGAATATGTAAGGTCCCCATCCTCCGTTCTCCAACTTCTCCGGACGTAGTTCTCCTTAATCGAAGGAGGATGTGGAGTCGGTTAAGCCGAAGTCAGTCAGTCAGTTTCATTTGAACGTCAGCTGCCCGGATGTCTCCCCCATCTGTGGGACTCGTGTTGCAGGGAACAGAGGCACCCATGTGAGACACCTTCTCCTCCGGTGCTCACTCGCTCGTCTGCTCGCTCAGGTGGACCCACACACACCGACACGCGTGGCCACGTGTGCGTGAGCGCACGTGTGTGCGGGTAATGCGCGCGTATCTCGACCCGCGGACGTGGATATCCATCTGGACGAGAAACGCATCTGCGAATCGCGTGTTTCCTGCGCTTCCGTCTGACCCGCCTAGGGAAATCCCCTAGTTCGACCGTCACTGGGGGAAAGTCTTCATCTTGGCGATAGGGAAGGTGGAAGTCGAGGTAAAAGTATTTTCTTCATTGAAGGTATTGCTGCCAGAGCAGAGAGTCGGTCGATTTCCAGCCGCCAGTCGTAGTTAATTAAAATGCACGCGTATTCGATCGGCGTCGAGCTGATACGGTCTTGAGATCGAATAAATAAGCGGGCTCATTAATGCGCTGGACGACCCTTGATTACTGACCTCTTCACCTATACCAACGCGTGAATTATTCATCGTCGTGCGCATCCTAAAAACCCGAGAGGCCGCGATACCTTTTGGAAAGCTCGCAGGAATTAATGAATAGGCATTCTTCTAAGTCGTATCGTTAATTGTTTCTTTTTTCTATCTTTTGTTTTCTGATCTTGACGCACAATAGGTAAAATATCGAAACTGTATGTACTTTACATATACATCCATTTTATTCGATCATTTTCTTCTTTTGGATCAGCACAGTGCATAACAAACTGGATGCACCTGTATCTCCTTCTCCGCAATTTTTCTTTTCACGTGGCGCGACGAAACGCACACGAAGTAATTATTAAGTAATTATTTAGCAAAGATAGCAGGCCATCCACAGGGGATTTCCACGGTAAGATACGAGACTTCTCAGAACTCGAAGAAACATGTAAAGATTAATGGGAAATTATCTTCAGATAATAATTAAACGTTGAACACAGTCGAGAAGGTGGTCTCTTAATTCTTGTCAGAGTAAAAAGTAAAAGTAACTTCTTATCGACACCGGGACAGGGCGGTAAATTATACAAAAGGTTGCAGTTGATAACTGCACGTCGAGGACAGATGCAACCTGCAACACCAATGGCACTATATTTATGTACACCCACTTTCGCTACTTTCATGGTTCTCTGTAACATATTTTGTCGAATTCTGGGCAGCTTCTCGTGCATATTGAAAGGCTGTCACGTGTAAATTCGCGTGTCGTCACAACCCGCTGAATTTCTGAACAGTTCGAGCAGTAATTATAGAATACCCATTCATTACTCGCTACATTTATTTCTGCCTTTTAATTGCTATTTTCTGTAAAGGTGTAGCGAAGTTGGTGGCAAGTGGATAGTTCTGACAGGAGATTCCAGAGAAGTCTTGAGGAACAAAATTTATGCAAACGTGTTTTAAATAACTGTTTCGAATAATGTAGCTTCCCAAGGTTCGATTTTCCTGCTAAATCATTCGAAAGAGATCATAATTGGGAGCGCTTGAGATCCTTTCAAGCTCGCTCTGTCTACTCGCCATTGAATGTTAATTAATGAGAATGTATCGACTCGGTTTCGGAGGAAATCGAGAATATAGAAAGTAACAGGGGAAAAAGAGAGGAGTCGGGGCACTGTTTAGCTGGGAACAGCAGCAAGCCGCCTTCAACCGAGCAAACGGCTGGAAACTTGTCTTTTGTCAGCGGCGTTACGAGTTCAATGTTCTTGGATGCGGAACGCTATCACGCGATACAGCTCTCTCTCTGAACTTCTGCACACCGTCTGATTCGATATTCAGTTTATAATTCATACTCCGCCGTAAAGCTCCTCTTGCTTCCAGTCTCATGGTGGAATCGAGGAACGACCAACCACTGTCATTTCGTTTCTGTTTTATATACGGGGCGTCAGAAGCATGAAAGACTGTAATGAATAATTTGAGAAGAAGTTCTATTTCACGATTACTGGTTCATCTACTGAATTTGTTCGTCAAAGATTTTGTCTTGAAGTCTTCTGAAAAAGACTCAGAAAAAGTAGAGAATTATAGTTTGTATGATTCTAGAAGTATTGTTAGTCAAAAGTTGAATCTCGACCAGAATCTTCAAACCTTAATTATCCTTCATAAATTCCGATTATCAGAACCATCTCAGTAGCTCTTCATTAGCAAGTTTCTGCCTCTATTTATGATAGTATCCTTTCGCCAAGACGAGGGAGCCTCACCGAGTGATTGTTTTCCTCCTTCATGGGCCTATATCTCGAGGTGGAAAATCTCCATAAGGGATAACCGCGAGGTGAATTCCACGCGTGGCGTAATCGAGCCGCGTGTCTGTCTAATAGTCACGATGTGGGAGCTCGGTTTCTTGGTTGGGAAACTGGCGATGCTTAAGTGGTCGCAAACGGTGCAGGGGTAAGGAAAGCGAGCGGAAGACAGGTGAGCGCAGGTGAGCGAGGATGTGCACGTTGAAACGGAGGAATCGATTCACCCGCGGCTAGATCTCTCGACTTTCGTAGCCAGCGATCGAGGGGGAGCCTCGTGTGGGATACTTGGACTCCCACGTGAGCTCTCTAGATTCTATAGAAATTACGTAAGTAAAAAAGCTGCTCTACAGCTCTAGCTTTAAAATGGAAAGGACTTTACGAGGTCTCCCTGTGGTTGTTTTTGAGACGAGATTAATTCTAGTTGAAGTTAAAGTGGGCAAGAGGCGGGAGTTTTAGAGTTGGTAAGTCACGACGAGCTTTCCCGATAAGATCACCTCGTTAGAATGAATAATCGAGCTTTCCAAACGAAATGTCGAGACGCCACGAGTTAAAGAGTCCTTAATGAGCTCGGTGAAAGCTATATCTCTTATCACTGCTTTGCCAACAGCCATTAGGAGGTATTCTTAATATTGTGACAGTTACTACTAGTTGAGGAGAACGATAAAAAATTCTCTACGAATCTAAAACACTGGAAAAAGTTGCCTCGAGATAATCTTCAGTTGAATCTGCTTCACTACCAACCCCCAGAAGAATTGTACAAGCTTCGTTGCATCAGTTCTAAAATAAATTTTCCAAAGATTGAGCTAGCCATGCATCAGCGACGTAAGCAAACCGCAAGACACTGCAACGAAATACATCCCACTTGGGGAGGATCCCCCGTAATAGCGTCGACCTTTCAGCATCGAAAGGAAGCCTTGGTCGTCGAAGGCAGCGTGGTCATCCGAGTCAAAAAGCGGCGGAAAGGAAGCAGGGGATGCATCGACACGGTGTTCGCGTGTTTGCGGGTGGTGCAGACCGAGAGGAGAGAGAAGGAGAGAGGGAGCACCCCTTTCACTCGTCCCTGGGGGCTTCCCGTGGCTGCGGTTCCCGGAAATGGGCGGCTGGGGCTCGGTCGCCACGAAAGGAACACGCGTGAACACGAGTACGCGCGAAGGGAGATATCAGCCGCCTCGTAGATAATTTTCCTGGGGAGAATGCTGTCTGGCTCCCCCTTCTGCAATCGAACAGAGGGATGTTCCGGTTTGAATTTATTCTAGTGGTAACAGAAGTGGCTATATAGGGTGGACCAATAAAAATTAGCGGTATTTTCATATCCAGTGCATTCATACGATCTCCAATTATTAATCATAGCAGTTCGTGGATTATTTAATGCAGGATAGGGGAAGCCTCTAGAACAGAGGTAACAGTAGGAAAGCCTTGATTGCAAAGCAAAAAGGAACACTAAGTACCTCCATGATTCACTAGAATGAGAATTCCTCAGCTAATGGCCCTCATTGCATAGGAATCTCCACAATCTGAAGGTAGGACAGAAACTGCAGTTACCCATTAATATACCCTCAAGATCACTTGAAGATACCACTCCTAATTAACATGGATCCTGATCAGAGAAAAATTCAGTCCACAATCCGTCAGAATCTCCATCCATCGAAACTCGAAACGCCGCATCATGGAATTAATTCCATTTAGACCACGTCCTCGTTCCCGTTTCCTACGGAAACGCGGCGTTCCTCCCCCTCTCGAGGGGCTGTTCCATGGAGATAGCGCGGCGGAGAGAGCTAGAGATACGGATGAGGGGTTAGCGGCCCTGTGGGCGAGGGAAAGGGAGAAAAACGTCGGTTGCGCCGGTGGATGGTGGCGACGGGTGGACGTAGAGGGGATGGTGTCGTCTCGGTGGCTGCTGCCACGAGGGAGGTTCGGTGGGAAGGGTGGGACAGGTGGAGAGCAACTCTCCACCGGTGACGTTTTAGCTCATGCGGAGGTAAGCCAGCAGCAGAGGCGAGGTATTGACCGGTTGCCTCCCTAGCCGGGTAGCCTAGCAACCGTTTGTAGCCAACACACCTATGAAACCTTGGAGATCTGACTTTAGCCGCCCGTCCACCCACACGCCAGCCCGTCCGCCTTTTTCTCCCCCGTGAATCAGATTCCCGGGGTTCGTGGAAGAAGCGCTCGATCATTAAGGCTTCCTCGCAACTTCTCGCATTCGTACCTCCGCCCACGAATCTGCCCTGGGGGCTGAGGGACCGATGGTTATTAGCTGACACGAACCTCCCTACCGGGAGGCAAAAATTGTCGCGTCACGGCTGAGCTTGGCTGTGTCGAGCTCGGTTCAAACTTCTCAGGGCTTCAGTCTTGAGCCACTTCGACTCCTTTGAGCCTCTAAGTTCTGAAGCTGAGGATTCATGAGCTTGGGGGTGTAGAGACAGGGGGATGAAGCTTGATTCTCAAGGTACAATGCCTGTATAATGTAATCGGTGGAAATATTTCCGAACAGTAGCCTTCTCGTTTCTTCTACAGAAAACCGAGATCTCCCAGAAGCCTAGTCTTCTACCCGTTTCTAGCTAGCTCGAGTTAGACCTAGGGGATCAAGGGTCAACGATTTCTCCAGAAGTCCTTCCTCCCACGGCTCTAACTTTCAACGCCCATCTCCTAATCGCTGCCAGCGCGAAATCCAGCGACTCTGTGATTGCGCAACATTAGAGCACCAACATTAGAACGTAGCAGCGTTTCTCCTCGCAGAATCTGGCGGTCCCTGTTACGCAAACCGTCAATTGGCCTCCCCTATCCCTCCGTTCGCGGCTAACCTCGATTCCCGTCCGCATCATCTCCCGTTTTGCTGTCGGAACAATGGCGGCGTTACGGCGCCGGTCTCCCCGTGTCTGGCGGATTTCTCAGGTGAGCCGAGCGTTAACGCAATTTCCACGAAAGGTGTGTACTCCGCGGAAGACAGCTCGTGGAGCTGCCGAGGTCCCCGGTTATTGATCGCAGCTCGGCTGGCTGGCTGGCTGGCTGACTGGCTGCCTGCCTGCTTGCTTGATTTTACTCCCGACCCGGCTGGAGGACCATACTGGATGTGTGGTATGGATAATGGTCGCCTATACCTATGTGCTACACCCACACCTGCCCGAGGCACACGTAAGCCCTAGCTGCACGGGGGAACGACGCAGATACCGAGCGAACTCTCTGTCTGGCTGCCTCCACGGTGAATATTTCGCTTTTGTGCTTTAGTCTTTGCTACTTTTATGTTTCATACCTTGGCTATCCTATGTATTAGGCATGATACAATGTTTGTGGTATTGTATATTACCTAGGAGGGTGGGTAATGAAGGTGTTAACAAGGTTTGTGGGTGAGTGAAGGTGTTTGGTGTATTTGAGGTCGGTCTGATTTTGAGAGTTTGGTCTGATTAGGGGAGTTTTGAAGGAGATTTTGGGAAGTTGATGAATAAGAATGGTGGTCCAGTCTTCAGGGAATTTAAAAAAAGTTCTTGCGTTATTTTCAGAAGTTTCCTAGGTCTCCAAGCCAGTGGTTAATTTTTCTGTAATTACATAGGTACCTGTTTGAAGGGAATGAGAAGAATTTATGACTAAGATTTTTCTTGAATTCTTGCATCATGTTCCAATTAATAAAAGAGAGTATCGTGGTTAAGAGGTGAAGCCTAGGTCTGCAAGGCACAGGTCAAACAGTCTAAATTCGCCAGTACGGGGTGAGGATCCAGGGTAGGTGGTCTCGTATCCTGGCAACCTAGGCTAGTTCTAGCCGTAACCACACCCTCGATTGACCAATTTATTACTCATCTAACAACCGTTGGCTACTGTGTGATTCTGACGAGGCAACTCTGTCGATCGAGCCAGTCGTGGACGTTGTAGGCTACTCGCTTGGATAACCTAGATTTTGATACTCTCTTCCTTTCAATTACGTTCCTCCTTCGTCTAGATCGATAGCACTCGGGGCTGAGCATCCTCTGTCCATTATCAGAGCCATAGTATAGAAACCAATTCCTCTCGGCGATTCTACAGAGTGCAGAAGTATTAAAATGAACTCCAGAAGTTCTCTTGAGTTATCGGACCACTTGTAACAATTCTAATCGCAACTATAGTGCCTGCAATTCTGCATAACCTCCACTGAAAATTCTTGGTGACATTATTTGCATTAAAACATGGCGTATTAGTAGGTAGCCTGTAATTCTTTTCTGTTCGTGGAGTTATGATGCAGGAACACAGTGTTTGAATCTTCGTTTAGAAGTGTTCACGTAATCCGTTGTCGAGATACGAACACTTGCGATATCATTAAGTAGCGGGGGGATGGAGGGAGGATACCTTAGTCATCCGAAAGTGACAAAGCTACACTTAGAACAGTAGCAACCGGCTGCTGATGATCTTGGACGCAGCAATGCGGAACGGGCACCGACAGTCCTCTGCATTGTTCTCCCCGCTGAATAAACACTAATACTGCTAACCCACGCTCTTGAAAGATACTACACCAGTTCCCACGATCCGCGAACACGCGAATTCAAGGTACCAGCCTGTCCTCTGTGTGGGTGCGCGATTACTGGCATCTTGCATGACGATCATCCGCGGATCCGAGTAATGAGACTTCAAAAAAAAAAAATGGAAAAATACGCTTCCACTTGATGCGAGCTATAAAACGACATTACTGTTTCGTGCAATTCAGCGAGATTACTGTGTCACTTGGCGATGGTATGTGAAAAAATTGCAAGGGTTTCGTGGAAACCTAAGCTATTTAGAGATACAAGAGATATGACAAAATATTGAGAAATTGAAGGACCTGGAATAATGATTTTTTAGTTATTGCAGTATTTGATCTTTCTATAAATGAAGTATCAGTCTTCTGAAGTGATTAGAAGAGATTCATGAAGTACCTAATTCACTCCAGATTCACAGAAATCGTTTTTAGGATTTCTCCTACGAACCCAGAGAAAATCGACCAGAGCCCTGGAGTCTTTCGCGTTTCGACTCATGAGCGCGACTCATTAGCGACATTCCACGTTGTTGTCTGACTCATCGGCGATGCCATAGGCCCATACAACTCTGCATACCTGAAGACAAGACGCTCGTATTGTGATTTCGATCTCACGGAGTCGATAGGCGATTACGAGCCGCCTTTAATGCCCCTCTGGAATGGAGAACATTCAGCGAGTTCAAAGCCAAGCACTTCTACTGCCATTAGAATTAGTGGAGAATCGGAGAACAGGGAACAGTTAAGAGAGAAACACTTATAGGTAGTCATTTTAGAGGAAAGTTGGTTTTTCCTTTTTCTAGTAGCTCTAATCGTTCGCAAGACATATCGCAAAAGCAGAAACTAATTGTCTTTGTTGAAATCTATACCGACACATGCTAAACATTATTTGCCCGAAACATTAGACGACGATCAACGAAGGAGTTAGCTTGCAGCAGATAAGATCGTTTATCTCTGAACAGAAGTAGATCTTTGAAAGCAAAGCTTTCGTTCTCGATGTCCGGTGTAAGGCGATCTACAGCTCGATGCTCGTGCAGCCAATACCTTGTTACCGTTCTGTTCTTCTCTCTGTCTCTCCAGCATGCTTTTCGCGACGCGATTCGCCGTGGTTCTGTAGTAGGCCGAATAACAGGATATACGGTGTCCGATGAACATCCTACAGTACGCGACGTCTCTCTGCCCGTTATCGACCACTCGTGGACACGTTTGCACGCTGATAGGCACACGCTCCATCACGATACGCTGCCCTCGTGTGGGTGGCCTGATCCACGCGCGCACGTCAACCAGAAAAATGTGACGGCCGAGCGACCGTCGACTGTCTGAAACTGGATGAAGAGACAGAACCTCGATTCTTGCTACAAGCGGCCTAAAAAGAGCTAGAACTCTGTATCTGAGAGCTAAATTATGGAACCGAGTCCTCGGATGAGTGATTTTCAAAATTCTCTGAAGCAATACTCCCGACACAGGAATTCTCTAATCAGCAGAGCTCATTAGGGTCCTGTAGAAAAATAGGGAAACCTTTTTAGCCTCTAGCATCCCCCATCCCTCTGCAGCTCCCCAGGCACAAAAGATGTAGCTCGAACCGTGACAAAGTGACTTGATGAACTCTATAGACCACTGGTGTGTATTTTCGACGATGGGTCGGCGCCAGTGGTACCAGAGGGATGCTGTTCTGACATTTTAAGAGCGCGTGGCATTTCGACTCTCCCTTCCACCCCCTCGGTAAACATCCCTATACAATTTCCTGCGACTGATCACCGGATGGTATTACCGCTACAACATATCCCGCCTTTCTGGATGACATAATACCAGCTCGTCATCTCTTCCAAGTCCCCCTTCGTCGCGTGTGTGCTCTTCCCACACTCGGTTTTCGGTGGCACGCGCGTGCCGAAACCACCGTCGCGACACGAAACGCTGTCCAGCTCGGATGGAATTGCACACTACGCGTTTGGTGTGTTAAATATTTGCGATGGACGGTAGGAAGGAGCGTATTAGTCGCTCGTTAGCGATTATCAGTTCGTGGGTCTCTCGTGTCTGTGTGCGGGTCTTCGGAGAAATTAGGCAAAGCTGGGTTTTTCCATGATTGAAATCTTTATCCCCATATTTCTTTCTTCTTTTTTAAATAGGGGAGAACGTGAAATTATTGTGTAATACTTTAGGGAAAACTTTTAATTACTTTTTTATTACGAGGGAAATTCCCATAATGGGTCTTCAGCCCTTATTTTACTAGGATACAATTTTTATTTTAGGTTTCTATGAAAAAGGAGTCAGAGGTAATGGGTAGAAATTCTTAAAAAATCAATTCTCCGCTTAAAATTCTCAATATTTTATTAAATTTTCTCTATTATACATTAAATTTGAATACAGCAGTAGCTCTTAAGTAGGATAAATAAAATTGAGTGTTTTTTAGTGTTGGAAAGCAAGTATTATTTTTTCCTAGAAGTGCAGAATCTCTGTAATATTCTTGTACCAAAAGATATTCGTTACTGGTTTGCATCATCCGGCGTTGATCAGCCCTCCCGTACGAGTCAGCTGTCTTCAGAGTACCCACCTTCGATGACGATAATAAATATCCATTAATGCGGTCGGTGGCGGGAAAGGGGAGAGAGAATAGTTATCGTATCGCGAGCTACATGGGCAGATGACTCAAAGAAGGTCCAGCTGCCTTCGATCAGTGGGTTATTGTCAGTTCCATCCGCTGCTCGGAGATGTGAATGCATATGGGAAACGAGTTTTTTTTATACAATAAGTAACGAGTCGCTCCGAATGGTCAGGTACTCGTTACGCAACGATTCTGCAAGCAAACATGGGAGAGAACTGCATTAATCAGACTTTTGGGTCATTCATTGTGATTGGATCTTGAGGATTGTTTAAATTTTTAGTGTAAAAATTCAGTTGTGGAAAGGATGATAAAAAATGTCAATCTTATATTTACAGAATTTACAAAATTTAGAATATTCCTTTTTATTTTCTGAGGACCATCAAACTAAATCAGCCTGTACTTGAACAGAAGTAGCTGATCGATTTAATCGGATCTGCATTTTAGAAACGATTACAGTGTCGAGATGATGACAAGGGTTCGGCGAGATCATAAGGGTGATTTTTTTGAAATAAAGTTACACTTTGGTCGAAGATCGATATGTATCTCCTTGTATCGAGCGCGTTCGACTAAAAACCACCTCGAGTGTTGCTGAAGGAGCAGGTGACATCCATGAATTTAAACAGGCACGAGCCACGATGCAGGTAGCGATGATGGAGAGGAGCAGATGAGAGATGCGATCTTATCTCGATTTCGCGCTGGATCTCTGGATCTGCTGTATAAAAATGCAGTTCGAAAGGTCAGCCCATGTTCTCCTTTAGCGAACCCATAAATTTAAGTTCCTCTGCGATCCGGGACAGGATAAGATTATTAAGTGCTAGACTGTTGCATCTCTATAGAAGGGGAGTTCAAAGAAGTCTCCTTGGATACGACTCACTTTTCACAGTTCTACAAATTACCATTACGTCACTCACATAGATATTTCTGAAACAGTTTCTAGAATCAGTTAAGCAATTCATCATTTGGCTTGACATTTGAATTCTTGACGTCCCTAACTAAAGATAACTTCTCTCCATATTTATGTGCATGTTGCACCAACCTCAAATGAGCCTTCTGTACACTCCATAAAGAGGCCCGCAATCTACGATCAATTCCAGCTTACAAACTATCAAACATAAAACAATGTACAGACTACCAACATCTTCTCAGAATGAATATATTTGAGGATGAAGGTACGTTGCATCTGCGAGTGCGCGTACCACCGCGACCATCTTGCAGATGCGGGACCCGTGTTTGCGCATGTGTACGAGTCAGCTCCCGTTTGTACATATCGCGGCATTCATCCCGTGTCATGAAGGGTAGCACCTGCTACCTGGGCCAAACAATACACGAAGGATAAAAACACTCACTCATAAAGCTCCTTTATCAGTAGACGTCGACCTGCCGAGGTGGTAGTTTCTGTAGCGAGCTCGGCGATCGCGGACACCTCGCCTTATGTCCCATTAACCCAGATACAGCTTTGCTGGTATTCTGTGTCAATTTTTCACTTTTACTTTCGCACCCGCTGCCCCGCCTTTAGGACCAGAAACTTGTCCTCAGAATTAGCGTAAGTAGACTCCTTTGATATCAAACTCTTTTGAATCTTAGTATTCCTAGACTTCCACTTATATATCTTTAGACTATAGATCACCTCGAAATCTACTTCATTCTGTAATATAGATCTCTGCCCTTCTCCATTCGAGGCCAGCGTATTTTGCCAAGACTCGACTACTGAGGAGAGTTATCCCCTGACCCAAGGTGGCTCATCAGTCTCCAGGGTGTGAAATAGAAAATCAGTTCCTTGCTATGAACTGATTTATTCAGGGCGCCTGCATCGTGAGTAGCTCGCCCACACGGTTAGTCCAGTTTCCTGATCGGTCAGTGGCCAACGAAATTTCACCAGGTCCGATGGCAGAAGATAGAGGCGGGAGGGCAACGGCCAGACACACCAGAGGATCTCGGTATTCACATCTTGAAGGCTGCCGGCACGCGTCTGCAGCAAGGTGTGCCTCTCACTTTATTCATCCACCTCCGGTGTTCGGGCAAAGGAGCAGCTGTTGGCTGGGCTGGCGCGTGCCACCAGGTACCTATATAATAAACCGGCAGATAATGTCAGGGTGCCGTGGCACCACGCTACCAAAAGGGCCTTCGACTCTCGAGCAGGGAGAAACCGGCCGAGAGAGGAGCTTTTTTGCTCTCGAAAAGAGAGGGGAGAGATCGTGTTCATCCTTCTCCTCCCCGCGTAGGTGGACGCCACTCTTCTCTTTTTCCTTCTATCCCCTGACCACCTTTTTTCCCCCGACTCCCTGATCGATCAACGACTTTTTTCGCTTTAATTGGCTTCCCCAGAATCGATCTGCTCTCGACTCATGCCCGGTGCAGGCTCCTCTCGTTGCGAAAGTGGGACTTCGAGGTGGTTGCAAACAGAGGAGTATTTTGGTAGATAGTATTTTACGCTGGTACTGTGTGTGGTCGAGTGTTAATTTGTGTACTTGGAGGATTGTAATGAGCATGGAGTGATTGATGGTCCTTCTGGCCGAGAAATCGTGATACAGACGAGAGATTTTCAACTTGTAACTGCTGCCATTTTTAATACTCATTTTCTTCTTCTTTCCTGGGATCAAATTTCTAGCTTTTAACATCGTTCAAATTTGTAGAATCCTCTAAATTTGAACAATCCCCTAAATTTAAATCTAGAAGTATAAAATCAGTTTCTCTAGAGGGTTGTAATAGCGCAGACAAAGCTGCGCCCACAAGTAGGAAGCGATGACAGATGTTGCCGCATTAGATAATTAATCTGCCCCATTGGAAGGGCCCAAACGACGGGCGTGGAGAGAGAAAAAGATGATTATCGAGCGCGTTTAGTTTTATTAGCTCGTCGGGATAGAATGGAGGGTGGTTGACCCCTGACTTCGTGCCCTTTCGATCCTCCCCCTTCGTGATCTCGACCCTGCAACGGATATCTAAATCTACCAGCAAAAGAGCCTGTGAAAAGTAAACTAGCAAAGAGGTGGGAAAGCGGAAAACATTCGTTTCAATTTTCTTCCAGTTCTCTAGACAAAAAAATAAGTCAAAGATACAGAATAAATTTCTTTTTATTCAAATTAAATTTAGTAGGTCCCAGTGGTCACCAGAGGCAGTGAAGAAAGCAGGAAGATCGCAATTCGAGCGAGTCTGCGAATTAATACGCAGAGACTCGGCGGTTAGTCGATTGCAAAGAGAAAGAGACGTTACAGTTAGCTCTAAACAACAGGTCTCGTTCGGGCAGCGATGCTCCCGCGCATAACGCGAGATCCCTGTATGCTATATAATATGAGAAAATACCTCGTTACTTGGATTCCGGTAATAGAGGCATGGCCAGGCTGAAATCCCCCCGTTTGAATCGGGTCCCTTGCGTCACGGCAATTTATTGGCGTAACTCCTGTGATTAGATCACGATTTAATAAATAACAGTGTCGCAACAGTGAATTAAACGTATCGAAAGTTGTTAGAAATAGTCTTCAGCCTTTCGACTGTCAAAATTGCCGATCGATGCTGATAAATCAGAGGTACAACCACAAAATTTAAAATTACAATTATACTATAGTACCATGTGTTTTGAGGAAGGGATATTTTTGCAGTAATATAGTATCTAAATTTATTTTTTTATGAGAAGGATAGGGGATGATACGGTGGAATCTCAGAGATTGCCATTAGTTGTTCTATCGTGAATAGCAGCGTAGGAACATTCCACTGTGTTGAACTACATTAATTTTTTTTCCATTTGATCCCACTGACCTGTTGACCAAGAATCGATGGATCGATTGGCCAAGAGACTTCCGTTAGTGTCATGAAGTAGGCCTCTAGTGACAGCGCATGCCTTCTAAGTCGCGATTCTTATTATGGACTAGGATCTATCGGTTCCTGGGATCAGAATCTTCAAATGAGTAACACCTCTGCGTCACAAAAGCCTTCTTACCTGGGATAAGCGGTTTTATTGGCAGACTAAGATAAAATTTGACAAATAGGAAAATAGAGTTGGAGTAAGGCAGGGAGAAGAGGTCGAAGACAGATCGGTCTTTAAATCCCGTTAGTCTTGGTTTCCAGCGCCTTGTTTACTGGTGAGCAGGCGTCGTGACGCGTGCCACGCTTGCTTATGCGGGCGCCGACGTTTCGACGACGCGTCCGATACATTAAGCCTCACCGAAAATAAACTGTTAACGTTCTTAACACGCGCTTACGTGGCTGTCTTACAAATCGCCATGCGGGGCACCCACGCGTTATTTATTGCAACAACAACCAGACAATTTTTGAATACCTTCCTGAAGAAAAGCCAGTAGCAACGAATTAATTCCACCATACATAGTTATAAATGGGTACGTTAAAGTCTTCAAGTTATGAGTAGTCAAGTTAAAATTTATTAAGCTCAAAAGTTTGGAGTCTATAGTCAATTAATAAAAATGATTTGGTGATCGAAATTCTTTAGGATTTAGAGAAAAGGTCAGAGAAATTGATCATCGATCATTCAGAGAGCCCAACGCCCACATTTCAGAGGGGTCGTAGTCCCCAAGAGCGATGACAGGTAGCTTAGTACATAATTCACCATTTCTAGTGACAAATTTCATGCTGATTTAATTTAAACTTTTTAATTTTTCAAGTTCTCCAAGTTTATGGAACTGATATAAAAACCTACCCTCTCCCCAGTACCACAGTTTCCCCACTTACCAAAACATACCATACTTGATCATAAACCTAACAACCTTTTTATCGTCTACTAATTGCAAGACCAACTCTCCCTTCCCTCAGTAAGGGACCATCGTCGAGTCCACCAACCTGGGAGTCTCTGAAAGAATCGAGAGATCAGTCACCTAATAAGGGCAAAGTCCTCGCGGATAGGTAGGTGGATGGGTGGTTGTAGGTTAGCGGGCAGACAAGCAGGCAAGCGGGTAGAAGCGAACAGGCAGGCAAACGGGCAGACAGGCAGGCAGGCAGACAGGCAAGCAGGCAGGCAGGCAAGCAAGTAGGCAGGTGCAACACTGATGTTGCCTGAGGACTGAAACAGCTGTCGTCTTGCCCTGCCCTACGGCGGGCGCACGCGCCAACCGCATCCACATTTACATTACGTTGCGTTACCTTTCTCCCCGTTCTCGGTTTTTAATCGGCATCTCCGTGTAACGGTCAACGATCCCGCGCAGATGAAAATGTCCCCGGGAAAAATGGGCCAATGGCAGCACGCCTGACACATTAACAACGTCCACCGGCGCTGCACTTGTCGCCGTGACCGCTGCATGTAATTGCTGGGCAATTTTCGTTAAAAGCGAAAGTAGGCCTTTCGCTGTCGAGATCGCCGTAACGTCACTGCAATCTGTTTTTTTTTTCTATCTATATATTGTGTGACGTTCTTCCCTGATGTGGTGGCAGGAGTTGAGAGATTATGGGGTTGGGGTGAGGAGTCTCTCGTGAACATGGGAGTTTGCGTTTGAGGAGCATTGTTGGGTAATTGTTGGGTGAAGTTCATAGGTGGTACATAGAGTCAGGGTAAGCGTTGTGCGGTGTCCTTTGATAAACCTATGGGGTTTGTAATCCTGGGGGCTTTGGAAAGGTACTATTGTCGGGGGTGCTTGCCTAGACTGCTTATTTGGTTTTGGCAATAGAATTACAAATGCATTGACACTTAGACTGTAGATAATTCTGTATTCAAGGAGATTTATTTTGATCACAAATTCAGTTGTTGCTAGGAATTATAAAGAGACTTTAAACATTCTTGATAGCTCTTGGAATGATCCCACGTGTTCCCCTTCGATGCAATGAATCTGAATACTATGAACTTCGATAAAAATATCCACAGGTAATTACCGAGAAATTACGAACGGACACTTGGGTAATTATTGAGAGTGTGTACGGGTGAAAACACAGCGCGAACGTGCTAGCAGGAAAATGATTCCTGAATGGGCTAATAGCCGACTGTTTGATGAATTATTGATCGGTGGAAATTGACGTATGTAACAGTTGCAGACGTCCAAGGAAAAATGATCTACGTGTGAAATGTAAATTTGTTCGAGCAGAAAGATGATAAAGTAACTCGTTGCTACCTGGAAGCCTGCAACAATATTGCAAAGGTGGAAAAAGGCACAAACGGTTCTCATTTCCCTCGAGAAAAAAAGGGACCTCGAAGTGGATGTTATTATGGTGGGAAGGCAATGTCTTCTTGCAGAAATAAAGTTGTTTACATGCCCATTCCGGATTATCATATGCCTGGCAGTTTATGGCCAGTTTGGCACTTGATAGAGTCGAGGAAGGTCGTTCTATCGTTACTACGTTCCTACGTTGATCGTAAAACGTGACTGTCTTAGCTCTCGATCTCGCGTAACACTCTGCTGACACCTCGTATTCTTGGAAATTAATGTTTAAGTGAGTTAGTTATAATTTTTAAGGAATATGTATGATTTTTTGGAAATGTCGCATCTTTATTCTTGTTTATTGATCACCCACAATACGGTTCTCTCTAATTTGCATCATGTGTGTTGAAAGTGATAGTGAAAAATCAAGCTTTGGAGGACTTTCGATTAGAAAAATACAGAAGTCTTTATCGAGACACATCCTCCAGGTAAGGGAAATCAAAATACAATATGTCAGGCGAAGCACGTGATTTTTTATATCTCGATTCTGAAAGAAGGTAATAAATAAAAGTACTCGATCGTTATCGCTCAGAAATTCCACTCGACTCCTCGCAACGCTGGCGATTCGATTAATTAGCATCATTTTTGCGTTGCAAAGGGAACCATAAGGCAAGAGAAAAAGATTCATGTTCTTCGCCCTCTGCGTTTCTGCGTTGAAGAATATTCGCTGGACGCGCATTATCAGCGACGCGATGACAAATACGTTTGCCTTCGTTCCGCATTGAATTTGCATGGATTAGAGAATCAATAGATAGATCCATTTCCACGAGAGGTTCCCTGGGTTCGAGGACGATTTGTCGAGCGTGCGCTTGCGTTTCAACGCGATTTCCCCAACGATTCAATCATTTACGATCAATTTTTTTATCGTGCTTTCTTGCAAGTTCATCTTTAGCACTTTGCTCGCCCCAAGGGATTCATGGAAAATCTCTGAAGTCACGCACAGTGATTTCAAATTAAAACAGAATATGTATTTTTAGATACAGTAATTTTTTATTCATTTCATACAAATTCTATGTTTCTATTCTATATTAAAAATTCTTTTCAGTATTAACATGACGTACCTCTATTTGTCCTAGAAATATAACATAGCAAATGGTAAAGCAAACAAATTTCGGGCGCTAGACGAGTAAAGAGACAAATATAAGGCGATAAGGATTTCGACCTTTCCTGACACTATAATCAATTATTGTCATCTGTTTATATTAGCCAGTACCAGGGACCTATTTACCACGCAATGTTTCAGTCGACCATAAGCCTATTATTTATACGCAACATGGCAGCAAAGTGTCAAAGTGAACATGCTCGAAATGACTCTGAACTCCCACAAATTAGTACCTACCATCGTTATCTCAGGCTCAGTAAAATCGAAGGGTTAGTCAATCTCCAATAGAAATCGCTCGAGGGTATTATTAATTAACATCATTCAGTCGCGATTCGCGAAGAATGCCTTGGAATTGTTACGCGGAATCGCGGTGCGCTGCGTTCCAGGAAAAAACTTTCCGTTCTCGGGGATCAAGCCGCATTGGTGGATAGGTGGAAGGCCGTTGCATTATGCGATCCAACGACAATGGAGAGCTGTCCGTAACAAGGGACGAAAGGAAAAAGGGGGACGAGCGTCGAGCCTGATACGACGTTTATCGTTATCGGGAGCGCGTCTTTTCTCCGCCGCTCCTCCGCCTCGACCATCCTCGTTCGCAGGCGCGAAGTCGTCAAACGAGAATACGAGCCGAGTATCAGACCGCGTCGATGCTCGCTCCTCGTTTTTCACGCTGCATTTGCTCAATCCATATTGCTTTTTCCTATCGTCCTTTCCTGGTGGGAGCCTCTGCACTGAAATGGAGATCAGAGAGTGGAAATGGGGGTGGAAGACTTAGAGTTGGAAGGAGAGAATAAGGAATTTTTTGACAGTGAATCGGAGACTAGAAATTCGGCTGAATTGAGTTTGAAGTCTCGATAGTAGAATTTAGTATTCTGACTTTAAAATCTCTGGAGTCAAGTTACCATGGTCTTCGCCTCTAATTTTCTGTGGGTATTATTTTCTAGAGTGGAATGGTAGTGTTGCAGTAGTCTTCGATAGATACAGGTGTATCCTCCTACGCAATTCGAAATCGAAACGAACAGAGAGGAACCGGTGCACCGATGCACCGATGCACCGATGCACTGCGAGCTTTCGCAATCATACGCAATAAATAATGGCCGATGAGCAGAGCTGCATCTTATTGGCCACGCCAATCGTTAACGAACGCGCATCTAGCCGCTCGGTTCTACCACTTTCACTCACGCCACGTGATCTTTGTTTTCTTTTTCACCGAGTAAGGGAACACTGTGAACCTATCGTGAACAGATTCTTCCTGTTGAGATTCCCGCCTGCTAGGTACTTTCTTTTTCAATATTTTTACAGTGTTTGGAAAATATAGAAAAAGAATTCTTAGAAATTGTCTTCAATATACTCACGTAGAAAAGTAAAAAAAATTCACTTAGAAGAAGGGTGAGAATATTGAATTTTAATAAACAGGGATGTATTTGTACTGCAGTAGTGTTGCAAAAAAAAAAATAGTTCTCTAGTTGTATCAAGATACCATACAAAAAAAAAATGAATTGAAAAAATCTACACTCAAAGTATCTGCACCCCTTTTTCAACCCGCTATAGATAGCTTCTCCATTGCAATTGATTACTACTTTCTATAGACATATCTTGACAAGTGTTTAGAATGCAACATATGTTACTCCTACATTTTTCCCATATAGCTCAGCCAGATTACTCAAGTTACTCGAATTCAACTAACGCTGTGAATTTATCTACTTTGAACAAGACTTTGAAGACAAGTTACTCGAATTAGCCAATAAATTAAGGATACTATCATCAGACTAAAACACCTCCGTGCAGAGCAGCGAGTGCAGTGGTCTGATACTAGAGAAGATATCGTGGCATAAAGTGTCCCTCGAGAATCTCGGTTCCGCGAGCTTTTCGATCGTTCCACCAAGGCGAGTACTCGCGCAAGAGGAGGCATTTAACGACTTTCCATGTTGCGGTATGCGCGCACATAGTGCATCGGTACACGACACCGACAGTAAAGACGGGCACGCACACCAGCGACGCAACCAGAAGGAACGCGTCGCGCGAACACTGTTACGTGATCCGCGATTGTTATGTAAATACGGCATATATGCGTGCACACCGACGCAAAACGGTCGTTTTTCTCCTGGTTTTTCTTTCCTTTCCCGCTGCGCTGACTGCAATTTTCCAGCCGCCGGCTACCGAATGCAAGATGCGATCGTTGCACTAGAAATGCATCCCAGCTCGCGATTTACTACCTGGAAAACGAACTTTCAAGACTCGTATAGCTAAATACTATTTTCAGAATGAACTACTTTTTACAATTTTTTCCAGTTCTGTAGATCTAACATCTGTCTAGTTACAGATAGTTGTCTGACTATTGATAGGTTTTACTACTGTGTAATAAGGGTCCTACATTTTTGTTTGAACAGGATTTTTAGAAAGATTTCATCTTAGGAACCTTCTAGTTTAATATTGTCTTAATTCGGATGAATTTTCTTGGTAGAATGGGAAGGGTGAAAGAAACTTTGCAAGGAGCTTTCGACTTTATCGAGTAAATAGCGGCAGTGGCGTGTGAGCTTGAACTTGAGATCGTTCTAGCTAAATGTACACGTAGGAGCGCCTAAATACCTAAATACTTCTATGACGCAGTGCTTATGCGTTCCTTGCACGAACCACTTGCCTCTACATGCCAGACGAGGGAGAAAAAATCGAAAGTGTCGATGTTAATACGAAGGGGTGGACTTTCACGGTGAAGGGAAGAAAAATCGACCTTAAAAGTCAGGCTCAGTGACACTCCTATACCCAAACCAAATGACTAAGGAACCTCCAGAAAAAAGAAATGGTTTTTGGACCCAGCAACAATCACCTCCAGGCACCCAAACATATCCACGAAAGGATAATCCAAAGCTAGACCCAAGAACCAATATCGCAGGCCAGATTCCCCTCAGGGGGTCATCGAAAGTCAGCGAAGTTTCCAAGAGCCTCGTCATGGGCGCCAGTAAAGCGAATTACATCAGGCCAGGCTGCCACGGATCCCCTAAGAAAGTCATTTCCATAGAAGGAAGCTCGGCAGCCGCAGGAAAGGGTGATTCGCTGGCGAGGGCGCTCGTCGATGGATATTACGCTCGAAAATGGAGTCCGGAGGATAATTCATCGCGACTGCCCCTCGTTGAAGGGGGAGGACAGTGGGGGAGGGTGAAATTGATTCTGTGCCATCAATGGGCCGAAACGAATCGTCAGAGCGGCGATTTCATGTTGTGGCCAGCGGATCGCGATGGCAACCGCGGCCATGGCAACCGGCTGCCAGCTCGCGTTCAGCCCTTAATTCACAAACGTGGAGGACTCGCTCGGAGATATTCCCGGTCAGGTGAAAGAGGTCGAAGGGCGAGGGAGCTGAAAAAGCCCAGCCATCCGGGGGTAGAGAGAAAAGGTGTCGCGTGGGAGGGTCGGGGTTGGGGGAGGAGGGTGAAGAAAAAAAAACGGGAGCGAGTTCTCGTACAACCCCACGTGTGTTTCTCCACGGGTAGCCATGGCGACGCTTCGGCGTTCGTTATAGTAATGGGTTGGGAGTTGCGCTGGAAGGCGCTCCGCTCTCCCACGCTCGCCGGGGACACCTGCTTTAACGATTATCCACTGAAAAAGAGGAAAATGAAAACACTCGGGGGGAAGGGAGACGGCTCTATCGCCCTGTCACCAGAGGCTTTCAAATTACGCCGGTGACGGAGCTGTTGCGTAGATATCTACTTCATTAGGTATGCGTCTCATTCACTTTGCCAGCTTTAAGATAAAGCAGGAGATTTAATTATTGAAAGATAGTAGGGTAAATAAACGCACCCTCTATCGTAAAAATTTTGATAATTATTCAGAGAATTCCTCGAATTGATAGCTAAAAATTATATTTCGATTTTTTTTCTGTAGGAGTAGGGTCATTCGTTGATTTAACCACTTAAAAATTGAGTAAACCCTTGGAGAATTGGGTCCCTCAGATTTTAGAGTAGGAAAAGTGTTTTTTAGTGATGTCTTTCATTGACTTCATCCCTTAAGACTTACATTTCTCTAAAGAACTCTTTCAGAATCGTGTTTCTCAGATTTTGGAGGCCTTTGAAGATTACCTCACTTTCTCTTTTCGAACAGTGTTCATATAATATTAGCTAGAAGGATTAGTAGATGAAGCAGACGACTAAATAGTAGTTCTTTCACATTCTCGTTCTACCAAAGCGAGCAATGTTTCCGACAGTTCGCCGCAGATACGCATGGATGACTCACAACACGTTTTCCAGCTCTAGATATGCCAAATATAACCAACAACCAGCATTAGTCGAGCGTATCGCTCAGTCGTAACGCTATTTGGTTCTTGTTTTTCTTGCTCCGTGAAATATCTGCGACACAGGCGAGGGGAAGTACGCTAAACGTTCACCTTATCGTCTCTAATTACGTGACTATTAACCTCAAGGAAAGTGGGAAAATTCGCTCGAGAATTATCTCCAATAATTGACTCGCTATCTGTGTTTCTAGTCTGTGGCCTCAAGGAGCATCCAAACGTGAAACGAACACTCGCAAAATATTTCCTAATCTTTAGAAGGCTTTCTGCATTGAACTTTTGTATTTCTTCTACAATTTCCAAATTTATTATTGGCCCATATATATAGTACCTCAAGAGTACCTTCTTCATTCATAGAAAAAATCGTGAAAAATTCCAGCAGATAGTCCCTACTCCTAAATCGAGTTGGCTTCCACCTCGAAGTCGAGTTGAAATCTCGAGTCGAGTCGGCGATCGTTCAGCTCGCATTTACATTCAATGAACCGCGACGGGAAACAGAAAGCGAGGATCGAGGAAGATGTCGCGGGTCGATCCGGTGACGTACGGGACAGCCATAATCAGGCAGAAAGTTAGAGCATCCTCCTGACCCCGAGGATCAACGAGCGCGATCCAACGTCGGCTTCGATCCATATTCATGGATCGAACGAAGGGTGGGGACAGGGGCAGACCGACGAGAAGTCGTCCCCGTCGTGTCTCGAGGCTTTAGCCTCGCTCATTTGCGTGAATGTAACGATGATGTTGCGACGCGCGTACCGAACGCCGAGGTCGAAGGTCCTCGCAAACAATCCCCGCGTGTGGGAAACACGCGGCCGTGCCTGAAATGACAGCCGTTGCGACAATGGTCTCTGTGGCGGAGGAACGAAAGGCGAAAGACAGGGAGGAATCGGAGGAGGAACAGCTGGCGGTGACTGGAGGGAATGGTCATGGAGAGATTTTTTTGCGAATATTCTGTCAACTCTTGAGGTTTTCTGGGATTCAGATTTCTTGGATAATATGGTAGAATCTAGATTGAAGATGTCATTTATTCACAGGGGTTTACTCGGGGTTAGTGTTATTAGATATAGGTATAGGTTGAAACTTGGACTAGGATTCAATCCTCGAGTCGTGGAGCCCACGATTATAACGTGAATATAGTTTTTAAGATATCTAAGCATTTCTTTTTTAGATTGTTTCAGTACTTTCAGTAAGAGCTTGAGATTGTTGTCTCTTGCGTTTAATCCTTTGAAGGAGTCTAATCTTTGAGCAATAACACTCGATTTTCGTCAGTAAAGAGTTTTTCCAGGAACGTGCATTGAATAATGTAGTGGTATACATATGACGACACAGTGGTTAAGATAAGAGGCGATAAACTTTTACTGACGTGTCTGGTTAAATTTCAAGGCTCCTCAGGGCTACTGAGCGTGTGAAATTGTTGGAGGAAAATATAACAGTAGGAACTTTGACATCTTTAATTGGTGTGTAGAAGACAGTGGTATCTGAAATATTGAAAGGCTTTAATACTTAATTGTCTTTTCCTAGAAATATTTTTCTATACTTCTGCTGAAGTCATTTCTATAAATATCAAAGATTGGATAGTGATAGAGTTTCTAAATTAAAAATACTCGAAACAGTTTTCAAAGTGATTCTCCGACTTCAGCACATAAGCTAATTAGAAAATCAAGCTAAGTACAGATATTAGAATCCCGTATATCTCAGTAGCTAAATAATTATGGAATTCATGCATTGTTAAGAGAATCATCCATATTCACACAATTTTATCTAATATGTAGAACTCTCGAGGCCAGAGAAGTGAATATTCTAACACACTTTCTTCCAAATAACCCACAATCTTCAATTCCAAAATCTCTCCCCAAATACCACCCCTTTAACCCCACTCAATCCTTAGACCACCCCAAAATCAGCAGATATCTACTTGAACCCCCACCAAAGGGGTCAAACAACAGCAGAGCGCAAGTCCCATCAGAAAATGGCGTTTCACGATCCCTGGTTCGTCCTTTCGCGCCAAATCGAGTCTCCAACCGTTGCTCCACATTAAATCGTGCCTCCACCACCTCCTTGGTAGTCCCAACGGTCGTCCAACTATCAAACGGTCAAACTGTCCTCGGGGGGTGGGGGCCACCAATCGTGGTGTCCGTTGCTCTAGTTAACAAAAACGGCTCTCGGTAAAAAAGAAGAAGAAAACCGAGAGACGAAGTTCAATATCGAAGCCTTGATGTCCAGGTGCGAGGACACTTCAGGACACCCCGCATCCCTTAACGGTCATCCGTATTAGCGATTTCACTGTCTTTCCCATCGGCCACGAGAATATATGTGTATCAAGCTGGGCAGCAGAGGGTCACCTGTGTCTAACGGATTTTTTCGACCTGATTTAAATAGGCTCTGGCTCGCGAGGCGCGTGAAACCGTCCGAGGAGGGAGTCCAGGTAAAATTTTGGTCAGGATGACCGCGTCGCGTCCTTTCCTCGAGCGGAGAGGCAGAAATCGCCTTCTCCCAGGTAGCCAACGTCCATGGGAATCTAGGGCGACTGACCATTCGCATAGGTCAGTCGATCTCGAAATTAGAATATCGGTACCCTTACCCTGCCTCCATCCCTCGACCTTTTTGATAGGGTGGCCTCTTCTAGCATCCTTTCGCTTGATTCATCCTCGGAGGATGCGCTCTGTTTGGCCTCCTTGGGACTCGGTTTCGGGTTGTACTTTGGTCCATGGGCTCTTGCATGGGAAATTGGGGTGTCTTATCGGTTTTCTTGAGGATGGGAAAGGACACGGTGTTTGGATTGCGATAAGGTAACTTGTGGAGCTAGGGAAATAGATTTAGAGATTTTGAAGTGGGGTCGATAGCTGAGAAGTTCTGGCTCATTTGAAATAATCTGAATATTAGTCACTGATATTTTCTTTTGCAGTTTCACAAGTTCATTTTCATGCTCGCCACGCGTAGGAAAATTCGTTAAAAAGTACCCTCAGGCATCAGTTTCACATTTGAAAAGGAGTTCCCCCAAGAGGAAGTTTTCAGAGCGCGTTAGCGAGTCGTATCACCTCTCCGTTGTAAAGTACAACGGCGTCGCTCGGTTTGAGCTTCCAGAACTACTGATACATCGCGATTAACATAAATTTACAGACGGAACGTCCGGTCTGTAATGCCCTCCGACTGGCTATCAGCCTGGTAACTGTTCGCTTTGCATACGCTCTCGATCCCTAACCGTTATTTATTTCGGTAGATGCATCACGTGTCGAGGAACAAGCATAATTTAACTGCTAAACCAATATTCTAATTTACGTAAACCAAATTTTTTTTACACGTACAGTATCTTTGCCTTCCATACCTGGACGAATTCATAAAACTTTGAAAGAGTAGAAAGACTCTCATAAAACTACCAATATTATGGTGTCATAAACCAGCAGAAAACAGCGAACTTTTATTACAGCGAGTCATGCTTCCATTGTTCCCTACGCATTGTCACCCGTTGCTTCTATCTTTATTTATTTATTACGAGTCTTTTCGTGCAGCACAATTCTGTCGGAGAAATCGTTTTTTTCTTAGCTAACATTTCCTCCACTTCCTCAATTATCGGTCACGAGGTACTTGTAACTGCTTCAATTTCATCCCCAATTTCATCCCTCCTAACTCATCGATAATATCCTCCATCCAAATTAGTCCCGAGAAATTGCGCCTAGTCGTCGTCGATCAACCCCTCACCCTTGAAGAACGTGGACTCTGGCCCAATAAATCATCCATGGTCTATGCAAGCATCCAACGGTTCTTTCGTCCGTTGTCCATCTTTTTCCTTCCTCGAAAACGATCTCGACCACGCGGCCACACCAACACAAGGCCCTTTTTCTACGCTAGGCTTCCAATCGGGGGATCCTTCTCAAGGAGGAGAGAGGGGATCGTTTTATCAGCAGTGCTGTTGTATCGCTGCGTCGAGGAAGGGTTTCGCGCGAAATAAGGGCATTTAAATGGGCCCCTAAAAGGGTTATCTACCTGTGTGACCCGCACCCTGTCACCCCTGGGCCCGTTCTGACCTGCGAACCTGACAGTTCCCCTCTCGGTCGCAGCTTGAATCGAGTCGATCCCTCGAAATCAGGTTTTCCACACGCACGGTGCTCGATTGAACAGGTAGTGGACGATGCTCGTCCCTCAGGAGCGTGCAGGTATGTGAACTCTGACCTAAGGTCTGATCCCTGCCTGGTCCACCTCGACACGAGGAAAATCTGCTCTTCCGGTTTTCTTGCGAGGGCAGTTTCTTTTATTTCCGATTTGTGTGCGGCTTTCAATGAGAATAATTCTATTTTAACAATCGCGAAAGGGCAGGAGAAGATTTCAATTTAAAATAGATCAGCAATTTAATTCGTAGAAGTGTCTAGTATTTTTAGAGGTGAGCGTTCATGGAAAATTGGAATCTACATTTTTTTGAGTAGATAATGGGCAAGATTTATTAGACACTTCTTGTTTTATCCTATTTCCCCATAGGAGTTCCTATTTCATTACTCATTTACTCAATATTGATCGCAATTCCACGACAATATCCAACAACACAGACATGAACGCGAGGGGAGAGATCTGGATGCTGCGCAAGCGTGATCTCCTCGCTCTCCATTGGTTTCAAGACCACCTCCAATCCAATTCCAAGGCTCCCTTCTCTCCAAGTGGTCCAGCCTCTCGTGCTATTCTCAGAATCACTTTCTTATCACCTCATTCCCCTAGACCCCCTTCTCCAATCTAACCCGAAAAACCTCCCACGAACTTCTTCCCAATTCACCCACAGAACCCACCCACTCTCCTAACACAGACATAAATCGCTCACAAAACTTCTAAGTTGCAGAAGTTTGTAAATTCCAAGAAAAGCCACCTCTCTGCTTTAAATTCATTCAAAACTCAAATCTCCCGCCAATTTCCTGCAACTTTTCCGCTCGAATCGAATACTCATTCAATCAACGATAGAAGAACGAATCCCATATTTAGAATCGGGGTCACCGTACAGACAGGAACTTTTAAATAGACTCTTCACCGTAGAGAATCTTTAAATCATGCCTCAGAAACGAGCACGCGTTTTGCATACGGAGCAGCCTCGATCGGGGGCCTTTCTGCTGCATAATCGTTGCGCAAGCAATGGGCGCCCCGACTTATCGTCGCGATGATAAAGTCGAACGAGCTGTTTGTCGCCTCGCCGCGCCGCCTCGAGTCGATCGGGCTGACTCCCACGTCGATGGAAAAAAATCGTTCCACGACTCTGCGATCGCCCGTTCAAATCACCGCGAAAGGGAACGGCCGCCCGTTTTTCCTCGAACGCGCAACGATTGCCAATCGCTGAAAGTCGGTCTACTTTCGGCGTCGTAAATCATTTCCGAGACGCTCATCTGACGCGCGAGCACGCATTCCTTCTCTTTGTTCCGCGAAATGGAAAGCTGATGAAAAAAAAATCCTTCTGTAAAATTGACAGCTTTTTTATTTAGGTATTTTTGAGAAAAAAGATCTAGTGGAAAAAGAATTGTCTAGTGAGAAGTATAGGAGAAGTACCGTGAGCTCGAAAGTATCACTTGGAAGAGGAGAGTAAATATTCATGAATAGTTATTAATATTTATACTCGTGCAGGGAATACGGTTCAGTTTTTCTGTGTAACGTGTAACTTGTAAAATTGTGCTGTGGAATCGAACCACACTTGGAGTCAGGTAGAATCCTCCAAGGAAATTTGCATTCCTTTTGTTTGTTAAGTACCCTAGAATCTCCCTATAATCGAGGAAAATGGAAAATATGGAGCACGTATTCCGCAGAATCTCAGGGTTTCTTTTTCCATCGATTTCCCTATGCATTTTAGATTCGTCCAATTGGGGAGAAACGAATTCCTGTTTAATTTTCTTTCGAGATCGATAGGAGGTGGATGTCGATGGAATTTCCGTTTCTCCGTCGACGGAATTCCCTCCCAGGTATAATGGTCGATGGTACGCGGACGATAACGAAACGCGAATGGCTCGGGCAATTCCGTCCTCCTGGTCGATTCGCCGAGGCTGCCGTAATTACATGAAAAAGCAGGGATCGCCTTGGTACTCGGGCGATAATGCTTTGTCCGTTCGCTGCTACTAGCCTGCGTGCACTATTCTTAGAAGTACTATCGCTACGTGTAAATAAACCGCGCTCGAACCAGAACGGAATGCCGGGAGAAAGTATATATTGGATTTTCGTTTCGTTTCCTTTTTCTGCCAGTTCCGCGAGGTGATCCTTCTCTAAAGGACTTCGATCCTCGATAATTTCGATTACGTTCGATGACGAACAGATCGATTTTTATTAGATAATTAAAGAAGAGACTAGCAATCTGGCTTTTGTGGTATTTGTGAAGGATTTTAAGAGACCTAGATTTGCCTTGGCGTGTTACTATTATCTAATAATATCAAATATTAAATATTAATACCAAGGATCGATCAGAGTTAAATGTAAGATATCCAGAGGAGTCGATACGGTTCTGTATTTCGCTCAATCTTTATTGACTCAAAATCCACTCGATTTTTAATTCATAATTCCATTCAGAATCTAGAATCACCCTTCCCCGCTGAGTCAGCAGCTCGCCAGCGTCGCCAATTTTCTTTCCAAAAGCGGCCCAAGATACCTCGTTTCCAATAAACCTCCAACCCCCTCCACAAAGTATCTCTCAAGGGTGCGAAATAAAAATTAGAAAAAATGCCAACTGGACGGTCCGTTAGCAGAGCAAAAAAAAGAGAAGGGTTTGCCCACGAAGGTTCGCCCCGTTGGACGTTAACTGGAGCAGCGTCGGAAGGGTGGTTCCTTCGATCGAGGGGGGGATGGAAGGGGGATGGAAGGGGGATGGAAGGGGGATGAAAGGGGGATGGAAGGGGGATGGAAGGGGAACGCGGCCTCTATTCAGCGCGCGATATTGTCGCGGCGTTCACCTTGAATCTCTCCCGATGATAGGCGCTGTCGTCGTTGGAATTCCGTCCCCGGAATTCAGATCGCTTCTGGACACGGTCCAGGAATGTTCGACGCTCTCTCGCTGACATAACGGTGAAATACGCGACGGTTCGCTTATGGGAGAGTCCTCCCCTTCCTCCCCCGCGCCGCAGATCGGCCTGCGTGTCAACACACGTCGCATACGTTGAGGCCCGATTCGTTTGATTGCAGACGCGTATCGAGCATGTAACCGCGTGACTGATCGACAGTTTGATCGATAGAAAGAGGACGATCGCGCGCGAGGCGTCGCCGCGCGACCATTCAGCCGCCAGAGGTTACCTCGTTTCTGGGAAGAACCACGACCACACCATGGGTGAGTCTTTTCAGACCTGTCCTTTTGACTCATTGCAAACTCGAACGACGGGGTTAACTTTATGACTATTGTAATTATGTTGTAAGCCTGACACCCCTATTGTCTCTCGCGATATCTTGCGCCCTTGTGTTGCCAGGGCTAGGGGTTAAGTGGGGCTTGGGGATGGGCAATAAAGGTGATGGTCGTGAGAGTTGATGCAATGGTAACCTTTCAGAAGGCAAATTAATCGACTCCAGTTTTAGTAGAAATTTCAGTATCTTAGAAACACAAATTACTGAATAGGTAGTTAGAAACATTGTGAAATGCTTTGAATGTTAGCTTATTAGTGTATTGTCACTTTTCTCTGCTTTTTGTTTTATAGAGTTGATCAGTTTGGCATCTGAGCGATTCGTGTAGTAATGAAGGTAGATGAGTGATAAGACGGTAATCGAAAATGATTTTTGGGAATTCTTATTAGCTTGATTTGAACTTCTCCTGAGTTTAAATTTCCAAATTCCTAGCACAAATGTCCATAGAACGAAATTTTCCAATAATCAATCGATTACACCACCCGAGTACCGTTCAGTTTGCGATTTCTTTCTAAAAAGAAATGGCCGAGCACGTGTCTCCTTGCACCGAAGTCACGTGTAGATGCATTCCACCTCGACACTTTCATCATCGTTATTTACCCGCGACGTCCCAGTGAAAAAAGTATTCCTTGAAAAGCTACTCGACGCGGTTCGCGTGTCTGTAGTTTAATCACTCCTGTTTATCGTCCAGGAAGACGTAGATGGTATTGATAACCGCGGTCGCGTAGCGTATCAATCGTATCTCGCCTCGGTCAGTCGTGCTTTCCTCGAACGAGTCACGATCGATCGGTTCGCGGTATCCTGATGCAGAAATAATTCCAGTGACCGACGAAACGTGTTCCGTGAATCCTCCCTCGTGACCCATGACACGTCTATCTGGGTCATCGATGAGCTGTTCTTCCGAGCTCCCAGAGGAAAATTCATAATTAAATATTATTACGGAATTCCATTGATTGTTCTGGAGCAAACAATTTAGTGGCACTTCTTCTATAGAAATAATAATATCGGGGGCTAAAAAGGGGTGTACATTAGAGTTTGAAGTATAAAAATCCAAATTGAATAACAGTGAAATTGAAGATAAAGATACCCTATTCTTTCGTAACAAAATTCCCACAGAGGAGTTGAATTTTCTCGTGGAAAGGCCAAGGAACATCGGAGTACCTGCGAACTAACGGAACGCTCTTCGCAAATAGCCGCGACAATGGGGCGGGGGTGGAGGGAAAGACGGGGAAAAGGAAGACGAGGGCAAGAGGGAGGAAAAGCCGATTGAGGAATCACGAAGCGCGGTTGTTAATGCAGATTGGCACGATGAATCACGTGCTTTCCGGAGTGCGTGTCTACACGCGTATCGAGGCACCGGTTGACAGAGAGAAGCCCCTGTCCGTGACTCATGGCCCATGGTCCCGAATCTTCCTCTCGTTCCACGACAATTTGCCACGACTAAAATATTCTCGCCAGTTGTTTTCTCGTTCGAGGGCTATTTGTCTGATGACCGTCATTATAGGATAATTTACGGTCCCTATTTTCTATGGAGACCATTTTGGGGGTTGGTTTTCGGGGAGGGGCGCTTCGGCAGAGATATTCGGACAGCCGTTAGATTTTAGATTTCAGACTACTTTCTAGAGAGAAGGAAATTGATTTGATGCTCTTGGTTTGAGAAATTGGAATTGGAGTGTAGGAATTAGAAAAGGAATAAAGACTTTAAAAGTTTGAAGAGAAAAATATCTTAAGAAAAATATTGAAGGAAAACTGTTCCCAAATCAATCTTCCTTTTCTCGAAAATGGTATTCCACTGATGAGACAAGATGAAATTAAAAGTCGAAAGCATATTGAAAGAGCTCGTTGAAAGCAGCTGTCGAAAATGGACACCAGTATCGAAAGGTAGAAAGAGAAGACAGGGGGCGAAGTGCAGGAGGAATTAGATATGCATGCAGACTCAACAGGAGTTTGTTTCAGCACGTGGCAACGGGACACTAAAGCTGATTCGCGCATTGGAGATGATGAGTACACGCGTAGCGCCTGTATTAAGCGATATCGCGACGAGAAAGATAGACATGTACCGGTGCATGGTAGTGCAAAGCGACGAGGATACCAGAGCTGTCCCATCTTGCGATTGTTCGTCTTATCGCTCGATCTCCAGCCGTGTATAGGAGTATAGGATATCTTCGAGAATGCTGATCTAACCGACGACGGTAGAACACGAGATTGTTGCAGGAAGAGAATAAAAGTCGCGTTGCAGAAATCTCTGGATTCGTTGCGGCAGTAATTCATTTCGAGTGTAAATGCTACTGTGGGCGGTTTAAGCACTTAACTCTATTTTTATGGCTGTACTTAATGAAAATTAGAAGTCGGAGTAATATATGGAAGAGAAGAGAAGTTCAGAGCACTTTTAGCTCGACTCGTGTGTAGAGTTTTGGTCAGAGAAAATGATATCTTCAATAAAGAAGGGAAGGGTGAGGGTGGCACCGGATGCAAAGGAGGTCGGGAGTGATGAATCGTATGGCACGTGTAATCTCTGTAACAGTACACCTTCTATACGTGTAACATCCTGTATGTTATTACATTCGTAAGAAGTATCTATCGTTCAGTGTTTTCGAAACAAACAGTAGGATATAAATTAAGCCTCCCACTTTGATAAGTATTGTACAAAATTTCTCTCTTCTCCACGTCTTAGAATTTTCATTTAATTTTCCAATAATTGCTAACTCTTACGCCATGAAATTTTTTTTTAGACAAAATCCCCTGTCTTAAAATTTGAGCAAGACTCTCGAGTCGCGTTCTAAATACGGTACTTCATTCCCAAAGAGAAGTCACGTAAGCGTGGAACCACTGGCTCGGTATCAGCGCAGAGATCAGACATTACGGTGTCATCAGTGCGACATCCCATGGGCTAACTTTCTTTACAGTCGAACGGCGTTCCCCTCCTAAAAGAAACGAAGGAACTGGATACAGCCCTAGACAAAAGAAATGCACGTCATAACGTCCATAGCCTGGCTGAAACTTTATGGGATTTATGGCAACAGGGTGTAGCAAGACCCGTTTAATAGCTCTAGTTCTTTCCTCAAGATGATCGTACGTGTAACCATGGTCGGTGCACTATTTCGAAAGGAATTGACCTTCTCGTCCATCAGCTCTCGCGCAATGTCTTCTCATCTTAAGGGAAAATATTCTTTTTTTTTGGTCAATTTTTTAGTTGAAGAAAGCGTCTGAAAGGTGAATAATATATTTTTGACACACAGAAATAACACTTTCTTCTTCCTACTTCTCGGTAATTGCAGCGTGAAGAGCTTCCATGAATTATTAATCCTCGAATTATTTATAGGCCTAGCCCAGTGCACCTCCGATAAGAGGCGAACAGTCCCCGAAACAGGGAAGCAAAGATATTCCTCGATCACCACGTAACCATCTTTCTTTCCGCGATTGTGCCGTTGCGAAATTCATTTCACGCTTCTTAATTACCTTTAATTATCGCTGGATCGTGGGGGCGCTGTTAATGATCCAGTCTCGAATTAATCCTTGCAATTTTGGAATTAGAATCCTAGAAAGATCTGACGAAACCCTTATACTTAACACTAGAAAAAATTGAAGGGTTACAATCAAGGGGTTCCTTAAAAAAGACAACTCTAGCCAAAGAGTTCTGAAGAGTTTCTCTAAAAATGTTCACAACAATAGGAAATCTTGGTTCACACTTTTCGAAAGTGAATTTTCACCCGCAGCAGCATAGATCACCGCACGATAGATCCACCAACAGCCCTCTCTGACTGTTTACCAACCTCGAGCACCTAATGTTACGCGTGGCCCGTTGCTCAATTGGTTCTGCACGGAAAATGCAGAAAATTGTTAGCCGAGGAAGTAAGCGGGGGCGGTGTGCGCGATTGAATCGTTCGAAAGTAAGTTTTTTTTCGAAATCGACCCGTCTCGCCGCCGAGATCTACTAGCTCTCGTTGATCCGTGGATCGAGCAGTGTGTTTCCACTAAAATTAGTCGAGCATAAATGGTCAGTGAACGGAAGGCTCTCCGGAAAGCGAGAGCCCATGGCAACGCGTTGTAATGCGCCGCGACCGGCGTCGATTCAGGAAGAGAGAGGCTGCGCGCTCTGGAAGCATCAGATACGATCTAGCCTAGCCAATTCCAGCAGACATAATGTGCTAACTATGCTTGGTAAAAGAATCACAATGGTCTGTTACACATGTTACTTGCCCTGAGTTTCCCCTTTTTTATTTCTTCAATTTCCTGAAAGAACATTTTTTTAGAGAAATTTCCTCTAGAATTTCCTCTAATTGACACAGCCCTATGACCCATATATGGGTCAGGGCAATTTCGATAGTAGTTACTTTAGTTTTCCTTTTTTTTTCTTACTCGTGACAATATTCATAGAATATTGCGTTATGTTAGAGTCCTCTGTTGGAGGGAGGATTACGTTGTTCTCTCGAGTGAAATACGGAGACAGGGATCTCCCCTCTTTTGCGACGGCCACGCTCTAATCGCGTTTATTTCCGCGCGCAATCCGCTCACGAGCGGCCGCGAATCCGCGATTGTCCAGCCACGCGGGGTTACGTAAAACTAGACACGTTTATTGCACGGCAAAACTTTTGCTAATTAGCGCGGGAGAAACCGGCGGCCAGCCAGCCGAGATAGCCACGCGCCCGCGCACCTTTTATGTGTGTTGCACCTGTTAAGGACGCGGAGGCGGATACAATGACCGCTGCTGCTCGGTAATCGTCTTTCGTATTGCGAGAACTGCAAATTTTTATCAGGCTAGAAGAATCAGGATTCTGGACCCAAATTTTTAATTACGTCATAGCTTGTGAGAAGAGAGTTTTAGAATTTTCAAAGTTTTCAGGCCTTTTGCATCTCAAAATTTCCTGTCTATAGATGTCTTAGGATTTTCAGACCTTTCAGACCTTTCAGACCTTTCAGACCTTGTGATTTCTTCTACATTTATTTCTGCTTATTTTCTGCTCCTGCTCCCAAGTAAGGTGTTCACTTTCGACAGACAAGTGTTCACCTTTCTCAAAGTAGATCCAGAAATGGATTGAAATGAAAGAAAGGCACGTAACATACGGTGATTACTGCACATAATCTGACGATGAGATCCATGGATTTCTAGCTGCAGAATACGTAAGAGAGGCACGCAGGGTGGCTCATCGGAGAGGAACCAGGAAAGTCTCGAGGGACGAGGAAGCACTCTGTTCGTTGTTTATAATTCGAACTAGCCGCGAGTGGTGAAGGCGCATGTTACGCCGTCGATCGCGCGATAAGAGAAAATGATGAACTCCGAAAGGAGACGAGGTGGGACTCCGTGGAAATGCAGTTCCGCCTTGTTTGTCTTGACCATTTGTAGCGAAGGCTAAACAGAAGGCTTTTTCTTACATGAATATTAATTGTTAACAAATTAGCAAGAACATTACTGAGAGTTTTACATTTCTCCTAGTAACAGAATTTGCATATCACTCCACTTACAAAGGATTGGTTCGAGCTCATTAAATTGAACTCAAGAAATTTCTTAAATATCACTTCCAAAGTGTCTTATATTTTATTTATAAGTCGCGTTTTCCCGCGAAAACTTTCGAGACTGATTTCGCGATGTCGTTCAGCTCTGCTGCCTCGTCCACGGGACGAATAAATCTATCGAGCATCGAGGAACATTCGCCTGCGTGGTTTTCGGGATATGACTTCCCTTCCGGTAAGGAAAAGAAACCGCGAGGCCGCGAGCGCCTTTTGATTTATCTCTAGATTGCTCATTTCACTCTCTCGCCTCTGTAACGCGCTTTGCGTAGATACGTTGCTTACCAGCGTCGCAATTAAACGCACTGAAAGCTAATCTCTCCTCTACTCTGTTCACCTCGTGCATACATTTCTCTACAGTGTTTCAGAAAAAGAATATAACAAAAGATTTTCCACCTTGTTTTCTAATCAGAGCTCCACTCACACAGGGAAGTGAAACCTCTTAAGTTTGACTTATTCTTCTTCATATAATATTAATAACTTGCTGAACAGTAACTCCACTTCCTCCACTCTCGAGGAAGCGAGGTTTCAGGCAGCAAAATTCCATCGAAATATTTTCCTAATTTCTGGAAATTTCAATCCCCCGCAAACTAGTAGAAAAAGCTGTTGGAAATGATTCAAAAATCTTTCATAACTCATCGCGGCAATCATGGTTTCTTATCAGATCGTTCCCAAAGCCAGCTCTCTCTGTCGAGGATTTCGCGGTGTCGTTTGTTAAGATCAATCTGGTTTAATTAAAAGAGCAGGGATCTCGGGCGGGAACCGCTTCCGCTTGGATACGCGACGTGTCCCGTCTCGTAAACGACGCTTGCACCTGCGTGGCGACCTTTTCGAGAAGGCACAAACGAGCGGCCAGCTAATTTGCTGACGCGGACGAAACAAGAGCGTACGGTACGCGCGCGTAGCACGTTCTATTGTAGAGACTCGCGTAGATACGCTCGGTACCGCTTGGTCCGCGTGTAATCACTTGATTACTCGTTTTGCGGGTCCGGTGTCAAATCTCCGTGGCGTGGGACAATAGACGTTTAAAAAACCATTCTCCAGCGGTCCGTTTCGCTGGACGCTTACAAATCGTCGTACTTACATGCTAAGAGGACATGGGAGGGAAGAAATATAGAACAGTTTAAAGCAAATTGAAATTTCTAGGTTGCAGAGGGGGGCAGAAATGAAGAATTGAAAATTGCGATGCTGTTGCTATTATATAATAGGTATATTTAACTTTTGTCCTAGTTATAAGTAAGAAAAAAGATAAAAATGAATAAGTAGAATAATTGTCAATAGAGAACTACAAACCTCTACTGAGTATCTCATTTGAGTTACTAATTTCAGAATCGAGAAATCCTGCGTTCCAAGAAAGGAGCACAGCTTTGCGATATGGACCACGATTACCGCCACGCTTAAGTCTCCTCAAATAAGATTACAATGTTATCTGGTGCTGCTCGGTATCTCTGATCTCAGAGGGAAATGAAAGTTGGTGTTCAGTCTTCAATCTGGAACACCTTGTCGAGCCAGTAACTGGAACCTCAGCTTCCCTGGTCTCGAGCGTTCAGCACCAATTCATTCACGCGTGATGTCGTGCAGAGGACAGGTCGTGAGCGCAGGTTCCTCGGGGGGAGCCCCTCTAACGTCATTAAGAAGAGACGTGGAGACGGAAGCGAGTCGAGCAGCAGCACGAGCACGCGATAAACGTGCCCTTTTCACCGTCGTTGCACTTGACCCCTCATCTTTCGACGAGCCTTTTCTGTGCCCCGTTTTGGGACGCCGTCTGTCCTCCGTTCCGGAGCAGGTTCCGGCCAATGGCACCGACGACGCGTTCAACACGTGCCGTTTGACCACTTCATGTATTTCGTACCGCTTCCTGCTCACTCGGTTCTCCTTCTCTCCTCTCTCTCTCGTCGCCGGATTTCTCCTCTGGTTTCGTTCCTACTCTCTTCCTACGAGAGAATCGCTGGCCGAAGGAAATGACGTATAGTGTTTCGTGATACTTTGATTGATTCAATCGTCTATAGCTTGGACTCTGGATTCTTCAGAGGAGATAATGGTTAGAGTTTCAGATTTCTGAGATTTCAGACTTTCAGATAGTTTTCCTTTGAAATTTCTGAAGGAGTGCTAATTTTTAGATCTTCTGGAGTTTCAGAAAGGTTTCAGAGTCTTAGGAAATTGAGCATTTTATTTTCTAGTATATCGGACACTTAGGTAGACGTTTTTGAAGTTTGAGATTTATAGATGTTTTAGCTCGAAATTTTTAAATCCCTGAGAGCATCAGACTTTTAGATTTCTCTATTTCAGAGTCTCGAATTCACATACATAATACATAGAGAGAGTGTTGGTGACGAGAATTGCCATGAAATATCAGAGTTTCTCTTCGCGTTCGTGGATCTCGTGGCATACGTCGTCGATTGCAGCTGTTCCGTCGTTCCATCGTCTCCAGTCCTCGTTCTCCGTCATTTCTCCTCTTCTCACGAAGCCCAGAAGAAGGAAATGATGCCCCTCGCATAACAAACCAACGATGCCTGCGTCCAAGCAGCTCTTTTCCTCGAGTTAACGTGTAACGCGTAACGTATTACGTAATGGTCGATCACGTTAACTCGTCTTGTCGTTCTGTCATCGAATTTTCAACGAATCTCAAGTTTTCCTCGTACAACAGCTCGATCATTTTACTTGCTCGATTTTCGACACCAGAAAAAGTCCCAACTCACGTAGAAAAGTGTATAGTTCTGTCATAATTATTTTGACATAGATTCTTCCACCTTTTGAACATGCAACTTTCCAAAAATGATACATTTTGAAATAATTAGGAATTGTTAGAAAACTCTTGCCCTCGAATATCAGAAGACTATGGAGTCTTCTGCTATAGTGCATGAAGTACCTGTAATAAAAAAGGACGATGTCCGAGAGTGACTCTCCGCGCGGAAGAACACACATTAAGCTTTCAAGACGCGGTGGTCTCGGAGTCGGAAACTGTGCTTACAAATCTTGCTCTCAATTGACGGTGTTCCTTCTTCCCCGTCGCTTCTCGAGGAGGCTCACGATGGAAGAAGGAAATGACGCCCTGCGCATAACAAAATGACGATACGTCAGGCCTCTGGGCACCGTTGCTTTCCACGAGCGACGTGTGACACGCATTACGCGACAGATATTCGTACGCTCGTGTACGCCTAGAAAAAAAGGATTCCTTCTTTCCCGTCGTCGCTCCCTCTTCTTCTAGTCCAATTGAAATACTAAAAATTTCGCAACCCAAATTGATGGATCAGAAGATCCACCTGTTCGAAGAATAAACTCTTGCGAAATTGAGTTTTTGCGAAATTCGATCGGTAGGAAAGATTCGCTTTCTTCATCCGGAAGGCACTTTGTGTGCAAAACGCACGCGCTAAGACACACGAGCTTATCGAGCACCGTTGCTAAGGAAAAGTATTTCGGTATTGCGCAAACTGCGTCTCGTGTGACACCGCAGAAACGGGACGCCCGCGATCGACTCATCGACGAGATTCGATCGCAGAAAGATTACCGCGAATCGTCCACCAAAACGTCATTAATGTATCACCATTTTCTGCCGGAGCTTATCATAGAGTTAGCCATCATTTTCACTTTCACACCTTCGAAAATTTCAGATGCTTCTCTAGCAAGCATCTTGCTGTTTCCAAGAGCTTCGGAGGCTCGAGGAATCGAAGTCCTTCCACGTATGTGGGGGTGTCTGAAGCGAAAGCAGAGAATTGCATGAGTACAGATCTGCTGGTTGATCCATTCCGATCAAATGACGCCGATCTAGCGTTCCTCGCTCGCTCCTCCGACTTTTGCCTCGTCTTACAAGATGCTTCTGCTCCCGACGGCGAATCGGAAACGGACGGCGGCAGCTTCGGTGGAATTCGCTTATGCGGACGCGGCGCGTGTAAAAAAATCGATGAGATCGCGATACCCGGCTTCGCTGGAACGAAAGCCCGATGCTCGACGGATTTCGCGCGACCGCTTTTGCGAATCTCTTATTCCGCAGAGTGCGCGAAATCAATCGAACACCGCTTCAAACCATCCTCGAGGCCAGTGCTTCCCAAAGTCGAAGATCCCTGCAGTCCCTCGTCGAGTCGAGTCATAATTAGAAACGAAATTCGAAGGCAAATTGCCCACAGTGTCACAAAATTAATGTTAATTAATGCAAAGTGCAGAAGGGGGGTGCTAAGCAGTACACAGGAGGAACATGACCAGGAGAGGAAACGCATTCGAACGAAAGTTCGTCCAGGAAATGGTGGCCGTTCAGTGACCCCAGTTGCAAGTGGCCACTGACTTGCATCCCAAATGGCCTCACGAGCAACTCCGAATTTTCGATCCTCCTCTTCCCTTCTTCCCTTTGGAACGTCTGCCGCATATAGAGCGGGTAAAATAGAGTGAATTTCAGATCGAAATCGGAGGTAGTCTGATTAAACTCTGTCGATAACCCTCCAGTTGAAAATAGTAGACTTCATTGTCTTCTTTCTACTTTGTCTTTAATCCTGCAGCCATACGAGACGGCGCAGATTAGCAAGCGGTACGTCGTCGATCGAAAACGATGACAGAACTGGAAAATAGCTGGGTAACCGTTCCGAGAAACGCGAGAGGATCATCCGACCGACTCGCTGGATCAGTTTCCGAAGAATCGACGATACTTGGCGAGCTGAAGTTCGTGGTATCGTCACGGTAATGGTCGTCCAGATCAAATTTGCGGATGTTTCTTATATGTACGCTCGCGTGCATTCTTCCTACTAGAGGAAAACTATTAGAGCCCGCTTATCTACCTCTGCGATCTCTGGAGCTAACGAGCCAATCTAGCCGCGAAATATCTGTAGACGAAGTGGACTAATTGTCAAGGAAATTCTTTAGCCTTTTCAGTAATTTGGCTTATTGGCTGTTTGCTTGTTTGCCACACACCGTTTGTATATATTCTGAGCTATCTTGAATTATCACATTTTAGGCGCAAGGAGCTTGGAGCTTCTTCATTCTTAAGGTTCTAAACTGTTGAATGATTCAAGTTTCAGACTTAAGTCAGATCAGAGTTTCTGATAGATCGATTAGAGTATGGCCAATTGCATTAGAAAAAACCATATTAATCTAGTTGGGGCCGCGTTGCTAATAAATCAATTAAGAAAGAAATGGAGGGTCGTTGTGCGCGCTTAACGAGAGAGGAAGTGCATAGGTATATCGAGCAGACTCCGTCGGAACTCGGTGTACCGTGGAACGCATCTCTCGGAAGACCATCGTTTTCTTCGAGAGTAGAAGGAGCAACTCGCATGAGCGCAAAGAATTATTGCATCTTCTCGGTCTGCTGACCGAGGCTTCTCTACGCGTTTAGTCATGCCACGGCCGAAAGTGGCCTCTGCGTGAGACAGACAGAGAAAACGCGGCAAATTGACGAGCATAAACAGGAAACGGCTCCATACGACGGAATTATTCAAGATTTCCTTCGTCAGCCTCGCTATGAGCCAGAGACAATTTCAGCTCGCTTATTTGCTTAGAACGATTCTAGCCGAGTCTAATGGCACGAAATTCCATTTCTGAGGGGATCTTTAAGAGGCTAGGATTTTTTTAATACAAATGACGAATAGTTTGAAGGGAACCTCTGTCTCATCGAGCTTCTCTCGAGATAACACTGTAGGTTGCACTTGCGTCACTTCGAAGTCATTAAAAAGCCGCGTGGCTACGACAGAAAACCTGCCTTCTTCGTGGAAAATAATCGTCTCGTGTCTGACGTACAGTTCCTCCACGATACCTATCCGTTCCGTCCAGTTACGATTAGACGCAGCATCTGCGTGGCCTTTTCTTGGCACCTGTGTACACGAACGGTACACATTATCTTCTCCCGCGAAAGAACACGCCTTTGTCATCCGCCACGAGCTCGTGGGTCTCGTATATCTTGCTACGTGGAGGATGCTACTTCTCTTTCCCCACTTCGATTCTCTCTTCTTTGGAATTCGGGGCCCTGTCTTGGGACACTTGCTTTGTAGGTATTGGGAACTTTGAGAATTTCGTCGGGCTTAGACGAAACTACTACTTTCCTGAAAGTAAGAGAGTAGAATTTGATGTTTTTTTAGAAAAAATTTCAAATTTCTTTTTTTATATGTTGTGAATTTGATAAAAAATCAGACTTCCAGCATCCCTTGAAAGAGCTGAAGCCACAGGCAACCTAATTCGATCACGCTACCGGAAGATGAGTCTCCAAATCGAAAGTGGCGATAAATTCCGCGTGATATCGGGCGAGACGTAATTTTATCGAGGCATTGTTTTGATAGCGGTGATAAAATCCCGCGAGTGGCGTGATTATTACAGCAATCGACATCCTCTTCATTTCGATCTGATTCGATCCTACACTCAGGCCATTTTTTACAATTTTTTTTGTTTTTAATTCCCTGCAATATCGTGTCTTCAAAGGTGAGAAGTTGTAAGAGATGGCAGACTCGCTGGATCATCCGAGAGATCTTTGTTTGCACATCTGCGATCCGCTTGCCTTTCGACTTATCTCCGTCAGCTCTCTTTATTTACGAATTACGATCTTCCCATCCCTCTTTCTCTCGGCACTATCGCGAGTCGTTCGCAAGATCGGCTTGCGTTACCAAGCAGAATGCGAGCATCTCCCACGGTCTCAATTCGCCGAAATTCTGACAGACTTCGATTTATGGATTTTGATATGGCTGGCTCCGATAAAGCCTGGAGACTGATGGAATTTTTTCGTCCACTAGATTTGCGCAGCATGACGATTTTTGGTTCCTTATCTGCTCGATAGAATCCGATCTCCTCTGCACTTTACATTTATATAATTCGCGTAATCTATTAATCTCAAAGTTCACTTGAAACAGTTCTGAAACAAAGATTATGCTTATGATTTTTAGTTTGGGGTATCCAGTACTCCTATACTCAATTTTTCAAAATTCTTACCCTACAATTTCAATTAATTTCGTAATAAGCAGGAAACAGCAGAAAGAAAAAGGGAAACCTTACTCAAGAAAGTAATCTAGATTCTAGATTTTCCTCGGAAGGGCCAGTGGGTGAAAGCACATGGAAATTCATTAGATTTGCATCGATTTCCTTTGATCACACCTCCTTGCCACAGATTCCCTTTAATGAAGGATTAATGAGGTTTTAACAATACGCACCGAGAACAATAAAAATGATCAATTGCAGTATCATTAATTATCCAGATGCGTTCGAGAGATCTAATAAGCGGTTCAGAACAATCAACGATCCCCCTCTAACCTCCCTCTTGTTGATATATCTGCCTAAGAAATCTCTGCTCGTAAAGCTAGTCGTAGAGAGACCATTATCGCGCGCTGACAGGAAACGTTCTCCTGAAAGACGCGGCGCCTATAGAAATAAACTTCCTCGCGTTTTACATATTCGCGAAGAAAGAGAGAGGGTAGAGGGGGAGGGAAATGGAGAGTCGTGTTGTACTGAAGATATAATGGGGAGCAGCCTTGGGAGGAACTTTGTCTCGTTCAGGAGCACGTTTCAATTGCTGAGGTCTCTGGGTGGATACTTCCGGTTATCTTGGAGCATCTTGCGTAATACTTGGGAAAGGAGTTAATGGTTGAGGTAGTTAGAGAATGAGTCTTCTCTGGTCTCTTTTGGAAACAGTGTACTGTATTATGAAGGCTTTAAAAAGGTCCTGAATATTTTAGAAGTACTTATATATTTTTTTTATTGGAAAAAATAGAGAATATTTGAATCCTTGGTCCACTAGTAAAAAGAGGCAACTTTTTCAGAATATAATTTTATCATATAAACTTTCTTCCATGCAGCAAGATTACAAGAACCCCAGAAACCTCAGGCTAGCTTCCGGTTTACCTCTGTTCACCATCAATCATAATCGAAAAGCATCTCTCATGGGAACCCACAACATCCTCTAATTAACCAATCAATCCCATACAGCAGGGTTTGCACGCGCTCCCATTGTTTCAATAAAGTTTCAGAATCCACTTTTTTCTTTGCTCTGAAAGAGCAATTCTCATGGAGCCCCGATGACTTCATCAACGAGTCTGCTGATGGATGAAGTGTCATACTAGCGTATCTTTATTCTTCCCAGAGAATCCTATAGAAATTATACCTACTTTTTTGTCGCGAGGAAAAAATCGTCCCCCATGGGAACCGATGACTTCTCGTTCCTGAATCGATGGGGGACCACGGTGTTCGGGAAAGGCTGGAGCTATCTCTCGTTAGCTCTGTGCACGTCGAGTGGCCCGTACAATGGTCTCTGCCGACCGGAAGTGAGCTACCTGTCTCCCACGTGCGATTGGTGCAGCCTCCCAGCGCTATGCACGCTCCTCGTCGAGAGATTACTTTGTATTCATCGAATAGATTTTATTCTTTCTACGACTGATGTTCCTCTCCATGTGAAAACGCTACGTGAAAGCTGTTTTACATCTGTAACATGGAAATAATGCCCGTGGCGTGGCTGCTAATTGCTCGACCGTGGACGTTTCGGTATTTGAGGAAAGAATTGCGCAATGATTTCAAAAATTCAATTTCAAGGGGATTTTATTTTTGAGAGATCTTGTCATACTAATTTCAAGCAGCCTCGAAGTTCATTTCCCCAGAAACTAACTCCAATATCCAAAAAAAATGAAGGAAATAAAAGTGAGTAGCTGGACAGATTAAACACCTCTACTATCTCGCTAGCAAATAAATTTTCATGGACTGACAATAAAAATCCATCGATGGAATTCTGAAAAATGGGTCAAGTGACAGCCAAGGCGTAGGATTCCGCGCAGTCGCTGGAGGAAGGAAGCTGGAAATTATACCATCCTCCCGAAGGCGCGGAGGCAAGTACGACACACGTATACACACGCGTAGAATCTCAAGGTATCATGTGGTAGGTCTCTACATTTCGTGCATCCCATATAATGGTCTCCGTCGGCCGGAAGTGAGCTACCTGTCTCCCACGTGTGTGATGCAGCCAGCCTCCCAACGTAATGCAATGCAACACGGGTTGAGGTCGTGCGTGCACACAGCTGCGCCGACAGGACACGCGGACAAAAGCCGTGGACAGGGACGAGGTGTCACGATGTCAAGTGTTTTTCCCTTGTACTATCGAGAGTCAACGCGCTGCAAAACTATGCGTCAGTCAAAACAGAGAGACCACCCACTCGTTAGGAACTTTGGAATTCCTCTGCAGTTTACAATTGAAACATTTTTTGAAATTATTCTGTGTACTACTATTTCAACTCATTTTCTTCGTTTTTAGTGGTCCCAAAATTCTCTTTTTCCTAGGCTCCACGCCTAGAACTGCTAAACTGTCCTTCTTTCGTCTAGATTTTCTATGATTTTGAATCTTCGTAATCAAAGTTAATCGAAGCTAATTGCATTCAGTGCACAGTAGTTCGTCTCTAGAAAGAAATAAGAATGTGACGTGCCAGAGGAAGGCTTGCGATCGATCCGTGACCTCAAGTACCATCGAGGGAACTTTTCGAGTTCGCCTGCACCTGCTGCGCGTAATAGAATTAAGGAAATTCGGCGAACGAAAAGAATCTCGGGGAAACCTGTGCATGGCACTGCTTGGGGGCCATTCATGCGAGTGGATGCACGCGAAACCATACGGGGTGAAAGCAGTGCGTACCATCTGTCTGGAATGCCTCCTTCTCGAGGCTGCTCAGGCTCTTGAGACGCATCTTGCGTGAAATTATGAAGTGAGGGAGTAATCAATATTCGGGAAACCCTTGATATCAGGTGAAGATGATGGAAAAAATTCTGCGATACATAATTTTAGCTGCAGTCGATATTCAAAACTAGAGAAAAAAGGGGGGAAAAGGTTTGAAATATATATAGGAAAATAGAAATTATAACTATTTAAATAATTGAATTTTCAGAGTGCATAATATTCTTTGAATATCTTTGAAATATTTTGGGAAAAATAATAACACATTTCTTTTATAAATTTTTTATTCAAAATCGTGTGTTTCTAAGTACATGCTAGAGAAGTAAAATTCCTATATCTGCAAAGAATCTTGCACAGTGTTCCGTATGAAAAAGCATGTTGTGTATTGTGCACGGCGAGAGATTCCAAGGGATCAAGTAATAAAAAGCGAAGGAAGGGGCCCTGGCAGGAATCCTCTCTGCTTTCGATGCTGGAGACACACGACGCGAGAAGAGAAGCGAAGCCCCGGACCAATGGCCGTCTCTTCTCATTCGTGATTCCGCTGGCGTCTCGTTCACAGATGAATGAGACTTCGGAAACACGGGAAGCATAAAAAGCCCTCGAGACGATCCGTAATCTGCTCCTCATCTACGTGGAGGTGTGCGCAATTCTCCCTCTTCGAATTTCTTCTTCGACTTTCCTCTCTGGAAATCCACAAATAAAATCCAGAATTAAAAAGAAATCAAGAGAATCGAATTTATTGAAATAAGAGAAGACCATAGGCCCTGAGAAGTGCCCATAGATAAAAAATTCAAATCTTTAGAAAAAATCAAGTTGATCAGTGTAGCTTCGTTTCCAAAGAAATTGTAATCAGTCTTATCAAAATCGCTGATGAAGCAATACTTCGTCAGTTCTGTGCACACAGTTCGGTTCAAGAACGCTCAGCGCGATCGCTGACCGAAAGGGAAGGGAAATTTTGTCAAATCGCCGATGCACCAATGCAATATCTCGCGAGGAACGTGCACACGCGCGGCCACGGTTCACTGGCCTCCAGTAGATGCATAGTAAACCATTCGCATTTAGCATACCGCTATCATTAGTCATCTTTCGCGGCGTAACACCTGCTTTCGTGAATTCCTCGATGCTCTTTCCGATTCTGTGTCTTTTCGTCTCGCTTCTTGATAACGGATGCTCCTCCGGAAATCGTGGCGTCACCAGCCTCAAAAATTACGTTCGCTGACATCATCCAGCGTAGATTCCAGTGACAATAAGTGAAAAGAAATCCTAGAGTGTGTAGGAGGATTCATTCAGTAAATCAGGCGACTTTCTGTTCCAGTAGAAATTCCCATTATTCGAGTTTGGTAAAGTAAATACCCTAGATAAATTCCCCAGGGAGAAAATTCTTCCCAAACTATATCATTAGATCTTGAAAGAAAGTTCTCAATATTCTTCAGAGCCTATATTCAAAGTTTCTCTATTAGTCATCACGGTCAATAAATATTGCAAGTTTGGAGCAACTTTGGCAGCCATGACGTCACCCTTTTTGCAATTCGGCAGGGTTCGGGACTCGTTTGTGTTGTGTGGGTTCTACCTGTACACACAACAGATGTCTCGACGGGCCCGTGTAAATATAAGTACCTGTCTAGCCTCGCCCTGGCAGGCCACCCTTCTTCAACTCCCCCTCGCGCCATTATATGCTCATCAACCACCTTCCATGGGGGTTCGCGACTTTGTAACATGTGCGTCGTTAATGTGCTCCGCGCACGCGAGACACCCTTTGCTTTCCTTTCGTTGGACACCGAATTTTCTGCCCTCTTTTACGTCCACGACGCCGTCGTTTCGTGTTGACACTGGGCTTGACGTCGATGTCCACTATTAAGATAAAATGAATTCCAATATTCCTTTAGGGGAAATACAAACAGAATTGTAAAGAATCGAAGGCTTTGAAAAGGAGTCCCTGAGAATTAAAGATTTTTAAGTAATTAGTCAGTGGCTAATATTTTTTAGAGAATCTATTATTTATTTAGGATTGAAATGAATTTGGATGGAATTGTTTAATGAGGAAGGAGGAAGAAATAGATTCTTTGATGGATAAATCGGTCAATCAGAGTTCCTGTCGCGCATTATTGTCCTTCCCAGGTCGTTGGAGAGGCAACGACACGAGACCCACTTACGAGCCGTATATCTGACAGTACGTACACGCGCGCATCCGCGTAGATACGTGAATAAAGGTGTACGGAGGAAAAGAGGCAACGAAAGTTGCATACAAAAGGGACCTGCCTGATCCACGTGGAGCGACCGTGAGCCAGCGTGTATCAGTTCGCCTCGAATGTAGGTTATCCGTTAGAATATGGCCAGCAATTGGAAGCACACCACTCCTAGCGCAAGGGGAAAATCGCTATCGAGGCGTCTTTCACTTGGGCATCTACCTTCTAATCCCTTTTGGTCGTAAAGGGGAGAGAATGTGGCAAACTGCTCTCAGGAGTCTAAGCCCTTAAAAGCTTGAGCTGGGATCGCTTGGAAACTCCAATATTATTTTTTATGATCAAATTCAAATATTGAAATTTTTTCATTTTGAACTCAACTTCCTAGTTTACAAATTTTTACAAATTGCAATTCTCAATAAAATTTTATTTAGTTTAAATATACCTTCTGTCGAGTAAACGATATCAGGCATAGAAATTTGTCCTTGACAATCTTCAGAGATGTTCAAGGGGGTTTTCTAGTATCGTAGTCTCTATTTGAAGATATATTTTTCCAGCAAGTATAAATTCTCGTCGAGTTATCCGCGAGCACTTGGCTTATCCAGCGAGGATCCCGAAATAAAAATCGTCGCCAGTCGATATCGATGACTCGAAGCTGGCGGCATCGCGTTTTATCTTTGACGAGGATCAAAAATAGAATCTTCGAGGCCTCGAACGAGAGAGCGGACATTTTCATATCTCGCCTTCGCCAGAGATAATGCTCTATCTCGCTATCTGCGTATCGGCCGAAAGAAATAGTCATATCCTTCCTATCGCGTTCGACGAATCAGATCGCAATCGTGTTATTCTTATGCTGGATCGCGCAAGAGCAGGGCGATGCTGCTTCTTTTTTCTTTCGCACTCGACTTATCGATATTTGCTACATTCTCGGAAGATCCAGGAGATAAACGCACACACTTGAATCAATAAAGAGTTCTTCGGTAAATAAGGTGGGAAAAAAAAATAAAGTCGTGCGTTTTCGGTGATTTTGTTTTCCACGTCGTGACTGGAGATTCTGCGATGAAGTATTGTCGTAGGAACGAGTGGTTAAGTGGAGCAATCTTGAGACCTTGTTGCGAAACCTCTGATTCACGATTTTATTGAGTAGATCACGTAGCCTGTAAACTAACATTAAAGATGATGAATCAGTGATTGATCCGTTCAGAATACTGTTCTTCCACTGACGAAAACGCTTCGGGACGTATTGAACTTTAGTCAACAGCGGAGAAAACGATCCAGAATCCTGATAAAAGCCTACGCAATCTCGCTACGTTTACCTACTGGGCAGCGAGAAAAGTGAATACCCAGAGACAGAAAATTAAACAGAAAAAAATGAAAAAATTCCGTATCTCAAGAAGTATCTTTGAAAAAATAATTATAAGAGTTCTTAAAATTACAATAGATATTACCATCACCATATTCCACCTTCAAAATTAGTTTTGACAGTCCGAAGACAGTTCCCCAACAAATCAAGTCTCCAAGGAAAACGATCTGTCCACACAGCAACTCCTCAAACAATCCGAAACCAAGAACCCACTCAAAGAGACACAGACCCCAGAAAAAGCTGAAAGGAAAAACATCCCCATTGGCGCCTGCAGGATGAGAAAATCGGTTCGATTTCTATCAGCATGAGCAAGGAGAGACTTTGACCTAATCCCAGACCGGATGGACCAACGATGACATCACCGTTCAAACATGGGCGAGGAGAAGCAAACAAGAGCGATCTAATCGCCCGTCGTCGCGCTTTATCAGCGGTCGAAGCTCCAACACGGTGGAAGCGAGAGAAGCTATCGTCTGACGTTGCAGCATCACTGATTCCTGGACTTTCCTGTGGGAACAGCTTATCAGCCAGGAGAACCGATTACTCGCCCAAACCGTGACCAGTCGGTGGCAGAGGGGGATGGAAGGAAGAAGGGAGACAGACGCGGTCACGTCGACAGGTTTCCGTCCCGGAAATCGTGGTCAATGCTAACCTTCCTCTCGATTCGCCTCGCCTGTCGACCTGGCCGCAATATCCACTCGATTTGGGAAATATAGCGTGATCGATCGGTAGATGAGTCTACCAGTGCTGGATATCCTGTAGAGGGGGTGAAAAGGGTGGAAAGAGGGTGTAATAAGTCTGTGGATATGAGATAGAATATTTTGTTATTTAGATTCTATGACTAGCTTTGTTGAATTCGTTTTATCAGTCCTAAAGAGAGCTTAGTGGACCACGAATCGTTTCTTAATTGTTTTCCAACAGCCTCGCAATATTGCTTCGATTTCCAGGCAGCCCCACAGTGGGATGCTCATACTCCACCATTAAGGTATCTCGTGCCTAATCGCGTCCCTCGAACAGTAAACTTCGGCCTTCCTCCGCTAATCTCTGAAATTTCCTAACGTCCTCGGAAATTAGTCATAATACGTTCTCAGAAGTCTCTATGTGACTTCGAAACGAGGCAGACACATTCGTAACACAGTATCTATCTTAAAAGATAATTTCTAACGTGAATTTTTCCGACACAAAAGTATGAATTATGCTGTTTTGCGTTAGAACGACAGAATGGCCAGGGCATTTAAGATTAGAGCTTCCCGTGTGCTTCACCTGGAAAATTCTTTTACAAGTGTCTCGTGGGGTAGCAAAGAATAGGATAGGGGGATGCTCGGTTCGAATAGCGGAGAGGTAAAATGCACCACCGCAATAAAAGGGATTAACAAGTTTCTGACCAACGAGCCTAGCTCGAGAACAAGTCACTGAAAAGGTTTCTTTAATCCGCAATCGCGTTATTAGGCCGCCCATAAACGGGGCCCCATTTGACAGCGAAAGTACAGCTACTGGGGGTGTCCCATAGACGATCCCCCCGATGGCTAATGATGTCGACGAGAGGATCCTTGACGCCTTCGACCAGTCGCGACGTCTCGGCGCGCTTCTGCCCCTTTGTCAACCCAGCAACCACTATTATGGAACAATTGCGTTTCCTCGTGCTTCGCCGACTTTTGTCTTCGCGCTGGCAAATACTTAAGCCTGACCTGCTAATTGCTAGGAATATCGATGCTGGAGCCTGGATTAAGGTGAACAGTGCTGTCGCGAGTGGACTATCTTTCAAAAGAAAATTTCAATATGCTATCATTTGTGAAATTATGAAAGTATATTTAGGGTCTGTATAAAATGCCATTGAAAATTGCAATTTATGGAAACTTGTTAATTAAAGACTTGGCGGAAGAAGAGCAGAATTGCAACATGCATCAGAAACATACAAGACCAAAGGTCCATAGAGAGGAACTAAAAAAAATGTATTTTCTAAGCCCTCATCTTCGCAGGTAGGAAAGGAGACGGTTAAAAGTCAACGACTACCGCTGTTTTCCTCATCTAATGTGACTTCCGACAGGTCCAGGCGCGAGATGAAATAATGACGAGGGTTAACAATCGCACCCCTTTCCTGCAGGTCACGATGGACCATCTGGACATCGCGGTCAATCTCCCGACCCTTCCTCTTCGAACTTTTATTTCTCCGGGACTTCTCTATACGAAGGAAATCGCTCGTAGCGTCTCAGGTATCCGAGATTAGCATACGGACACTCTGGACACCCCCAGGAGAACGTTATACAGGGTAGTTTGCACGGCCGTTTCCTCGGTTGGTCCTAATGTCTGTCTCGGGGACAATACCTGAGGAGTCAACTGTTGTCCTGCATTATTTTATTGGGTCTGAAGACGCGGCTGTTTGACCAACAGACTTCGTGGAGATTATGCGCTTTTTGCTGGGTGCAGGTATGCGCGATCTTCGCCCCTATTGTCGCTGGAAGGGGTTACTTAGAAGGGGGTGGCCGAGTCGCTAACGATTACCTCGACAAACGCAACGGACCTTCGCGCTTCGCGCCAGTAAGTCTTTCGTTAGTTAATAAACACATTCATAACAATTTTCACATTACCATAGTACACTTATTAGACAATTCTGGGCGATTTTGAAAATATTGACACGTAAAAATTTAGAAATCTACAACCCTTTTGCTCTATTTGTTCATATTTCCCACAATTTCATTTTCAATAACAATCAAGGAAAAGTGATTCCAGTGAAGTAAAATTATTCCATTGATACAGTAGCTGGCCAAAAGGCAGTACCCCTCGTAAATACATTATCTAGGGAGAAGCAATCTTGTGGGGCCATTCGAGCAATCGAATGACGAAGATTTCAAGGTGCTATAGATCACAGGTACACGATTTTCGATGAAAGGGATCGCATCACAGCGGCGAAGGAACAATAAAAGCCAAGCGAATGCCGCCCTCGATGAATAGAAAGGGATCAATCAGTAATTTCGGTAATGATGTCCCATGGTTGTTTATGGGGATCCCCGTAACATCTGACAGATTGTAAATTCCAGTGGACAATTATTATTGCACTGAAATGGTTAAACGATACCCGTGCTCGAAGATCTGTGGAATTACCATTGCACGCAATCTGCGATTATTAGTGGTATAATATTCTCAGTATGGGTAAAGGATTATCATTTGGTCTATGGCAGAAATATTTTCGGGCGATATGGGAAATCCTCATCATTAGAATAATTAGTAACTCATTTCACCTGTTAACTGTAACCTCTAAGATAGAAATTTTACTATTAACGTCAGCATCGTCACAAGGAAATATCGTAGTCTTTTTTTCAGCAAATTCGCAGAGAAATTTTCAAAGTACGGTGAATTTTCGCGAAAGGTTTTATCGCAGTCGCAAATGGCGCGTTTCAAGAAAGCATCGTTCCGTTGTTTTCTGCCATTCTGACAGTTAGCTGACGCAAGTGCGAGCATACATTATCTAACGAAACTTTAATGCTCGGTCATCCATCCAATGACGGTGACCTTGCACCTTATCGACGGAAAACTATCGACGACAATTTTCACGACTCGTTCTACGCAGACTCCTTCAAGCAAGGTTTTTCTTTTTAATCTACATACTTGTGGAAGTAGATATAAATGACGTAGTTCTCTTTTCAAGGGAAAAGGGATTCTAAAAATTGTTTTGGATACTTCCACCTTGCGAAAAATAATTTTTATCTACTTCATTTAATGGGAATGAAGTGGCGCTCCCTGAAAGTTATTCCGTGTATTCTAAATGGAAGTTTAATTAATGCCAGATAGTGCAAATGAATGGCCGTTGTGAGCGAAGGTGAAGCGCAAAATGTCAAAAACCATAAATCCTGAGCTACAATTACTAAGAATTAAATGTTCTACTATCTCTTCCTGTATCGTCAGCTTGCTAAGCAGAACAGCGAAATTCAGAATTGAAGTCTTTCTACAGCCATTTGGCACCGCAGAAACGTATCCACCATCCCCTCTAAATTTCCCTCAGCCCCTCGCATCGTAATTTGATTCAAGAAATTATACATTTTCCCTGAAAACTGTCGAAAAGCAACCCTCATCGCGCCACCGTTTAGGCAACTCCCGTTGCACCTCTCGATACCGCACGATGCACCGTTTTCCCGATGCGCGGATGCGCTCGATCGAAAGAGGGAAGCGCAGCGGGTCCGGAGGCTCGCGCGCGAGGGCTGAGTCGTGGGTGGCGGCGTGACGCACACACTTACCCACCTACATACACGCCTCGGTGGCAGACGATATAGCGGCGGTTGGCATAGGTACAGATACGCGTCGTTTGGCGGGGGTTAGACGAAGCGTCGAGAAAGAGCAGGCCGAGGAGAGCGGAGGGGGTAGGGATCGACAGACAGGAGCCAGAGAGAAGGACCAGAGAAGCGGGGAGCCGGCAAACGAGGGAGAAAGACGCAAGAGCAGGAGGCAGCTCGAGGAAGACGCTGCTCTAGGCAGAAGGGGTGAGGGGAGAGGGGAGGGAGAGAGAGAGAGAGAGAGAGAGAGAGAGAGAGAGAGAGAGAGAGAAGGAGAGAAAAAAGGCGCAGAAGCTGGAGGGCAGGGGGAGGAACTGGGGGACAGAAGGACGAGAGGGTACGCTTCTCTGGCGTGGAGAACACGTAGCCGCGTGGGAGAAGCTTGGCAAGGGGAGGGGATGACCGCAAGAGTCAGGAGAGAAAAGGAGGATAAACGAAGCAGAGTATATACGCGGTGAAGAGAGACGGAGCGCTAGAGGAGCATCGTGGACGCTGCTCGTTGGGGAGGAGACAGAGGGGCGGGCGGAGGAGAGACCGAGGGGTGAGGAGCCAGAAGACGAGCGTGAAGGGTAGCCAGCGGTGGGGAGGGCTCCAGCCGGTCGAATGAGAGAGAGAGGGGCCAGGTAGGAGAAGGGATGATGAGGCTCGTCGGCGCAGGCTGAGAGAAATTGTCAGAAGCACCGTGTCACTACTCCGTGGCGAGTCGGCTCGTCGTCGTCACCTGTGTGTGCTCTCCCATCGTGGACCTGCCCCCCACTGCCCCTGCGATCCGCGAGTGTGCAAGTACTCTATCACTCTCTCTCTCTTCTCTCGCGCGAGTGGTAGTTTGAAAATCGACCACCACGAGACGGTCCTTTACTCGTCCGTCGTCCTTCGCCGTGTAACCACGCGTCTGCCAGTGGATGGTGCACGTCGTGTCCAGTGTTCGAAGATAGAGGGAGAGAGAGATCGACGTGGTGCTCGAGGAAGTGGTGTGTTGCCCTATCGAGGGACAATAGAATTCGGAAGCTGACTGATCTCGAGTGCTGTGCCAAGGATTCTTCGGGATCTGGGAACGTTGAAGATTTTAGATCTTGACGTTTGGAAGATTCGACCTCCCCTTGGACCCTGGTTCCTCTTGCTCTCTAGGCTCCTAAGGACCTCTACCCCATGGCGGAGGATCGTGTAAAGTGCAACGTACGCCGTTTGTTTGGATGTTAAGTGACCGACCTTGGTGCTCCATGAGTCGACGACGCTGACGACAGAGAAGCATGGATTACTCGACGAAAGGTACGTCCGTGACATCGAATGAGGATTCGCGATTCGGCGATTCGGCGATTCGGCGATTCGGCGATTTTAGACGCAACGACGAGGCCAGTCGTGTCGCTCCGCTGGCCTCGGTTCCTCCGCTCTCAGCGCTCTGCTCTCGCGAGATATCGACGTCTCGTTACTTGTTACAGTTTCCCGTGCCTCCGTTCGCGCCTGTTTTTCATTCATTTCCGCTGAATGTCGGCTGAAGGAGAACAAGGCGGCTGCGATCCCTGCGAAAAAAGCCATCTTCTCCCACCTACTTGTTTCGATCCCGCTCTAACGAGGCGTCTATTGTTTTTGGATCGCTGGCGATCCAGCGGCCTGGGAATATTTAGAACTCGCTTGCAAACCAATTTCGGCGGCTAATGAGTCGGATACACAAAGAACTGGAGATATTATCGTCTCGCTGTTATCTCGAGCGTCGATGAGTATCGGGGTTTCCATTAATTCGTGCCCGGATTTTCTGAAATTTCTGTGTCAATGTTACTGTGCGACTGTGCACTACTTACAATTTAGATTCCCGATTTCTTTCAGTCATTCAGTCATAGTTCATCTAAGAAAGGATTTAGATACCGAGAAATTGTTAAATATAGAGTCCCTTGAGATTAGAGATTCCTCAATTTTTTTTCCTGTGTCAATAGCTTTTTTTCAGTTTTCGAGAAATACTAAATTCTATCAACTCCACCAGCTCCACCCATCTAAAAAATCTCTCGATCTTCAGCCATCTATTACACGTTTATCTTACTGGAGTAAGCCCTCTTTATCTATCCCCAAAGTCGGTGGTCAAATTTTCCCACTGGTTCTCGGTAAATCGCGGTGGTCTGACGCAAAGGCGAAATGTTTCACGAGTCGAGACGCCGCGGATCGAAAGCTTACGAGATAACGAGATTACGCGGATCGCCGGTGACGCAATCGAGGTATCCTACCCAGAGCCAGTTTCCAGGAAGTTCGTATCGATTTTTTCGGCGTGCCCGCTCGATAGCCGCGATTCGCGAACAGGAGAATGAAGTTGAGCATCTCGTCACGATCGTGCCTGATGGACGCTTACGTGTCTCTCGGAGGCTCTAATCTATCGACCATCGAGAGAAACCGAGACTTGTCTAAGTCCACGTAGATAAGGACCTTCTGTGTTGCCCCTTATCTGCTTTGGAAACGAAGTTTCACGTGAAAGGACGATCTTTGGTGATTGGAACGAGCTCTGGCCTCTGTAGAAATATTTTTTACTTTCTAATAGAAATAGTTTGGCGTGGTATGCCTTTTTGCAATGATTTTTGGAGTATTTTCAGAGAGAAGATTAACTATGTAATTGAGTCTTCAGGAATATTGTATTTATTCTAAATTTAATGTACAGGAATGAGAAACTACTGGCATGTATTATCAAGTTTGAATTTTTTGGGGGGATCCTTTTTTGGAACCATCAGTAGTTATATACAATTATACTTTTGGTATTGATGGTTCTGTCGAAAGTGATTCTACTTTGGTAAGATATATAGCTATAGTTCTCGGATTTTATTTTGTCAGAGTGGCACGAGTTTATGGCTCGTTTTTCGGTACACTAATGCAGATTCAGAAAGGTAATAGCCGAGAAAATCCCATTTTCACGGGGGAACAATGGGGTTTCAGAGGCCTGTGAAAGCTGAATCAGGGCGTGGCGTGCAAAGTCAACCGCTCCCATTTTCTCACCCCTCGAGTCGATCTCTCCCTCTCGACGAAACAGTCCAATTAACGTTCGCCCTCGTTAACGACCGGATGAACTCTTTCGAATCATTCTTCCGGTACTCAAGTCTCCAAAAATTATCTTCTTTCCCTTAAAAAAATAATATTGCAATCTTGTTTCATCCCTGATTCAGCTCTCAAATAGGAAAATCGCTTTTCCTAAGCTCCAGAGCAATTAATTTCATTTATTTTCTGCAACCACTCTTTTGCTCAACCCCCTCTTTCATATGACTTCGCCCCTTCCTCTAGACCTCATCTATTTTCATAGTCCCTCGAATGTGTGAGCCAGCTCAATTTGCACAGTTGACACGGCGAGGCTCGTAACGATCTAACCACGATTTACACACCTGTGTCGGAGTCGATCTATACGCAGGGCGTAGATATGACGCCCGTGTCTCTAGGTACATGCGGAAACACTCGGTTGGGCCACGTATACGAAGATTCTTTTCAGTGACATCTTTTTGCCGAGGGGTTATACACGGATTCCTCAGCCAATCGCAGGGAGAGACCCGATGCTCCGAACTGTCGACACGTAGCTCCTTCGAGAAGGCGAGGATCGATCATCCGCGAATCTGTTAAATTTATAAAGCCAACTGGGAGAGGTGTTTCATTCCCATGGTCTTTCAGTGACACAGTACTTATATTATAATTTCTCTAACTATGAATATCGCTTTCTTACTTTCCTCGATCGTGGTTCATTTAGAAATCTCTGGAATTTCAAATTTAGTTCTTCGTAACTTATAGACACTTTCTCAGAAGCTCCAGATTTTATTTACTTTTAATTAGTCGAGGCTATATTGAATCGGCTCAAATTCTCAAACACTTGTTGATGATATTCGAAATTATCTCAAAATTATTTCGCCAGCTATATCAAAGATAAGGCGAAATTCTCGTATGGAAATGTTGTGTCGTAATTACAAATTCGTTATGGTTTCCCTCTAGAGCCTGAGAAAGGATTTTCCTCGCTTTGATTCGCCACGAAAGTTGCGTTTCTGTTTCCATCGCGTCGATCATCTGATTCCCAAGAAAATTCTGAGAACGTGAGAAACCACTTACACCTACGCCCGATGTTCGTTCGTTTTCGTGGTGGGACACAGGCGTAAATAAATTTCGACCGAGTTTACTGAGACACGGAGGAATGCCTTTTTTCATTTTCATCGGAGACGGTCGATCCAGCTCGTGGCTCGAACTCTCTGTTTGCTCTTGATCTAGAAGGACGTTTCTTGTGTTTACACGCGGGCCAGATCAGCGTTTTCGGAGAAAGCGCTGTCGATCATGGTCCCGTTGCGAGATAATAGCGTGTTTCGAAATCACTTCGACCCGACGTTGCCATAGTGCGATTGTGCAGGCTTCAGAATTGCCTGACGATTCAGTCATTTAGTGGGAATCGTAGGAAAATGGGTTTGAGGATTTAAAGATCATTTATAGATCATCTGAAATTTTGATAGTAATGATACTCAGATTTTAAATATTGGAATTTTTCGTCTTAAAAATAAGCTTCAATTCATAGTACTGAGTATAGCAGTAATTATATCGATCAATCAATCTTGGAGATCATAGAGCTACATGTTCAGCCTGACGATTTTTAGGTGTTTATCACTTCTAGCAGTGAGATTAAATCCCAAAGTTAGGCAACAGAATCTCACGTCAGGTCAAAGTATAAGAATTTTAATTCTCCCAGAGATATCGATCTCCTCTTTATCAGATGAATCCTCCAATAGAAGACTACTATAAAAGAAAGATTGCGCAGAATTACTATCGGCTTTCGATTTCTTTGACCTGTTTTCTCGTATTCGAGGTGTAGCAGAACATTGATTAACCGAGTCATAATTATCTTTGATCTTTCCTATCTAGATTCTCGAATGTTCAGAATATTAGTGATAAGGAGTACAGCAGGTCCACAACGGAAATGATTCAGTAACAGTCTACAAAAAAAAAGATTCTCCATTAAAAAGGGCGTTCCCATAGAAAATCCAATCTTAACTCGGGGTTCAAAGGTAAAACTCTCTGATTCACATTCTCTAGTTCTCCATCGCGAGAACCTTCCTCTGCTCCATCTTCCTTTATCTCCCCTCCACGATCTCTCTCTCCCACGGCGGAAATAGACGAAAAAAAGGAGCGTGTGTGTCACCCTCGGAAGAGAGGGTGTCTGGCGGTCGGGCGAGGGTGTCACGGGTGGGTAAGTCCAAGGTTGTCAGGGCTACGACTCTCGAAACACACTAACCGACCGCCATCTTTGCTTCTCTCCTGCGTGCTGCGTGGGTGTATCCGAGCGTGGAGAGAGCGGGGATGAAGAGGGGGTGGGTGGGCTGCGATGGCGGCGCGGGGAGATGAGGAGAGAGTACGGTTGGGTCGGGACGAACGAGAGGAGAGATGGAGAAAAGAGACCCAGACGCTGCTGGTCGAACAGTGATCGTCCAGGGAATAGGGGGGCAGCAGGAGGGAGAGAGAAAGAGAGGAGGCCGGTGGGGGAAGCAGGATAAGGGAAGAGGAAGAAAGAAGGAACTGAGAAATTTGGATATTGGGCATTTGAAGAAAATTAAGAATAGATAATGATATAGTAAATGACGAAAATTATGGAGCAGAAATAGAGGGTGCAGAGGAGTTGAACACCCCTTTTCTTCTTCCTCTAGCTTTCGTCACAAGTGTCATTCATCGACAAATAAATTAGCATTACCAAATGTGTCACCCACTGACGTGTTTCATGAAAGCCAGTATCAATAAAATTTCGAAAATTATATTTCAGCTTCAAACTTAGTCTTAAACTCATTAATAGACGTTTCAGTGTATAAGAGCACAGTAGATGTGGGATGAAGGAAAAACGGAAACAGTCTCTGGAGGGGAACCTGTGGGTAGAGGTGCGCGGGGGAAAGGTAGGGTGTGAGGGAGTAGGGGAAGTCAGCCGCGCGGAGGGGAGGGAAACGAGATAAAAGCTCCGACAGATGAGAGGCGGCCAATGGCGAGTATCTCCCCCACCAGGGATTCAGCGCAGCATCCTATGATTCGTAGGAGTCTCGGGTTGGCGGAAGTGCGCATGTACGCCCTCGATGGACTGACACTGCTCCCTTTTCCACGGCCCTCTGCGATCACGCGACCCTCTCTTTCTCTCTCCTTGGGGGTGCATTGCAGATATAGGGCGTGGCAGTTTCGGCCCTTCGTGTTCGAGAACCCTTCGGCCTCGATGGTTGCTCTGCCATGAATTCTGAGAAACCTCCACAGAAGTTTCAGCCCCTAATTTTTCATTTAATTGGTACCTTGCTGTTTGCTTCTCTTTAAATTAGCAGAGGGGTAAATTGCGAGAACCTCGTCGTCGATTCTATCGAATGTGACAAGTGACGTATTGTCAGCGTTTCTTCGAATCGTGCTGAATCGATAGCAGACGTTCACTCGAGGAAAACATTGTCGTTTTATCGAGGACTGATGAGGAGGCAAAGAATGGCAGCTCTTCCCAGAATTGCGTTAATCAATCTAGAAGAAGTTATCTGTTTCCTTTCGAGTGGAGGTAGTCGAACGTCCATTGTTTCGAGATGCCTCGAAGTATGGCGTTTCGATCTCGGTTCATTGCACAGTGGAAAGCGCCGAGTATCGATACTATAGGAGTTGAGCGACGAGGAAAATTAGAGAAATCGCGTTTTCGTGGTTCACGGAGTCCTGTAACGATTGGTCTCCGCCTAACGATCGGTGATCGTTAGAAATGGAAAGCAGCTGGATTTCCACCTGTCATGACGGGAGAATCTGTTCCGAATTTCACCGGTTGCCCTGTCTCTCCTATTCTTAATTTCACAATCCATATTCTGGAGACCGATTTTAGAGATTCTGGCTGTCTCAAAATTCTTCAGTTAAGGGAATGGGATTTCCCTTACTCAAAATAGTTTGAGCAGTGGCTCAAAATAATTTGAGCACTTCTACTAAACGTTCTTTAAGTTGTTCGCTTAGAAAAACTTGAGCAGCAGCTCAAACTACTTTGAACCATGGCTCAAGCTACCTTGTACAGTGACTCAAAATGTCTTAAATTTTCCACTGCCTTAATTAAAAATTCCAACACGTCGATCCCATTTCGTGACTCGATATCATCAAAAAAACTGTCTCGTTGAGGTCATTCTCCAGGCATAACTCATTCGTATCGAATGATATTCCCACACTTAAGCGCAAATGCTCGCGCTAAACGCGAACGCAAACCGCAAGCTAAGTTCGGGTTAAGCGGGCGAAAACCCGTTTCGTCCGCGTGATTTACGCGCATGAATAATGTCACCTGCTTGCGCGCAGGTACGATCGTCGAGGCAGGTACGCTGGAACCCGTTTCTTTCACGCCTCTTCGACAATAGCGATTTTAAAGATTCAGCTTGGCCTGGAAAAATGTCAACTGTTTCATACGTCGCATAAACAGAAAGCAAACGTAGGTACTACAGACTTTGACGCAATATTTCTTCGTTATAGACTCACTGAGGAGTTTATAGTGCAGGATAGATTTCCAAAATTACATTCTTAATAATTTGAAGGTATAATGAACACAGTTACGAGTCTATGACGAAGAAATGTTGCACAGTTTATATTAAAGAAGAAGGAATCAAACGACGAAGTAGTCAGAGATGCTCGACAGCGCTCGTGACAATGATCTTAAGATCAGCCAACCGTGGAACGCTGATAACGAGATGTTTTGTCTGCTTCCTGCTACAAGACGATAATACGGCTCGACTTCGCGGCCATTATTAACAGTTTATCTGAGTTCTCGATGAGAAGAGCGTTCCTCGAGATAAAGTCGAAGGCGGGAGATCACGTATGCTTGTGTCACTTCGATTTTTGTCTTTTCTCCAGATGTACTCTGCGTAATTTATCTTAGATTGCTTATAAAATCTACTTGCAAAAGGACAATGAGAGCGAATATCGAGTTCTGTAAATGTTTTCTTTCCAAACGACACAGTTTCCTTTTATCTTGGTATCGTTCACGGAAGTGTGTGCTCCAGAGTCGCCTCCAGGATCCTTGGGGCGACTTCCAGAGGCCTGGTAAATAAGGATGATTGCGGTTTAAAACGTCGCGAGGCCTCTGATAAGTGTCATTGTCCCAGCTTTACGCTGTTCTTTGCGGTCTATCAGCTTCCGGAATCCACGTCGGATTTCTCTGTGATACGGGCGCGATAGCATCGAGCGGGCGACGCCGCTTCGGGCAATTAAAAAAATTTACAAACAATACCCTGTTCATTGGATCAGATAGATCGCTTTCGATGGGAAATTGACGAATCACTACGAATCGCTTTTCTTCCATGAGATCAAATTCTTCAATTAAGGTCCTTAGAAACTGAAACTCATAGTGGCCGAAAAATATATAAGTTATTTAGAACAGGCGTCAGAAATGTTAAAAAATGATTTTCCATGTCGAAATAAGATGAAATTACGTTTAAGACTTCATTTCCCGGTTTCTAATTGTTAAAGACAAGTGAAATGTGTCTGACCCGCGGGGTTATTCTACTGCTGGCGTGTCGTAGCCAGGCGCAGCCTTCTAAGTAGAATAATTCTTCATGTCAGACACATTTTATGGCCATACCACTTAGTCTATTAAGCTTCTCAGTTCTCTATACTCAATTTTTATTTCTTTTCCTGTTTCAGTTACTGTGAAGAGTGGCCCTGACCAGGGACACGACAACGAAGCGCAAGCAGATGCTGCATCGCCACCATCAAGTGTAAGTTACATTATCTCTTGAAATTCTGTTTTAAAACAATTTACCTGTATTTTAAAAACATTGTCTCTTCTTCTAACACTTGGAGTTCCTCTCTAGAATTATTAAAAATTCTATACTAAACTTTAATTTAACATTTTAATGAATTTTTACTGTCATCAAGAATAATACTGAAAGATCCTCCATCAAATTATACGAAAACTAAAAATTTTGGCGTTATAATTGATTTTCCATCACTTGATTCGTCTCTATATCTTCTGGCTTCTGACGTGCACGATCCCCTCTAAAGAAAAGCAAACTAAATATTTCGCCTGCTCCAGGTTGAACTGCCCGAGAGCGCGCACCCTTGTCCCGCGTGTCCCACAGTGTTGCCCAGCTCGAGGGAGCTGACGAACCACCTGCGTGGCCACAACTCGCCCCGCAGCGGGACCGACTGCAGCGGCGAGGACGACTACTGCTGCGGGGTATGCAACAAGGTGCTCAGCTCCGCGAGCTCTCTGGACAGGCACGTGTTAGTGCACTCCGGCGAGCGTCCCTTCAAGTGCAAGTACTGCGAGATGGCCTTCACCACGAATGGAAACATGAACAGGCACCTGAGAACAGCACATCGATCCACCTCGCCGCACAGTTGCACCGACTCCGAGGGCAGCTCAGACTCCGAGAAGCCTCCATCCAAGAGGCGTCACATCGAGGAGTACAACAACAACGAAATAGCAAAGAGGAACTCGCCAGACTTCATCGACAGACAGGATAAATCACCCAGTCTGAAGAGAAAGTGCTCTGACTTCATGAGCGACAACGAGGGCCAGAAGAGGCACAAGATTCTGTTAAATAGCTCGAGGACAGAGATGAAAACTCGACCAGATGACAGTCAAAATGTGTACAATTGTCCTGTCTGTGGGAGACAGGACTTTGCTACTAGCGCCCTACTGGAGGCTCATCTGGAGCGCAGCCACCCTGAGTTCCCTGCCAAGTGTGACGCCTGCAATCTCTCCTTCAAGAACCACAGAGTTCTGAATCTCCATCGATTCATGATCCACTTCGCGGAGCACTCCATTGGGAACACCGCGAGGAACCTCAGGAACTCTGTCGTAGGCTTCAACGATCTCACCTTCGTAGACTTCTCGTCTGATAAATTCCCAGCCATCGCCAGGGCTGTCTGCGAGCAGTCGCTGCACCGTCCAGCCTCTGGGGAAGTGGCGAAGTTCCAGTGCTCCAAGTGTCTGCGAGCCTTCCCTTGCAGGTCCGCTTTAGACGCTCACGAAACGGACTGTGGCACTACTAACTCTCAGACGAGAGTGTCTGATGACAGTCAATCGAGAAGAGACGACTTCTTCGCTGGTTTGGATTTGCAGAACAAGGCTGCGTTAACTGAGGCCAAGGAGGGGAAAGACCTCGCTGATATACAGAGTATTATATCAGTCACTTCTGGACCCATTTTGCAGAACTTCCCTCGGTCAGATGCTAGCACGCCTGAGAATAATATCAAATTTAATCCCAGTGTGAGTTCCTCTGGGTCTTCTGGCACACTGTCTTCGGAATACCATGAAGAGGAAGCCCAGGATGCCTTTGCAGCCGAGTTCAGGAAGATGAAGCTGAAGGGGGAGTTTCCCTGTAGGCTCTGCACCGCGATTTTTCCTAATTTGAGAGCCTTGAAGGGTCACAACAGGGCGCACATGGGCGTTGGTCCAGGCATGCCTTATCCCTGCAACATGTGCCCTTACACTAGCACTGATAAGGCTACCCTGGTGAGGCACCTGAGGTCCCATAATGGAGACAGGCCCTACGAGTGCTCTCTCTGTAATTATGCATTCACTACCAAGGCCAACTGCGAACGCCACGTGAGGAACCGACATGGGAAGCTCACTAGAGAGGACATCAAGAGTGTTCTGATTTATCATCCCAATGAGGACTCGACGAACGATAGTGTGGAGAGGGGTTCGCCTAGAGTGATAAAGGACGACGTGAGGAAGAGCCTAGTGTATTCCAGTGATCGCGAGGATCTTCAGCATCAGACCCAGCTGCACTATCCATCAGTGCCTATGGAAGGTCGAGGTGAAATTAGGATAATAGAGGAGGCGAAGCTGCACAACTCGGCGATGGCGATGCACAACCATTACGAAAAGAGCGAGGCGTTCTCGAGGCCTGGTCAAGCAATGGAGCTGATGCAGCGGAGTGCAGAGGAGAAGGCTGCGCATGAGGCCAAGGTCGAGGAAGACCTGGAGTCGAGGTCGTCGGAGGGCAGCGTGTCTCTAGTCAGTGATACCAAATCAGAATCGCACCAAAGAATACAAGCTAGTCCGATGAACCTGAAGAAGGGGCTGGGTGTCTCTGAGAACGTCGGCGAGGATGGCCCTCTGGACCTCTCCATGGACGTTCTGGATCTCAGCAAGAAGTCGAAGGAGAAAGAAGACAGTGACTACAATTCACAAGACCAATTTGGCAAGAACCAGAAAGATCTCTACAATGCCACGAGTCAACTGTTGCTGACCGAGGCTCTGCTGAAAGCTGGTCAAGGTAGCTCTCAGCCGACCTCGCTAGAGGCTCTCTACGCTAACGCCCATTTGCTATATCGGAACTTTGGCACCTTCTCCGCGGGCGTGGGAGCAGGGATCTTACCTCCCTACATGTTCAACCCCCACGTCTTCGGGCAGGATTTTACCATGAAGGATAGACTGCAGAAGGAGTTGGTAAGAGGACTCCAGTTAACTAGTGGAGGCACTCTGGTGGAACCGACCATCGCAGCCGCTGGATTCTCGTCCTTCGCTCAAGGGAGAGACTTGAACTCTCAGTCCAGCGAGCAGAACGAATATGCCAAGCTGATTTCGTCGAAGATAGCTGGCAAAGCCTTGTCCAGCCGAGAGAAGCCAGAGAATCATATCCCCTCGTCGAACTCTGTGAAAATGGTGATCAAGAATGGAGTTCTGATGCCTAAACAGAAGCAGAGACGGTATAGGACTGAGAGGCCCTTCACTTGTGAGCACTGCTCAGCGAGATTTACCCTGAGGAGCAACATGGAGAGACATATCAAGCAGCAGCATCCTCAGCACTGGAGCCAGAGACCCAGGGGAGGACACTCGACCAGAGGAAGGCCTCCTTCCAGCCATCCTACCTTGTTACAGAATCTTGGCCAGTCCCAGGTGACACAGTCTTATCAGAATATTCTACCCAAAGTGGAGCACTCGAGCTCTGAGTACTCGAAGCACCCCATCTCGGACCAGGTGAAGTATGCTATTCTGGCGCAGCAGTTGAAGGCTAACAAGGTCGAGGACAACGACTCTGAAGAGGAGCTCGTGATCGACGAGGATCCACAGGATAAAGACACCCAGGAATCTCAGGATCAGAAGGAGAAGAATACAAGTTTGCTCAGAGGACAATTGGAGGGCTCAGATTCGGCCAAGGAAGCTGTGGTGAAGGAGGAGACTGAAGAGAACACCAAGGACGCGCCAGAGTCGATGAACGCTGAGTCGACGAGCAATGAGGATGCTGCTGAAGGGACGAAGAGTCTGGATGCAGAGAAAACTATGGATAACGATGATAGCTGTGACAGTATGGATAAACGAGCCGTGAAGAGTGAGCCTGAAGAGAAGTCTGAGAAGATGGAGGATGCAGCGACAGACCTGGCCAGCGTTTCAGAGCTCCTCGACAATGCTTCCCAGCAGTACCAACAATTTCAGCCACAGTATCTGAGCGATGAAGAAGGTTTGGTAGCGTCTAACAGCGACTGTAATAATTCTGGCAGCGACGAGAAGTCAGACTCTGTGAACTCGTTGAACTCTGTCAGCACCTCGTCCAAGAAGAAGAAGAAAAAGAAGAAGAAGAAGAAGAAGAAATCTGCGTACTCCATGGCACCCAACCGAGTCATCTGTCCTTACTGCGAAAGACCATTCCCCTGGACGTCATCCCTCCGAAGACACATCCTGACCCACACGGGTCAGAAGCCTTATCAGTGTGTCCACTGTTCTCTTCTTTTCACCACCAAGTCCAACTGCGATCGCCATCTCCTGAGGAAGCACAAGGCAAACCCAAACAAAATACGCAGAGTGCGAAACTCTTCGTCCCCAGACTCCCAGGCGGTCCTCAGTAACAATAACTCCTTCTCCATGAGAAACGTACCCGAGAGGCCTTATAAATGTAATCAGTGTCCTAGCTCGACGTTCTCCACTCTGGGCAACCTGAAGAAACACCGTTCCACGAAGCACGCTCGCAAGGTTAAGTCCAGGTCAGATACTCCGTCCAGCGAGCCTCAGAACAGTCCTCAGGAGTGCCAGAAACAGAACGAGCAGAGTGATTATGATAGCCAGTCGTCTAGCGTATCAGAGGGCTTAGACACTTCGTCTATGACTGGAGTTCCTAAATCGAATTCCAACACGTCGACCTCGACTACTGACACTCCTAGATCTAGAAGACCCTCGCCGAGGTCCTCGCCTGGACCCAGTGATGTACCCTTCAAGTGCCACTTGTGCGACTGCGGGTTCGCAGAGCGACAGGAGTGCTTGGAGCACATCAAGATGAATCATAAAAGGTCCTACGAGATGCTGGTAGCAAAAGGTGCGCTGGACATGGACATAGACGCTGCAGAGGATCAACAACAGCCTCCGCCACCAACCCACCCCAGCGATGGGGAAGAGAAGAGAGGACGTTTTCCAGACTATAGCAACAGAAAGGTAAGTGTTTGATATAGACATTGAGGACACTTCCTACAGGGAAGGTGACTAGAACTACTTGTTCATAGATCACTGAGAGACCCAGCACCAACTAAAAGAGCACCCTCGACATTTCCAGGTGGTCTGTGCTTTCTGCATGAGGAGATTCTGGTCAGCTGAAGACCTGCGTCGACACATGAGGACGCACACTGGCGAGAGGCCCTTCTCCTGCGACATCTGCTGCAGGAGATTCACCCTGAAGCACAGCATGCTGCGGCACAGGAAGAAACACGAGTCCATCGACTCGACCATGTACGTGGGCACTAGCGGGGACGAGGAGAACTCGCCCACGCAGCCGCCCACGATCACGCCTCGAAGCCAGCAGCAACCACCTGTCCTGGTGGCGGCCAACTCTGGTAATCCCAGGATCCAGGACAGAATCTCCTTGCCCACCGTCGCTCCTGTGGCCACGGGGGACGCTGCGCCGAGTGGATTGATGAGATTCAACCCTTACGAGAAGCTAACGACCCTCACTGGCAAGCTGGCGAGTATTCCTCAGAACGCGAACCCAGATGCCACCGAGAGCGCGGATAATGACTTGATTTCGAATCTTCTGGGGATCAGAGACAAGAGCTTTATCGATCGGGTGCTACAGGCGTCGGCTGACGACGCTGCTAAATTGCTGGGAGTGAAACGCAACCATGAGTGAGGCTGCTCTGGGGTCCTTGGATTTTTCACGATCGTGCCTTAAGTACCTTCCCTCTTTGCAAAAGCCAGACGACTGATGGAATAATCTTCGTGGAGATAATTGGGTTTTTTAGATATATTAGTGATCAATTGGGTGGATCTTGCGTTAATTCTTTCGCTCTACAGAATTTTAGAACTTTGAGCACTTCCTCTGTGCCTATAGTTATTATAATAACTCTGTCAATACCAGAAACTTGTAAGAACACATTTTATCGTCACTGAACATCCATTCAACTAGCTCTAGACTAAAAGTGTCATCTAGTCGAGAAGCTTCAGTTCTGAGAGAAAAGGATCGCATCATTTACCTTAATTTCTCTTGTGTACTATAATTCAGAACATACTATAATTTTCCCTGTTCAGTATTACTGCAATCTACTTCTTTTCTCTCAGGAAAAGGCAAGACTTGATGATACTCTTAAACAAATCCAAGTGCAACGGTGTCAGTAACGATAAAAAACGTTTCATTCTGTCACGAAGATCTCGCTTGAATAGCAAAAGAGGGAGGAATATAATAATGTAATATCGATTTCGGGGGCGCAGCACCACTTTTCCTTTTGCGACTTAACTATATAGGGTCAGTGATCACAGGACCACTGTGTGTACGTTCTTTCTCTATGAGTAATGCGCCTAGATGTCGGTTCTTTTCCTGCGACAGTGTGTAACTCGCGTGTATCTCTGTTATATCGTGTACATATATAATATCCACGCACGTGTGACTCGCACACGTCTTCGGTGTGTGTAGGGACTTGTGTCTACGCCAAAAGGAAACGATAGCCTTGCCAATACACGGAGACGAAGTATATATATATATATATGTGTGTGTAAGCAAAAGGGGAGGAAAAAGTGTGGTCGTCGAGATAGGATAAAAGGAGAGCGTCTTAAGCATTTAAATTACGCGCTCATTCGTAGGCGTTCTCCACTTGTCGACTGGGCCGTACTGAACCCAAAGATGTACGTTTTACACAACGAATTAGCCATAAATATATTTCTATACATATATATATACTTCTATTTATTGTTTGTCTACGTACTTAGGGAGCCGGTCATTTCATCGATTCTCAGATGAGGAAAATCTAGACGAGAGCGTTTCAATTATCAATCAAGTACTTCGGAAAGAATTTTTCGATCAACTCTGTCAGTACCAGCGATCGTGTTCTCTCGGCAAGTCGAATAAACGATACACAAGTAGAGCAATATAGGAAAGTTTATCCTGATATAATTATATATATATGTATACATATGTAATAATCGATTTCTATTCCATCGCGTATGAAAGATTACTTGTACATAGATAGCCTAATTAACACTCTCGATAAGTTTAAGTTTCGTGGCGTCGCAAAGTGCATGACTCTACGTAAGCTCTCCGAGAAAGGCGCGCGATATTTAAATGCAATTATACCAAATAGTCGGCTCCTGGCTCGATCGAGCCAACCGATAACGATTTGTATCTTCTAATCGTCATAATTTTCTCTTCTACTACTTTCTACCTCTTTTCTTGTGTTTCATTATTCACCGTATCACGATCCCTTTTTGCATCACAAATCTGTACACTACTTGCTTTTTTAAGCAGTGTACACTTCCCTCTGTCTTCTTTTTCTCTTTCCCCTTTTTTGTCTCTCTTCGAAGCTCACTGTATTTATTCTTTAATAGCGAAAGCAGCTGCGTGCGAATCGACGCTCGAAAGTCGAGCCTCTCAAATTGCCTTGGGGTGCTTTCCGTTTCGTTTCAAGTACAGTTTAAGTCGATATAACTTCGAAAAGTATTTTAAGTCGAGCAGGATATTTATTAAGAACATACGGATATATTCGAATGCCAGACTTTTGCGTTTCGTTTGCGGATAAACGATCGGGGCGATCGGGCCCCGTAATATTAAGATTAAGAGCGACCAGTGAAAATTCATCATATAGGTCCTAGGCGTCTGTAAATATAGATAAGTCGATTGTGCTCGAAGCTTAAGAGAAGAACGAAAGTACAGAGTGAAAGAGCATTAGAAAAAGAAGACGAAAATTAATTTCGCTGTAAGTTTCACGGAGGTCACCCCTAGTTAATTTCCCTCTGAGATAGCGTTTCTTTTGTTTGGGCGAGGAATATTTTCGACGCGATGGCAGGTAGTAGTTTAGTTGTTCGTGTGACTCGGGGATGAGTGCTTCGATTCCTCTTCTGTGTTAATCTTACGATCTTCGAGTCTCGAATATTCTCGCTGCGAACGACGACAGTTTCCGAAGGTTCTCTCATTCGTGGCCGTACAATTTTCGAATCGTCGATAAAGTTTTCGATTTCAGGAGAACCAGAAACGTTATTTCAGATCTCGTTCACCGTCGATTGTGCTGCAACGCGTCGGTGATGTCTGCGTAAAAAAGTATAAAACATGTAAACGATAAAGATCTATTTATTAAAAAGGTGAGATACATTGAATCTTTGGAGTGAAGTTTTTTTTTCTTGATTAAGAGAGTTTAAGCTAATGGAATAATTATTGTAGCGCACGTGTACATGATTATGTTGTATTATTGTTTAAACTTAGCATATGAATAAGAATATACGATATCAAGATGATAACTATTCGTGATTTATCTAGCTTTTCTAAGAATCTTCGATCAACTGAAAAAAGGAGGATAATAAAATTGAGGGAATAGTAAAGAATGAAAGCCGTAAGTCCCTTTCCACAATTTTTATTTCCCGTCGAATATTATAATATTTTACTAATAGTAACGTCCAGTAAATAATGTGTCAATTAAAGTAATAAATTATCAGGAGCAACGAAGCGCGTATCCGCTATTTACATATAAATATTACACGTTTCACTAATCTGCGTCCTACTGTTAAAACGCTATCGACCAAATAGCGTCGAATGCCGATATAAGAAAGACCTCGCTTGCCTTTGTTCCTTTTCAATATTCAATTTCAAATCTTTGCACTTCCACTTTCCAATGTCGCTCGAGAGATGTGTGTATATATATATATAATATATTGTCAAGGGTAAAACTTCACGTTTTCACGATTATACAAACGTGCGCGTTCAACGAGAGACACTCAACTATCAAATGGACCAAACAACATCGACGCTCTTTACGGAGCTTTCTATTAAAAGATTTCAATCTTAAACGCTTGAAGTAGCAACGTTATAGAGTTAAAACTTCATCATATGTGTCGCGTTAACCCTTTCGGTATTTTTTAGGCGCTTATGAGCACTCGAATCAGCAGAGCGCGACGATACATAATAAACAATCAACTATCAACGATTTCCGCACAGAGGAGGTGCGTGAAGCGTTGCACTTTCAACACCAAAAGGGTTAATCGCCGCGTAAACTACAAAAAACGCTCCAAAAAAACTTTTGGTCACGTTTCGAGAAGTCGCGGAAGCGATGAGAATTATTGAGAAAACACGAACAGCGTATATATGTTAATTAAACGTAATATCGACACGTGATCGCTTGTGAAATCTCCGGTTGACGTCGATTACAAACGATCCTAAACAAATTACCTTAAGTACTTAACGTTACAGGTGGTACAGGTAGTGGAGAAAAAACGTGGTGCATGCATCATATACTCGTAACTTGGAAATATGGTACACGTTATTCGCTGAAAGTTACGTTTTCAGGGAAGAATCGTGTCTGGAGTAATGAGAAAGCGCACAGAATATGAAAGCGATCGCGAAATCACTACTACACTTATGTACACATATTGCAGCATTTCCGTGACGAAAAAAGCAACTTGCCCTGGATAAAATTAGTTTACATTCCCATTTCTTTCGTTTTATCCTTGCATTTTTTTTTTTGTTAGGCATTCTTCACATACAGATAACATTCATCCTATATGCACTCGTGGATAAATTTAACGTGGAGTGGGATTAATAGGAGTATTAGGTCGATGGGATCACTGTGCGCTGAAATCATGCTACAGTATGTCATCCACTGGTAAATCAGTAACAGGTTGAGTCATAATATCCGCAGATAATTCGGAGAACTCGAACGGTTCCATATCTTTCGCGTCTTCCTCAACTTTTACTGGGTTACTACTCACGTCGCCGTCTACCGTATTATTGCAGACGTTTGATGGATGCATTGCGTCCTCCGTTTTTATCTCGTCCTTCATCATGAACGCCTGCTTCTTCGGCTTCGTCTCCCGCTTCGTCTCTGTTCTCTCCCTCTCGTACATGAATGTTTTCCTCTTCCTTTTCATTGGCTTGCATATCTTCTTGTACAGCACGTTCATCTCTTTTATTCGACTGGATGGTATCGTCCAGTCCATCTCCTTGGACGTCGTGTCTGAGTTGCGTGTGGGATCCATCGTGCTCTCGTACTCAGGAATCTCCAAGCCAAGCTTCTTCATCACGCTGATCATTATTTCGTCCACGTTACCGTTGATTATCAGGTCTGCCTTTTTGTCCTAAAATCGGAGCCTTTATTTAAGAATTGTGCCACATATTACATCGATAGTTTCTATTTAACTTACACAAGTAAAACATTTGCTAAAAGATCTCAATCGAAAATAGTGACAATTTCATTGAAGTCGTTTAAAGAATGAAAATGTTTTCTTACATGTTTTGTAGGTTGCAAGTTACATATAACAAGCCGGCCTCCATACTTTTTGGTGTACAGTGGCAAGTTGCCACTTGGAATAATTTGGAGCGTCGTCCCGAGGCATATGCTCAGATCCGCGACGCTGTAAATGTAGTCACATATACAGTTTCGTCGTCGATGTTCCTTTTACTTACGTAAAGGAAATAATTTTCAACTGAAACCTGAGAACAATTTGGAACGTATTCCAAAACTTTTTGCATACTTGCGCGGATACAGAGCATCGAAATTTTTAAACGTCTAACATGTACTTGAACAACCATGAAATGCACGTTAGGCACTCTTCCTTTCATCTGTTTGCAAAAAATACCAAATTTTTGATTAAAAAGAATGCATCAATAAATAATCATATAGACACATAGACATGTCTCGTTTAAACACATTTCTATTCATTTTTTTCATCATGAAACTTTATACAGTGCCTTAATATTTCCTTCTCTTGTGCGCCATAATAGAAAACAAAACTGTCTTCACAAATCAATCGACATTCTTTTTGTTACACGAATGCTTCATAAGTTACCTTGAGTGTAAGTCAGATAGTGTTAGATCGCTGTCCGGCAAATTATGTTCCCAGTCGAGGATAGTGTCGTGCATTCGTCCACGACATGGTCGTCCTCCTATCTGTTCAGACCTACAGACAGTATCAAGTGACTTCTTGCCCACACTTTTAGTTGCGAAATTCCGAATGAATTGCCTGAAAACGATTTTCATTACATACAGCTACTCCAAAACCCTATACTATTAATCAATACCAACCTCCCACATTTATCACATTGTTCTGTAAACATGTTCCCATGCAGCTCAGCAAGGTACTGTCTCTGAACTCCTGATCGAAGATGCAACCCATCAATATTCTGACTCACAATGAATTTGACTTTTTCTATAGAAAACAGAAGTTATGAAAGAAAAATTGCATTGACTACAATATATGTGTTGTTCACCGTCACAACATTACTCACTGGCTTCCACCAATTTCTTTAATGCCATATGTGTCTTTGTGGGTACTGCTTCATCAAAAGAGATACTCATGGTAGGTTTCAGACCCTTCTGCTCCAATGTCCATACTCCATTTGTTCCACTGATAAATCAAATGGAGGCCATGTAAGTAAGGAATCAGGTGGTTCCATATTTTTTACTAGTAGTGTACTTTTTATTCCATAACTTAAAAGTATTGTATTCGTTTTTTGATAATACAATATCATAAAGATTTCATTGCATTATCAAAAAACTGAATTGCTAATTTATTTCTTGCTCATCCAAGCTCCAACCTCAGCCTGCATTAGAAAACTTTTTTATTCAACTAATACAGTAAGCATCTGCATATTTTCTGCTCTAATCTGCTCCAATCTGCTCTGAGATATTCACAGAGAGCGTCATGAAATCCCTAACGCAATCGCATGATCGTCCCAGGGCGCATCGCCATCGCCATCAACCATCGTTGTCGCCCGCACAACAATGGTGGACGTCGATCAAAAGGGATTCCGCTTTCTTCTTCGCGGCAGTCGTTCCCGCTTGATTAATTTAAAAGAATTGACCGGTGGCGCTCTCGAGCGCACAACAGATCAGCGGGGGGCTGGCAGCGGGGTCCAGGAGGAGGGAGGGAAGATGCAGAGGGGCAGGGTGGGGATTCGAGCGAAAAATTACAAATGATAATCACCGAAAATCCGGAATGCCCGCAGCAGTGCTGATGCCGGCGCCAGTGTGAACGACTACGTGCCGTGCCGCTTGGATCCAGTCCGCCAGGAGACCACATTTCAGCCGCAACGCCTCGACGCTGTCGTACCTCTAAAAAGAGGAGAACAGGATGGAAAAAAAACAAAAACGAGAGGCAGTAAAAACAGCAAGAAGGAGGGAAAGAGAGAGAGAGAGGGTGAATGTTAACGAGTGGCGGTCGACTCCCGCCAAATGGGCGATCGCGAACGATGCACTTCTCCTCTTCTTCTGTTTTTTTTTCTTTTTACCTCCTCCAGACCCAGCACTCCTTTGTTTTCGTAGTGCGAGAGTCCGTCCGCGTAGCTGCATGACATTTTGCTCGTAGCCCACGGACCGTTCGCGATAATTCGCAGCCCGACGAACCGTTTTCCACCGATCCCCACGATCCTCCGTGTTTCCCCCGTTCGCTTTTCCCCTTACTTTCGTTACAGCGCAGAACCCAGCATCTCGGGAACGATATTCTTAAGCGGAGCGCCCCATGTGCTGTACGGACGCGACACGTAAACAATTTGTAAGTTAATGACCGCGCGTGCTGTGTTATGTTTATACGCTACGAATGACGATAAGTGATAGGAAACTCGAGATCCACCGAGAACGCATTCTCTGTTTTATAGACTGCACTGCCATGCAATGGAACATGGCACTTGTGAGAACAGAAAGAAGATAATAAACGTGCCGCGCATGCGCGATTCGCGCGCCTACTGTAGAATGGCGGCCTTAGCGTTGCAGACGCTTGAGTCTCTCGCGTGCATTCAATTCATGCCGCGAAGAGTCAGCGCCATCGAGAGGAGATTACCGAGACTAAGCTCGACTTCGCGGCAAATTTGAAACGCTGCTGCATCGTTGACATGGAAAGGGACAGCGAAAAGCGCGCGCTTTCGTTATCGCTGCTTTCATCTTTTTATCGATCCCACGTGGGGAGGCTCCGAATGGAGACGTCGATTTGAAAGGAGCGGTATTGGTCTTTATCTGACAAGCTTTTATCGAGTCACGAGGTTTTCCCTAGGTTTAGATAGAAGTATGCATAACTGTATTGATATTATGTCTGAGCTGGAATTGCGATATCGGAGTTAATTGAGGTTCAATGAACTAAGGGTATTTGAAGAGATCTTAAAGTCACCAGGCCTTTTATTTTAATTTTCAAATATTAGGACATAGATAGGAATATACACAAATCCTCTCAGAAACCTCAAAGCTAAATTTATAAGAGAACTTCGTACATTAATAGTCCATGAAACTACAGTCAGCGAAAGCAAAAAAATTATGAACATTCAATAAGAAACTCGTTCTAATAATTGCTCCAAATGTCAACTACCTTCGATAATAGACCCTATATTATTTCTAATGGTCTGTCAATTGTGACAATTCAACACGCATGAAAGAAACGTCAGAAAGAAACGCTATCTGCTTTTGAAAATTCCGCCCTTCTACGGTACACAGCAAATCACTGAAGAGGGGGTGCACTCGATTGGGCGTTACTTGTTTACCAAAGGGATGGTGCGACTTCCCTCCACGTTTGCCTTTGATCCACGACCGAATTGGATTTCGGGCTTCGGGGCCACCGGTGTTCGTGGTTTCGTTTCTTATCAGGAATTTTTCTTCCACATGCATCGGGTTGACTCAGTCGCCTGAAGACGTGATTAAAACAAATAAAAAGAAAAAGATGAGGGGTGTCAGAAAGAAAAAGAAAGAGAGCTGTTGAACACCGACGAGCCACAGTTGACACTGATGTCGCGTCGCTTCTGCACCCAATGCAAGCTTCTGCCAGCCCAAAGTGAGATGCGGCTATTCGTCAACAACCCGCTGCTCTGACATAACCTCAAATTCGTGTACAGTCGTAGTTGACTCGCGACAGCGTCGGGACTTGCGATTTCAGCTGTACCGAATGTGCCAGACGAAAACTTCGACGTCGACGCGGATGCTTAGAAGCTTTCGAAGCTTTTCTCCACGCGGAAGTTGTGAGTATCGTTCCTACTCTTTCTTTTTCTTATATTTTTCCTGCTTTTCGCTTCTGTTGAATAGATATAGTCGAGTATCAACGAACCGCCCAGTTCAAGATTTCATATTTTATATTTCATATTTCTTTTGCTGTCTTCGCGATTTCTACAGTGTCTAGATTTTCTTTTCTTTTACTTTATATTTGTTACAAAAGAAGGTATCGCCGAATAAGAGGATTTTTACGAGCCTTTTTCTTCAAATGTTTCCTTGTGGTGAAAAGTATTGAAATTGTAAAGTGTAAGCCTGAAGTTTCTTGTAAGCCTTGAGAGTATGTAGCGTTTAATTATTTAACAGAGGCTTTACAACTAGTAGTATTTAGCAAGTTTCTCTGAAAGTTTGTTATAAAAAATGTAGAGCCCTCAGTCGATTCTATGATGTTCCCCTTTGCTGAGTAGGATTCTATTAAAAATAAAATTACAGTTATTTTCTACTAAAACTAGTAGAGGAATGAGCAACCTTGTATTGCTTGCATACTATCAAAGGTGAAAGTGTTCTAGTGAAAAATGTTTATTCTACTTTCTAATTGCTGTGTCACTAAATGCACTTCACTGTAATATTTAAATTACTGTATTTTCAAAATTGAAGCACTTCAATGCTAAATTATCATAAATTATACAACTACACAATATATCAAGAATTCCTCAGAGTATTCATTGTTATTAAAAAGTTATAATGTTAAGAGGGTTATCAGCATATGGACTTCATTAATTGCTTTATAGTCATGCATATTTTAAATGGCACTGCCACATATCTCTCTCTATATATATCTTGCCATATGTGAATAATTATCACCTTCATATAAATACACTAAGTTATCACATTGAGGAAGTTATTGATACAAAGTGAAACTACAATTTACCGCGGCAAAAACTTCTACGTTGCATCTGGCATATAATTTTCAGAGACGCCACCGTGTTCTTCATCCTTGGACGTTCGTTTAAAAATATCTGAGCTCCAAAAATACGCCGCCACAACGATTAACAATTCACGTGTCGATAAGCGCGTTCGAAAATTTCCTTAGAACAGTGGACGTGAAGGAAAACCGTTGTATCTATTGGCATCGATTCCAAACGCGAATGCTAATGAGTACAAAGGTAAGAACTCGCGCAATATCGTCTGCACTCAATTGTGTATCGGTCGAAACTAGTTACACGGTCTGCTCCAGCTGTATTTCAGCTCAATATCCTAATCTAACGCTGATAAGATTACGTATACAATCTTTACAGAATTTATAGCCAATCCAATCACGCCGATAGCCGTTCCGATAATGAAATCGATAAAAAGTAAAAACTAGTCAGACAGAGCAAACGACTTAAAAATTGAAAAATAAAAAATTTCAAGCTTCATGAAAAGAAAAAAACATTGTCACTAAAAACTGATGTTCTTACATCCTAGTACATGTCAAAATGAATGACTTAAAGGTTGACTTTGCTTCGAGATAAGCGACGTGTAAAATGGTCGACAGCTGATAAGAGCAAAGAAGAATGAAATCATTCTTTTCTTATTTACATAATTTTCGTCGAAACTTCTTGTGGCTCTGAGTTGCTTCGAGGTCGCCGTCAGCGACTTCCTCTTACTTAATGTGACCTTGAAATGACCTTGAGCAAGATCAAGATTTTAGAGAAGCTCTTTTTTCCTGGACTTAGGGATTTCTTTATGCTGAAGCAAATGTTTGGCTTTCATCTTTTCAAAGAAGACGATGCCTCAAGTGCTTTGTCGCTGTTGGCGTGCGTTAGAGTTATGCAAACATCGGTTCAAGGTACCCACATAATCGACAATCGACTGGAGATACTTTCACCTATAGGATCAGTATGCTAATTCTAGGCGAGGCAAACTGCGGCTAGAAAACGGAAGACAGATCAGAATTTACATTCTTAATCCTTTAACGCCCAGTGTTCTACTTTAACAACACTACTTTTCTACTTTAAACTAGTTTAATGCAGCTTTATTTACAAATTTCAGAAGCAATTGAAATGGAATCGAGATAAGACACTAAGATACTTAATGCGCTAATTAGCTAGATAGCTTCTCTGACGAAAAGACCTATTCAGGTCGCTGACAATCTTCGTTCTCTCAAGTCCAATAAATCGGGTAATTGTTGTCCGCCCACGGAACTGTCGTCTACTAGAATCCCAAATAACGAGAGAGTGAAGTGTAAAGACTCAAGGACGAGCGCCACTTACGCTAGAATCAGGATTTCACCTCTATACCCCTTCAATATTCATTTCAGAATGACTTAGGGAGCCTATGAAGTTCCATAAACTATTGAAGCCTCGCTGATAGAGAGCAGCTATGCAAAATTGATAGAGACATAGGTCTTAAACCACAGACGTTGAAGCCTAAAATTTTGTCAAATCAATAGAAATTGCTACTATACTCCAGTCTGTAGTATATCACTATGTATAGGTAAGGCATAGACAGAGGCTTCGACAGTAAACTATTCCGCGCAGAAACGCTTAGCAGGAGGGAAGCATCGAAAATAGACTAATGCGAATAAAGGACGTTTGTTTGCAGCCAGGCTGAAGCGCGTATGATGAAAGGGGCTCGTTAGTATGTTGGATAAGCGGCGCCTGCATGCCTCCGGTTCGTCGCCATGCACCCTGATCTTCGTGGTCGCCTTGGCATTGACTGGATGTCTCTCGTTGTGGTTGCACATCGACAGCCCTGGCTTCCTGACGCCGTACACCACCAGCGCCACTGGACCCGGTTACCTCCTCGTCCTGCCTGGGAACGCGACCCCATCTCCGCAACCATACTTGCTGAGCGAGCTTTCGTTCGGTGACGAATCCACGCTGATCGACATCAAGGATTTCCGGTTCACGATCAACCATGACCCGTGCAACCGAACCCATCCATTGCTGCTGATGCTGGTCCATTCCGCGCCGGAGAACTTCCCCAAGAGAAATGTGATCAGAGAGACCTGGGGCCAACAGACGGCCGACGTGGCGCTCCTCTTTCTCATCGGCTCGTCCGAGGCGCATCAGGCCAAGCTCGAGGAGGAAAACAGGAGACACAATGATCTGATACAGGGAAACTTCCTCGATGCGTATAGGAACATGACGTACAAGCACGTGATGGCGTTGAAATGGGCTACGTATCATTGTCCAAGTAAATATCACGTATTACTTAGAGTTTGACTGCTGTAGTAGCTATAGTTGAAGGGAATAGGAATAGATCGATTTTATCGTATAGGGAGTATTGAATTTGGATGGAAAGTAATGATTGTTTCTCCTTGTTGCAGGTGCCAAATATATATTAAAATTAGACGACGACGTTTTTGTCCATATACCAGCCATGTTAGACTTTTTGACGCACGATTTATCGCCGTGGGGGGCTAGGCGATTGATCCTCTGCGATTTCCTGACCATGGGCATCGTGAAGCGATCGTGGCGGTCGAAGTGGAGAGTCACCCCCCAGGAGTATCCCGGAAAACACTATCCAGCGTACTGCGCGGGATGGGCGATATTGTACTCCCCCGATAGCGTATTTCTTTTGTATCGCGAGGCCCAGAAGGAGCCGTACTTCTGGGTCGACGATGTCCACGTAACCGGGACGTTAGCTAGGAAAGTGAATTTAACGCAAACCTCTCTGCATTATCTGGTGCTAACCAATGAGAGTATGCAGGACCTTCTGTCTAATCCCAGTTCTCGTAGAGAGTTTCTGTTCGGGCCGCCGAATCTGACGGAGAATGAGATCAGAGCCTTACAGAATGTGGTCGCTAAGCCACGGCCTAGCAGCGAAAGCCTATTGAACTGATCGACGTCTCGTTCCCTCGATGAACACTCTCGTCGTTAATGCAACTAAATCGACGTTCAGTGGAACACTAGATCGTGTTCCGTGTTTTCACGGAATATCGATTGATATTATTATTGGTATATTTATATTTCTGCAACGTGAGTGTTCAATTCTTTGCACATAATGATATTTAAGTGTTCTATTACTTTGTAAGGATCTCCTGTGTCGGATCGAAGATCTTTATTTTTCTCCCCTTTCTATCGCAGTCCTTGAAGATCTTCGACTTGACACGGGACGCGTTTAAGCACATCACAATTTTTGTACATTTTTGTGTATATTTGTGATTCCTTTACTTGTAATCGCAACTTATTCTACTTCTTTTCTTACGTTGTAAGAGTCGGATTATTGTAATAATGGATGAAGGGCTCATGGTATATGGCATTACATAGGAGATACTTTTCATTTTCTACAAATCGTGCATAATACAGTGAAAGTAAAAACGGTAACGGTATTTAACGTGCAAAAAGAAAGACAGGTTCATTAGAGAGATTTATAGATATAATACTGTTATCAAAATTTAAGATGTCAAAGTTGTTATATGGGAGTCTCAGCGGGTTAAATTAACATTGTTATGTAGCAATAAGTACAACCACCCTCTCCCCTCTCAAATCAAGGGTCCATTTGCAAGTTAGGAAGATTGTCGGGAAATTCTGGAACCGTTCGTTAAGTGATTTCAATGAACATTCAACTTTCTGAGTTCCTTGGAGTACTTGATGTAATGAGATCAATATGAATCTAAGCACACTTCGTTTCTACGATTTTCAAATATACTAAATAATGCAATACCTCATTACACGTACTACATGTAACTAAGTATTTATACGTTTCATTTATTCTCTGTTGTTCTCCGTAAGCCCTGGGATACAACGAATACGATTTTTAAAGAAGAGCCGCACTAATTCCTCTACAATAATGAACGATTTTACCTCTGAATGTACAACAATTTACAACACGCTACAACCGTTGCTCACAAAGGCCATTTGTAAATTCTGAGTCGATCGGTATACATACACTTCTAGCATGTACTTACAACACTTAAAATACAGTGGTGCCCGCTTGTTGCTCATGGTTTTGGGATCTTATTGCGACCACTGTCGAGGCGGGTAGAATGGACTGAAAGGTAAAGTGTGGTTTAAGTACAGTAATGTTGCGGACGAGAGCCGTTTCGTCTACACGGACGAGAGCCGTGGTTTATCCCCACTACCTCGTTTGATACGTGCCGCCGAGAAACCAATTCTTGGAACCATCGCGTTCGAGCTCGACGCCCGAGAACAAGGACGTCATAAAAAACAACGATAGCATTAGGGATTTAAATAGGAAAAATTGAAGTTTCTTATTCGCAAACGGATTTTCACGCAAGTAACACCAATCGATTCCTTGTGCTCTCCCGATTAAAATGATGTCAAACACGACATGACGACGTGAATTAAAAAATGAGCTTATAACGAAGAAATAAGTAGTATCATATAGGATATACTCGAGTGTTCTATGCTTTAAGAAGTTAGATCTGAGAAGCGGTGGTAGCAAGCGACTATTGAGTGAGCAATAATTTCTAAGCAGGGCACCGCTGTACGTCGGTGACTATTAGTTAGCGAGTCTCATTGTCTGTGGCGAAAGGAGTAAGCAATTTTTATTTATTTTATTTATATGTCGGATAATAATCACTTCATGTGAAACGGAACATTTCCAACAGTATTATTATCGAACGTGTCCACATAGTGTAACAATGCGATATAATCTTTGTGATGAAGTAAAGTACTTATAATTTCAATAAATCACGGACTGTTTCAATTTATAAATCATCTATTCCTCAGCGATACGCGTTATCAACTATTATACAATCTCTCATATCTATCCACAGAATTATCTTCCAATCTATTTTCTATTCGACTAGCGGCTAGTCAAATAATCGAGCAGAAGAATTGAGTACAAAAGTTGAAACGTCTCTAGGATCGAAATCTGGATCGACTTTCGCTTTTCTAAAATACACATTGCTTTCATCGGAAGCTAAAAAAGAAGGATTGTTTTGAAAGCTGCAGCCTCTGTGGTTGACAGATCCTCGCCAGATGTCAGCATCGGTCGGCCGCTATATTGATCAAGTTAGATTTTCTAAGGACGCACGTTGAGATAAGATCTCGAGTATTTGTTCGATTGTGCGAAGAAATTCGTCGTGGCGTATCGAAACACGTGTACTGTGTAATTTTCAGCGAGCTTGCAGCCGCGCCATCGTAGTACCACAATTTTTCGCCTATGACGTCATTTGTGAATTACACAAGCGTCACCGCTCAGTCTGTTGTGGAAAATTTCGTCGGGCTCATGCTAGCGGCGGCCGAGCTCTGTTTTTCTTAATAAAAAGCCGCGTCGACGGACTCTGGGTCACGCACAGTTCCCACCTGAGCCAACCACACTCCAGAACGCTTCATCCTCGAGGAGGTCTTCGTTTTAGCCAAGTGAGGAATTCTGCTTGTCTGCCTTCTTTCGCGATTATGCTTCTCTATATTTGTTGCGCGCCTAGCGATTCTAATCGTGAGCAGAATTTTCTTATTCGTTTCGTAGAGAGACGATATAATAGTTTATTATTTAGTGGGTTACTGACGTGTTTTATTCAAAGTGACAAGTCTTTTAACCGCGGGCTGACTTGTAAGCTTGAGATGAAGATCAGTTGTACAGTGTTTGGGTCGAGCTCGGTTGTGTTGGAGCTGAGAGAAATGTCGCTTGCGTTTTATTCGTTTGTTTGTTTGAGTTTTTGTATGTGGCAGATGTTTTAGTATATGTTTTAGCATATTGTTGCACCTGGGAGTCACTTAAACACTATAGAATTTTTAAGACTTAAAATCTTGGTGGGCTCTTGAAACTTTTTCTCTCTTCAATTCTTTTCTGTTTTGTGAGTTGTTTTGTCTATAGTAATTGCGTATTTTTTTTCACAGGTGTAGTCAATTTTTTGGAGTAATTTCGTGGCTCACAGAGATGTCAATGCAGCAGTTCTGTTTGCGGTGGAACAACCATCAACCGAATTTCATTTCGGTGTTCTCTAATCTATTGAACAATGAGACTTTAGTGGATGTTACTTTGGCTGCTGAGGGCAGGCACCTCCAGGCACACAAAGTTGTACTGTCTGCATGCAGCACATATTTTCAGTCATTGTTCACTGTGAATCCTTGTCAGCATCCAATTGTGATATTGAAGGATGTGAAATTCTCTGATCTGAAGATCATGGTGGACTTTATGTACTATGGAGAAGTGAACATATCACAGGACCAATTGCCATCAATCATTAAGGTATCTGAAAGTTTGGAAAATAGTTCAATTGTGATCTCCATACTCAATGAAATAATATTAACATATTTTTATTTATGTTACATTGCACAGACTGCAGAAAGCTTGAAAATAAAGGGACTTGCAGAAATGCATACTGCTTCTCTGACCAAGTGGCCAAGTGGGAGCAGCGAGCCTGGAGGAGGGGATCGTGGTGATTCCTGTTCCCCTAGTCCATCTCCACTGTCACCATCCTTCCGTAGGAAGAGACTTAGGAAGTCATCTACAGGTTCTACATCTGGATCTGGTGATAAACCTGAAGAAATTAATGAAATCACTTTAGTTGCTACCAATATTGTAAAACCAGAACCATTGATAGTGTCTCAAGAAGCTGGGGAGAACCTGAGGAGACCTGTGAATACTAGTACAGAATCTCAAGGGAGCATTGATGAGGATCAGATATCAATTGTGAGCAGAAAGTACTGTATATATATTATGTTGGGACATTCATTACAATATAATGGTCCATCTGTTTCAGATGAGCAATATGGAGAATAGTTCCGCGACGACACCGGCGCAAAGTGATGGTTCAATACAAGATGTTAGTCAGCAGTCAGGAGGGAATGTAGCTCAGAGTTCAGTTTCTTCACAACCACCTGCACATCAAGGTAAGTAACTGTTTGTGATGTGTGATTAGCTTAAGATTGTTTTATATAATTTGGTACAGGTTTGTATGAAGATTAAAAACTAACGAAATATTTGCAATACATATTACAAAGTTAATTGAGAAGAAAGTCTCTTTATTTGAAATTTCTGCTTTTAGTTTACATTGCATGTGATGTAATATAATAATTACCTAAACTTGCATCACATTTTTTATAATATTTATGATTATAGTACAAGTAGTAATATTTTTAAAATAAGAGTAATAACTTCCATATTTATAGTAACATATTTTATAGCACTATCAAGTGTAAATATCAAGAATTTTGTAGTGGAGTATTATCTAAATTTTTGATACTATTTTAGTATGTACCAAACACATTCAGAAACTTTATTTGCTACCACACACATGCATGATACCTATTTTCCATACAAATATTTTGGTAGTCTGAATCGCGATCTATATAAGGAGTGGTGGGTATGAAAACTGCATGTCAAGAAACAAAACTTACACACATAATAATATGCTGGCACAGATGCGTTTAAATGTATTGCACAAGGAAAATCAACAGACGTTTGACATGAAAATAGAGCGAAAGTTCGGGAAAAATTGTGCAAATTCTCAAGGCTAATCTTCATTCATGAAATTCACCATGGTACACAGATACATAGCACACAATGTATAATGTTCTTCAAAGGACAGTACTATTGGGCCTTTAACATTGTTGAATGTGTATGTGTGCCTTGCTCTGTCCTTTAAATTGAAAAAATCATACACTTTTCTTAAATATCTGAAGTAAAGAAATAATGTGCTTTAAAATGTATCTGTGCCATGCCACAATTCTACTTTTAATATTCCCATACATATAATCACTTTTATAGACGTTTTCAGATCTATATTTCCATTCTTTTCTGCTTACAGCTTAGCAATGTTTCTTTTTTTTCACACACAATAGCATACAAAGCATTTTGTTTCATTAAAACAACATAAAATTTGGTTTTCCGAGTAAGTCAACTATCACAGAACTACTTTCCAATTGATCTGTCTTATTTTTGCTAATACATGTACAATATTTTCACACAAATGTCTGATCTCATTCTGCCAAAGCTACATAAAAATTCTTTCTAATCGAGTTTACAGATATTTCTCTTGAAAAGTCACGCCTCTCATACATACAGTTACACTCTAATTAGTATCTATATAGCCGGTTGAAAATAATTCCTGTGCTCTGACCAAGGATGAACCGGTCTGTTCCGCAGGATTGCAATGGACTATTATGGAGCACACATATCCACGTTTCGCTCTGTCCTCGTGTCAAACGAATCTGTCGATCCAAGCGTCATCAGCTTTTACCACGCCCGAAATAACAGCCTCTTCGACCATCAGCGATCAGTACACTGGTACCAGCACGACTGGTTCCAGTTGCGCCCTGACGAATTACCCGAACTCTTCGCACGGGACGTTGCAACACGCGTCGTCGAGCGGGCCGACACCTTCGACGCAGTGCCCGAGTAATTGCCAGAGCCCTTGCGCCAGTCCGCAGACCGCAATTAAGAGGAAACGATCGACGAATCCGCAGGCGGACGAGAACTTTATCAGAGCGCTAGACGCCGTCCGATACGGGGGCATAGGATTCTGCAAGGCGGCCAGAATGTTCGGCGTGAACAACCGAACGCTCTGGCTGGAGTACAAGAAGCGGGGCTACCCGAACAACCGACCCAGCCTGAAGTCGAGGGTCAAGCAAGAAGTGAATTCCTCGCCCCCGCCAGCTCCCACGGCGCAGCCAGTCAACTCGCAGAGTCCTACCCCCATGGGACCCCCGACCACCCCCCACAGTACACACAATACCCACAGCACGCATACCATGCTGACCACTCACAGTCCCCACACGATGCTGAGCGGTTACATCGATAGCAGGCACACAGACTACGCGCTGCCCAGCACCACGATGCCGATCAATTTGCACGGAGTTAATTACAACGCGATGTGAGCCAGCCAACACGCCTCCATGGTGGCCACTTGCATAGACGAGCTTCAGAAATATTAGAGATCTCTGTGTTACCGCATCGAATTCGCTGGCGACCGATGATCAGGCTAAAGTTGGGATTCCACTGGAAAGCTATGCTATGCTAGGATATGCTAAGTAAAAGAATGTTGTACTTAGTTAACATAGCGTAGCAATCGTTGGGTTTCCGCTGGACTCGCGGCTCGATTAGGGAGGTCGTTTCAGTGTTAAACACAGAGACAGACGGTTTTGGATATCCTCTTTTGCCTAGTTCCTCAGTACTTGTAAGGAAGCATGGAGTAATGGAGCTTTGAGCAATTGGGAGATATCGGTACACACTTTATACGCTATAGAAACTTTTTATATTAGGGTATACGCATGTAACCGAAGATGTTGTTATGTTTTGCCAATGGAATTTTCATTGCGCTATGTAATAACACCTTTTGCGTTAGCCGCATTGTCCATTACCTAAAGTTCCGATGGAAGGTAGAGCAAATTTTGAAACAGGTTCCTTTAGTTTAAACGTATTGTTTGAGATCAGAATTGTCGCGATGTGATAGAGAGCGATGGCAACTATGTATGCTCTATGGATTCGCTTGTTTGTGATTTCAGATATTTATAGATGGGTCTATATCGATCATTATTTTTTTTTAATTTGTCGATTTTATTGTACTATCATTTTTTACAAAGACTTTGATATAATCTAAAGTTGGTGCAATATATAATGTGGATAAGGAGGGTCCCGCGAAATAGTAAAACTGTTTTACTCTGCCAACTTTAGCGTGTATCACGCAGTATATAGTGAATACAAAATAATTTTGTACATAGTGAATAAAAAGTAGCGATACGAAATTACTACTAGGTAGAGAAATATATCATGTGTATTTGCACATAGTTAAACGCATACTACGGAATTAACAATTTGCGTACGAAACGGGAAGAGAATTACGCGACTCATCGTCAATGCATGTATTACGATTGATTATTGTCAAAGTGGAATTTATTTGAATTCATAACATTCACGAATATCGTGCGATTCAATATTTTGTGAAAGAATTATATTCCACTTAGAAAATTGTACTATACAGAGTGCATCATAAAGTGTAGTCTCATAATTTTTGGTACACTCTGTATGAAACTGGTTACAGGGTATAGAAATATGCATTTTTTAACCCATGCAAATTCACGTTAGAAGAAATCCTAAGGTTCTTTCCATTTTAACGAATGTGTTCATTTGCTTAACAAAGTGCAATACGCCGAATTATTTATTTTACACATGAAACAATAAAGTAATGCATGTATTGAAAAACAGTTACGATAGGGAAACTTATATTTTAATTATTGAAGCTTGTTGGTTAAATGATATTTTAAGTCTCATTTTGGAGTCGCTTTTACAGATATAATTTTTTTAAGTATATTTCCTGTGATGTGTAAAAGGTACCAGTTAAGTTCGATCATAGATATTTGTGAAATGATTTTATTGTTTTATAAAATTAGTAATCGAATAAGGGTTCCGTGGGAAAAAGAAATCATGAAATTTGTAAACAATTATAACTCTAGAATTAATCGAAAAGGATGTATCTTGTTTAGTAATCGAATAGGTCCAATGAATTTTAATAATGGTGTAAATATTCATTGATCATTCGAAGCACGGTTTCCAGATTTTAATTTTATATTTGTGCAAATAATCATTGTTTAGTCATTATAACAATTTACACAATTGCATTTACTTTTTTAGTTCGTACTTAATGAATATAAAACGATTAATTTCTAGTTTATAATGTCTTCCCCATCTTATTATAAATTTAAACGGAGTATATTTATCAGTGAGTCACGAAATTGTAACATTTAGGTTTACTCTTCAAAGCACATAAGCTTTCTGAAACTTTACTATCGAGAGCTACTGGATATTATACAAATTTTATTTGCTACAAGATATTTGAATTTTTTATCGACAGAATGATCGACTAATCACTTTGTATGTAACTCGGATCTATTCCGCTGTTTCTTTTTTATATTGTACAAAATGATAGACAAATATAGGATGTTAACAAAAAAAGAAGAACATGTTGATCGTACTGTAAACACTCGTAAACGTAATATTTCACCCTCGAGCGAACTATCTTGAGGGAAAGAATGAAACGAGAGAAAACTAGTTTAATCGATACGAATTTTATATGCAGAGGATCGAGTTTAATGTGTCAGTGTTATGTATAACGTCTTTAATAAATAACGTGAAGAAAGAATTAATTAAAGTTATTACTAAATACAGACGGGCTTTAGTTAAATAAACATTTATATTTGTTAGAACTTTATTTCTGTAGCAAATTTCTTTCTAAATCATTAGGAACTTTATATATAAAATATAAAATGCAATCTGTGCTAGCATATCGACTGCACAAGGACTCCGAACTTCCCCTCTTATTCTATCAAATTAATTTCAGAACATGTACTAATCCCTATTCTTCCTTTTCAGGAGCTCCCAAGCAACCAGCCTCAAAGAGATGCCGCCTCTTGATGCGCCAACCCCGTGTCAAGAAGGAGCCAAATCACCTCTCCCCAGACAGCGAAACCTCTTCTCCTCATATCGTTTCATCCTCCATCCACGTGATAACGCCAACCTTGAACCTACCACAGACCTCCAAGACTTGGGAGGAGACGCGGACCACAACGTCACCTCCACAGTCCCTTCTGGTGAACCAGCCCAGCCTGTTGACAGTAACCACCTCGACGAACCTGTTGACCGTGCCCCAGCCGTCCTATCTGATAAAGCAGCACTCCCATCCACTCTTGTCTAGTCAGCAACAGTCCACCAGTGGCAACTACTGGATCCACAGGCAACACTCGAATCCTGAACTCCCTGGAAGGACAACCAGTCCCTCGATAGTGGTGGAACCAGCTCCTATTGTTAAAACAGAAGAAGAGATCACAGATGAGCCCCCAGCTGCTGCGACTGAGACTGCTGGATCGACCTCTGGTCTCAGAGTAAAGACGACTGAACTCAGACGGAGCTCTTCTTCACCTCAAGTGAGTAAAGGAACTGCAGTTGTTACAATTATTTTAAGGGGAATTCGATTTGCATGGAGCATAACTAACTTGTGACTGAATTTGTTGCAGACTACAAGTAGAGAGCTAAGAGAAAGCACAGGAGATCAACGACTGGGTCATTGTCCCTTGTTGAGAGCTGGCCCTGCACTAGGCTGCAACCACTGTTGGAACACGATAGATGCTCACGGGAGGATACTTCGAAGGAAGACCAAGTATCACTGTCCAGAGTGCCAGATCAACCTGTGCATCGTGCCCTGCTTCCAAGAGTACCACGAGCAGCGCAGGGAGTTGAAACTGAAGCCTTTACCGAAGACAAGCTCTGTCTAATGATGAATTTTTTATTGTTGTCTCGTTTCCATGGACTGCGCGTGGTCTTTGGGAGCTTGGAAGCTTTCACTGTGAGTTTCAGAGAAGGATAAAGTTTGCCTTTGCGATTTTTTAGCTTCCTATTGATGACCATGTGACAGTTATTCTTTTGTCGAGGTCGTAAGAAGCGTCCTTTGCGATGTTCGCAGACTTTGATTGTCGATAAATCGATTTGTCATGTCTGAAGGAGATACACAACTCATTTTCTGGACAGTAGATTGTCTACTGGAACCATAGGAAATTTTAGTTAGAATGAGTGCGAGGTCAGAGTGATGTGTTTGCCTTATCAAATAATATTTTGAAGCTGAGAGAGCGTTTACTAGATGATGAAAGTTCCTAAGGATATTAGCAGTGCAATTCCAAAAGCAAATTGTCCATTGTTTTTGTGAAAAACGAAAAGCCGTAACTAGGTACAGAGGAGTTTAGAGCATCCTTTCTTTTGATATGGCTCACACAAAATTGTTACACAGAAATATAAAGGGAAAATGTAATCCTACAAAAATAGTAATACTTAAGATTTATTAATAGTGTGCGCAGTCCTTAGATCCTCGTTACGGCTTCGAGTATGAATTCTGCAATTAGTAAACACTGTGCAATGAAGAGACACATCTGTCAAAGATTCAACACAGTGAAGAGATTTTTTGCCCTTTGAGGACGACATAGAATTGGAACGAAGCTACGGTAGAATCTTCTTAGAAAACTATCGTGCTTCTAAACGTAAGTTTTTACCTACTTGTCGCCCATAAATTTCCATTTGTTGCATCTGTTTTATTTTATGGGTGAACATCTAATTGTGCAATAGCTGGTTAATCTTTTATCCCTATTGACTTCACGAAGAAACGTGGAGAGAGAAACGTAGGCATTTTGCGTCAACTTTATATGTGGATACATCGCTGTGTCTACAGACACAAGTTTCACTGACAAAAATATTTGTAATTGTATTAATATTCTATGAATTAACAATAGATAACGAGTCGCGATCATCGAGGAACTCCAGAGAGCGCATACTTGTCCGCCTGGAGTTAAATTCTTGCATAGAGGCCGTTATTTAGCAAGTACTTTTTATGAAAATTAATTTATTCGTGCGCTGTAAATAACTTAATAGTTGTATATATTTTCGAATGTTCGAGGAGACTTCCGATTCGATGGATATTGTATACTGATATTCGAGGAAGAGTTTGTGAGAAGAGACAAGATTTTATGCATTTATCGATAAGAAAGCTTGGCGGGTTGCCTATAATAGGATGGCCATTTTATATTCCTCGAGTAAATGGAAGAATGTATAGTTTTATACAAAACGGACAAACGTTGATCAGCGTTCTTTGACGAAGATAAAATATTTTGCACCTGTTTGCAAACTTTATCGAAATTGATATACATACGTACATATATATTATATATATTTGTTATAAATGAAAGAGACGACTTGTAACTTCACATTTTGAACGAAAATGCGAGCGTTGTTGAGAATTTTGTCCACAATTTCGAAGAATATACAGGACATTTCGGAGATTTATACCGGAGAGAAAAGGTGTTTGTAGCTTGAAAAGGAAGCGTTTTTAAGCGTACGATATTCTGACTCTTTTCATCCTCACGGTGTGTAGAAAGAGTTACGTTTGGTAGCTTCTAGAACACTGTATATTTTTAACTTAATGTAAGAAAATAGGGCGTGTTTGAAGATTCGGAGGAGCTATAACGCCCGAGATTGTCTTTCATAAAGAAGAACCGTCTTTCGTTTCGGGGACGTTTATAAAGAAACACTGTTCTCTAACGAAAAAGAGAGCTTAGCACGATAGAAATGTATTTCCTCCCCAACTTTCACGAAGGATATTTCGTGGACAGTGTAGACTGCGATCACGAGTTCACATTTACTGGATAGCAACGCGTGAAAGATTGTAGCACACGTGCAATATATTTTTCTTGGCATTACAAGCATATTGTGCGCAAATTGTAAGGATTAATTATATTTTATGTAAAGCTAGAAGTACGATTCGTAAGTTAAAATAAAAATTGTGATCTAATATGAGCTGTACTGAGTGAGTAGATATTTTTATTCTAATGACCCTCCTTCCTAATTTCTTATGCCATACTTCTCCACACCAATACTTCATGCTCCCACTCTCTAGTCCACACTTCTCCACAGTCCACTAATCCACACTATTCCAAACTACTCCACACCACTACTTCACACTGTTCCACCCTACTACTCTACACTATTACTCCAAACTACTACTCCAGACTTTTATTCCACATCACTACTTCACACCAGTACACCACACTACTTCAGACAACTCCATACCACTCATCATCAGTAGTCCAAGCCAAGCACCAGGCATAAGGTGTGCTTTTTGAGCAATAATTAGATTTTATATTTTCAAGTTTTGCAAGGAATATACTAATGAAGCCATCTAGTGACAAAAAACGGAACTAAAATTAGAAATTTTAATTATAGTTCGGAGTCGTCGTCACTAGATGGCGCCACTTGTCAATTCCGAAAATGCTCCCCCACGAAAATGGGAACTGACCAGTGGCGCCACCTAGCGGACAAAGTTGGAACTAAAATAAGAAATGACATTTTTAGTTCCGCCCAGAGACACTAGATGGCGCCACTTGTCAATTCCGAAAATGCTCCTCGTGAAAAATGAGAATTGACAAGTGGCGCCATCTAGCGGTGAAGACCCCGAACTAAAACTAACATTTCTTATTTTAATTCCAACTTCGTCCGCTAGATGACGCCACATGTCAATTCCGAAACTGCTCCCCACGAAAATGGGAATTGACGAGTGGCGCCATCTAGTGGACAAAGTTGGAACTAAAATAAGAAATGATATTTCTAGTTCGGCCCCGAGCCGCTAGATGGCGCCACTTGTAAATTCCGAAAACGCTCCCCGCGAAAATGGGAATTAACAAGTGGCGCCATCTAGCGGCTCGGGGCCGAACTAAAAATATCATTCCTTATTTTAGTTCCGACTTTCACCGCTAGATGGCGCCACTTGTAAATTCCGAAAATGCTCCCCACGGAAATGGGAATTGACAAGTGGCGCCATCTAGCGGTGAAAGTCGGAACTAAAATAAGAAATTTTATTTTAGTTCGGGGTCCTCACCGCTAGATGGCGCCACTTGTCAATTCCCATTTTCGCGAGGAGCATTTTCGGAATTAACAAGTGGCGCCATCTAGCGGCTCAGGGCGGAACTAAAAATGTCATTTCTTATTTTAGTTCCAACTTTGTCCGCTAGATGGCGCCACTTGTCAATTCCTATTTTCGTGGGGAGCATTTTCGGAATTGACAAGTGGCGCCATCTAGCGGTGAGGACCCCGAACTAAAATAAAATTTCTTATTTTAGTTCCGACTTTCACCGCTAGATGGCGCCACTTGTCAATTCCTATTTCCGTGGGGAGCATTTTCGGAATTGACAAGTGGCGCCATCTAGCGGCTCAGGGCTGAACTAAAAATATCATTTCTTATTTTAGTTCCAACTTTGTCCGGTAGATGGCGCCACTTATCAATTCTCATTTTTGCGAGGAGCAATTTTCGAGTTTTTGGAGTTGTATTGACTGACTTTTGGTTGAGTTTTAAGTAGTTTAAAGTATAGTAGAGAAGTTTGGAGTCCTGTCATGGAGTGTAGAGTGGTGTAGCTTAGCGTGAAACAGTGTAGGAAAGTGTAGGGTAGTGTAGAATGGTGTGGAATGGTGTGGAATTGTGTGGAATGGTGTGGAATGGTGTGGAATGGTGTAGAATGGTGTAGAATGGTGTAGAATGGTGTAGAATGGTGTAGAATGGTGTAGAATAGTGTAGAACAGTATCGAGTAATGCGGAATAGTGTAGTCTACAATAGGGTAGAATAGTGTAGAATGGTGTAGAATAGTATGGAATAGTGTTGAATAGTGTAGAGTAGTCTGGAGTAGTGTAGAATGGTGTAGAGAAGTGTAGTGTAGAATAGCATCGAGTAATGCTGAGTAGTGTCGAGTGATGTAGAGGAGAATGGTTAGTGTATGGTAGTATTGATGTTGCCTGGGACTGTTTCTGAGTAGGACTGAGTTGTCTGTGGTGAAAAGGAATACATAATATGAGGGAGATTATAGAACCAGGGAAATCATACAAATACTACACACTGTAGTAATTCTTTATTAATTTTTACCAGGTAAGAACACTGTTCTTCTCCACTTGGAACCAACTAGCAGCACATTGCTGATACAATAATAATCCTAAAGATCAAGGCACACTTTTTCTGAGGTCTCAGTCCTCGCAAGCTGACGCCAGGAGGTACCCTAAGGCATAACGCAGACGGAAGGACCGTCATCTTGAATCCCCCAAAAGCCACGGTGGCAATATTGTACGTGCAGCCGCTGCCCCGTCGACAGCTGGAACCCTCGTCTCGTTCCGTGGCCAAGGATCCTGGGGACCTTCCATGCAGGAACGAAAAGTCACGGATTAATCGTTTGCACCCTCTGTATCCTCTATCGCAACCATCGGTGATCTCTAGGGGAGGGTTGATCTCGTTAGGGTGACATTTAAATCATATTAAACGAATTGATCGATTCACTTCTCGCAACACTATATTAAAACCGTGATACGCTTAATCTTGAACTGAACTTAAACTAAAACCTTTATTCAAAGTCTGCTCTACGTAACTCTATAACCTCACAAATCCTTTCACACTGAGATCTCAAGAAACTCACCAATTTACAGTGACCAATCCTTGCTAACATCTTCTTCCTACACCCTGGAACCTTCACCTTGCCTTCTCAGACCTTTCCAACGCCTCAGGCCTCTCTTTTTCCATAGCAAACTCTAGGCGCCCCATATTCCTGAACTACTGGACGTCTCACGATGAATAAATACCGCTGGGGAGGGCTGTTAATCCGCGGCGAAACATTTAAAGTCGACTGAAGTTTACCTGTATCTAGTAAGTTCTGCCGAAGTTAACGCCTAAGTAAGATAAGGTTAAAGGTTATTGTTCGAGGAACGACGAGGGCGAAGCCATGCGGATCGACGCCGGCTCCGCCTCCGCAGAGCATCCTATTCCACCCCCGAGCGGCTGACCTGCGCCCTCCAACTGTTTCACGGAGGTTCTCAAACCATTCCACGGGATCTGGCCCTCGCGAGATGCGTTGGGAAGAGACAGAGAATTATTGAACGACCGATTTCACTTTAAATCGCGAATTAATCGACGATTTGACCGGGTCGAATAGTCTTCGCGAGCTCTGCGATCGGAGATGGTCGAAAGTTTTGGAGATAGGGAAGAATGGGAGGACCTGGAAGTTGATATTAATTTGTTAAGTAACTGAAAACTGAGTGGTGACTAAGAAGTTGAAAAATATGCGTCTGATTTATACTACCTAAGTTGAGATTTGGATGCGTGAATATCTTTTCTATTAAATAAAAAGAAAACGTGATCTGGAATGCTGGAATGTTTGAGTGCTCTTTCATCCCCTAACTCTGTAACATTTCTATGTAATATAATACGTATTAATAAACGATTATTAATATAATTTGTAGTATTTTCTATAAAGTACCTCGACTAGAATCCTATTTCCCAAAAGTCCTAATCGAAATTTAAATATGTTTTTAATAACTAAGTCCTCCTAAACTGTTGCTCAAACTCCCTACGTACAGATGCATTTGAAAACACGGTGCCACCTCAAGCAAAAGAGAAACCTTTCAATCAGAAACTGGAAAATCGCTAATCAATCGGCGGATCCTTGTACAAAAGAGTTCGATCGAACCTGTTCCACCCAAAAAGCAAACCCAAAACACCTGTGATTAGTTCGTCGGACTGTGGAGGAACGAGCAGGGTTAATCGATAGTTAAGCAAACATGTGAGAACTTGACGTACGTAATATCGTGTCGAATCTGGGGAGGGTAATCGGTGAAGCCTGTCAGCTGTGTCTACAACGATACTTTTCAGGTTGGGACTTTTAAATAGCCTGAAAGAGCTTGATTTAGTGACTGGTTACATGTCAGGCATCGTTGTAAATCAGGTTGCTACAAATCCTCTTAACGGATGTGGAATTTCAATGATTTTTGCGACGTAACAGAGAATGATGGAGTTAAAGACCTTTTATCAATGTTGCAAAAGCTGGGAGTTGTAATAGGAGAAGCTTCAGGAAAGCTAGAGAGAGGAGAGTGGCTCTGTTTAGACGTGCAAGAAAGTTGCAGGTTGGAAAATTGTATTCCCATTGCCTCCGTCCGACCTGTAATAAAGTTGCTTGTCAGAAATATATCTATCCAAACCCTTCTGACTTAATAAGGTAAAAGAGAAGTTTACCCACAAACTGGTAGATAAATTTGCTATCACCGAGAGTCAGCACAGATGCCACATGATGCCTCAGCAAACAAAAAGTCAACCCATCGAGATTCTAAACGCAGACTGTTACACAGATCTTGAAAAACTAATTCCCATAACGCGTGCAAACCGTGAACCGTCCGTAATGTGGCGTTGTATAAGGTGGCGAATCACCCTTTGAATTACGCCTCGACTATTATGACGCCTCGTCGATCCTATAGAAAGACTCCTGGTTCTCGTGGATCCCATTCAATACGCACTGTGCGCTTCCTCGCACGAGTAGATCCATCGTTTCTACCATTCACTCGCTCAGGAAGCTTCTGTGTTTGACCACAAACTGTTTTAATCCCTCTATTACTGCTATTTGCGTTCTCAAATCGTTGAGCAATGACCATCTGATCGCGATCTAATAGCTGCGGGTCGCACGAGTGGATCTCGAGACTTTGGAAAGTCGGCGAAACTTTCGGTGTAGCTTAGAGTAGATCCCAGTCTTGAGAAATGGATGGTAATTTGTTACCCAGATGGTTAATGAACCGCGATATTTATTAATTCTTTCGATTTTGTATATTTCTGGATCTTAGAAGCCTTGCTTCTATAGATCACAGTTGCTGAAACCTTTATTCTCTTGAAGATATTAAGAGAATACTATAGAGGAGTCCTACTACTAGGCTCCATTAACAAACTTCTCATTAGAACCTAAAACAAACCATAAGTAGTATCTTCCTACAAAAAATTCCTCATAATATCTTTCCTAGCATTCAACTAGTATCGCTCACTAGTCCTAGTACTGCAAGAATATCCTCTACATATATCTTCTCAATTCCCTTCTCATTTCATTTCTAGCTGATAGAATTGATAAAAATATCACCTGCTTTTATTTCTCTCAAGTTCCATCCATGATTTGTACTCATAGTTCTGCGACGTCTATATCCTAGTTCCCCCTGGCTTATCGGTGTTATCTTTACCGTGAAAATTACGATTACTCTCGGCCCCGACGGCGTCGGCGGTCTCAATCTCCTCCGAAATTTCGCCCCGGCCCCGAATGTCTGTAAGTGTCCTTACGATCTTTGCTTTACCCAATATCTTCTTGGCTCGGCGTTCACCGGGTCCTTCCACTGCGACGTTTAGCTTTCCTGGTGGGGGTACTTTTATTAAAACTCCCGTCAATAGTGCGGCGAGGAGGGGCAGGGAGGCTCCTACTACAGGACGAGGCTTGCGCTTTATACAATGCTACAGAGCACAGGCTAGAGCCCAGAGATCGAAAGGGAATATTCTCCCCCGCGAAAATATTTCACCGTGACCGAGCAGCTCTTCTCGTACCTGTTTCGAGATATTTCACCCGAGAACCGAAAAGGAAGAGACGAAACAGGAGCTTGCTTCTCTTGATATCGATTCTCGACCTTCGATGAGACTTTCTGGCTGTTGAATGTGCTTGTACTTCTACTGTTTTCTGAAAAATGCCATGGAGATGGTCCAGAAGACTTCAATCTGAAAATATTGTATAGCTAGATACACTCAGAACCAATAAAAGTTTCTAGGACCACCAAAATTAAGAAATAAATTACTTTTCGAATGCAGTAGCATTCCTTGGACCAAAAGATCCTGTCGCAGCAAAGAGTTAAATTAAAAAATACGAGCTTCATTTCAGATAAGAAACTAAGCGACAATTAACTCGACGCAAACCTGCAACACTGTGGATAAAAAGGAGACACGGTAGAGTCGCGTCTTTAGCGCCCCGTTTTCCCCCGATTTTTAATTAAATCTCGCAGGGCACTCGAAGGGATGAAAGAAGCTCTCCTCCCTTAAACATCGGCCGTCGTGTTCTAAATAAGTAAGACACGTCTCCTCGGGTTTATTCGAAGCGTTCAGCGGTCCGCGAGAACCAAAAGGAAAAAGCTCCGCGAAGTCTGTGCGGGTTTTGGGAAACGCTTGCGTCACAGGGTGCGTATGAAATTCCCCATCATGAGAGGATCAAAGCAAGAAAATTCGTAATTTCGCGGAGAACGAATGGTAAAAATTCGCGGAGATATTAAGTACGAAATATTAATTGTGGAAAAAATACCAGGAAATGGTCGAATTCCTCGGTGGGCGATAGGAAAAAATCGGGCTACTTTTTTTTTCTCGTTCAACGATAGGGAGAATTAATTGAGGGACGGGAATGGATTATTCCGGAATATCCTTCGACGGATTGATTCATTTCTCGAAAGGATTGCAAATAGATCGTGAACTGGAACCAAAGAGGAATTTTTTATTATCCTCGATTTCAATATTACCGTGAATTCGCTGTGGAATATTCATGATTCGAATTGAGTCCAAGTTTCTGTAGAGAATCCTCTATAGAAAGGCTGAGAAAAGTGTCCTCTGCCCTATTTTCGTAGGAGGCGATAAATAGTTCTTTGATCTAGAATTTAATAAATGAGACTAAAACCAGTCTCCATCAAACATATCAACCTACAGACAAGAAACAGGTGAAGTATTTCAGTTCTACAATTATTTAATGTAATATTAAATTCTAGAAAAATAGAAAACCCACCCTTGTCTAGCTTTCCCTTACATATATCTCGACGCCATTTAATTTAATTGTCCCCAGCGTCGTTGACGAAGGCAACACTTCCTTCGAAATCGTAAGAATGTACGCACACCCCCTTTGAGGGGGTGGTGAGTGCGAAGGACGCGCGGGGGTTGCTGGAAACGTACACGTGACCAACCACCGTGGACCTCACGCATGCCCCGTTTAATACCACAGCTTGACGGCTCGGTCGGTATGCGGGGGTTGAGGGGGTGGCTAGGTATATTGGCGCCTGCCGTTAAGCTCATGTTGATCCCTTGTACTGGGGGTAGAGCCGCTCGATGCGAAGAGACGAGGGCCGTTTTCGAGCGTCGCCATCTTTGCACCCTCCACTTTTGAAATTTCTCAGGCAACTTCTCTCTCTACTCAAATTTCCTCTAATAAAAGACTTTCCTACGTTGGAGACGACTCTATGTATCTATGAATTTATAATAAATGAATTTCAACTCTGACAAATCAGTAGTACAAACAAACGAAAGATCAAACCTATGGTTTTTCAACAGGTCTCATTAACACTTGCTCGATCCCAGCTCTACGAGGCATATGGTAATGTTTTGAGAACGATAACGAGTAATCATTCATCTCCTGAGAACAGAAAGCTGTCCACATATCGTTATCACTCACGGTACCAGAGCGATATCAGGCTGTTAATTAAATCGAGCCCGTAAAACGTCGAAGAATCACACGCTCCGCCGTTCACTGTGCAAGCGTTCTCCTTCTACGACCTAATTAAATCGAAGGCCATCGGGGTAGTGAACGGGGGGCGGCTCCAGCGTGACCCTTAATGAAGTCATCGTGATCGCTGAGAAGGTGCGAAGGCGGTGACCTTCCGTTAGAATGCCTCGCTAAAAGCTTCGACACGCGTCGCGATCGTTACGCCTTCCCGCACATAAATAATTAATGACCGTTTACCAGTCTCCTGGGGGGAGGGTTGCGGTGGGAATATTCCCGCGGGAGGATGATCCGTGTAGGAAACCGCTCGTAAAAATTCACTGGCCCGCCATTTTCCTCAGTCCCAGATAAACACCGCGAGAATCGCTCGCAATTTGTCCACGGTCCTTCAGATCCTGTTGATCCGGAGGAACTGACGCGTTTTTTGGGGTGCGGCCAATTTATGGAATCCTTGGAAATCGGTGCTTCGGTCCTTCTGGGATCTACGAGGGGGATTTTTATTAGAATTTCATTTTCGCTCTGTTTTCAATTGATATTTGGACATCTCTAGATTAAATCTCGAATGATTGTAAACTGGGAATTAGAACTAGTAGCTTTTAAGCTATGATAAGTAAGTACTGAGTCATTTGGGATCCCGAAAATTAAAAAGTTCGAAGCTTACTAGTTCCACTTTTTCCAGTCCCCAAAGACAACCCTTTTCTCTTCCTCCAGCATCCTCTCACGCTTGAAAATATGACCCCCGCAAGGTGTGTAAAAGGAAAATTCCCCAAGTGTAGGGTAGATAGTTTCCACGGTCGACAGAGCGCTCGATCGAACGGAACCATCGATAGATTCATGAAGTAGGACTGTCGAAGCATGCACGCGACCCGTAGTCTCCTATTCCATCATCAACCCCCTGGCCCGTGGGCACAGCGACCAGCGAAACCGCCCTTCTGGTCGAAGGTGTACGCGTCGCGAGCCGCAGTCACGTGCGTGTCACGTGCCAGGGATTACTAATTATGCCCCGAGAAACGGTCATAATATCCAGAGGCCTGTTCGCCACTGCATAGATACAGTTAATATCTGCCACGGCAAACACCGCCACCATTCACCGCGGCAGCGATTTATGAATAAAGTTCGCCTACGCCCCCGTCGATATTTGATTTTCACACATGAGGATCGACTGGCTCTCTTGAGGGCTCCTTTCGGCTCGTGGATTCCGTCTCGTCTGAGAATTCTCGCGAAAAGACTGTCTGATCGTAGGCCGAGGAAAGTGGAGCTCCGTTGTGAGCTTGGGGATTGCAAGAAATCAAGAATTTCCCTAAGAAGAAGAAGGCGTATAAATAATTATTTGAAAATAGAGCACATTTTCTGAGCTTCTGACATTTTATAAGAGCTATAACATTTAAAGGATGTTTGTAGTAAAAAAGTAGCTAGAAAATATTTACCAATAGCGAGTGTTTCTTATAATTCTGGAGCATGAAACCATGCGTCGAATTTAGAAATTTGTTCGAACATCCACCGTGCAAATATTTTATTTTTCCTTTTTTCCAGAAATGTTCGCTACACTGGATTAGCAGAAAATACAAAATGAAAAAATCTGGTAGTGAAAAAAGGGAGATTGATTTTGTGGAAACCGAGCACAATTGGGAATTAATTTTCCATTTTTCGAAAAGCATTTCGCTACCATTTCCCGCGGAAAATGTAACATCGATAGGATGAAAAACAATCGGTAACAGAGCATACAGCGCAGCGTAGCTACCGGTTGTTTGTATCGCACCGCGTCATCCCCGGATATGAATCAGCCGTGTGTTCGCGTGATTTTGGCAAAGAACAATATTTATTCGTTGCTGGTCTGTGTTTGAGCGTTGCCTTTGGAAATGTCGACGATCGGCCGCGCTCGGTTTTGTTCGTTGCATAATGCACCCTCCAACACCCTCCTGTGACCATTGTTCTTCTCTCGACACCTTTTCGATACGACAAACAGATCTCTGATTCGTTTTGTTGAAACTATTAAATAGGAAATGTCTCTATTAGACTAACTTTGATACTTGCAATAATGTTCAGCAGAGGGGCCTACAGGTTTCTCAGATAATAGTCCCTGAGTAGTCTCTAGCCTCTCAGACTCCTTAAAAAAAATTAACAAATCAGAATTTCATGTTTCATTGATAATAATGAAATATACTACAAGAAATTCTTTACTAACAGATCAAACTTAATAAATATGTCGATTATTGTCTGGATGATTTAAATATAAATTCAGCTTCCTACTTTGGCTGGAGATATTAAACTGTAGGGGTAGAACGATTCACAGTAGAAAATCCTCAGGGCGTTTGACTTCTGTTGGACCGATCCCGACGGATTCAGTTTCCCAGGGCGTAGGAGCGACACGTGATGCACCAGCGACACGTGACCTCTGTCAATACGATACATCCAAGCTCCCCTGCTCGTTGAATAGGAAGAACGATCGCCATGAAATCTTCATGGCCTTCGCAAACGAGAGCAACTATTTGCAAAGTGTCCGAGTTTCCGAAATTGCCCTCGCACTGCGTTCCCAAAACAAGAGTCAGCGCCCTAAACCTGGGAAACTTCCCCAAATCTCGTGGAATAAAATCAATTACTCAACTTCCTCCATATTCCTCGATTCTCCTACTCCTTCAAATCCTAAAAATTAAATAAAAATTCCCCAAACAGAAAGGCTCAAAATAATATTAAAATAAAGAGGAAATATAAGTAGAGTTCTTTCAAGAGTTTGTCCACTTCATCACAAGAATACTTAGCATCAAACTGTCTCTCACTCCTAAGGACCAGCAGGCAAAAAAGAGACTCCAAATCTCCCCATTCACACGCTTCAAAAACGAACTAAAAAGCCCTGTCGAACAGTTCCAGCTCCCAACCTGACGATCGCGATTAGCCGTCCCTTATCGATCTCCAGATCAGCGATCTGTAGAATCGCTGGGAGGATCGACGGTGTCCCGTGACGCCGACAAGTTGTTCCTGCGACCGGTAGCCAGGAATCGTGTAAGGTCGCACGAGGGCCACGTGTCGGCGCGTGTTCGTCGGTGCTCAAGCGCGCGGAAAATCGCCCTTTGAACCTTTGAAATCCCTGAATTCTCTGTTAATCGCGATCTAACGCTCACCTTCGCCTCGCATCAGAGGGATCTATTTTTTCGCCGGAAGTCGACCAGTGAGAGGGTGAATTCCAATCGCGCGCAAATCAAAATCTCCTCGCTGCAAGAGGGAGGCGAGGGTGGCGGGGCTGGAGGAGGGTGGTTATAAAGGGAGGGCAGAGCGGAGAAATGCTGCAGGAGTGCTGGTTACTCGGGGCTCCCAGCAGGGTGAACAGGGTGAGGGGGTTGCTTGTTTGCCGAGTGGCTATATTGTAAGTCCGGCTGCTATCGAAACGTCGACGTGACGCGATGTCCCTCGATCTTCTTTTTTTTCTGTTTACCCCTTTCCTTTCTTTCCTTCCTTCCTCGCTTTTTTGCGCATCGAGGGCCTCGTCTCTGAGTAATGAGAGGCACCAGGGAGGGGGCGAGTAAGCAGAGGATGAGGAAGACGCAGACGATGGATTTTTGAGCAGAACGTGCTGTGGACAGTGGATCTGTCTTGAGTGAGGTACTTGAATTCAGTAATTGACAGTTTATGATGAATAAGTCAGAGACAGAATTTCTTAAGAAAGAACGAAGGAGAGTGGAAAAGATTCGTCGCGACTAAGATTTGAATACCAAAGAGACAGAAATGTATTCATGGGAAATATGAATGCTTAAATAGTAGTTTTTTTTTAAGATTCAGTGGAATTCAAGTGGAAAGCTTGACACTATCTCCTTCTACTATTCAAGTTACCTGCAATTGTTTCTAGTTTTCTGACTTTGGAAAAATATTCGACGATCTCTGATGTTGCTCGTAGTAACATCGCAGCTGCTTCCAAAGGGACGTCCAGGGGGTAGCGCGGCGCCCTGACGCTCTCGTTTCGCGTATGGGCGCCGCGGCGCATTCCTGACAAAGTAGTCATCACGCATTCCTGGGACGCAATCGTGAGCCTCCACCCTCGTTAACGAAAGATGGATTCGTGCGCGCCAGCCTGAAGAGGACGCGTTATTACATTTTATCTAGCGACGTCAGGAATGCCAGCAAGACCGTAGTAAGGGTGAAAACAAACCTGAGGACACGTGCCAATAGAAAAGATCGCTTTGAATAATTTCTGCCGACCCGATTGGTAAGACAACTCCTTCAGATACTTCACAGTTTCAACCTGGAGCTGGGACTTGTTCTACTTTAGGGGTGGGGAAACTAGTCTTGAAAGTTCGAGTTGTTGTATTCGGATTCTAAAGGGTTCGTAGAACTCTGGTCTGCTGGAACTGAGTTTGGATTGTGAGGATTATTAGGAAGGTGCTATAAAGTTCAAGAAACATGAGAATTCAATTTTAAAATCTTACCCTTTATTTTCATAAATAGCCCTGAGACTTTGGGTATTCAGGAGGATGTCATTTCCAAATGAAACGATTGGTGTACATAATTAAGATTAAAAATAGTAGTAATCGAGTTCGTAAGCTCAGAAAGCTAGTGAATCCTGCTAGAAACTACTCAACCCCTTCACTCACGCATCCTTAATCAAGTTGTACAGCTCGCATCGCATAATTTATAATCAATGAAGGTAATTTCGAATGCAGGTCACCCTTCCGTGAATCTCCATGCCGCAACTGGGACCAGGAATCTTTAGAGCGTATTATGACGCGGAGACACCCCTTTATGCGTGACCGAAGGGTGCTCCTAAAGCCACGTGCAGAGAAGTAGTAAAAAATTGAGCACTTCCCTTAAAAAACAGAAGAAAAATTCCACTCAGCTCGCACTTCAGAAAAACATATCCACACCTTCTCTACACTTTCATCCCTCCATATTTTGTACAAATCTTACAAGCTAAGCCCCTGCAAAAATAAAAATAAAAAAACATAATCGTTTACTAATCGCAGCGGTTTCACCCACCTCATTCTATCATCGATCAGAATTAATTGTCGGCCGGTGTCAGAGGGTCCGCTGCTCAGAAAAATCCGCAGCGGATATTAGGATGCAGAGACGCCCCCTCGATGCGTGACCAAAGGGTGTTTAGACGCAAAAGGGATGCTGTGTCCCTTTCCCCCGTCACGAAACAACGCTCGAACCGTATCGGCATAATTACACGGATCGCGTTAGTGTCACATATCCTGAACAATACGAGCCAGAGCGACACGACTGGGGTGGGTGCACCTGCAAGGAACCATATTTCATCCGACGTTCGAGCGACTTTTATGCCTTTATGCGCCGTGAAATCGCGGGGGTCATCGCCTTTCCCTAATTTCTATTATGTCCCGAGATAAGACCGTGTTAGATATCGACCACTCCAGGGGGATGCTCGAGTTTCGCTGCACTGTTGCTCCCTTTCGTGCAGGTGTTGGGATGTCTTCTAATGCTAAGCTTGAACCTTTGTTTCGGTCACTGGGGTGTAGACTTCGATCTGACGTGAAGACTGGAACCAGCAGCTTCAGCTCCATTGATGCGTATTGGGTTCCTCTCTGTGAAGAAAATTTAAGCAGATTGTAATTAGTAATAAGGTTATTTATAATAAAGAGTAAAATAATATAATATCTACACCCTCGTATACTCAAATTTAGCTCCAGGATATCCACCAAGTATTATGAACCAAGTGAAACCCACCTGACACATGATCTACTCAAATCAGGTAGCTAGTAGAATGACCCATTCGGTGATCAGACTGAAGGCGTGAAAATCCTCCCCCGTCTTCGTTTTCGAAGGAGCCAGAACTAATGTTTCCTACAAATTCGACCCACAAATGCGCTCGCCCCCTTGAACGTATGCTCGCTGTCGTCCCCGATTCTAGTGGGTCCCCCTCGGTCCATCCGCACGTGTTCCACCCCGAAAATACTTTGCATCACCGTTACCGCCAACTTGATGCCCCTTTGTACGAGCACCGAAGGGGCATACCAGAGTTTCATAGGCAACTAGGCGTATCATTGAGGGGGGTGGAAGGGTGGGCTGACGTCCGTGCACCACCACGAGGCGAACAGAGACAAAGAGGCCCCCATATAGGCTTTTATTTGGCAAACATCGCTGATAGACGAGCGGCACAAAGGACGGCATTGTAGCGTATTTACGCGGACCGACAAACGGCCAAATACTCGATGCCTCCGCTTACGACTTTCGCGACAAAATACATGGAACCACCTCCCTGAACCCTCCTCCGCAGACTCGCGATATTGCCTAGGGAAGAGTTCCAGTTTCTTCCTCCGAGAATATTTCTTCTTCGACTTTGAACGCCTTCCTTTTGAGCTGAATATTCCTCTGACTTCTCTCTCGGTTCAGTTGGCTCTCCTGGCGTTCTTGATTTGACGTAGACCCTTTCTTTCTTTTGAATCATTTTCTTTGAATGTGATGCAATTGTGAGTACTCTTATCTTGCATCTGTAGTGGGACTATTGGGAGAATATGTTACTGTATTTTATTGTTCCTTTGATATGAATGTTCTTTTGCCATTTGTATGAAATTATAAGTTACCTTAAAGTGGAAGAAGTGAAGGAAAGAACGAAGAAGGCTTCTACCTGCAAAACTGATTTAGATATACTTGGATTATAATTGAGAACTCATCACGGCAGTATTCATATCACAAACTATGTTCGTACAACATTCTCTTTTCTCTCAAATACTGCACCCAGTTTAGTTAAACAAGTTTTTCTAAAGCGACGCCAGGTTTCATATCGACTTGAAGGCACTCTATGCAGGGGATTATGCCGCTTGAAGAACAGAGACAAAGAAACCCCCCAAGTTTTATTTGCCAAATATGATTTCTATGCAGACAATGAGTCGAGCAAACAACGATGCACTCAATATGTCAATTTTTCGAGATCCGTCTGTCTTCCAGCCATTCCCTGGCTTGATTGGCCTCGTACGGCCGGCCACATGCTGATTAAACCGAAAGTGAAAGTAAAATCGTGGTCAAACTGCCTGCACTCCCGCGATTGAATTTTCAAGTACTAACTCCTGATAAAAAGAAGCTGCTGGCTTTACATCAGAGTTTTTTAATACTTACAATAATAATCTTTGAGTAGCCACTATGCTTACTCCGAAACTATATATTTTATCAAAGAATTCTAATATAGAAAGAAATAGAAATTAATAATATAGTGTTTCTACCTATTATTTTTCCTTTGCAGGGGCTAGAATTATAATTTAACATTCTGAAAATCTGCCTTGTCCATCATTTTCAAACTTCCCTTGCCCTCGCCTCCACGAACAAGCAAAAGGTCTCTGGAGATCCTCCAAAAAGTCCATACCGCCCCAAGGAATCTTCCCTAGAAAGCTAAGAAACTCCCAGTGAAATGAAACTCAAAATACCAACTCCAGCATACGAACCCCTTCGCCCGCGATCGCCTCATTCCTCCCACGCGAGCTTCCTCGGTGTCCAAGAAAATTCCCAAGAATCTCGTGGAGACCAGCAGCTCGGGCAAGGGGTGGTTTCCAAGAAATTCGCGACAAAATGAGATTCAAGACAGCGTATCCCCGCTGGTACGTCACTGGCGCCGGTGATGGTCGCGAGATATTGATCTTCGGCTAGTCCAGGCTGTGGTTGAGCACCACCACGAGCTTCCATCCCCTCCAGGCTATCTGTTCCGAGGGGCGGAACCAAGGGTCGCCAATCCCTCGACTCTCCGCGATTCTCCCTTCGCCAGGGGGTGCGGGGATCCCCGCCCACGTTCACTCTAGTCGATCGTACGTCTATCTCGCGACGTCCTCGCGGAGGGGTGGACAAGTCGGGGTGGGTCGCCGTCGGGGGGCGGCCGAGTCGGGGTGGGTGGGCGACGGGGGTTGATTTTCACTGTCGATGCGGTGGCTGGCGTCAAAAAAGCCTCAGAGTCCGGGCCGCTGACACGCGTACGAGAACTGTCACGCAGAGTACGGTTCACAGAGGAACCATCATCCCCCTTCCCACCCCCGTTAAGGAGGAACAGGAGAACGGGCGCAGGATGCGAAACGCTCGGACGTCGACGGCTCGTCAAGATTGGACGTCCGTCAGGACGCCTCGACGCTGCCCCAGGATCTTCCCTTGAGGCCTGGCAGGGCGTAGACGAGGCCTAGAGTCTCCTTCGCCACCCCCTGACCGACTGAACCAGAAGTGAGGTGACTAATTGCCGAAGGACCTTGATTGTGCTCTGGACACTTCGGGTGATTCTGTGCGGAGTGATCGGTAGGTGCGATCGGCACGCTTCTTCGGGGACTTCTGAGTGACTTCTGGAAGAAGGGAATCTTTAGAGTGATTGGGGATAGTCGAGAGAAGGGACAGCTATACCTGGAAGAGTATTTTGAACCTTCCGAATTTTTCTTCTAAGTGAGTGGTACTATAGTGGGGATTCAAAGGTCGTAAGTTCGCTTGGTGAGGATACTAGAGCCATGTTGGAATTCTACCCTCCGCTACCTGGCTCCCTGAACCGACAGGGTGAGTCGGGACCGCCGACGATGGGCTCTGCCGCGCCGCCAATGCCGTTTCGACCTGCGAACGACAACAATAATGCAGGTTAGAGGGATGAAATTTATCTAGTTTTTTGAAAAAGCTATTTAGGTTGCATCTGAACTACAGGGGGGTGGTTTCGATGAAACTTTATTCTTCTGAAAAAACGATTCTTAGGAAGAATTCTTCGTACAATTACTAAAGTATTAATAAATTATAAAACATATGAACCTTTATTACGAATTCTTCTGAAGAATCTCCTCATTAATTTCCTCTATGTATTCCTCTATGTATCCATTTTCTTTAAAAAATCCTCTTTCATTTGCTTGGCTAAAGAATATTCTAATTTGAGTATCGTTCCTGCGTGAAAAATTGCATCGAGAACATTTTGTTTAAAATTGAACAAATAAGAGATCCTCATTGCGATCCGCGTGCAAATAGAAGCTTATCACACCGCGTACTATCGCAACACGCAACTTCATCGCTATCGGCAATCGATAAGCGACGGAATAAATTACATGGGCCTCGCGATATTGCTTTGCTGCAGAACGCTATCACATTTCTCAGTCTGACAGCCATATCATTCCGAATAACTCCGAGTATATTTATTTCTGTCCTCATGGAACTTCTAAAATGAAAAATTGTACGTCGGTATGTACGCCTCGAATTTCTGTTTATGGGGGCAAGTATAAATTGGGAACGCAGGGGAAAATATTGAGGATGCCTGTAGAAAAATATATTAAAACAAAATTGACTGAATTTTTAATTATATCTTAAATGTAGCACTTTAATAAAACTGTGACGCTAGAACTAGCAAAGTAGTGGTCACAAAAGAAATAAAATGTAGGAAAATATAACATTATACTGCATCCTAAGAGAAGCCTGCCCCAAGTCCTGCAGATCTATTTACAAAATGACTGAATTACTTAATTATGAAACTTCCAAATCTATTCGTTACACTCTTCTTCCAGGGATACAAGATCTCCTCTACATGAACTCTAAGTAAAACCAGAAGAAAACTCCTACAAATCCCCATTACTTTCCAAATATCTATTCTCCCCGAACTCTCTCACTTGCACCCCCTAGTAACCCTAATTTTCGCTAGTTCTAGCGTCAAGGAAATAACAGAAATCTGTACTTCCTTTCACTAGAGTCCTTCCACGCGTTTAAAACGGAAAAGTCAGTGAGGAGTGCGTTCGAGGAGGGACGAGCGCGTTCAGACAGCAACCCAGCCCGGTGCTCGCTGATTTCAGAGCCGTCGGTTTCGGTGAAGACGGAGTCTGGTCTCCTGGAGACGATCTGTGCCGGCTGTGGTCGCACCATAGCCGACAAGTACGTGATGCAGGTCGCTGGACGCAATTACCACGAGGAATGCCTGTCCTGCGCTGCCTGCGCGGCGCCCCTGACCCACTCGTGCTTCATTCGAGAGCTGAAGCTCTACTGTCGGACGGATTACGAGAGGATCTTCGGGGTGAAGTGTGCACGGTGCATGGAGAAGATCAGCTGCTCGGACTTCGTGCTCCGAGCGCCGGGGCTGGTCTTTCACGTGGAGTGTTTCGCGTGTTGCATGTGTGGACAGCCACTTCCGCCTGGCGCGCAGTACTTCCTGCGCCAAGGACAACCCATCTGCCGACGGGACTACGAGCACGAGCTTTACCTGAACAGCCCGCAAGGTCAGTGCTTAGAATCTTGGAACCTTTTCCTCAACTGTGTGACAATTTCTGTGGCTTCGTCTCTTTGGATCTTTGTATGGAGTTGATTCTGAGGGAAGATATGTGGAAGCCTTTGCTTCAGCTTCAGCTGCTTTCTGATATTGGACGTTTTGTGGGATTTTAATATGATTAGAAGATGAATGAGTACCTTGAGTGTTTTGCGTTCCTTGGAGAACTGTCCTCTCTGGCTTTTTTAGTGTTCTGAGTGTCTGTGTTGCGCTGGTTGTTTGAGATAGAGATAATTGAGTATGTAGATCACCTGGCCTGCAAGTGTGTTGTTAGTTTCCTTGTAAAAGCTGCTTTTTCTTTAATTAATAAAGTATTAGATACCCTTATTTGCTGCTCCTTGTACACCTTCAGTTCTTCCCTGTACATATGACCGAAGTAATCGATGTTTCTTTCTTATGGAACGCGTTTAACGATCCGACGGTTTAGAAACGTTTAGGTAAAACATGATACAGTCCACACGACATAGAATTAACATCCGAGAGCTTCGATAGCAAACTGCTCGACTATCGTGTTTCTTTATTGTTGATTTTCAAAGAGAATCGAGATTGGCGATCTGTCCAACAACGAAAAATTGTCAAACCTACGATCGAATGCGGTTTCACAAAGTTTCGTTCGCGCTCGTTCCTTCCCGCGACGCGATTCTTGTGAACTGAAAGAAAAAAGAGAGAAAGGATATTGACAATTGACGAAAAATAATCGACGCACGTGCGAGAACGTATTGTACATACCTTGTTGCATTGTTCGCAGGTTGTACTGCTACAATCTAAAGACATCCAAAGTAAAACCCTACAGGAATCTCGAATCAAGGCTGTCTCTTTTCAAGGTAACTACACTTAAGCCAAGCGTAATTAGAAAGGATTCTTGGAATTCGAGGTTCTTCCATTAGAAAAAGTCCGGGGATAAATGATTCGCCAATCTTAGAGAGAGCAACGGAAAAGGAACACTTCTTCACTAAATTAACTGTCCTCGGATACTAAAACACAAAACGATGGAAGAGCAGTTTGTTAATAATCGCGAGATACAAAAAACTTTGAAAATTCAAATATATCAATTCTATTAATATTCACGTAACCAAACTCGATCTCGTCTGCACTGTAGCATGCACCTTATCATTTATCTCTCCCACCCTCTAGTCACAACTCTTCAGTTTTAATCAGAACCACTTTGGACCTACTCATTAAGGACTCTGTTGCACCCTCCAAGACCTTTGACCTAAGCCCAGACCTAAATTCCTTGAATTCAAACCTATCTGGAATCTTTATCGAGGAATACAGCTTGCCCTTCATAGACTCAGAGACCTAGTTCAACTCCCAACTTCATCTCAAATCTGCAATGGGAACCTGATGAATCTATCTTCCACAGACGATGATCTGCTGGACGAGAATCGGCCTCGTGACGGTCGTCGGGGTCCCAAACGGCCGCGAACGATCCTGACATCAGCCCAGAGACGTCAGTTCAAGGCCTCGTTCGAGGTCTCCCCGAAGCCCTGTCGAAAGGTCAGAGAGGCTCTAGCAAAGGACACTGGTCTCAGCGTGCGCGTAGTGCAGGTCTGGTTCCAGAATCAACGGGCGAAGATGAAGAAGCTGCAGAGGAAAGCGAAGACTGAGCCCGGCTCAGATAAGGAACCGAAGGAGGAGCGCCGCGCCGAGAGTCCTCACAGTGATCACAGTAAGCCATCAAGCCTCGCCTTTCAACTTCTTCACCTTCGAAGCGACGCGATCTTTCTTACCGTGGCTCTTTGCTCGCGAGTCTTGCGCGAAGACTGGTTAATGGGGCTTTGGTGATTCTGTCAGTCTGGTATTATACAATGCCAATCGTCTGATCTCGTTCGCAGGTCATTACTTGAACGCCATGAACATGCGCGACGGGGAATCTTCTAGCTTCCCCTCAGCCACCCAACCGCTCAACCCCAATAACCCGTACTCGCCTGACGGTAAGTCCTCTTTTAGAGTAGAAGTTATTCTGTGGACGAGACTTGATACTCGGAGCTTGTGGGAATCCGTGAAATATTTCTGGGACAATTTTTGGGGGTAAAAAATTTTTCTGAGAACAATTAATTCGGGGATGCTAAAATAGAGACCTTGCCTTTTAAAATGAGACCAGGCTGACCTCTCTGCGATTTTTTTTCGCGAAGTTACAGCACCTCAAAGATTGACTACTTTTACGGCTCTGGAATGCTGCCTGATTCCGAAGCTGGAGGCTCACTTTTCATTCTGAGCGCCATATCTCAGCGAAAAAAAATCGCAGAGCGCTCGCCAAGTTCTCGTTCGAAAGGGGAGGGTTCAGGTGTTAATTCTCTCCCAGAAAAAGTTGCGAAAAAAATTTGTCATGTTCCTGACACACGACTGAAGTTGGAAAACTTTCGGCGAAAAACCACCCTCTCTTTCTCAGCGGGACCTGAAGTCAAGAAATTTTTTTGAACAAATTCAACTCAGGAGCGTTAAAGTAGAGGCCTTGCCCTTTAAAATGAGACCAGGCTGATCTCCATGCGATTTTTTTTGGCGGAGTTACAGCATCTCAAATATTGGCTACTTTTTCGGGCTCTGAATTACTGAGTGCTTCCGAGGCTGGAGGCTCACTTTTCATTCAGAAAGCGATATCTCGGCAATAAAAAATCGCAGAACGCTGACCAAGGTCTCGTTCGAAAGGGGAGGGTTCAGACTTCAATCTTCCTGAAGAAAAAGTGGCGAAAAAAATTTGTCAAGTTCCTGACAGACGACTGAAGTTGGAAAACTTTTTTGGAAGAACAACCCTCTCTTTCTCAGCAGGACGTGAAGTCAAAAATTTTTTTCGAACAAATTCAACTCAATATCGTCAAAGTAGAGTCCTTGCCCTTTGAAATGAGATCAGGCTGACCTCCCTGCGATTTTTTTTCGCAAAGTTACAGGACCTTAAATGTTAGCAATTTTGCAACGCGAACCCGCTAATAAGAATTGAAATAAATGAATTTTCTCTTCAATTTCAGACGCCTATCCTGGCCACTCTGGAGAGAGCTTTTGCAGCAGCGATCTATCATTGGACGGAACGGAGGCTGGCTTCGACATAGGCGAAAACGAGGGTGGTGGTGGGCCAGACGGCGGTCATCAGAGTAGCTCTCATTCCCATCACGGGCCAACGTCCCACGAGGCGCCCTCGCTGTCGCAGAGTTTGCACGCGGCGATTCACAACCCCATCGACAAACTGTTCATGATGCAGAGTAGTTACTTCAGTGGTGACCACGCGTAATCCGAAGCCGCATGGCTCCACTTGGTGTTGCTACTGGTTATCCAGCCCCGCCGGCGTAGCTGGTCCCTGCGTCAACCATCGTCTCTTCATCCATCGTCATCGTTTTCTCTGCTCGCGATTTCGAGGCACGCGGGAACGACGTGCAGCACATTTCTCGGCCGTATCTTTCGATTTTGGGTGTTGGGGAACGCGGTGTGTTTTGCTGATGAGGGTGTCTCTGGTATCTTACTATACTTCCTGTTTCATTTGAGAGACTTTGTATTTATTACTACTTTCAGCGTTTTGTTCTTTCATTAAGAGAGAGAGAGAGAGAGTGATATGTATTTTTATTAGGATATTTATTTACTAATTTCTTATGATTGTCTTACCTCTCTTTTTTTATTATTTTCCGTGATATCCCTGATAGCGTTAGGAGAGAGTATTTTGTAGATTCTTAGGCTAATCTTCCACTTTAATTTAGTAATATTAATTTTATAGGATTTTCGGAGTACTATAGTGTAAGAAGATGAATGAGTGTAGAGAGTGTTGCGATCGCCCTGTGGGAATCTTGGGCTCAGTGTCATATTTGTTATTTCTGTATCAGTTCGATGTTGCTCCAATTTGGAAGGTGATTGGGTGGGTACATGAGGTAGGATGCTGTGAGAGGATTCATACGAGTATTATTTAAATTAGTTTTCGATGTACCAAAGTGATGAGCAAAGTGTGTCGCGGTTCGATTTAATATTCAACGATGTATCCTTCGGTTTACACGTATAAAAAGAACATATGTTTAAACACCGACGCACCTTCGTACTTCATTTCTCTCCCGAGAGATTGTTAATGTTTAACAAAGATAGAGAATCGACACCGACCGTGGTTCTTCCGCGACGAACACTTTTGCAATGTTTAAACCGCAGCTTCGTTGACCCTCTCTGAACGCCGGAAAGAAGAGTATCGGAATCGACCAAGGCTGAATTAGATTTTATAAATGAATTCCTGTAAATCGACTTTTCGTGAATTGATCTTCATCTCAAATTGCAACTTCTGGAAAAGAAACAAAACAGGGTGAAGAATGGTATCGTTGATGGGAGATGTTCAATAAGGAAGGTACAGTTATAAATGTTTTTCTAAACAAAACAACCAAAGTGCATGAAAGTTATTTACACCCTGTGGAGATCGATTCAGAAAGGGTCGACGTCGACTCGCAGATCGTAGCGTTGCAGCCTGACTCACAAAGAAAATTAATAGCCCGGCTAAGTCTGACGAAGCATTTACTAGGAGCTAGCGAAAAATTACAATACATTATATAAAAAAGAACGCACAGTGGGCATCTTTCACTTACCCTCACTTTTACCAACTCAAATGCAGGATAGAAAAAATTGAAGTTACCTTAAGCGTCATTAAGTGTCCTGAGATAACCGTGTACTTCTATCGAATGTTTCCTAAACTCTGAATACTCTTCCTCTCGCCCTACTCTCTAACAGGGACCAGGAGAAGGGACTGAGGTAAAAGAAGAAGGGAGTAGCCCCTCATTTGTCGTCAATGGTCCAATATTCTTAGGTGTAGGACGTAGGAGAACAACCTGAAATAGATCAGACGGCGCAGGTAAGAATAGAGAGTTTATTGGTATCAGAAATATAATGACACGCAAACAAAAAATAAGGAAAAAACAACTCGGATCTTTAAAACGTACACACGAAATGCGCATAGTCTTAGAAACGTACAAATATCGACGATCTGCCATCGGAATCTATACGCATATTGACACTGAAATCAGAGGAGTCCATGGTCGTGAACTCTCTTTCTCTTCTGACCAATCGTAAGTACGATCCTTGATCTTCGAGATGAATACAAGGCCTCCTTAATCTATTTCTTCAAGTTTCTTCTACCTTTTAATAAAGAATGTCGCTCATGCAAGTCTCCCTTGCTCTCTTTGGCAGTTATTGCGATTTCTTAAATTCTCTAAGTCAGTGTTCTTCGATAATACAATTTTTCTTAGTAGTCGCAATAGTCGCTTCTTGTCTCTAAAAGAAATTATTCTAACAATAATTGGCGAAAATCGAAGAGAATTATTGTAGTATTCGGAATGGCAAGCGTTCCGTAGATGAAAATCTACGAAAACGGCAATTCTTCGTCGAAAGAAATTAATGTGATTATGAACAGAGAAAGTATCATCGACGATGCTAGATTAGAGATCGCGATCTCTTCTTATACGAGCTCCCGGCAGTGACGGTACAAAGTAGCGATATCTTGTCTTCTCGTTCTGCTAAGCTTCTTATTAGAAAATAAGGCATAGTGTACTACTTGCGTATTGCTTAGACATTTTAGACGCTCTCTTCTCTCTGTGCTTCTGATTCGCTCCATCATGGTATACGATTGTGGGCGTACGGATTTCAAACGTTGATAGGAGAATTCAAAAATTTGAAATTTAATTTCTCTTTTACTTTTTCGAGTGAAAAATGTCCGCTTCGTAAAATTTTTCAATTTTTTAAAGTTTCAAGTAGATATTATCGAATGTGTTGATCAACGTTTGTGTAACACCCACAGTACACACACGCACACGGAAACCACGTTTCAAACGTACGCAGAAACGTGAACGTAAGTACTCGTATCACCGAGACGAAGGAAGTGCTCGTTGAACGACTCTAGCGGAAGTTGAAGAACAATTAACATCCATATACATATTTCTAACTCGTTCAACAATTCTCTTGAACATCGCTCTTATTCCTGTATAAAATCTTCGATCACAGGTATCATTTATCGCAAAATTATATCTATTCTTTTTTCTTCTCTTATTAAAAAGTGCAGCGAGAGTCCAGTACTGGGCATCATTTACTTCAAACTTACACTATTATTAAAAGATTGCTTTCGTGCAGAATTACTTATATCTCACGCTATTTCTCTAGTTAAGGCTCCATATATACAATTTTCACAAATCTTGACCCCATAAACCGCGATTAAAAAACAGAAGTGAATAAAATTGTGCGGTGACTTCTTACAAACGATTACTACATACTTATATTCTGATGTTTTCTGCGTAGATCATTCCTGAGACGTTTAGGCCAAGCATTGGAAAGTCAGCATATCTCGTTCAACTACTGTGCTATCGGGACAGAACTACCGTGCCCCTGCTACGGGCACGACAAACAAGGTACTGCTCAGGACGTTCGACGATTGGATGAATTCCTATTCACTCAATCCTCTACCTCAATTGTCTACCGTCGACCAAGGCCGCATCGAGCATCTGCCCAGCATTGTATGCCCCTCTAACCCCTCTAAACCTTTTCCTACATGGTGCACTAACGACAAGCGTTTCCCCCGAGTGCTTCCTGCTCGCGTTCCCCTAAAAGGAATAACTTTCTGCCACTGTCTACCTAAAACGCCGCTCTTTAAGCTAAAACTGCGAGAAGCTGTGGCGTCCTACGCGAACAAACAAGCGTCTCCATTCTCCTTCCCTCCAGCTTCGCCACTCCTGTTTGATTCCCGTCGATCGTCAGTGGGTCTTCACTTAAAGGATTCTACGATATCGACGATGCTGACGTAGGTGCCGACCACCAAACCCAGAAGACCGAAGGAGATCAGACAGATGTTCTTCCAAAACATAAGCATGCAGGGACCCAGATCCTTCTCTGACCAGAGCACGCAGATCTCGATGATGGCTGGGAAGGCGATACCCAGGGCTGAGAGGCACAGGGCCCCGAAGAGGGAGATGAAGAGACCCAGTCTGGGAACTGTGATAGCCAGGGTGACTGGGGACAAGAGTTAAAATCATTGTTAGTTTGTTTTTAAAGTAGATATTTTAGTTAAGCTACGATTATGAGTAACTCTAGATTTAGTTCAGCCTTAGCTGCGAGTATTATATAATATTAAATATTCTTACAGGTGGCTAAGGTGATAATTGTTCGACAGACATACTCCCACAGGATTTTTCGACTGTGTATCTTGTGATCCAGGTACGTGTTCCATATGATCTCGACAGGAACATAGCCCTGAAGGGCATGGGTGATGAAGATGGCGATGGCGAACATAATCTTGATACTCTGCGCCATACTGAAAACAAATTTATGAAGGATAAGAATAGTCCTGCGGTTGGAGGAGAAGTATTAAGCTACTCACACTTGATCCGAGGGTAAATTGAAAGTGACGCTACCGCCAGCCTTCGACCCATATTTTATGTACCCAAAGAACCCTATGATGATGTACAGAGCCACTATCACTGACATTCCTATGTTGAGAACGCCGCAGTAACCTCCGAAATACTGTGGAGTCTTCATATTATTCTCTAATGCTATTATCTATAACAAAATGGTCCATTAACGCATGATAAACTAAACAATTGTTAAATTTGTGCGAGGAAATGTAGTACAAAGAGAGAATAGAAGTTGTCCGAGTGTCTAATAAAAATAAACTTTCACGGTATACCGAATTCTATATCTTTATTTCCATTTCCTCGAAATTTTTCTTGAATCTAAAAGATTGAATCGTGTTTGAGAACCACGGGGAGCATTCGTCTAGCGGCGAATGCCTGCGTAATAACTGTGGAGGTTGCATTGACGCACTGACGATCTGATCACGGCAATCTCAAACTTGCCCGTAAGTGGCCGTTTATTTGTTTATTAACGATGCAGCGGCGCCCGCTGATCTATTCTAACTTCGTCCCCCAGCCACGATCGACGAGGCCAAATGATAGATCGATCGCGAGGGGTAGGGGGAAACATGAAAAACCAATAGTGTCGCGGTCCGCAACTGATACATCGTTCTAAATTGATCCAGAAATATTCCACTCCATACCGCGGCTCGCAAACACTCCTTAAATACATTTCTCACGTTAGAAAAACTATTTCTTACAAATAGACACTGCATTATAAAATCTGAACCACCTGTACTATCCCATATTTTCCATCAATTTTCCCCTGAAAATTTCCTTGCATCTAAAGTAATGTTCAAAGAAAAATGAGGACTCTGACTCACCACGCCGACAGCTTCCAACGCGAACAACGTCGTCCCAAAGTAGAGGGAGAAGTTCCTCAGTGTACCGAACATCTCCCTCTCGCTGGGCGACGGTAGATCATCAAACATGTACACCAAGATCATGGCCAGTCCAACGAACGTGATCGCGTTCGCTAGAGTAGAGAACGGGGCCAGTAGCTTCAGGTTTCTCACATAATTGATCAGAATCAGCGGTAGCAGCAAAATCAGCATGTGGGTCTTAACATCCAGAGGCTCCCAGTACTGGTCTGCTACCTGTATTCACCAACAGACCAAAGAGAAACTCTGTAAATTCACGCTCCGTCGATGGACCACTCGATGGCTTTTCTTTGGTTCTTGTCTCTTTTGTTTTCTTTTTCTTTTTTATTCTTGCTTTGTTCGCGGCAACAGAGAAAGAGAATGACAGAGAAAGATAGAAAAAGATCCATCTTTGCGCCTGTTATTTACCTGCTTTATATTCGACGCTACAAATACGATATAAACGCAGCATATTCCCAATTGATACGTTATCATGAACCCGTCTACGAGTCCTCTGCAAATAATATCAACTTTCATGTTACAAGTGATAAATTCAGTGCGTGCCGCTGTGGTGTGAAATGATCGTGAGTGCGTGATTGTTGGAATTTTGTGAATGATCGAAAGAGAAGGAGATACAGAAAGTATTTCCATGGCAGAGAGAGAATATTGTTTCACAAAATAAATATCCCCGATTATGAGTTCAATCGGGACGCTCGGTCAAGCACAATGGAAGTAGATTCGCTCTGTCGTGGTCAGACACTACATATACACGAGAACTCTAACAAAATTGCAGTGAAGTTAGTGGAAACAAAGTTTAGAATCGCCTAATGAGCTATTATAGCAAATTTTGATCTAAAGTTAATACTCATTATACAGTGTATATTATACGTGATTCACAAAGCAATTCCAAAAGCTCCACTATCTCTAGATTGTCTAATGATACCAAATTTCTATTTTTCCCAAATTTGCATTCAGTTTTAATGGATAAGTTTCTTCCTTGAATCTTAAATAAAATGTGTTGCGATTTTTATTAAGTCTAGAAGGAGCTAAGTGCAGAGGAGAATTAAAGAAGAGAACGAATGTTATGCATATGAGTCTCAGGCGCCAAATGAGTCGTACTTACGGTGCATAAGGCGCGAACCATCGAACACAGTCAGGACCGTCCTCGAGCGCGTACTTCATGCTCATCGGGTAACTCAATATAGGAACTCTTAACCGTTTACACAGTCTGTACTGGGCTTTCACTAGCACGTGAAGGCAATAGGTGCACAACACTCCTACGATCACTGTTGCTATTACACCGGTCACCAGTCCACTGTTGCAGAACGCGTTCGGCATCGCCAAGATTCCCGTACCTAGGCTGCCTTTCAATAAGTGGATCAGTGTTTCCGCGTTCCTAAGACCAAAACAATAACAGGATTAGTATAATACCATTTTTATATTTTATCCTCTCCATAGGAGACCTCTATAATCATAAAAGAAAGGTAAAGAAAAAAGAGGGTCAAAATAAGTGCAGGTAAGCTGAGTACTCACGAAGTGGGATTCGGTCTATTCCTATGTTTATGGGGGTCGTAATCTTCAGCGTTTGCAGCAGGCGATATTGGGACTTCCGATGCGTTCAGGTCACTTCCGGCCACTTCATTGTTAACTCTGCAATCGGATCAATTTACAAATGCGATTGGCTGGTTTCTTAGGTTTCGATCGTGAAATACTAGATCATCTTGGCAATGATTCAATTAGTATCAAGATTCTACTTACAATTCTATTGATTTCTATGAGGACTGAGGACCTGAGAAAGGGGAAAATGGGAAACAGATTTTAAGTAGAATGAGACATACTTGTACGGATTCCCTGAGCCGATGAGCTGCATGTTGATTGTCTCCTCGTTTGCGTTCTCCATTTTCATCTGTCACGCGACCTTCCGTGCCACTTCTGTGCCATCGACAGACAAAAGGGTTTCGTCAGTTTCAATTCATGAGGTAAGAAAAATTCTCCTAGAAATATCTAAATACTGTCTCTCACAAACATCAATAATATAATTTATGAAATTACACCAATAAAAAAGAGATCCAAAAATAGTATTCCTCTTCACTCTTCGCTCTCTAAACTCACCCTGACTACCCATAAATATCCCCCTAACTATTGCTCCAAGTTCCAAAGAGGAAACTTCCCTAAAACCCACAGAGGATCTCGCTAGAATTTTGAATGAATCGGGAGATCTTTCGACCGTCGAAGACGCAAGGATCAGCGGATCGACCTAGATCCGCGTCAGGCCCGCGGTACCGAGCTCCTCCGATCAATTGGCGGATATGGAGCAACGCGACACGCAGATAAAAATGGCAATTCATCATTGCGAATCTGTTCAGGCACGGTGGAGGAGCACACGCGCGCGCCTGTAGCTTTAGCACATTCTTTGGCGAACTGATTGCTCTTAATTATTGCATTGAGGTCAAATATAGTTAACTTACTGAAGGTTAGACAGTCTGTATTCTCACTTCGCTGTTCCTGCCAACTGATTCGCAAATCGGCCGAAAAGCTCTCGATCTATACGTTTAAAATGGGAAACTGTGCTCTCCCCTTAGAGAAAGATCTACAGAGGGATTGCTAATTGCAAGGCACTGATTACCAGGGACATGAAAACATTCAGAAATAAGGAAATCATTATCTAATTAGCGTGCAAATCATTTCACGGAAATGGAGGCTACGATGCTTAGAGCATCCATACGCACGACATCGATTCTGATTGAATAATGAATCATCCGTGGAGACGAGCCATCGTGCTGGTAAAATGGGCACGGACGAATCTGTCTGCATGGCAAATCAGAGAAAAGCTGCTCTAATCGAATACATAATCACTTAAGTGGAGCGGAGACACGATCATTGTTGATGGCACGATAGAAACATTAATTCAGGCGCTGGAGAAACTGGGCTACTATTCCTGGAATTAATTTTTCTTAGTCTAAATAAAATTTGATAGAAATGTACAATTACTGAAAAAGAGAGCTTACACTTCCGGTCTAGCAGACGTCCCAGCTTCTCAACGAATCAAGCTTCAATTCTCTCGTCGCAAAGTGAATCCTTGACCCAGCACAGTCGTCGCGCGACAATTTGAATTTGGTGCTCGTTTGTCTATGTCAATAGTGCTTATTATCGCATACAAAGCCGCATTTAACTCGATGCAACAGCCACTAGGCTTGGTTAACAATTTCCCTTGGTCATTGACATTGCACATGGTTACTAACGAGACTCATATATGTCGAAGTTCAAAGACAAATATAGACAAATATATAATAAATTAGAAAAAATTCTCTACTAATTCAAAATTAAAAAAGATGTAAGAGATTCTATTTAAAACTCAAATGATATCTTGTTGCAAATTCAATTCGTCCCGCTTCCTGCAGCGCGCGAACAAAGTTTATCGATCGAAACTATAACGCGATACAAAAGGAGAATATCACGAAGGAGCAATTAGGTTAAAATCGTGCAACAATTAAGTTACGTAATCGGAAGTACAACTACTACGACATCCATCAAGTTCAAGCGTGTCGACGTTGCACTTGCACGCGTGTCCTCCATTTTCGATTGAATTCTTGAAACGATCGCGAAAACAAACTTGCACAACTGTGCAAACGTAATGTAACAACAGCTACATCGATTTCACAAGTGGTAATCGATCAATCGTCGCAATAAGCGCAACAGGTTGCGCTTTTTTCAAATGGTTACCATTTTTCTTGCTTCTATAACACAACCATACCTCGTTCTACGATTTTCAGATCAGTTTTTCTCAACTTCCTTATTCATATCTCACCTGTTACTCTAAAAATAGATTCGTTTCTTCTAAAAAATGAACTGGAGGGCACGCTTATTGACTTTCTTTGGCAGCCGCTGACTTTTCCTGCAAAAGATAGAAGACACTCGTGAAGAAACTATAGTTGGAGGGTATGAAGGATGGTTTACTAGAGACTGAGGCTTTGCAACTTTGTGCCTGGTTCAAAATAATTCAGAGATGACCCGTTTCGATGACTTTATCGACGAAGATCTTGTAAACTACTTAATAGATATTAATTGATGCACTGCAAACTCATGCTAATGTCATGCACTGCTCATGGAAATGGAAGAACCTCTTGATGGACTGATCAAACACTGTATAAGCAATATTCCTATCTAGTCCCCTTCATCTAAATAATATTTTAAGATTAAGTAAAATAGAAATTCCCTAGCTATTTCAAGTAAAATATTCTATCTTTCTAAAACACACCACTACCATTCGATTACCACGTTTTATTTCAAGCAAAGGCTAAAGTTTGCCTAAACGATGCACTCCCTGCGTTCGACACGGCTTAAGTATAGTAATCGATCTCCTAATTCTTACTTCCTCAGAGTGCATTAGGGGGAACACACCGACACAGTTCATCGCACACGGGGCTCGTACAGTGTCACCCATCCAATCTATTTTTACGCGTTTCATTTAACTTTAGATCATAAAAGAACGCCAGCCACCTGATAACTAAACGACAAATGGTCGATAACAGGCCACGAACAGACGATACAAAGCGGCCGTTTATGCCCGTTTGAATAGAAACTTCGAAAGACAATTCTCCTCTGCGGCTTCCCTCGAAAACGATATATTTTTCGCAGATCACGCGGCGAGGCAATCGCTATTAAGATCGATGAGGGAACTGTTATGCAATGGTTGAACCATTTGCCCATTCCAATTGGCGTGACATCGCATCGGCGACCTGTTATCCTTCCTGGAACAATCGTGTCTCGGCCCCGAGCGCTTTCCTCGCGCGTGCCTCGCCTATTTGTCCCGATAGTCGTGAATGAAATGATCGCAAAATAAATCCACTCCCTTTTAGAGCCGATCATGGATCAACTGTGTACACTTTTAGACTCGACGATGCTTCGTGGATATTAAAAGCGTTGGGCTTGGATTGAATGTAATTGGAGAGGAATTTGTCAGTACTTCAACTAGTAACTGGCTGAAGGAACACTGAATGCGAATAAAATTAAAATATAATAATGAAATCATCTATTAGCTACTGCTTTAACTTTCTGCAAACTCAAAGATCCACGAACCCAAATTAATAACACCTAGAAGCCTAGAACTCCAAGAACAAATAAGTTCCATTTACAGTCCTTGCTTTCCTAAGTCCTCCTAAGACCAGAAACTTGCACGATGCGCAATTCTTCCTACCTCAGAACCCCTAAGCCCACAGAAATCCTGGAGCAACTCTGAATTTCATAAATGGTGAAGTGTGATGTCCGAAGTGAGTTAAGGTTGCGAGCAGAAGCGGAAGTCTCGTAGAGGTGAGGCTCTGAACTGCAAGGGAAGGGTAAATAACGAGCGTAGAGGCGTGAGCGTGCGAGAGGATCGTGTCTAGACTTACCAAATTAAACACATCCGCAGCGAGGGAAACCGAAATTCGCATCTAGCCGGCAGACGTGACGCGAGCTTTAAGAGGGTACTTCCTAACGCTAATGCGCCCGCGACAGAGGATGTCTAGCGACTGGGCCCGCGCTAAACCGCGGAACATTTCAATTTCCAACGAGACACCCGGGTCGCGAGCTCGTCGTCACGTGACGGGCTAGGAACTACGCCTACGGTGCCTTTGTCGACGATTCAGAAGCGATCCGCGATCGAACAGAGGCTGTAGTTAGGCACACTGCGGCGGAATGAGGCTTCAGAGGTCATGGAAGACTGAGGCTTGGGTCGAATTTGTTATTGGGATACCTAGAGGGTTTGTTTTGGCGATGATTCGGAGGTTGAGCCTAATTGCCTGGGTTGTTGAAGGTCTGAAGCAGAGGTCGGTGAAGGTTGCTTGATGATTTGAAGAATTCAGGAGAGACAGTTGGAGCTGTGGGACATGGTTATTAATTTTAAGGGATCAAATTTTCATAGTTAATGTAAAAGATATGAGACAGACTTTACTTACGCTTTTTTAATGTTAAAGCTTTGGAGTTTTTAAGGATTCTTGGAGGTCGAAGAATACTCTCAACGATATTTATGGAAGAACTGCATTGATTTGGCGACGAGAAGCATATAAGTACGCATTAACGTCAAATTCAAAAAGGAGCATATCGATTGACCCACAAAAGGAATTATGTTCAGCGAGAAGCATGCAGGAAGTAGCGAAGGTCTTTCCCCAAGGGCCAATAAATATCTAGATTTCATTATTATTAGTGTAAGTACTTACATAAATCTACTATTATCTAATCCATAGATTACCTTTGTAAATAAACTATATACCTCTAAAAAATACTGTTCTATAGCATCAAAGTAATTCTAAGGTTCCTTGCTCGCCACTTTGTAGAACAAATGACAGAAGGATAAACTGCAATTGATGTTTATCAACGAGTGCGATGAATGAGGAAATGATGAATGACTTTCCACACCTACTACTCCTTATCTCGATGAAGCTGGACATTATCGGTGCTTGAATGATTACCCTATCAATGATATGCGCAGACGATATTGTCATCGGGGCTATTATTTATACGTATGAGAAAGAAACAGAATAATACCCTCGCGTGGATCAGCCGCCAAGTTTAATAGGGAATATATCGATCGTGTATAAGGGGTAACACGGTCACTCGGGGCAGTACTAGAATAAAAGTCTACCCTTTATTTATAATTCGATCCAAATACGATCCTTCAAACCTCTGAAAGAGTAATATTTATATTATTATAAATTAAAATGTCTCCAAAATAGAGGTGGTTCTCTAAATATTTGTTGTATTACCTACCATATTTAGAGTCATACTTTAAAACTGTTTTCTTCTTTCTTTATACTATCCTCGACGAGGAAGATTAATCTACTTCCGCTGAAATCAAGAATTCAGATTTGTTCACCATGAGAGGCAACAAAGCAATGATAGCTACACTTCCTCGGCACTTAAACCTAGATTAAACGAAACCACTTCTCCGCAATCGAGACTTTAACTCTACACCTACTTATGTATTACATAATCGACCACCGCGGAATGTCAACACAGAGAAAAAAGAAGAAAATAGAAAACACTATAAATTAAAGCTTAAGAGTCAAGAAACACTCCAATAGTTGAAAAATATTAATATAAAAATTTAACACAGCCTACAACTCTACCAAATTCCTCCACCACTTCTCTAGCCCTTTCTCAAAGCTCTACAAAAATCCACCATAGTCCAGGACTCTGCCAAAGTCTCCCAAGACTTCTGCACTATTTTCTAAGCTTCAACAGGATCCTAAAAAATGATCAGAATTCTTTTTACAAGGATAACTTGGTAACTTACGTATAATATTAGGACGGAATCGTGTGCCAGACTCGCAGGGTCGGTGCTAAGGGCGCGAGGACGCGTGTGCGAGCCGCGCATACACGGACGGAGCTCTGATCGACATGGGGTCGCGTGCACGTGCGACGTGAACTCGTGCAGACGCGAGACTGTCTGGACTGGCGACGGGGTTGCCTGTAGGTATGTGGGGGCAGCTACCCCGACCGCGATCCATACAACCGTAACATGAACCGGCGACATCTCATGGCGTTCACGCGAAAAACCATCTGTTTCGGTTGAACTTTAATCTCTCCACCTTTGCCCAGCGAGCTGCGCGAATTTACCAATCTGGGATTCGAAAGAACAGCTGCTTCTGATAAACTAATACAAAGGATTACTTTTTTTTGTTCAATATCTACGATTGATAATAATTTGATAAGGAAACGAAGGATTGTTTTCAGGTCTGTGGAAGTTTCCCCTACACTGTGATTATAGGATTGGGACGATAGGTTTCTTCCATAGTCGACTTGTGTCTTTATAAAACACTGAACAAATTGTTTTATTTTTAAAATAACATACGCGAGTATTCGCCTCCATCCGTGGCCGAAAGACACCGTGAAAACACGATGGATTCATAGTGAATACATTGCATGTTACCACGGACAAGTGAAAACCTCGAACAAAAAACGAGATGCTGTTGTAATATTGTCTACATTTGTTAAAAAATTTCATGTCGCTTTTTGTTCATCGACGGTCCAATAACAACAAAGTTATCAACGAATGTTAACGTTAAACCGCGTTTAGAACGCGATCCTATATCGACCAACCTTAGAACGTTGTCTTCTTTCACAACTAGATCATTTACACGTGAATTCTCAACCGATAAAATATATAAAAAAAGATCTGCATCGAATTCTTCAAGGTAATTTCCTTGACCGGATAAAAAATAACTATTCGTCAATGGACGAACTCAATTTCAATAAAAAATTGCATCTCAGATTTCGCTGAGTCGCGACATGCTAGCGCGTCGACCTTTTTCTCTTCGTTTCCTTTAAGGAGACCGTTCAACGTGTCTCATATCACATAATCGAGGCGTATTTATAAAATACACCCTCGACAGATGGAGGATCCTCGTCTGGGTCGGTCCAGGCGCGGAGCTCGATCGTTAGGTACTCATTTTTGGCGACGAAACTTCGTTACGTATCACAATGCCACCATCCTGTCCCTCCAGAGACCAACGCCTCCATTTCACTTCGTCTTCCCTTGCCATTCCTCCTTCCTCCTTCTCATATTCTTCTCGTCAATCTCCAGTGAATTGCTCAAGAAAAAGTCGCGATAATGTCGCGAAGACTAGTGTACGTTCCCACGACGAGACCTAGCAGCCCGAACAAAACTAAAGACATGTTCTTGGCTACCATGAGGAATTTCGCGGTGCCCTCGTAGGTGTACCAGAATGTGCACATCTGGATGATCGCGGGGAAAGCCAGCCCCAAGCCTGACAGGCACAGGGCACCGAAGAGGGAGATGAACAACTCCAACTGGGGGATCGCCACAGCCAGCAAAACTAAAAAAAGAACAAAGCAATCAGTAGAGTTCTCAGTGAATTCACATGCTCTACTATTCTGACATCAGTGCACTCTAGACTACTTTCTACCGTAGAACAATGGATTTTATGGAACCCTGGTCAGCCTGTACGATTGACGTCATAGCAAACGAGTTTACAAGGCGATCAACATCGCCATTCGTTGAGATACTCAGGGTACTTAATACTTTATCAAGACGAGCATCGTGCGCTGACGTCACAATCGAAGGACATGAGGGCGTTCACTTACATGTCAGAAGGACGAGGGAGGTCCTCACGAAGTACTCCCACACAAGCTTATGCGAGTTCTTCTCGAGTTTTGGAGAGATGTAGTTGTTCCAGGCAATGTCAATAGCGACGTAACACTGAATCGGGTGAGTGAAGAAGATCGCCAGGGCCAACAGAAGCTGCACGCTCTTCGCTAGGATCTGGGGCTCGCCCAAGCTGAAAGTGATACTGCCTCCCACCGTGCTACCATAGCAGATGTACCCCAAGAATCCCAGCAACGTGTACAGCACAACGATCGCGCCCATTCCGAAATTAAGCACACCGAAAGTTTTGATGAAGGTCCTTGGCTTTTTCATTTCGTTCTCCAGCGGCATGATCTGAAAGCATAATACTATGTTAGAGCTGTGCATGGTAGTAAATACCAAGTTATGAATAAGTACTCACCACGCCAATGGCCTCGAGAGCAAATAGCACAGTACCAAAGTAAAGGGGAAAGTCCTGAACCTTGCCAACAGGCACGCGGTCCTCAAAGGACAAAGGTTCTCTTAAGATGTAGTATAATATTATGCCAAAACTGACGAACGTAATGCAGTTCGCGATGGTCGAGCATGGGGCTAGGAATTTCAAGTTCCTGATCCAGTTGACCAGGATCAGGGGCAACAGGATCGCCAACATGTATAGCCTCACGTCGATTTCTGGGAGATAGGACTTCAACGCCTGAAAACAAAACAATATTTGTTAGTATAAAATAATATTAGAGAATAATAATTTATTCAGGAGGGTTCTACAGGATTCAGAGACAATTTTAGACTCCTACTACTTTCAAGTAGTAGCGGAGTACGTGTAGCTCCATTAAGTGAATTTATCACCATCACTTCCATTATGTCCCTCATTCAGCGACCCATTGACAATAGTCAGACTTCTATCAGTCTCGTGATCATCGATATCAGCATGATTGCGTTCCCGAATTCAAGGACAGCTAGAAATGAACCAAGGCATATTTAACACGAACCGTTTACTACTGTTGCATTTAGCCTTCGCCTTACATAATGGTGACGTAATCTAGTGGGCACGCATTTTTATTGCAACAGTAAACTGTAATTCGTACTAGTCGAATTGCTCTCTCTTTCACGGAAGAAAGAGCTCCTTCTTTCCACGAGAGGCACGCGAGGCGCGTTTAGCCGCGATGGTATTATATAAACTGACGATTAAACAACGCATTTTATATAATAATCATTCTTACCGGAGACAATTCGCTTTCGTGCGGCGAAGGGCGTGCGTACAGTTCACTTGGAAAACTACTTAACGAGTCGTATCGGGATACTATCTGAGCACAGGCGTGCCGACCGACCGCGGCTGCACCCCACATAATACTATGGTTTCGTTAATCGAGTGTTAAATGCGAATTACGTAATAGGTTTTACATGGAACAATTCTACTAAAATTACGCTAATCGAATGTCTCGGACGACTGGACAGAGCTATATCTGATAGAATGCACTATTACTATTCATGCTGAACGTGATACTATAATAGAATACTTAAAGTGAAAAACGAGAAGCAATTAAAATGCTACATTATGCTATTACAGTACCTGTTAACATACTCGACAGAGCATTACGTTTAACAAGTACCTCTGACGTATTAATTCATCGAACCTAGAGAACCTCCACGAATTTTACATAATACTTTGAATTGCGTAGAGCGTGTTCACTATATGTAATTATGATAGATCTTGTATTGCGCATTGCTACTTGTGATTGATTTCTTCCTTAACAACTTTTCTCTCAAGATTATTATTTTCTAACACGCTCAAGAGACCGAGTATTACGTAGTTACGTTAGAGGATAAAGACTGAGAAATATGTACGGCTATCAACAGTGGAGGTCTGACTTCATAGCTGAAGAGAGTCAGAAAAGAAACCGATGGATCGAATTGTCGTTTCTAGTATCCAGACCGCCTTGAGGTGTTCCATTTTCGATCTATCTCCTTTTTTATCCCGCAACGACCGTGATAGATCGTTTTCGCTATTCTAATTCCCCACTGCAAAAGCAGACTACCTTAAACAGATCGCAAGGACAATAATTAGCACGATAAAAGTGGATGAGATCGATTTACTAACTTTTCACGCGAGCCAAACAATCAAACGCGAATTTCCTTGATCCCGGATCAACGCGAAACCGGTTCAGCGGTTGTATGAACATGTTCCGCCGCTGGAAAAATTCTCGGACAGCTGTTCAAGTTTTTGCTCCAAACAGAACCTACGCCTCGGTTCCTGTCAGAGCCGGATCGAACCGATCCTAATCGGTGCATGTTACATTATGCAATAAATCGAAATCTCGGAGTATATCAACTGCTAGTCTGCTAGTCTACTAGTGTACTGGAAATTCCTCACGAAATCCTTCTTTCGTAATTAATAATTAGACGTTAGTAAACTAGATTCGAGTACGAGTCCATCTGGTTTCCCAAACTAAATCAATATTCTACTAATCTCTAAAATTTCATAACTCACCCATTTCCTCCCTCCCTTCTCTAAAAAAGATCATACAAATTGGTACAAAAGGACACTTTCTTCGTTGTGCATCGACTCAACAGGTGTTCATTTCTACGACGCCCAATAAATCTCATAACATTGTTCTACACGCCATGGTTCTCGCGTTCTCCGCAGGATCTACACGCTCTTTCCCGCTCGCGGGATTCAGGTTTTCGCTAGACCCGCTGCATCCACATTCTAACCGCTTGCCGTAATCGCGAGGCGTGTGTCGCAACGCCGCCTAACTATCCATTACATTGTGCAGTGCGCAACGTGTTCCGCGGCCTGTTCGAGCCGACACGCTCGGTCTTCTTCGTCCAGTTTCCAAACGGGTCGGCCCGCGAGCGATAAGAATTTTCCTTGAGCCATAATCCACCTTGCGATTGCCCATCAGTTGCGCAAGAATGATTGAATTGCTGGGAACGGTGGTCAGAGCTTCATTGGGAATATCTCTTGTGGTTAACTGGGCTCTAAAAGCTCGTAAAATAGACGCTGTGTGTCATAGATTAATATTGGCTAATGGTATTGAAATCAGGAGCTGCTCAATGAAAAGAGTTAGAGAACCAGGTCGCAAGAGGAGCCAGCGGATGCTCAGGTTTCGCGGATTATCTTCTAAAGGGTCTCGAATGAACGATTTCACGACTTCAATGTTCAGCTTGTTTCCAAACGTGAGGGGAATTTAGTTAAACTAGCTTGTGGCTGCGAGGAGAACTAGAGTTGACCTTTTCTCTGAGATTTATGACAGGTCGTCCTTCCAATTTTTTTTATCACTGGATCTACAGCCTCAGCATTGCATTGAATCTCTAAGTAGGTCTCGCAAAATGTTCCAGCAGAGAATCTCGATTCTCCTTTGAGAATAGAATTATTCCAGCGATTCTAAGGTCCTCTTGAAGACGCTCCTCTTGTAAACCGAGAGGAAATCTCAAGGAAGCAACGCTCTGTCGTCTCATGGCCACCAGTTAGCATTCATCACGGAACAACGAGGTCCGAGCTATGCTTCCTGACGTCCGAAATGGTTGTTGTCCTCGTAAATATGTCTTTAGAGTGCACGTAGGATTCTCCCCCCTAGAGAAATGTCAACGAACCTGGCCGTGTACAGCGTATTATCACCTTGACTCGCGCGATCGTTCATTACGCGACATCTAATCGTTCATTCGTTGCGCCGTGTTTCCCTGACCTACATGCTTCTTTTTCTCTGCCCACGCTCTCGGTCTGCGTGAGCTCCGCGACCGGCTCGAGTGGGATTCTTTACGGTAAAAGCTGGATTTAACACTCGCGCGGCGGTTAATAAGAGTAGCTGGAGTCTCTGGGTCGCTTAGACTGATGACTAAACGAGCAACACAAGCGAGAGCTGGAAAATGGTAATCGAGGTAATGAAAGGTGATGTGAGAGCTCGGCGTAACTACTGCTCGATTAATTGAGAGTTTCAGCTAGGAGGGGAATTTTCTTTGAGAAATCTGTTTATCTACTCTTCAATTACATTCTAGAATTTTCTATCTTTTTTTTCATTTTTTTTAAATTAATTTATAGAAATTCTAGAATATACTTCAAATAGGGGATATTCAAAATTGTATGTATCGTTTAAGAAATCAGTGGTCCATGGAAGATTCCTTGAACACCGATGACCGTAGGAGACGAGTAATTAATTAGAAACTTAGTACTAACCATCTCCAAATTTGTGGCGACGAATACAGTATACACGCAGCAACTGCCCAATTGATATACCATAAGGAATACGTTTATCACGTGACTGCGAACAAACCATTTTCACTGTTGAAATTTGCGTAACATTTTAACATTGCATTGCCTGTGCGATCACGAATGTATCTGCGTCGTTTGCACTTATTATTAGTACAAAATAAAGGAACCTCTAAATATGAATCTTAAAAAATTCCTTTTCTAAATATAAACTATGATCTTCACAGAATTCTCGATTGCACAGTATGATCAATGAGATTCCAAAATATAGATATAAGTACTTACATTGATGCTTTCGAGCAGCATCTCAAGGGAGCTGGACCTTCCTGCAAGGCGGCTTCCGCTGTCGCGGGGTAGGTCAACGACGGCACCCTCTTCCTTTTGCACAGCTCATACTGCGAGGTGACCAGGATTCGGATACAGTAAGTGCACAGCAAACCTATGATAACTGTAGCCACTGCACCAAGAACGTAGCCAGCGTTGTGGAAGGCTCTTGGCATTGCTAAGATTCCAGTTCCCAAACTACCCTTCAGCAGGTGAAGCAGCGTCTCGAAGCTCCTGAAATTCATATTTATTTTTTTATTAAACTCAAGCAAAATTAATTCAATTCCTTCTTCAGTATCCCAACAGTAGTAAAACTAAACAATTGAGAATTCATGAATTTTAAATCAACCGAAAGTATTTCAATTAAGACACCTGCAGAATTTTCCAAGAAGTAACTAGAGCTAGCGTTCCAGTTGACATTTTGGAGCGGTTTCTTGGAGGACAATCTTATTCTTCCGCTTCATGACTAATCGCCGCGACGAATTACCCGGTAATTTTGTATCTAGAGAAACGCGGTCGGAATAAACGACAAGTCGCCTCGCATGCGTACAGCGTGTAGCATTATGCAAATGCTAAGGTGATTGCGTTAGGAGACTGAATCTAGCGATTTACGTTCTTCGTTTCCCTCGAGTTCCTTGGGAGAGACCATTTACTGACGAAAAATACTAACACTGTGGCATATGCGCTGAGAAATGAATCGATACTCACGTGGTTGGATGCTCGACCTCTCTGTGGTCGTAAGGATTGTAGTCCTCCTCGTACTCCTGCACGCTTTTCTTCTTCTCCTCCAGCTCCAGGACGTAGATTTTACTGCGATTGTGGCCTGACTCGTATCTGCAAAATAGGCAGAAGTATTAGTAAAAATCTACTTGAGAGATTCGCTTCATACTAATTCAACAGAATCTTGGACTATAATTTACCCATTCTGATTGTTCGTCGGAGCAGACCACTTTTTAACGTCCAGAGTATTCTGAAAAGAAAATTTCTATAAGTAAAATGTTTCACTTCATTCAATGACTGACACAATGTTATCTTAAGTAAAAAGATCTCGATTCATGACTTTCTAATCTACTCGAAAATCTAATCAATTACTTATTACTCGACAAGCCTTATCATTCTTCTTCTAATCAACTGAGCCTTTAATCATGCGTTCTCAACAATTTCAACTATCGGACACGTGAAATTCATGCGCCATTGATCAGAGCGATTAATACTTCCAAATGCACAGCTGTCATCGATATATATGAGATTCTTTGAGCAGCTCAAATGAGACTATGATCAGCGAACTCTTTTGTCAGTAATTCGCGACATAGATAAATGGAATTCGAATAAGAATGACTGATCAGGAAATACGTGTCTGCACGTACGTGACAATGAATATGATTTCGATATCAGACTCTATCGCTTCGCATAATTTCGAGTTTTATCATGTGTCGTCCAGATTGAATTTCCTTGATTCGGCTTGACCATGATTCATGGAAACTGAATCCTAGAATTCTGTGGATTAAACGATTCCCAGAGTTGCTACTGATAAGAGAACAACTGTACGAGAATTAATAATGAAACTACTAAAGTTTCCAAAACACACTGATTATGTTTCAAAGTAATTTGTTGACTTTAGTACCAGGAAGCGTGAGAAATGTTATTGCACAGCTTGCCAGGGCAGTCTGAAAGAAATACTTGAGAATGTTACTCTTGTGATATACGAGCTAATCTTAATTTACTGTACGATATGTGTTGCAAATATCTGCGCTTGTAGAATAAGTGTAAGCTGATCTCTGCACCGTTACAATTCGAGGAAATATATCGATAAAGTATTTGTGTCTAAATCGGAGTCTGTTTATTGTCACTTTCTTATCTATCTCCTTTCTTTCACTCACATCCTCAGACCTTTCCACTGTGCAATAAAAAATGAGAACCATCTCGATGGAATTCACGTACTGATAACTCTATTTTCTTCTTGTCCAAGGCATGAGATGAATTGTAGTAGAGTACCAATAAGAATTTAATAGCGAAACGTACATCCTTGACGAATGTTTCGTTATAATCGTTAAACAGTCGCAACTGTCGGGCGTTGTTGGCACTCAATCAGAAAATTCGCGGTATACCTATAGCCAGTGCATCGTTACGCCACCGTGCACGCGCATAATCGAACCTACGAAAGTATTGTGAAAGATCCGCCGCCTCGTACACGTAAATAAATATTTTTCTGTCTACGGCAGCTGGCGGAACACGCTCCTGCACAGACGGCAGTGTTCTTAATGGGATTTTCCGTCTACATCGATCGATTGATAGCCCTCGTAAACGAGCCATTGAGATTTTAGCGCTCGTTATCTTGCTTAAGCAATCGTTTAGCAGTCGATAAAAATTACAGTAATAAAAATCAATTTATCGGATTCACTTGAGCACCATTCTATTTAAGACATACCATAGAATAATGTTTATTAATTGTTATTATTTCGAGACGAGATGCCCTCAATAGCTATGATATAAATAAGACCAAATTTACACGATTTTTAGGATACATTTATTTGTCCTTCGCTAAGGAAATTGTCAGCAAGGTCTAGGAGAATCTTTGGCTGACTTGTTAAACGGAAGCTACTGTGCCATCACCGAAGACGATGATCAGGCGCAGGAGCCTGTCTGATCAGGGATGGCTGTATCTACTGGCCAGAGAATCAGCGCATCGCTGCGTGACGTCCTAATTCCTACTCTTTCTACTCATCTTCTTCGCTATAAATTAAGTGAAGTCGTTAATTAGTAATAAGAAACACGGTAGGAATCTCATAAGAGAATTTTAAACTCCATAAATTAATATTAAAACGCATGAGGATACAGTCAATTAAAAGATCCCAAGAAGAATCATTAATTCACGCGCACATTACTTTACAACTGTAACACAGATGAACAATGACACGTGTCCGTGTTTCGCGCAACCTATAATTTAATTCGCGATTACGTGTCAGTCATTAACGATTCTCAATGGCACGTCGCTGTCATTGAGATCTGTTAATCATTGATCTATGAACGAAGTTAACGCCACTCCTTGATTCCCTTTTCCGGGGATTATAATCAATCTACTGCAAAAATTTTATCAAGTTAAAAATTAAAACAACACTCAAGATAAATAAAAATGAAATTAAGAATTAATAATGCAACCGCATTATCAGCATCATTCATTGAAAATCATTCAAAAAATTGCGGTCTCATTAAGAACCTATCGATCTTTTTGTACTCTGACCTATTCTTATCTACGTAGAGTGATGCGAATTAAAACACTTCATTTAACTGAAGTCCGAGTTCTAAGTCTATGAAGAATTTAATTCCTGCTGATCATTTCTGAGTCACTGAACAGTGCACAATAATGAAACTTATCACTAAAGCCATCCAGCTATCAACAATTCATAGAAAAAGTATAAAATAATAGACCCATCACGAGTACCTCTTCATCGTCTGATCTGATACCTATTTACTCTTCATAGAATTTCTTTTCCACAATTTTTCCACCCTTTCTCGAGATCTTAAGTGTGCAAGCTCTCCACAGCTCTCGATGTAAAATAAATTTCAATGTCCTAAGGGAACTCCCCAAATTAATTTAAAGTTCCTTCACCCTGCTCGAAGTGGTCTCAAGAGGCCGCGATTTTTTGCAGCGGTGACTTTCCCAAAGACAATCGAATTCTCTATCAATCATCGTCCGAGTCGATGGATGACAAAAACTGCTCTCGACCTTTCCAAATGACAATCTCCGCTAGAGACGCTGCAGGATTACTCCGTTCGGAAACGTCGCGTCAAAAGTGACTCGTTAGGGCAACCTTAATGATAGTAGAGAGAAACACGAGAGGAGGACATCTAGTAATTTAGCCTCGGGTAATCGCTGGCTATGATATCAGCTAACCGGAAATCTCACGGAACGAACGGTTTTCGTGACGTAATTTTGTCCTAGGAACGATGCTCCCTGAAGAAAAGAAAACAATGTTAAACTAGAAACAGGATCCTTGAGCAATTTTTTCCTTCCTTGAGTTACTAAAATTCAATGCAGTAATCAAACAGGAACACTAGAACCCAAGGATAATCGCAAGATATTAAGAAATCTCCAAAATAAACTATGAAATAACAAAATACTATTTTATATGTGTAAAATGAGTATATTACTAGTTTTGGCCAAGCTGTAAATCACTAATTAATTTTGAGGGACTCCCTAGTACGATGTGCTAGTGAATAAAGAAGATTCTTATTGTTTCTCTATACTGAAATTGTTTCAGAAGCCTTTTTTGAGTCAGAGCTTTTTTTAACGCGTCTATACTTTACCAATCAATGATTCATGTATTTATGTAATCTCAATGAGTTCGATGCGTGGCATTGTTTACGATAAGCTTCGTTGCTATTGCTAGCAGCTTTGGCCCTGAGCGAATCTGATTAGGAGTAGAACCAATTTATTTTGTTATTGTGTAAACTAGAAGAATTTGGTTAACTTCGTTAGTTCTTGCACCTTCGCAAAATGCCTTCACACTTTACGAAACTTTCTAAGTTACGCGTCTTCCAATAGCATCCACTTGTTGCTCGAGAAAAAGGGTAACGTTTCTTACGAGTCATGGCGTTTCGGATCAGGAAAACTTTAACGAAACTATTGGCCAACCAAATAGAAAGTTATTCCACGGTTTCTGATCGATAGAAATCTGATAATACTAGCTGTTTCTGTTTTGTTAATCCCCTGCAATATTAGCAATTATAAATATTCTGTTCTGAACTGTTAGTTTACTATCTCATTCGATATGTTAATATTTCCTGATAACTATTGCAGTAAATATTTCAATTCTACCTTTAGTGCACTCACTCTTTTTGTAAAATTACTTCACCAGTTTCATAGTAAAATAATTTTAAAAAGATCTTAGACTCACACCACATATTAATTGCTACGCGACTATATCGACATAAGTACAGCTACTTCGACGATGTCAACTATCTATGTACCATATTTATCGATCAATTAATTAAACCATCCCACTAATCCGCAAATTATCGTAGCTAAAGTGAAAGATATGAACCTTAGTTTACGTAGACATAAATTCTAAGTTGACGACAAAAGACTGAGCAAAGTTATTGTGAGACAAACATGTTATTACAATATGGTTAAATCATAATCTGAATACATCATCATTGTCATCGGGGAATTTCGTCAACGTTATCGATAAGATAATGGACGTGGAGCAAATCTACCTATTAACAACAAATAAAATGTTATTAGGGACATATTGAAAAATGAGAAAGACTAGATCGACTAGTAGAAATATGGAGCATAAGAAGAAATTATTGTTTATACTTATTGTTAGATTTCATCAGTCTATTCTCTCGTATTTTTTTCTTCAAAGATATGATTATTATGCAGACTACCTTTTTATCTCAGCATGTCTGCAATTGACGAATTCTCTCTTCCGTCAAATAGTGATAAAAAGGTAGAGACCAAATACGGCTCCACTATGGAACGCCAAACCTGAAGATACAAATTTCGGTAAATATTGATCGTCGTATCATAAAAAATGATGCCTGTAAATTTCCACTATTGACTGATGTCGATCCTTACACGAAAACATTATGCTCGGTTATGAAAAGTACCTGCTACTATTACGTGTAGATTTGCAACCAGAGTTGGTTTAACATCTGGATCACTAAACTACGCAATGCTTAGCACATAACTGGATTCCGCCTTTCGCAATTTATTACAATTGACTTGCAAGATTCAAGTGTATCCACTTGAAAAAGAACAATGTTTATCGTGCTTGAAGGATCTACTTAAACTGATAAGTACTGCAGTACCAAGTTCAAGATGAATATGTTAATGACAAAAATTTGTAGATACCTTGGATTACCTATCTAAGCTGATTACAAATTAAGATTAAACTAACAACGCTCAATGATCATATTAAAAAATAAATAAAAAAAATATTCTAACAATAATTCATCAAAAGTATATACAACGATATTCAAAATCCCAATCTCTTGTATTTATTACTCATTTGCTAAGCTACTAATTAATTAAAGAGGTAGCATCCACAATCCCTTCCTAATCACTTTTATTATCATGAAAGCCTAGGATAAAACAGTATAAACATTCAAATATCTCCTAACGCGATAAGAATCTGAGCTTCAGTAATTCGTTATCACCCCTAGTTAAGCTATCCTCGATAAGGCTACTACACTTTTTAACGACGATCACAGTGTCGAATCTCCCACCCCACTCAATATTCACATACACCCTAATCAACGCCTGATATCTCAATAATGGTCCAATGACTCCAATCAGTCTATTTCGAGTGTAAACCGCAATAACAGGAAGTAGATCATCGATGGACGTCTTCGATACAATCTAGATATAGTCTCTTTTCCCGAAATTTCCAAGACGTGGTTCCTTAAAAATTTCCACGAGACGATGATCATTCTTCGGTCACTATCAGTCACCTCAATCTTCGAAAACAACGAAGACACGCGTTAGACAGTTGGTACAAGCACACCGAGTAATCTAAAAAATAAACAATCGATATCTAGTCATGTTATTGAGAGCAATAATTTTTACAAGATACGGCTACCAACGCCAAGGTGAATCTCAAAGAACAGAAGCCGCCCATCCATTATCTCGCTTTTATTTTCTTTTTCAGGTGTCGAATCTTGCTTCCAGGAACGCGCATGCCAGGGATTTCGTACTTTTCCATTCGATAACTCATAAATCGCTCTCTAATCATTCGTTAGGCACGGTTAAAATCGAGATGCTTCGGCGCACGACTAGATCACTCACTGTCAATTTCAAGTAGTTAGTATTCACCTGATAGACGCTTAATATCGATGAAGATCGATGCTTCGAAGCATCGAAGTGTTACAGATTTCAGATATCGTGGCTTTGAAGTCTCGATCTATCGAAGGCTCAAAACTAACTTTAAAAATTTCCAAATTTTCCCGATGGGAGCACGAGAATTTCGAAAAATTTGAATCTTCGAAATTTCGAGAAGCTGAATCTCCAAACATCGCCCTCTAATCTGTGTATCGACATTCCCAAATTTGTATTTATCAACGCAAACATAGATCAACGATCATGCGTGATTACACGATTCCCTATACCACAGGAAAGAAGTCCCCGCCAAAGTAGGCATATATTCACACTTTTAAGAACAGTAAATCAAATCTGAAACAATATGTCCCGGAACAACAATGGCGACTGACAAAAGCGAAGTGAAACCGAACAGAAATCGCTTAATTTCTCTCGCACACAAACCAAGTTTAACGAATTCTGCAGCAAAAACTGGCGCTCGTAAAAAAAGGGAACGAGATCGCAAAACGAAGGACACGCAGTTTCACCATTCAACAGAAGGCAACTCACCTTTTTTTCTATCGAATCTCAGGCGAGAAAGAAGAATGTCTGGGGCTCCTAGCAAGAGGAAAAAATGGCTTCGATTTAACATTCTATTTGGCCGCGTAATTCCCCGGACACAGCTTCCGTTAACGTCACTAAATAACCATGTTCCCACAGACTTCGTCCTTCGAACGCCAATTTTTTACTCGAACACGAACTTTCCCTTTCCAATTCTGCGATCGCGAGGCTAAACGATTGCTGTTTCCCGCGGAAATTCGACAGAAAATTGCGTGGAACGCAATGAATGTACGCGTTCATTTCTCAATATCGATTAAGTCGATTCAGATTGATCGATTACCCTAGGCTACCTTCAGAAGGGACAGGATGACACTGGATTCGAGATTTGACCCCAGTCTCGAAATTCTGTATCGCGAATGTTTTGTTTACATCGGTGATCCTGAGGAGCGATCGAGCCTCAGGAATTCTGCCGAGAAGCGCATGATACTGAGTAAACATAATTTTTTATAAAATATTAAAAAAAAAGAAAGGCTTCCTTTACAAGATTCATATTGTTTAACGTTTAACGGTATCCCTAACCCTTCGATTAGAAATAAACTCCCCTAAAGTGTGTCATTCCTCGCAATTATGTGATCTACGATTATCGAAAGCAATGTGATGAAAATCGATCAACTCGTACGACACAAAGACGAGGTAAAACTGGTAGATTAATTAGATCGATTAGAAATTCAATGAATCCCAGCGCTGGATTTAATTGCTCATGCTTGCCAGAGGAAATAAAAGCACACTATTTCTATAGAAATTTAGATACCTTAACCTCTCGAAGGAGGCACGTGTGTACCTTCAGTTTTTCTTAAATTCATACAAAATCACAGAAGATACTCCCTATTATTATCCTCGATTTCTTTCGAATACATTTACAAAACAAAATACAATTATTCAGTCTATCCTCAAAAGGCATTCCTCCCTCGAGAGTCTAAACACAAAAAACAAACTTTCGATTATTAAACCTTTTTAGTTACTCGATAGCCCCTTCAGGATCATCGATCGAAATGTTTAATCAACCACATTTCCAAAAGGCAAACAAAGAGTCATCGTGTCACAGCACGGCGCATGGAAGGCAAACGAAAGACAGAGGGTAAGTTGAAGAGTCACTCACCGTGCTCGAGGTAAATCCCAAGTTGTCGTGCGACATGATCTCTCGTTCAGGTCACACTTTCTGTACACAGTAAATCGACGATGAGGAAGTGCAGAACGTCTGTTCACCTGGAGACTTCGATAAATACAGAGACGCGGTCGCGGTCGCGGTCGCGGTCGCAAGGTTAAGGCGAATGAGAGTGGCAAAGGTTAAGCGGACACAGAAAAAAAGGTGACCGGTTCCTTCCCCTTTAAGATTGGTCCCAGATCGGTGCACTTTGTATATTGTGTCGCGACAGGTACGGCCGCCGCAACTCGACTGATCAGGGTTCGCGCCAAGTATTGTTTATATACCATCGTGGCACACACGGCACGCACCGTACTCTTGCCATTTCGTTTGCTGGTCACTCGCGGTGTGATTCGGACTACCTGTGAGAGAACCGAGATTGACATCTGACAGCCGTGTTGCTTTGGCTTTCGAACGCTGACTTTCGTAATTCTTGGTTTAGGTGAATCTGAGGAGTCTCTTTAACGAGCTACCGCCAATTTTCCTATCGAAAGCTGAAACATGGCGGCGGAAGATTCGACCGGAAGTTGAGGGATCCGTGAAGAATTTAATGCTACTACTTTTTCTTTATTTCGGCTATTTTAGTTATAATAATAAAACTTTAATTTATCTGGGAGAAAAAATACCTATCGCTCCTTCTTTTCAATTATAATTTCAATTATAAAAGCAAGAGAAAAAGTCTAATAATTAAATACACATCTCGTTTTGTCACTTTACTTATTTGAGGATATTTTTTCAGATACTACTACTATGCAGAAGAAAAAATATACATATTGTTTAGTTATAATATTAAATTGTGTGGCCAATGACGCGGAAGTTATACAATGAGAATATTTATTGATTATGTCATTAGTTTCAATGATAAAATTGTATGTACAAGATCGTATCAGGAGATCCGAGAATCTTAGAAGAAAACATCTATTAATCATGTCAACAGACTAACAAGGAAGATAAAAGAAAAAATTAATTTTTACGTAAACGCGGGGACGTACTTATCGGTTGAAGCCAATCAATTACCCTCTTCTATTATTTCTACGTGTCTAATGTACAAATATGGAACGCGAGACGCGAAGAGGAACAGAGAAACTGCTAGATCCGGGTAGTCATTTCCTTTAATCTTGTCTCCTCTGATGTCTGTATATATCTGCAAAAGTACATGCAATGTATTTCTCCTTTCTAATTTTTCTTTGATTCATGTCTGAGATGATGATTTTGTTGTTAAATTAAAGGTCGCCCACGGGAGCGACCTAGAAATGTACAAAGTAGTATGAGTCAATCTTTCTAGCTGCATCTCGAAGCTGCACGATCTATGAATTCATATACAAAAATTATTAAATTAGAATTTTGGTAGAAAAATTGAGTAATGAAAGGCGTGATTCATTGATATCTCTGATAACATGAAAAAATGATAATTTGTTTCGTAAAAAATGTATCTTTATGTTATAATAAATTAATAGAAAAAAAAAAAATGTTACAATTTTTAATTTACCAAAGTTTTCTGTAGCACGTGGGTTCTCCCTTCCCTTATACTTTCCCTACCTTCCTCAGCAAATGCCTCTTCCCCTCTGCATCATTTTATTGCTCTCCCTTCTCTTTCTTCCCACTCCTCATTCCCCCTCCTTGCTCTTACTTAGCTCTTCATTATTATTTATCAATACTACTCACGTTTCTAATTAGAATATTACTCATACTATTTGACACGCATGAATTCAAAATATATTTTTATATGTTTTTCTTATTGGCTACCTTAATGATACCTTTAAGAATCACTGATAAATTATCAATGATAGTGAAACACTTTCTTGAAATAAAATTTTCCTTATTTTTTATGTGTCAATCACCTTTTAGTAAGCCTTACTTCCGCATTGCGTAGAGAATATGCAACTCAAATAATGGGATCAAATGTGATTGCTAAATATGGACAATTAACATCGAATATTTCTATATAATCGTTGATGTTACAACGACAGCCGTGGAGAAGATCATTTGAGTAATGTCATGGGAATTTTCCTGGCTTCCCGAACTCACTGACGACACATTACGACTTTAGATTCCGATCATGGAAATATGCGGTTTTCGGCTTACGTCATGAATTATCGGCAGAAAAGAAATAACAGATAAAAGGTACAAAATTCACCGTGACACATGTTGATCTTTTTTACACAAACATCGATAAGAAGACATTGTAACAAGTATTTGACATTTTAAATTATTTTCATTGACATACTCTATCAAAGTTAGCGCATTTTTTTCAATGACCTACATATGCCTGCATGGTAAATACTAGTAATTACATACCAAGCATATCATATTATAATACTTCCAAGTATACCTACATCTTTAAGTAAAAAAATATTTACATAACACCATGGGATTTTCCTTTCGATCTACGTTATTTGGACTGTAAAATTGAATAATCCAGTACAGCTTACAAGACCATTCGAGCCAGATTAGATTATAGATCGAAAAATGAACTCCGATATATCGTACAATGCGTTTAATGATTTTGTACAATGATCAAGTAATCTCTCAAGGAATGTGTGTACAGTATAATATCAAATAAATATGTATTTTGACATACTGTTCATGTATCGTCAAAAAGTTTTACATTGTTCATCTTTCTTCCTTTCGTTTTTTCTCACATCATAGTAAATATTGTGCAATTTTAATTACTTATAAAATACGATTAAATATTAAACATAGTCGCAAGATGAAAAAAAAATAGGAATTTAAAACGAATCTAAATCTGCCCTTGTATAAATAAAAGTGATTTAATACGAGCCATAAAAAATCGTTAAAATTAATTGATTTTCCTCGATTGCATAAATAACATTAATTTAAACTGTATACATATTTTCACAATTATTTCACGTACGTAGTAAATTATGCGTGAGAGAAAATGCTGAATTGTAGTTCTAGTTTTCTTCCTTTTTGTGCAATTGCAAACACTGTTTTATCACAAAGTTCAAGGATACGTATAAAAATGTCGTTAAATCTGTTACTAGTACAAAATACGTTTAAGCAGAAGGCTAATTTTAAAAGTCTATGTCACAATTTGCTTCGCCGTTTAACAGACCATTACTCGCCCTTGCGTTCTTTGCCGGAGATAACGACAAGGATCTATTCTGATCGAGACCCAACGTCATTTTAAGTAACTTTAGTACACCCTTTTTATCAGTGTTCTCGTTCTCTGTAAAAGAAAGAGTTCTCTTGATAATAAGTAACAAACAAGTTTGATTCATGACATTTACCTTCGTCGCCAGTGATCTGTTGCTCGAGATGCAATTTGTCCTGAGCTAATTCATACATGCCCTCTTCTATTGTACCTTCGCTCAATAATCGAATTATGTTAACTGGCCTAAAATACATATTCGAAGCAATTTCTTAATTTAAAGTTCTCTGAACGATTTTCAATCAGCCTTTTTTCTACGACATACCTTTTTTGACCCACTCTATGGCAACGATCTTCAGCTTGTTTGTCATTATAAGGATTGAAATCGATATCATGAATTATGACAGTATCCGCAGTCGTTAAATTGATCCCTAAGCCTCCAGCTTTCGTGGACAACAAAAATATGAATATATTTTCGTCTTCCGTATACTGATTAATTAAAAACTGTCTATCTGTAACTGGTGTACTGCCATCCAATCTATATTTTTCCAGACCACGTAAAGAATTAATGGCTAATAGATTTTGAAACTTGAAAATGAGGTCAGTAAAAAACCAAGCATACCTTAAATAAGTTTTTCCTCTTATTGTTAGGTATTCCTCTAAAATGTCTAACACCATTGTAAATTGACTGAAGATCAGTACTCTGTGACCCTCCTCCTTTAGTTTTGGCAATAACTCGTCTAGTACTCTCAATTTACCAGCTTCAGGTATAAGTTCCTGAGGTAAACCTAGTCCAGCTAAGCTCTTATACGTTCTCGTTAATTGATTTATTTGGTAATCAGACATCCATTCCAAGTCTTCAAATACGTAATCTGCATTCTTTTGTTTGTACTGTGGTTCCTTTGCTAGTCTACTGGCTATTAACTAAAACGCAATCGTATTTACTTACACAATAGTATAAATAAAATAAACCTGTGTATTTACCTTCAACTTAGATTCGTTATAATAATCTCGCGATAGAAGTGGATGATTGGCCAGCTTTCTCAACTGCATCATCATTCCTATACCATTGACTTCGGCGTTCTGATCAGCCTCGGCCGAAAATTGGGCGATCAAGTTTGTGTACATTTTTTTTTGCTTCTCAGTCATTGGACATTTTATTACGCGCTCCGTTTTCTTAGGCAAGTCTCGAAGGACTTCTGACTTTAATCGACGAAGCACAAATGGTCTCATAATCTGTTTTGCATTTTTTACCTGTTCTTGCTCAAACAATGGCTGATCACCGTTTTTTTTAATCGCTGGAATTTTCTAGAATGCAGAACAATAGGATTATGTAATATAGCCATCTGGTAACTGCTATAAAGATTATTCAGATATTTTTTTCTTACAGGGTTTTTCGAAAATAAACTCTTTAAATCAGCCTGTTTGCCAGCAAATAACGAAGGCATTACGAATATTAGGAGTGATATTAGTTCCAATAAATTATTTTGTAGAGGTGTACCCGTCAACAGAATTCGATGTTTAGCCTAAAAAATAATTGGAATGTGTTGTTATGGGAACTTTAGTGGACAAATAAGTCTACGTACATTTATTCTAACGAGATTTTCGTATCTAATGGTGCTCATATTTTTCAACATATGAGCCTCGTCGAAAACGACGTAATTAATAGGCATCACGCGAAACAATCTCCGCTCTTCTGGTGTACTGCTAATTAAATTATACGTAGTTAACAAGACATCAACATCATCTAGGTCACCGTTTCGCCATCCTAGCCTCATTTCTTTTCGTTCTTCCTGAGAACCGTAATATTGTACAACCTTTAAGCCAGGCGACCACCTTTCCAACTCGTTGTTCCAGTTTTCTGTAAAAGATAAAGAAGAGTCAGAAGCAGACACAACATAAATTATTGCGTTTGTTTACCCATGGTTGAACTAGGAACAACGATTAAATGCGGCCCGTCTTTCTCATCTCTGAGGCCAGCCTCCTTCAGATAGGTCAGAAAAGCTATCACTTGGACCGTTTTTCCTAAACCCATTTCATCGGCGAGTATTCCGTTCACGTTTTGAGCATGCATCACCGCAAGCCAGTTCAAACCAACCATTTGATATGGAGCTAATGTTAAGTTAGGAGATAATCCCTTTGGCTGTTTAGTGATGGCAGATGCTCCTGCAGCTACAGCCCTTTCAATATTTGTGGACAAACGGAGGCATTTCTTCATGAGAGTCTCCACTGCATGCCTTGTAGCTAGCAGTTCCTGAGCTGAATTCAGTAACTCTGTATCCAAGTATTTATTGTTTTGAAACTTCTCAACTAAATCTCTCCAACTTTCGAATGGTCTTGCTTCTACAATAGCATTTGCCTTTTTCTGGGAGCACTGAGACATCAGAAGCAACTCAGACATCATAGCATTTTGCATGAACTCCAAGACTGCTTTTTTGTCTCCTGTGAGCTCATTAGATATTTCCATATCTGAATCTTCATCGCTATAAATGACATAGAAATTACAGTCCCAGCTAACAAGATTTTAATATAAACTATTGGGGATATATACCTATCAAATACTTTATCCTTGAAATTTGCTTCATCTGAATCAATATCCACATCCTCCTCTCTGTTCAATTTTCTTCTTTTCTTCTTATTGGATCTTGAAGGCTCTTTACGAGTCCTCTTTCTATTGTTCCTACATTCTTCAACCCCATCATCACTATTGGAATTTGCGTTACTAAATGTCTCCTGTTGACACACAAAGATATATTTGTACTACCTGTTCAAGAAACCTGTTTCTTCAAACTTATTTACCTTATCCTTATGATTTGTGGAATACGTATTTTTCCCAGGACTCCCAGCATCGCTGTCACTATCTTCAATCACATTCACCGCCTTACGTCGAAATTGGATATCAGATCCTGTCAGATTACTGTCATCATCCGCTAAATGGAAACAGAATTTGTTAGTTAAAAATTCTGTTGCAAACAAATTATTAATAATAATTAAAGCTTTGAATTAAACTCCATATCTACTACTCTATATTTCCATGGTAAGATTTGAATCCAGAAGCTTATTTTTCTCCAATAAAAAAAAAAGTAACGATCACGTAAGAAGCAATACAACAACAAAAGATGGACACTGGTCGACCTAGAAATTGAAAGTCGAAAATAAGGGAAGTCTTACACATGTTCAATCGTTTCAGTTGTTTCTTTTGGAATCGAAATTGCCGTAAGTTTCCCGAAAGGCTCGGACTGCTTGCATCTGTTTTCGGTGAATTCGAATCCGACATCTCGTCAAACGAATGAGAGACGCTGGCGGAAACACATTTTTGTAAAGGTAGCTTTTAAACCCGTTTGACAGGTGCATTCGGAAAAGCTCCGAACTAGGGAGAAAGATAGACGTCCAACAGGTTAATATAGTTACCTATTTACCAATTATTTGGAATATCTGAGTCCTGAATTCCCTGTAATTTTATGCCTCCACCGAACACGTTTTCCCCATTTACCAACATTCGATGGGAAGAAGAAAACCGAAGCAACAATTCAAAATCTACTCCATCAACAATTTTACAATTTAAATTTACGTGGAACAGAAAGAAAATTTTGTCACCCCTAGCTCTGAATCACACCGTTTGAACAGCGTTCCCTCATCAAACATAAAATACGAAGTTTCATTTAAATAAGAGAAGACATAAGTATTTTTTGAGTAGAATTAAATTCTATGTTCTGAACTCGACAAATTAGGGCCTTCTGTTGCGGCGATTACGTTCGAATTTAACTTTTTTTCCTCGTTTCTTTAAGGAACGCCGAAAACAAAGGAAACTTAATGCAGTGTTTCTATGTATTACGCGCCAACCGAATTGCAACCAAATATGGAAGTTTTCCTATGCGATTACACCCATATGATTTCATTTTGTTGACGTTTAACAGTAAGGTGATCAAATTTCGGGAGTTCATCATGTAGTCGTATTATTCGTGTAAAATCTTTGTGTGTCCTTCTGTTAGCGTTTCATCGTTTAAATATTTGCATCTGACGAAACCTGTTTTAACGTTAGCAACATGTCCTGATGCACTGCTTGAGGAGAAAAATACGAGATGCTTTGGTACACTTTGCTGGGTGGTTATGTCTTAACGTCGATGATACTTTTCAGATATCCGACAATATTACATAAAAAGAAAAAGGTGAAATTCGCGTGTCAGCATATTAGTCACAGAGGAGGTAAATTACGTTTTCATTTATGTATAATTTAACTGTGTAATTTTGTATACGTGAAATCCACGTATGATTACGAATGTATTTCTTTTTTAGGAGCAGGAGAGGGCTATGAAAACACAATGAATGCATTTAGACGGTTAGTCAATGTACTTACTCATTATTTCAAGGCCATCAGACAAAGGAAAACAATGAAATTATAGGAGTCGAAACCAAATAACTACTGTTACAGTCACAGGGAGTTACTGAAATGACCAAAATGTTATTTGAAACTATGTGAAGCAAAATTAATCTGAAAATTTTGCTCAGAACCTTAACCGAAATATTCAGTCTAATCTATGGTCAACCAAATTAAGAAAAAAATTTGAATTACAATAAAAAATGCTGCTGTATAGGACCAACAGTCCTCTGTGACAGGTAATGATTATTAACTGTGAAGATTACATATTTGATATTCATATTTTGAAAATTGGAATTACTTTGTAACTGTAGTCACAGATCTATGACAGAAAGCAGTTAGCTGATTATTTTGAATGCAATTTGGTTCTTCAGACTCTCTTGAATCTCTGAAAAACAGTCACAGGTCTTTGACAAGAGTGTATTCAATTATGTATTAGTCTTTATTTTGGTTTCGACTCCCAGATGAGAACACCATTCATTAAAGAAGCAGAGATCCTTCTATAAATAATTATGCTCCATAATTCTTTATCATAAAATTGTTACAGACTCGTTTTTTTTATTTTAGCGCAGTGGCAGTAGGAACAGAAATGTTGGAACTAGACTGTCAGCTTACTAAAGATGGACAAGTGGTTGTGTCTCATGACCAAAATCTTTTAAGGGCTACTGGTACAAATAAAAATATTTCAGAATTGAACTACAAAGATCTGCCTCTGTTAAAACCACGTCTTCCAATTGATTTTGATCCAGGTATCTATAACTAAGTTTTCTAGACTGTCATTGAACAAAATTATTAAAAAATTGTAGTTTAACAGATGCAGAGTATGTTGGTTCAGAAAAAGAAGAAGAGAGGAGGATTGCTCTATTAAAGGAAGTGTTTCAGGCGTTTCCTAATGTACCAATTAATATTGATATTAAAATCAATGATGACCAACTTATATCAAAGGTGTCTGATTTAATAAAACAATACAATCGTGAAGAATATACGGTATGGGGAAACTTCAGTGACGAAATAACGCAAAAATGTTATAAAACGGTAAGAATTGAGTTTAAATATAACGAAATTTTAAATTTGAATGCAACGGAATTTTAAATTTCAATACGACGGAAATTTAAATTTGGATACAACGAAATTTTAAATTTGAATTCAAATACAAATGTGAACAACCTAATAATTCAACACTTTTATTTTTACAGAATCCAAATGTAAATTTGTTATTTTCTATGCAGCGTGTAACTTTATTGATATTCCTTATGTATACTGGATTGTTGCCATTTGTGCCATTGAAAGAGACACATTTGGAAATATTTCTACCTTCCATTTACTTACGGTACTTTTTACGGTATTTACTTTATGGAATATATTTTTTTCTTAATACTCAATCAAGTAAAATATATAAATATCGCATTACTGTAGGCGTAAAGGAGGTCCAAATCCAACATTTTTACCTTTAGAAAAGCTGGTTGTGCGCACTATAAATGTATTGCTAATGAGGCCGTGCTTATTTAATCATTTAAAAGCTCGTGGAATACACGTAAGTCATGAATAGTCGATCAAATTTACTATTGCAAGAAACATTAAAAAATATTCAAATATACTTTCATAGGTTTACTTTTGGGTTTTAAATAAAGAAGAAGAATATAAGAAAGCTTTTGATCTCGGAGCGACTGGCGTAATGACAGATTATCCTACAAAATTAAAAGTATTTTTAACAAATCATGTGAAAGAGTGAAATGAAAACACTAGATAGTCAATATTTGAAAGAAGCAAGAGATTAATGTGTGTTACTTGTACTAAATATTTATTTACTTGTAAAAAGTTATATGTGCTGTTATGCACAAGTGTGTGTAAAGCTTTTATAATACAGCCATTCTTCATACATTAACTGACATTATAATGAGAATAGCTTTCATGCACAATGTATAAAAAAAATTACTTTTAACTAACAAAATGATTTATTCCTTGTGATAAAATATTAAATAATATTATATTTATCGGATATTAGTCGAAATGCGCGAATGAAAATGCATAACAAAAGAGGATTTCTCAGATAATTACTTTCGGCTTTAATCAAATGTTATTTTCAGTTACAAAAATTGTTATTGAAATACGTTCTCGTATATTAAAAATTTATGTACAAAACATTTAATCACGGAGTTTTTCGCGTCACATATCTAGCTGCACTTATTTTACTATCAGTATTACTCTCTATTTTTGCAAATTTTAGAATGAACAGAATGCATTTTAAGGAGATTAGTGCCATAACAAAAGTTAACTATGGAATAGTAAACTATTTATGTAAAAATTTGTTATAACATATCTTTAAACAGAAAAGTGAATCAACTGATTTGCAAATAATTTATATATTCATAAATTTTATATTTACATCCATTACAAACTCCAAAAGAATATTTTTAAGAAAATATACACACATACATATATACCTATGGAGTACAGTAATAAAGATGATTGGCAAGGTTTAGCAAAAATAATTATAAAATATAAATTGAGTTACATCAGATCATTTAACTTTTTACTTACATTCAATCATACTAATGTTATAAAAGAATTGTCCACCAAAGTACAATTTACAAATTAAAGTTTCTACAAATTAGTGTTATATATTTTGTAAAACTATCTTACATGTAATTTCATGAATATTACACATAATTCTTATTTATAACTCATATGGAAGTTGAGCTTGCATTATGTACAAGTGCATGTACTTTTGTATTTGCAATAAATTCTAACATAAATTAAAACTTTACCATTCTTACTCAATAATAATGTCTTTCAAATTGCAATTGTAATATTTCTAGCAATTGTTTTTGTAAGTCAGTTTTTTAACGTAATGTTTAACATACTTTAAATGTAGTCACTTATACTGATTACTATGTTTTGTATAGCACAGACTAATGTAAAAAATTTTTTATGAGAAATATATTTTATCTAAAAATATAAACATATCAAAAATATTCCTTTACGCTCCTTTGATAGAGAGACATTACAAATTTATAAATAAATGTTCATTAAGACCTAGTGCATTTGTGATAAACAACTCTTTCGACTTTTTCAGAATTATCCAGGGACATTTGAGTATAAGAAAACACTTTACCCTTACAGTAACAGCAATATTCTTTAGTAGGATGTTTATCATCAAAGTGTTTCTTTATAGCAGATTCGTTTCCAACCATGTCGATATTGCAATCATCACAATGCACTTGAATTTGTCGAAATCTTGAGTGCACTGAATCCGTAACAGCTTGATCGTGATTAAAATTATTTTGGTTTACAGATTCATTCTCTTGTGAAGCCATTTTAATTCTGCAACGAATACGAAAATTAAAACCTGAAATTTCGATCTGTTTTGAAAATAGTAATTTATATAATAATTACGAATTTGTATTCTAATTTACATCTAAAGAAACTATTTAAATGATTGCTTTTACGCAAATATTCGTTTGAATAAATAAATAGCCTGAAATTCCTTCTAATTATGAACACAAAGGTTAGAAAATTCTAACCTAAAATTACCTACTTACAATGAAATCTTCCTGCACTAATCGCGACGATCTATTTCGTTCAAATGTATATCTCCCTTCGATGTCATCAAATACACTTAAATACTCGAATTCCTTGCACTCCTTTCATATTTCTTATCATTGATTTTTCAACAAGAATACAATGCACATGACAGACAACCTTCCCATATACAATTAGGATAAAGCTTACAACAGAACAAGCATGATTCAGACCATATCTTTCTTTTGTACTACAATTTCTTTATCTCATTTTTACTAGATCTTGAATACAATAAATGCTGATCAAAGTACAATAATAGAATACAAAACTTATTGAAAATTATCATGTATTTTCTTGTAGCTGAATAATTACATTAGATTCACTTAAACCTAAAGTAGACTTTAAAACAGTCATAATAATTTATATAGGCTTAATTTTAAAGTGGAGTCCTATGAGAGAGAATACTAAACATTTCAGATCCTGCACAAGATAATAAAAGCAACGTAGCCCATCAGGATCCCTTGACTGAGTAACATCCATTAAAGAACCAGTTTTGGAGGTCGTGAACGATATATGCTCATCTCCAATCACAATCTCTAATTCCTGACGCCCGACGCGATCAGGCTGCGGCCAAAGGGAATCATCTTCCTGCATGATCTCCGAGTCCTGAATAATCCGTTTCAATTCCTCCATGACACACTGATGCACGTATGCCTCTTTTCGAATCATGGTATCGTTTTTATAATTGGAATTATTAGCGTATCGCAATTTTCCGTCAGGTCTAAATTCGAACTCGAGAAACTCGTGACCGAACTTTCCCTTATGACCGACGTAATAACGTATATAAAAATCAGTGGACATCGTGAATGAGCTACGAAAAAGACGCTTAGATTAATTTACCGAATTTCAATTCACCTAAAAGTATGCGATTTCTAATCTGACGCACTGAAAACATAAACTAGCGAAGAGGTTATCTACGTACCTAAAGATGATAACTGAGTAAACTCAATATGTGATTTTCTACTTTTTATAATAGCAGAATAATGTAAGAACTCTTCTCAATTTCAATTGATTTTCAATAAGTACGTATTAATTCTACGAGAGAACGCTTGATTTATTTAACGATGTTGTCATACGCGTTGTTTGCAAATTAAACATGAAAGTAACAGTACCTTATAGATGGATTATCTCCTGATTATTGGTGGAATGTACCACAGCGCCATAAGTGGTGAGTGTCGCGAATTAAAACCAGAGCGGGACACTGTGTTTCACTTGAATTTAATAATGGCTTACTGTTAGAAGAGACGTACACTTCAATTTTTTAATTTAAAATTTAAAACACTTTTAGTTTTTAAAGATGACCAGTGGTCAAACTGTCCAGTCGTAGGAAATAGCACACACTAGGTCACAGTTAGTTTAGGGAGTGGGAGTCCTGTCAGAGATGAGGACTCCCAGGACACGACCCGAACGCTTCGGAAGTTCAGGAGCGACTGAGCAATTCGTCCTCGTCCAAGGGTATTTATATCCTCTGACCTCTGACTAAAAGGGGGAAAGCAATTAACGAGATACAAAGAAATTAGTAATTTTGGAATTTTAGGATTTCCCTGTGGCACAGTGGCGACACCAACGCATTTTCATTGCATTAATTATACCATAAACTTTTCTAACTCCTCTAAACGTTAAGGTTGTTCACATGTAATTGACAAATTTCTAACAATTTCGTTCAATTATCGATTGAATGATGAATACGCTGCTGCACAGATATTTTATGGCTCAATTTATGACGAATATGTTATTTAAAACGTATGGAATGCAATAAAAAGTTATTAATTCTATGGAACATCCTAAGTCCAAAATTTGAACAAACTTTTTGTCGCATTTAAGGAGAATCGGCCTTTGTAACAGGCCGTTCAGTAGTCATCCGGTGACATCTGAATCTGTCAAGCTGCGTGCCACGCAGTTCTGCAATTCTTGTCTCGAATTAATAGTCTCGATCTTATTTCTTTAAAATCATGTATTTGTTTATCATAGGGTTTGCATAATGAATGCTGCTGACGGCCAGTACAACGCAGATGAAACGCGCGAATGTTAAAGCTACCCACGTAAACGAGTGAGACGTTTATAGTGTTCACTTTGATGTATGTACCAAGGTAGTAAGCTGAAGGATGAAATTATCCTCCTCGACGAGTTCACGTAATCCAAACTCGTCATAGCGAAAACCCGGCCAAGGATTACTTAGTGACAATGAACAAAGCTCACATGGATAAAAGACTGAATCAATTGCCAACTTGGCTATGGACTAACTCAACTACTTTGCCACCGATCTACAAGATGGTGTGGGAAGCTGTGAGAGAGGACAAAGTCAGATCCAATGGGATGCAAACAGAGCTTCTTGTTGACACCAATAAAGTATTCCCTTTATTGCTCACTAGTCAGCTTCCCACGGAAGTTCTTGGACACATATGGAACTTGGCAAATCAAAAATACGCTGGCCAACTCACAGAGCAAGAACTGTACATTGTTCTTGCCCTTGTTGCTGCTGCACAAGCTTCTTACACCTTTAATAATCTGGATATATTACACTTGCTACCATTTCCACCAACTCCTTATTTAAATATTGATTGTTTGATGAATTTGCAGCCTGTGACACAATTGAATTCTGCAGCTAAATTTCAGAGTCTTAGAGATGACACAGAAGTCACTTTTATTGGAGCAGATGGAAGATATTTGTCTGAGGTTAAAGGGAAAATGAAATTGCTCCAGCATGGAAGCATACCTTCTGATTTGAATGTGCAAATGGCAAATAATGTACCTGGGAAAGTTTTGTGTTTTGATAATAAGTCTCATACTACATCTTCTACCAATGTATGGGATGTTAACAATGTTCTAAAAGAAACAAAACAGAATAACCGTTCTCAATTAGATTCTAAGCATTCAACTGTAGCAGATCCATGTGATGAGTTCACAGAATTTCAAAGTGCTCCAATTCCTAACATTCCTAGCATTCCCATTTGGGACACCAAACAAAGATCAGCCATTGGCCGTAGACTTGCAAATCATAATTTAGGTGTTAAGAAACCTGTGGAGAAGTCAAAGAAGAATAATATAAATGTGAAATCTCTGCATGGAACTGTTCAAACACGTGTTACACCAATACCCTTAAATGTGGCCTCACAAAATAAAGATCAACAAACAGTGGAATGTGTAACAGAAATATTTCCTAAATGTACAATAAAGAATCAATCTAAAACAGTGATACTTAAAGATACAGTCATTAGGAACAATGATTCACTCAAGGACCACAGTGAAAGCTTAAAAGATCATACAACCACAGAAATTGTACATGTAATTAAGGATAAAGATATTCCAGCTAAATTAGAATGGGCAGATAAGGTAATACATTCATAATTTCTAAATATTTCACTGATTTATTTTCATTTTTTAATGTTGAGTAATATTTAGGTACCACCAAAAACACTGGAAGCTACTCAACAGGATCTCATGAATCTTCAACTTGTTGAGGACAAATATAGTGCCTTGCGTGAATTGGTTCAAGAAACAACTACACCAACAGAACCTGATTTAAACGCAAGTTATAATAATCAATCAACTGACGAATTTGGAGAATTTGTGTCTGCAGAACAGCCTACTACCAATACATCTCATGCAAACACTTCAGATAGTAACAACTTTACTGACATATTTACGGATTTTGAACTTAAATCTAATAACAGTAATGCAGCTCCAACAGATTTGAATCTTATGCCAGATATTTCTGAGTCGTTTGATAATCTTAAACTGGAAGATACCATAGAAGAACGTTCGTTAGAAATGGGTAAACGATGCTGCATACTCGTACGATTTTCATTTCTTTTTATACCATAAGCAATATTGTAATAGTAATGTCTGATTTTAAGGGAAAGCTCTTCAGAAAGAAGACACCATATCAATTAATAGTATAGATTTCATGAATGGTGCGCCGAATGCGCTAACTCGATCAGGATCTGTGCCTAGTTTAGATCTTAAGTCTTTCTTACCTTCGAGTGTCGAAGACGAGCAAGTAGCGGATACTACTCACCAGGTACATACACTGTTACATGTTCAAATTTAATAAGGTAATGGGAACCTAATCTACATATTCCTACAGTCGGAATACTGGGAATGGAAGCAATACATGGAAAGTTGTGTATTATTACTGCAAGTAGCTGCAAATATATTCACGAGTATTAGTTCCGAACTTGTGTTGCACGAAGTTTTAAATTCAGCTCAGGGATATACTTTTCTTTGCAGTGAGTAACATAATTAATACCACTCAGTTTCTGTACTCCTTTAAATACAATTTGATACTGTTCCTGGACAGATTTGGCTGAAGTTGCGGCTGTTTGTAGACGTGTTAATTTTTCATATAAAGAAATGGATATTAACATAACAGGATTCGACGAGCTGCTAATGGATATTGATCGTATTTGGGCAGAAATGGAACCGTATTATGCGAACATACCAGTAAGAAATAAGAATACTGTATGAAATTATTTAATGTAAAATTGTAAACAATTTTGTTATATTTCCGTGTATGTTCTAGATTGTCACGGAATTACCAGCCTGGCCTTTACATCAAGGGGAAACGATTTGTTGTTCACTTTGTTTAACAGTTATTACCAGCGGCAGAGTAGTGTATAATGAAAATAATTATCACGTCACTTGTGCAAATTTATGGCTTAATTGCGTCAATAGTCATTTGCCGGTGTTACGACATCCGTTTTTCTATTCTCACTCGAGCATATGTCCAGGTAATAATCATATTTGACACTGATCTGCGCAGTAAAATACCAATTACGTTTGCGAGAATTTGTAATGTAGACAGCATTAACTTTTTGCGCGAGGATTCGTAGAAAACAGAACAAGCTAACTTTATATTTAATTAATAATTAGAAAAATCAAACATTAACATTTTTAAATACATATATCTCGTAACAGGAACATGTGTATAAGAGAGAATGGATTCCATGTATATATATACATATATATTCTTTAAATTTGAAAAATTTCAAGATCTTACGTACTAGTCCATTTAAATATATTGTACAAACAGTGAAATGGCTAGAAGGGAATACCAATGTACTATAGTCCTTCCAAATAGAGTGAAAGTCATACAAAGATGTTAAACTTAGACGAAAAGGTTGAAGGAATTTAAGGAAATTCTCAAACCTGAACAAAAGTTCATATCAATCAAATCGAGTTAATATTTTCGAAAAAAAATCTTATAGAATTCATAGTAACTTTCGAACGCGAGATAAAAAATTCAAATATTCTATTATGTAATATTACAATAAAGTATATAGTAATGGTCTTACATTTACAAATTCAAAATTATCGTTGACTCGTGTCGCGTGGTCTATAAACTATTCCTCTGCTTTTCATCTCTCTTATGACACCTGCTGGCAACCGCCCTGACACTGATATCGCGTATACACCCTTACAAAATCGATCTGAAAAGAAACAGAATTTTCTGATTCTAATTAACAAGGCTTTATCCAGCATTCCATCTTAGTTGAAAGGTCCAAAAAACGATAAAAAACGAATTATAAAAATTAATGCGAATCATACACGAAATTAAAGATAGACAAAAATAAAATCTTGCATATGTGCATAAGCATGTTCCTTAATGATCATACATACTATCAAACGTAGCAAAAGTTCTGTATAAATGTATCATAGTATTTAACTTTAAGAATCTCAGAGGCAATTATGAACTTATTAATTCACAGAATATACAAATTGTATTGTTTTGTATTAGCTGCATCGTTTGTATCAAAATATTGGCTTTGAAACTTGTACAAAAAGCTGCCTTTAAATACATATACAAACGTGTAATGCAACACATCATTCATATTGTTATCATTTACACTGCCAAAAAAAAAAAAGCAAAAAACAAAAGCAGAAGTGTTTAGATCAAAGGCTCAAAATTTAAAATCTAAAATATCAAAATAATGTAGACAAAGGGTAACAGTGTATATTATGATTTACAATAAGATAATGTAACTGTTATAATTTTGTAACGGTCTATGAGAATAAAGTAACAATATTTCTCTTGCTTAAGCTTAGCTTATTGGCTATCAATTTGAGTTTGATACTCACTTATTCTTTGCCACTTGCAAACCCAGCTATCTTCAGGGCTCATTGCAGCAATCATACTAAAATCAATAAACAATTCATTATTAATACTGACTGATGATGCAAATTTGTTTTTACTCTTTTAACGACTTACCCATCGAAATTAGAACTAGTACAGTCGAAAACATTGTCCTTGTTATTTTTCATTCGCAAAAATTCGTCGCAATTATCACAACCATCAAATTCGAATTGGTCAAATGTCTAGAATTGCAGTATAAAAGTTAAATTTGAATCGGATGAAAAACATAAAACTGTGAACAATAAATACCTTAACCAAAGAGCATACTAAACAAGCTCTTAACCCTCGTAAGTCTTTGGGAACTGTTTCCATTGACATGATTAATATTTCTTGTTCTCTGTGAGGTTTATCCAATGTATTCTAAAATACTTATTTCTGCACTGACTTTCTAGGTTTTATTTTAAACGTCCAAGCTTGGCGACATTTGGAAACAAACTGACACCCAACATGTGTGAACGTCAGCTGACATGACACTGTTTACATCAGTTTACATTTATTTGAGGTTAACTTACTAAACGTTAAACCGAATTTAAAAGAAACTGTGTATCCGCAGTGACAAAAAATTTAAAGATTGCAAACAGTTGCTTATTTTTGTTCAGTTTACAATTAAAAATGAAAACCGTTTATTAATTTAACCGTTAATTATTTAAATTACAAATTTTAAATTAACCGTTATTAAATTTAAAAAAACCGTTAACAACCGTTATTAAATTTTATATTCTATGATCTTAGTTCTCATAAAAACGATCCTTAAATTTTAGTTCTTTTTCGTTATCAACTTCGTTTGAAAAAAGATCGTTCTAGGGACTTACTGATGGTGGCATATTAAACGCGGGAAAACTTCCTATCGTGTTCGAGCATCCAGTGCGTGGCTGTGATGAGGTTGGATTTCACGAAAACTATATTTCAGAAATATATCAATATTCATTCAAAAAACTGTATAGTTTCAAAATAGAAACAGTTTTTCATCGATTGTTTACTTGTCGCGAAAATTTCGTTAGCTTATTTCGTTTTTACGACCTTATTGACTCGTGTTCCTAACGGCCACTATCATGAAACCTGGAGGTGGTACAAAGGTTTCTACCGCCAAAACTGTTTCTTCTGAGGTTAGTAATATAATATTTTTTCTGTATCATGTTCTTTTGGCCTTAAGTTTAATAAAAAGCGAGAATTATCACTTTAACCGTCCGTGTATAAATTTCCATATTTTGGAGAATTTGGATCTACTTACACAATGCAAATTGGTTTAAATGAAGACTTAATTGGTCATCTTAATTCTAATTAAGAATTGCAATTCAACGATTAGTTTTCAAATTTTCATCACTGAATGCTTTAGATCATGTGCGATTCATTATTCCAGTATCAATTCATATCATACTGTATATTGGAACTATAATATTTTGCACTTAATTTGTTCATTTCTCATTTTGCTTATACAGACAAGAATAATCTTGCATTAGTAATAGCATGCAAAGGCTTCAGGTACATCATATATTTTTCTTTTATTAAAACAGGATAAGGTCAGAAAGTCTTTGCACGTTTTGCAGCCAGCAGCCACTGACAAAGAAAATTTAGTTGGTGGTGGGAGGATGCTTAGATCAGCTTTGCCAACAAAGGATATAAACAAAACGTGAGTAAAATATGAGGTCTGAGATTAGTTATCTTTTGAATGAATTGTTTGTGAGACAGTTTATGTTTCAGTGAAGTGACTGAGAAACAGAAAAATGATGCTCCAAAAAGGAAAAAAATAACATTTAAGGATAAAGCTGTTCAAACTGCTAGAGGGGGAAAAATTAAGATTGAAGTTGAAGACTTGACCTCGGAAGGTATTTTTTTTTTTTTTATAATCTCTACTGAATAAAAAAATATAATTATTAACTCTGAGATCATTTTTTGTACTCAATAGCTGGACCCAGTGAAAACTATTGGGAGGTGTTAGCTGAAAGACGGCGGATAGCTTTGGAAGATGCTCTAGAAGAAAACAAGGAACTATCTGAACGTGTTGAGAGATTAGAGGAGGAGAACCGTATCTATAAAGAAATGTTGGATGAATCAAGGGCACTTGTCGAAGTCCTACAGGTATTAAGCAACCATGTCTTGTCTGTAACATTGAAATTGTTTCCAATTCTTAATATGGATTATATGTTCTTTGCAGGAAATGATTGGAGAAGACAGAAATGACATAAATAATTCTTTAGACGATAGTGTCCTCTAATTTAACGTTTTGTAATCAAATGAAGTGCCTTATGATTAAAAATGCACTTGTCTCCATATTGGAGGCAACGCGAAGCACTCGTCGTTAACACGGCGTGTGGCATCCTAAAGAAAAGTCTGAGCAAATTGTCGATGAACTGAAAGTGGAGGAACTTTTATACTGTTTTAGTTAAAAATTATTAATCTACAAGATTGCGTGTATTTGCGAGAAATTTGTTCATAAGCAACTTTATATATTCAAAATAAGTAACTACGGTCGCGACTACAAACTGTGTTTACCTCATAGACTATTAATAGAATGTATATTACATAATTTTAATTACAATTAATAAATGGATTTTCTATGAATTACCGTAACGTTTATTTTTTGCAGTTCGATGATCCTTTAACCCGCACGTTAGATCCTTCTGATACTTACACTCAATCAAATTTCACTGCAGCCTGCATTGTGTTATTGTTAGTAACGAGAAGTTGTAGTGATGACGAGATTGCTAGTATCACGAGTTTATTTCATAAATATCTTTGGCATAGAAGACCTTCAGAAGACCATTGAAAAAAGAAAGAAAAACATCAACGCTAGCATCTCAAAGTTTTGGCAACGACTGACACGTTGTTTCGTTAGCGTACCAGTTACAGGCACTGCGTGGTTCGAGGAAGCCGTTATCTGCTGCATCATCTTTCGGTGAAAAGTTTAAACGTTCGGAAGGCTGCCAGGAAGTCGTGCATAAAACGCTGCTGGATACGCAAAATAGCGAGCATATTTGCATTCACTTATTTTTGCGCATCGAGGGCAAAGCCTCGAGCTCTATTCTCGTTTTTCCCATCTCATTCGGAGGATGTGTGCCGTTTCGTTGCTGATGGCTTAAACGGATAATAAGGACCGCCTCTCGGATCGTGAGAGTCGGTGAACGTCGGGTTTGCACTGCGGTACGCCGTCGAGAAGCGTCGAGATCAGCCCTTAATCCTCGTCTTTGAAACGACGGTAGATAGACTGCACGTAGGTGAAGACGCACTTCCAGTCTGGCTTGCGCATCATTACCATATCCTCGACATCAAGCAACGGTGCAATCCCCGCCAGTTCGCTGTAGATAACAACTCGTCATTTTTCATAGCGAAAATTATAAAATGTGAACGACAAATAAATCTCTGAGAAATGTTCCTTACTCGGCTTTCTTAAACGCCAGTTCAAAGTTCATCCTGCGGTTCTCCGGTCGTAGAGAATAGTAGTCAAAAGCGTCAGGTCTGAAGTGGTGTAGCAGAGCGCAGAACGCCAATCCGTTGTTCCAGCTAGTCGAGAAGTTATCCAGCTGCACGTTCTGCAACAGAGGCGCGTGGTGAAAAGCTATAACCGAGCCGATTTCGCAACCATACCAGCTGCTGGATCAATTTTACGCGTTCCCTGTTTATCTATCTCTCTCCCCCGCGGACGCACACGTCGCGAAATTATCCACGTTTCTGTAAATAACACGCGGAATTTTACAACGCATCTGCAGATCTTACCTCGTACTCTTTGGTCTTGGAACGGCACCACGCCAGTAGTCGCTCTTTTATTTGCGCCGCGCTGTCCCGCACCGCTGGCTCGGTAAACTTGAATCGGAACTCTGTTGCCGGTGACTTTACGGGACTAAATATAGAAAGAAAAGGCACGCGTTAAAAGTTTGAAAGGAATCGCACGGCTGTACAGATTCGAGGCATTTTGTTGACATCATTATCACGCGTTAAATTGTTAAACCAAAGAAGTTACGTATCGATGAGAATAAAAGGAAGCAGATAAACTGTAGGTTGGAATTACCTCGGTGTCGAGGCGGCGCTATTTTGCCTGTCGAGTTCGCGAAACTTGGCAAACGGCGATAGCGGCTTTCTGCGGGCTGGAAAACGAAGAAAAGCGAACTAAGCGAATAACTACCATCACACGCTATGAGCAAAAGTTAGGGTTGATCATTGAAACGCATTCTCTCATCGGAGCAATGTTAATATCTATGCCTATGGCGTTGTAAACGTTTGTCAATAAATTGCTGCGCATGTGAGAATGATTAGAAAGGATCTTGCAGAAAAAGAAACAGAAAGAAAGATCAACATTTTCGTTTCTCAACCTCGTCGCGATCCCTTGATCAAAGATTAATTCAACTAATCAAATTTCAAGTACTATGATACTATACAATGCTGAGAAATTCAGTTTACAGATGCTCTCGTGATCTCTGCAACGAGGCGATGACGAAAACAGATACTGGTAGAGCTTCTAAACTAAAAGCTCGTGTGTGCTAGTACAAAATGTTTAAACAATCCTCCATCGCCGCCGCTCGTGGCCATTCGCCGAGTACTCGTGCGTGAATATACACACGCGCACACAGAAAGACGCACTGGTACTCGCGCGGGCGTCGAGGCGGCAGTTAATAAAACAAAATCCACGTTTGTTAAAAGCGTGATCTCGCCAGGAGATTCCTCATCGATTCCACGAATAAAAGAGACTCGGAAACTTGGCTGGCGCGTGTCCCGAATGTTTACAATCTCTTCGAATAAATACCCGCGTGTACGAGACGCGCTATTTTTGCGCCGATAGAGGACGAATCGTATTATCGTCGATCGAACGGTAATTCGCTTCTTCGCGGAGGATTCTTGATAGAAACGGACAATCCCTAAAACAAATAAAATATATAATATCTTGTCTAAATAATCTACCGGGTTATTTATAATTTTTCTCTACAAACGAAATGCAAATTGTTCCTTTCATCCCTTCGTAGCTTTACGTCGAGCCAGCCTTGACATTCTACTTTATCATACACCCAATTCTATTTTAAGCAAGACACGGCGTAGAACTCCTCAGCACTCATTCACGAACGAAAATGCTTCAGGCTGTTGGAATATTAAACGTTTCTCTCTGAAATGAATTCAGACCGATTGGATTAGTAGGCGAGATAGGAAAGCATGTCGGTTACGCGAGTTACAATGTTAATCTGTGCGCTGAACGGGATAGAAGGAACATCGCAATTTCGCGGTCTACTAACAGCAGTTGCCTAGAAAAACCAGCGATCCATCAATATCCGTTTCCATCGAGAATCCATGCGAAAGTATCGTGTGTGGTGTCGCCACTAAAGTCATCTATTGCGCCTCTAGAAGTGTCCACTACTAGTTTTTGTTAAACTCGTGCACAGAGTCCGGGTGGTGCAAGCTAACACGCTACTGCGCGGCAAAAAAGGATCAACAAAGAAGGGCTGTGACTCACTGCTTTATTCGGGGTTTGGCACGACCTTCTAGCGACTCTCCGTCCGCAAAACGTGTTCGCAGCGCGCGACTCGAGGCTTATTGAAGACAAAAAAAGAATAGAGAATAGAAAAAGAGAAAAATGATGAATAAAATTAAAAAGAAAAGAGCACACGCAAGGGACTGACGGATATGATAGCTGCCCTGCGCTTGCTTCATGGCACGAACGACGCGAGCGATGATCGTTTGAAAAATCGACGCGTTCAGTCTCGGCTTTCAGCGATCCTTCGCCGATCCTCGTTGCTCCAGCGAGCTCCTCAGAGCTCCACGACTCCCTCGAGCCTCCGTCGTCTCCCCTTCCCGACTGTCGCGCTCTGAATAATCTCCAAGCTTCTTCTCCTCGACTCTGCCTTCTCAGCAATGTCTATGGCACTCTGCGAGACCGAGCTCCACCGATTGGACACGCGAAATAGGAACACGACACGAGGAGACTAGAGAGCTAGGGGGCTTCCTCCACCAAAAGGTCAACGGTCCTTCTTTGGCACAGAGCATCGAAGAACCACGGAGAACAGTCCTGGCCAAGGAAGTAGCACGTGGCCTGGTTCCTCGGCTGAGGAGAGGACGACGATCCAGCCGGTCAACACTGGCGGCCGTCGGTCCTGGTCGCCTCCTCGAACAGGTCGTCGAAGACCTTGTCCACATCCGCAGTGTTCACGTTCAGCAGAGGCACTTGCTGGGGCGTTGGTATCTGCAGGCGCAGCTTGTCGCCTGGAATCCCTGGCATGGTGCGGCTGCGGGACAATCCCACCATCCCTTTCCCCAAGGAACGTGGAGAGCGCCTGTTCTTCAAGTGCTCCTTAGTCTCCACTTCCGAGGGACTGTCAAAGTATTGCCGAATCTTGTCCTCCATCTTCTTCACGCTGTCGGCCATAGAGGAGGCTTCGTATTGCTTCTGCGTCCGCAGCTTCTGCGAGGACGGCGACTTTGGCTTAGGCGGTTTTGGGTGGGAGGACGTCGACGCTGGGACGTTGACCCGAGGGGCGCGTGGGTAGCTGTTGGAGATGGCCAGCTGGTGCCAGGACTCTGACTTCGAGAGGACGATGGACCTTGAAGGCTTGGTCGCGCAGGAGACTAGATACTCGTCGCTGGAGTCGATAGGCGTCACTCCGTTTGGTACAGGAGAGCGTTCCTTATGGATGGACTTCGCTTGAGTGGTTGGGGGTTGCTCGTAGGCCTCTCTGAGGGCACCCACCCTGTTCGCTGTGACTGCGTTCGGGGAGTGCGTTCGGGGGGGCTCTGGCTTCCTCTGTGGCACGGGTGCTAGGAACTTGGCGAATCGGCTGCCCACGTGAGAGGTGGGGGGTTGATCGAAGTTCGCAGGGGGGAAACTTGGCTGATGAATGGGAGTTGAAGATTGGGGTTGGCTGGAGCTTGCTGGATGACTTTGGATCGAGCTTACTGACTGACTAACGCTGTGAGCTTGGTGAGAGCTCGATTGATAACTCTGAGGGTAGGTTGAGGGTTGGTTGAAACTTGGCTGATGACTCTGAGATGCACTCGCTGGCTGAGTGAATGCCCTCGACTGATCGACAGGTAAATGTTGGCTGAGAGTCGAAGGCTGCTCGTTTAGGGAGGTGATTTCGTTTTGCAGACGACGAACCAGACTCTGCTGCAGCAGATTGTGTCGACGAATCTCGTCCTCGGGCGTCGCTGTCTCGCTGGTCGGTGGTCTAGACTTGGACCACGACCACTGTGAAGGCGAGGGGGATGAGGAGGTTCTGGAATCGATCGCCATCTCCTCTGATCGGGGTTCAGGACTGTCGACAGACGAGGCGACAGTGGCGATGGCGCAGGTGTATCTTGTAACCACTCCTGCGTCGGAACTGATATCCTGGTTCTGAATATTCTCATCGTCTAAGAAATTAGAACTCTTTGTTGGCCAGTCTGACTTATTTTCTTGACTATCTGATGTCTCTTTTGACTGATTATAATTACTCAAACCTGGAGAAACGGTTGAAGAGTAACCCTGCGTCTCCCTATCCTCTATTGAGTAATTCTCAATCTGCTTCTGATAATCCTGTGGAATCTGATAAGGCACAGTCTCTCTGTAGCTTTGATCACTGGGAATTTGTCGAGAACTCGACAGTAAAGGATTCACCTCAGTATCACTAGGAACAGTGTGATAATTCTGATTGTGATCTAAAACAAAACGCTGATGATCATCTGGGGGGTAAATGGAGTCTGGTACTTGGTCAATATTAGAATACAGAGATTTCCACTGTTTTCCTGTGTCCGCGTCACTCACTGATATCGTCGGCCTTTCCAGTTCACTGGAGGTCTGGACAGAAGCGTTGCTACAAACCAAAGCAGATCCCTTGGAGATTTTTGGCGCCACTCTGAATGATCGCCCCTCGTCTTGATGATCATCGTTGATCCCAGTTTGCACAGCCACTGAGGAGCTGCCGCGCAAAGTCGCATCAGGGTAGGCCGTCTTCGATGGCTCTATTTCATTATACCCATGACCACCTTTTATCACCTCGAACATGTTCTTCGTTTCTCCAGTAAATTTGTTTTTAGTCTCACAACGTTCTACAGGGGGATACTGGTGTGTCTGAATATGTCTATCAGGGATCATTTTGAAGGAGATCTTACCATCTACCACGCCAGGTATCCTGTCTCTTTGAGCTATTTCTCGATGACGTTCCTCGTACTTCTTTGGCTCCATAGAGGATCCTTTGCCAACAAACGGAGCAAACTGTTTACAGAACGACCGATAATCCAGCTTCCCATTTTCTGTCACGGTTTTATTTAATTTACTATCATTTCTGTCGTGCTCCAGCCAAGGTGGGCGAGGGAAACCCTTCTCCTGTGGCTCTACATCTGTCCTGGGCTTAGGGGGAGCGGTCTCTCGATCGAACATCATCCTAGCTTTCTCTCGCAAAGTGTTCGTCGGCGCTGGGGTATTCTTCGGCCAGTAATAAGAAGCAGGCACTTTGGAAGGCGACACAGAACTGGGTTTCTCTATTTTACGAAAGGGAGATGAAGGAGCGTGCTGGAAACCACGAGTTGGCTCCACCTTCATCAAGTAATTGGTACCAGGGTCAGGTTTTTCTCTGGCTGGAGCGTAACTTTGAATCTGAGCTGTTCCTGAGAACCTCCTGGCCACTCGGCTGACTGAAGAAGACTTGTTATCCTTCTCCTCATTCGCAGACGGCTTGTCGAAGGTTGTCTTGATGTTGGAGAACCGACTGTTCCAGTTCTCCTTAGCCGTCGACGACATGTCCATGTTCTTGGTGAATCCAATAGCTTTGAAGGGCGCTACAGGAGAAAGAACTGGCTGCTCGTTGTTCTTGGTTATCAGAGCCAAAAACTTGCGGTCGTTCTCGGTCCTAGGCTGGAAGGTTGGCACCGTGACGTTCGCAGAGTTGAAGGCTGCCTTATCTCCCACGTTTATTGGCCTCCGCAGCGAAACGCAGCCACTGGATTCGTGGCCAAGACTCTCTGCCTGAAGTTTCAAATAACTTGGTATATCTATAGTGTTCGCGCGTTTGATCTTCGACTTTTTCGCTGTGAACTTGTTACCACCTGCGTATTTCCCTACGCCAGAAGCTGCCAGCTCGGCTCGTTGCCTGAGCGCAGCAGCTAGCTTACTCACGCGACTCCTCTCTTCGATTTCCTCAGCACTGTTCTCGCTACTCTCTTTACCCTGATAACTATTGCTCCCTCTGAATTGGGGCTGGCACGTACTCGATTCCTCGCTCTGTTTATCCACCTCCACCTGTTGGATCCCAAGGTACAAGTTCTCTCGTTCCTTATTCTTATCCTCCAACAACTGGCGTTGATTGATAGCGTCCTTCGTACATTTATCGCGAATCTCCTCTGGCTTCCTCTCTGCCACTGGCTCCTTCTGTTCCCTACTGATCACCACCTCGCTCAGAGGTACAGTACTCCTTTCCTCCTCCAACCATTTCCTCGCCCGCGCCAATTCCTCTGCAGACACCCCAATAGTATGCCTGGACCCTCGACGTCTCCTGCTCAACGACGTGGAAGGCAAGACAGGTATCCTCTCAGGAGCCTTCTCAGGACTCTTCTCAGAACTCTTCTCAGGGCCCTTCTCAGGCACTTGTAACCTGGACAACAAACTAGACACCAGTCTCAGCAGATGCAGCTTGCTGGAAGGGTCAGAAGCAGCACCGTTCCTCGCAAGAGCGGCAACGTCGATTCTCTCCAAGGTCTCTCGCAGCCTCGAGAGCGCAGTCTCTATATCAGAGAGCAGCAGATCCTCCAAGAACTTGAGGTCTTTCTTCAGCTCGGGCTCCCTGCAGTCGCCCAGCGCCTGTTCCATGGAGTTGCGAATCCTGAGGTCCTCCTCGGAGTCAATGCCAGAGTCCTCGGGCACCGCTGGCGTCGGTTCGTCGTCGCGACGACTCCCCGTGGCTAGGGAGTTCTCGAGCGCCGCCCGAAGTCTCTCTACCAGCACGGGCAACGTATTCCACTCACCGACTGGCGCGTTCTCGTTGCCCCGTCCATCGACGGTGCTCGACGGCGCTACCCTCTCCTCCCGTCGCGCCTCAGCGTCCTGGACGCCGACGGACGCCTCGGTCTCCGCTGAAAAAGAAACGATACGAGACGGGGGTTGAACCCAGCCGACCTGAGCACCTCGGTCGCAGTCGGTCTCGAGAGGAGGCCTCGACGCGCCCTCCCTGCCTTTCTCCTCCGTCGCTGCGTTTCTCGGTGGTCGTCGGGCCTCGCGGCGAAACGCGAGGAAGCGTGGAACGCCTGACGCGTTTTCGCGAGACCGAAAGGGAGGCTGCTTGACCGGCTACTCCGCGCTCGCTTTATTTAAAACCCACGGGATTCTCCGCGGCATTTATTTTCGGTCGCTCGTTCAACGCCTCGAGCAGCTGCCCGCGAGCTAGCGTGACGGACCACGCTAAGGCGGAGACGAGCCGATCGCTCGAGAAATCGTTGGGTAATTCGAGGATGGATGGTCCCACTGAGGATTTCAATCGCAGTCGTTCTTGGGTCAACTGGAATCTTTTTTGGAGGGGAGATTATATATCTTCGTAGGAAGAGTCTTCGTTTGTGGGTGGGGATTCGAGGATCCTCAGTCCTAGGGATTTTCTAGGATGCTATCGTTCTTAAGTTCTACAATTCACGAGCCTGCCCATTTTCGATTTTTTTTTCTGGTTTAGTGTCCGCTTTTGACGGTCCATCTATCCACGAATTACCGTGCATCACGAACCTGGTTGAGTGGCTTCTTTTCTCTGTGTCTCGTAGGGTTTCTTGTGTTCTATGAACGTCTCATGTTCCTTATCTTCTTCGTTGCTCTCTTCTGAATATTCCTTCGTGGTTTCCTTGGGTATGTCGTCGTAGGTGTCTAGGTAGTCCACGGAACTGGACCTTCCGCTCTCCTCCTCGACGACACCGTGGAAATCATTGCTCTCCACTACAGCTCGAATATCTGGAAGAATTAGCTCGATATCGTATTGGAAGGCAAGAGGCAGAGTGAATCAACAGATTCGTAGTAAAATGTCAGTACAGTTTCTTTTTTTGTTTTAGAATGTCAGCTAATTAATAATGAAGTTTTGTCTCACGTTCGTCAAAGGAGTTTTTTAATGATAAAGTGTACTATTAGTTTAGTGGAGAAGATTGAGTTTGTCTTGGTCACGTCACACGCAATCCCCAACGCAACAGAACACAGCAGAATTTAGTAGCCACGTGCAGTTCTGTCAATTTATAGTAAAGACGAAAAACAGGACAGAAAGTTGACGTTAATGATGTTATATTTGGAACCAAGTTGTAGATGATTTTAGATGTCCTTTTGGATTTGCCAGTACTTCCGATTATCGTACTTTTTCCCCAGAGTTCTTCGACGCACGCTCGTTCATTATCTATTTACGATACTCAATATTTCTAGGCCAGAGATGTTCAAAGAACATCGTGACGCCAGCTCGTAAAGTACACCTCACCTTCCGTCTCCGACATTTTGATCCTCTGCTTCGACTGGGCGCCTGGAATCGAAAACAAAAGCGTCCAATTGCGATAACTATGTACATTGTAACATGGTACAGTAAATTAACGAAGCAGAGGAAGATAGAAGCAAGATTAGAGAGCTTTAAAGATCTGAAGCTCTCAAGTGCTACAGTTCTTTAACGATAGAGTTCTCCAGTTATCGAGTACTAGAGTTCTAGAGTACCAGACTTCTGTTGCAATCTTAGAACACTGAAGCCTCAAACTTTATAGCCCTGATCTTCTTCTTCAACTACTTCTGCTGCAATTTAACTTCTATCTCTTTCTTTTTTAACAAACTTTCTACAAAAATTCACAGTCACAACTTTCTAAACCTACTGTCCTTATTTAATATTTGCATCTCGAATAGCGACATTGATCTACTCCTGCTCAACGGTCTGTTTAGTTCTGTGAGTTCTAAGATTCCTGAATTGAACGTCGGGATTCTCAGTTTCCCCGAAGTCGTCGCGCACGTTTGCGACTCGAGGCTTTAATTTTCGTTAAGTGACCAATTCTAGGTCTAGCGGGTGCAATCCACGATAGCAGAGCAGCGTTGGCGGCTGTTTGGGACACGGCAGGCCTGCCTGGCGCGAAAATAACTTTGACCCGTTTTCGCGCATACGGAAATTAGGAAGTTACACTGATTCTATGCGAGGTACGCGCGGCTCTCGATACAATCGATAGGCGTAGCACGAAACACGACTTATCTAACTTTCTACACTACTGTTAGGTATCATAATCCACTTGCCGTAATTTAAAACGCTTAGAAATATACCTGAATCAAGTTAGGACAAATTATGGCATAGAAAAATTTCAGGCAAAAATTGACCAACTTTGACTGATGATAACTTCAAGAAAAATTATTGTAGGATTATGATTTTTTTTGTACATCAAAGCCTGAAATCTTTATTTTTAGGAATTCTACCTAAATTTAATGTTTGATGAAGCCCTAGCACTGCAATCCTTTAAATCTGAGGCCATGTTTGCCATTTTGAAAACCGTAAAGTTTGACCGAATACAGGAACCTGGTAAAATTTTTTTCGAGAATGCCATTTGCAGTGGCATAAAGCTCAAACCTTCCCCTTTAATCTAAAAAAAAGATCAAGTCAATGCGATTTTTTTTCGCAAAGTTACAGCACTTTAAAGAAACCCTTGCACTTTTGTCATATATTGGCACTAGCCGATGGGATGAAAAAATGCAAGGTCTACTTTAAAATGCTGTAATTTTGCGAAAAAAAATCGTATCGACTTGATCTTTCTTTTAAACTAAAGGTAAAGGTTCAATCTATATGCTACTATAAACGCAATTCTAAAAAAAAATTTTACCGAGTACCCACATTTTGCTAAACATTGCAGTTTGTCATATCGAAAACTTCCAACTTTGATGAGATGCACAGACTTGACAAAATTTTTTTCGTAAATGCTGTTTACAGAAGCATTTAGCTTGAACCTTCCCCTTTAATTTAAAAAAAAGATCAAAACGATACGATTTTTTTTCGCAAAGTTACAGCACTTTAAAGAAACCCTTGCAGTTTTGTCATATATTGGCACTAGCCGATAGGATGTAAAAATGCAAGGTTTACTTTAAAATGCTGTAACTTTGCGAAAAAAAATCGCATCGACTTCATCTTTTTTTTAAATTAAAGGGGAAGGTTCGAGCTATATGATACAGAAAATCGCATCTACTAAAAAAATTTTGCCTAGTCTATGCATTCGGTCAAACTTTGTAGTTTGTCATATTGAAAATTGCCAACTTTGACGAGTGATACAGACTTGTCAAAATTTTTTTCGTGAATGGCGTTTTCAGGAGCATATAGGTTGATCCTTTTTCTTCAATTTAAAAAAAAGATGAAGTCGATGCGATTTTTTTTCGCAAAGTTACAGCATTTTAAAGTAAACCTTGCATTTTTACATCCCATCGCCTATTGCGAATATATGACAAAACTGCAAGGGTTTGTTTAAAGTGCTGTAACTTTGCGAAAAAAAATCGCATCGTCTTGATCTTTTTTTTAAATTAAAGGTGAAGATCCGAACTTTATGCTGCTTCAAACGGCATCCCTGAAAAAAATTTTGTCAAGTCTGTGTATCCTGTCAAACTTTGCAGTTTTCAATATGACAAACATGTCCTCCTATTTAAGCTATAATTTTAAAATTTAAAAGACGTATAATTACATTAAGCACGCTTTTATAACTACATGAGAGCCTACTGAGAGATGGCTTGTATGTATAAAAATGTTCACGTCTTCAATCGTTCGCGTATCACTGTCGACTGCGAATCCTCGGGAGCGCGATAAATAAACATCCCGGTTGCTGTTCCTCGGCATATCATAATAAATGTTTCCACGAGTGTTGCGCAATCAGGTTCCCTCATTCATTTTTTTCGTTCAGCGTAGGAGCAACAAATCAGCGTGTTTTCCCGTTCACTTTTCGAAAGCCAAGTTGTCCACGAAAAATGCCCAGACAATGACAACAACCTCCGCGAATAATAACAGGAAGTCTGTAGTTTAATCATTGCAACAGTTTCGACATGGACTGTTGAAAAATTAGCTCATTCAGTGAAAATAAAGATACATCTCTTCGCGAGCTAAATGAAGTAACATTTCTATACGCAAATTTTATAAATATCCTGTTAACCAAAAATATCTTCAACACATTTAGAACCGCAGATTCAATATCTTTCTTGGTTAATTATTATAATTCAAGAAGTAGTATTAGCCTTTCGTCAGCAATTTGGATATTTTAAAGCACAAGCTCTGTTCTCCGTGAAAACTAAAAAGAAAGTAAAAAAGAAACTAGAAGAAAACTATTACACAATACTTTAGAGACATTGAGAAGAGACACAGAATTTGTATAGTTTTTTTAAGGAGTCTACAACATGAAACAGATCATTGATGGACTAAAAGATCCAGATTGCTGACGGTGTTAGTAAAGGAAATGTTTGCTGACGAAGAGTAAAAGAATATCAAGCGCAGCGGATGACATGCATAGGCGAAGGAACTCGCATCGTGAATAGGAACGCATTTAGGTCGAGAAGACGGAGGAAAGTTCCGGTCAGTTTGATTCGCGCGCGGGACGACCATGATAGGCAAGCGGTGAGTCCTCACGCGTGTGGCCACGAGGAGGACGCGCTTTATAAATAGTCCGGGAGGGTTTCACCGCGTCGCAGGCAACACCACCTCGAGAAAGCACCTTCGTCGGCCTTCGGCGGCTGGTCGGTGCGCTTTTTGCCCGAAAATACGTCGACCTTCTCTAACCGAGAGCGCGCCGCGCGATACGTGCTCGTCCCGCCGATGGATCACTGCCAAAAACGCCACTTTGTTGCCCGGAAAGCTGGCCGATTTTGGCGACGCGAAAGAACCGATGAATCGAAACAGGGCGAGCGTCCAACGGCGTCGATTCTCAAAGCAGAATGCGATGACGAATCTCCCTGGTCCTCTTCCGCGTTGCCTCTCAACGATCCGAATAATCCATAACGAAAAACTTTGTTTCGCGCGATTTAACGCAAGATCTCGGTCATTTTCTCCACGAGCGCGCCTCTTCAGCCGCTTTCATCGGGAGAAAGCTGCCCAGGAGGTCCGACAGGAAATGCGCCTGAAGGTAAATCACCTGCCTCGACGAATAGTTAAGTGAACAGGCACAGTGTCTAGGTAAAGGAAGAAAAGCCGAAAAAGAGGACACACAGAAAATGAATTTACCTTGAAGGGTCAGAGAAGCAGTGACGGTGTGTATTGGAGGCCTACGCGCCGAGGAGACTGCGCGAACAGCAGCCTCTTTACCACCAGACTCCTCGTTACGGTGGTTATCGTCGGAGGTGGTGGTGGTGGTGGATGCTGGGTGGTGGTGGCGATGGCGGTGGTGGTGGTGGCGGCGGTAGTAGTGGATGCTAGCAGAGCTGCCGTTTAAAAGCTTAGCGTCACCAGGCTCGAATTAGACTTCCTGAAATAGACCGAGTTATTGCCGGCACCTATGGACCAGCCTGGACCAGCATACCTCGATATATCGCCTCGCACGGGACCAGGCGTTCGGTGTGCTTCCGCTACCGGTTGCTTAAACGCTGCGTCCCATTGCCAACGTCCTTCTAGCTTGTCCATGCGCTGCTCACCTCGCGCCGACTTCCTCTTCTCCTTGCGTGCACACCTGGTCGCCTGTTCGCGGTTCGCGGAGCTTCTGGATCAAACTGGCTACTCGCGGATCGCTGTTAACGGCCTACAAGTGAATGACGCGTCGGGGAGTGAAGTTTGAAGGTCGATGACCTTAATCAGCCGAGTTCTACTGACCTGAGACACTTAACGATGTTATGCACTGTGTCTGGCTAGGACGTTCCTTATATACTGGACCGAGCTTTCTTCAGATTTAGGTCTAATGGAGCTTGAGTTCGGGTTCTGGTACTTAGATTTTATCCTTTGGTCATGAAAGAACAGAGATAATAGAAAGAATGATTTTTCTACACTTTTTTCTTGCTTGAAAATAGTTATTTTACCTTTGAACGGAAGCAATTCATGAGAGATGCAATGAGATCTGCCCTTCGATAAGTAGATCAAGTTCAACAGCTGATCGAGACTGCCTCGGGACTCCGTTACGTACAATTTTTATGGACTTCTGTCATTGCTCCAAACCTACCCACAGTACAAAATTCGAAATCACTTGCCAATTTAGTTTATGGTACAGAACATGTGCCAAGTATTTTTCTTGGGTTCGGTTTGTGAGACAAGCAGTTCCAATTTTTGGGTTACATACTATATAATCGAGTTTTCAGTCTTAACAATCAGGAGAAACGACTCTCGAGACAATGGACGTCACCGTCCATGCAGGCGTCGAAATCACCCGCGTGCCATCGGGCATGCCTCGCGATCCACGCTCACGTGTTACGTCCCATGTCGTCATCCGGGATCATCGATCGCCGATCCGCCAAAATAAAACGAGCAGACAGAGGCTGCATCGCGGAACCCTGGTTTTTCTTTGCCCAGCTGATCGGACGAGCCTTTTTGCTTCCCTCTGCTCTTCTTCGCAACTCCTCTTCGCGACTGCCCCACCTGCCTTTTTCTTTCATTCTCTTCCCCTCTAAAGGCAACACCGCCCCTCCACTCAGTCGCTGGAAATCACTTTCGAAGACCTGTTAACCTACTCGGGGGCTTAGTATTCGCGCTGCCTTCGGAACCTCCATGTTAGCAGCGCAGGTGCGAGCCCCGACCAGCTTCGTTTCACAATAACCGTCCTTCGAAGCTGCTAGCCGAGCGTGGCGACTTAAGGTAGACTTCTAAAAACATGAGAGACCCTTTATTTCCTCTTCTCCTGTCTTTCATATCATCCTTGATGCAGAATATTCAGGGAGAGCCTCTGATGCCAAGAAATCTCTGCGAAGAACCGGAACTGACCGGTTCTGTCAAGGTCGAGACGTCGAGAATCAGGTTAACAGGATGAAGGGATGGTTCGACGCCTTCCGCATAGACGGAGGGCCAACGTTGTACAGCTACAGCAACCGTACACCAGTCACAGGCGACGTTCCTCTTGTAATCGTCTTCGTTATCTTCGGCACCATCTTCACAGCGTTCCTAGTCATATTCCCTGGGATTCGAAAGGAGGTGAGAGTTCCATTGCCCTCCGTGAGATTGAAACTATTCATTATATGCTTAACTTTCGCTGGATCCCCACAATGCTTTTTCCAGAGACTCAGCACGTTCCTCACCGTGACCTTGAGTCTCTTCGTGGGCGCGTCGATCCAAGGTACAGTCTACCACGTCCCAATTAACGATTACCAAGGCTTCCCTCTTACAAATACTCTAGAAAAATTCTTTGCTCTATATATTCAGTGGCTCAGTATGGATCCTCCTGGCACACCAGCTCAGCGACCATCGTCAGTACCTACAGTGCATTCTCCAGACAGAAGACCACCGCTGAAATCGGCGGCTACATCGGGCTGATGCACATAAACATCACGTACAGACGTGAGTCACGTCGTATAAACATTTCAATCATCGCTGTCTATCGCGCTAGCCGCGCTGTGTGGTCATCGGTTTCGCTAGCTTCTTGCGGCAGCCGTAATATTGCGTTCCATTCGCTGAACCGTCTGTCCATGTTATTTATAAGCCTGTTGGTATGCTACAGTGTTACCCAACAACGAGAATCCGATGGACGACGTGGAGTACAACGAACGGTTCTGGTGGCGAAGCACAGGAGAAATGACGAGCGCCTTCAAGCAGGCCCTGAATCAGGGCGCGCCGTTTCCTATAGTTTCTCTAGCGGAGTATTTCAGTCTTCATCAGGAGGGCTTTTCTTGGGGGAGCAAATACCGACAAGCTGGTTACTACGCCTCCTTGATGCTCTGGTAATAATGATTTTCTTGTTCGTTAAGGTATTTCAGGATTCTTGGATTCTAGAAGGATATGATAAATGGATACCTATATCTTGGATTTCTACAGGACCTCCTTCGCCTCTTGGATAATGATGAATTTATTGTTAGTAGTAGTGCCACGGTATGGAGCATACGGTATGATATTCACGGGTGTATGTATGTTACTGACGAACTTGATTTACTGGGCACTGTTGCCCTGCGAACCTTTGATAGCGCACGTTGATGGCTCGATTCTTGCTTTTAATCTTGGCTGGAACTACTGGTTAGTTTTGCTATCTGGTGAGTACTCATTTAGTTAGTATAATCTAGAATTTGAAGGAAGAGAATTTAGGATTATAATTCTGTAATTTGTTTAGGCATTGGCTGTCTCTTTGCTGGTGTTGTGATAACAGCAATCGACATGATATTCCCTCATCAATTCTCCACTATTCTAGAAGTAGATTATGATACACCGTATGATAGACACGTTATAATAGAGGAGAGTTTCGACACGAGGAATATCAGGAGAAGATTGCCCAAGATTGAAGACTCTTTCGGCGACCGCATAATAAGGTGTCATCCTAGATCTATTTATATCGAGTGCTGAATTTTAATTGGGGTGTATTCATTTCTCTTTCGAGTTTCAGTCAGCTGTCGTCGAAGTTGCAGAGCAGACACGATGCCAAGGAAGACACGCAGGGCGTGATAAATCGTGGTTACACGTCCCACGAGTCGTCGGAGTTCCAACACGAAGCTCACGAGGACCCGAGCAAGAACAATTGGTCTTACCCTTTTCCATCGTCTTCACGGAGAACAATCAACGGTTGACTTATCTTATTTATATTCATCTCTCAACATCTCAAAATAAAAAAGTCATTTTTATTTCACCCATTGTCTTTTTTTACTTTCCTAACCCTAGAACTCCTAGTTAAAATAAAAGCAATTGGGAACACCAATCTAACATAAAAAATTTATATAATAAATATTCTGTGTATTAAAATAAGTTTGAATTAACTTAACGCGATGGAAATGATTTAGGAGTCCCAGGGTTCGGATATTCAATCCCTTTCCGAGCTTAATCAGTTCTGCTTATCAATGCCATATAATGAAGCTGACATCAATAATCGTTTCCCCAGTGTCTTAAGACATAATCGACGGAAGGTGTCCACTATGCGTGACCATAAATAAGAAATGTAATACTCGTTATAAATAAAAGATGCACACACGCGCATAAATATGTACATTCGAGTTCCATGAGATTCACGATAGAGTCCATCGTTTGTCTCCTCCCTTCTAAGTAATAGCATCAATCAGACTAGCCGAAGTTCTCGAAATGGTGAATGAAATACGGCAGACGACGGCCCTTGTTCACCTCGTCGCAAGAGGACATCACGCTCTTCGTTAGAGGACGTGGTCCGCAACTAAATACTCCTATTTTACTGACCTGCAAATATTTGCATTAACTAATTGCTCAATTCCTTCAATTCTAATTATTACTCTTAAGTCTTACATAGCTATGCTTCTTCTGGACAAACTTCAAGAACGACGTCATGTCGGGCCGACCGAAGTGATTGATTGCCTTCAACCCTGTAAATATACTCTTCTTGGATAGCCTCTGGAAATGGTTCTCGCAAATATACTGCAATGAAGGGATTCAGATTAATTTTACTTCTAATAATGAATAACTTTACAAGTTTCATAGCGACTTACCAACATAGTAGTACGTAAATCGAACTTATGAAAGAATTGAGTAATAAATATGTGGATTTCTAAAACGTCTGTGACGTCCTTCCTCTCGACATCTCTAAGGACGTCGATGAACCACTCAAAGTGCTTGTGAGATGGACATATCCATAAGAAATAAACCTGTGAAATGATACAATTAATATTTATACTATTCAGCATACAACACAAGTAAAATTAGTCTTAGTTTATTACTTTTTTACAAGCAACTCCAGAATATCTATTGGTAGATGTCCCAAAAACGAGGTCATTCAGCATGGAAGCATACGGAGTGACACCAATGCCACCACCGACCATCACAGCAACCTCGAATTTGTACCAATCTTGATTCCCTCCTCCGAAGGGACCCTCTATTCTTATTTTCGGGTGGTCATCTTCAGGATTGTAATTACAGGGATCAAAGTAGTTTCGTAGTTTCCAAGTCCATGGTCCCTGAGCTTTGATGTGACACGACAAGAAATTTTCGTGTGGTGCCGAAGTCAGGGTAAATGAATGGAACTCGTTCGATCTAAAAGCGGTACAGGAAAGCCTGACCCACTGACCAGACAAGTACTTCAAGTTTGGCGGCCTGTAGAACTTGATCTTTATTACGTCCGATGGTAACAGTTCCGTCTCAATTATGTCTAATGCCATGTATTTGGTTCGAAGGCTCACCACCTGGACAATTGTGAACAAAGCATGTCACTCGATGCCTGAATTATTTACACAAATGGTGTTTTTCAATTTACCTTATCGAGAGCGTAAATGATGGCTGGACCGACAAAGAAAATCCAGAATCGTGGAGAACCAGTTAGCCGAGCTAAACCGTGAATCAGACAGAGGGCGTATAATACTACGTACAAACTATGGGTTGACCAGAAGAACTTGTACGCCTTCTGACGTATAGTTGGATGGGCAAAGACGAAGATTATCGTCATCACGACGAACAGCAGAATTCCAGTTAAACCTAAGGAAATTAATTAGCAATTTTATTAACTAATTTAAAATCGTTACAATGAATTCTATAGATTACCTGTTACGGTTCTGAAGAGCCAGAAGGAGATTGTTAACTTAGCATCACTGGGAAAGCTAAGTTCACTCGTGAGGCAGCGAAGATGAGCTAGTGGTTGGGTCGAAACGTGGTAAAAATTGACCATATGTCCTACAGTGTGCAAAACCGAGAAAAACAGCGCGGTGCAGGCAGCTATCTTGTGAAATTGAATATGAGAATCCAGAGGAATGTACTGCTGGATAGAGAACTCCTTGAGTTTGGTCAGAAGATTGCGAGACATGGTTAAAAGTAACAAACTGTAGCAGAATGACAAGGCAGCCGCTGATCCTCTAGTTATGGCGATTCCTACGCCCATTATGTGCCTCAAATCCGTGTGTTCGGCCATGAAGGAATAATCTGAAGTTAAAATAAACTTCAGTCATTCATACACGACAACCAAAGTTCGAAATCATTCATAGTACTCACAAATAAATCTCTCAACAAAAAGGGCTATAGTCGTCACATAGAAAACGAATAAATAAAATATATTCTGTCGATTTTCCTCGAGGAATGTAGACACGGCGTCCCACTGTTTGCGTGCCCAACACTTCGAGTCCTCAGACGGAAGTTGATCGATATGGAAACTAGTCATGCGGGCCACATTCGTCGACGTATCGAGGAAATTCTGCTTTGCGCCTTTACAGTCGAGACCGATCGCCACGAAATCACCCTTGTACTCTTTCATCATCAGTTTAAAATCATTATACGTGAGGTAGTCTTTTCTCTCCAAGCCAGCATCCTAGAAGAACATTAATATAGACACTTTCTATTCCCAGAATTATCTTCCAAAATAAATCTACGAATACTTACTTGAAACATGCCGTCTATCAATTCCGTAACATGATCGTCAGATAAACTAGTTGTTCGAGCGATTTCCACCAACGATCTAAGCATCTCGGACAGTTCCTCCTTATCTATTACTCCATTGCTGTCTTTGTCGCACATGTCGAAAATAATTCTCAGCTTATCCTCGGTCTTTCCTCTCGAAAACAGCAACACTGTGTCCAAAAATTCCTACACCACACGAACACTTTGGTTGAGATTTTCCTGATACAAGAATACTCTAGAAAAAAGAGAAGTCACTTACCTGGAAGGAGATCCGACCATCTCTGTCCTTGTCCACGATATTGAACATTTTCTTCACGAACACTGCATCCGCCCGCATTCCAAGAGCGCTTGCAAACTCACTCTTTGATAAGGAAGTTCTCATTACGGTGACCACCTCACCGCTATCGCTGTCCTCGGATCGCCGACGTCTTTCGCCAGGTCGAAGACCGAAAGTTAAGGCGTATGCCTCCCTGAAGAACTAAGAGGAAAAATACTTTCGCTATGCTTTAAACGGGGAGACAGGAAATGCTGATGGATATTCTTTAAAGGGCGAAGTGGGAAGGGTATACCTGCTCGAGTTTCTTTTGACGGCGCTCCTTTGTTTCCGCTTTTGCGAGCATAATATCTCTCCCCACTTGGCTCAGCGTGAAATGTTTTTTATGAGAGGCCAGAAATGCCTCCAGTTTCGCAATAAACTTTCTACGCGAGGCCAGAGAATCCAGTTCAAGGACAAGGTCGTAGTCCCTTGGTATCCGAAGCAGGACCAGAGCCTTCCGGTGCCCACTTTCGTTTTCCTGAAAAATAGTAGATAGTTAGATCTCCAAGTACTTAAGACACATTTTCTTTGTGCAGTTTACTAAATGTATTTTTGAGTAATAAATAAAATACAGTGTAATCAAGCCTTTCCTAAACCGAATCCTTGTACAGAATTCCAGCTGCTCGCGAAAGCGTAAAAATGCACACAATGTCTTCGATTACTCAAAAAAGGAACGTCTCCACCATGAACCGAACAAATTTTCACGCGTTCGTTTTCCTCGTAAGGCCTGATTGCATCAACGACGGTTACGGCTCGAGATTTTGCTCGTCAGATTTCGCAGATTTCGTAAAACGCGAAACGCGGATTGCTGTAATTACCTGAGATTCCTCCATGGTAACAGTGTTCACGTCGCTGAAATCGAACGTGCGCAGTTTCTCTCCTTTACGATCGACGATGTGCAGAGCCGCTTCCGGTCCAAATTTCACCTTCACCAGACGGCGATGGTTCGCGTGCAGCCATTCCCGCACGATCATTTTGTCCACACAAATCTTTCCATCGTGCCGCCTCTGTATCGCTTCTTGGAGAATTTTCAAGCGTCTCCTTCTCCTGTTCTGCAGTTTCACCAAACCGTAGCCTGCGCCAGCGCATAGGATCGGTACGAAACCAAGAAACACGCAAGCGTATATGTACACCAGCTCACTTCCCTTTAAGAAAGACACGCCTTTTAATTTTTCCCTTTTAGAGAGAGTCGTTGCGCAATGGATGAGAGTGGCAGCCCATAAAACAGGTGCCCTGTCTTCAAATAATGAATAAAAAAGTCACCTCGAAATAGTCGTAGCGCTGCAGGGGAACGCAGGGCTCCAGCATCGTTGAGTTTAGCTGATAGGGTTGTGGACAAGGATCTCCCTCCTCCCATGTGAATACTTTTCTCTGTATAGAATCTGGTGGAATGCCTGTTGCGTTTACTATCACGTCCCACAAAGTTACGCGACGGATCTCCGCGATCTCACTTTTTGTAAAAATACTGGGGAAACAATTGGAACGATTATTTTTAAGATAATGATCTCATTATTTTGATGTAACGTGAAGAGATTTTTTAAAGAATTTTTTAATAATTACCCATTTTCCTCGTTCTCGAACCAAAATCTGTCCGAGTCCCTCAGACGAAGAAATTGCTCCTTAATTACTGCGGAAAATAGTTCACCAGGTCCAGCGCTAGACTCCAGCATCCCACCGACATAAATATCCACGTTGTTCAAATTATTCGAATGGATCTCTACCAAGGTGCGTAGAAGAGAAGGGTTCTTGTTAAACAATTCTGGATTAATTTCATTCCAAGTCTTCCTACGAGGTAGCTTGAAATGTGCTCTGGCTGTATTATAATCTGGAAGACCATTGTCTCTGCCGCGCATAATATTCAGAGCGCCCAAGTCTCGACGAGAGAATTCCATGGGGCCAAATAAATTATTTCTGATATCTGTTCCAAGGAGATTATCTTCTTTCTCAGCTATCTGGGAAGCGAGTCCCATTATGAGCTCCTCAATTGTACTATTAGTTAATATTTCCTGAAAAAGCAGACAGATTTGTCAATGTAATAAATCTCGGAATGGAGACCTAGCTGCCTAAAATTCTTTATAAGTTTTATCACACTTACATTCGAATCCCACCAGGTAGAACACAGTCTGATGGCAGGCTGGTTCGTGTTAGTTCTCCTGAACTCACAATTTTCATCGCGGCGATATATTCCAGGTGGAATGAGTGTGTGACCGAATCGAAAAGCTGCAGTTTGAAATATATGACTAATCCCTGGATGGAGATCTGGTTTGTAGCCAGTGTATGATGGCAAATCTTCGTTTAAGAGCATAGGTAGATACTCATATAGGATAATATTCTGAAACCACAAAAAATTAGAAGAATAGAGTTGGCTTGACAAATTGATCTAGTATCTTTAAAAACTTTGCAATAAGATGTACTTGATGAATTCATATTAATTCTGGAAGCAGCATAAAATCAGTATATCGAGTTGCAGTGACGGTATACTATTACCACGCCAGTGTTATAGGATTACTTGTAGCGGTACTAAGATGACAGTTAGCTGTACGCAGAACGGATGTACTCATTATGTTAATGTAACTATATTATGTCAGCATAATTATAATATACCTGAATCGTGCCAACGACGATGCGCCGAGCCTTTTGAAATATATCTTCGTCAGACATAGTCGGATGTTCCCGCTGTATTCTGGCAGCGATAACATTGTGCCACCGATAAAACAATATTCCCAGCGCCAGCAGAGGGGGGTGCTGATTCGTTCGTGGATCACCAAGAACTGAGTCATTTTTCTCGTATCAAAAAATTGTCAAAGTAATTGTCAAAATCGAGACGAAATTGAACTCACGATAGAGTCGTTCAGGGCTGAGCATCCTCATCACATGTGGCACAGCATGATTGAAAAGCGGAGCACGCATGGTGTTCCTCACTGGGAACTTTCTTGTGGGTTCCATGAGGAGACTACCATTCTTGAAGGACCTCATAGTGTTTGCCCATGCCTCGCTGCTCGAGTAGACGAAGCTACCATCGATCCAGCTCGTCACTTTGTTTATCTGCAACCTCACGTATTCAGAGCTACTTTTCACGACTTATTATAATTATGGAACCATAAAAGGGATAGGTTGATAATAGAAGAAAAAGTTGACTATTGTGATTCTCCTTAAACATTCAATAAATTCTACTTGCTAATACAATCACGATACACGTTGAAAAACGAAACGTAAGAGACGCTTTATGGACAGTCTGTCTTAATGACAGTCGCTTTCTCTGGCGTTTAATAATAATGCTTATCCCAAGCGCGGCGGGAGTATTACGTGGGCTCTCTTTAAAGGAATGCTTGTTAAAATTCATTAACTCTAGCTTATTGGCTATGCAATGCTTATTAGCTGGAAAATTATTTCAATGATAAATAGGTACAAGAAATGTTAAGATATCAGAGCACATACTTAAAGAATGAAAGTGATCATCAAGAATATTTTTCCAACAATTTGAGCCATGTATTCTACTGCACTGACAGACTGAGGTCAGAAGGTCCTACTGTAATTGCACTTTCTTATCCTAAGTGACTATAACAGTGATTTTTAATTCAAGGAGAAACTTCTCAAATTGCCAGTGAAATTTAGTCAAAGTTCAGCACAGTTCGCAAGGAATTACCTGTTCACGAGGACTATTTGGGCTGCGTCCGGTTCGACGATCGTAATCCGCTCGCCGGAAGGGAATGTACTTGTTACCTTGGCACTCCTTGTCGAAAACCGGATCACATTTGTCTACGTCGATCCGATGATACTCTATGGGGCAACCACTTTCGCTGGCCATGATGATCTCCGACGTGACCAATTGCCCTGAAAACGTATCAACGATGTAGAAGTCTCGAGGAAGCCAACGTGCAAGGAGACACGAAGCGACCGGTTCTTCAGCGACTTTTCCTCGATCGCTTCCTCCTTCGTTCACGGTGCAAGTAGTTCACGCGGCGGAATTGGGCCGGCTGACCCAGTTTTTACTTTCTTTTTATCGAGGGCCACGCGAGGGACACACTTTCCTCTTGGTCCCTCTCGAGGCTCCGACTTGAGATTATTTATAGTGTCCTTAATTTGAAGATTACAATTTTTTATTGGAAATTAGTGTGCTTGGAATTCCTAGTGCTTTGGATACAGTGGAATTTGGGACTCCTTGCACTATGAATGAAATTTCTATTAATTGTATCGATTGCAAAAAGTGGATCAAAAAGTTTTCTTCGTTTCAGTCTAGTCGTTTCTAAGTCATGCACCTTGTCGTTTGCGCAACCAACGTGATACGGATAATCGAATGCATGCCGGCAGCTAGCAGTCTATTATCTGATACTCGTGAATGACCAATTCCCGGATAAGTCGATGTATCCTGCTGAACCATTCGATTGCTCCTGGAGGTGTGCGTGCACGCGTGAGAAAAATCAGAATCGAAAGGGCAATTCCTGGGAGTGGCATTCCTTCACGAGGAGCCGTTTTTTCAGGCCTCCTTGGAGACTAACAAAGTTAGTTTTCATGGTGGATCGACTGATTCATTTGTGATATCATCGATACTAATATAAAGATACCAAAAGCTTTTTCTAACCCACTGAAAAGTGATTTTTGAGCAATAAATGATCCATAATAGAGTTTACGACTAAAAACAGAATGAAAAGAAGAGTAGCAAAAAGTATATAGCGATTGGAATGAACTGACGGTGATTATATCATTAGCGCAATCTTTGTTTAGAATTCTCATGAAATTTAATCAACCTCGTATTAGCTTCGACGAATTCAACAAGCAATCTAATCGATCGATCATTCATGCCAAGTTGGATGCACTCCAAGTTTTCAACTTATTTTTACTTTGCTATATGTTCTCTAAAACGAAAGGAATAGCGACAGAGTGCTCCAGGAAGTTAATCCACGTGTCAGAAGTCAGTACTATCAAAATATTAGCTATATCTGAGAAGTGAGAATGATCTTCTAATTATTCTAAACACAATAGGCAAGTATTACAGTTACAGAGACTCACCGAAAAAGGCGAACAACGCTGTTCTGTTCTTGACTGAAGGAAGACCATCGTCACCTTGCATGAAAAGTTGACTGAGCTTCCTTGGGGATGGTCTGTCCTGGCCAGCCAGCATGTACACTCCATCAGAATAAGCTGCTGGCATCTTTCGTATCAGCCTGCTATCTACGGAGGTACCAGCCCCATTAAGATTCCCATTTATTAATAAGTAACACTATTGTATAATAATTCTGGACAAGAAACAATCTTCACATAAAACGAAATGGATTTTCAGAGCAGACACGCTGGCAACTCAACAGGAGGGTAAACTGTTTGTAGTACTTGCCGATCGATCCCCAATCCGGATGCGCCAGATTGTTATACCATCCATCGTACCTCTGCTTATCTGCATCGCTGTGAAGCGCTCCTGAAAGAAACAACAAGTTGTTCATCGAACTCGGTGTTTTCCATAAGGACGCGCTCTGCTCGAACGGAAAAAAAGTTTCCCAAAAACCGAAAGTGACCGCTCACACGACGGACTCAAGAAATGTCCTTGTCTGGGACCCATAATTAACCGAGCAAACAAAATAATTTAGTCTCTATATCATCCACCCACGTCATAAACTAAAACAATAATTACACGATCCTACAAAGCAGAAGAGACATTCACCCACTTTACTAGCTTCAGACATACCATCTTCAGAGGCTCGCCTATTGCACCTACCACACAGACACGTCTCCACTTCATATACCTATTGCAACACGAGCCCGCCAACAGCATGCACATTACACTCGCAGTTTAACATTCATTACTAGACCAAAAATCAACATTAATATCAACGTGTAGAGCTCTAAACACCACCGGGCACGGACCTACTTTCAGACAAGGCTCCAGCTCAACTATGTACATTCCAAGCATTCTCAATGGGAAAACAGCAAAAGGAGACCAGAGAATCGCACAATGGAACATCGTCGTTCCATATTTTCACTTTCGGTACACTTTCAGTCCACCGCTCGAGCAGGCGACCGAGTGACAGCCTCTAGGTATCGCCTACCGGTCCCAGCGGTGACCAAGGCGCTCCACAGCAGCCAGGTAAACGCATACGCGCTCAAGTGGCCCCGTCTAGGTGGTCGTCGTCGAGTCATCGTCTTCACGATACCACCAGCTCGCTCCAGAGCATTTCTTTCGGCTGAAGGCTCGATGGGTCTGCTTCAGGAGCGTCCGCGAGGACACATTCTATCCCTTGGCGCGACACTGGACCCCAGAAGGATATGCACAGAAGAAGGACGTCGCGAGAGCTTGCGATGGGACACACGGTGACCCCTCGAAGAAGAGTCAATGACAGAGGCAGCAACGACGCCGGGTCAGAGACGGAGACGACACGTGCGACACGGCCGAGAGAAAAAGAATCGCGGGCCCCGTTCGCTCGGGGTATGCCTCGTGTCTGCTCCGCGCTGGCAGGATTCCCCCCTCCCACTCGAGGACGACGAGAATGGCGAGAGCGAGGGTACGCTTCTCGCAACCCGGAGAAGCGGTTTGGGCCAAGAGCGCTCAGGCTGTTGCCTGTATGTAGCGATGGGACTTCGAAGCGACTCCAAGCTTTTCAGAACCATGATGATTCAAATCACTTCGAACGTTTTTTTAATCATACTGCTTGGACAAAAATACATATTTAAAATACTTCTAAGATATTAATTTAGTGTTCAGCTTTTAGGACTTATTGAATGTCTTCAAACCTGGAAAACTATCAGGACTATCGAGACACCAAAAGTTCCAAGACTTATCAAGAGTTTCAGGAGCGCTAAGCTTCGAAACGTGTTCGAAGTGATTCGAATTTCTCGTCATATGTACAGATTCGACGTGTTTCAGTTGCCATCACTACCTGTATGTCGCAGCCGTTCTTGACTACGCCGGTGAAAGTCGCCGGCCTATTTGTTTCGTTACCGCGAACGCCGTCTCTCTCCTCGCCAACCTCCGCGCTCGCGTGCCCCCTTGGCTCCCCCCACAGCCGCGGTTCAACCTTCTCGACGTCGCGATTCGTTCACGGTGTACATCGCGACGTCACCGCAGGCGCAGGCCTAGTTTTCGAGTCCGCGGCACCGATTACCCAAGGCGAAACCTCTCTCGGTTCTCCGACCTGGGGATTTCAAGGTCGACGCCGCTTCGACGTCCACAGACACCGCTTGGAGAACATCCTGGCCGAAGATATCCGACGAGGTGGAAGCGTTCCGCGTTCGTGCCTCTCCTGTGAAGCTAGACGGCGAGGGAGAGGACGCGACCTTGAGGTATTGGTCAATTGGAAGACGCTGGCTTACGCTTCGGAGTATTCTTGCAGTGGATGTTGCGACGCTTGCTGTGCTAATTAGTTGTTAGCCTCTTGGAACGAGTTAACCCTCGCGAGAGATGACTCAGACTGTTTTTTGCGGGTTTCTAGGTGAAAGCCTGCTTGTGTGTGTTCCGCTGGAACCTAGGAGTTAGTTATGTTAGTTAGGATACGTGCAATTGGTTTATTTAATGTTAGAGTCTAGGTACTTCTTTGATATTCAACTATGCGAAGGATTACCTGACTGTGTCGTTAAAATTATTTAGAAGATGGGATGGCTGGAAAAGTTAATGGATGTTAATATTAAGCAAATTCATTTCTCAATCCTAGAAGCTTCTTAAAATACCTCTGCAATCTCTCTCTGCTTCACCAAATTTTCATACCGTCTTGATTAGGACATTAATCATGGGATGAAGGAATTCTAAAAATTTGGCACTCAAACATTTCTCTGAGAAGACACTGATGCAGAGAAAAAGAGAGAGAGAGTGCGTATACCGGGCGATTTTTATCGCCCTTGGCACGAATCGGCAAAGGCGATTGCATTTCGAGAAGGAGATCACACGAGCATGTTCCTTAATAAGAGTATATGTCGCGTTTTTCTGCCGCTCCCCTTCCAACAGTCTCTTCATCTTTTCTATTATGAATCATCAACATTTGCCAACGCTCTTCCACCATTTACTTGTTTATTTCAACGTCAGAAATACCTGCAATTAAATGAACATTATTGCAAAGAAACAGGATGGCAAGGATCAAGTGAACATAAAACAAATTGTTGCACCTGTATTTGAAAAGTCATATCATTCGTATTATCGCTAATTCGCTCGAAAATAATTATGTTAAAGACGCAGTGGACGTCCCCACATTCGTGTTCAGAATTTAACGCACACGGAGCACACCGGAAGACACAGTCCACTCCACATATGTAAAAAGAGACACATTACTTCGATCGAGCATTCGTATCATTCCACGCAAGGGTCGTTTCTGTTTCGATCTTCATCGTTCGATAGAAATATCACTCTCATTCGGTTCGATTTTATTTTTTAGTATACTTCGTATCGGAGAAAAAAACCGAGGAAAATTCGAGGTAGAGTCTATTAGCCTCCCGATGATCATTTTTTGATCCAGCGACTACACGCTTTCTACAAATACCTGTTCCGTTAAGTCATTCGTCACACGCAGAGGCACGATATTCAATGCCTCGCTTTTGCCATGAACCTGGCCCAGAGGTGAACACTCTTGGAGTATTTATCACTGGGGAGGCGATAATTTGGCCAAGAGCGAGTAATGAACGTGTCTATCTCTCGAGTGTCCCGATTTTCTAGCCCATTGACTTACTAAATTTCTAATTCCAGAGACTGTAAGAATCGCGGGACTTCCAGTAGCGAGTTAACGGGTTACGGACACCTGACAATTATTAATATCGAAGTCAACCGTGATCCTTGCAGCGTTTTCCATATAGAAATAGGTATGGGTGGATTGCTAGCAAATCGTTTTTCGCTGAAAGAACGATCATTCTTCACGCGATGACAAGGAGATCACGGTTGCTAGAGCTGACGCATCCTTTGGCCGCGTGATTGAGCTTAATCATTAGCCGGACATAGGTTTCGCAAGAACGCTCATATAAAAGGCTTCTCGTCGCAATTTGGAGGCATTTATTGCTTGACGACAATCACGGGAACGGAAATGAAACGAACATTCTTGTGGACTCCATCGAGAAGTCATCAGCGCTTTTACGGATACTCTAAATTAATCCCTTGCGAGTTTTTTTTCATCAGACTACTTTTCAACCTAAGATGGTAGATAACTGAGTTATTCATCAGCAAGAGCCGCCCTCTGAGTATTAAAAAACAATAGAAATGAGTGAATTCTTAAATTATAAGTTCATGCAAACAATTACGAGTATTTCAATACAGATTGAAGCGTGTAAGAGACTTTAACTAACGTACCAATGACGCTGCTCCAGGCAATCACCTTCGAGCAATGTCCCTCGCCTTCAGCCTCAGCATTCGTTTCATTTTTATTCGCGCAATCCACGATCATTCAGATACAAAGAATCCTGTCATTTTCTTCACGCTCACTCGAGTTCACACGCAGCCATCGCGCACACGCACAGAACCGACCAATGGACGGAGGAATCGAAAGGGTGTAGGATCATTTGGAGGTCGATCCAGGATAGTAATACACGACTGCCGGTGCGGGAAGCTGCCAATGCGCAGCGTGAAGCTCAATCAACTGCAACAAGGTCTTTCTGACCGATGGCAGGATAGTTTCTTCCGCGAGAAACGCGTCCCTCAAGCTCCCAAGCAGTTGCTGCAACTGGGCTGGCAATTCGATGTCTAGATCCTTCCCGATGCATGTCAAGATAAAGAAAAGACAGTCCGTCTTTAAAAAACAAAAAAAAAAAAAAAATAAGATTAATTGATATTAAATTCCAGGTCCGAAACCTTTTAATTTTACTGCTGAATCAGACCTACCTCCGCTAGAGAATTCACAACAGGCGGTTGTAGGCAATCCTGACAACACTTCCCAAGCAACGTGAGCAGAACACGTCCGGGAGGAACGCCCTCCTGTTGTGTCTTCAGCTGAAGCTGCCTCCGCTTTAACTATAACCACAATCATCCATATACATGAAAACGGTTCACCGATGTTCGAGCAAAAAAGAGAACGGTTCAGAAAGTGGTTAACATTGCGGAACGGAATGGACCGATACTGTAATCGATCAGAGATCGTTTGACAGCGGTACAAGAGCCTCGAAGCTTCATTAAACATCCATCTGCTTTTGTCGCCAAGTAAAGACTACATATAGATGATGTTATTTCCTACCTGACAGTACATCTCATTCAAGAAGGTCATGAAGGCGGAATAACGATGACAACTCGACCCATCGTAAAGTACTTTAGCTCGATCTTGATACCATTGCTGACAAGTGTTGAGTAATGATTCTAGGAAAGTCTCTTTGGCTTCTTTCTGTAGCAAATCATTTGAGATAAATCTTTACTGGCATTAGAGATGAGATCAAGGTTAATCGAGTGACGATTTGATGAATAGTAACCTCTATGATGGTGATACAAATTTTCGCTGCTGGTTCTGCATACTTCCGGTTCTCCACGACTCTCTCCAGGATGTGTCGCACTAGTTCCATCAAGGCTCGCGCGTTTAAGAGATTTGGATCTATGGAACACAGTATATTATTAGATACGAGCACTTTACAGCGAAAATATTTTCTTCTCGAATGCTAGTTATACCTTCGATAGCTCTTAGGAGCGTTTCTTGGATTGCTGGAGGAAATTTTCCCAATTCGGATGCATCTGAAATGTTCACCGCTTTTGTAGCCAACACGTCAGCCGCATTCAAGCTTTTCGATCGCTTCAGACCATAAGTAGACACGAAAGATAACGATTTCGTGAGTCTCCCTGGTTTCGTCACATTCGGTTTGACTTCGTTTTGTTCCATATTAAAGTGGACCCTGCCCGAGCCCTATTTCACAGTCAAAAACAGTGTTAGGTGACTGCTATCAATTTAGAGTATTGCATGCCAAGAAATCAACTTACATGCAAAATATTACCGCTTGATGCAGAAGTATCTAAAGGATGTGTCTGTCGCAACGCAGAAGTTGTCGAGTGATGACCACTATGAGAATGGCGGGACGTCTGATGGTGCTGCTGTTGTAGGGTATGCTGTATTTGTTGCTGCTGCTGCGCGTAAAGATACCGATGGACATTGCCACTCGATTTGCTGTGTTGCAAATAGTATGGGGATCGATCTGAGGCGTTCGTCCGAGACCTGAATTCAAAACAGGCTTCGTTAACAGCCGATCGTTTTTAAGTAAAGTGAAAGCGCCAATTTTAAATCGTTCTCTCTTTTAATAACCACATAAGTGCTTTAAAAGTTCATATGATATTATATTTTTTACAACCATTAGTCTTTTCACGATGTAACCCAGAAGTTGCAGGATTAACAGTTCATCGAGTTGATCGTTGCAGTTCTATAGCTCTTTCACTTTCGTACTCGCTGATACGAATACTAATCTATAATAACGATGTTGCGCAAAAGAACTCGACGAAAAAGTTAGTTTACTTTCAAAATTACTTTCATTTTCCCTGTCTACACATAGAATCATTATCATTTTTAAGATACTCAAGAGGAATCTCCTCAACTCAGATTTCATTCCAAATGATTGTTTATTATTTTTCTAATGTACCATTGAAAGCGTAGCTTTTTTCTTTCTACATGAATATTCATGTTGAAAGAGTCCGAAAAACGAGTTTTGTCTCCAATGTTTTTCCTTCACAGAAATCTCGTCGAAATTTATGTAATTTTACAGGATTCTTGTGCTCGACAGTTTTCTCAACATTCCTTTCAGCGTTAAGCGAGCTACAAATATTTCGCAAGTAGTTGATACTTACTTAGAAGGATGTGAGTCGTTCTGCTTCATAGTGAACTCCTTCGCGTACACGTTCAATCGCAGATTAGTGACGTTCGCCGTGGTTCCTTCTGTTCTAACACCTAAGAATGATTAAATATTTAATCTAGGAGTACTGCAAGTTGAAAAAAATACAAGATACGAACCTGGAGGCCGATAAATTTCCAAGGAAGGCTTGCTCTTCAGGGTAGTCACGTTATTGTTGTTAGTACTATTATTATTGTTGTTATTTCCTTTCTGCGAAATCGCATCCCTCATCTAAAATGATTGAGAAATCAGAAAAATAATTTTTACATCCCTATCTTTCATTGATAATAAACATTATAATCCCCCCTGAAAACCATTCCTGTCTAAAACTCAAATCTCTCCTCATTAAAAACCTCCTCCACACCTACAGAATTCATAACAAAACCCAGAACGTGACATCCTTCCCAGAAACTATCTCATTCAGCACAGTTCTCCCATAAAAGTCAACTTCGGAGCGATCGATCCCTCTAAAGATAACGTGTAGACTAGCCCAAGAGCCTCTCGCTATGTTTTAGAAAGCAACTCCTCATGAAAGCACCCATTGAGACAATATTCTCGCGACAAAGAGACCTTGATCGACTCAGGCGTCTCAGAGGCCAAAAACACAAAAGCATGAGACGACGAGGACGCAGGGGATGAAAGGCAAAAGACTCACAGTGAATCGCGTGCGAGAATCATCCTTTCCAAGGGCGTCAAGAGATAGTGTCGGATGGAAATCCTTGCGTGTGGTAAAGGTGACAGCGGGGATGGCTACCGAGCAGACGGAGCAAGGCTCGAGGAACGCGAAATGGTCTGGTGACACGTGTCACGCGAAAATCTCGCGGTATCCGCGTTTTCTTGTCGAATTTTCTTCCAGCTTTTTCCGCGTTGTCGCTCGGCCGCACGTTACAGCCGACTCCGATGACTGTTGACTAATAATAGACGGCACGGCCACGAGCAAACAAGCTAGCGAACGAACGAGCGAGCGAGCGAAACGAACGCGAATATACAGGCACACGATACGAGCTTACATACGTATTAATGTGCGCTGCACCGCGCTAAGAGTGGACTGAAATATCCGACGCTAGTCATCCTCGGCTGTCGCTTAAACACACGTTCAGGGTAGATCCGAAAATTGCCCGGCGCGGACGTTACCGCGCCTTCCTCTGCTTCTGCGTGAAATCGACGATCTCAAAAGGCGATTCCCGCGGCAGAAAAGAGCGGGCTGAGGATTTATAAGAAGGTCTTCAAGTGACAAATGCGTGAAAATCGAATTCTCCATCGTGATCGAAGTTGTTACGTTAACGTCTCCTAAAATGGAAGCTTATTAATGTACTGTTTAAAATCTAGCATCTTTCTCTGAATTCTAAAATGTAGAGTCGCGAGAAAATGGAGTTGTTGCTCGAGACCACTATCCGTGTCATTTTTAGTCTGCTTTATGCCCAGGAAAAGAGCAAAGTTACACATGTTGAGGTAACCCTGAGCGGTTAATTGACTTCTACTTGCAGAATCTCATAACCTCGACCTGGACAAGTAATTGAATTAGCTTTTTTGTGAAAACTGAACTTTTTACGAGTTTTCGAGATTAATGATAACGCAAGTTTGATTAATAGTCGGTGAAAATCTGATCGAAAACGTGTAATAAATTTTGGCTTCGACGCTATTTCCATTTGCTCCTTAAATATCTGTGACTAACGCAACATCCTGCAAATGTATTCGTTCTATGGAAACGCAAGCAGTTTACCCACGCGTCTCCATCATACTCTCACCCATTTTAATTAACTCACCTTCTTCGTTTCTTCCTTCGGGTGGGACAATCGAGCAACTCGTACCATCTTGACAGCTAATTACTCGATGAAAATTTCGTCTAATTCCTTGAGGCACAATCGCAGTTATTCTGTTTTCTAAAAAACCAATCCCTACTAAACGAATATGGTAAAGCAAACAATGAGTCATGTTCGGTAACAAGTGTCTTTTACATTAACATTTGAATTTCTATATAATCGACCAACTACGGTTCATCCTACTTTTTCAATATGGAGGTCTGCTTTAAGATTCAACGATCGCAAAAATGTTAATAAACCGATCGATTTGATTAAAAGAATATGCTCACTAACCTTCATTGAGATATACTGCAAAGTTCAGGAAATCTTGTCGCAATCGTGTCGAATTTAATGTATCACTACAGTATTCGAGAATTCGTTGAAAAACTTGAAAATTATCGTTCGTTCGTACGCAGTTTCATGCTCAGCCGGCGCTGAGAACCGGAAGTGAACCTCTATGACGTCGTTTCTCTCAATGCTGGCACTCGATCAACCAATTTGAGGCGACCACGAACCTGTATTCAGATTATCGCGATGATTCATCGTATCGTATTGTAGATATTCATTTAAGATGCATTCAATGATATAAGTGCCTCTCGAATTTTCTTAATTATGCGCTTCAGAAAGGGTAAAATGGTGACACGAAATTTGAAGGCTTTCCTTTAACAGGACGAACTAAAGATGGCGTTTGTTAAGCATCCTGTGACACATTTCCTGTCATCCCTTCAGTACGATTTATAATCAAAATAATTCAGTACTTTGAACTCATAAAAGAGGTAACTTAATTAAAACACTAATTTCAGGCAAAAAATGTGATTTCCTTTTTTATAGAATTAAGGTTATTATTGAATTTCGTTAGAAATCATTGGCCACTAAATTGGCGCCAAAAACGACCGGAAACCGAGCCTATTATTTCTAACCAAAATGGCTGACTTTTGTCTCTATAGCCCTCGATCTTTGCAATATGAGTTTAATTTTGTTCAAAGATACCTAAATGGACCGAAATCTATTCTTCAATTACTACAATTACTGTCTTTCCAATTGGTCCTTACATCCCCCTCTTTACAACGACTCTAATTCAATCTACACTCAACACAAACCTTCAAATTAATTCCATAACTTGAAGCAAGTAATGACGCACACTACAATTAATGTCAATAATTTAAACCAGTATTCATTTCCACATTCACGAACTTCGAAAACTTCAACATTACCTTCGAACTAGATCCATCTACGAAATCTTTGAAACTAGAGGCTAATGTTGACACGGTTTATCGATTTTACAAACACTGCAGTGACTTCAACACGATCGATTTTCGAGGCCAGCATCGATGCTCACCGAAAGGAATCGTGGAGAACACGCCTTCGTTCCTCGAGAACGGAAGAAGGCGATCTTACGCGAACATTTCGCGATGCCAGCTCGAGTATTTGCGATCGAGCCGGATTATCTGCGACTGTCGTGAATCCTCGACCACGCACTGTCCCACCCACGCAAATGTTTCACCATTCTCGTTGCACAGACGTGCAATTGAAAATTAGTATGACGCACCACGCGCGAACTTAAGTTACTGTGCATACAATCAGCTGTTTGCGTCGGTTAACCCTGTTCTAAACGAATTCTCGATTTTTTTGCAAATATTTACGAAAGATGGAGATAGGGGATATGTAAATAGAAAAAGATAGGATGTACTTTTAGTAAAAAAGTAGGAGAATTCGTGTGACATTAGTTTAATTAAATAGTTTAAAAGATTAGATTATACAAGAATGGAATTTTTCTGCTAGAATGGTGTTAGGAAAGGGTTAGTGCCTTGGGCAAACTGTAGCTAGTTTTAGATTAGATGTAACATACCTTAATTTAAATTAAAATATATTCCTCCTCCCACTTAAAGAAATAATTTACGACAGTTATTTTACACATTTTAAATATGAATTTTTATGTCTCCATCTCTTTGAGCTTATGCAACGTTTACTTTCTCTATAGAGAATTCTATAAGATATTACTAAACATGGTGTCACAGAGAAATTGAAATGGCGCCAAATTGAAATTAGTAGGAATTTATTCTCTGTTCTAGGATAAGAATAAACACTGATGATATATGACGAAATTCTGTCACAAATCATTATGTTTATTTGTAAATACTATTTAAAGGATTACAAACCACGGTAGCAATAAGTCAATTGAAGAATCTATATTTCTTTTTAATTGGAAGCATTAAACCATTTATATCACTTGTTCCGGCCAATGGTTACTTTTTCGTTTACACATCATTCGATGATATACTCCTTTTTTTGTTTTTCTTAAGCACTTAAATAACATACGTTGTGCCTCGGGTAACCATGTAACGATTCTTTTCTTGTTGGTAATTATCGTCGAAAAGAAAATCGTGAAAAATAACGTACCTAAATTTCAGCTAAATTCCATTCTAAATTCGAACGCTACGATAAAACGTAATATACAAGACCTAAATAGAGCCCTACGTGCTTATGATAACCGATCCTTTTTGAGATAAAAAAATCAAATAATGGTATTCAGGCCATGAATCGAACTGAATCGAATCAATGATTATCAGCACCGAGAGTGGTTGCAAAGCACGTTAGCAGAATCTACCTACAAAGTCACATTATTGGCATGAACGACGTAGTTCTCTGTATATGATAATATATAAGGTTTTCAAAACGATATTGAAATTGTATAACAGGGCGTCGATTATCAAAAAACGCATTAAAAAATTATAGTACATTAAATAGATATGGTAATAGGTTGTTGTGACGTTGGTATTGACGCAATCGTCATTACGGATTAAATGCTAATTTTTTTTCTCCTTATGAATCTTATATAACGATGTAACAAAAAATTAACATCGTTCTTATGACAAGTCTTGATATTCTTTGCTACTGAAATGTCCTTCAACGTTTCGATACTACTCTGTAGACAGATTCCCTCGTTTCGACATCGAAAATACATCCTTCAATATACAATACAGAAAAAAGTTTGCTTATAAATTATCATTCTCCGAATAATACACTTTTTTTTTTATAATACAGTACGATTGCGAATATGTATAACCATTATTATACGTATATCCGTATGCGTTTTCTTCTTGTTTTCGTTCATGCAGACAGTCGAAATGTAATATCAAAGTTCGCAGCAACCGGAGGACTTCCGGTAGAAGTGTCGAAGATACTCGCTCAAGAGGGTAATATTCTATTGACCTGATTTAACATTTCGACTGTAGCCGTATTCGCTGTATAATAGTTATTTAAAATTGTAATGTCGGCTAGTGTGGCCTGTGAACACTTGGGTAGTTTTTAGAGTTCTTTATGGTGAGCGGACAACAGTCACTCTAAACGCTTATTATATCCTTTACACTAATCTTTTCTTTTATCTTTTATCTATTATATCGTGTGTACGACAAACCAATGTGTGTGTTTGTGTATATATATATATATATTAATGTTTAATAATGTACAAATATATGCAACGAATAGATATTATCATTTAAATAAATTGCGATAACTATGACACACTGAACAGCAGCGTGTGAACACGAGCGCGTAAATATGAAATACAATGTGTTCTTGTGGAAAGTTAATGTTTCGCAGTAACATTGTTACCATGGTAACTTGTCTTCACACCAAACATTCTGTGAAATTAAACGAAACCGCAACGAAAAGTACTTTTCCCTTCGGAACAGTTAAACGAGATTAATTTACATATATTCGTGTGTCTGAATAAACGAGTATTTCTACAAAAAAAATATTCGTATGCTTCAAAGTTGCAGTATGTTGCAGTAGAACTCACACTTCTTAGGAACTTTCAAATTGTACAAATGCAATTCCGTTGCTGCGTTACGTAAACACGTTATCTATGACTATTATTGTGTACATTATTGCCATGGAAACGTTATTACTGCTGAAAATATTCGTTTCTTTTTCCATTAAATGAATGACCAGATATGGAATTTTGAGCGGTTGTGGCAGCTGTGTATAGTCTTCGTTATTTAAGTCTATTTGTCTTTTTCATCCTCTTTGTATTCCTTCTTAATCACATTTAAGCACGCATACACCACGATAAACACACACACGTGGTGTACAGCCTTTTTTTTTAAATATACAAGTATTACAGGATGGTTGAACCTCAAACTTTGTATCAACAGCATAATTTACGTGCTGCAATTTTTTTTTCAGTCTGTCGCACTTAGCATAAATGACGTTTGTATCTACTGTACATACATATGAATATCCAACCAACCTGCAGATCGTATGTACAAAACACAATAAGGTTATTATATATTAACAGGTCAATGAAACGATGTGCAGTATCTTGACTACAATGGTATGCAAATAATGGATCTCGTTAGAACGTTCAGTACATCGTAACGAACGACGTATAAGTAAATAAAAATCTTTCCTTCCTCGATCAGTTATCGTTCGAATTTTTAATTACGAATATATATATCTATATATATATATATATGTATGTATATACTTTTTATTACATACGCTACCAAATAACTGCTGCGTCGCTGCTCTTAAAGCATAATCCTAATTAGTACCTTTATCGTAGATTTGATTTAAAAAAGAAAAAAAAAAGAAAAATTAGCTAAATTTAACTGCTGAATATCCAAATACTTGATATTCGACCTATCCTTTCGCTACTGCATCTATTATCTTTTATAAAATCCCTCCCTGAGACACAAGGATCGGTCATGGATATCCAGTAGTTAGGCCGAAATGCTAAGCATTTTTCCGCTATAAAATAAGTGACAGTTAGCCTATCTCGATCATTTCTGTATCCTCCATGTTGCCGTGGCCGTTATGTCTATAAATTGGCACGATCATCGATTATACAATGTGTAAAGTTAAATGAATATACATACTAGATCAAATGTATTACGTAATACTTACGCAGGAAATCGCGTGGCATATGAAATCAAGAGAAAAATGCTTACCTATGGTTTTGTACATGTGTATTGTGTAAATGAAAGTGTGTGCTGCGTGGCGAGAAACCGCGCATGTTGCCTCTACGAGGACTTCTAGCGTTTATTACTCGTGGCTGTGAATACATATCCTCTAATATGCTTGGCGCCACGTACGTGAATCCCTGAAATAAACATTTGTTATTGTCAAAGGACGAAGTGAATTCCTGTGATGATAGACAGTGAAAAAAAAAACGTACTTGGAATACCCTATTAGCAGATTCACTTAACGTGTACTCCGCAGGAGAATCTATCACCGCAGATGTCGTAAACTTTTTATCGAATTGAGAGACGTCGTCTTCGCTTGCTAATTTTGGTCTAAAAGGAGGCTCTAACTTTCGAGAAATGACGTCGTTCCAATTGATATGCTTGAAAAATTGGTGACCTTTTATTTGCTCGGCGTCTGACGGACCAGATCCTAATCTTTGCGCGACTTGCCTCTACAAAAGCAAGCACAAATTGTGTGAGTATTACTACTGTAGAATAAGGAAGCATTAGAGCTTTGATAATTCACAAAATTCACCTTTAATAATTTTCGGATAAGATCCCTTGCATCTGATGTTAAATATTGTGGTAAATTCAGCTTACCACGAAGAATTTTTTCAATAGTTTTTTTTCTATTGTCAGAGGTGAACGGTGGCTATAAATATAGTATACAATGATTATACGTGTTTTTAAAGCATTAATTTATGTAAGAGTTTACTTACAGAGCCTGTCAGCATGTCATATGTTAATGTTCCAAGACTCCACCAATCTACTGCTTTACCATGACCACTTCTAGTTAGAATTTCAGGAGCCCTTTTAAAATAAATAACAGTAGTATAGATATCAATTCAATGAAAGATTTACAATTGTGTTGATAGAATTTTTCTTACATATATTCTATAGTTCCACAGAATGTATGTGTAACAGTACCATCTTGTATGTGTTCCTTACACAAACCAAAATCTGTTAACTTTATATGTCCGTCTGCATCTAACATAATATTCTCTGGCTTCAGATCTCTGAAAGTATGTTAATAATCAACAATCAGTTCAGAGATATGACTATGACATGCTTAAATATTATACCTAAATTCATATTTACAGGAATGTTGAAATACCTATATATAATTCCTTGTAAATGAAGATGTTGCAGAGCCAATATTATTTCTGATAGGTAAAAACTACAAAAAAATTTTCTGGTAAGCATTATGCTCTCTTGTAAAATAATTAAAAATGGAATTCTGTTTTACCAGGCAGTCTCTTCAAGAAAAATGCCTTCATCATTCAAGTGTCGAAATAATTCACCTCCACACATGTATTCCAAGATTAAATATAATTTACCACCAGTTTGGAAAGCATATATGAGGTCCACAATGAAAGGATGCTGGAGAACAAGAATGCAAACTCATCTGAATATATTTTTTACTAGCTTCAATCACTTTTCATAAAATATAAAATATCAGACTGCAAAATATTACAAATATCGTCTGAACTATGCCCTGTGTGATATTTAAATTTACCTTCACAGCTTCTAAGATATTTCTCTCAGCCTTAGTATGAGCAGTATCTTTATGGTTCCTTATAACTGAGGCTTTGGTTAAGACCTATTTCAAAAAAAAACTCCGCTATAAACCTTGATAATATATTTATAAAGTAACACTAAATCTATCAAACAACAGCTTGCAAGTTCTATCAGCATGCAAAAAGATCATCCAACACAATACTTTTAGCCAAAAGTTACTGACATATTGAATGACAGCATCCTTTCTTGGATACTCTTTTTTCCCCAAATATGAAGACAAAGACACTAAATAACATGCAAAGTTGTACAAAGAAAAGCAAAGAGAACAAAGAAACTTAAACTGTTCAAAGGAAAGGCATGAATCTGAAGCTTTTGAAGAGACACATTCAAAACATATTCTGTCATGCCACGCGATGTCACTAAGGAATCTATCGCGAGACAAAGAATAAAATCTTCCCTACCTTCATCGCGAAGATCGTGCCCCTGTCATTACCCGTTATTTTACGCACTTGAAAGACCTTTCCATAGCCACCCTTCCCGATAACTTTGCAAAGCTCGAAATCCTGTGGCCCAGCCTTCTCCCGTCCTCGATTGACATTCTGTTCCGATATGGGGACAGTTTCGACACCTTCAGACCTACCGCACAAGAGAAAACCGTCAATTACCTCAGGGGAAGCTGGACAGAGACGCGCGACGGGCACGCCAGCCAAGGGAAAAGGCTTACTCACTCGGTTATCTCGTTCACGTTCGGGTTCACATCGTACTCTTCCTACGTAAAAAGAAAAAACGAATGGGAATACGTTATCGAACACCGTGGACAGAGGCACAGAGAGAAATAGAACGACGATTAGATTTCAACTGGCGTGATCGCGTGCAGATGGAGAATTACCTCGCCGATCTCGATAACATCGTCGTCTGACTCGTCCCTATTTACTGTGTCCGCATCGTGCAACTCGATATCGAATACCCCAGCCATTCTAGGCGCGAACAGCTACCACTCGACGGTACAAAGAGATTCCGCGGTGGACCAGAAGGCGAATTGTCTCCCTTTTCTTTTCTCTCTTTAACATACGACGATGGCGCGACAATATTGTTATACGGTCAAAACCTTGAATTACTGCGAACAAGCTGCACCGTCCCAAGGCATACCAAACACCCTCGCCTCGTGTGCGTTCCGATTGGCTCCTGGCTACAATCGTCGCGCGGCCATCGGAGTGGGAGGATAGGCGTTCTCGACCAATCGGACGGTGCGATTGAAACTTCGCGAGACATCGACGGGGGCCGAAGATCGCCGAGTTCGTGATCGAGATATTGCGCGGGAAATTTCAATCTTTCGATATTGCCGAAACAGGGATATTATGATATCTGCGATTGTTGTAACGATTTATTATTAGAATTGCGCACGGTACGTCTGCTGGTCGCGGAAATTCGAATATTTGATGGATTTATTTGCGTAGGTTTCTTGAAACAGTTATACAATAGTTTCATACAGTAATATAGCATTCTGTAGAGTTTATCTGTCAGCGTTTTTCTTTGTTGATTTAAGGATCGAAATATATGTATTTTATCTTAGATAATTTCAATGAGAAGACTTTTTGAGATAGTGCATTTTTTTTTTTAAATAATTAGAATAATTGTAGGTTATCTTTTATTAATATTGATTTCGAAAAACAATGGATTTTTTAATATTTTGGGTGGGACACGTGAGAGATCTCAAATATTGATCTAATTGATATTAAATGTTTCGTTAATTAAAAAAGTCTCACATCATCGGGAAGATTAATCTAAAGCATTTCATCTAGTGGGTGTTATCGTTCTGAAATTGATAAGAAATCTCTGTACAGTAACGTGCCATTCGGTATTAAGGTACGAATATAATTTTGATACTGCTGCGAAGAACATAAAAGAGTGTAAAAAATGGTTCAACGTCATAATGTTAGGGGCTACGAAAACTTTTTCAAGTTTATGCAAACTTTGAAAGCTACTGATCCGGTTTACGTACTTTACAGTGGTACAAAGCTTCCAAATGGTAAAAGTTGGTGTCCCGATTGCGTAGAAGGTATAAATCTTGAAATATAATTATTTGTTGCTAACATAACCTTACTTCTGTGATACCTGTTTATTGAATGTACATATATATTTAAGTTTGATAGAAAATATGAATTTAAAATTCAAATTTTATTGCTTAAGAAAAAAGTTGACAGTCTGATATTTGTAATTTAATTAATTTGTTTCAGCGGAACCTTTCATAGAGGAAGGATTCAAATCAGCTCCTGAAAGGACACAGTTAGTTGTGGTTGAAGTTGGAGAAAGAGCTTAGTCAGTATATTCTGTAATATCATATGATTATATTGGTTTCAATATGAAAATGAAATTTAAAATAATTATATTGTTACAGTTGGAAGGATTTGAATTGCCCATTTCGAACAAATGCCACTACAAAGTTAAAAGTTCTGCCAACTTTAGCAAGATGGGGTACACAGAAACGTCTTGAAGGTGATCAGCTGTTGAAACCTGATTTGATCGAAATGTTACTTGCTGATGAGGATGATTAAATAGTTTAATTTCATATGCTGTGCTAATGAAGTTTTGAATGAGCAACTTTGTAAGTTTTCTACCATAAATATCATATTCTAAGTTGTTTACTATAAGTCTCATTTTTTATTAGAAACCCTAATCAAATTTCTTTTTTTTTTTTTTTCTCCAAATAGTCCTACAATTTTTTTTTATAAATATATATATATATGTATATGTACTTATAACAATAATTGCACTAGTACAAGTAAAAAGATAAGTTTTAACAAAATTTGGTCTTACACATGAGCAAATAAGTTATATAAAACTTATAAAACTTTCTACTCTAAGGAAATAAAATTGCATTTAAATAATGTTTGTATCTAGAATGAATAAAACGAATGATGCACAGTTTTTTTCTTTGTGATGCATTGACAATGCTGCACGGAATGTATCTGTAAGAAGCAAACATATCCTTTTTGCTTCAAAATTACGATGAAGTTGGCGTCACTGCTTCCGATTCCGTAGGCGGCAAGACCCGCACAGAATAATGAATTTTCTTATTTCTCAGTAAACTATAACTGTTATCAAACACAAGTGAATCTAAAACAAATAGAATTATAGATAAAAATATTTTACTCTCCCAATCTATGCGACCTTCACTTACATGTGGCAGGTACTTCACAAGTTAAAATTCCAATTTCATCTAACTGATGAGCGGCCACTCGTCTTATTGGTACAATTTCTTTCTTCGTCCCGTTATTATCTTTCATTACGATACCAAATTTAATGTCATGATCCTCTGACCGAAATTCCCAGCTAAGAGCAATGACGATTATCAATAATAAACTAAATCACGGAGGATAATTTACACACCTTAATAAAGACCCCATTTCTGATGTCGACATGTCAAGCTCTAACTTCCCACCCTTTTTTATCGTCACTGTTGTAAAATCATTCTGCTTTTCCTTCTCTATATTACTTGCATACATCTCTTTTGGAACCTTGCCACCTAGACATATCTGAATACAATCCAAACCTTCTATTAATTAGAGTTCAAAATTTACAGAAATAAAATACTTAATAAAAAGAAACTACTTGATACCTTTGTGCCCAATTTTGGATTGCCATCTGGATCCTTAAGGGTACCTCCAAAAAAAGCAGGCACTTGATCCTTCTCAATATTATTGAAAATCGCTGTTTGCCACTTTACTGGATCAGCTTTGTATATTTGGATTTTCGATAATGTGTACTCGTTCATAAATTTCTTGGCGACAGAGAACGCAAAGGCGAACACTTTGGGAGCTAAAAATTAAATTCCGTGATCAAAGGATGTGCGTCAATAACATACCTTACAATCTAGCCTACCATTAATGATGTAACAAGTTTTTAAGATCTCCGGGTAATTAGCCTCGTACATTTGAATTAAGGTGATGACGACTTCCCCGGCTGAAAAGTGAAGTGAAGTTGAAGTAAAAGCATTCCATCTAACTTGATGTGTAGAGTGAATTTCCGATATAAAAAATTCCCTTATCTTATGTAATCATTTCACTCGTTAAAACATTCTGTTTTTATGGGTCAATCGCCCAAAAACAATTTCTATGTAACGCAGTGAGCGCAGAGATTCTTTTTGAAAGGGAATATTACATAAGACTGCCAATTACTCGAAGTAAAGACACGACTATACCTGGTCTCCACAGGTACTGCCTTAAATTAAATCCCTGCATGTCGAAAATTACAACCACCTGCCCAGCTTTGGGACCATATTTCTGCATCTGCTCGCGGCAGATTCTCAGATACTCCTCCAAGCTTTTTATGGTAATTTTGATCATGTCCATCCGTGAGACGACGTGCAAAATGCCATAAAGGTCGAGCGCATCAAAGTATACAACGATTACTGCAAGTGCAAGTGATTTATTTATTGTCGTTGAAGAGAATTGATTAATTCTTTTTTCTGATGAAAGGAGATCTTTACCTGGCGCTCCATCTTTGTCGAAACCACAAAGACCGTGAGGTAGATACTCTTTCAGGATCTGAGGCGGATCCCATTCTGACAACTTGTCGACATCCCATTGTTTTCTCCATTCCAAGGACTACAACAGCAATAACAAGTTATCGTGATTGCTAAAACCTGTTATACTTGAATACATTAATGAGTAATGAAATTATCGCTTTGAATCCGACCTGAATGGATAATTATTCACAGAGTTGTGTAATTTAGTTCGAAGTGTACTTTCTGAAGAGAAAGGGAACATGATTGCAGCTAATACAGTTGCAATTCTGTAGGAGAAAAAAGAGAAAAGTGGAAGGAGAAGGAATAGCGTACTTCATTCTTTTTGAGAATCATTAATCAACAATGATATGGCTTTACGTCGAGTTTCTTGTTTTGCAACCTGCAGAAGCAGGAGAGATAATCAAAAATAGACCCCTTGATTTTCGAATGAAATTAGTCACTCTCCTTCTTAAATTACTACTCATTAATTTTAGCAAATTTAAATTGGGAATTAACACACTTTCCAGCCAAGTAAAATTAACAATATTGAATAAATATTCGAAAGTTGTTTCTTGCGATTTCAGATGAAAAACCGCCTTCGAAACGAAAGTTGGCCCAACAGTGTATGTACAAATAACGGAGCGTTGCATCGCTTATTTACATTCCAAACAATTCATTTTACGATACTCTCTCCTGGCTTCTTCAGTGTTAACAACTGTAAACTGAACGTGCGGTTTTTCTTCTCTTTTGACACAGAACAATTAGCAGCTTAACACAAAAATATAGCAGATTAATGTCAAACAGAGAAGCTAAGTAACAAATGCCTTTTGTCATATGCCTAATCCTTCTAGCACTTGATCATTTAACCCAGCGCATACTATGGATATCTTTCCTACGTAATTATCATGAAATCAGAAGCAAAGCATTTGAAATCGAATGCACGACTAGCATTTGAAGGCATACTCACGTCCCGTAGCATCTTCTCCGCAGCGGCTGGGTCCCATTTTCTGGCTAAAAAATACACCACCTTTTACTAAATGAAGAAATTCATCGATGACAGAATTTATTCCACTAAAATATCTTTTTTTGTTCTGCATAGAATACGCTCATATAGATCGTGACATATTATTCATCATTACATAACGAGTTTCTTCAAGTCATTCGAACTAGTGTCACAACAAATATGTAATTAACTAATAGCTCTCTATTACAGTTAATTATGGATAAATATTCATAGGGGATAAACAATATAGCGCAAATGTCAGATTGTTATGTTATGTTTCTAAAGCTAAAGAAACTTTGAGCTGAGGATATCGTTGCAGGCACCTGTGCTCTTGAAATATTATTCATAATAACTTTTTACTTAATCACCTTTGTCATTTTGAGAAAGTAAAGATTGATTCTATCGTCGACTTTGTAATCCTGACGCATCAGTGTCGATTCACGAATGCAACAAAGAACGTGACTTATCAGTGAAAAAATGAATACACGTTGCAATAAAGTCCATAAGCTTAGCTTTAAAAATGAATGATCGATCCTTCTTTCGAGAGCCCGTTACTCGTTTACGCATCGAGAAATTATATGGGTTACGACAAATTTCACGAATTCATACCTCGGAGCCAACGCAGTAGAAAGTGATCGTCGTGATGCGGTTGTAGAATGTTTTGAACCGATCGCCTAAACTGAAACACAAATTAATATGAATCAGTCATTGAAATAATTTGTTACTATTATTCTTACACAAGCATCTCTTGATAGATAAGATAGGAACAACATCGAATGTTATCTAGCATTAAAAGTAAAGTCCTTTAAATGAGAATTAATCCTATGTTATCAATAAAGCTTCCTCTTGTATACTGTGATAGCATGTTACTTAATATAATCTCCCAAAGAAAATAAAAAAAATGATAAACACAGAAGCTAGGAAATACATAGCTACAGAGTGGTGATAGTGCAGCAGTGCTAAAGTACTGCTCTACGACTAAGCGGAAGCAACGTTTTTTCCTCGAAGTCTTTCGATGGTTCTTACGGTAAAAATGTTCGCCCCATTTTATGCCGCGAGGTTTGCAAAATCACCTGCCTTTACTTTCACGTAAATTTTTCGCCAGGTCAAACCAATCCGGTTACCCTTACCCAAAATACCAGCGAACGATATCTCGAAGTCTACCAAAACATCAGGACAATGCAAAAACAATTCACTTCTTGTGGTCAGCTAATCTACGCTTTTCTTTTGTTTACCATTACTGCCTCTAACTGCCCAGAACATTTCTCCTTTTTTTTTCCTATTCATTTCACTTGTCGCCTATCGCAATTTCGACTCGTTCCACTTCCCCAAACACGACTGGGTGCAACGCTAATTCGCCTGTTGCGAAAACCTAATGCATACGGTTGAAAGCAACGGGCAAAGAAAAAAACACCTGGTAAAAATATAAAGGTGAGAAGAACGTACCAATATATAAGCAGCGATTACTTCACTACAACTGAACCGGTTCTTTTCCCTTTAAAATTCTCGCGATATTGCACGATCCACGGTATCATGCCATGTGCCTATTGGGTACGAGCTATTCACGTGGCTTTTGTTACTGGGATAATTACTCCCATTCAGAGATAAGGCGACTTAACAATTCGACTAAATTTATATCCTTCGTTGAAGAAATCTGAAAATAATATTTACAGAATTATACCTGTGTTTCTAAGAAAAGAGTAACCCACATATTTCTGAGAGGAAAGTTCCTTTTGCTTATAATCGATGACATGACGATCTTAAGTACTGAGTACCTGTGTTTTTATTTACGATCTTTGATCTTGATTAATCAATTATAGTATAAACTGAAACTTCTTTATTATTATCGTAGACAAAGGTCAATTATATGCCTTTGCTGACGCTCGACCAACGCTTTGTAATGTTAATCAAGCTGCTGAAAAATGCACATGCTTAATATCACGCATTAAACATTCCTCGTGTTCGTGTTCCATCCAGGCTTTGAAAGTCTCATCATTTTCTGAAACATTTTACTTTCCCAAGGGCTTTCACCAATAATTGTCCTAACATCTACCACAGAGTAGGTCTCAGGCAGTCTAATATCATCTAACAAGTTCGACGAAATTCCTGTACGACTTGCTACACGCTCCTATCACGATTAAATGTGCCAGTGTGAAGAAAGTGCCGTTTTTCTCCCAGAAACGGTTCCCGCTAGTCGAACAACAAGTGAGAATTTCTTAGAGAATTACGTTTCGTGCAGAGACGAAGAGGGAACCGGAAGTGAAGCGCGAACAGATGTAGCTTCGAGGAAGAAATCGTGTGGCGAAAACGAAAGGTGCTGTACGATTCTCTATAACGCGATAAAGCGATTTTCATTAGGAGAAATCTTCGCGATATGACTGGCATGATGCCGACGAAGACTGCGTTAAAAATGGTAATTCGAGGCTCAGTGAAGCTTGCTGCAGGAAGAACTTTTCTAATTGAGAGGATCTTGGGTACTAATGTGCAAATTGCCTGCTGACGACGAGGATTTGACTAGAAAAAAGGGAAACTTTCTGAAGTAATGATATAGAAAATCGAGGCACGTCTGACATTGATTGTAAATTTCCTCATACGCACTACGTAAAATGGAATCTTCCACGTTTCTTGCTGCTCACAATACTCATCAAGGACGAAGTTTCCCGAGATACTAAATATCTCGATCGATTTCCTGTGGTATTGTTTTTCTATGCTCCTAGCATAAATTCGCTTCTTAGATTCTGTGGATGTTCATTGAGGAGTTAGTATTCATTGAAATTTATTATGCAAACTATATTCCCTTACCACTGTTCGCATAGTTTATTCAAATTACTCGTAGGTAATCTAGATGCCCATGGCGTAATGTGATTCTGTGCTGTTTACTAGCTTCCAAGACTCGCATGCCTGTTCTCGAAACGGGCGCAGAGTTACTGATCGTTTAGGTTCCCGCGCAGTGGATTGCGAAAGAAGCTGAACGCTGGTCGAATAATTTTAGTGTAAACTCGTTTTTCGAGGGGACAATTTATTGCGTCCAGAGCAAAGAAAGTCTATGAAAGATATTTGGGACTCGCGTGAAACTCCAGAATTGAAGAAAGAAACGAGGGCGATTTGAGAATCTTGGCCCTCAGCTAGAGTGGCGGAGATATTATCCATTTGTTTACTATAAAATTTTCTTACCGATAATCCATGTAAAAAGATTACTACCATGCTAAAGCTGCATACACTTTAAGAGCGATTACATTGTCTTGAGTAGTGTATCTATCAACAAGTCATGAATTACGATTTTTATATGTGTTCTGTTAATTGTTGTACGTATCTTCCTCGGTTATTTGAGTCGTGAAGCTCTGAACAAAGTATTTTCCCTCAATCAATGATTGACCATGATCTCTCCCTCGACCTCATGAATTTTTAAGTTACTGCTGATTAATATTAAACCTTTCAGCAATCAAATCTATACATATTTCTGTATTACACTATATCCGTGCGTACCATATAAATATTTAAAAAGAAACGGAGGCAAAAACTGTCCAATCTCGAGGACTTACTTTCATCAACGCGAACCGCTGATCGTCCGCCAGATTCAGCGACTTCGACATGCTTCTTTTTCTTTTTGAACGGTTCGATATCGATCGTTCTTCCTATGTATCTGTCGCTGCACTCCCGTAACCGCGCGTTCCAACTCGCTGCTGACGGTCTCCGATTTCGCAGTTCCCAATCGGCCAAATATCAGGTTTACGTCGTACTTCTTTCACGCTCGAAGCACTGTCTCGCGTGAACCTTTTCTCCTTCACTTTTTTGATCCTCTAAAAAGAAAAAAAAAGAGAGTAAGAAAGAGCAAATCCGATTTGCCGTTCATTGCGGCACTTTGGTCACAATAGCAACAATGATTTCGAAAGCGATGAGGAGACCCGTTGACAGCGTTACCGATTTAACTTGATAATCTCCCCATTGCCGTACGATAATCTACCTCGTTATTATGCTAGCCGGCTGACTGAGGTTGCATTCTGGCATTGCGCCTCGACAGCTTGCATTACTCTACGTGCCACGAATTACGTGTTCCAGAAATCTAGATAAAAACTTGATGGAATAATGGCGCTATTAAATAAGAATAAAACTGTTGTAATAAATGTATGTTTGAAAGCTGGTAGTTTAGCTGATTGCTGGCCTTCAATTAATGGATTGACAGTGTTACATGCGCCGCTCTGATAAGTACACAGTACATGACACCCTTAGTTGACAAGTGACACGAGTAACGAAACAAATTCCTGTCCACAATTTTGGAACGCTTATATGAGTCTATTTAATAAGATTACTTACACATGGGACTTTAATTCAACCGTGGTCGAGGGGCAACGATCTTCAAATGACTGTTCCTCGTCAAATCTGATTTACAAATGAAAATCACGGTTCACTCGCGATGTAATCGATTTAATTACACAAAATAGTCCCCAGTAACAAACACGATAAATTCTTCTACAGAGTGTGTTGCAACTGTGTTGCTTCGGCGACAGGACGATGCGCGCACTGACCGTAAAGAACGCCTCTGCTCGAAAGAGTATTTTGCCGCGGCAAGTCCCGAGCCTCTTTCACCGCATCGAAGGACCGTCCGCGGTCGTTTCACTCCGCAAACTGACCGTGGTCCCGACGAGCCGCCGCTTCACTTGAAACAAATCGGTGGGCTCGGTAGTTATACACTCGACGGTAGAAAAAATTCTGGGCCAGTGATAAGCGAAGTTACCTCTTGAAGAACCTCTCTAAGAGGGAGCTATTATCTTAGTATCCAATACACAGGACCCTATCTTACTTGCTTACTTAATTTAATACAACAGTAATTACTTGTTACCACATATTTCATTTCGGTCAGTCAGCTCAACAATAGAATTATATTACTGGTTAAAAAAGAAAAGAATTTTCTCTACCGTCAACTGTATTTGTTTTTCGCAAACAAAAGAATCGAGGCACGGTTTACGATCCGTGCTTTATCGCGGCAACAGGTGTCTGTCGCGGTTACCGCGGTCACGCTCCAGATCGAGAGGCAGTGCCTCGCCAAAAATGAATGCTACGCGCTGATCAGGCGCCCAAAGAATGGCACAGCTCTGTTCACCGCTGATGTCGGCGCCGCGGTGCCACCCCACCACTATCGCCTGTGTCCAGGTTCGAACATAGGGGAGCGAAAATCGATCAGGAGATCAGCTCGATCTTCTTCCTCGCGTATCAACAAGATATTCAGCGGGATGAGCTCCTCCTCCTCCGCGGACTGCAGCGTACATTGGGAGCTGCGCGACAGGGGATGGGGCAACGCGGAATGCGCGCGAATCCGTGAGTAGATCTGTGGAAAATGATTGTTTGCTCAATGTTGAGTCGTTGAAAAATGTGTTGCGCTTTAATGCAATGGTATCGCTGGTTCTATTCATTGAAAAGACATGCAGGGTAAATCGTAGACTTTTTGGCTGCCTCTTCCTACGGTTTTTTTGGTCTTTCCCTATGCGTCGGTATTACTACGCTAAAAATGCAACTCACCCAACCAAGAAGGAAGGCTTGAGGCTTTTTTTATCACTCGCCGATAGCGCTTTCAAGGGCGTCCCGGCGGCTATTTTATGCGTCAGGTTCATAATTCTATTTTATATATAACTACAGTTCTATTCTCAAAGCCAGCGGCCCCCTAGCATTAGAATAACGTAGATCTGTGTTTGATCTCTTTTTGGCATTCTTCATGATCTTATCGACTCTAAGATTCTGGCTTTTGTTAATCTTGAGACGCGTTCTGTTTCTTCTAAATCTCCTTGTTTCTTTATCGAGAGATAAATAAAAAAATTTGTTTGGCGTACATAACCCTACTAATAGAACATATCGATTAGACAATTTTGAGACGAAATATTTTCAGTTCCTGAATGATACATAAATTACCTTTTACCACAGCTTCCATATCCAAAGCTCGATTAGTCATTTTTCTGTAAACATCCATCCATTTCACCTGTTTATTATAACTGTAAATTAAATTAAAGAGTCTTTTACCTGTTAGTTCATACACACAAATACAAGAAAGGAAATTAAAACAAGATATTATCCCGCCAGTTTCGAGACACTAACCACGCCATCTATTGGTGGCTTCCCCAATCACCTAGCAAATATTGACTGTCACCTGCATCGGACCTCGATCGATCTTTCCTCCAGTTCTTCAATCATGGCGTAGAATGATAAGCCGAACGTGAATCTCGTCTGTGGTTTTCTATTAAAGAATAGACGATTTAGATTAGCCTGTGATCACAATTTCGATCAATCTGTGGCTCAGCAGCTTGCAAAATCAGTGGCTCATGCAACCGTGACCGCTGACTGCAGCTGCATCGAAGAATGCAGTTCTGTTGCGAGGGATACGTTATCGGCGTCCCGTGCCGGCACAAATTTCGAAAAAGAACCACAAACGGAGTCGATTCGAGGATATCAAAGTTGAGCAGGTCCTTCGTGTATCGAGGACGTGTCGAGTGAGTGATTTTATAAATTATTCTTTCCTTTCAACGACGTATGGAAGCTTGAAGAAAGTTCCTTTTCCTTTGAACAATCACCTAACTGTTACTTGGGACTATTTTGTGTTAAGAGATTGAAAGATGAATGAAAGAAGTGAGAATTTATCACTGTCAGTAATTGGATATGCATGAAAACCTCGTCTGTTGCTTCCTCTTCTTTAGAAAACTATTTGTATAATTTTTGAGGTTCGAATTACACACAAATGTATTCACGAAGCTCAGGCTTTAGTTTGGTGGCATGAGTAAGACTTTGCTTTGTCATTCTTTCACTGTGACAGTTTTTTTTTCTATCATGTGTATTGTTTCTTGTTTCTGTTCTCTTTTAACAGTAGATTCGCAGATAACTTGGTTACATATTTCGAGCGGGAAGATTAACATTTTGTGACAGATTTGAAATAATTTACGAATTCGTTTGTTAAATTACGATATAGTAGTGTCATAGTAGTCTGATTTGTGGATTGATTGCGTCACGTACTTTCGTTACCTCGTCAGCTTATGTTTATTCGATGATCTGTGAACACGGTCTTCCGTTCGTGACTCGTTTAATTAATATTATCTTAAGTCTGTTGGGCTTCGATCACAATGTTTAATGTTTGTTGCACATCTAGGGCCTTAGTGCACACCATTTCATTTATCTGAAAACCTTCAAATATATACAGTGAAGTTATTCAAGCAAATGGGACATATGCTTGTTCTGCGCTCCTGGAAAAATTTACTGCGAAACTATTTTTAACTTGAAATTCGTCGAGCGTAAAATTGGTCGAGGGGAAGCCATACTGACTCTTAATTACGTAAGGAAGTTGTGCCTTTAAGCAAAGAAAATTGAGTCAAGGTTCTACGCGGAAATGAATCTGTGCTCGTTTATGTTTATGGATTGAAGGCAATGACCTGATAGAATGATTCTTACGGTGCACTTACAATAGATATGAATGATTTATTTATGATAAAAACCATAATACCGAACTATCAAACCGATAGAAAAAAAGCGGAACAGTTTTACAATAGCCACAATAGTAGAACACTGAGTACCCATTGATTGCCAGTATTGTAATCAAATATTGAAGTTCTCGATGAAACGGGTTCAAGTATTGGAGCACTATATGGAGAGTGCTAGATAAAATGTGGGACATGTTACTGGGATCAATAACAGACGGTAAAATGAAGAAAGTTCGTGAAGATACGTATATGAAATAACGCTCATTCTTTAGATATAGAATACTTTACACTTCTCAAAATTTCAAGATACTAATCTATAAGATTCCAAATAGCGGCTATTGATTTATAGTCTCTTATTATTGGCCAATCAGGATTGAAGATTTGAAGATTTAAAAATTTGAATATTTGAAAATTTGAATATTTGAAAATTTGAAAGTTTGAAAATTTGAAAATTTGAAAATTTGAATTTTAACGGTATAGAGGTAATTCAATTATTATATTAACCTTTTTCGCGTATATTTGCTAAAAGATTATTTTGTTTTAGGAACAAGAATTTAGAAGACTTTCAAGATTTAAAATTTGAAAAATTTCTATATACAGGGTGTACATAATATAGGTCGCAATATTTTAAAAAGTTTTATAAAAGTTGTACTGTAAGAGATACAGCAAAATCTATTTTAAGACCTTTTCACTCTACTTTCACTCTTCAATATATATGCAAAATTTCAGATATCATTAACCATTTAAAATACAACTTGTATGCTGTTTACACCCTGTATATGAACTTTCTTCGTCGTTTCAACGTCTGCAGCCTTATGAACACGTCCCACATTTGCTCCCCCTTATAAGCCACACGTGCCGAGCATACAAAATGTTCCAAACTTTCCGGACAAATCAGGGTTTCCGGGAAAACCATAACCAGGAAACGTTGACCAGAGGAAATTGTCGAGTAGGAGTGTCTGGTTCCTGAGCCACCTTTCTCTCTCGACCTTCCTCGAACGGGACACTCCACTTCGCGCCGTACTCCGCTGAACACACTGAAACCACGCAACGCCGGCGTTCTCGCGTGTTCTTTACACTCTCATCTCGGTGGATCGCGAAGGGTTTTTCTTAAATTCCTCTGGAGAGAGAGAGGGGAACGACCGCAGTGATCGAGGACAATAAATATCGTCTATCGAGGCAAACGTTAGCACTCGCGACGAAGCATGCGCGCGTGTCCAGCTTTCTCGCGTTATCGTCGCCTGCCAAGAAACGAGAATCTTGATCGCGTGCTCCAGTTTCCGACCGCAAATTCATTGGGAGAGACATTGGGATAGTGTGAACATATTCCTGGAAAGTGAAGAGCGAATTTTTTGTAGGGTGATGATGCGAGGACTGCTAGCGTGGTGTTGCGTTTTTTTATGGTGATTGAACAGTGTGTTGGAGGTTGTTGCACTATTATTAAACGGTTCATGTAGCGGCCATGAAAATGGAAAGTCGTCGGAGAGCAGAAAACGGTTCTTGTAAGTGATTGGTTCATTGAACTTGTATCCGTGAGCTAATATTCGTATATTCTATTTTAATAGAACAATATTCTGAATTTTAATTTCTTATTCTTTTTCTTATTCATTTCTTAGGGTAGAGCCGATGCGAAAATTTCTCAACTGGAGCGTCCATATACTTTATTTTTCAAGGTACAATGCACAAAATGCGCAATGGAAAAAAACACTTTTCCTGTTGCGTTATCATGTTATCGCTGCAAGGTCCTTATTTACTTTAATATATACTTTCGCTCTGACAAAGCCAAGTCTTCGTTACAATTCTGGGTTGAAATTTTCAGTGATCGCAATAGCCATTCTTCGACCTTAGAACTCATGAATCAGTTCTATTCTTCTCATAAATCATGAAACGTACGAGGCAGGTTATATAGTCGACTGTAAATCGCAAGTAATAACAGGATACAGAGAATAGCCGGTTGCAGAAACATAGATTCCGATAATGACGATCTTCCTATATAATGGAGTCCATTTTGATCTTAACAATAGCAATCCTGAAAAGTGCTGTCAACATTGTCCAACATACGCGGAAATTCATTGAAGATATCTTGCGAATGAGCATTTTTAATTGAGATTCTAGGACAACGCTACTCTGGGAGTAATGAATAACGATGCGATACGATTCATGATGATTATATCTCGTTGCGCATCTTACTTACTCCTTCACCGTACATTCTGGATTAATTAAGCCTCTGGAGCGTATCAAAACGCTCTTGTAAAAACGGACTTGTAAAACGTACATTCCATATACTCTTTTCATCATCTTTAATTCTTAATATTGGCGTAATTAGATGCTCTGATAATTCCGTTGACTGACTTGGAAGTCATTAAGATGCGAGATAAAAGTATGGTTTCATTTTAAGGAGATACTCCCCTTAAAAAGTAATGTGGATTTCAGAGAAGATCATGTTTACGAAGAAAGTTTCCCAAATGAAATACTCATTCCTTAATGAGATTTAATGTCTGAAGCTGCTTTATGAGCTCTACTATATTTTTTAAAAACGTGCAGGTTTCAAATTTGAATATTTGAAAGCTTTCTCCGCGAAAGATGCGTCAGATTCCGAGATACGCAGTAGGCACGAGCATACAGCTTGTTGACACAAGATCACGAGATTAGTAAAAGAAACAGTAGCGAATGTAACCGAGGCTTATGATCTAAACTATCTGTTCAACTACGCACGATGAGACGTAATGCTGGTGATCGATGAGAAATGAGTTAGCGATTTCTGATTACGAATTTTCACCGTAGGTCCTACGTTTTAAATAGACCAAACGACACGACTAGCAAGTAGGCTAGGGGTGCCCTGACCATGACTGCGGCAACAGACGACGACACGTCGCTTTGATACTGGACGATTGCCATGAGGAAAAGCCTAAGTAAAATTACCTACGAGCCGACCACTTTGCGTCCCGGTTTGCCCTGGCGAAAATTCTTACGTCTGCGACGGTGCCGTTTTTGCGACGATCCTATTCTACTTTCGCAGGAATTACCTACTTATATTGGTACCCATTAAGTATTAAAGGAACCGACATATTCCAATTTATCATCTGTTTATGACTCGTGTCCCATAAAGTGGGCGGCAGATTGCAACAAACTCGTTCAGGAAAACCATAAATTTATTTCCGTGTGAACATTAATTTATATGCTGCCCTATCCTTGAAAATATCCACAGTTACGTAGTCGACATTTCGTAGTCACGTTATTCCGAGAACTAATGTGAAAAATATTGAACAGGTATCCACTGGAGTTTTTGTTGGAAAAATCGCTCCGACTTGTATTTTTACTCACGTTTCTTTGAAATTGATTTTAAATATTTATTTTAAATCTTCACGCAACTCGAATTCTTTTTCTAGTTTTATCTGTTACTCATCTCCGCCGACACCTGCAGAGATACAACGCACTGTTAAAGACACATACACGTCGAAGAAAATTCCACATAATCTTCTATTTGGAAATACAAGAGAGAATGTGCCATTTCTTGCTCGCAGTAACTAATGAGGCGTCTCGTTCGCGTAACGCTGATTTATTCAGGAGATCAAGAATAGTAATCCGCTATAACAAACACTCACAGTGTTTTAAGAACTCTAGACGCATGTCTTCACTAATCTTCGAATTCAGCACGTACGTAGGTCTCTCGCAATAGCCATTTTAAAAGAGGCAATGCTGTATACATTACCACTGCAAGCAGTAGAAAATATCTTATATTTGTCAACGAAAGAAAAAAGTCTCAATAAGTTACTTGAAGGCACCGCGTGTTTACAGAGACACTCTTCGCAGCCTCAAGCTAAAAACAATGACCATCACGAGGATAGTAATTTACAAGTCCTTATATACATATTATCATTATGATTTTCAAACCCCAGTGAGTAGTAACAGTAATAATATTTTTTTCAGGGAGTAAGGTTCATAAAAACCTGAAATTCTCAAAAATGTTAATCCATTTGAGCCTCAGAAAATGTCAATAGCTGTTATCGAATTCCAAATGCAGAATGTTAAGTCTGCGTATATCACGTATCCTTAAAAAAGGAGTGTATTCAAGATAAAGGGAATTAATTCGCTATCATTTGATCGCAAATTCTGTCTTTTGGTCCAACTTGTCCACATATGTCGAAGGCGGTCGGTGATCGTCGGCTGGTATCGGCACCGGTCGTTACCACTCGCTGCCACTGAATCGCCGCGTCTTATTCAGTCCACTTGTGTCTCTCGCCACTGTTATTCGAAGCAACACGGTCCCACGCGGAGTGTTTTGTTATTCAGGTCTTCCAACAGCGCGAGATGTTGGATTAACGAGGGTTTCTGCTCGTATCCAGTGAAAAACGTCTCCTCTCTGCTTTAACAGTTCCTCCCTTCCACAAACCGCGATCAGTGTTTGGGTCTTCATCATGGGTTCGCGCGTTCTGTCGCTTGTTTCACTCAGCGCCCTCAAAATGGTAAATATTGCGGCTTTCCAGTCACATGCCGATACTACTTGTGCCACGTTCTGTTTCATGCCGTCTGTCTAGCTATCGCTCCATAGCTACTCATCGAAAGTGGTAGCTGTTTGAGTTACCGATTTCAAGCAAAATCTGTAAACTCTGTCGAGAACGCATCGATGCTTCCAGCTGCATTAAGGCCCATTTTCAAGAGGTCTAATGTTTACGCAACGCTGTCGAATGTATGCTTCACGTTATTATTTCACAGAGGAGTCTTTCCCTTATCGCGTTTATTAACAAACACAAACGTGACCATGCAAGGCTCCCCAACAATTTGTTATCCTCGTTTTCGTAATGACGCGACCACCAAACACGTCACATTAGCGTAATCTTTTTCGTTGCCGGTAAAAGACTCTCGCACGTTCCTCGGTTGCTTTCAATTGCGATTTAATTTCGTACGCGAGCCGCCACGGGGACCTCTAACGCGTTCTGCGATCCCTTGTATTTTTAGTGATATTGGCACGTATCTCTAAACGACATTAGCTGCAACCGTGACGGTGATGTCGACGATCCGAATTTTGTGGAAAAATGGAAGTCGAGCCGCGCACTAGGTGCATTCACAATGCGGATCTGTTTTGTATATGTATAAAAATAACTTTCAACCTATTTTTACCTATTCTCACGGTCTAGTTTATGTCCACGATGATTTATGAATCGTGGCAACGTGGCTAATTAAAATTTGATTTATTTTTGCGCTCTTCCGAGAATAGACAATTAAGACAAGGCATGTTGCGTCAATGTGTACTGATTACGCACATAAGCTAGTGTAATCGTTAATTTTAATACTTATATCACAGTCTTTGTTGAAAGTAATAACAGTTTGTTCATGGACTTACCCTCGGCTCTCATAAATTCAAAAAGAACGCAAAGTAGATAAGATTACAAAGTGTACTTCATGGAGGAAATATAACTGAAAGGGAACATTCTTTGCGTTTTGCTACTGAAAAGTTACCCAACCAGAGTCTCCACTGTGAGCCCAGCAAAAAATCGATCAGAATAGCAAACCAAAAAACTGGTTTTCTCATCATCTCGCCAGTTTCTGAAATCCATTTGAGTCAGAGTTTAAAATTGTTGGCTACGGTTCGATTTCCATATCGTACTATTAGCAAATGTAATTTCATCATATTCTGCCTACACAGATAATTTTAACTTTTAAAATACTGTCTCACTTTTAGAAACGATGTGTCTAAGACTACTTCCCCCGGTACAATGACCCATGATCTCAACAAAAATACAAACTCATGAATCACTCGGATCGATGTTTGTTTTGAAACCGTGGACGCCAGAGGAGCTTTATTTCCGCATGTCTCCGCGATATTCGAGAGCCGTTTAAATCGGGGACCGCGGGAAACGTATCATTCGCGCAAATGAAATAGAACACTGTGCGTGCAACGCCCCCCCATTATGTTCAAACGCTGTCATCGTCTCGCCACTTGTCGTTAATCGTTACAAGTGATAGCGAGAATAGTTCAAATGAAATCACGTGTCTACTTTTTCCTACCAGGACGAATCAGTAGGGATTGAGCGCTTGAGCATATGAAGAACTCATAAGAAAAATAGCCCTTGTTAAATTTTACCATTTGCTCCCCTAGAAAAAAAAAGAAATTGAAAAGGGTCGTTTTTGTTACCAGTTCTTCATATGTAAAATAGAATCTCTCTCCCTCGTTCAATGAAGAAAGTGCTGAGGATAACCACGGTCTTCTCTGGAAAACTCTGATCATCTTGGGAGAGTACTTGAAGTTGATGCAGGTCAAGGAATCCCCCTGACCCTGATCGAGATCACTCGTGTCCTCGTTTCCTTTCGCGAATCGATTGCCAGAATCTCTATGTTCCAGAGACTAATGTCACGTCCTATTTCATGTGTGTATGTGTTGCAGCGCTGGTCAGGAACGCGCAGGAATCGAGCCTAATGTCCATATGGTCGACAAGCACTGGACGGAATTCAGTGTTTGGCGCGGAAGGCGGCGCGGTGCTCCCCTCCACGCAACTGCCGATCCACGTACACGTGGCTCGCACGCAGCTGCGCAACGCTGACAACCACTGCTTCCACAAGCGATTTCACGACTGCCAGGTCGGTACTCTCCCCATGGTCTCCCTTTGATCTATCCACGGTTCGTTTCCTCTTTATCCCCTCTAGTATCACCTTAAACATTACATTATGTCGTCCTCTGTTACTAATATCGTAATTGATGCAGTGTCCAGAGCCTCTAACACTTTATAACGTCTTTTAGGAGACATGTAAACACGATGCTGTTAACTACAAGTATAAATAAAGTCAAAAGGTCTCTGAAGGATATTTCCTTGATTATCAATCGTGTCAATAGCACTCGCAGTCGCTACGGCGTTTATCTGTTTGCAAATTAGACAAGGAATGTTTATGAATCTTGCAAAAAAAAGAGAACAGGTGGGAGTAGCTTCTCGTGGCCTTGAACAACTAGTTGATTTTGCACGAACTCTAGAGTACCCAATTTGTTTTCTTCAGGATTGACCTATGAAATATTAAATTATTTGTAGCGTCTACTATTGCGTAATATAAAGTTGACTGCTAATATACATACATACCGATTATGTGTCTCGGTTATCACGACCCGGAAGAATCGCATACGCGGTTCTCGTTCACAGAACTTCATGGATATTCATCCTCCCACCAGAATCCTTGGCAACCAGGCGTGAACATAACTAATTGAAACTGTGCCACCGCTTTTCTGTTAATAATTTAGTGTGATCTCTGTCGCTGCAATTATATGCTGGGTAATTATTCTCGCTCTAACAAGTTCTACTCCTATCTCAGCGAATTTGACTTACGTAAACCAGTGTGTAGAAAATATTCACACCTTTGTATGAACGGAACTTGACACGCGAAGTGTTGTTCGCAAACAGCTCAACATTATTGCGTGAGTGAATCACAGTGCAGAGAAATCAACTTATCGCGTATCCTGTGCGCAAAGCTACGCCATATACTCTGAAGAAGTATAATTATATTAATTTCCATCGCATAAAAACGAAAGGAAAATTTTATTATTCTCGTCATCTCGAGTCATTAATAATTTACAGCTATGTTGTTCTTACTTCTCGAATAACTCGATTTTCTGTGTTTTCTCTCATCAGCAAGACTTCCTCCTCGTCGAGATCTCTATCGATACTGGATCCTCATTTGCCTCCTAGGTTTTGTTTAATTCCATCGTTCGTGAGATTCGTTTCGTGTTCAGCAACCCAGTTGGGTTTTCCTCTCCTACACGGGTCTACTTTTGGCAGGGTTCTACTCCCGTTTGGCACACCGACTCGTTACCCTCCACAACCTCGGTACGTGTCTTACTTTCTTACGTGTTTGTAACAACGTTTGAGCGCCAGTTATCCAAACGCTGATTAGCTCCAGGTGTGTAATCATTTGAACCCAGTCTTCCTTGACTACCACTGCCCCTCAAATTGAAAAGAAAGAGCTTAGAATTACACTTACATTCAGCAATACACTGGCATACAATTTTTAATACATTATTTTATATTATGTATACCTTTTGATTTGATATCCCATAATTTTGAGCAACCTGAAACCTCTCGGAAATTGTTTCGTCGAGCTCATGCGTTACTACGATTAATCAGCGTTATCGTATTGCATCGCTTGATAATCTGAATCAGTGAAGTTTAAATTGGATCGCATAATTGGCTACTGCGCTCGCGGGAAGTCGAGGCGCGCTGTCACGAGCTAGCGACTATCGTTTCGGTTGAACGTGCTCCGATCGGCTGCTTTTCATCAGTTCCCTGTACGCCTTCGAGTAACTTGCCTCATTCTGCTCTTTCTGTTCGTCAGTCAAAGATGTCGCAGTCGGGAGATGGCCTTCACACGCCGGGTTATCTCTCCTGGAGAAAACTACAGCTCAGCCGGGCGAAACTGAAAGCATCAAGCAAAACGTCTGCCCTACTTTCTGGTTTTGCCATGGTATGCATTATTTTCATACATTATTGCCTCGAGGAAAGAAGAAAAAGTAGTCTTACGATATATTTTGTTGTTTCAGGTTGCTATGGTAGAAGTGCAGCTGAGTTCTGAGACAAAAGTCCCCTCAGAGATGCTGATTGCCTTTGCTGTCTGTACAACATTGCTAGTGGCAGTTCATATGCTAGCTCTGATGATATCGACGTGTATCTTGCCAAACATAGAAGCAGTCTGCAACCTGCACAGTATAAGTTTGGTGCACGAGTCGCCGCATGAACGCTTGCATTGGTACATTGAAGTGGCATGGGCATTCTCCACGTTACTAGGACTGCTGCTGTTTCTACTGGAAATTGCCATACTTTGCTGGGTTAAGTTCTACGATTTTTCCCAAGTTGCTGCTTGGTCTGCCTGCATAGTGTTGATACCAGTGTTAATCATCTTCCTCGCATTCGCCATACATTTCTATCGCAGTCTAGTTGCTCATAAGTACGAGGTTACCGTGTCTGGCATCCGGGAGCTGGAGTTACTGAAAGAGCAAATCGAGTCAACCGACGTGGAAGGCAGAAACGGTGTGAATCTGTTACAGACTGGTGGCACGCACATGGTCTGAACACAGTGAAAGCCTAGCTTTGTGGCCAAAGTTACCGTTCAAATGTGATAGCCTCATGTAGAGGAAGTGGTGAATCTCCATTGACACAGCTGCTAAATGTTTGTAAATATTAAAGCAGCTAAAGGAACACAAAGCCAAAACAATTGTTCTGCAATTGTCTCAAGAATACCAAAAGTGACTGTCTTGTATAAGTAGGTTCTATATGCTCCTGTAAAGTGAGAAGAAAGACTTTGCTTCTTTTGTTTTTCGCGACTTTGAAACTCGCGTGCGTACAGTTTTGGAATGGGACACCTGTTCCATTCAGAAACCTACTATTATTCCCTAGTTTCTCCGCGATAAATTGTACACAGTTACCAGAAGGAAACAATGTTCGACCGAAAAGCTCTGAAACATTCCCTTTCTTGCGTAGCGACTTAATTGTAATAGTAACGATACGCGGCAGGTTTATTACGCACAACACGAGAACTCATGAATAGAAATTTATGCTTTGTCGAGTGTGCGTGGCTGGGCCGTGTTGAATGTACTTATATCTCGTTTGAAAACACATTTGCCTCGCGGAACATTTTATTCGCGATTCCTTTAGTTCCACTCGTTTGTTGCTTATGCGACGATTTCTCATTAAATGATTTTTGAACTTTGTACCGATGAAAGGCATACACGATATTCTCTGTTACTTTCTGTTTTCTATGTTGCACGCTATTCTACTGTCGATCTTGCGTTTCTACTTCTGAAACGTACTGCCGGTAATTGAAATAGGAAGAAACAGATTAAGATAAGGAGCGGCAATTCACTTGTACATAATTTATATTGAATACGGACAAATAGTTTATACGTACACCAAGTAATATATAAGCATACATTAATGGCGCTTTTGCCGGAATAAATTATACAAGTGACCGATTTATCCTGTGTTATTCTTCGGAATATATTAAAGTATCGATTCATGCAACTGATTCTAAACAGGGACATGGATATTTCCCCGAATAAGCGTTCTTGGATACACATATGTCCGGGATGATACGCCTCGGCGGTTTCTTACAAGTTTGCTCATATGTAATCGTTTCTACAACTTGTTCATCTTCAGTAACTTCGTTAGCAATTTCACAGTCGCTAGTAGCATCTACCAACCCGACCTATCGAGCATACAAGAAATATACAATAAGCAATTAAGGAATGAAAACCTCAGCTATTTTATCGCGATTCTAATACCGGTGGAATAGGATAAGGAGTTGGTCGAGGTGCAGACTGTCGCCAATATATGTCCGACATGCTTCCACGTATGCAAGAATCGTTCTTCCAAAAACCACGTTGTTCCTGGCCCGTAACTATATGATAAAATATACCGTAACCTTCTTTCTTGCCCTCGGAAAATTGGCCCTCGTACCTGTTACCATTAGCTACCCAATACTGAATTTTATGAAGATCGAATATATTATAAATTATAATCTATATTATAATTAAGCAGCGAACTGTGTAAACCTTTCACAAACATTCCCCTGCCATGGTACAAGTTATTTTTCCATCTACCCTGATAGTAATCTCCATTACAGTACCACATTTGACCATAACCATTTCGTTTATTTTGCCAAAAGTCGCCTTCGTAATAGCTGCCATCTTCGTACCAATGATATCCAAATCCCTGTTTTTTCCCGTGTACCCAGTAGCCGATGTAAGCTAAATAAGCAATGCCTTCCTCAGAAATTTTGCTTAAGATTCCAGTCCCATGCCTTTTGCCATTCACGAAGTCGCCCTCGAATATCCATCCATCTCTGTGATATTTTCAATTGCATAATTTTGGAGCCAGTTGCAATAACAATAATTACCTGTCCAGCTCGTTGCCCTTGCCCTCTTTTTTGTCATTCTTCCATTTACCTATGTAGTAACCTTTAAAAAGTCGTTTACTCTTGGGACTGAAAATGGCGTGTCGAAGACCATTCCTTTTAGTAATTTTCGTGCGACGTTGATTGTATGTTTCTTTAATTTCTTTCAGGAACGGCATTATGAAGTTTGTATATCGAGCTCAAGTGAGGCAAATGAAATTGTTTTCAATTTCAGTTTCTGTCGTTATCCAAAGTAATTTCTGACTAATCGCGAATTCTTTTGAAACAAAATTAAGTTGAATCTTAGGTATCTCAAATTTTAGCGGGCTTAAGTTTGTGGAGATTCAACGCCATCTATTAATGGTAACAACTTTACTATTCATCTCAAAAGTTTAAAGAATTACGTTACAGTACTTCTAACGATTAAGTGTTGCATTTTAAATATTTAGAATTTATAGAACACTAATTTCGTTTGCTAAAGTTACATGAAAAGTGTTCATTAGATCCCAAAACTTTGAGACTTAATGGAACTTACGAAATAAGATATACTTCACACAGTTTGCGTTTCAAGATTATCGTAAGTCGTAAGTATATTCATTAGAAGCAGTTTACAGAGATGAATTGAAAAGAGAGTAATCGAAATATGCATGGTCTTTTACATGAGCGAACTTAACTCAAAGAAATGTGTGTCACAGTTTGCCAGGCCGAAGTTCAGAGCGCCCCTATAGCTACGATTAATCGCGTCCGTGAAACTTGATAAGTTCTACGCGTCGTGTTTACGCCGTGGTGAAGGAAAGTGGGAAAGGGGGAATTTTCGCGTGGGAAATCTACGAGTCCCTTGGGAACGGTTTCATCTATGTCCTCCTGCCAGTATCGATAATATTTCCATGAATTCTACGATCACTATCGGCGACACCGACGACGAGGTGATTGATTTGGACTCAAGCCAAGATACCATCAACGTCGTTGACAATGATCAGAGTGAACTATCCATTGAGACTAACTCGTTGCCGAACAAAACAGATACAACAGACACGACAGACGGCAATGAGGAGAACAACGAAGACTCTCCTAAACCGCAAGCTTGCGATAACGCAAGTGTTTCAAAACCACTTCTTAGGGTTATGTTTCGGGACGAAAGCACCTTACGGTGAGAGATCCTCTCGGATGTTATAAACAATATGCACCTTGCACTTATTTCAGTCGTCGATTTTTTCGTATTTTATAATGATTGTTCATATTTGCGATTTTTAGGCAGTATGGTGATAGGATAAAAGTGTTTATAGAGGGATTGATATCCTGTAAAGTTGAGACTCAGGAGAATGAAGATAGTTTAACTTTAGAGATTTGGGAGAATGATGTAGACCAGGCAGATTCTACAAGCCAATCTGTTGAAATTAGTACTGAAAGCGAGGATAGTCAAGGAATAATATGTGATACATTGTTTACAGTAGACACACAGCCTAAGCTGAAAGATGATCTTGATGTTCCAACATATGGGAAGGTTTGTTAGTCTATTATGGGGTCTCGTGTTTACGTATGCAGAAAGTAACATTTCATTATGGTGGTTATTGGTACAACTGGTAATCTGCTTATGATTATTTTAGAAATATGAAAATGCATTTGAGAAAACCAATCAAGAAGAAAAAAAGCCCCAAATTGATTGTGCTCCAAAAGTTATGTGCTTCAATTGTACAGAGAACCATAATTTAAGGGATTGTCCAAAGCCACGGAATCAAGCTAATATAAATAAAAATCGTAAAAATTTCAATATGAAGGGAAATTCAAGAACTCTGAGGTATCACTTAGGAGATGATCAAAAGTTTGGTCATATGATTCCAGGTCAAATAAGTAATAATTTGCGCAAAGCATTAGGACTTAGAGATTATGAATTGCCTAGGCATATATATAGGTAACTATTCATCAGAAAATTTATCAAGTTTTGTCTTAAATATGAGAAATTTCTTAGTTCCTTATGTCAAAATATTTTTCTTAGAATGAGAACGCTTGGCTATCCTCCAGGATGGTTGGAGGAGGCGCGCTTGCAACATTCTGGTATCACATTATTTAATTCTGATGGTGTTGCTGAAGGTGATCCTAATGAGGAGCCAGGAGCAATTTTTGATGAAGGAGATAGGGATCAGTATGATATGAAAAAAATATTTGATTTTCCTGGTTTTAATGTACCACCTCCACCTGGTACTCGTGATGTAAGCAACCTAACAGATAAAACACTTTTATGAGTGAGAATAATGTAGTTTCATAAAGCTCATTTCTTGGAAACTTATTATGAATAATAGGAGAATGGACAGTATTGGGCATCACATATGCAGACTGTTCATAGCAAACAAACAATGTTGTTGATGCTGAATGGAAAACAGGCTGATGATGGATATAAGAGGAAAAAACTAAAAATATCTAATAATAGTATGAACGATAATCCAGCATCTGTATCTGCGGAAATGGAAATAGAAGATGTGGAAGGTAAAAATGAGAAAATGATTTATAGCATTCAATTATTACAAAAAATGAATATATGCAACGAAAAATTATAAATTTTTTATCAGAGAGCCCGGTAGAGTGTGTACCAATTAATGGTCTCTTTGTACCACCATTGCCAAAAGAATCTATTGCGAAACCACCAGAACCACCATCACAGCCATCTGAAGATTCAGATTGTTATTCTCAAGAATTACAATTTTCTGACTGTCCTACAGATCGCAAAGTATTTTTTAATCTGAATTTTTTACTTATAACTGTCGATATCACTCACAAATTGAATATTAGTTATTCGGAATATTACAGGAAAATAATGCGTCTCCGACTTCTCGAACGAATTCGCCATCGTTATCGGATTTAGAAAACATGAAGAAGCGATTACTTGTCGAACTTCAGAAATCGAGTCCACAGTTAAGTGCTGAAGCTTCGTCGAAAAGTAACGACTTGGATACATCGGTAAAATCGGACATGCCACCGCCCAGTAATGAAGTTACACCCGAACCAAATCGGACACGTCGGAATACGTTAAATTCGAGCCACGGAAGTGTGAAATCGGTTGATCTAGGTACACCTGTCTTAAAGAGTAGTTCTCCATACAATAAATTGCCATCATCTGAGAAATTTTCAAAAAATATATGTGACGTAATCAATTTTGAGAATCTGCCGGATTCGACTGGTAAGTATGAACAAATGGTTGGAGTTCTGCAGAAAGTAAGGAATACTTTAGCGCGACTTCAGCAAGATTGACAAAGTGAGCAATAACCGGAATTGCTTATGAAAGTACATGAAGAGACAAAAGGGTACAATGAACAAGCATAACAAGATGTGCTTTGGCTCAAACTATATATCATTTTATAAATAGAAACATTTTCTTTCTTGTGCTAAAAGATTGAAAATACGTTCATTGATTACAAAATCATGTAGTTTTTATATTCGAAAATATGCGATACAACTTACTTTGATTGAAGAAGGTCTTTTGTACAATTCATATTACTTTTGTCTCGTCATTGGTGTAGTTAGTTCTATTGGTTCTAGACTGGTAAATTTGTTCAAATTTGTGAAGTATTTTAAAAATAGAAGGTTTCGCATAATTAGAATGAAAAAATACTATAGGAAGCTCAAAGTGAAATGCAATCGTCCTTGTAATTGGTCTTCCTACATACGTCACAGAAGTAGAAAAAAATTCATAATTTTTAATCAACATTTGGAAATATCTCATGTTCGAAAAGTACAAAAATATAGTATTTTTCTATTCGGTAACGGAGTTTTTTTTATATAATATATCTATACGTACATGAACACAAGATCACCTGATAATTGATAAAAAAATTTCAAATTTTACTTTATTTGGGACTACTTTGAATGAAAACGTTGTACATAGTGAAAAAGCAGTAATGTTCCAGTAAAAGGCAACACCGATTATGTGTGTGCATTTATAACATTTGTCATTAATACGTACTACGTAATAATTACAAATGTTAGTAAAAAGTTCAAAGCATATGTTTTATGTTACTACAAACGAGTTACGATCCGAAACAACTATTTATTAGCTTACATTTCATTGTTATGAAAATTATTCTACAGGAAGATCAATAATAGCAAAAAATCCATTAATTTATCGTTGTACATATGTAAATAAAATACAAACGTGTCTTTTGTAAGTATGCAAGAAAAGTGCATAATAGAAAGCTCTTAAACAACACAGTTGAAATATACACCTCTTGTTACTCTATTCATGAAATAATTTATTTCTCATACAGCTGCATAATGTATAATATACGAATGGTGATAAAAATAATACAAATATTCCACATAGTAATTTAGAGAAGCTAATCAAAGTTCAGTTAAGTTTATTCTTCGTAAATCTTATTTTGCATTTTTGTAGAATAAAACAAAAGGTGTATATGGCATTTATCAGTTTTAAGTATCAAAAAATTATATAAAGAAATTGGTTCTCTAGTTATATGTTCTTCGTTCGTTTCGTGAATCGTAAACAATATTTAATATTCGTGTATAACTTGTGTGTAAATATTTTCATTTATGATTACGTATAAAATTATGAATTTTTATTAGATAGGAATTACTAATATAATAGTGATTGAGCGAATCTTAGTGTAATAGTGTTACTTAATTGATCGACGACATCGTATTTTTCAAAAAGGAAGAAATTAAAAGTTTTATTAATAGGTCACGTTTTCATGACATTTTAAGCTATTTTTGTATAAATCAAAGCAAAAAAAACAGTGTAATATATATATATATATACATATACAGCATACGATACCCATTTTATTGTCGAAATCATACTGGAATGTATAAGCATGGAAGAAACTAAATTGTATCGTAAGTGTCTTGTCCCAATGCAAAATATCCGCGGATTTATCTTTACGCTACAATCACGTTAAACACTGTACTATCTTTAGCAAAAAGTATATTAATGATATTACAAATTATTAAGAAAGTATCCTACTTAATTAACATTTTTTATTAGTATTGAATGCGTAAACAGTAATACTGTTACACTTATATATAAGTTTTTATACCATTTCCCTCTAAAGAAATTGTTAAATCGCTATTACAAAATCTCTTTTGTATTAACTGGTATTGATAATTATTGATTATTAGCCGGGAACCTACAGCACATTGAACCGCGAACTACCGATTTGCCAATCACACACGATAATTCCTAAACAATAATCAACAGAAAAACTAATCGTGCCCAACGCAGTTCAACTTCGGTGATGTAACAAGAACCGGTGCTTTCTGCGCGAAAAACACTGCTAACACAAATTGATAACGAAACGCCCTCATTCTCGCACGAATAGAAAATAATGTATTGCAAAAATTAGAAACATTAGAACAGAATAATAAATAAATGGGCGCCGATAGATAATATTCACTTCGTTTCATGTAATTTTAATTCATCATTGAATTCAACTTACATTTCTTGAACAGATTTTGAATCGAGATTAACGTAAATACCGTGGTGCAACATTAATATCAGATTGTAGGTACTCGGACTATTTACAATAATATTAAAATACATTTAATACTTCTTGTGATGTGTTTCAGCGTTATTTCCAAAACGCTGTAGAGCAATCTGATTAAAAACAAAAGAGAGAGAGAGCAAGAGAAGCATACTTTGAATCTATACTCACCATAGATTGGATGGTTTTGAGAATAAGCATAAGCTCTTAAAGTGTTGACTTCTCTAGTCACTTGGGGCGTAATTACGAATGAGATTCCTGTCCTTTATTTTTATAATTAACGAAAATATTCTTATAATATCTTTTATACATACCCCTGTAAATACCCCAGTAAAACCCAGAACAGAGAGAGAAAGAATAAGCGCTGTTCACCGCGTGTACGAAGAGTTCAGATCATTAATATCCTAATATTATGCAATCTTAACACATCATTGATGATTTTTACATATAATAATATCGCTAATACGCTCTTCGCAGCAGAACTGACTGTACAACAATACCTGTAGCTCCACGGCCAGCTCAGCTGTAGCGTGAGTCAATTTTCGAATCTCTTCCCCTCTCCCTCTCCCTATTTACTCTCTTTTTTCATAAGCTCAGTAGATTCTACTATGAAAATCCACGCGAGAACTCGTGTTATCGTATAACACTTTTAGTGTGCTGTCGATGGCGGCACAGGAGGATCATCATTCGAGTTCTAGAAAAAAATCATTCAGTATAAAATTAGCAAATTAATACTGAAAAAAAGTAGGAACTCACGGGTCCGTTATCTCGATCTTTAGCATTGTTACTCCTGATTTGACGAAGCGAGTTCGGTCTAAGGGCGTACATAATGAAACCGAATGCGACAATCAAGCAGACCGTGAGAAAATCCGTGGACGACTGATCATCACGTGGGTCCTGGACTGAAAAGTAGATTGTAGATAAAAATGAACATAAATTAAACAATCATTACCGAAAAACTGTGACACATACGTCGTGATAGATTAAAGCATTCGGTGTCCGAACAGTAACTCTGGCTCTCCCGCAGCTGAAACAACAGAAAACCAATAGAACCAACAAAATTATTTAGAGTTGCGATTCGATTTATCGCTGACAAAGGAACATTTGCAAGGCCACTAATTGCAACATTTTTAGGTCAAGCCGAAAGTCAGAAAATGAGGTAATCAGACGGAACAACTTGAACGAAGTTTTGTCTTCGTAAATTTTAACGTATCTACTAATTTGTAATTCATATGTGAACAGTACTGAGCACACAATATACATTATACTAATACAATGTTAAAATTTATCGTCTACCGCGATATTATATCGCTGTCATAAAACGTAGCTTCCTTAACAGACGTGTACAACGTCATCAGTAAACAGTCTGCAATACTTCTCCTTACGAGGCCAATAATTTTCATAAGTAATTAGAACACATCCAGTAACAGTAAAAAAATTCCGTCAATTACTTTGAGTATTTCCAGCAACATTGGGCAAATTTGCAATGTTCATTGCCTACGAAAATCTCGGTCAGTGACACTTACAATATTCAGCAGACGTTGCACGGCGAATTGGTGGGACCATATGCATTCGCAGAGATCAAATGCTTTGTCGGCCATCGTTGCAGGCAAATTTCCTTTCGCTCGTGGGTTCTACGTCTGAAGACGAAATAACAATCGCAATGTAGCGTGCTACGTTAGGAGAAAATAAACACTGTTACGAGCCACGATAACGGTCGAATTTTATTTCGTAATTACGAATGAACGTAAAAATATAATGGTCAAGTAATGTGCAGTTGCGAATACTCAACGTAATTGTACATAATTGGACAGAAACGATATACTACAGTGCTAGATCTTGCTATGATTACTGCGTGACCTTATTTAAGGATACGTTGAATATTGTCGGAAAATAAAATATGAACATTGTTGTTTTATTGTATTACTCTGTGCACGTTTGCAGGGATTAGTTTATATAGATGTCTGTGAAACTGTTATACCATTTCTAAGTATAATAGTTAACGTTACAACTTAACGTTTACAGTTACTCAATATTTTCCGCTCAGTTATCGCAATCTACTTGTAAAGTGCATCGTGGCACTTCCTCTTTTCGCATCTCGCTGGCAATGTCAGGCCACTTACATCTGACAGCTTTGCGTCAATCTGGAATATACAATCCTACCGAAATATTTCATTTCAATTTACTGACACTTGCCAAAACCACTGTTATCTATTTTCAATTTTTATACTAGTCTAAAAATGGCTCTGTGTAATAGCTCATTCCAAATTCAAAAGGATGCTTTAAAATTGAGTATCTAATATCGTTCAAAATGGGGTAGTAGACGACGTTTAGTCCCATAGAAAGTATTTATATTCAATATGCACGACCGAATCTTGGAATTTAGAATGCAATAGAAGTCGGAAGAGATACTGAAGAGAACATTAATCGACAACCATATTGCATGAAAATGGAAAAAAATTGTAGAATTATGATCGAATGGGAATTAAGAATTTACGATGCTTCTACTTAGTTGACATTGCCGCCAGATGAAAAAATAACATTCTAAACAGACAACGATCGTAGAACGAATAACAATTGAAGAAAAATATTTTTACGTACCTTGGTCAATACAGTAGGGGCAGGAAGAAGAAACAAGGAAGGATAGTTACCTTTTTGACACGATAGTGTTTGACACTGCGGGAGAATATAAAGGCCTGCAATGTATTTACATTCGACACGAGCCAGCCATTGCGCTTGTCGCCCCGTATCTTGATATTGCAGTCGAAGAGGCAAACTGAGCTTCCATTGGTGCGCAGACGACCAATTATCGAGCACCGAATCGTTGCACAAATGCATAATGCGCAATGTTTCAAAACTTGTAACGTTTCTTTTTAAACCGAAGGTAAAGAAAACGTGGCGCGTAAATGATAATGATTAATTGATAAGGGAAATTATTATTGTATGGGGAGATGTTTATTTATTTGGATTCTGATACGATATTTAATCAGATCTACCATAAAGTAAAGGATGTATCTATCGTCCTATGGAAGCTTGTTCTAGAGATCTGAAGTACCGACTCGTAAAAATTGGTTATGTTGCGCCCTCTGCATTTTGAAACGGCATCTTTAGGAACTTGCGAAACTAAAATCCTTGTATTTTTTTATTTGTATGTTATATACATCGCGACCCTATTTTTTAAAACAATGAAACGTTATATTTGAGTAACAAAAACGATAAGAGAAATTATATAGATAAATTTTATTCTAGAAAGTTCAATGAACGCCAGCTTCTAATAACATTACTCCAGTTCTAAGTTCTGAATCTGAAACACAAGAATTAGTGAATATTAGTAAATCTTACACTATAGTACATTATTATAGAAAAGTCAGAATACCTCTTGAACTTTTTGCATTTCCTGTGTTAATAAATTATCCAATATTTCTTGAAATCTTTGTCTCAATTTAACGTTTTCGATATTAGCTATTTCGAGCTCTTGTTGCTGCCTTCTCTGCCGTAATTCGGCTAGCTCTGCATGCAATGTTGCGAGACGCGTTTGTAAAGTATCTGAAACATTTCCCCCCCAAAATTATGTTTGTAATCGAAGTACATAATGATTCCTTAACAGATTTTGTAGAATACCTTTTGACGAAGAGGCGGGTGGTGATTCCATTTCCGGAATAATGTATTCTGAATGGAATTGTTCAAGTTTGGGTACTTTTGTCGGTGTTGTATCTGCTGATTTTTCTCCTTCTATCTCAATATTATTATCATTCTGGAACATTTCCTTACTGAACTCCGTAACAAGATTACTATTCGTATTTGTATTAATGTTAGATCTTTCTGAATATGTAGCATGCATGGAATTCGAATCCGATACTCTGCTATCCGCAGAAAGTCGGCTATTTTCATCCAATTCCATGACGTTTATATTTGCTTCTTCATCATCGTCCTCACTATCGCTCACGGGTTCCCCAAATATATCATGTTCCGCTAAATTCAAATGTGATAAAGATGTTTCATAGGAATTCCATAAAATAAGTTTATATTACATTTGTAATACTCACCAACATCAAGACTTTGAGAAGTGTTACCATTCATGCCCTCCCTTTTAGTTTTCACTGTACCAGATGATGACACTTTGCTCGGTTTTGACTGATCCTCATCTTCACATATTACCTCCCATTTAACATTCACAGCATCATTATCTACCCTCAACAAACGTTTTACTTCTTTCTCAATTTCAGGGGCTTCTACATATTTCTTCTTCAAGGTTTTCCTAAATCTTCTGCGTCTCACATTTTTTGTGGGAGGTGTTATACCATGTGGCCATAAAAACTTTTTATCTACTTTGTTTGGATCTTTTTTCTTCTGTCTTACTGGAGATTCTTCATCTGTTGTAGTATGATCATCCTCCTCTTTGCAAATCAGCAACTATAAACAATCAATATTTTATGTAGTTAAAAATTTTGAAATTACTTGAATAAGATTCTTATACCTGACATATATCAGCAGTTTTGTAGAAGCTTTTATTATCAATGGTCTTCAAGGATTCCACAATTGTTGGCAAATCCACAACCTACGGTTTTAATGTTTTATTAGATAATATAAATAAGTAACTGGTCAATTAAACTATTATAAAATTACCTTAGTATGAAGTAGCCAATGGTCAAACCTAACCTCTCCATAACGCATATCACTTTCCAATTTTATGCTCAGTCTATCTTTCAAAGGTAAACCACTACGCAAAATTTCTCTTAAAACTCGTGCTGGCTCCTAAAAACATCAATAGATTTCTAAAAATAGCTATCATTCTAGATAAACAAAATTTCATAACCTAACCTAGTTTCAATTATCATGGGCAATCGTTAAAAACAATTAAATTACCGGTGGTAAACGTAAAATAAATTGGCTTTCCAATTCCACTTGAGGCTCACTGCGATTTTTGTAATCAGGATTCGGATGACGGTTCATGTTTCCTCGAAACTGCGTCTGCTGATAATGCAACGCAATCAACCTTTCACTATCAATAGATTGTATTGGACTGTATGTATTCCCAAGCTTCTAACACGCTACTTAATTCTTATTCAAACAGTGTAATAAACGCACTTATAAAATATTAAGTAGAATGTAATACAATAGCAATACTCCTGATAAGTTAGTAAACACACTGATAAACTGACTCCACTGAATTGAGCGTAATATGATATAGATTAGAATCGAATCATCCCAAGCAAATAACAGCTGGCAATTGAATACCAGTGGAGCTGCGTCTACTCATTATTGTATAAACAAAAAATTCAATTGCCTCAATTCACAATATTAATGAAAAGAAAAAATGGAAGAAAAAAAGTGATTGATAGTGACATCACTCATGACGTAATAACGAGCCAATATATGTACAGCACGTTCAATCCAATGTATAGATAGCGTGTCATTTCGATCTCGCTTTAGTTCTGCTTTGAACACCGCAGCGTTTCGGCTCTATGTCGATTCAAAATCCTTCGGTCTGAATAATCGCGCCGCATCTTATGTAAAACCTGGCCTTCTCTAACACTTTAACATCTCTACTTTTTGATCGAGTGCGGCGTAACATGTGAAGGCACACATGGGCATCAATATCAATAAGTTCCGGTAAATAAGCTCGCAACCATGGTTTTCTCGAACTAATAATCGACACAATTCAAACTGTGCCAAGATCGCTCTCTAAAGCCACGCTACAAGCAAATTTAATCTTCATCTCTTCTTCCTCCTGCATAGCCGAGAATACGTGCACATTGCGCACTTGCATCGATAATCTCAACTCATCAGTCCATCGTTCATGCGGAAATTCCTGAAATCGTTCAGCATTTTCGCGACCGATTTCAGGACCCGCAGAATTCGTCTAAATTCCGATAGTTTTCATTCCCTAGACTCTTTAACGATCGATCGAGCAATTAGTTTGATTGAGTCGCGTTAAATGTGCATAATTGTTTCATTGCCGCAGCGAAAACAGAATCCGCTGAATGCGAACGGTTTTCCCTATCGCCGAATCAATGTTTGTCGCTTGTCGCATCGATAAGAGGAAATACACCTGCTGCGTGGTTATACGTCGAATATTCTTCTGAATAACTTAGCAGGTCCATATGTTTATAGTTAAGGTATAACAGCAAGTGATCAATGGAACGTTAGACTTCGCGCTCGCGCCCTAGTGCTCCCGAGGCCCGTGTAAAGCTCGCTTTCTCGCCTCGAATGTTTTCGCGATTCTATCAGTGAAAGAAAGACGGATTTGGGAGGTGTGTCGGATCCAGGGATATTGGGATCGTGTATAATGATGAAGTTGACAATTATTTCCTCAGTCGTGTTTTAATATCTGTCCCTTAGTCGCGATTAGTCGTCGTGATAGGCAAAGTATCGACTGCTCGGTTGTCCCGAAATTAGGTAAGTTGTGGACGCTTTATGTAACGTATCCTTCTTATCTCGTTTAGCGGCAAATTGTTCCCTCGTTAGTAGAGGATTATCGTTTCGAGCTAGTTTGAATTAAGTGTCGAACGAGTTGCCTCGGTTTTCCCTTTACTTCAGTTTTAGTTGCTTCTCCTTTTTCATTCATATATTTTTTGTTTCACCGAGAGGTATAACGTGGTTTTTGTTGTTTATGCAGAGAGCAGTACGTGTATATATTTAAATGTCATTACATAGCACTTCACAATGACATGCATTATATGTTTTGGGTCTGCTATAACTGTATATCATTCTTCTGATTACAGTAATTAATAGTGAGTAATATGTGTATTAATTTCTTGACTTGTGTTATGTATGTCCCTTGTGTAATGGTTGGAATCCATTCAAAATCTGAAACTTAGTTGTAATTCTTTGTGCTTGTTTAATGAGAGTTTGTGTTGCTTATGGATTAGTTGTGTTTATTATGGCTATGAAACTTATGCTATTTTAATATTCGATAGATCCATAATGAGTTCCCAACCCATTGTGGTGCCAGGTGGTGACCACCGATCTCAGTCAGATGCTCATTCTGTGCCTGTTGGGAGCACTTCTGACTCATTTAAAACCATGACACCGCCAAATGTTAGCAGATCACTCAGTAATCGTAAGTAAAATTTATGTTATATGACTTGTATATGGTTGTTCTTGCATTTTCAAAGAGAATTTACTATTTAAGGGAAATTTGGTGATTATTTATGTAACATAATAGAATTGTCAAAAGTTTAATAATTTCTACTGTGTTCATTCGTAGCTGATCAGATGATTATCGGATCAGTGAATAGTTTTTATGTATATATTTATCATCCGTGAAATAATAATTTATTAATTATTGACCACAGTACTGATAGCATAAACAATTGTTATTTAAAGGTATTAGTGACAGTGGATGTGGTACATTACCCAGTAAGCTAGGTAGGCTTATTAATATGGATTGTGTGTATACAGTAGTAAGCCTCGGTATTAGAATCATGGAAATCAATAAGTAGATATGTGTAATATACATATGTATAACACTATGTTTTCAGATTATACATATTATTAGTATTTCTCATTTTAACTACTTTGGTGTGTCATCTTGCATTGTTGAATACTTTATAACATTTATGGCATATAAATCAGTGACATTATTGTTCAACTCTTCATTAATATCATTACATTAAGTACGACAATAAATTGTATTGTAAACAAGTTTAATATTGGATTAACATAATACATCCATGCTGTTAGCACATTCTTCACTTACTAGTATATTGTAATGTACTATATAACATGTACATTTACTCATAAATTTATTCAAAAAGCATTTCGCGTAAATTAGAACATTTTTCTTTTGTACAGAATTGTAAAGATGACCAATGCATGTAGATGTGGCATATTTAGTGCATGCCTTAATGTTTACAAGGTACATTTTTTTGTACTTGCTTTGTTGCCTTTGAAGTATGCATGTAGATAGTTTTTGGAATCAATAGGATTCAAAAACCCAATAGTACAATATATTATTCTTTTCTAGTGCATGTCACCTTCATAGTACAATTGTATATTTTTTGTGCTATAAAATATATAGGGTGTTTACTTCTTGATGTAAACATTTTTTTGCTTTTGCAATCAATGATATCCAATTGAATTACAGAGCTGTATTAAATGACTATGTGTTATTGCAAATTCTATCTTTGAAAATTATTAATGTTAATAGCAGTTCACAATTAGTGTTGTTAAAAAAAATGTATACCTTAGAATGTAATATGGTGTAATTTGATTTTAGTATCTTCATTGTATTAGTTAATTGTTGAATAGTTTATAGCCAACAAGTGCAAAGAGTTTGTAATTTTTAAAGTTAGACATGTACATTCAAAAGATATAATTTTGTGAATTATTGTAAAGATATTGATAAATAGTACCTGTAACTGAAAATAAACTAAATATATAGAACCTGTGGATCAGCAACTTCGACGAAGCAGTGTTCAAGTACAAACTCCAACATTACATAAACTTCCATCAACAGAGTCCCTATCAACAAGTGTAAATTTAACAACTGCTGCACCTCCACTATCTCCAGGTATAAAAAAGTTACATTAATATAATAATGGGCAATTATACAAAATTTGCCAGGTGCTTTTTAATATTTTTGTGTTAATTAATAATCCTCTTTAATTGTTGAAGTAGTAGTTAATTAGCCATAAGGAATTTGCATCCTCTTATTTCCTGTCTGGCTTACATATTTATCTACATATTATGCATATATTGGAATCTGTAATCTCTATAAGATAATCTTTGTATATTGTATAGTCCTTTTTTTGTTGACAGACTATCAAATATATGTATTAAATAGATCAGTATAAGTATGAACTATAAGTAAAATAATAACTATGTTTAATATTATTTTATGCATTGATTTCTATTCAATTTATGGTTCTGTTATATAGAATTAATATGCTGTACTAAATATAGCTTTTTGATACAGATGTAAAGAAAACTAATGGTGACTAAAGATGCTAACTGCATAATGGATTATGTTAATAAAATTATGTTACATACAGTAATTTTATTTATGAAAAGTACTTCTGCATCTTGATTTAAAAAATTTTATAAATCCTTTAACTGTGTGTTTTTTAATAGAATGATAAGTTTGTTTTATCATACAGATATGATAACTCAATTGAATTTGTCAAGCTTGTTATGCGAATGTCATAAGCTGAATTTCTTTGAAGCTTTTAATTTTAATTAATTGTACATATAAATGCTATCACATTGTTTAAAACTATTAAATCAGATCAATGACAATTTAATTATGTAATTTTTCACATGATAATTCATAATATCATTAATCAGTTTTTAGTCAATATTATCATCCCTATAGCTTAATCACCTGACAGAACACTAATTAATGCAAAAAAAAGCTGGGAAAAGTTTTCTTGTAAGGAAATAACAAATCATGAAAAAACAATCTATATTAACTTAGTTCAGAAGCTTTATATAACATATAATATACTATGTCATGAACATAAAAATTTAAAATACACAATGACCTCAATATATAATGCTTTTTTAATAACTTCTTTGATGTATTAACTTCTAAAAATTTCATGCATATAACTGTGTTTATACATAACATTTGATTATTATTCTATTAAGTAATTTGTTTGTTATAGGCCTAACTACAATGGGAGAAGCTATTCAAAAGACAGATAATACATCTGATAAGGTAAATAGCTTTGAGTTATTAATTTATAATAAACTAATAATATATTTTTTTATTTTCTTCTAATTTTCAGTCTTTGGATTCTTGTAAATTAACACGAAAAGAATCATATAAGGCTCAAAGGAAGAATTACCGAATGGAAAAGAAAAGAGTTGCCAATGAACTCCTAAGTTCATTCAAGGATCCAACTGTTATTGTTATGAGTGATTGGCTCAAAGTGCGCGGAACCTTAAAGAGTTGGACAAAATTATGGTGTATCCTGAAACCTGGTTTACTGTTACTCTATAAAAGTCCAAAAACAAAAGTATTGTTTTTTATTATTCATATGTAACATTTTTTTTTTATTGCACTCAATATTACAATCGTGTGATTATTGCAGAGTAATCATTGGGTGGGAACAGTTTTACTTAATACATGCCAAGTAATAGAACGTCCAAGCAAAAAGGATGGATTTTGTTTTAAACTATTTCATCCTTTAGAACAATCGATATGGGCTCCAAGAGGTCCAGAAAAAGAAGCTATTGGTAAATCATAAATTTGTTACATGTACATCAATTAATAATTCAACTTTTTTATGTAAGTCTATTTTTCAGGTGCCGTTGTACAACCTTTGCCAACTTCTTACTTAATATTTAGAGCTCCTTCACAGGCAGCTGGCAAATGCTGGTTAGATGCACTTGAATTGTCTTTACGTTGTTCCTCGCTAATTGTACGTTCAACAAGTGCAATACCACGTGCTCTACCACACGATACTACGACAACTCACGAAACTCAATGGAGTGAAGCAGATTACGAGAAGCATTTTGATGAACACGGTAAGTTTCATAAGATAAGCACTTACATAAGTACACTATTTTCTTTCCTCTATACAAATCACTTAAGAAAAAGAGCAAAGATACATTTAACACTAGTATAATGCATCTATTTCCAATACTTCTTTCTTGTATATATGTACATTTACACACGAGTAATTTTAACAAAATTGGGCTGTGTTTAGAAAAGTATTTAGTTAAGTTTTATTGATAAAAGATACCAATATTAATTGCGTCGTTATTGTCGCTCCTTCCCCGGCATTTGTCACCATTTGCTTTCAATATCCCCAGTATATTTGTCTAATTATACTCCTCGCTCACCTGTGTCACCTCAAAGACGTTTATTATCGTGCCCACAGCCGTTTTTACCTTGTATGACAGATGATTCTAAAAGTGCTTGCCTTTCGCCGACTCCACTGTTGCAACAGTTATACCGTGCAGTTGTATATTGGGATAAACATTATCGTGAGAAATCTCTGATACCTGCTATAGATAGAGAGATTGTTACACTTTCAAGTTCTGTGGGAGCATTAAGCGACGATGTTTGTTCTAATAAATCCCATTTCGAATCCACTACCTCTAAATATGTCCCTTCTTCCAATCGACGCATGACTGTCCCTTCTATACATGTCCTTCAGTACGACACCCCACAAGTAGTAACGCTAGATCCTGTGCACTCCTTACACACAGACCTGGACGACATTAGCCAACCAGAGAATGGAGTAGCAGCTGACGCAGAAATCAGTGCTTCTGAGAGTGAATCTGAGGGATCAGTTAAAGAAGATCAACCTGAAACAATCAATGAAACTCCATATGTGGCGAATGAACATGAGGTTCTTGGTGTGGTAAGACGAATCATCTTCTTAGTTGCAACTATATGATGTACAAAACTTCTATATCAGTTCAATTTTACATATAGGCTGGGGAAGTCGTTACAGAATTACAAGAAGAACAAAAGTCTCTAATATGGTTCCTGATGAAGCAAGTTCGACCAGGCATGGACTTGTCCAAAGTAGTTCTACCGACTTTCATTTTAGAACCTCGTTCATTTTTAGAGAAATTAGCCGATTCCTACTATCACGCAGATTTACTATCTCAGTAAATATAAATATTATCAATTTTTACAGATGTTTATGTACAATTGAAAACATTTAGGCTTTATACTTTACTTTTATAGGGCAGTGGTCGAAGATGACGCGTTTACACGTATGAAAGGAGTAGTTAAGTGGTATCTGTCTGGTTTCTATAAAAAACCTCAGGGTTTAAAAAAGCCTTATAATCCACTCCTGGGGGAAACTTTCCGCTGCTACTGGCAGCACTTCAATGGTTCAAGGACTTTCTATATAGCAGAGCAAGTAAGATACTTCATTGCTTCAAAGATTTAATTATGCTTACTACATATATGTGTAAGTATTTTTTTTTTAAATGCCCTGAACCACTTGTAATACCTTTCTACAGTTATCCCACCATCCACCTATATCAGGATTCTATGTTACAAATCGACAAGATGGATTTACTATTAGTGCTACAATTATTGCTAAATCTAAATTTTATGGTAAGCAAATAGAGCTTAGTTTCGAATTATAAAAGTATCATTTTTATTCTCACGAAACTCTTTTCTGCCAGGAAATTCGACATCTGCAGTTCTGGATGGTGTTGCAATATTGACAATGCTACCCAGAGGAGAAGACTATACAATGACTATACCATATGCTCATTGCAAAGGAATTCTGATGGGTACATTGTCCATGGAACTAGGTGGGAAGGTCCATATAAATTGTGAGAAAACAGGCTACCATACCGAATTAGAATTTAAGCTTAAGCCATTCCTCGGCGGTGCGGAGCAATTAAATCAAGTTGTAGGAGCAATACGACTCGGAAAGGAAACGCTTGCCACTATATCAGGATACTGGGATGGTCAAATTATAATTACAGACAAAAGATCGGGGGTAATAATGATATAAATGCATTTAATGCGATATGTAATGAATCGAATTAATATCCTGCTAATTAATTTTGCAGCAAGAAAGTGTGTTCTTTAATCCAACCCCAGAAATACGTAAAAAGAGATTGAAAAAATACACCGTACCTCTCGAACACCAAGGACCATGGGAGAGTGAGAAATTATGGCTCGACGTTACGCAAGCAATCAATCGAGATGATCAAGTTGCGGCTACAGATGCAAAAACTTTATTAGAGGAAGCTCAAAGAGAGCGTGCTAAAGAACGAAAGCTCAAGGGGCAAGAATGGGTTCCTAAATATTTCGTTCAGGTATTTCAATTAATAACTAATGTTAATTTCAAAATGTTAATGGTATTTTTCATTGTCAATAGGATATTATCACGGGTAACTGGGTCTATCGACATGCAGATGTCCGACCATGGGATCCTAGAAACGATGTTGTGCAATATGAACAAGATTATATAGTGCGTACGAAGACCAGACACAAAACACCAATTATGCGTACTGGTAGTATCGTATCGACTGAACCACAGACTCAGGTATAGGAATGGGAATATTAATCGACGAAGCGCATGTTTGCATTAAATATATACCGATAACATTAAAAATCTTTCATATAATCATTTAACTGCATGTTAGAGTGGTCATTGTGCATGTTCTGCTGTTTCCTTTTTTATATTATTCGATAAAAACTCATAATAAAGTTCGTTTTACGCGACAAAACTTTATGCTCTTACTGATGTTCATTTTTCTTCTTACATTTTTTATAGAGTTAATATTGTATCTATGGTTATACACCTTCTTGCTTTTAACATCTGCAGTAGAGAAGTCGAACACTTCGCGTTCAGGTATATGTCAGCAAAGATTTTACGTTCAATGCATCATAGACTTTGTACATAAAATGCTCCCTCTAAAATATATGATGCAATAATGTCAGTACTATCTTCTAAAATATAATTAGATTATCGTCATTTACTTGCTTTCATGAAACTAACAAAATACTTTAATTTCCTCTACATCGCTTACATATATTATATTTATTGTGTGCATTGCAGGTTCCACTTCTTCAAGCTGAATCCCGTTCATCGCTTTCTGTACTGAAATCTTCAAAAAGACAATTGTCCAGCAATTTACCATTAACAGAAACGGTTCATGATTCTGGAAGTTCGTCAGCAGAGGTACACTCCGATTCTAGTCAGTCTGTAGGTAAAAGGAAGCGTTCTACTGCGAGGTAAGTCTTCTAACACTGCATGCTAATGCAAGGTAAGAGCAGTGAACTCATCAGTAATTACTTCTTTTTAGGATAATAGATGTTATCAAGGATGTAGAGCGCCAAATGTTGGAATATGGAGAGAAGCTGAATCGTATTCAACATATTCTAGAGCAACTCGCTATAAGACAAAGAGGTCAAGGTGATCAGCATCATAGCATAAGTATGTTCAAGAGCTTCATAGACACAGTCGTTGTTATTGTGATTGTTTTTTCTGTACAATACTTTGTAAATATATGGAGCGAAGAACCTAGCGGAGGTTGAACAAAATAAGGTGAGACATCGCAGTGTATATTTTATATGTTATTTATCTTCTCTCTATCCGACTTATCAGCTTTTATCTGAAAAGCCTTAAGAGAAATTCTTAAATGTAAAAGCATCTAATTTATACATCTTTTCGGTGGAGGCAATAAAGCACATTGTTTTCGTAAAGAATTGCTGAAGAATAAAATCTTGAACTCAAAGATTTAAACTTATAATCACAGTTCAATTTGATTCTACTTATAATTTTCGATCTTCAGTTACCGCTTTGTAGTTATAAAATTTGGATATTCGTGTATAGCAATCGGTATAAGATTTTAGTCAGCTTTTAAACGGTCCTCACAATAGCAGTGAATTATACAATGTAAAAGGGATTGAATTTACAATTTCTGTGAGCTTATCATGTACATAATATTTTATGTGATAGAGTGCGGGAAATAATTATATTTATTCAAAGATCCTAATGTTGTAGTCTGTACTGCAATCGCTCAATAGTGAAGTGTAATGATAACATATAAGATCATTGTAAAGACATAGCAGCATATATTATAAATTTAATTATAGTATCCTGAACTATTAAGAAAATCAGAGCTAATTGCAGTTCCAAGTTAAATATAACATAAATTTTACACTGGTTATCCAAGATATAATAATTTTGGTATATTAATAGGTGGTTATCGTTATTGTTATCAATATTTGATGATAAAATAAGGGACAGATATTAACATCGGCTACTTGACAAAAATTTCGTCCAAAATTTTGATAGATAATTAATAGTACGACTTTCGTTTGTGTTACCTACGTAGGCGCTTACGATGCAGAATTTATTGAATGAATTTTTGTGAAAACAAAGTAATGCTTACATGACACTATGTTCTAGTATTCAAGGTATTCGTTTTTGTCAATAATAATGCATTTATTAAAGATAGGCACATTTTGTGTGCCTAATTAAATGGGTGACACTTGCGTAAGATTTGATCATTTTGTTCCCCTATAGTCTATACTTTATAAAGCAGGTTTCAAATGTAATCATTTATTCCTCTGTGCAAATAATACATATGCATTAACGAATAATGAGTTTTCTTTGTATAGTTTTTTTATATTAAAAATATTTAATATACTAAATTAAAAATTGAAAACATTCCTTAATTATTAAAATCTCTATTTATATTTAAATCAATTCTCTGCTACCAGAGACATTATTTTGTTGCATGTGTTTTGCACTTTTTAAAACACTATATACAGAAATGTATATATTTTTTGGTATCATACCAATTATAGTTCAACGAATTTGTTGTATGAATTTTTATAATTATAATTAAATTCATTAAAGCTTATGTAAGTGTATGGAGCACAGCCTTCATCATTGATGTATATCGTATTTTGCACAAAGATTTCTATTTGCTTTCCAAGTATTCCTATTGCTTGTTCTTTTCTCAAAAAAGTCAGAAAACTAAACTCATCGAAATAGAGTTAGGATTGATGTAATATTGCTAGATTTTATTACTTTTCATATGTGATGTTATTCATTACAAATTCAAAAATAGTTTCTGTAAGGTACCTGATATTTTTCTATTGTAATTTAAGTCATACATTTTTTCATATAACGAACCATAGTGTTTTAACTCTCTAAAAATATCGTTTAATCTCATTAACTGTTTCATAGTTTACTGTTTCTGTTATTATCTACTCCAACAATTGTTTGTCAAACTTTACTTGTTGATTAAATTTTCTAGCTATAAACGCGTTTAATGATATGCAATGTATTAAGATGATAGAAGTTGAAAGCAAAATGACAGGGAATAGATGATTATCCAGGTATATTATGAACTCCAAATATACAAGTTTTGTATATTGAAAAATATTATATAAAAGAATTGTATTTTAACTCTAGTAATATGTATATATCTTTTTAAGTGTCTGCATTGTTTTAGTTGATTACTTACATTAAGTACAGATGGATATTGTAAGTTATATATATAAATATATATATATATACCATATATATATATATACCAAATAAATAAATAACAATTGAAAAAGATCGTTAGGTACTTCTTTTTATAAAATATGATGGATATGTTTCGGCATCTCTAATTCAAAATTGAAGAAAAAAAATGCATTCAAAACGAGAATGTTCTCAAAACAGTAGATCAAATTTTCGCACAGTGAAATCTAATACGGATGAGACTAATAATGATTTTGTTAATTCCTGTAAGATATGTATTGTATATTTTTTGTAAATGTATTGTTCCTTCGTCTAGTTACACCTATTTCCTTGTGATACAATAATTGCAATAGCTAGGTGCCATGTTTCCATAACACCGCAAATGATCCGTACAGCGGTGAAGAAATTATTGCTGCGTAAAGCCTACGTCGACTCACAATTAATTGCTGAATATTTACGTTTTAATTATCCGGTCGACAGTAACGCGAAAACATTTCACCGAGAATTAACTAAAAAATTGGATTGCGCTGTTCATGTTGGATTAATCATGAGACACGGAGAAAATGCATATCACTTGCCTACGTTTCGGCAAGAGGCGAATATGATTAGAAGCGCTTTTTCAGCGTTTTGGGAAATGTACAAAAATGTAATCAAAAATTTCATGATAGCTACTCTGAATTTGGTGCATAATTCTAAACATTAATTACTCATTTTTTTAGTATAATAAACAGTCTGTTTCACGAGAGAGGAAACGATCTACGTTTAGAAGGAAGGCGATGAGATACTCCAAATACAGCAATAATAAATAATTTTACGAGTATTATATTTAACTATGTACATGTGTACAGTTTTTTTAGCGATTATTAAACATTCATTACATAAAGTTAAGCAAGGAATAACGATTATTAAACATTCATTGCATACAGTTAAGCAAGGTATAACGATTATTTGGGTCAAAAAATTGGGATTTTTGTAAATTATCGTCTGCGCTAACATTTTCTGTATTACTCTCAGTTTCCTGGTCAGGCTTCCTACTTTTGCATCTCCTCCTTGATTTTCTCTGAGAATTAATGTTATCTTCAAACACTGATCCAAAGAGAGGAGCAACTTTCAACAAAAGAATATTAAGCAATCGTAGAAGACTTGGGGAATTTTGAAACACAGTGTTTATATACGCCTCGATATTATGACGCGTTTTAAGATTATTACAGAGATTGTATAGAAAAGTACCATTAAACAAATTGGCAATCTTAATCTGTGGATAAGGGTTTCCTAAAAGTGTATTCAAATTCATACTGTGTCTCAAACAATTCTGAAACTCTGCAAATACATGAACGATAGTTCTGTTAAATTTCTTTGAGTTTGCACAGAGTTTCTGGTCCATCTCGACATGGGATAGAAAAAAAGGTGCTGCCATAATACAGTCATCACGATTAACTTCTTTAAGGGCTTCAAAAAGTGTACTGTTCATTGAATATTGTGGCTTATAGTCATTTGTCTTTCTGTTTTTCTGTATATTTGCGATTACATAATTGTATTTACTTTGAAAATACTGTATATTTCTATGTTTTCCAATCTTAGAATGAATTATGTTTAACAACATACAAATAAGTACAGAGTAGAGATAACATCTGCGCCATTCATGCAACTGTTGTTGCTTTATCCAGTATTTAATACAAATAATGTACAATACCCAGTCTGGAGGAAGTTCATTTATACATTGATTACTACATTGTAAAGTATTATCGAAGATTTGTTTTCTTATGATTAATGGAATTTCTCTGAGAGTGAATAAAGATGGTAGTTTACAATGAAACCTATCATCAAGAGTTTTTAATTCATAGCTTTTAAGTTGTTTATTCTCATCTCTGATCATGTATGTCAGAGAGTTTACCCTGCTATTGATTCCTGATTTTAATAAACCAAATATAACTCTAATAATTTTCAAGCTTAATATGATACTTGAAGGGTAAGAATAATCTTCTACTTGTATTGGACAAATATACAATTGTCTGACTAGTAAATCCATAAAATATGAAGGATACTTGGCCATAAGAAACTCATTTACAAACCATCCAGGCAAATTATTAATAAATATATTATTTGATGTAAACTCTAAATCTCTGAATGTATCTGCTACCTCAATTTCATCATCTTCTTCGTTTTCACTAGATTCTATGTCTTCTTCCTCACAAGTTTCTTTTATGTATGTTATGCCATCCATATCTCCATCAAATTTGAAAGTTTTAGTCATGGAATGTGTTGATGAATGAACAACATGGTCTTTTGAGAAGCCCAGTAGAATAAGTATCTCTATGGATGCATTTGTATAATCATTTATATTAGTTTCTATTATCTTCAATAATTTCTGACGTGCTGGTTTTGGTATAGTACTCAAAATCCTAATAATAGCATTATCTAAAGTGTATTTGCTCAGCCAAGTGAATATCGCATCTATACGGTATAGCTGCTGATTGTACTTCTTTTTGGTTGCACCACATAACTTTAAATGACGAAAAAAGTTCTTGAATGTTCCAGGTCTTACATAATCATTCCCTAATAATATTGCAGCCAGTGGTAGCATAGATTGGTTCAAGCCTTTGTAAGAGTTCAATAAATGTTCAACTTTATAAATTTTACAGCGTTTCATGTAGCCATCCCTATTTGGACGTTTGACTATGTCACTGTTAAATCTATCAAATGGTATATATGATGCTCCATATATGTAAAAGTCTGAATCATAACTTAGCATAGGACAATTCAGTGCCCTCGCTACAGCAGCTATAGCACTGTCAGCTTCAAATAAGCATTGTACATGTTTGATATTCTTTTCCCTCAAGACCTCCTTGAAAACCTCTTTTGTTAATAAAGGAAATATTTTCATGTTCTGCTGATAGATGGGACAGAAGGATGATGCTATATGTATCTTCTCTTTCGCTCTTCTTATGATTGTCTTTAATTTTTTGTCCTCAATACCCCCATCGATCAAAACCAATGGTGTTATGTTACATTTTAATAGATCGTCAAAAAAATCAGATACACTTTTTGCAAATATGTCATAATCACCACCAAAAGCACAATTGCACTTGGACTGCCAAGAATATATTTGGCAACAAATACTGTTACCATCTATCACCAGATATGTATCGTATAATTCGTAATACTCCAAATAGCGATCTGAACGATTATTTATAAAAGATGTTAAACCTGGAATACCCATTGTAAAATTTCTCTTTTTGTATTCCCTTTCTGTAAATATAAATTACTGTTTATTAGCATTTGTTTGTATACATAGTAAAGGTCACGTTCCGTGAATAAGTCCAATGCTTTCTTTATAACCACATTTTCCTTAGATTACAGTAGTACAAACTTCGATTTCTCTATTATAATGAATTTGTTAATGTTACGTGCACAATAATATTGTTAATATTTAGGTTTTATAACAAATTTATTTGCTTTACAGATTTTGGAACGTACATATGGCGGTATGCGTACGAGGGAAACTTCAAACTGTTTACCAAACAAATTTGTTTATTTGCATATTTATTTCCTTCCTAAGCATCTGTATTAATCGTAGAAGGTTTATAAATAATTACGCAACAATTAAAAACGACTGAAGTTGCTAATTTGTAGCAAAATAAACAAATAAACAATATTAAAAATTTTGGGGGGGCACCGGACCTTGATAATACGGCCCTTAACAAAAGTTACTCGCGACAACTTTGCCATCTAGCGGCGGTCCGCGAACTACGATTTTTCATTCGGGTCCGCCATATTGGAGACAATACACTCCGTTGCGCGACAGTGGCGCCATCTAGCGGTGATACCTCAGAACTAAACGAGGTGCTCAACTTTAGTTCCAGGGCGTCACCGCTAGATGGCGCTAGTGTCGCCTCAGTGTTCCAAAAATTGCTGTTAAGGGCCGTCTTAAAAAGTCCTGGTGCCCCTATTAAAAAAATACTTCAAATGTCTAAATAAGCAATAAATTAACAATATTTTAATGTAAAACGATTGTAGACGACTCGAAATTGTTATAAACAATGCGTATTTCCCGATAGAATAGTAAATAACGCTGTAAATAAATAAAGAAAGATAAATTCATTGTTTTTCAATAAATGTCCAATTGTTTATGTATTTATTATTATATTTGGAATCTATTCTTCTCAGTTTACATGATTAAGAACGGTTTTTCATTAAAAAATGATCTATTAATTGTTTTTTTAGCATTGAAATATTTATTCGTTGGTGATACCGTCTCCACTGAAAAATCGTAGTTCGCGGATCGCCGCTAGATGGCGAAGTTGTCGCGAGTAACTTTTGTTAAGGGCCGTATCATCAGGGTCCGGTGCCCCCCAGAGAATTTGTCAAGTGTTTAATTGCTTATTATGCAACAAATAAATAATTTTCACTGCTTTTTATTATTGGATTACGTATTAAAGAGATCGTACTTTATTTCTACACTCCTAAATTGAGAATGAATTAATAAATAAACATTAATCCATACGTTTCAATATGTAATAAAGCGTTTTACTGTCCAAAACGTAATCAATATTTTAAAATGATTTTTTGACAATAAATAATCAATATTTATCCCTCGAAATTGCTGCACGATTAATTACAAAGCCTAATATTTGTTATTATTTTATTCTCGTTGTAATTTTATAGTAAATATACACAATTTTTAGGAGTATATAGTTTTATTGAACTTTTATTTCTGCTGTACATACATCGTACTGATTTTTTAATTAATTCAAATTCGATTGAATTATGTATCTCTGAAAAATATAAAACGCTCAATACAAATGATACGATATCTTTTGAAAATGTGGCCATTTCATGAGACACGGCGATTCCATCGCGTCAACGTGAACATAACAGCATAAGGTGACGTGTCTGCAGCGCACCACGTGGATGGTATGCATATGACACGTCGCTTTTCACTTCACAGTGCCAGTAAACGCCGAGAGTAATCAGTGAAGCAAGTAAGAACCTCACTCGTCAAATCCTAGTGTTCAGATTGTTGCAACTTAATTCTAATACACTTTTAATATTATCACAAACACCTCTAGTATAACAGTGAACAAGTCTTGAACTTAAGATTTCCCTTTTTCTCAGAAATTACAGATCACTACCAAACAAACTTCTCGTGATCATCTGGAACTTATTCACAGACAAACGTTAACAAAAATCTAAGTCATGGTGAGTAATATATTATAAATAATCTTCAAAATTTCGAGATTAGAATGCAGTTTCGCGAAGCAGATACTTATAAATGCATTTTGTTTATTTTTTCAAGCCTGCTGCACCCAGTGCTACTTCAGTTGGAGCTGCAGGTCGCTCGCCTAGCAAAGCTATAGCACCTAGAGCAGGTGGTGGAGGTACTGTTAGGCAAAGAAAGACTGCACCATCCACTGCAGCCAGAAGTAGAACCACTGGACCTGGCTCTGATGGGATGTGGAGGTTCTACACGGATGAATCTCCTGGCATCAAAGTGTGAGTATATGTACCACTAGCATCAAACACTTATGCAAAATTAATGTGGAAGGATTGGAAACTAATTATCGATTAATATATGTTTACAGAGGACCAGTTCCAGTACTCGTGATGTCTCTCCTCTTTATTGCATCTGTGTTCATGCTTCACATTTGGGGCAAATATACTAGATCGTAAAATTGAAATTAAATTCTAATTCATGTGAAACTAAAGTGATTGAAGAAGTACAGGAATTTAAGGTTCTTTTTTTCTAAGAGGATAATCAGTACGACTGGAGATTTCTTTCTACATTTTTTTCTATAATTTCTTTTTCTGCATAAGGAAATCTGTGTACTGTTTATCATAAGCCACATTTCCATTCTAATGGATCTCTAATACGATACATTTTTATTACATCAATTAAGAAACTAATCAGCAATCATGAATAATATCTATCATATTCATTTATGTACATTGAACTGAATTTTGTATCATTGTAAGAAGTTATGGAAGGAGTTTACTATATTTATGCATAATGTATGATCGCAATTAGACATACTAATTATTGTTTATGATGTTACTATAAATATTATCATATTAAAATAAATTATTCTTGATCCAATTGGAGTTACTAATGTGTTCAACTATTCATTCCAGTATCTGCCAAGTTTTTCGAGTTTCCAGTGAAATTATTATTAACGTCAAGAATAAAAAGATATTAAACACTGGAGAATTCCATTCAAACGAGAAGCGCCACGTTCCAATTTAACTAGAAACTCAGTCGCGCTCGCGTATACGTATTGATTCGCAACCGAATGGGCGCGGAATACAGCCTTCGCTGCCAAAAAACGCAGTGCGATGAATTACAATAAAAAAAAAGGTAGATAAAAAAGTAGAAACGTCAAAGCAAGTGAGGATAAAAATTTTTCGCGATTTTTTAAAAGCAGTCCTGCAACAATTCACTGCAACTTATCCACGTTATTCCTAATAGATGTTCTAACTGAAGTCAAACTTGGTAAATCGATTTAAATCTTCTACTGTATTAAAGTTAATAAAATAGAATCACCAACTCTCCAAGTGTCGCAAGTACAATACTTAATTAGTAAACATTCGGTTGTTCATCCACCATTGGAAGTCAAATATATCTTTACAGAAGCTCTGAATATTCATCATCGAAAATATTGAAAAGAAATTCAATTACATTACAGACAAATCCCACAATAATCCCTTATTTCCTCCTTCAGACTATCATCCTGCTTTTAGAGATATTTCCTCCTCAAAACTACCGATATAATTCTAGAGAAATAAACCATTCACAAACTGATTAACTCCACACTCTAAATTGATCAAACTTTCAGTGTCAAAAGCGTTTGATCGATGCTCAGCTTTTTACACTGAAAATAAACATAAATATTCTTATTTTCTGGAGTTACTCAGCTTGACAAATGAGTGGCTATAGTATAGTAGGGTAAAGGGTGGAGGGTGTGAACAAGGAGAGCCAATATAATCGACACCATGGGCCGCCAGCTAGAGGGAGACGGTGGTCGCCGGGAAGAGGAGCAAAGCGTCCGATGCGCTCGCAGTTCGACCGCCGACTCGTAACACGTGATCATGGGTTTCTCGTTTTAGACTCGACATTGAATGCCTGATCGTAGTCCTGCCACTGGCTGTGGTCGCGACAGGGTGGAACATCGACCAGGGCTACCCGCTCCGATAGTCTCTGCGATGAGGCTTCTCTCTTCCGAGGTAATCGTCTCCTCCTCACCACTGTGCAGCTTTTCGAGATTTCCTCCCTCAGAACTCTTGAAAAAAGAAATGAAAAAACGATGAGTGCTACCCTCGTGGACAGTGATTGAATTGAGCAGTGAGATTGTATCGCTTTTTAACGCAGACAACAACGTCGGTTATCTGTGATAACGAGATGAGCCTTTCGCTTGCACTTCCTCGGCGAGCTCGCGGGAGTCGAGGCTGTGGGAGAAGTGCTGACACTGGCTTTTCTGGGAAACGTAGTGGGAATCGTTCATCTGCTATTTTCACCATAGAAATTAGTGGAAGATGTCCGTTTATGGCTCGACGTACTGTTCTGTGCACTTTTTGGCAAACAATTGTGTAGATTCGATGCGTTTTTATAAAAGTTTTTGAGACCTTTTCATTTGTTTTTTCTCTGATTTTTTTTCGGTGATCTAAGATGCAAAAATTTCGAGTCGTAAGTTTCAAAGGACGGTGAGTAGACAATTGTGAGGTGTGAGGTGTGAGATGTTTTTTCTTTTTTATAGTTGAGCATTTTGATTGTTTTTTAAGGTGTAGCGATTCTAGTTAGTGTTAATTAGAAGAAAGTTTTGTTTCTGTTTTTCTTTTTTTTTGTTCCCTGTGGAAATGCTAAACTGCATTGCGACGCTTCGCGGAAGCGGCTACTCCAATGAGACTGAATTAGAATTTACTCGCATGATTCAAAGAATTTTCTGTGTAGTAGACGCTTCAGAATTTTTGTATCAGAGTTCTGTAGAATTATAAAACATTTCATTCGTGTGTTCTAAATCTCTAAACGCAACCTCCTTTCAAAACTTTGAATACTAAATGCTACAAATTTATGTGAGAGTATTGTATACGTTGCCATGCAATCGATTAGATGAAAATATCCCACAGTACGTCTGTTACTCGCCAAATGAAATGGAATCAGAGGAACACTGCGTTATTTTTCTATACCTCATTTGTCTGACTAAACTCTTACCTGTACTACTTGCAACGCTGCTCCAATTAAAATCATTTGGTTTCAACATGCTACTCCTTTTCTTAACTCAATAAAAATAACAAAACTTCTTCCGAATAGTCCTGAAAACGAAGAAAATCAAAATAAATAAAGAACTGAAGTTTTCTACAATCAATATCATCGCTTTCTCATTTTTCAATGAATAAATTTTGAACTCTAAAGGTGGATACCTAAGTTCCTACACGCTAGTTTGTAAGCGCTTAATTAACGATTCCAGATTCGAAAATAGTTCATCAGGTGGAGGGGTGGGCAATCAAAGAGGATCAATGGCGGTCGATATTTTGGACGAGGACCACTTCGCCGTGAGCGCGATCGTGACGGTCGGCATGCAAATAATTTTCTTCACGATCGCGGCGACCTTCCAGCTGGACAAATTGACGGACTTCGCCGGCGGCACCAACTTCATCATCCTCGCCCTTCTCACATTCTTTCTCGGCCAAGTGGGCAAGGTACTCTAATTATAAACTGGTTCTCTACATGCGCACGCGATTCGCATTAATCACGGATCCAGACAGACACGTTTCGAATTGTTCCTTCCTATCCTAATCATTTATTTTCTTACTATCACTATTCCATCAAAAATGAAACAATCCAGAGACAATTATTTATATCTTGTTACCTTTCTAACAAATTACTATTGCTATTTATCCATAAAACTCTCATATGATATCATATTATTTTTCCTTCTATTTAGACCTATGACAGCCGACAGCTTATGGTCACCATATTCGTCTGCCTCTGGGGTGTACGCCTTTCGGGATATCTCCTCTATCGGATCATCAAGATAGGTCGTGATAAGAGGTTCGAAGATCGCCGCAGCAACGTGATTCGATTCGCCGTGTTTTGGACTTTTCAGGTAATACCAAGGCGCAGCGTTTCTCTGGAGACATCCTAACATTTTCTCTCCTAAGTTCAGTGTTACGTAAATTATAGTAGTCTAGCTAATGGAGGTATGCATAAATGAAGACTACAGAGGATTACCTCAGGCTCATCAAAGATTTCTTGCAGGCTGTCTGGGTATACATCGTGAGTCTACCAGTGATCATTATTAATTCGCCGAGGCACAAAATTCCTCCAGCTCCGAAGACCATGACGACCTTAGACAGCGCTGGCACGGGGCTTTTTATAACCGGTTTACTGGCTGAGACTTATGCTGATTTACAGAAATTCTCTTTCAAGCAGGACCCTGTTAATAATGGCAAATGGTGCAATGACGGTAGATCTTTCACAATGAATTTGAAATATTTGAAGAGGAGATGAAATTGATGTGTGTTTGAGCTCGTTTAGATTAGCCAAATTACTTGCATTCGAGTCACTTGAATTCAAGTAAACTTGACTAATCTGAACAAGCCTTAACGCCCATCAAGATAGGGGCTTTGGATGAATTTCAAGTATTGATCTTTTTGCGCTGGTTGCAGGCTTGTGGCGGTTATCGAGGCATCCAAACTACTTTGGAGAGATAGTTGTGTGGTGGGGTATTTTCGTGATATCCTTAAACGTGATCGAAGGCGCCGAATGGGTCGCCATAGCTTCACCAATCTTCACTACGTTTATTATTCTATTCCTATCTGGGATGCCTCTCTTGGAGAGAGCTTCTGACGAACGATATCGCGAGTAAGTGTCCAGGTGCTTGACTCCTGCAAATGAAGAATTGAATTAGCAATTAATGATCTGTACTTTCCAGCAACCCAGAGTATCGTTACTACAAACAGTCCACATCGCCTCTGATACCAATACCTCCCTCGATTTACGTCGAAGTGCCACATTTTCTGAAATTCCTCTTCTGCTGTGAGTTCCCTCTCTACGATTCCCTGGATGTGAAGCCACGAGCAGCCGTCACCGAGTCAACATCGATAAGTCTTGCAGCGTCCACGTAGCTATAGCCACACGTCGGACGTCGAAGCTCCGAGTCCGGCGTGCAATCGGCCAGCACAGCCTTCTAAGAAGGCCAACACGAGAGTTCCTTGGATGGTTCTCCATCCTAGGACTCATCGTGGACCAACGCAGTTTAACTTTGGCGAACGAATGGGAACCAGTTTATCCTGCGTGTGGCTTAGCTGTTGGCCCTTGAATTGTTCTTTGGAATTGCCTCGTACCCTCTGCTACGAGATCTTGGAACGAAAGCTGTGGAATTCTAGTCAAAAGTTCGATTAACTTGGGATGCATCAGCATAGTCCATGAAGAGTAATATTTTCTGAGCTGCACAAGTCATTTTGGGTTCCAAGGTTCACTTTGAAAGAAGGAATTTGAGAGTTAGTGTTCCTCAGGTTGATTTCTTGAGTAAGTTCTCACGTGGGAGGATCCTGGGGGGGGATACAGAAAATTTAAGAAGTTTGGATTATTATGTAATTAGAATTATGCATACACTACCTCGGCTATGATGTTCTCGACTCGAATAAGAGTTCATCATGAGTAGATGAATAGTACATAAAATGATTGAACTCAATGTGTGATTTTCTCAGAAAGTAAAAAGCTCTATAGTTTGCGCTAGAACATTCAATGAAGAGATTATTTTTTTGTATAAATATTTGGCAATGTACATGAAAATGAAGAAGCTATTATATCTCTAAATTTTACACACTTTTCTGAATTGATACGTACAAATATTATTTTTTTATGTTCGCTTGAAACTGAAAGAGAACACTTAATACTATCACAGTTTCAATAAGTAATTGAAAATACTTTTGGACCAGTAGGGACCATACACGTATTAGTTGCTTATCTCTACTTTTACAATGCTTACAAATTTGACTTTAAAGATGCAACTTATCAAAATATTAGAGAATGAGAAGGAATATTTTTAGAATAAAAAGGAGTTGATAATGAACACTTGTCTCTTACTCTAAAGTTGCTTATTGCTAATGCATATAAAATTAAATGTCGTCCACGATGAAAGATAATTAAAAAATTGACGAAAAGCTAACTGTATGTAGAAAGTAAATTGATGTATAATCACAGTCAAATTCAATTGTTTGAAAAATAATGGCCATGTTTCATTACACGAATTTTGGGAAGAAACCTGTAATTTCTTCCTTGTTGGAGCGACTCTTGCACATAACATACCAAAAACGATTTTAGAATTACATGATAGCAATATGAGACATATCCCAATATCGAGTAGAAAATCATTAAAAAACTGAGGGATAATTATTAAACGAAGAGTATTATGAACTATATTCTTTTAGCAATAATCACATAAAAGAATTAATGCTCTTAGTTTTTTATTATAAAACTGATGTAATCGCATCAGTCTGTTGTTATTAATTTTAATGTTTCAAAGAAAGTACAGCTATAACTAAAATCTATGCCAAATTAGATGTAAAATGTTACATTGTAAACGATCCGTCTGGATTGTTTCAATCGTTCGTTGTTATGTAAATCTTCCGAATTTAGATAATAAACAACAGTTAGTCTAATTGCACTTTTATTCTAACTAAACACGCATCATTCCTATCCTATCATATGGCACATTTAATCAGTATTTTTGCCTAATTTAATTAGTACAAATAAGATTTCTAATTTGATTTTAACATTTTTTTTTTTTCATTTATTTTGTGTGTGGCTTTAAAATTAGGTATAGTATTTTACATTTTTTAATTTAATAATACACATAGCCCTATAATCATTTAGATCAGTTTATGACTACACCTTGTTACAAAGGTGATCCACTTATTTTTAGTCAATTCACGTAAAATAAAACTTAAATTGAATGTACGAAAAGAATATTGATAATACAACTTACATACGACGTTTATATACATACTTTGTATAACAATAACAGAAAAAAATTAAAATATTTGAATATCAAGAAAATCTCAATACACTGTATAAAAAAGAACTTAACAACGCTCGTCGTACACGGGTCAATTAATTAAAGATCGATGAATTTCGTAAAGATCACATTATATTTATAAACACATTTTATTTGTTCGTATGTATATCGTTAATAAATGGTGATATAATAATGACAATGAAATGTATAGCGCCGAGCATAAAACGAGCAGTCATATTATAATTATTATTAATATTCCTCTTATTAGTAATCTTACTGTACCGGATGTGCCTACCTACTGTGCTTACATGTGTTTATGGTCATTGTCCTCTCTTGTCACTAATTTTATTATATTTATTTACTCGTAATAATCATAATAATTAATAATAATAATAATGTAACCACGGGTGTAAACACGTATGCGTTGTCTCCTAAGTATAAACAGCTCCACACACTAATTGTTTACCTTTTTGTCACCATTTTTTTTGTTCTTTATTGTAATCATAATATCATTGTTAATAATAGTAAGCTACTTAAATATAATTATCATTATATATCCTCATGTCTTCGTGGAATATTTTTGCGGCCGCTTTTTGGTTATTAGTCGGCCTCGGTACAAAAAATTTCAATTCCCGTTCGACAACATTATACATCAAAAAATTGTCTGTTTCATTCTTTTCATTTGTTTTTTTTTTCGATGCGTGAAAGACACTTCGTATAATATACGGTAATGTAAAATTTCTCTCGCACGTCCGAGGAAAATTATCATCTAATGGTAATGAACTAACCACGGGGCAGCACAGCGTTCGTTTCACATTTTTTTTGTTCGTTTTTTTTGAATTTAGTACCAAAAAAGGGAACTCAGACAGAGATCTCTCACAATGGTTCACCCGTGCCGATTTTTTCCTCGTCTCTTTCTTTTCGTTCCGCGGAAAGAAAAAGAAGAAACAAAGAAGCGTTTTCTGACGACGCATTCCTCCATACCCGGATTGCATCCGCGCATACGAGATACAAATATTCACTAATAATATACAAATAAATCATAAAATAGAATAGCATTTGCCGTCGATCGTAAATGAGTCTTCGCTCGTTGGGACGTTGTCAATTATAGTGTGAAAAATTGTAAAAAGCAGCTGAAACCCGAACCAGCACGTACGGGAATAAAGGTAGCACGTTCTGATGAGTCGTGAAAAGATTAAAAATGTTTATGCCTACAGCCGTAAAAAAGAAATTAAAAGTCAATGACCGCCCTATTCCCTTCATGTACCTTCTTCGCAATCTGACGCATAAGACCCGAGATCTGAACATCTCTGGATCACCGTTTCGAGGCGAAGCGATTCTTCAGAGATCATTCGAGCACTAATGAATCAGAAAGGAATGTACACATATATATTATATATACCGTGTGTGTCTCTGTGGCAATCGCGCCTGGGAGTGATGACTCGAATCGACGTGTGTTTATATAAATTTCATTCAAAATGGAAAGTGTCTCCATCGAACGGCGATTCAAAGGCGCGTGAATGCAACTGAAACAGGAGAACAAAGCACGACTAAACGAAGATCGTAAAATGTGATATACGGTAGACGTTGCGTGAAACGCTAATAGGTACACATAACTCATTTTGCACAGTAAGAGCCAATGGGGGTAGAAGCGACCGCAAGACGCTTTTCTCCCTGACTATCGTAACGAGTGGTCAGGGACCCACATGTTCTGGTCTATCGCAACCATAAACGATCTCGATATTCTCATTCATAAACTTGCTTACTACACAACGCCGTACATCTTGCAGCGTACGAATCCGCATTTGGCCACTGTTCCATAATTAAAGATCTCGCACAACACCTCGCGGCAGGCTATTGCATTTGATATATTGCAAACCTACGATTCTAATGACTTATGAGATAGCCCCGCTCTTTCATTTCCCTTATCATGGTTTGTTTTTATCTCTGAATCGTTCGGGGGGGGGGGGGGAGGAAAAAGGGTCCTGGGGTCGATAAAAGTTTTGTTCACGCGATTGTTCGGGTGTGCTAAGGGGGTGTGTCGATGAGAAATGGCGTAACGTGTTCGAACGAATATATATAATATATATATAAACGAAGTATTTAACATTATGAGTCTATCAATATCTATACGTATAAGTAGAGAGCTCTAGATCTGAATCCCCCCTTCCTCTTCTCTCACTCCCATTGCATACTCCCCCTTCCACCCCTCTCTATCTTCACGGTGCTCTCTACACCCCCCTCCCCCTATTTTCTTCTCTTCAGCAAACATTCACGCAAAGCGCACACATACTCGCGCACACGCACACATTCTTTCCCCACCCTCCTCTTTCCTCCACTCTTTTTTCAACCCATCCATACCCCTACCTCCCCACCCTCCCTCGTCATCCAGATCACACCCTCAATTTTCCACGTTTTTAGATCATTTCTTTTCTTTTCTTTATCTCTCTCTTTCTCCTTATCTGAACGACTTATTATTTGTTGGCTTCCCATCACTCAGGGACAGCTTATTTCCCTTCCTTCTCCTTCTCTTTGTTCTCGTCAACCTCTTTGTCCTTCTCTAGCTCCTTTTCTTCTTTATCCGCCTTCTCCTTGTCCCCCTCCTTCTCCTCCTTCGACTCCTTCGACTCTTTCGCCTCCTCCTTGCCCTCTTTCTCCTCCTGCTTCTCTGGCTTCGGCAAATGTGTGTTCATGTCGAGGGTGGAGCAGATTTCGTCCCAATCTGGGAAGCACCGCTCCTTCATGCGCGAGCAGTGTCCGACCAGGTTCGGACAGTTCTCCTGCATGTAGTCGCGCAGACTGTATGGCGTGTCCTTGTCGATGTAAAGGATCTGGGCGAGGTGCGCGAACGCCACAACGTCCAACTGTTTGGAAATGAACAATTGTTAGATATATTTGATTGCTTGGCTAGGAGAAGTTTGAGTATCACTTGGTCAATGTGAACAGAATCGATTTTCCACATTGATAAGTACGTACAGAAGCCTTTGTAAGTTAGTACAATCTCTAATTTAACTGTGCTAGGCGGTTACAGCAACTTCAACAGGAGTTTACTGCTAAGTTGGTTAATCAAGGCCCTACAGTGTTCCCTTATTCGTTCATGTACAAGAGTCCTCATCAAACTCGAGCATAATCTAATTAGAAAGGTGAACATTGATCGATCCTGTTCTGCCATAAAGGCCCACGAAACAAATGCTTACCGTAGTTGGTTCGTCCCCAAAGAAGAAGGGCTTGTCAGCAAGCATATCAGAGAGAACTTTAAGATCGGCGCAGCCGAATTGGGACACCTCTTCAGGGGTATGCACGCCCATACCTTGAGCCTTCACTTTCTTTGCACTCTGTAAAAGAACGTGTCACTTTGTTTTACTCCAAAATCACCACGCTATGGATTTTGTATTTCACCTGTAGTTATAAAGAATTTACCTTACGTCCAAAGGTCAGCTTGAAGATGAAGTTAAGAATACCATTGGGAATGCGGGTGCCGAGGACGTGCTGAAGGTTCACCTTGTAACCTTTCAAGACCTGGTCGATATTTTTGGTACGCCAGCAGAAGACAACCCAGACCAGATGGTTCTCGATCATGGAAATCATCGCGTGGGAAACGCTTCCTTGTTCAGACGTCAAACCAGCGTCCAGGTCTTTGCCGAACTTCTGGCTCAACTCGCGAAGGATAATCGTGCTGTCTGCGATCTCCTCGCCATTAAGTTCGATGAATGGTAAGGTGCCCTTCTTTGAGCGGAATTTAACCTTGTGGTCCACATTCTGCAAAAGATACAAAAAGGAAAATTATACATTATTTCTGGCTCTTATCAGAAGTAAAAATATTTTTTTTTACCCCACAAAAATATATGTAAAATACAGTTCGTCTTTTATCTATATTCAGTTTGGTAATAAAGGATTCTTCTTCATAAAGATAGAACCACAATATACAAGTTTTTTGTGTTTTCTTTTTCAAGTTTCGGATACGCGCAAAAGAACGCCTCAAAATGTTATATATCCATTATTGTGTTAACAGACACAGCATTCAATGCAAAGTATCCTTACCCGAATGGGCGCAATTTGCATTGAATATTTACCATACGTTGCTCCAAAGTGTGTATACATGTGGCATCGAGAAGCCTTCTCCGCCATACGAGCGGTGGATGGTTGGATAAAAAAGGGAAAAAAGTAAAGAAACACGAAGGGGCTTCGATGGCGTAGTAGACACTACGCGCCTTCTTTCTCAGCCTGAGACACCAAGCAGCGTGGGTTTCAATCCTCTCATGTACATTTTCTCAGAAAAGCTGTTTCATTAATTAATTCTTTGACAACATAACCTTTAATAAAAAAAATAACAAAAAATAGGTAAACGAATCGAATATTTTTTTTCTAAAATTATAGGCAATTTTCTATGAAAGAGTTGATGGGACTTTGAAAAACAAGAAAACAAAAGAGTAAGTGACTGATAAATCAGAGCACAGCTTTTCTGCGTCGATGCAAAGTGTATACAAAATACACCTGCGTGACTCTATTTATACGCGTCGATGCCACACACGGAGCACATCAAAGTCAATAAGATATCTGGTGTCCTTTACAGGTGGTTCAAGTTGCAATCGGTATTGATAACGATATACGCTCGCGAAGATTTCACGCGTATCGTTTCGACGCTGGCGATTCAGAGAAGTCCGATAAATGACGAAAACATAATACTCGTGGAAAAACGGGAAGAAATTATTCCAGCTACGCGAGCACAGTTAATGTCATCCTAACAATGGGACTCTGACAGAGAAACTTGGACTAATAATATTAATGCATTCTACTTCCCGACGAGTACACTTTACAATAGCGAGTTCGAGCGTACAGTGTCAATGAGAAATATCTCTCCATTGCCTGGATTTCACCAAAGCACATAACACGGAACTTTCTAGTTGCTCGGTGGCCATCTGTTAACGCATTTCATTGCCAATCTACTTGGGGTTCCGGAATTGTATCCTGGAACATGTGCAACTTCTCTCGTTTCGAGAGTTCTTTAAACCGACGCCGGATCTGAAGCACAGAAATGACGAGATATGGGAGAATTAAAAAGCTTACGAATGTTAACTCGATGCTGATATAGTGGACTCACAAATTTTAATATTTTTCAGGGAAAATATTCATGGGAAATTTTCAAAAATTGGTCAATTCAAAGTTTATGAATTTTCTTTATAAGTTACAGTAGAACGCTGATTACTCCAAATACAGTGAGACTCAAATCTGAAGCACCCTTTTGATAACTGATTTTACTATCTCTGATGGGGACATATAAAAATAATTTGAAGTCCCAAATTCATGGGAGCTAAACCTGCATAGAATCATCAGCGTCGGCGTCGATTATCGACCCGCTGGCGTCGCGGTAGAGTCGAAGGGAGATCCGAGAGGCGTTATTTTCTTGTGTCAATCACGATCGACGCAAATGGAACGCACGTTCGTATCCATGTCCGTGTCAACGTCTATAGAAATCACCTGAATTAACCATATAATGCACGAAGAGACCGGGTCATGGAGCTCGGTCCCACGAAAAGGGGAACAATGTCGCGATATATACGTGGGAACACCTCTTCGGAAAGAGCTCATCATCGTCGGTAATCGGTGGCCCTCGAACACTGCACACTGCTGTTCTATCGGAACTAAACGAAAGTAAGTCGCGTACAATTGCTAGATCACTTGGTCACAAGGTATTTAACGCTCTAACTTTTCACTGAAGAGGCACATCTAATCTCAACAGACATCTGTAAACCATAAACTCTGTTCTAGGTCTCTATCAGAGTCTCCATCAGCACCTATCCTTTTAGAAAACTCTCTCAGACCCTCTCTTGTAACCCTGATGAAATTTCCCAAAATCCTCAGACCCACGAACCACAGCCTAGAATTCTTAATCAATAAAAATTGATTTTCTTACAAACAGACAGATTTCTTGTTGTTTGACAAAACCCAACAGAATCCATATCTCAGAGAAAACCTACTAAAACGACTGTAGAGGGACGTAAGGGATGAACGACGAAGGTTCCTCCCTTAAAGGTTTGCCTCTCGTGTGATAATAGCGGGTGGAAAACGTCGCCGACGGAGGTGTGATGCCTGTTTCGCGATGCGAGCTTGATAATGGTTGAGTAACGAACAGCCAGAGCGAGGGGTGTCGGGGGTGGAAAGGGAAGAGCGGCGGAGGATGTATGCCAATGTGAATTCCAGAGTGGAGAAAGAGTCTAGGGAGAGAAGTACCCAGCGAGAAACAGGGGCACAAGGGGAGGGAGGAACAAACAATTGAGGGGAGAGAGAGCAAACAGAAAAAAAGAGGAGCGCGCGGAGAAAAAACGACAGGCACAGTAGTCGGAGAGCGGTCTTCGCTGAAATATCGCAGGATCCGCGCGTTATTACGAGCATTGAACTCGTTAAGTTCGAGACAACATCGCGGTGGCTGAGGGAGGCCAGCAGAGGAACGGGGAGGGAAGAGACGTCGTCGAAGCCGTACTTGAACGGGCAACGACTTGACCAAAGCGAGAAAATCCAATGCAAGGGCGGAGAGATAACGCGACTAGCACACCAAAAGAGTATTAATCGATCCCTGTGTATTTAACAAATCAAACTTCGCAGAATTCTCACAGACATATGAATAGTCGAGTATCTACCCAATCATCCCCAGTTTTTATCAAATTTTTAGTTCCATCCTCTAAGGATTTAGCAACTAACTTCTAAGAGAATAAAAACAATCAGTCTTATTCTGCTCAGACTGTCCCATAACCCATATATGGGTCAGGACAGTCTGCACAATATTGGATACATTAAAAATCTAGTAAATCTACCTATTATATCCCAAACTGTCCCGACCCATATACGGGTCATTGGATACTGAGCCAGTGAAATATCTTCCAGCGTGAAATCGATGAAGCGGTCGGTACTGATTAATTCGCGGGCCCACGCTTCGGCGAGAGGGCGCTTCCGGCCGCGCGCGACGATCGTTAAACGCGGCAGTGCGCGCGCGCGCGCTCCAAAGTGAATAACGATCGGCGAAAAAGAGCGTGGCACGCGGGGGAATATCGCTCGAGATGCGTGTATCAATTTCAAGAGATGAAAAGTCGAGCGAAGGCAGACGGTGGGCGGAGGAAAAATTACCGCGGGGCAGCTGCCCTCCGCTCTCTCGCGATCCTAGCGAAACGAGCCACTCTCTGCGCCTGCGTCTGCATATTCACTTGTGGGCTTTCGGGCGGGAGGGTTGAAAGAACACAAACTCGCGCCGCTGGAAACAGAGGGGTGTCTGGTAATTTTTAGCGGGTTGCCTGGCCGAAATGTATCTTGGGAACACGAGCTGCATTCAGGGGAACATATGCAGTCGCTCGTTTGGCAAATTGCTTAGCTTCAAGAACCAAGAATGTTTATATTTAGTTCAGATATGGAAAGTTGAGAAGTTGGTGGTCCTGCTATGATAGGATATTTCTACTTTCTCTTAAAAAAAATTTTTTTTTCATTTCTAAGGGGTGAGAGGAACATGCTACCAAAGTGAGATGACACATTTCGGTTTTACCTTATACGTAGCATACTGCTCGAAGTAATTAAAGAGGTTTATGGTAACAGAGATGATCTAACTCCAAATTAGAACCCTAACTACCTATTCTTTCTCTGATTCCACAACTGGAGGAGTCCTGATACCTCAAAAATGCACCCCAAACTTAAAAAACTAATTCCCCCCAAATTCCAAAGATGAAGAGAGTCCCGAGGATCCATTGAGTGTACGCTTGCAAGGAAACCGCAGGCAGTAAGGAAAGCCCGAAAAAAGTGGAAGAACCGAGGCTACCGAGAAGACGAGAAGAAAAAGGGGGTCGAGGAGAGGAGTTAGAAAAAAGGCTGGGGAGCATCGCCGCGATGCAGGGAGAGTGGCAGCAGCCGAGGAAAGCACGAAGCCCGAGAGTCCCAGTCGAGGGAGGAGAAAGGAGAGAGGAGAGACGGGAATTGAAAGAGAAAGAGAACGTGAAAGAGAAGCCAGAGAGGGAATCAGGGAGTGGTATAACGGCGAAAAAGGGGGAGGGAGAAGGGGAACACGTGGGGGTTAGAGGGAGAAACACGAAAAAAAAGGCGAGAAAGACCGAGAGGCAAGGCAAAGTCGAGCGAGGGGGGGAGACGAAGAAGGATAAACGGAGGGTGAATGGGTGGGTGGAAGGGAGAAGAAACAAGCTGGAGGACGATGAACTCTGGCGGTAGGCAGCTTCCGTCGCCTGGCAACGTCCTCCTCCTCCGCCACCTCCTCTCCCTGAGGCTCTAAGCCGTTATGTCGTGGTATCGTACGTAGGCAGTCCTCGTCATGGACGTAGTAGTCGTGTCATCGTCTTCGTCGCCGACGATCATGGTAGTCGTTGCCGTATTTCCACGTAGCCGTGGCACACGCAGCGCGGAGCCGCTGCGTATTGATCGTACAGGATGCTGCTGCTGGTTGCTGGCTGCTCCAGCGCCGGTCAACTGAGAGCTTCAGCCACAGCCTTACAGACCAGAAGGGCAAATGGAACTTCGACTTCTAGTTCTTTTCTTTGCTGTGGCAGGAGACTTTAGAGTAGCCTTGCCTTGCTCTTGCTACCCCCTTTTTGCTAGACATTCGGGGGAGACTTCTTTAAGGTTGATGGAGACCTTGGTTGAAAGACTTTTCTGATGTTGATTCTCTTAATATAGGATATTCTTTAGTTATAGACTCTTGGGGATATTATAGACGAGTTTATGATGACGGATAAAGGCTTCTATGATTGATTGATGCAATGAGAAATCCCCTTTCATATGGTTGGGGATGCGAAGGGATGGGAATGAGTGAAACTTGGAAACAGACTTTAATCCTGAGTCCCAAAGGATCAATACGATAAAAGTGGGGGTCTTCTAAAGGATATTCTGCGGATCAACTTTCTCGAAATGAAAGTTAAAATTTGAAAGACTGAGTTACTCACTCTGAGGTTGATCTATGGACACTTGTTAAAGCCTATGTTCCCCTTTTCATTCAATAAATGTAATTCACCATGTTACTAAGGGTTCATTCACCGTGTTACTAAGGGCTAAAGTCCTTATTCCCCCATTTAATAAATTCTTAGTCTGAGAGTCTTCAAGAGCGTACTGTCTACGAGTCTTTTGCGAATTCTTATGTCCCCATTAAAACACAAAACGAAGTAAAACTGTGGATTTCCAACACGTGAACCCCAAGCGCACTGCTGTGCCAGCGACCTGCTCTCCTCGCGTGCTGTTCCACTTCGATAACGTGGTAACGAGTTACGGTACAAAGTATCAGGACGAGAAAAAGAACATGAAAGAGCAACAATTCAGACTATTTTTCCTTGTCGCGATTAGGTGAGGGAACTCACGAGGTTACAAATATGTGAACCAACGCTCGAGAACGATGTCTCTATTGTTCGTAAATCGAGTAAAGCGGTTGTTCACAGCTACGCCTTGCTACATACTTCAGCGAACATAGAAATGTCGCCTCGGCCCACGAAACACTATTTTCCAATATCTTAAACTGGCTCTATATCTAACTAAATTCCAGACGATACAAACAAGCGTGGACAATGGTAAAAACGCGATCAAGAGTGCATGAATATAATTAAAATCGAAGAAAACGGTTCGCCAAGTGTGAACGCGGCTTAAGTCGACGTCGACGAGCCGTGGTCGTCAATGGCGGGACGTTGGCCCGATGAAAATAGTAACGATGAATGGTCGACGTGAAAATAGTTTGCATTACAAGGCTAGGATAGTCGTAAATGACTGCGGAGGAGAACCAATCGGCCGAAAACGAAAGCAAACGTGGACTGTGCACGTGGACTGCCAAGTCCAACGAACTTGCAACTTGGCAGAGCTTGTAATCCCCTCGGCTCGGCTACGTCGAGTGTTTGGGTAGTAAAACTATAACTGGCAGCCGAGTAGAATCGCCGATTATTCGGCACTCGATGAGTCAGGGGCAATTTTCTGAATGAACTGCTCTCCTCCCCCTAAGACTATTCTTTGGCTTGATCCAAGGGACACTGTGGACAATTCTAATCGAACGACAGACCTCGAAATTATTATTTGATGCGCGGGGCTGACTCACGTGTGACTCAGCCTTGAGGGTGTAGATACTGCGCGTAATTTATGCGTGGCTGTGAGAACTTTTTGCTTTATCTTCTATGCTATTGATTTCTATGCATAATTAAGAGATGTAGAGAAGGGGGAAACGAGCTTATACCAAGGGAATATTAAGGCAATATTATATTCCCCGTTTTAGTAATAATCTGTGACACTGAACGACAGATTTTTTTTCACCATTTTTATCGGTACCTATCGCGAGGAAAATGCATAGAAAACCTGGGCAACAATTTTTTCGCAGGACGCTCGTTTTCGAGATCGATTTTCAAACTGAGCGGAGCTGCGCGCGCATTTCACTGGACGTTGAACTCGCCCCCTACCACCCCCTTTTGCTTTCCTCTCGCCAACAACTATATTCTTCTAATTTCGAAACACGGCAATTTGCAGAGTCAAGTGAAAATCGCTCGACCGGAAGTGACGGCAAGGTGAACCACGAAAATCGACGATTTCAAGAAGAAACAACGGTTGGGTTACGTTGAAAAGCTCGTTCCCGTTGTTAACCAACGACAGAAGAGAGGGAAAGAAAAAAGGCGAAGGAGGAAACGTAAAATTGCAGTTCAGTCGACAATGGCGATGATGATGATGCTTTCGAGAATGCATACAGGCTGATATGGAGCAGAAAAAAGGATCTCGAGCACAATAAGCGTTTTGACAGAGTCAAACAACTGTGGCAGACTGGTTTAGATACAGTATTCGATAAAGGCTCGTGACTTGGTAGGAGCAACGAGCATATAGAAGATAAGAGGCATTTTTCTTCAAAGAAGAAGAGCGAGGAATTTATACCAAAAAATCACACTTAATAATTATCAAAATAAGAGTTTTTCTTTAAGGAGGAACTAGAACTTTATGACGATAATCTATTCAACTTCTCTAGAGAATATTACACATCCCTCCATCTCGGTACACCTTGTAATAGAGGCCTGAAAGTAGTCCCAGTTCTCATCCAAGTGACGCCCGCACTCTCGCCTATCTACCCGTTAACGAATCGCCCCATCGCTCGATTAGGTCCACCGAGAGCGACAGAGGGAGAAAAGAAGGGGAATTTTGAACTGGACGTGGCAGAATCGCGCTGCCCATAAATATTCGTAATGGGCGCCCCGCCGAGATGTTCAGAAGCTGTAAAACGAGGCGGCCCTTTTTCTGGCTGGAAGCTTCTTCCACGATTAATTCGGACAGGCGCGAGTACGCGCTGAAAGTCGAACTAAATTGCGAGCACGGTGTCTGTGAATAGAAGACACTTCGCCACTCGCGATATTAATCCTAAAATGATGTCTACCTTAATGAGGTTTCTCGCTTTTCTTAATGAGATCGCGGCGATTTGCTGAGGAGATTAAATCTGATCGAAAGTGGGGGAGATATCTGAGGAAGTTTCGAACTTGCCCTAATGTGCAATTATCCCCCAGCAATGGACTATAAGGAAGTCCTATGTTATATTAATGTAGGATCCAGTTACGACGAATCTGAAAAGTCTGTGAGCGTGAATGGTAACGTGAAAGGAGATTGCATTCGCCTGACATCCTCCTCTCGCCGGTAGATCGCCTAATTTCCTACTCGTTGACCACCCCCCGCTCGAGATTCCGATCTACAATCATACAATTAAATTTTAACGTCAAGCGTTGTACACCGTGGCGAGCGAAATAGTACTCCAAAGCGATTTATCCCCGCCAATCGAGGAGAAGATTGAATCAAAGTGATCTACACTCTCCTACAGTGAAGACACTGTATTCTAATCTTCGCCACAGTGAGTGCACATGTATTTTATTGGGACTTAGAACTCTTACAACTCTTTGGACTAATTTCTAGGATGAGAACATAGTTCCTAGGCAATGCTCTTTACACGATGCTTCTTCGTTATTAAAGAACAGTCGCGTTAATTAGAGGGAGCAATATTGTCGCAATAGGAAGAGTAGTCACTCCTCAACGCCCACCCCATCAACACTTGATGCCGAGTGAAACCATCGCGTTGGAAGCAGAAAATTATGACAGTATGAATCACTCTAAAAAGCTACTTGGGAGGCAACAAAGATCGCCGACGCTATTTTTGCAATCATGAATGTCAATTACTAGCTTCCACACACGCTTACAATTCGAGGTGTACTATAAATAAAATTAAGTCTTCCTCCACTCAGGGGTGCCCTATAAACCTTAATTTTGAAAAACAAAAAGAAAAATAAACATCGACTAGTCATTACAGTATTCCTCCCCCAAAAAATAAAGAACCTAGTTATCATTTACTAAAAATTTCTTCCTGATTAGAGGACGTAACTATGACGAAAAAATGGGGTACGAGGCGAGAGAGCAGAGAAACGAGTCGCTTCGAGGCGACTGGAGAACTCGACGAGGTCGGTGGCCGGCCTACCTCAACGTATCGACACTCGATGCCGCACATGTCGGCCAGCAGTTTAACACGTGTGCCGTGTCCGTATAGTTCACCTTCTCCGTCGCGTTTCCGCGTCAACAGTGTAAACGTTCCAGGCTAGTGGCCTCCTCTCTACCTCGCGAGCCTCTCTTACGCGCACAATGAGCATTGAGGAGTGGCACACGTGGACATAGATAGTGCTGGAAGCGGTGTACTTGGCCAATTTCTCTTGCAAGTATTCGTATGCGTAATGTGCCCTCCTAATGAGAGGGGAAAGTAATTGAAGATGGATGCCACGAATGATTTATGGGCCTGTAAATTGTTTGAACAGCGATAGTAATTACTGGCGTTGTCTGGTCAGAGCTATTCGATACTCGTCCTGATAATAATTATTAATTATTGAATTATTAACGTGTGGATATTATATTTTTTAACGAGGAAATGGAAGTATTTTTGGGGAAGATTTCTTGGATTTTTATTAGACACTATTTTCTTGACACTTGATATTTTCCTGGTTATCAAGATGCGATCTTAAGTCTCGCTATTTCAACAGAGAAACATCTTCAGAGAAAAAACTGGAAATCTTAGCCACTCGGATGGATAAGGTTTTCCTTTTCTAGCTCGTCACAGAACTATTCGAAAACTACTACTCTTCAGCCGTGTCCCGATAGAGAGGCACCGAACAATGAACTTCCTTCACGCAGCGTGAGGCGTCTTATGAAACGCGAAAGATAATTCTGTTGATATCCGCACAATAAGCGACCCGAAGGAAGCGACTCGTTCGAAGCTGACGAGCCACAACTGAATGCGATTACAGCATCGTATATCGTCGATAAGGACGAAAGTCACCAAGGGAACGTGGGCGCCAAATCCCTCGTCGTCGAGATAGGAACTAGATACGATACGATTTAGAACGAACTGTTACCGAGCACCGTGGAAAATCGAGAGATACAAAAGGCTACGATAAATCGTCGATGAATTCTTGATAAATCATGAACAGGAACCGATTCTTCACGGTCAGATAATCGATCCAATCGATAGGGTTCACTGAAGGGTTCGCGATGCATAACTGTACACGTTCGATGAGGAAAAATCCTAGATACTCTGCTGGCATGCATATAGATACATCTGTGATTGCAAGGCAGGAAGACCAGAAACCATTTTTTTCCTTTTACTTTTTTTCTTACCATCAGAAGCCTAGTTAAAAAAAGATACTTCCAAAAAATCACTCGATTATGAAAAGGTTCAAGTCCTAAATGTAATTTTTGAGAAATTTCACTTGGATATATCTACGTATAAATTATTCTGCCTCACAATCTCAAGTATGCTCGTTCAGAATGAAACTAGCTAACATCTCCACATTATTCCTCGACGGTACAATGAACTGTCCCGCGACGAAACGAATTTCTCGCGGTCGAGGAATGTCGCGTAGCCCGTGGAGTCTTCCGAGCGTTCCACCGCGATAAGATAAGCAGTAATGAGGTTCAATTGGAAGATTAATTAATTAAGACCCGCGGTAAAGGGGATAAATTGGGTACATTGCGGTGGTATGTCGGCGCGATGCGCCTCTGTGACGGCAAACAGGCCAGCAGCTCTTCGCCGCGGCTCGGGAAGAATGAGAAAGCCAGAGAAGAGTTCGTGGAAGCGAGAGGAGTTTCGACTCGAACTTTCGACGAACCGTGAACCCGCCAGGGGAGGATGGAAGAAATATAACTGCTCGACACACAAATTTCTCAACGTGTATGGCATGCATCGTAGAACGCGAAGAGGCGCTCAGAGCGATGGGATACTCGCGGTGAGCGCAAATAGAAAACCGTGCGCGAGGATAAGAGTAATGAAGGTCTGAGAGAAGAGGAGCCTTCGGGCAGCAGAAGGAGGATTTATGTTGATTATGGGGGAGTCATCGGCAGATGTGGCGGTACTGCTAATGAGCAGGAACGAGCTGACGAATATCGGGGCCCCTTATACGTCCCTCGAATTGGGCCCATGCTCGCATTGTAATCCAATCAGGAGATAATTTAATTATGGGCGGGGCCCCGATTATACCAGCTGTAGCCGTTCAATTTCCCTTCGCGGCTCGAGTTATGTAATTCCATTAGAGTAACTTACGCGCTGGCTGCGCCTGCGATACGTAGAAATAGATTGTTCCGCGAGATTCGCGCTGACTTGACCACCGAGGAATTTCTTGGCACAGTTGAATGCACTTTATCGCGCTTTTCCGTCGGATCGTTGCGGTACGCTGACCTATCTACGCTAGAGGCTGAGGAACACATCGCTTCATCAAATTTTCCCGCTTTTTCATTCGATCCTCCCCCTTCGATCGCGCGCCAAAATTTCAATTTCATTTCTCCAGAGCTCTTTCGACTTATCCCAAGTTCCAGATCCACTTCTCCGCGCGGAATTTCGTGGCGGCGTTTCAAGAGGCACCCACAGCGCAAATTTAATTTTAGATAACGCTAACCTTGGACAAAGCCACGACCCAACGTACACTCTGACATTAAACTCGAACAAAAGGTGAAGAACCGCGTTATAAATAGGCCGAATAGATCCACGAGAAAGGGAATAAATAAATAAGATAACAATAGCTCTCAGAGTGGGTAAAATTAGATGAAAGACAACCGGTTGCCTTGCTTGGGATCCTCAAGGGGTATCAACCACTACCTTTCGCGATAAATCGGCCCTGATTTTCCTTTCGACTCCGAATTATTGATCAAAATAAAGGCCCTCCTTTCTCGACTTATTTTTTCACACAGATTCAGCTCTCTGACATCATGTATAAGGCATGAAAGAAAGAGGGAAAGGATCAATGAATCAAACTCTGCTTCAAGCTGCTCAAAATCTCTCGAATACTTTCCGCGGGATTCCTTCAGTAGCGACTGGGTCGAAGGTTAAACAGGCCAGCATTCCCGAAACGACCGCCAAGAGACTCAAATTACCCCACATTGTAGGAGCATCTCCGAAGCGAAAAAGGGGACGGATGTGTAGCCAGAGGACGTCGATTGGTCGCTCGCTAATCAAGCTCCTTACGGCAAAGTGACCGCCCCAGGCCTCTTTCTTCTTCCTCCCCCTCGAACCCTTCCCCTCAGATGGTCCTCGTCTTTCTTCCTCTCCGACAACCCTTTTTCTCTCGTTCCCCCGCGAGCAGACGATCGGCGATGCTCTTCTGTCTCTCTCTCTCTTTGTTCTTGCCACCAAGAGATACGCGCAATCGCGACTCCAGAGGTCTCGACGCTATTTTAAGAGCTTGCTGCCCCCGCATTCGTTCCACCGACTTTATTTCTGCCGCGATAGAAACCGCGAAGATACGCCCGGACGCGTCCAAGCACGCGAGACTACGCCGGATCTGCGCGTCATGTGTCTCGAGCGATTAACGCGGTGTCGCCGATAAAATACGCAGTGGTCGTCAAGTAGGAAACACGAAGGACCTTTCTTCAGGGTGGGGGAAGAGCAAGGAGGCTTTTCCTTTCTGGCGAAGATCATTTTTTGGAGGAAAATGTAATTTTTTTTAACCTAATAAAGGTTAAAAAATACTCGGAAAATTTGTCATAATTTTTATCCCACCAAATTAAATCTTAAATGCAAGTAAATATATTTTAGGGAAAGGTGATGATTAAGAAAGAACCGAATCACGTAAGACTGTACATATTTTGGACACCATATGTGTAAATGGAGAGCAGCTCCCTGATAAGAGGACGAATACGTACAAACATGTTATTCAAGCGTTATTGCATCACTCGAAATTAAAACCTTCCTCGATACTCTTATCTCCTGTACTGCCTTTGTAATACCTTGAGCAGACGTCCGACGTTGCTTGCGAAAGTTCTGAGGATCCATTAAGCTCGGGAACCTCCCGAGCTTGAAGGATTGAAATCCCCCTTTCAACGCTGATGGGTATAGCTTTCGAGCGTATTGCAGCGTGTCTACGAGAAGTCGATGCTCTTAAGCTCGATACTGAAGGCATTTGTCACGGAATGTCTATTCGAGAACAGTCCTCCAACTGGCAAGCTTCTACACTGTCGTTGCTTATTAATATTTCACAAGATCAGCCGCAGCAAAAAATGGCCAAGACGCACACTCTGTTCATGTACTCGGAGGGGGTGTTTACATGAACACAATGGAAATGAAGGAAACAGAAAATTCTAGTTCTACTGAACGATGACTCTGAGGATACTAGCGCAGGGTGAGGGAGGCGCAAGGCAAAATCTAAATACTAAATCTAAAGACACTACTGTATGCGCGACGTTCAATAGCCATACCTCGCGAAACCTCGTCTCGTCCCATTGAACTCAAGGCGAACGTACCATAAGCGACGCGCACGCGTCTTCATGAATTTCAAAGCAAGGATAAGTGACTGGCGTAAAGATCGATATTATCGATCGTTTAAAAATAAAAATAGGCTGTACACTTGAAACGATCGATCAGCTGCGGCCCTGTGCTGCGCACATTTCTCGTACTGCCTGTCCCATGTAACTGAACTTTTCCGCTCGAGAACGTTCGAAAATACACCTTAACGTACCATGCATATACACAGTATCATGCCACGCTGTTGCGAATCGCGACGCAATGCACCAGCTGCGATCTTCTTTTTTCGTGGATTTAAATGATTCGTGAGTCACCTGGTCTCTCAGGTGCGATCATTGTCACACCAAACACGGTACTGCGCGCTCCAAAATGATTCACATGTAAATCGATTGCAGAGAAGTGATTACTGAAAATGAAAATGGCACTTCTGGTTAGAAATATTCATTTTTTAGGTCCTGATAAAAATACCATTTTATGACCAGTGTCACTTTCTCAAAAGAGTAGAGCTCCTAAGACCACTATTATACTATTAATACTATTTCATGCACACCTAAGTATAGACTATAATTTAAGCTCATTATTTATGCAAATTCAAGCAGATAGCCTGTGCCATGTTCGAACGATTTGCCACGTTTATCATAAGATTAGCGCAAATAAGGTTGAAGAGACAAAAAGAGTGGTCACATTAAAACCACGGTCGTGTAGAGAGCCAGTCCCTCACAGATTTCTCGAGAGCAGCCTGATTACTCGCAATTTACGGCATCATCAGCGATGCACCAGGTGGCACAGCACACTTCTACGCATTTCAGCTCCACGAGTGACCAGTCCGAGTTCTCTCGCATTGGCCGCGGTAATACCGTGTAACGGGATCAGTTATATCAGTGGTATCGCGTTACAGATTACGGAGTAAGGTGTATTACACGACGAGTATGTTTATCCGTATCGCTTGGCAGCTCTTGGCTCGACTTTTCTGCCACAGGAAGAACTCGAGTGTGCATGAAAGCCTGACACGTCCGAGGATCGAATCGAAATTCAGTTTCACCAGGCTTTTTTCCTACCTAAATCATAGTAATCTACGTCTCTCGTGAATATGAGGAGATCAGTAGAATATTGGATATTGAAAGCAGAACTTAACTATCAAACCTATGTGTCACTATCTAGCGCAGCGACAATCGAGGCTTCAATGTTCTTGATTCCAGGATATACCATTCCAGTGAATCGTCCAGCATGAATAATTACTCTCGAGTTTTCTGATCGTTCTACTCGATAAGAAACAGCTGCGTATGGGGGCTTAATCTCACGTTACGTTTCGAGTATTCGTCGAGCCGTCTAACTGCTCCATTGGGATAAGACGTTTTATGAATGAATGATGAGTACATCTGGATAAATAAATCGAAGAAGAAAATTATAAATGCTTCACTTGTGTTTATTGCATGAAAAATGCCTACTTCGTCAAGAATATCGATGCCTAGAAATGCGATCGTATCGAGGCAGCGACATTGCATTCACCCACGATAAACTATTTCCGAGAATCGTACGATGTATCACGTATTTACGGTGTTCACCGTTATTTAGTATCGGAGAAACGGTAACTGGGGCGTGTAAGACAGTTTCACTGCAACGTTGGAAAAAGTTTTCCGCGGAATCGATAGTTAGAACGAAGTCGGAGCATCGGTTTAGCCCTTCAACATAGAGTTTTTGTGTCTGTCGAAGCACCGTGGGAAGGCTAATGAAAATTAACATAGAATTACGAAGCTCGCGTTTTTAAAGTTACGTAGGGCATATCCAATGCGACAGAATACAACAGCCACCTAATTTCCTTTCGTACGATTCCCTCGTTTCCATCGTCGACGTATCGAGGCGACAACCGATTTCGATACATCATTCAACGTTCTATCACACGCGTGGAGACAGTACACGTACACATACGTATGTAGATAGTATACGTAGTTTTCCATCGACGGTCGTCAATAGGTATTGCATTATAGCGGCGCGACGCGGTTTCCGCTCGAGGACTGCCCATTCGAAGACGCAATACGAGATATACGGGGTCTTCCTATCGCTATATAAAGCATCCACCGCGTTCGATTCGTTCGTGGCTCTATTCATTCGTTGCCTCCTCTTGTTGCGCTCCATGAATACAGATTTGCCCCGTCGTCGCCTTGCAACGGAGCTCGACTCGGATTCGCGCGAGCCAATGCATACACGCGACGCGTTAGAAAACGAGTTCGGCTCGTGCGGAAGTCGGGTACGATTTGGAGCGAATTCCTAACTCGACGAGTCGAACGTCCGAGTGGGATGACTCCAGATAGGATCTAGGAGTAGATTAATCCTGGACGTTCGATGATATCTTGCTTTCAAACCGCTGGATACTTTCATTTCCTGACTCAATGACTAGAACGTCCGAGGAGGATAATTAGAACAAGGATCTAGGTATGCATTCGACCCGGACGTTCGATGATATCTCATCTTCCCTTCATTTCCTGGGACCACAAAAACTAACCTCCCTTCAGATGAAATTACAGCAGTCTTTTCTAACTGGCTTAATAGAAGGCGCAATTTAAGTGTTATTTTGATAACTAATTCTAGCATTTTTATCAGACCACTATTAATCAATTGACTGAACTGAATCGAGTCTTGTATCCAAATACAGAATCATTTCTCCGTAATTATTCTCGAATTAGCAGTGATGTAATTAGCGTGACGGGGGAGAGAGAAGTATCGACGAACCCAGTGAAGCGAACGCCGATAATCGAATCTGCAGTGGAAACAACAAACGGTAGAAAGAAGCAGTCTACGAGCAGCGCCGCAGTACTGATAACCCGACGAGAACACGCGGCAGAAAACAGCGTGTAAACAAAGATTCCCAAATGGAACCGTGATGGGGCTGAAAAGCGCTGCACGGTTGACCAGTCTGCAGCGCCGTCAGGAACCCCTTCTTCGAAGATAAACATCGACTGCCTACACTCGCCGCAGGTTTCCTAACTTGTAGAACAAGAAATCGAACAAAAGATCTGCGTGCATCGGTTGCGAAAGGTTGGGGAACGAATTGGACAGGCTGCATTCCGTGTATCTGAATGAGCCGACTCAAAACTGAGCTTGTAAATACAGCAAACATTTTGTTAACCGAGTTTGTCAACTATTCTGCGAGAATTATGATAATTCGATCAACTGACACCCTACTGTAGCTGTGAATTTGAATAAAAAATGAATCGAAGGAAAACTGAGTATCCTTTCAATCTGTTACTTTCTTGTCGAGAGGAGGTGCTTCTACGAAGAACAAAGCATCGTCCAACGCATAGAAGAGCGTGTCGCGAGGCACGTCGCACGCATGCACAGGCATGGGAAATATGCACTTGCTTAACGCATGTAAATTTAACAATTCCAAGGATACTCGAGCGCCACGAGTAAACATTCTTCCACAGCTCTTTCCTGTGCTACCCGCCCAAAGAATTTCATATCGGCAGACTCTAATCGCGTGTCAAGGAATTTATAGATGAAACAAAACACCGTGATACTCATGAGCTAAGATTCTACTGGACCCTTTTAGACGATACACTTGGGCGTATTGATTCGAAGACGGAGATTTATAACCGTGTTTACAAGCCATAAGTCATCCGAAGAGATACGCCACTAACATTCTCATATTCTCACTCTGCATACAGGATGTCTTTGAGAAACTTTTACTTAAGCTAAATAATCGATTAACAAATATTCTACATTCTAATATAAATACATCCCAAGTGATACGATCTACAATTGGTTCTACTCACTCCTTCCTAAATGTCTGTCACTACAAATATGTTTCGTGCTTGCAAAGTAGTATTAAACGATATTCTTCAGTCCCTCGACCGCCAGATTAAGATTTATGGCGGGCCGATCGTAAAACTCGGATCCCCAAAAATCCAGACGAGCATCTGGCACGCATATTTGGAAATTCCTCAGGCAGAAAACCTTAGGGTGTAAACCCGAGTCGTGAGGCGTTTTTATGCGGGCAATATTCAGCCTAAGTACCTTCCACGAAACTGTTTAAAAGGCGACGACAGCAGGTAGTGGAGGGGAACACGGTTTACCCACATCTTCTACCTGCACATTTCCGGTGATTTAAAGAGCCTGACCTGCCTCAAGCGTGAAGTAGCCGCGCATTTCCCCTACCTGGGCCGTTTGCTCGCCCGATGGCCGATCGACAGCGTAATAGGCCAACCATGCCGCACAACGCGGACTGAAAGTCTTATTAACGCAATTTCACGTACTACGGGCTGCCATAATTGCTGAATTAACACGCTTGCCAATTGGGACTAATAGAGGCGGATAATATTGTGAAATTATCGTGCTTGTGAAATAAATTTTGCTAGACGATTACTCGTGTTTAACGACGTCGTTAATGGTCTATCGTAATTCAGCGTGTTCTATTGAAAGAAGGTGAATAAAAGATGAGAACTGATGCGTTTAATAGACTCCAATTCGATCGAGTTTATTTAGAGTACTATGTATAGGGAACTTTCTCATTGGACTTTTTAGGAGGATTCTATATGAGATGTACGAGAAGGTCGAATCCCATGGTTTGCGAGTGTGGAAATAGATTCGAACGACGCGATCAATCATGCAATTCAAACACTCAACCAAATTGCGATGATAGCTCAATCGAGGACGCTGGGGAAGGTTGAACAGTGATAAATAATCGCTAAGTGACTTCTCCCAACTTGAATGCCACGTAGCAGAACTGTATTTTCTTTCGAGAACTGCGTTCGAGCAAGTCCTATGACTCAGCTCATTCCATGGCTCGTTAAATCCCGACCCAGCCCATGACTGTAACTGGGAGGTTTAGATTATTTCCTTTGAAACGTCTTCGCTGAAAGAATTCCAACGCCCTCGTAACCTTCCTGCCTGCGCCCTCACTGTATGGACACGTCCTCTAGCAATACTCACTCCACACACTTTTTCCTTCCCTCAATTCAGAGACTACATATACTACAGATATTATATTACACTTCAAATGCAAAATTAAATAATCTAAAGATAGTTAAGCTATCGTCCAATTTTTCTATTAAATCCATATCTTCTACATTAACCCATTTAAGCAAAATAGTACTGCAAAAATATTAAGCTAATTTTGAGAGCCCTAGCCACGATAGTACCATCTTCCATCTTTTCCCATTACCTAAAATTCCTAAAAAAAATGTGTTTCCTAACTAGAATCCAGTTTCCTTAGCGCAGAAGCTAAGGTTACCGGAGCGAGATGCGCGCGACCTCGATCGAATTTGCCAGCGTTTTCTTGCAACGAGATCAGGCTTTCTCTCATTACGCCGTCATGAAAGTATAATACTTATGCTCGGTGGAGCACCGAGATGTTCGAGTGCAGCGTCTGCACGTTGCAGAAGTGCAAATGCATTTTCTCCCCCCCCCTTCCCCTAGCATACTTCCTCAACGCCATAGCGAACCGTGCAATTATAACATATCGCCTTCGTAGTCGACTTTTCGCCGCGGATATGCCGCTCGCGAGTAAATCGGACCGGAAATGAGTTTAGCGTGCTGGAGAAACGTCGGAAATAATCGATTGTCCGGGGGCACAAATGGCTCGACCGACGAACTTCATGAGGGCATGCGCGCCACGTACGCTATGCTTCACGCACTCCCTTCGTTTCTCTCTTCTACGATTTCGTTCGCCAAAAGGCTTCGTGTCGATGGCCAGCCATTAATATTCAACGTTATTTCTGTTTTATCAGTTTGGTCAGAACCAGATTTCTGCTTTTAAAAATCGGACGAGCCGTGACCGAATAGGCTGTAGACATGAACTCTGAGCGGTCAATAGGGGACACCCCAAATACATACAAAACTAAGAAAATATTATTTCACAATTTTTTTCATGGGTAAATACTGGACGAAAAGTTTAGTCTTTTGGTGAGGATATAAATGTAAACTTCAGTTTCACTTTCTAATCTTTTAAAGGCAGAAATATTATCAAATGGAGGAGTTTGTATTGTCCTGAAATTTTCTAGTTACGTATTGAAAAGATTTCTGAAAACTTTGCTTATTTTTTAGGCCTCAAAGTGCTGCCCCCCTTTAATGAAAGTAGTAGCTGAGAAGCAATGAAGAAGGTTGGAATTTAATGAGTAACGAGATTCCTTTTCTCGCTTATTCGGTGCTAACTTTCGCACCGAAAAATGCAGTATCTTACCAAGAAAGCGTGAGAAGACAGATGTAGGGGGCAACATAGAGAGAGGAATTCTTGTTTGCGATTTTTTCATAACCCACATTCGCGCATTAGAGGCGACCACACCGGACGTCTAGCAACCTCAGAACCATTGTCTTTCCTCTCTTTCTGTCACAATGGTATGCAAACTATGCATCGTTTCAAGGACTTCGGAATACGCTTGGAAAGAATTCGCGTTTCCCGCTGATTTCAATATTCAAATGCAGTAAACACGAAACAATGGGTTCGGCTAATATATAGAGGAAAAATGCTATAAAAACATCCAAGGTGAACCCTCAATACATTGAATCTAAATTCTATTTTTACCTAAACGTGATTGTGGGATTTTTCTTTTCAAGTAACTTCATTTCATCTTTCTGTTCTCAGTTTCTTAGGGCAGAGTTCGAGGATAAGAATTTCCCCCGCGACAAGTAGAAAGCATTTCTAGGAAATGAATGCAACTGTATGCACTGGGACAAAATTGGTCAACTTAGCCAATTGATTCGGGCCACTACACCCGCGTTATTTATACCTATCTTGGTAATGATTAGTTCAATAGGAACTTCCTCCGTATTACCTGTGACCTCTTTTGTTCGAGTTCTGTCGTTTCACTTATTGGAACCAGCGTTCATTACGAAAGAGTTACCGCGATTCTTCTGCACCAACGGAATATGCACAATCTATAATTGTTCAGACACGATCCCTCCTAGGTTCGCACACGGCGAGAACAAAGGAAAGATTTTCCCGATCTTTCCATCCCATAAATCACATCCTTCGCCGAAGTCGGTGTCGTGAAACAGGGTGCATCGATACGTGGGAGGATACTCGACTAGAGTGTCTGTTAATTGCTAGTGGAACCATGCATACCAAGTACTTATATTCAGTATCTAGTTGTGAGCTAAAATTCAGGAGATTTAGAAATCACTAATTCTGAATCGTCAAATTATTGCTTCTCAAAGATTTCGAATATGGAAAATGAAAAATAGTTTCAACAGAAGAGAGAATAGAAATTTAAAGAGGGAGATAATTGAAATTTCTAAAAAGCTAGTTTCTAAAATGGAGTAGCGTTGCAATTGTTTCACGATTGGGGTCTATGCTCCAAGTCACAATCGGGGAATCCAGAAGCGAGTACCGGAAGTGGAGGCGTCGGTAACACTTGACAATCATGACTGATAAATTACATAAAGTGCAATCGTCCCCCCCTGGGGATTCTACGTCTAAAAATAGAACCCAAGATCGTCGATGGTTCGATCGTTGAAGAATGAACCTCCGAAAAGACTCGTTCAGAATTAAACACAAATTTATTCTTGTCAATTATGGGTGATCGATAAGGTTTCAACAGAGGACAGCTGAAGTCCATCGCGTTATCGGAAGGAAAAAGGGACTGAGGGTCAGAAAGGGGCGTAGATTTAGGTAGAAGATAGCTTGTACAATCTGCTCGAAATCCCTGCAAACATTATCCGCTTCCTTTTCGGGGAAAAGCGTTATGTTCAACAGATGTCACGTAGGCAGAGGCCCAAACACCAGAGACGCAGTGCAGATGAAAAAGAACACCACACGGTTCGGCTCGAGAGCTTCCAAAAATGCCACCAAAGTGGCGACCACCATGGGATAAACTTCCATTCGTGCCCCATGACGCACCTAATGAAATTCCTCAGCTCTAGAGTATTTCAATAAACCAGTAGGAACGCAAATTCATGAATTTCATTATGAAAACGTTATTAAGAGAAAAAACTGAAATTCCTAAAAAAGTAGAACTATTCAAGAGCTTGAAAAATTGCTGTGCACAGGGAATATTAAAAATGTGAACACTTAAGAAATAACTTGCCCCTTAGACAGAGTGGAATTTACTTATGTATCTCCTTTGATTAATTAATTAATGATTAATTAATGGAGTTCCTTTGCTACAATAAGAGACGCATTACTACAAATTCCATAATAATAAAGTGTCGCGATTACTTTTCATCACCGTGATTATTTCGAACGAGAGAAAATAACATCCCTCTGCGTCATTAGAATTGTTGCAAGAATGTGTGTAAACAGCCATACGGAGGGGATACGCGATACACGTGTGTGTGGCAGACGCCTTTGGAAAACAAGAAAAGTATCTCGTGCGTCGAAAAGAATAATCTCGCACCCGTGAACGCGCAAGTGTACCATCGCCATCGCGCTAAAAATACGATACAACACGGATACTAACTACAAATTTCTTCAAGAAAATAATTTTCCTCTCAGGGAAGGGGATTTAGGGCATCCACAAAATGAGACCGCTATTTTTATACCTTTACATATTTTAGATATGCAAAACGTCTGGCCTGCTATTTCGAGGTTTATCATGGAACTGGGTTAATTGGAAATCAACTCTTATCAAATTATCAAGAGACATTATAAATGATCATAGACTGATATAGAATAAAGACCCATACAATCTCCTCGCTCTAATCTCATTGCTATATTCCCTAAAAGAAAAGGGACAAATTTCAATAATTCAGAGCGTAAATTTTCAATTCAACAGCAAATAACCTGAGAGAGAAGTATAAATGCTATTTCAGCTTGAAAATAAGTCGAACTGTTCACTATTTGAACTAGATATTTTACTCAGCCCCAGGTTGACGCGTGAATCCCGTCGAGCGAGTCCCGGTGGCGAAGCCAGCAGGGGTCTTTCGTGTGTGCACGCGTCCTTCCACCCCTCCGAAAGCGGAACGCGCAGGATCAAGGCTCACGAGGGCATATCGGTGTGTACAATTTGGAAGCCCTCCAATAGGCTTCCCTCGCTCGCTCCCCCACGCGACACCACCGTTCGAACCCGTTTTAAAAGTCCGTAGGAATGCAAGCCGCGCCACCGACGGGCCTTTCACCTCTTTCGCGAGAAAATGTATTTTCATGCTTTTCGATCGCGTGCCCGTCATCCCGCTTGCCTTGCTCTCTCGTCCATCAAGAGGTAATAAACGTTCTACGACTGAGAACCCCAGGGGAATCTACTAACTACTCCTTTCTTTGAATACTACGTTATATAGAATATTTCTATCATATAGAACGAGTTTGTAGCGAAGGTCATGTATCTCTGATCAACCTATATTTACGATAACCTACCGTGATCTTATCAAAGAAGCGAGTAACTCAGGGCACAAGTAAACCTCGTTTGCTTGGAGTGATTCGTAGGTCACTTTGACCTTATGAACAGCGAGTGTCCCTCGAAGTAAATAGAATACGTTTATTTTGAGCTATTTCAAGATACAGGGAATATGGGAAGAGGCTTATAGCAAGGCGATACGTAGTTTCGTATTGCTTATATTGGGTCTCAAGATTCTCTTATACGTGGTTATTACGTGCTCATGATTACATTTAAAGTTCGCCTCGAAAAAGATCTCGGTACGTTATCGTTTCAATCCTCGGATGTAAACACGCTCTCTACATATGTACAGAAATATTTTCGTCTGAAATTGAAGGTAGGCTATCGAACCGTCGCGCATTTGAAAACAAGACACTCGATCCTACTGCATCGTAAAACTACGAACACTCAATAGTCACACTGACGAAAGTAAATAAAATCAATCATGCAGAGTACGCCAACACGATTGTAAGAAGAAAAACATGCAAACATTCCCTCCTAACTTTGGTTAAGAAAAATCGATATCGTAGGGGAACGCTCAACTTCTCGTTGACTCAAAATCTAATGTGTCATACTCTTCGATTATGATGAAAACGGAAGCCACAAGTTACTAAAACAATTTCCCAATCATTGAAATACAGTGATACCTCGATTATCTGTAATACTGAATTCTAAGTTAAATCACCCTCGTAGATAACCAGCTTTATCTCTAACAGACTGTTCAATAATTCTTTGAATCTCAGATTCTATTCTATTACTATCCCTTCAAATATCCATATTCTCGAAAAACTGAAAAGGAATTCTGAATAATCGAGGTTCTACTGTACCGAAAATTGGTAGGAGAAGCGTGCTTAAACATTGAAGGTTGACAAGGGTCGCCATTTTGAAGTAATCGGCAAGGATCCACCTCCTATGCCCTTCGCCAATATCAAGCTAATCGACTCTTCCCAATCACGCGTATTCAATGATACAAAATCACAAGAAAGGATTCCACGTTAAACGATATATTGCGTCTCACGTCGAGGGACGCCTCGTTCCCTCGTCCTCGCGCGACGCCCAGAGTGCAATCTCGGGAGCATTGCACTTTCATCGATCTCCCCGTGGCTGCCGTTTACAAAGTTCGACGATTCGTCTATACCAGTTCATCCCACAAACGATGCTATTCGCAAACAAATGATTTCGACTTCGCGAATGGAAATGCAAAGCAGAAAGCGGCACAATTTGTGGAACGACCTGATACGACTCCCGTACAGAATAAATCGAAAGGTGAAGCGACTTACCTCGTATCTGATGCCGTTGAGTCGTAACCACGTCTCCACCTTGAGGCAGTAGGGCGAAACGGAGGGCAGGAGCGGCATTCGGGAGAACTGATAGAGATAAACAACGTCCTTCTCGTAGTTGGTTTTGTGAACGCCGGTAGCCTTGGCAGGCGGCGAGGATGCGGCGGCTGCCGCGGCGTCGCCGGTCTCCTCCTTCTTTCCACTTTCCTCTTTCTTCGCATCCTTCTCCTCCTGCTTGTTGTCCGCCGGCGTCTCGTTCTTCAGCGCCTCCTTGATCTCCTTCACGTCCTTAATCTCCTTGCTCTCGGGCCCGGTGTTCTCTGTCTCCGTAGCCATCGTCATCTCGGCTCTCCTCTGGCTCTCCTCTCGCACAACCGGCGTGAAAAACCGAACGCTTGTTCGAGCGGGTAAAAACGAACGTCGAGGGACAAGTACTCGAGCGACACTGGGAGCCTGACTCTCTCGAGGACAGCGCGCACCACATAAACGTCGATCCCTCTGCCTCGCCGGCCGGTTCCTTCTCGTCGCTGCCCCGTTCTGCTCGCTTCCTATCCCCCCAGTCGAAGGCACCGTCTGCGCATGCGCCGCCGCCACACCCCGCTGCCGTCGCCATCTTTAATTGGTCCGCCACCCCTGCCCGGTCTGCGTGCTAACCTCTCTCTTTCGCCGCTGCTTTCGGCTGCCCTCTCCTCTTCCAGCTCCATTCTCGCTGCCCTCTTCTGTCCCCCCTGGCCTCTTGTGAACCCCCATAGAGCGGGCTCCTTCCATTTCGCCGCGGCTTCGTCTCGCCTGGCAACACTGTCGCCAACGGGGGCCGTACAAACTCGCAACTATGTATCTGGGTACCCTGGGGCGCGGGCTGTGAAATACGCCCCGATGATCGAATGTAGTTTTATTGTTCATTCACTCGGCGTGGTACACTGATGCCTCGATGTTTGGGAATAATGGAGGTGAAGGTGGGATTTCCTGTGACTGGCTGTAGAGCAGAATGCGTGGTTTAGGAAATCCTACCTTGACTTGTTCATCGCTGTACGTATATGTGATTTAAGATTTTATTGTATTGACTGGCGGATTTCTGTTTAATGAAAATGACTGCGTAGGCGAAGTTTAATTTAGCGTTTCTGTGTATGTATGGAATACAGGGAGACTCGACTACTTTTCGGGACAGCACTGTACTCGTTACATGTACCAAGTCTATAATGTAATTCTTTTCTCTTTTTTTGTGATTGACCATGAATTAATGTGAGTCAAGGTATTATTTTATATACCTTTACTCTCCCGATTTCAGAAGTATCTATTTCTATTCTTTTTTTAAAGAGTGTGTTACCCTGGCTTTAAATCTGATTTTTTTTCTTTGTGGCTTTGCTCTGAAGGTGTGTGTTGATTATGGTATTGACTCTGGGAAGCCACAAAGGGGTACCATGATATTCTAGCCTCGGTCCTGGACCAACCCGGCCAGCTGCTCTTCTGACTCGCGTGGAAGCGGCAACGCTGCGGCAGACCGGCGTAACAACGAACCCCTTTTCACGGATTACTTTTTTCCAGTCTCAGGCCGATCGACTCCATTTGGAAAACTACCTGCCGCGATTTGCGCCGCCCATGGGCGCAAACTCTCCCCGAATCACTCGATAGTCTGCATCCTCTTTGCTTTTGTCTTTGCGTTCGAGGTTGTCGCGTTCCCTCGCGCAGACAATTGCTCCTTCGTCCTTCTTTCTCCTTCGGGGAATATCGTCCCGAGATTGTTAAGCCTGTAAGCGGGGATTACGCTTTCTGTGGGCTACGCTTCGCCTCGAGAGTCATCGATACGTGTAAAGGGACGACGATGCGCACTAATGATTCAAACAAAAATCCTTTACCTTACTTGTATTACATTCGAATAATTTATGTATTTTTCGTATACTTTTTTGTTATGAAAACGATGAGATGTGTAATACTGTTTTTTAAGGAATTGGTTTTTTTTTTTTTGCGAATGTAAGGTTACAGCATTTTCTTAAGAACTAATTTGGCGGCAACTGATTTGGTCGCTGAAAAAAATATTTATTGATGAATACTAGTGGCTTTATATTTGTGTCACCTTTGAAAAGTAAAAAGTGTAAATGAATGCTTACGCTGCTAACACAGGAAAGAGGTAGAAGCTTTAAAAGTGAATAAAAATTTATTACTCCTGATGTTATAATATTCCCCACAATGGTTCGTGACAAGTTCATATCGTTGTCCATAGCATGTGCGTTATCGGTCGGTAGATCTTGTACAGCCGGAAATTGTTAAAAAATTAATCGTCTATGAATAATTACTGCTCGATGAATACAAAATAAATGTGCCGAATGCGTACAATATGTAAAATTGCTTTAAAACGATTCAATTATTGAGACATGTATTGAAATACTCAAGCACATTATTGCTTCGCAAAAAATGTGTCAGCGAGTGTATCTATTGACAGTTTGACGATGATTTCTTAAAGTAGAAATGCAAAGAAGGAAACAAATAATATGAGAGTACATTTTTGTTTAAGAAAAAAGTTCTGTACGTTTTTGAACGATGCATTTCTTTCGACTTTACTTGATAATTGCGACCAACGATCGAATATTGACAGGCAAGTGCTGCCATCTAGCGAGTGGTAGCTAATAAATTACCGCGAAAATTCAAATTTTTGGATTTAAAAGTTATCCATATCGATTCTTATTCAAACTATGTTAAAATATTTTTTTATCTATAAAATCACATGATTTTCTGTACTAAACTTTTTTCTCGGAATAAAACAGATTTGTGATTACATCAAATCGATTCATATAAATAGATCAATGGATCGATTCCTTTATAAATTGCTTTACGTTCTTCTCGACCGCTATTCGTTATAAACGACAAAATTTAACGCGTATCAAGGAAAAAATAGTCTTGTAATAAATTGAAATTTCGTAAATGCATGTATCGATGTTTTTTTAAATAAATACTGGCGCACACACGTATATCACAATTTTTACTAAAAGTTGCATTTGCATTTTTATACGCCTAGGATTGCATTTTGATAACTTTTTAAGTTAAATGCAATTAATATTTGTTACTCTGCGCATCGATCACTCCTTTGTTAATTGTTTAATTAATCGTGTATAAACTGTACTGATTTCCTTTGCAGCTACTAGCAAATTATAATTTTTACATTTTTAGAAACAACTCCGTTTACAATTTGCACTTAATCCAGTTGACTTGAATATTATATTAAGTAGTACTGAAATTATCTTATTACTCTCATCTCATGTGTAGACGGAGAAAAACATGTTTCAAACGGTGCCACGATATCTGAAAAGATTTCAAGCTAAGCCTTTCTTAGCAATAAATAGTGAGCTTGTGCCAGTGTATAAGCATTGCTTTAGCAGTTTTATATTCACAAAATTTAATAGTTTATCACAAAACGACGTTTAAAAATTTCCCATCTTTTTTACATAATGTTTAAAACACTTATTATATGGCAGGTGATCGTAAAAGTAATAATCTAATATTTGAGATTTTCCATGTAATAAAATGGTTTTCGTGTCACCCTAATTAATTCAGTTCTACTGTTTTGCAAAAAGTACAAGCGTTTTTCTTTGATCGAACGTGCACAAAAGCGGAAAAATTCACTTCTCCGTAAAAAAAGTACTATAGTGATTAGTGCGAGAATACGCTTTCCAATCTGGTTCTTTGCCAATTTTTCATGATAAACAGAAAATCTACAATTTAGGCCAAAGCGAAAAACTGTGAACGCGTTCAACCCTTAACGTTCCAACATTATATAATAATATTCTGTGTAAAATAAAATACAATATCTACAGATACAATTGTACTTAATATACAGAGAAATTTCTTATTCTCTCTTGTCAAACAATAAAATTTTCAAAAGTAAAAGGGCATATCTAGTTAAAATTAATACTAATTACACATTTACAAATATTAAGTATCACTAAATATTGCTCTTTTGAATATTCTAAAGACTAATAGGATAAAACTGTACTGCCTGCTACCTAAAAACAGTACAAATCATGATTACGATTCTTCTTCAATTTGAGAGTTCTCCTCCTTAATTAAAAAGACAATTGCAAAGCGATAATCATGTAAAAAAATTAGGGAATAAAATCATCGCAATGAAACTGTTGTATTTGCCTTATTATCCAAAGTATGTTTCATATATTATTTATCAGAAACTATACTAATAATAAAACAGTATGGACTTTGCTATCTCATTGTAAGATAGTGATTCCTGATTACATAAGAGAGTAAAAGCCATAAATCTGAACGACGAACATACGAAAATTAGCATTTATCAGTTCCAATTATGAAACATCTTTATCTTAAAAGCAAACACATTTCAGATACCATAAGTTTCAATGAATTCTATTCGAGCATCTTAAGCACAACATTGAAATTAAGGGTGGATCGTTAAGGGTTCGATTAAGCTAAAAATAAAAAACAAATAGTCGAGAGTAAAGCAGTGTGATGTGATCTGCGCAACTACTTACGTTGAAAGTAATTATCAAGTCCTAGGAAGTCGCTATTAAGGAACGAGCTATCCGGGTATTAACTTTTACAAGTACTCCCGATTATCTCGTTCGGTTTCGGTTTCATTAATCTGTAATTAGTAAATTTATTTAATGGAGACCGCTTTGCCTCGACCGTTCAGCAGTTGCTAGAGTTCCAATTAAATAGTTTTCTTTGTTAATCGCAGAAAGAATCTTTTCCCCGTTTAATAACAAAGATAAATCACGTCCGTGATTTTTGTGCGCAAATTTTGCTACTTATAGATCCTCGAAATCTATCCCCTTCTCTCCCACCCTCTCTTTTCCTCTCCGTTTCGAATGTATATTACAAATTACATAAATACGCAAGAAGAATACTGGTTTAATTCAGACATGGCGTACTCCATTCGTTTCTCTTCCATGGAATTCTAACCGGAATAATATGCTACTGCAATTCGTTAGCAAGATTCTACGAGTTCCGTCGTTTCGGGAAAGACGCGCATTACTTTTCTCTTTTACTCGCAAAAGACTATAATCTGTGGTTTCCCCGTCGACGGACCTTACTCTATTCAATATACAATTCCTTAAATGGAATTACATTTGGTTTAAATTACAAAAAATACACAGAATGCGTAATACGTATAAAAACTGTTGTATGTGTCATAGTTATATTAATCTAGAATTTGTCGACTGCAATCAGACTTTGATATTAAATGCATGATTTCTAATTGTAATGAACAACATTAGATGTTCACTTAAAGCCTAATGGAAGAAGAGATGACGCCTCGTTTAGAGATGCACACTTAACTTTAATTTGATATAAATAAAAAAAAAATCATAAATAATAACAATGATAATAATTCTTTACTTCTAAGTTGGAAGATGTTTCTAATACCATTTGTATGAGCTCTTCAAAGCCTGATTGCAGCAACAAGGGTTGATTCGGTCAGACATTTTTATGCTGCATTATTAATGACCACCAGATTACACCTAGTTAATCGCTATATGCTGTTAATACATCACGAGCTAGTGATAATACACGTAACTAAAAACATAATCGTTAAATTCTACGTGTTTCCTCGATTTATATTCTATGTGCGTACTTGTTATTCTTTCTACGGCGAAAGCATGATTACGAACAAAAGGATCCACCCTGGCTCTGACAATGGAGTATTTGTGCTGTAATAATTAGCTGCCTAATGTCTGGTATACGTGGAATTCTATACCTCTGGTGAGTTTGGCGTAGTCGCATTGATATGATCCTGTAAACAAATTCTGAGATCCCGCTCGTCCAGTTCACTTTCAGTGTCAACACTGAAGCTTCTTACATTTTGGCCACCATTACCCGTCCATCGTTGCTTTGAACTCTCTAGCCTCATGACCTGTGACACACATAGAAAATATGTTAGCATATGAATCAGTCATTGCCATCAACATTCCTGTGAAATTTGATACAGTTTATACATCATTATTTAATGAAGAATTATGCTTTACACTTTCCTTTCTAAGGACATCATTCATTAATGAACAATATAACTACTTTCTAATTAGTATATTTTATTGAGAGAAATCATGAAATTGTATTGGTTATTACTCTGTTCTTAAAGCTCTCTAGCTTTAATTACAAGCCAGAGAAAATAAATGCCATGCATTTGAAGTTTAGATCTGCATTAATTTATGCAGGTATTGTATGTGGAAAACTTATGAAGACTTAATGAATAACATGCAGTACTTAACACATTGATTATCATATAATTTTCTCTGATAGCAGAATTATGTGAGTTGGTAGGTAATGTTAAAGAAGAATATCGTAAAACTTTTCCATGAGTGATCACAAATGAACTTTCCACTACTTTGAAACTGACCTGTAATAGGATAAATGAACAAAGCAATCTAAAATCAAGTAAAGCAGACAGTGATTACAAGCTTGTAATGTATACATTAAACGTGATGAAGAAATTGACATAGTGCTTTGTTATGTAAGTGAAAATGATATGCAAATGCAAGGACACAAGATTATGCAGTGTGTATCCTTTCCATTCTTTCATTAGGGAGCTAACATTGACGAATCCTTAGTGCATATAATCTTCGTGAATAAATTTGTGCATGAGTGTATAGGTATATGTAATTATATTTACATATTTAATCGACAAATGGATATATGTATGTTGGAAAGAATGTAGCTTGGAAACATTGAGCACAGAGATCAAAGCACAACAAGAGGGATGTTGAACGTCCAACCTAGCAATTATCTCGTTTATATCTGTCTGCAAATTAAGTCTGGATATCCTGGATTACTGTAATATAATAATGTTTATATCACAGAATATCTATATAGAGGAAAAACGACTTTTGTATAAGATACACATTAACGTCATGCTACATATATGAAATGGATAAAAGTAATGCTTACAGATGGGTAAAGACTTACTCGAGCCAGCGCCAAGGCTCAGTCTCCGGGCTGGTGATTGGCGTAGGGAACTAAGGAGACAGAGATAACACAGCAATAGAGGGTTAGTTACAAAAACCATTAGTCCTTTTGTGTTAGTGTTTGGTACCTCCACACAATAAGAATTCAGTGTACAGCACTTCATTCAATGATGTACACACACTATAATGCCTTCTTGGTAAATGTTTTGCAAATACAAAATGTCAAAACAAATGAGTAATATCTTTGAAGGTGTATTTCATTAAACACTATTTTTCAGCTTCATTCACTTACAGATGTTCATCAATTCTTACTCCGTGCTGTGCTAACTCTCAATATCTAATACAATGTCCTTAAAGCACAATTATCATAATAAATAGCGAGCTGGATTAGTCCTCAAATGATGTTAATATATGTCTACACAGAACGACTTATATGTTAATGTTAAAACATTGAAAATTTGGCAGTGACAATTTTACCATAGTACTCCAAAAGATTTGGAAGATTTAAATGAACAGCTGGTTGTTGAAGACAGCTGCAAATTTTCAATGCACGATAACAGATGAGAAACATTTCATTCAGAGAAACATGTTTTCATATTGTCCTAGCGCCCTCAAAGATATAGAGAGTTCATTGACCCGAAACAATGATAATTATTGCATCCTCACAAGTGCAAAAACAATAGTAAATGAGCGAATATTGTAATCACGATTAATATCGAGTGTGAAGCGATTTGACACTTAAAATTGTACTTTGCATTGCAGCATAGACATAACAAGCTGTGTATGCACCCTATTATTAAAGCTTCAATAGATTCTTACAAATTACAGAAACAGAAAAAATTAAGAGCGGATCAAAATAATCGGGGATGTAGATTGCATGATGAAACGCGATAAATTCTTAATGTGTATAGGTACCTCTGCAGAAATATGTTAATTATTTATGTGAGAAGTGAAAAAGCCGTGTCCCATTTTGTTTACAACAATTAATACAGATATTCAATTTAGCGAAACAATAATTTATCTTCATCTGCTTTTAAATAAATCTTTTCTTTGAAAATCTGATGAACTTTTCTTATGAAGTACAATGTAATTAAAGAAAAAGGTTTTTTAGCGTGACAATTAGCAATACATTGCAGTAAGAGGTGCAATTTGTGCATAATAACTTTGTGAGTCACAGTAAAACAGAAGCATAAATTACATTTTCACTTATTTTACATATTGTTACGGTAGATGCGATTGTGTGCATCCAACAAATACAATCAGGAAAAAAGTATCAATACTTATTATATACATATTTTTTGTTAGAATATCTTGTTTGTTAAAGGATTTTAAGGTAGTTAAGAAACATGTTAGTAACACACCAAGGCTGAAACCTTTTGGAAACACAAATTAATAGTGATATAGAAGTTTCATTCATGTATGATCTTCAATACGAGAAATACGTGAGTGTTTACAAAACATACTGTGTGTCAATGACTTATCAATTATATGAATACATGTCCTACGAGTTGTATGAATATGAAATAATCGAAATAAGTCAAGATCCTATGATGAATCATCAACTTTGTTACTTCTATTCTTGAGTTATACGATATTTTTGATAATTACGTAAATCTACAAGCCCTCGAGACATACTAAATTGCAGGCCAATAGCAGATTCGATAAAAATGGAATATTCAAGCTATGAAATAATTATAATTCTACATCTTTATAATCTACCATTATTCTACCGTCAATACCTTGAGCGCAACATGTAAGTACGTAATACCGTAAAAAACTGAATAAAAATATAAATTTCAACTTGAACCGAAGAAACATAATCGAATCTGTCAATGATGACAAACATGTACGAAAATGATTATACTTGTGCATAATTGAAAGCATTTTTAAAGTTAATTCACTTTTCAATACTATGAGAACCTTTTCTACTATATAAGCTATTCCACACGACCTTCTAGACTCTTTCATTCACCCCTTACTGCAATTTCCTACGTCAATGCTTTCATTAATGCAGCACAAATGGACACTAAAATTTTCGCATACCTCAGCCTTCAGTTCTGCAACTTTATCCTGTAATTCTCTCACTCTCTCGCTGTCGTCTAAATTATTCCTTAGCTCACCCTCCGCGTGCATCTCTTCATTCTGCAAGAAGCCAAGTAAATAATTTCACGTTCAACTGAATGAAAAAATTATACGGATATTACGAGTACCTTCAATTCAAGAATAGATATTTTCTGGGTGAGTTCAGCGACTTGCTGAGCGTGTTCTGCATCGCGTATCCTGGCCATCATAGCTTCATCTTCCATCTTAGACTCCAGATCAGAATACTTATGCTGCTGCTCCCGCAATTTGGCAGTGAGCTCTTTCTCTCTAGCTAAGGCTGCTTCCAATTCCTCCTCAAGGTGTTTCCCCCCTTCGTCCTGTCGTCGGAGCTGATTCGTCGCAACCTGAACTTGAGTCTCAAGTTCCATGACTTTCAGTCTGAGTTCTTTCACCTCCGTTAAAGCTTCCATCTCTCGAATTCTCGTCGTCATTAGATCTTCCTCGAATTTCTGTACTTCGTGACCCCTGTTCTCCCAGAATAGAAGCTTCTTCGGTGTGGAATCACTCGCAGGTGCTGCCTGAGCAGAACGGTGCTCTTGTAAATGCCTCTGCCAGGCTGAACTCAATTCCACCACTCTTTGTCGAAGATCCTATGAAATATTTGCATTAGGGCAAGGTTATTAAAAAAATGAGATAAACAGGAAATTAAGGATTACCTTCAAAGAGAGATTAGCTTCTGCTTCTCTGAGTTTCACAGCAATTAATTCCTCTTGTAAGTGGGCAACAGAATTGTCAGGCGTTGTTTCGCGTAATGTCTTTTTATCTTCTTCCAATTCTTGTATTCGCGCTCTAAGCTCTCTTATCGTCGCGTCGTTCTCCGCCTCGTGCAATCGGACTCTCACTAATTCTTCTTGTAGGCACTGTATCATCTCTTCTTTTTGCGATAACGCTTTCTGTTTCATTAAAATTTCATCTAGAGACGACTGTTTGGATGACACATTCTCTTCCAGTAGGAGAGACAAGGATCTTAGTTCTTCATGGGCTTGCTCGAGCTGGTGACTGGTCTCGAGATGCGTATGCCGAAGAGCTGCCAGTTCCCTTTGTACAACGAAAGCAGTTTCCTCCTCTTCGGCGCGGGAAACTTGACCCCTAACTAATCTGTCCGCCAGTTCTGCGGACTCAGCCTCGAGGAGCTCAGTTCTTTGCCTAAGTAATCTATTTTCCGCTCTAAGCCTACGAAGTTCGACCATTTCCTCCTGCTCTTTCATTTTTAACACCGTATAATCTTTCTCCAATTTCTTCATTCTCTTCGGATTTATTTTCATACCATAGGCAAGATTCATGAGACCATCAGGATCTTTTTCGGCTTTTCCTGGCAGCTGTTTCTGGAAGAACTGTAGGCGAAAGAACTGGTAAATGTTAGCGAAATGAAATGAAGACCAACATAGACCCACAGCTGGGAAAATATTTCTTCAAGTTTCAAGTTTGCAATTGTCTGACTTTTTTGCTACAAACATACATCACATTACACAATTTTTCTCAGATGTTCTAGTGTCGTTTTACAAACATAGTGTGTAAGGTTTAATAGTGGACATTACCTTCAACATGCCTTCCATATCCAAGCTTAACAAATCGTCCTTGCCTAAGTGCAACATGGCCAGCGCGACTTTGAAAATAATTTCCATGCCTTCCGACAGAAACACGTCAAAAATGCGGCAGGCCAGCGGTAGGCTGAGCGCTGTGGTGAAAAGCGTAAGGAACCAAGAGGACGCGTACATCGAGGTGTGAAAACCCTGAGCCGTAAAATGAGCGTGTAACTCGGGATGCGTGTCAGCGACTAAGTGTTCTAGCTGATACATGCACACCCCTAACTCAGCCATACTCGGCTTGAACATGTCTCGCAAACGATACTCTTGCATAAGCGCTACCAGTACAGCGAAAGCTTCTTCTTCTGGCATTTGCTGCAACAACAGATTGGATACCTATTTATACATGTCATCGAGTCAGAGTCATTTAAATGATTCTCTGAGTCTCCTTATCGCTCGATTCTGTTCACTCTTGTCAAATGTGTTAAAGTGTACCTGCATTAGGAGCAATCCTACAATAAATCCCGAACCTTGACAGTATCCCACTTCACGATCGTGAAGACTATACGCTTTCATCACGTTAAATAGACTCTCCTGACCGAGACCATCTTTCTCCTTAAAGAAATCGTGTTCAGGATACGTCCTGGCTATATCTCTTCTGATTATCCTCTCGCATGCTGACGTAGCCTTGATATACTCAGCGAATTGCTTTTTTACCGGAGAATCATGAGCACCACTTAATAGTTGCCAAACAATACCTCTGCAATAATGAGCATGAGTCAGTGTTTCCATTGACATTTAAGTTTTCTCTAAGTGGAACATTTAGACAATTTCTCAATGCTATTATAGATCATTTGAAATGTTCTTCTAATGTTTATTACCTAAAATGGTGAGGTATTCCTTGACGTATTAAATCTTTGATGAACTCTTTCCTCTTCTTCCATTGTAATTCCCAATCAGCGACGAGGTACCCCCACATAGTCCATGTGTTCTCTTCGCCATCAGCAGTGTTGTGGCGTCGGGGTGCAGCATCGCCATTCCCTCCGCTGCCCCCCGACGCCACTGACACCTGAGATGTGTCCGAACCTTTTCTACTGTGATTGCTTTGGAGTGAGTTTAACGACTTTGCATCCGATTCGATCAGCCTGTTATTAATTACAACAAAACCTTCATAAACTTCTTGTTATTGAAAGATGGAGTTCAATATGATATAGCCAATGAAATGATACATAAAGATTTCTATAGACACTAAACAAGAGTCTCCTATTTGAGAATGGACTAAGCAATGGAACAAATCTATAATATTCTGAAGAAATCTAATATCTCTGCAGATGTATCTTTATTCTAAAATGTGTGCCTCAGTGTCGTGTAGTTCTGACTTTCAGCTGCAAACAAATAAATGAAAATGCTAGCTGAACAAAAAAATATTCTTTAAAGCAATTATAGGATCTTCTCTGAACTAAATACCAGGCATTAATAGAAATACTTTACTCTAATTGCTCATATATTAACACAGAAATAATGAAATACATGACACAAATATATTTAAAGCGTAGTCTGGTTGCACATGCAATTTGCTAGTATGTTAATTTACCTATTGGCTTCCTCCAGCTTAGCTAATAGAGCCAGTTCGTCGGTGGGTATTTCCTGCGAGGAGCTTATCCTCTCTTCTTCGGGTGAAACTGGCGACGAGTTCGGAAGTATCTTGCTAGTCTGGTTGTTGTTCTGTCCGTTTTGATGTACTGTGGTGCATAAACACAACACACTCATTACCTGCGGTCCATAACGTGATAATCCTAACTGTCCAGCTGCCTGGTTTTCCTGGCTCCTGAAACAAATTCGCACAATTATCAGTGCTGTGTACTAAACTCGCAGCAAGTTCAGCTAATTACTCTGACAAATTACTTTCACAAAGTGAATCGATACCCTAACGAGTAGACTATTATTAAAAATGAATAACATTTGGATGACTAACGAGACCCCATCGAAACCCAATTAAGGCTCGAACACGCGTGCTTTTCAACCCCCCAACGAATTCCAAGAGAAGATCCCAATGAACGTTCATTACAGGCCTCTTCTCTCCCCAGTTTTCTCTCTAGACGACGTCCCAAGTTCGTTAAACCTCAATTAACGTGTTCATTCTACCTTTTAGACGTTTTATTTCGTGTCCATCGCGCCGCCGCTGGTACCAGCAAGCCACGAAGAACCATCGAGAAATTTTTTGTTCTTCACCGCGAAACCTTCGACTGGGAAACCCTCTACGTCTGAGCTCGAGTGCTCCCCTAACTCCCCTCGAGTGACTACTTTCGATTTTTCCGCGAACTATTCGCGGTGAACAATTTCCTGATCATTTTCCGAGAAACTATTTTGCCTTCAAGGTACATACTTCTTTTTTGCATTAAACAATTCTCTGCTTAATAATTGAAATTGTTCTGAATACCTGTGGTTCTCTAACAGTACTCTGTTTTCTGTTTCATTAAATTCAAACGTTAGGCGCTAATAACTCGTAGCTTTTCTGTAAATTAAATTAAGGTTTCTCCAATTAGCTGGCGGCCCAGTTTCTCTTGGAGTAAAATACAGAACAATTTATATATAAGTACAATTTCAGTGTTAAAGTTTTATTTGAGTACTTTTTTAGTATAACGAAATTTTGTTTTCTCTTTGACTCCAAGTGACTCCAGGTAAAAGTAAAAGTAATGAGAAATATTGAGAAGAAAGCGCGAGCAATTAGCGCGTACGAATGAATCAGCAAACGAAAGAGTAGCGCGAAACAGTTAGGGCAATACGCCACGCATGCCACCAGATAGGATAATTCACGTTTCTCGGTACTTTAAATTACCGTGGAATTTAAACCACGTACTGAGCACTTGTGTGCGAGGGTGCAACTGTTGAATCATGATCGAGACAAGTGTAATTGCAAATTACGTAACATCCGACGTGGAATCGATATTCTCAATCCATGGTAATTACTATCGAATCCTCTGTGGACCTTCCTCTAATTCCTTGACACGGGGAAGTCATAAATATCTACCCAATTTTAATAACATACTGATGCAATTCATAGATATAAACGTATGAATAAATTTCTTTGCAAACAAGATGAAATTAACACAGAAATTAAGTGCAAAAGAGACGCTTCAGTGGGTAGTAACTATCTTCCTTTCTGATCAATACTGCATTACTTCAAATTTAAGACGCGCCCCACTTTTAACTCTGTGGATGCTGAACACTTACGAGGTCAATAAAACATGTGCAGAAAACGCTTACAATTTGGCAATCATCAACGATACTAATTAACGATTTTCGTATAAATAGTGAAAAGATTACAGAGAATTTTAAATCATTCCGGATAGATACTGCTGCATTCTAGAATACTCAGAATTTGAATCCATCGAACAATATTTGCTTCAAGTTCAATAAAAAGAACAATCTTCTAACTAATAATAGTTATAATAGAAGCTAGCTTTTAACAACGTTCTCAAGAGGTATAAAAATAATAGAACATTGTAGTTAACTCTGATCATTAATTATATCTGTATCACCGCAACGAACAAGTGTTTCGGGTCTATCGAAAGTTCACGATCAAGAGTCACGACTAAGTGTCAGCAGATCACTTAACCGGGGAAGGGGAATCACGGTAATATGTCACAGACGACAGAAAGATCGATCTCGAGTGTCTAGGCAGCGCGATTGCCCGGCAAGGAGCACCAGTTAATTGGCCGATCGACGGCGATTTTATCGTTCCCTTTTTCGATTAACTGGCACAGTTGGATCGCCAAACACGTACTGGAAAGTACGAAATGGTTTGAGGGTCGATGGAGCCCGCGCAGGCCAGGATGTTCCACATGCGCATCGACCTCTCTCTTTCGTAACAAGTAAATAAAAGGACTCGATCGTACGAGAGAATTGCATCTTCGTTGCAATCGGCTGCAAATCTGATACGCGACAGTGGGAGACTTTTAAATGGCCAATTGGACCGTTTCCATATCATGGAAATGAAAATCTATGAATTACCCAGTATATACAGACTGTTCCAAAAGTAACATAAATATGTACATAAATAAAAAGGTGATGATTCTAGAATCTAGATAGTCGAGAATATCGAAGGAAATTTTGGGCTTCATTTTCCAAGAAATTGAATTCGACCTTTGACCAAAGAAGGGGTTCACCTTCTCTCACACCCCTCAAGCGCTTGGGACAGTATGTTTGCACCTCGGTGCACGCGTACTCGGCTAGAATTCAAAGTCAATGTTCTGGAAACCGAAGCATGGTATGGAAACTTGCTATTCTCTACTTTTGACTGATTTTTTCGCGTGGAATCACCACCCCCGCAGAGCCTCTCTATTTCACAATTTATGAATCATAAATATGACATATACTAACGTTCTTCTCTCTCATGCTTGAAGAGATCTCGCTCGCTATACAACGTAGGTGTTCCACAGTTCTTGTTTGTAAAATTGTGACGTATTTTCGTCTCGCTGAGTTTTGAAACTTTCTTTTGTCACCGTATATGTATACTATACTATGAATAATTAGCGGGCAAACACTTTGCTGAGTTTTGTTCAGACTGTCGATCGCTACTGGAAAGTTGATTACTTTATCCTACAGCGTGGAGGCACATACGATAGTGAGTTACTGCGAAGACATGATGCCTCTTCCCACTGAGACCGACAACTATGAAAATCGCGAGCCTTTCACCGAGGCTCACCGAAACAAATTCGTTAACTTCTGGACTCTTCGATTCGCGAGCGCGCACCGATTCTACTGTCGTGTAGGCGGTGAGCGCTGTACAATATGCATTTTTAATTGTTTCCCCCTCTAATGACGGATCGCTTTACCGTTACGGTTACACAACCCACGCGTTCTGGTGTCGCGCGTATACAGTAGCTCGCGAAAGTATTGGAACCCTAGGCTGAAACATTGTCAATTTTCCAATTACCATAACTACGTAAAAAAACATCATACGCTAACTTTCTTGGAGTCACTTTAAAGCGCGAACCTTCTACTTTCATACCCCTAACTTGAATTTCCACAAAAATGGTTCTACATTAAGGAACAGATGAAAAACTGAAGACACTATTTTTGTAAAAAATTGTACAAATTCAAATAATTCCAGTTTCTCTAAAAAATTTTTTTTGCACTCGAAATTGCAATATATTTAAAGATTGAAGTCTCCCCTTTACAAAAATGTGCATAAAAGCAGGTCTGCAATTTTTTATTACCGAGATATTTCACTTTGAATGAGATATGAATTTTGACGATTTTTTAGGAAAAACTATTTTTATTTGTTCGTCTGTTTTTTTTAGAGTAGAAGCATTTTCGTGGAAATTCAACTTAGGGGTGTGATACCAGAGGCTTTGCCCTTTAAAATGACTTCAGGAAAGTTAGAGTACGATGTTTTTTCACAAAGTTACAGGAATTCAAGAATTGACAATGTTTCAGCCTAGTGTTCGAATACTTTCGTGAGCTAGTGTATGTGGAAAGCAATCGTCCAAATGCGTGCCGCGGAACAAAGCGATCGACATGAAAGAGAGGCGAGGTTGTGCACCCGTGTCGCGGAATGCGATGATTCCGAAACTAGTTCCACGCGATTTCCGCAACTGAGCCTTGTAGGGTGTATACTGCATATCTTTCGTGTGTTTTTCTTTTGAATAATTTTGATTCTTGTGTAACTTTCTACTTGCTTATTGAATAGCAGAATGAGAAACTTGTATTTGAGTCCTGAAATGAAATAAAAATTTGTAGCTACTTTGAGTATTCAAAAATGGAACAGTGTATAAAACTGTTTCATTTAGGGCTGCAGATGCAATTGTAGATTTGTATGTTAACTATGAATCCCTTGCAGTCTCGAGCATTTTAAATAAGACTAAAAAATGAGGTCAATATAAGTACTCTTAGGAGTGCAAGGGGTTAATAGTTGTCTAACACTATTTCTTTCATTTGTGGGCTTTGCTAGAGAATATTGATGGTAAGTTTCTATATGTGTAATTTGTATTTATATGTGTACACCTATTTTTTTAAAGTTTCCAAACAATTATAAATAAATATTGAAATGCTGATACCTATGTGTGATCCTATGTGTGATTCTTTACACCAAAATACAGGGTGTCAGTGTACTCGATGCTATAACAATAAAAACTATGTGTACTTTGTGTAAATAAACCTGCAAAAAATCATGCATTACTAAATAAAATAACATAAATAGCACTACAGAATGCGTAACATTTTTCATTCAAGATTTCAACATTAATCCAACTAAATTACATACCAAAAAAGAAAAAAAAAGATAATACACACTATACTTTAAAACACTACATCAAACACTTGCTTTCAATATAATTTACTCCTTCAAAGCTATCTCCCAAATCATCAATGACACTGTACCACTTCACACCGAATTTCACTCTGCTCTGAAAGATACTTCAAAGACTAAAAGATTCTTCCCTCAAGCCGGAATTTATGACAGAAGAAACAGATATTTTCAACGTGACATCACGAATCTCCGTTACGTACGTAATTCTTTAATATAGAAACGCTTTGCACGTGGAGGAGAAAGAAATTAACAATATGCTGAAAGTCGGCTGCAAGGCGCACGAGGAAGGATTGTTTCATAACAGGTGCCTAACAAAACGACGATAGAAAAAGAAAAACCGTGAGTGTGGCACTTGTCCATATTAACAAACTGTCAGGCGAACGAGCCACCAGCGGATAGCCATCTGTTTCTGATACGCATGAAAAAGATCATAGAACGCCTACCTCTGTCGGGCAGTTAATATTCCATATGCTGTACGACAAATGAATCACGCACTGTGTCAAAAAAGTCAGTTTCTTGTTCGCAAAGTCCGATACAACGCTATGAGAGCAACGAGTAGGCACGTACGCGACTGTCACCACTTAAAATTGTCATCACGATAGATTGTCCACGTGCACTGTTACCAACACTTTTTTCCATAAGACAATTGCTAGGGAAACACTTTGCTGTTTATTTGAGACACAAACAAACTATTTTTTGTCCCTTAATCTTTGTAGAATAAAGAAATTTGCAAACTAAATATGTTACTCTTTTATATTTTTCTGAAATATAATTAGATTTTGTGGTATCTACCAATGGAAGTTCGCCTTCAATTGCGTAGTTTGTAATTTAGGAATATTTTCGTCCAGAATTTTCGTAGGTTGCCAGCCCTAATTAATGGCGTCTTCGTTATTATTTGAAATTAACTGGACGCTATTTTGTAAAGAATACAAGTTGTAGAAAATCCAATTTCTTGAAAATAGATTTCATATCTTTAGTTATTAGATTAGGATTTCTGTGTTTGATACAAGGTGATGTTTTTAATGAACTGAATGTAATTTTTACTTTAATGTTTGTACAAGTTTAGAAATGACGATGTCACTAGATGGAAGAATATGTAATCAATGATCTTATCAGCTGATACACTAGGCTCCATAGTGTTTGTAGTGTTACAAATATTTTTTTGTAAATAAAGGTAATTGTTTAATGAAATATTGTAGTGTGTTAATTTTTTACAATGCCCAAAATGTGAACAATGGTTTTTATTAAGTGTAACTAGTATAACTCCATATAGAATACATATCTACAATCGCTTTTGTAAAGTAAAAAAGAAGTTTGACGAAAATGTCTTTAAGAAAATTTATGCACCCAAGAAATAGGTACAAAAAAGCGCCAGATTTTAAACAACTTGCTTTACACTATCCTGAATTTTGTAATATCGTAACTATAGTAAGTAAAACGTTATTCAAACGAATTTTTATTGCCTAAGGAATCCAATTTAATTAACTAAACTTCTAGGATCTCACTGGCAGAGTGAAAATTGATTTTAAGAATGAAGATAATTTGAGAGTGCTCACAGAAGTATTATTAAAACATGACTTCAATTTAGAAGTAAAAATACCTCCAAACAAGTTAGTACCCACTTTGCCGTTGCGCTTAAACTATATTTTGTGGATTGAAGATTTGATGAAACATGCCTCTTTCAATGATATGCAAGAAGTTGTTGGCATAGACATTGGTAAATTGATAAAAAATGAATACATTCTGTTTTATGTACTCAATATTTTTTATAAACACTTTCTCTTATAGGTACTGGTGCAGTTTGCATATACCCTCTACTGTTTGCAAAGATGTATGGCAATCAAATGATTGGCACAGAAGTGAATGAAACAAGCGTGGAAACAGCTAGCAAACACGTTGAAAATAATAAATTACAGCACTTAATAAAAGTACATAAAGTGAATGGAGATACAATTTTCCAAGACATCTTAGAAGAAGGAAAAATCTATCACTTCACAATGTGTAATCCACCTTTTTTTGAAATGGAAGGATCAGCAGACAGGGTAGAAAAACGACAGCCACCTAGAAATGCTCCAACTGGAAATAAAGCTGAGCTTACAATTCAGGGTGGTGAAAGAGCATTTGTAATGCAAATGATTGATGAAAGTATAGAAATAAAAGACAAAGTTAAGATTTACACCACCATGTTTGGTAGAAGAAGTAACTTGCTGTTCTTGCTGAAGTTATTGAAGAAAAAGAACATAGAAAATGCAACCTGGACTGAGTTCTGCCAAGGACATACTAAAAGGTGGGGATTGGCTTGGTCTTTTCTCCCGAAAGATGTAATTAATTTGACGAATGCACCCGTGATTCGAAAAAGTGGGGATTATATTGCAAAGCTATTAAGAGAACAACGTCCAACAGAGATAGAATTTCCCATGCATGACAAATTTTCTTCCTTTGAAAACTTGGTCCATTTCTTGGAAGAGTCAATGGAAGAATTGCAGATAGAAATGAAGGATTTGAACTTGCCCATTGATGATTTCAATGGCTGGTCGTGTCAATTAATTGCGCAAAACGACACATGGTCACATGCACGTAGAAAACGTCGATTGGCTCGAAGACAAATGAATCAGTCTGAATCTCGCGATGCAGAGAAGACAAATGCAGTAGGCAGTACTCAAGAAAGCTCTTTACAAGAAACTGAGAACAATTCAGACAATGCAAATGAGGAGAAACATGGTCCAGTTCAAGCTGAGGAATCTAAGGATCCTTTGCTAATATGTAACTTCTTTGTTGAATTAATAGAGCATGAAGAAGAGTCAGAAGGTGACGATATAAAGATATCCATGGTTTTTGAGAAAGGAACTGGGGGCAGAAACGCTCTGGAAACATTTAAACAGTACTTAATAAATAAATTGAATATCAGAGAGCATTTTCAGAAGCAGCAATCAAGGCCAAATAAAAGGAAAAGAAAACGATTGAAGAGAAACGAAAGTGGTGCATGCGAGCAAGCTGAAAGCTCATATCTGGAAGACTCCTAGGAATTTTCTTAAAGTATTCATTCATGTCCCATAAAAAAATGATTTATTTTACGCGCAGACTCTATGAAATCGCGTAACAGGTAATATATGTAAATCAAGTATTTAACTTTATTTATAATCAATAGTCCTTATGAACTAGTATTCTTTATGGTACATTTTGGCTAACAAGTGCAATATAATATTCCATATCGTAAAGTGTACGAACTTGTTAAACAGAAACTATGCGGCACCTCCACTCATCCGCCTTTCATTATCGTGACAAACATAACTGACTTAAAACACAAGATAATTTCTTTCGTTTAAACCGAATATCAACAAATGATAGATACTCATCCTTCAACTTAATTTAATTCAATTGTGAGGTAAAATTTTAATATAGGACTATCATCTTCAACATCCATTACGAAATGGATGGTACTCGATATGAAGACACGCGATCATGTAACAAAAAAAATGTAGATTAATGTTTTGGTAACAGTTCATTTCTCATTCTTAAAACTCTAAGAATACCTGCGTTACTTCTAGTGGTAATAGTAAATTCACGCTACTTTTATAATAACTTGACTAATGAGCTGTTTTCGATAATTGTATCAACGACCATGAATGCAACAACGCACGCATTTGTCATTACAACCATGCTTCTGTTGCCACCAATCCTTTTTTTAAATCATTTTCTTTTTGTATAAATAACGAAGAAAAATCTATAAAATACGTATTTTCCAGATTCAAGCTTTCTAATAGAGTGATGATAAAATGATGATTTGAAAAAGATGAAAAAGCTCTTTATGTGATGTACGTGGTAAGATAAAAATAGAAAATAAAGCTGCGCACATTGTTCTTGTTGAATGCAATACGGATACTTAATTTTTCTCCTGCGGATTTTTAAAAGCTTCTTAACTATTCCGAATTCAGCAAAGATATGTATTTGTTGAAAAAGTTCCATTAACTATAGTATTTATACTGAACCCAACAAGGCCAATTATAAATTAACAATTTAAAAATACTAAGTGTCTTTATGTATTCAATACATACTGAGTTCATCGATGGCAACTAGGATGGAAAAAATGACAACGATGCCTAGATGGCACAAAACAATGATCTCAAATATGTACGTACTAATAAAATAGACTATCGAAGACGTAAAAAAAAAGAAAAAAAAATTATTAGCTTATATTCTATGATAATAAACGTCCATTATTTGTTTCGCAGACGATTCTTATATCGTCTAATTTTTCCTGGTACTTCACATTTCGTTTCAATGTCAGCAACATTTGTGTAGTACGCTGGAACAAACACTAATTGTTATTTTCTTGATTAATAGAAGTGCAGCGTACGTAATACCGATAGCTTCATTACGAAGTATGATTAATTGAGCCTTTAAAAAAACTGTGATGCTACCAGTCCTTTCGTTTACAATTCGTTTCGATACAGCAGTGCGATCCGCTAGCTCTGTATACTAATTAAATTTATGTATAAGTATCCTGATGACAGGCATACACGCTAAGGCAATAAATTCCTTTCCTTCCTATTGGCGAATAATTTAGATAAGTGAAGAACCAGTTTTATGTTGCTTGTATGCTATTATAAATCAGTCATAAATTCTGCTATTTGATGAATAATCGAGCACTGCGGGTACTCAGGAAGCCATACGCAGCTTCCGAGGATTTTTCGCACATCATCAACGATCGCCACACTATAAAAGTTCAAACGTGATAGCGCTGTAAAATGTAATACAAATACACCGAAAGTAATGGTTTCTCGGCGAGCAAACGCTGCCGCTTCATATTCCAACCAATGGTGTACGCCGTACTCGCGTTACCCTTGAAAAAGACTTGGACGCGGGCAGGGAAAGACTAGGACTCAGAGGAAACAAAAAACTACTAAATAATCATCATTGGTGTCTTGAAACGAGCTCAGCTCTCTGCGACTACCGGTTCTAATGTAGTTTTACTCTCCTCTAGCTTCTTTGACTCTACTTTCTGTGCTTCGATCTTCTTCTCTAGCTTCTTATTCTCTTTCTCCTCTTTCTTACACTCTTTCTCCTCCTTTTTATTATCTTTCTCTTCTTTCTTACTTTCCTTCTCATTCTTCTTATTCTCTTTCTCCTCTTTCTTATTTTCTTTTTCCTCCTTCTTGTTCTCCTTCTCGTTCTTCTTATTCTCAATCGCCTTCGTTTCTCCGTCAGGCGTCTGTTCCTTTTGCCGTTTCTCTATCTCCGCTTTGAAGTTCTCGATATCTTGTTGACTGATCTGAACGAATAAAATGCCATTGATCACGTTCAACATGTCCAATACCGAGCCCATGCTGGGCGGTTGCACCTGAATAGGTGGCAGACTAACTCCCGATTTGCCCGTGTAAATTTCGTTCATTTTCTTCTGCAGCACGACTGCTTGTTGCGTCAGGTGTCTCAGGCAGTCGCTACTTTCTTTAGTCTTCTCGTGGTCCTCGCCCAACTGCTGTTTGTAAATAGCATACGTCTCCTTCTCGTTGTTTAGAGCCGCACGGAAGTCGCCCATGCAAGATTGTGTTCTTGCAACGAGGTGATAGGAGACAGCAACCTTCAAGGACCTTGGGCCGTGATACCGAAGATTGAGGGCCAACGCGTGCTCTAAAAAGCGGAGCGATAATTCGTATTCTCCGACAGCGTGAAGTATCAGCGAAATGTTGCTCTAGATAAACAATATTAACAGCGTAAATCAATTTTATTGAGTACTGTATTAACATCTAAAAGTTTTCTTAATACTTACGTCGAGTAATGCTACCTCTGGGTGGTCCTCGCCGCAAACCAAGAGGGCCAAGTAACGCGCTCTATATAATAACCTTAGTGATACAGAGACCTGACCATTTGCGAAAGAATATAATGCCAAATGAATCTATAAAAAAAGAAATAATTACTATAACTTGATATACACACATTATACTATCAAATACTTACATATTCAGTAATGGTGTATGGATGATCTATTCCATTAACTCTTTCCGACATGAGGACAGCCTTCTGCTGAGTGGCAAGGGCCTCCCCATGATCACCCATTATGTAATTTAATCGCGCGAGCATTCTCAGACACTGGGCGATTTCAGGATGCATAGCACCGTACACGTTGTTTAGGAGATTCAGCGCCTCACTGATCAATTCATATCCATCTTTCAAATACCCCTGTTGTATCTTACTCTGACCTGTCGTGTAGAAGTTATACGCATCGCTGGCCCTCGGATTGATATGCTTCACCACGGGGAATATATTCAGTATATCTTCCTCGAAGAACGTAGCCCTGTTCTTATTTTCGAAGTTATACTCACGTAACAATATCTGAATGCCAGTCTTTATGCAGAAACCGCGAAGCAAGGAAATCTTCTGAAGATGAAAATGTTCTATGGTGGCGTCTAGTGACTCTGGGGATGGTGTTTCCCAATCGTAATAGCACTTTAGGTCGGCTTTAATTTGTTGCCAAAGAGATTTAGGCGTTAAGGATGCCCATTCCACTTCAGACTGTTGCGGACCATTATTTCTACCTTTCCTCTTATTACGCCGCTTCGCGGTCTTACTCTGAAGCTCTTCTAGATTTTGTTGAGGATGAATAATTTGTGCAGAAGACAGTAAGCAGTTCAAGAAATGACTGATCGCAGCTGAGAGACTCATTAGCTCTGTACCCTGCATGTAAAACGTGAAGATGTGCTTCGCCGAACGTAAGAGAAGCTCCGAAACTGCGATACGATTAAGATATTGTAATTGTGGAACTGCAGCTAACATTGCTGCCAGTTTGCCAAGATATCGTACATTGATGCCTCTACCGTGTAAAGCCTCTACCAATGTACTTCCATCCATTGCAGCAGCAGTGTGATCCAAGCATTCTCGAATGAAAGTAGGAATTTGTACGGTCAGTAAAAAGTCAGCGGCATCCTGCACTAATTGCTTCTGTTTTTTCAAAGCAGGACCATTAGGGTCTGAGTGTCTTACACCAGGAGAAAATACATCTGGATTAAATCTAACATCGAATTCGGCATCTCGTAGGCTTCCAACCGCTGCTGCAGCCCGTCGAACTATTTCCTTTGTACTTTCCTCCAATTCTTGTTTCTCTCCGCCAGTAATAGAGTCAGTGATGCTCTCCACAATCTTCTTAGCCTCATCTGCTTCGATAATCGATTGAGAAGAATCTTCTTTGTTGCTATCAACTGTGATAGCATTCGACTCCTCCTTTTTATCTTCCTTCGCAGTGGTTTCCTTTTCTTTCTGCACTCTTCTCGTAGACGTGAGCTGCTGGAGATGTACCGCGGCATGTTTAATGAACTGAACGTATCTAGCCTCAACGAAGGAGTCAATTAACTCCTGGCGAAGGCAAGCTAATCTATGCTTGTGTTCGATTGGGAAACCGAGAGCTCTAGCTTCTTTGCTCAACTCGACACCTTCCACTGGAGAAAATAAATATTAATAAAAAAAAAAAACAGAGTGAAAAAATGTTATGCAGGCTGCTGATTACGTCGACTTACGTTTCAGAAAATTAACATCAGGGGGAAAAGTTCGCAACAGATCCAACACATAGTGTCGAGAATCGTTCCCGATGATACCCTTGCATTCTACGCTACTGCAAAGTTCCACTTCTTCTCCGGCATCATTGATAACTTTGTGAGGAAGAATTTTTAATTGCTGACCAGCTTTGTTTAACTGCAACGTACAGTAAAATAATATTAAAAAATTTGTAAATATGTCTTAGAAAAATCCTGTCGAATAACTTACCAATTCGAGATACTTAGGGTGCGTGAGAACCGTTTTCCCAAAATCTATAGAACCATAAACAACAGATTGCTCCTGTTCACGTTCCAAGATTCCTGGGATGATCGACTGTGCGGTGACACGATATCCTCTATACAGAAAAATACGAGCGATTATCACAAGAACTTAACATCCTTTCGATCGAACGGCGTAAGTTTCTTTAGAATACTGAACATCGAACATATGTACAAATTGTCCGCTACAAAATATTGACCATTGTACAAGTAGTGTGACGAGAATAATGCGTCTAGGCGATTTCGTACAAACCTGTAGTCAATTACAACGGTACCGAGGGTGTAAAGGCCAGGTAAATCGACCGCTGCATAAACTCGAACACCTTGCAAGTCGTTTCGGGGGGCGACGAAGGCGGCAGCATCACCACCGAGCTCTTTATAATGGTCTCTGACATCGAATCCAAGAGAGAAGAAAATATTGTTCCATATAAACATTTGCATTTTAGCCTCCTCTCCTGGATTTATGGCCATCACGTTACCATCTATGACTGCCATCGCTCCTCGTGTTGCAGCGGCAACAAAATCGCTGTGAACCTAAATTGTTCCATTAAAAAACGGGAAATATATCTTTGCATATTTGAGCGTTGAATGATCAACATACTTTAAAAATAGCTCGTTCTCTAAGCAGTCTTTCGGGTAAATTTTTACGAGGTAACTCTCTCGTTGTTTGTAACTCTTCGTTCCAATCTCGAGTTTGGCCAGGAATGTGTTCTTCATAGCCCAACTTGGAAGAGAAAGCTGTAGATACGGGCAATATTAATATGTGAAATGTGCATTTCGTAAAATTATGATGCCTTTCGTTTGAAAGGACACGTACTGTCTTCAGCGCGTATCGCGTCAATTGTATGCTCAATTTGGGGCGCGCTCCACGCGTAAAGTTGATACGGTGTGGCGACTCTTTCAAAAGGATGCCTCTGTGTCCTCCTCCGTTGCATAGCAGCGAAACCCCTTTTAAATGTTGGACTGAGCTGGTTCAGTAGCTCAATTAAGCTGTGGCACAGATGACTCGGGGTCGCTGGTTTCGGATTAAACACTTCTTTTGTCGACTGATTGACAAAAAAACCCCTGGCACACGCTGTCAAATAATATTGCTTGTCCTCTAGGGTCACCACGTGCAAATACAATAAGTCTCCATGAAGCTTTCTGTGTCCCGGTGGAGGATTCCATCCAGATGTTGTTAGAACCTGTAATAAATAATTAAATTCAATTATTTAACATAACAAGTCACATTTGTACAACTGAATCTTACTTTTAGACAAGGAGGACATTTTTGTTCTTTAGCTTGTGGCTGTAAAGGTAATAAAGGTCTCTCTTTACAGCCTGGTATGATATAATCTGGTGGAGTACAGTCGACCGAATCTGCCCTACTCTTCTTCTTCTCAAGGATGTCCCCATTCGTGACGACGTTTAGGAACGACAAACTGCTACATTCGACGCCGTTGTAAGCGTCTGCCGGATCCACGGATTTCAGTAAATCGCGAACATGTCGAACGTGTATGCGTGCCTCTCGCATCGTGTACGGTTCCTCTACGACTTTAATCACTGAACCCTCTTTTAGGCCTTCGATATTCTTCAGCTCAGCAAAGTTATCCAATGTGTTCCCATCGAGCTGAAGAGAGAAACAGGTGCGGTGGCACGTGTCTTCGCGATCCATAAGCAACTGATGGATCTCCTAAAAACATAATAAGAGAAATATATTTTTTATCATTGTACAAAGTATTAAATAAGAGATTATTCAAGAAATTATTAATTACCTGGACCAATTCCATACTAGAAACTTGTATATCAAATGGTTCTGCTCCTGGACTGACAATCTTAACAGTAAATCCCATATCTTGAATGAAAACAACTTCTTGATCATTTGCAGCATCTTTGTCCTTATCACCATCAACTTCTTTTTCGCTTTTCTCACTCTTCTTTTCCTTTTCTTTCTCTTTTTCATTTCCCTCTTCTTTTGTGGCCTCAACTTCACCCTTCTCCACAACATTCTTCACTACTGTGCTCGAATTTCCTGTTTCTTCCATGGTTTCCTTCATATCTGAACATAATTTACACACAAATGAGTACTTAGTTATATGTTAGAATCTATGAGGTAAAAGTTTATTATCTTTTATGAGTTATGGATTGTTGAAATGAGGAATTACTTCAAAGATTTCTTGTGTACAAGTTGATTAAAATTTGTATTGTTAAAAAAATGTACTAGATACATATAAAATACAATTATTCCTAAGATTCCTTTGAAGCTGAATATCTGATTACTTCTCAAGGATAACGTGTCTATAAATATTTCTATGAGTTGCATTACTGGAGAACGGGGTGCATTTCCCACTAGATACGGCTGTGGGCATCCGTCGGGACTACCACTTACATTCACCAATGCACTTATAAATAAACGGCAATGTAAATAGTCTGTACTCAAATGCCGTACTATTTTTATCGATACCATGTTTGCGATATATATTCATTTCTAGCGTGCATCGATCTTTCAAATCACATTGTTAATTGCGTTCGAGCTAGCGGCTCATTATCATCGCTCTCTGAAAATTCATGCCAATGTTGAACAGCCAACAAATTTCGTGTTCTCTACATTTACGAGACCTTGATCTTCAGTGTTCCTAAGGACAGCTTTTAATAATTTCTGTGTCCACGATACCTTGTTAATAAATAAAACTGTCTTTTTAAATAAATTATTGTAGTTTTCCAACTGAATTATATTCACATTTTTTAAATATTTTAAATGAAACTAATATTTATTCGCTAAATGTGTTGATTATCGATTAACGAAATAAGTGTTCGATCGAAATTCGCAAGTGTCTTCAGAGGGCGTTCACCTAGTGTATCAAGATCGGATGAAAATTGGAAACGTTTATGGTAACAGTACATGCAGAATACTTAAATGAAACGATTTGCTAAATGTAAATTCATGTTCTTATTTCTTGCAATGCAAGAATATTTTAAAAGCGAACAATTTTCTAATTCTATGACTTGACAAAACCTCATGACCAAAACTTTTCGAGCCGAAAATCCTTGACACTGCAAATATATACTTTATCAAACAGTCTCATTTATCGTTTGAGAAAAAATGCCTTATCTTAGACACTAAATTTTTCGGTTGCAGTGCTCCGCATGTATATTACTCATATCTCGGGCACACGCAAGTTTATCTTACAAACCAATTGCTTATCGCGACCCTATCACGTAACGTTTTACTATTCCATTTTGAAATCCTCCTTTTTTGATCCCCTTCTTATCGAGTAAAAACGATAAGGAACGAAGATGTGAAAGAAGCCAGAAGATAAGATCGCGTACAAAAAGGGACACACGAAATCGTTCTGATTCCATTATCTTGTTTCACACTTTCCTATAGATTTTATCTACTGACTACCTAAGGAAGATGATTTGTTAAAATTGTTTCATCCCCAAATTTTCACCCACCTTCTCTCATAACGTAACCTATATTTTCTGTCCCTCGAGTTTAAAACATTCTGTTACAGAAAAATGACATAGTTGCATTCCTTCAATTATAAAAATTAAACGATAAAAAAATGTCAAAAATTATGAAGAATTCTGTTATGAAATTGTTAATTAGGAAAAAGTATTTTGTTGTTTGCCGGTTAAACATGATTGTGTAATAACAGAAGCGCGATCTCTCAGTCGATAAGCGAATTAACAGTAACGAAAACATTCGAATTGAAATAGGAAAATGTCGAGTACGATATCGATAGTCTGTTTCCATTTATTAACAAAGAACACGTACAATGTTAATTATTAGCCTCTGTGGTCGTTCTTGTATTGTCTGCAAAGGTTTGGCTAAACACACACGTTCGACTGTTTACAGATGTAAGGCGCAAGGAAACGCGACGCAACGTCAGAAGGAAGACCGATAACCCCTGCTATCGATAATTCTTCGTAATTCACTATTGTTCTTTCGAAACGTTCGACCCTTCGCGAAAGACCATCATTGCGCGATTAAATTTCAATTCCTATTCCCTCTACCCTTTCAAATATTCAAATATTCGCACATTCAAATATTCAAATATTCAAACATTCAAACATTTAAATATTTCAAACAATCTTAACGTTCGATTCAAAAATTTCAAATTTTAGCGATTCAAATAACCGTTATTTAACCGTTTAAAGGAGACAGGTGTTTAAAAAAAATTCCTCCTTTGAGGTTAAGAATTCATTACTCAGTGTAAACAGATTTGAGAAATGAAATTGCTTAATAATTCTAGTCAGTTATTTTGAAAATAATTGACAGAAGGTGTTTTCTACTTTTCTCTAGCATATCGTCAGTTTCTTCAGTAGCTACGCCTATGCACGCGAGGTCATTAACATGCACGTGTTTCTGCTCGCTTTTTTTCTCGAGAAAAGGGAGCTCTGAGAAGCCAAAAGATCAACGAAATGGGCCTAGTGTCAATTGACAGTGACGAATAACACTGACGTCCCATGAAAAATCACCTACCGTTCTCGAATGAAGGTGTTCGGTAACCATTGGACTTTTAACAAGCGGAACATGTGCTCGCCAGTAAAATCGAACAGTTATCGTCGCACACGACGAGGAAAAAGACGTAATTAGATATTCTGTAATACAATTTATGTAATTCTGTTCGGATAGAATAGCCAATATTACCTGTCAAATTCCAAAACCTTTTGCCATTCCTAATATCACTACCTCAAAACCACGTCACTTTAAATTCAAATTACTTTATTATTATAGGCTTTAAATCTTTATAGATTTCTGAAAAATTTGCGTAGAAACGAGAATAAACTTCATAGAATATTCAAAAATATATGAATTTATAAAACGTGCGGAATACGTTACAACATTTAGAGGTTAAAACAAACTTCGTGCTCGATTTTCATTATTTCTGTAATGCGTAAATTCACAGAAGTTTGAATTTGCACAAGCATTCGCGGTATATCTACAATACCAACAACGCTATCACGTCCCCTGACGAAAACTAACGACTGTCAACAATCCCCTAAACAGGCCGCAACAAATCAACTGAAACACGAGATTCGAACTCTCTCAAATTCAAAATCCCCGTCCGTAGATAACGCATCGAAACGAGATACGTAGGTAGCCCATTATTCCAAGTGAAACCGATCACGTGCTTGCCGGATAATCGTTCCTATGCCCATCTCGAAAGCCAGAGGCAGAAACACACGCCTCGAAGCTGCTGAACACCGGCAGGAAAAACCAGCGATTCAACGAAACGATGAACGTTGAAGGATGAAGCACGTCAAACGACAGATTCGTGCGTCTTGTGCAACCTCGCTTGCAAAACAGCGGCGAGAATGTCCGCGGGCAGCAAGTCGAGCAACGATCACGCTAGTAATAACCGCAGGGCAGGAGAAAGGCCGAGAGAATTCGTCTGCTAGCAGGGAATCGCGTCTTCTGCTAGGTGATCGAAACTTGCGGCCCGCTGAGGGCTCGCATCGTAGGTGCATAGATTCGCGCAATTCGCGCGTTACATAACGCACCGAAGGCCCGGCTTTCGGCCGCGGCGGCATCGTTAGAGCGCACGCATTAGCTCGAACACAGCGTGGTAACCTGACGACACCCGAGGATCATTACATAACGTCGCCAGAAGGGGGGCTTTAACCTAGAACCGCGGGATCGCGGGCGAAGGGCGTAGATTAGAAAATTACCGTCTACTAACCAGTAGCGGCTCCCTCGTCGCCGTTCACCAGCGGGATTTTCGTGCTCCCGTTCTCGACGGCAGCCTCGATCTCTGCGCCCAGTGTCATCGTTTCCTAGTCAACGATTACGAGTTCCCACGCGGCCCTTCGTCAACCCGGCACGTTCTTTACCCACGATTTACACGCGCGCACACCTTTTGCGAGTCGCCCCCAAACGACGTCCCTCTTTTCACGAGGCAGCACACTGACTCTGGAGCACTGCGAGCCGCTTTTCTCTCCACCGCACGTGCGTTTCGAACGAAGTACAAAGTCTAATGGGCGCGATTGGTCTGCTTCTGTTGCGGCGAGCAGACAGGCTGCGTCGGGTTGGCCGCTCGAATCACGTGATCCGCCCCTAATTCTGTGGTAGGCGGAGGGGATTGGTCGATGCCGCTGGAACGGAGGGGCGCGAAATTCTGGGGAAATCAGGTGAATTAGAAGGCGGCTGATTGGTCGCCTACGTTGAGAATTCGCATTTCGAACAAGGCAACATGAAAATTACTAGCTGATGGGTTTCTAACCTTGCTGGGAAGGTTTGAATAGGCTACGGTTCGTAGGTACTTTATTTTTTAAGGAATTATTGTAAGATAGGAGGAATATTTTGGAGGAGGATCGAGGGTTGATGTAAAGGGACGGTAACGATTTTTGAAATTTATTAGGGTTTCGAATTTGGTAAGGTTAAGTAGGTGAAAATGTCGACAGATGAGCAGTCGGATTTGCGATTAGGGCCGGATCCTAATGTCACTTATCCGATTCAAGTACAATATTGTGGAAATTGCTCTCTTCCTATCGAGGTATGACCACGTTAATCTTGAATTATCGTTAGTTAAGATTTGTAGGGGATGACAGTGTGTTAATGTCTGAATTTCTTGCAGTACTGTGAGTACTATCCAGAGTATGAAAAGTGTAAGCAGTGGCTGGAGAGGAACTTGCCAACAGAATTTGAAAAAGTTAAACTGGGTAACAATTATTTCTATGAATTATAAGTATAAATTTCAAGCCTTTGGGAATACTCTATCTTCTTGTTTTTTAATAAATAATAGAAGATAATGCACCTGAGGCTGGAGGAGGTGGGGAAGATGAAAAGAAACGACAGAAACGTGGTGGTAAAGGGATGCTGAAGACAAAGAAGAAGGAAGATGTTCCAAAGTTGGTGACAGTTTCTAGAGCACCTAGAGGAAAAAAGAAATCTGTTACAGTGGTGACTGGGCTCAGTACCTTTGGTAATATTCCATATATTTTTTTTAATCTGTCTCATTTTTTTAGATTAAGTATAGTTTGAAAATTGGGCTCAAATTTTTATTTTGTACTTTTAGATATAGACTTAAAAGTAGCTGCTAAATTTTTTGGAAGTAAGTTTGCTTGTGGATCTAGTGTGACTGGTGATGATGAAATAGTTATACAAGGAGATGTAAAAGATGATTTATTTGAGGTGATTCCAGAAAAGTGGCCACAGGTAAATGCAGTAATTAGCATTTCATGGAAGCATAAAACATGTATTTACAGAATTTATATTTTTTCCAGATCGATGAAGATTCTATAGATGATCTTGGTGACCAAAAAAGATAATGTGTTCCCTTGAATCCTTGAATGCACAATTGTATTTAATATTATACTATTTCCATGTTTATTATAAATAAACTGTACATAACATATATAAAACATTTTTAAAAAATTTATAAACTTAATATATGTATATTATCCATCCTTTTCATCTTGCTCTTCTTCACCTAAATAATTTGTTAGTATTCGCAACAGAGAATCTACTTCTTCATCATTTAAACGATCTTCACTGTCTTCCACAATCTACAAAAATATAATATATGTATACTTGAAATTTTATATAATAATAATATGCAATAATATTACAGTACCAGCTGTATCTCCAAAGCTGTTTTAGGGCACACATTCAGAAGAGTCAATTTTTCACACTTTGTTAATTTAAAGGGCTCTACTGCTTTCAAAAATTCCTTTATCTTTTCAGGTGATTGCCTCTTACATGAAGTCTCTTCTAAATATCTAATAGTTTGATAAGTTATTGTTGCCAGTTGATTCTGCTTCATCTTCTGCTTCTTATTTGCTTTTATATTCTGTAGAATATCCAGGACTTCATAATTACTTAAGTATGCTGAACACTCCTTGACACTAAAGCGAAATATTTCAAAACGTTATTCCTGAAGATTGAGTATATAGTTTAAAAAGGAATAAAAAGTACAAAGTGATTACTTACACTTCCATCGTCGTATTTAATTTACATAAGATTCAATTGCAGAATGTTTTTTTCGCGTAGCAGAAAAAATGCATCACGATGTATAAGGTTATGCGTAAATATTAAGAGCAAACATAACAGTACTAACTAAATAAAAAAGATTATTAGAAACCTAATAACGTTCAGTATTAAACAATCACATCTATAATGATAAAAACAAGTAGCAGATTATTTCTTAATATCAAAGTGAAATTCAATTTACAAAAGTTCTGCTATTTAGATGGCGCACCTAACAACTCGATCTCGATAGCTATCGATATTAAAACGACTGCTCCATATTTTTGTAAATAAACAATAATGTGAAGATTAATCAGTTATTTAAATATAATTATACATAGCACAAAATAAAGTTCTCATTGTGGTACGTAGTATGCAGAAATTATACACTACCTATTGTTTTATTTGTAATCAATCTACAGTAAAACCCTAAGACTTTGTCGCATGCAATATTTTTTGAAATATAACCCAACAATGTTTTTTAACTACTGACTGCTTTAAAACAATGTTTCGAGTAATTTAAAGTGTTATAGAACAATGTTATTTACGTTAAGAAAGTGCGCTCTTCAGTTTGAATCGTATTTTTGTAAACGACTTATATTTTACTCTACTACATTGAACACTGAGTCCAAAAATGTGCAATACGAACCGAGTATACAGCGAATAGAGGAAGAACATATCTTGAGGGCAGAAGATAATTTAATATTGCGGAAAGAAGGGCGAAAATCTTTGAAAGTTGCTATTTTAGGTCTACCAAATGCTGGAAAGAGTACGTTAGTGAATCAACTTATACATAGAACAGTATGTACTTTAAACTGTTTTAGGTCGTTTATCTTTTATCAGCAAAAGTGTCTGTTTTTTAAAAATAAAATAAATCTTTGATTAACAGGTATGCCCTACTTCTTCAAAAGTTCACACTACAACACACAAAGCAGAAGCAATATATTCTGAAAATGATACACAAATTGTATTTATGGACACACCTGGGTTAACAACTAATCATGAAATGAAAAAGTATAAGTTAGCAGAATCTTTTAGAAAAGATTTAGAGACATCAATTGCTCAGGCAGATGTTGTTGGAATATTACAAGATGTAACTAATGTGTATACTAGACATATGATTCATAATTTTATAATAGACTATTTGAAAAATAAGAAAGAGGACACATCTGTGATACTAATATTGAACAAAGTTGACAAATTAAAGAAGAAATTTGTTTTATTGGAACTCACAAGATTACTAACATCCAACAAAGATTTTCCAACATTTGCTGATGTTTTTATGGTATCCGCACTTAATGGGGATGGTATAGATGATTTAAGGGTAAGATAGGAACACAAAACTTTTTCTACATCATTTACTTTTCTATATAATTTGTGTATGAACACACATTTCAGAATTACCTACTTGATTCTGCTAAGGAAAATGATTGGCACTATGAACAGACAGATTTCATTGATCAACCCATAAAAAAGATAATTGAAGAAACTGTGAGAGCTTCTGCATTGGATTTCCTTCCACAGGATGTGCCATACTGTATACAAATTGAATTAGAGCATCTGGATGTTGGTCAAGATGGAAGTATTAAAACTGTAGTAAACATGAAATGCAATAAGCCACGTTTCCTGAAATTTTTACTAGGAAATAAAGGGAAGGCTCTTAAAGCAGTGTCACAGTCAGCAGAACAGAGATTGCAGAACGCTTTCAGAACACGTGTAGTAGTCTTATTATCTGTAATAAAAATATAAAACAATATTTGATAAATAAATTTTATTATATATTATTTTTTCTTCTTGTTAGTTTTTCTTCACACACAGCTTCAAAAATAAATAATTGATGTCATGTTAAGTATCAATTATAATTATCAATACTACTGTTAAAGAATGGAAAATTGAAATTTGTCCCTTTCAGATTTTCTTCTATCCACTTGTTGGCTTTAGCATCGAGATCTGGAGTAAACATATTCCTCCACCCACCACTTTGTCCTTTCCTAACAAATGTTCCAGCTGTTATGATACCACATTCCTTTAATTCTGACGAATTTACCATTAAGTTGTCCCGAAAATTTTTAATATTCAAATATTCTGCTACTTTCTCGATCTGTTCTTCCGTGTAAGTTCTTCCAAGAAATTGCGCAACCTTTTTAATAGTTTTTGGAAAATCCTATAAATGAAATACTTAAATAGCAAATAATATCACATAGAATTTTCTCAACTCACGTGTTGCATTTCTTCATAGAACATGAATAAAAGATTCGGGTGATCTTTGTATGCCCAGGCTTCTTTTAAATGCTCCCAGTAAGGACTCCACGGTGCTATAATACAATTTATGTCAATTAAGTTTTATATGATTGTACTCTAATATTTGCTACACGATACTTACTAAGATTATTTTGAAAATAGTACCAGAATGTTTCAAAATCGCCAGTGTATCCTTGAGTTTTAATAGCTTTATTCAAATAGTACCAGGAAACGGCAACATCTTTTGGATTTCGCGCCACATACACTATCTACCACAGATTTATTCTATATTATAGATTGTAGATTACATATTCTATAATTCTATACTATTCATAGGCCAACGACTCTGGTGACGTATTTCCGGTAGCTGTAACGAAACAGTTTCCCTCGTTTCTTTACCTTGCAGCCAGTCTCCAAAATTCCAGGTAATAAACTGAATGGAAAGTGCGATTTAATAAATCTCGGAGATTGCATTTTTGCCAGTACTTCATATCCTGGCTCAGCGATAGCTTTGCATAGTAATTCTTTATTCTTGTCGCCCTTATTCATATTTATAAATTCCTGCGTCACTTCCGGGTGGTTGAACAAGCTAAACCTAGAGGCAAATAACTTTTCGAATCATATTTTCACATTTAATATGTTAGACTCGTTTAGATTCTACTTTTCTTTTTATTTCTCTACAGAGGTATAATTATCTGTTAGTTTCATATGCAGGCAATGTCAGTTGTGAAACATACAATTTATCATGGGTAACATACTTTTCCAGCCGTTAAATCGAGAATGTTACGCAAGTGTAAGAACCGTTATTTTACAACCAGCATTTTATGGAAATTAGTGGGCAGGATTTTAGTGTCAGGTAAGTGTTACGAAATAATTTAACGCTATTTAATAATTATTAAAAGGAGTCAAGAAAATGGTTAGATACAGAAATTAGAAATTCGTGCAACATTGACTGAAAGATACTAACTCGAGAAAAGGAAATCGTTCTGCAAGAAATTCTTTCTTCGCTCTCTCGAAATCTAAATTGTTCGATAACAACCAGACCAATTCCTGAGTCCACGTTGTCCCTAAAAAGGATTTTTTTTATTTTTTATGAAGACCCAAGAAATTTCACTATTTTGCAATAATTTTTGAAAATTAAATACTTACCAGATCTTGGGTAAGACAGGACCCAAGTATCATCTGGCCTTGCCTTAAAATTGTAGAATCCTTTGCCCTGTTTCGTGTATCTATACGGAAAAAACCATTTTTTTGGTCCAACAAGTACCCATCCTGTTCTTTCACCTTTGAACACCTTCAGCATCTCTTCCGTGGTCTTCTCGTTTAAGAATTCATATTTTGGCGGTTCTAGAGCCATCTTCCCGCGCTTTGTTTCGTCTCTCTAGAAAATTTCTGTCAGTAGATCGGAGCACCTTAACTCACTGAGAGCAGCGTAATGTATAAAGCTCTTTGCCGTCAGTCGTGCTTTACAAAAGCAAAATGCCTTTATCTTGCTGTTGACAGTCACAAAGGACATGTCATTGCGTGTATGAACCTTGTTATTTCGCGATTACTAGTATTACGACTTCCGACGATTAAAGTGCGGGAAATTGCTATTTTTTAAACATTTTGTTACTCTGTTTTTCAGATGCACTGCAAGTGGAAATTCTATGTCCTCTACAATTAATCGATGCATCGATCCATGAAGACATGAATTAGTAAATGGCGACGATGCACTTTGAAATGTTTCTTCAATTGTAGCACCAAGGTTCGAAGTCGGTCGATTGAAGTAAGTTCCATGTTTGTAGCATTAATTTTGCTTACTCACCGAATGATATTTGGAAAGATGAAAAATCCTAGTTGAAAGATTGAGAAATCGACTAGTTCACATGCATCGATGGAGGAGAATCATGTTCTCGTGCCATGGTAGAACGAACGACTGAAGAAATAATAAATTTAAGAATTCAGGTCGATGACTTTCACCGAAGTCAGTTGTCCTATTTCTTCTATCTTTGTCGACTTGTTCGTTGGCACTGAACTTGATTCTCGAAGTCGAAGTCTGAAAATGGAATTCTGTTTGTCCGAACGAAATTTGGATTTGTGTAAACGGAATTCCAACGTAAGAAAAAGTTTTTTTATTTCATTTCTGAAAGATGTTTCTTTATTCCTTTAACACGTCTTTTTTGGCGGTAATAGCAAGTATTTCATTTCAACTTCAATCACTTAATTACAAAAGATCAAATATTGCAAAAATATTAATGGATACGACATTAAAAATTCTAATACTCGAAACCTACGCGTTTCTCGAGCTTATAGAAAATGGTACAAAATTAAAACTAAATTTATAACGAATTTTCCGTGGCCTAATTGCTTTGGATAGGAACTTATTGTTACAAATTCATTATAACGGTTACTATCAGTCTTATCACCTTACTTGTAATTGAAGTAAGCGTATCTCGCTCTATATTGATAGAATAAGGTTCACTAACTACAGAATTATTAAAAAATGGCAGCGTTCTTTGGTCATGGAATTATAGTTTCCATCGAGGACGAGCTCACTAATACTTTTCTCGAAACTCGAGATGTATAAATATAACACAGTTGTGAGAAATTAAATTATCTTTCGTGCAAATCGGCTTTTACCTAATCTAATTAAATGTGAAACAAGTATGACACATTTTTGTTATAAAAATATCAATATAGTTATATATCCTACGTTTCAATTCAAATACTAATCTATCAAAGCATAGGAATAATCGTTTAAATGCATTGAGCGTAAAAAATATATAACGCTTGATTGGACTATTCTAATGGTTTTGGATTCCTTGAAATTTAAGTACTTCAAAGTAATGTAAACTTCATTTAAGGAATGGCACTCCAATCATCATTCACGTGTTCCAAAATAACTTTGTATGTTGTCGATTTGTACTCTTGGCTATTGTTGTTGCGAAGCTCTCAATTCACAACGTTTAGTTCATTCATTCCTTTCACACGTTTGTAGAATTAATAATTCTCTGGTCCCAAAACATTTTTGAGAATTGTCAGATTCTTGCTCTCTGGAATTAATTTGTCATTGACTTTTGTCATCTGAATCACATTCGTAGACCTTGTAATATCTTCTATCTCTGAATACACATCGCTGTGCGCCCATGTCTGATCCACAGGGTCAATGCAAGAAATGTTCAGTCCTAATTCACAGAAATTCCTCTCCGTCTGCTCCTGATCATCTGTAGTCTGTGTTAATAAATCTTCATTTTGATCTTCAAAAGAAGACGCAGAGTTCGAGGAATTCCTGTCTTTCAAATCTTCAGGCATATCTATTTTACCAAGGGACATGTTTCTATCTTTTCTGCGCAAAAGATCCTTCAGACTTGGATCTGCGAGGAACAGTTTGCACCGCTTAGTGTGAATTTTCATGTTGTCATGCCGATTGAAAGCCTTGCTGCATCCAGGACAATGGTACCTGTATATAAAATGGATAATGAAAACAACATATTATTACAGAAAGAAGCATATCATGAAACTTACCTAATTTCACTATGCACAGCCATGTGAGCAGCTAAATGAGATTGTTGACCGAATGATTTTCCACAAACGCTACACTTGTACTTTCTAATACCCTCGTGTTTTAAAAGATGTTCCTTTAAAATTTGACTGGTCTTGTACACATTTGGGCACATAGTACACTTATACTTCGCAGCAGCATGAACCTATAACAAGAAATGATATCATAAGATACATCAATTAATGTTCTAGTGTTCATACGCAAAGTTTGATTAACTCTACTTACATTTTGATGATTATGCAAAGCTTTCCTTGACTTGACCCGCTTGCCACAAATATTACACACGTAATCCTGTAAATGGATGTTCTTTTGATGTGTTTCTAATGCTTCTTGACTGGATAAATAAACAGAGCACAATTTGCACATGACGACTTTATCTTTATTATGGATAATCATATGTGCACGTAATCTGCCTCTTGAGAAGAAAGCTTTACCACAAATTTTGCAACTAATATCCTAAAAAATATAATGGAAACATAAGTGTAATGAAACTCTGTCGTGGGCCATACTTATGAAGGTTTTATTTGCTTTACCTTTACTGGCTTATGAGTGGATTTATGGTAACTCAACATTTGTCTACTTGCACTTGTAAAGTCACAAAATTTACATTGATATGGTCGAGCTCCTGTATGAGTATTAAGATGTTCCTCCAATAAGGCAGCAGTTACGTATTTCTTTTCACACTGATGACACGCGAATGGCTTAATTTTTAAGTGACTTTTTCTGATATGGCAACGGACATTGCTAATAGTTACTGTAGAGAAATTACATGCTTTGCATTGATATGGTTTCATCTGTAAGTGTCCCCAAATGTGTACCTACAATAATAACATAAACATTACGTATCTGTCCTCTATGTTCATCTTCAGAATAATTAGTTTACACTTGCCTGGCACTTATCCATCCTGAGGTAAAGTGTACCACAGATATTACAACGTATATTCTTCTTATCGATTACTGTTAAGTTTTTGTTCACTTCTTCTGAATTAACCATCGTCATGTCAATCGTGTAATAAGTTTCAATAATTTGTTTTTGTTCCTCGCTTATTAATTCAGAGATTTTACCAAAGGATCTATCTTTAATTTTGCTTGAGGAATGACTACTATTTCGACGGAGCCGCTCCGCTAACGATAGTTCAGAGACATCACATTTTGAATCGTCTTTTGTACTTTCATCCGTTTCATTCACTTCATTCATTTCATCTGTATCATCCATTTCATCTACAGTAGAATTTAACTTAATAAATTCCCTGTCTAGTGTCTTTGGAACGAAAGGTTCATTAGTCTGTGAAGATTTTATAACAGTTACACGATTTTGTTCTGAGAAGACTTCTGGTTTTGTACTCTCATAATCAGTATCATTTATCATATCGTCAGCTTTCTTCCTTTCTTCTTTCAGAGGGCTTGCTTGTAATGATTCCATGTTTTGTTGCATCTCCTGATGGTGACTTTTTTGTTCAGTTTGTTGGGGGGATTCAACCTCTACTTTTTCTTGCTTCACAATAACTGATATTGGTTTACATTTTATAAAATCTTCCTTGCTATGCAGCCGATCGATATCATCGGTTGTTATTTCTAGTGGGTCATTAAGTTGTTCCATACCTATTTGTTCAAGTTGAGATTTAGGTAACATAACAATGGGCTTAGTATTTGTACAAATTGGACGTAAACAACGCCTTTTACACTGACTATTATCGATTTTATAATCGTGCAGATTCTTTTGGACTTTCTTTTTCACAGTCAAAGATAGACCAGCTTCTTTTATTTTTTCTGATTTACTTTTCCTACCTCGTTTACGCTGTACAGGGTGTTCTGATTTTATATCATTTATTGAGTTGATAGATTCTGACTTAGTACTACGAATTATAGTTGCCTTTGGAACATCTACTTTCTCTAAAGTTAGACTCCTGCATTTAAAGGTGTTACTATTTTCTTGCTCTTGCTTTGAACTTTCTTCACGGACTATCATATTATCTAACACAGACTGTTTTTTGAAAACTGAACTATTTCTCAATTTTGTGGTTGTTTGTTTGGTTGGCTGAACTTCTTGTGTACAGTTATTATTATCTAGAGGATGAAGATTACTTTCTTCTTTCCCAACTTGATAATTCGATGAACCATTTACACTTAAATTATTCTTTGTATTTTTTGAACTGTCAGGTGATGATGTATTCGCTTTGCGTTTTGCATCGTTTGGAGGTGGAACCACGTTTTCCTTATCAGATTCTGGATCACTTTCTTGGGGTAACTTTTCAGCTTCTGCTTCATTCTGTTCAATGCAACAGAAAGGGTTGAATGAAATATGGTTGCCTATTTTATTAATGAGAGTATAAAGCATTGAATTATAATCATTCGATTTAGTTATCATTTGAAAATTACAAACTCTGGAAGTAATGTATCTCGCAGTAGTCTTCTTTAAGTGAAAACAGACATGAAATAATTTTTAATCAGACAACAGTATCAGGTATGCTTACAGTCTCAATAAACTCCTTTTGTGTGAGGTGACAGCTCTCGTAGAAATCACATAGGAATTCCAATGTGCCCAAACATCGCAAACAGACATTCTGTGGCAGTCCATCATTCTCTTTTATCTGGAACAGGGAAGAAAATCCTCATTGCTCAGACAATCAAATGTCTTCATTTTTTAAAACCAATTTCAAAGCTACCATTCTTGTGATTATGTTACTTTAAAGTAAGATCTTCAATAAACTATTAACAATTTTATAGTTACCATTATGTTCAAAGCAAAAATGTTGCAGAAAAAGAAATAAGTGACGAGATGAATGAAGTAATCAGAGGTCCCAAAAATATTGTACCTTTATTGAGAAATGTTGCGGAATTGTTAAACAAATTTTTCTTATTGTCGATAAATCGTTATATGCTATTTATTTACGGGACATTATTTCAATGACATATTAACATCTACCCTTATAAATAGAAATAATTCTATTGACAAGTACATTATCTCCTAGATGGAAAAATAGTTTGGATTGACAAACGCCTCGTACAAAATACGAGTTATTGCTTATTATCTAACTATCTGAGGAAAGTGTAAATATTAGAATATATAATATCTTTCGCATGATTTTATTAACAATTCCCGAATAAACGATTCTATTGCTAATCGTTTCGTCGTTTTGAGAAAAATTAATAATCATCACTTTACACAATTCTTTACGCTCAGATTTCAAATTGTAAAAAGTGGAACACCTTGGTTCGTAAAAAAGAAATTATTGTATATATAAAAAAACATTTCTATTCTTCACTATTTTTCGTTTGGGGTAGAATATTCGAAGTTTTTTTTATGCATATCAGATTCTAAATAGTAAATACCAAAAAACAGTTCGATTAATTTATAAGACTGTAAATTCAACCTTCTATCTTTAAAAAATCAAGTTTTGAGCGCAAAGAAATGAAGCTGACTTCCTTTTCAAGGAATATCAGAGTTATCACACGTGACAAATATACGACAAAGGCCATTCATCCTTTTTTATGTACCAATATTTCCGCCACGCATGAATACAATATATTGAGTCAATCAAGGCACTTAGTTATACTTTTACCTTTCTCGCGCATTGCGTAGTATGTTTCGTACTCAGTTTTGTAGCGAAATCTTGATTACTCTTAATGAGAAATCCAAAGAAAGCACACGATCGTTTCATCTTTTACAAATATCTAAAATGTTAAACGAACGATTGCTCTCACTGGATTTTCCCATGTACACATATAGTAGCCTTATATGTAAAATATACTATAATTGAAAATAGAGTAAAATATGTCTTGCACATGTACCTTTCACAAGTTTCATAGTTCTTCTAAAAACAGCCATGTAAAAACACGTAGAAAATATTTTTGTACCCCTTTTAGTCGGGGTTCTTGACTTTGGAAGCCCTATTCCATTTTGTATTCAGATTTTTGACAAATCAAGCTATCTTAGGATTCTAACTGTGCGATAAATATATAAAAGTTTCCAAATAATGATGCACCTAATATTGTCTGGCTTCCTCATGATTGAAGATTTGATTCTTCACTTTTTCCCAGTGTACTTGATTCATAAAAACTTTTGTCAAATAATTCAATAGGAAAAAGTGCAAAGTTGTTTTTAATAACAAATTATTCAGTCATATTTCGTGGCTTGTTTTTGCTATAGCTTTGGTAAAATCTAATTGGTAATATTTCACGTGCAAAATCTTATGCTGTAATATATGTAAATGGAAAAAATACTTAATTGATCTCAGTGGTATCTTAAATGCACATCTACTGTACTATATACAAAAAAAGAGGACCAATGCACAGAAAAGAGTAGTACAAATGATATGGGATAAGATGAACCGACTTGATCTGTCAAACCGTTGCCACAACTATTCTGGTAATGTACATAATTCTTCAAATTAAAAGTAAAATTTTAATCAAGAATGAAATTCATGTTCGAACTCTCATATATTTTAGGCCTAATGAGAATCCACAATATCACTTCAATTCTCACAGTTCAGGTAAAAATTTTACTTTTAATTTTCACAGCGGTATCTCACAATTAGTTCCCTTTGTATTTTAACAGACGCTATTCATTTACACATTAAAAAAGTCTCTTTTTTCGGAAGGTTCTAACGTCACCCCTGAATTAAGTTAGTCTTATAAAAATATCGGAGCTAGAGTGTTATTATTTCTCGTTAGACGCGGTGGAAGTCGCGTCAACGCCAGAAGCGTTTTTCTGTTTAATAATACCAGTCTTTTTATCTTCGAAATGTCTTTTTCTGTGTACTTTCATATTATCGCGTCTATTGAACTTTCGCCCGCACTCCGGACAAGCGTGCTTCTTTTCGCCGTGCACGTGTCGGTGTGCAGCCAGATGACTAGCTTGCGCGAACCTTGCACCACACTTCTGACAAATGTGTTTCCTCAGCCCCTCGTGTTTCAACAAATGTTCGTTCAGGAATGCTTTAGACGCGTATCTGTTGTTACAAATGTTGCATACGAACGGCTTTGGATTAGTGTGCTGTAATACGTGAGCCTTGTACTTGGACGCGACTTTAAAAGTTTTGCTACATACGTCGCAGGTATACGTAGTCGCGTGGCGCGTTTTAATATGCTCGTTCAAAACAGCAAGACTCGAGTAGAGGTTGTAACAAAATCGACACCTAAAATTACGACGGTTCTTCAGATGTACACTAGCTATGTGACTTAATAATCTCGTACGATATGGAAATACTTTGCCGCAATATTCGCAAGCTAAATTCTGAGGAGGTAAATGCGATTTCATGTGAATTTGTAACGATACTTTATGATGATAACTCTGACCACAGTCTGAACAGGAATATGGTCGCACGCCTTTGTGGACATTATCGTGTTCCATCAAATAGAACTTCGATTTAAACCTCTTTGGACATTTTGGGCACTGTATTGGTCTAGGATTAGTATGCGAACATCGAATGTGCTTCATCACATCGGATTTGCACACGAATTTGGCATTGCATAGGATACAAGTGTACTGTTTAATTCCAAGATGAGTCTTCACGTGAACCATACATTTGTCCTTACGTTCGTAGAACTTACAACACAGTTTACAAGCGTAACCATTCTGATTCTCCGTCACAACATGCTCGACATTATCGTCCACGCGAATCTCTTCCCCATCGATTCGGAACAACTCCTCTGGATTTTGAGAAGCTTGCCATTTCTGCTCGAACTCCACGGAATCCTTTGATTTCGGTGAACTGCCATTTTTTATGCTGCTGCTGATGATAGTGTTTATTATACTGTTTACTTCGACGCAACTCTGATTTTGCAAGAGGCCAACGATAGCTTTGTCTACCAAACACGAGCCTTGATCTGGGAATACTCGTGCTCGAACCGTAGAGACATCGTCGCTCTCTTTTTTGCATAATTCTACGGTAAAGCTGATGTCTTCTGTATCATTGTTCTGATTCCTCGTTTCCTTCACAGACACTTCTATGTTCGGCGAGTTTGATACGATGGTGAGGAGTTTATTTAAAGCTGATGTTGGAATTTGTATGGTATGTGGGTCCTGTCTTCCAGTCTGCTTCTCAGCATTTTCACTGATATTATTACGTGGACTAACAGTTATCTCTGTGGCAGTATTATCATGACTTCTAAGTCTATTTGCAATTGGTATGTCTAGTGTTATTTCATTTGTAGGTGTTGTTTCTGTGTTTTGTCTACTTCTAAGCCATCTTGTGGGTGTTGTTTCAGTACTTTGTACAGGTTGTGTATTTTCTGAGTTTTCTTCACTCGAACTTTGGCTATTGTTGTGATCCTTTCTGGTTTCCTCACTGTTCTTTGTTTGTTGTTGGCTTCTTAAATTTCTTTGAGGCTTTGCAGTTGCTTTGGAAACACGTTCTACTTCTTTAACATCTCCCTCATCTGGAGAATTAAAATTTTTGTCTGTGTCATTGTTGTTATTGTTTGTTGATGTGCTTGGTGCTGTTTCTTCAGTCTTTACCTCAGCCTAGAGATAGATTAAAACAAAAATAGGAGTGGGTACCAGATATTTGCTGATTCTATTGAAGTATTGTAAGAAATTACATCTGGTATTTCTGATTTACATGTCTCTAATTTAGTGTAATTTAAATTAAGCAAAATTTGTAATTTTTTTTAAATCATTCTACTAGATTTTCACCAATCAAAATACCAGATGATATCTCATTTATTTAACATGAATATTAAATGTAAGATTGAAAAAAAAATGAGCTGCATGCTCTGGTGACATCATAAATGAGCGGTAGAGCTGTGCATTAAATTGAATGCTGACTTACAATCTCTGATAAGGCCGGTAGATTGTATCGATCGCGTAACACTTGTTGGGTGCGAAGACACTCCTCTTGGAAGTCGCAAACGAATTCAAGCTTGCCCAGACATTGAACACAGATCGCCTTGGGCAGAGGATCCCTCTCATCTATCTGCGATTCAAACAAAATACCTAAATACTAAATGCATATGATTTTAAGGTATAGGAAATCTGATTCTGTACACTTTTAACTGACTTCAAATAATTTTCATGTCTTCTGGCTCAAAATAGATTCAAAATTGAATAATGTACAGCCAAAATTTAGACCCTACCGCTCTGTAGACACACCATTATTACGAGTATTATGATTCTGATCTGGTACCCACTTTAGCATTATACTACAGAAGTGTTCTTTAAAAATAAATGAACAGAAGCTTTTACACAGTTAACAAATACATCAGATATACAAAATTTACGAGGTTTTCTTTCATATTTGAATACATTCTTAAAAATATTTCATTAAATTTAAAGGTCAAGTATATATTGTGCACAGGTAGCTTACAAGAAATACTATGGTAGTTTTATGATTAAAAATGTTATAAAAAAATCATCAAAACATGATATAGATAACTTTAATGCCTAATCAGTGCATATAACTCCATTTGTATCCTAAAAATACAAATAATTTCGATCATTCTCGTTTTTAAGAAGTTGTACTTTTATGGCAAGCAGTAGAAATAATAATGCTACTATAAAATGAACTACAGATTAATCTAACACCTTCACTGTACCAGGGGCTGTCACATGGGTTCTTTGCTTTATAACCTTCAAACCAAGATTAATATTACAATACTATAATTTATTAATTCGACTATAAAGTACACTTATTCTTTATAATAAATTTTTTAACCGGATAATCCCGCGGCATATCACAGAAAAAACACGCGGGACAGTCAACGTGTTAAACCAGTTTAACAACAAATTAGCTTGTGTCCTGGCACCGATAAAAAGACAGGAAAAATCGGGAAAATTGATCGAGGAAAAAACCGAAACGAAGAAAGAATAATCTCTTCCCGTATTCTTCTCCCCCCGGCCATTTTTCTAACCCCCTCCTCTACGATGCAAATGGGGCCCCCGGGACCCACGGGCACACCTCTCCTTTTCTACTCACCAGAATGTTGATCCTCGTGTGGATTTTCAGGCCCAAAAACCTTTTCGTGCCCTCCTCGCCGAACACGTCGATGTATATGCTCTCGCACTGGCCGCAAAGTCGACAAATCTGCGCCTCTCCCGCCCCTATCTCCATTTTTGTTTACGTTGAAGGCTGCCTGAATACGCTTTCGACTACTTGGATCCGCACAGAAAATTACTCGGCCGTGCCACAGGTGCTGGAAACGTTTCCCGTGGCCGATTCTCGAGCACCAGCTACCTGTCCCCACAACACCGCGTCCCTCGGGCTCCACTTCCTCCCGAAGAAATAAACATAAAGGATAAACAAAAGACAAAATTCTAACGTGTCAGCGTTACTACTTGCTCGCTGGTCTGGCACGGGGATGTAGCCGCGTTCGGGCCAGACCAGCGCAGATTCAATCCCCTCTTTTTCCCCTGCCCCCACCACGTGCAGCTGAATCTCAACCAATCAGGGACCTCCTTTTCGCAATTTAGACACTACTCGAATTCGCGATTGGTTGTGGTTCGTCGCGCTTTTACTTAAAGCATTGTCTACAGATGCGTCTTCAGAAAGGAAAATTTGAATTTTTTTTGTTCGCCTCTCCCTTTGTCGTCTTTTTTTCGTGGTATTGTTTAGCGGTGAGGTGAGAATTTGTTTAGGGATGGCGAGGTGTATCAGACTATCAGACTTTTGTTTACGTGGGTGTCTCATTCACTAATCACCAGGGTTTGTCAAGTTGGTACCAGATATTTTGTAAGTCTTGAATACATTATTTGCGAATGCGAAAATTTATGAAAATTGAGGGAAATATTCGATATCTTAGCTTTTGAATATTGTCTTTATTTTTTCTGATACTGTGGGTTGGAAATACTGTGGCTGGTTTTTTAGTTTTTTATTTGAATTAAAATTACAAGTAGAATAGCTGTAGCGAGGAAACATAAAGAAGTAACACGCATTTAACATTTAAGTTCAAATTCTGCTGACTTATGACAAATGAAATATAATATATGGTAGGATATTTCAGTGAAAATATACTCTGATTACATTGTTTTTTATTTTAATTAGTAGTGTGATGTTAGAAATATGTAGTGTACTTAGTGCACATGCCTTGTAGGGGAATACCAACTTGATCAAACTTCAGTGTTGTACTCGCTAATGTTTTGGGTTATGTCACGAGGAAGTTTAGGGCTTCGAAGTTCGAACCTAGACCTTTTTTACAATCATCTCCAACGCTGAAACGAAGGATTGTACACTTTTTTACGTGCGTCATAAATCTCGTGGCAAATAGTGAAAAATGTGGAAGTTATTGTACAGCATATATTTACGCAGATGTTAATTCTTGCGAACAATATTATCGACGCTTTGTGTGATCGGAAATATTTTTGGGAAAAGTATATTTACGGTAGTTTTTTCTGTTATTTTATATGAAATTCAGAATGGCGATGGCTGTAAGTACCGAATTCGCGTAATATTTGTTAATTATTTTGCGAATAAAAGTTTGGTTAAATTTCTTGATAAAGTTTCTTGCTCTGTTGCAAGAAATGTAGAAATATAAAATATTAGGAATGTGATAATCTAAGATAAATGATTAAAAAGACAATTTGATGATGAGTGGATTAAATGACTCTATAATAATTTGCGATGCATTTCCAAAGTCATCTCGAAAGAAAGCCCCCTTAGGAAGCAGAAAGATACAGAAATCCACCAAGAAGTCTTTTTATGAGAGCCCTTTGAGACACATTCAATTAAGGTAGTAGAAATTGTTAGGAGGAACTTAGGTTTTATAGACAGAGTGTAAGCTCTTTTTTGTAATTATAGTACTAGAAGATGGGAGCAAATACAGGCACAGAAAAAATTGCTGCGTGATGCTCAAAGAGCTGCCAGTAACAAACAGAATCCTTTTTCTTTGGTAAAGGAAGAATCCTTCCAAGACAGTGTAATTATTTTAAGTGACAATGAAAGTGAATCAGGCCTGCAGGAAGATGAGAATAAATTCAAAAATAATGAAAAATCTAGAAAGAGGCCTTTGGAGCAACAATGTGAAGGAGAACCAGTTATACAGTTTAGCTTACGTAATTCAAATAATACTATACAACGAACAAGAGATGCATTAGAAACACAACCAAGAAAAAGAAAAAAACTGGATTTTGATACACCATCCGATAATGATCTTTCTTGTCTTCTGATATCAGATACAGAAGATGCAGATATCACAACAGTTGAAATAGATGATGTAGATGATGAGGATATAGGTGAAGAGTTATGTTTGCTTGAAGCTGTTCTAAAACTATATTGGGTTCATATTTTAATGTAATCTAAATTTTTCCAGCAACATCAGGTTCTGTCAATCAGGGATCAGATGATATTCTTGTGGTATGGTCATCTACAAAAGTATGCTCACCATCTAAAGATCAGTCTATAGAGGGAAACTCTATAGATCAATCTGAGGATAAGAGATTAAAAGATGATCTTAAAGAGAAAAATATTAGTAAAGGACAGCCTACAGAAAAAGTGACTGGAAATCAGTCAAAAAAAAATAAAAGTAAAGGAAAAATAACTGGAAATCAGTCTAATGAAAACCAAGAAATAAACCAGAGTAAAGGAAAGGTGACTGAAGAAAATGTTTCCTCTGAGAAAAATGATAGAGTTTTTATGATAGATTGTAGGCCAAATATACAAAATCTTACTTGTTTGTCTAATGAAAAAACACAAACAGAAAAATATGCAAAATATTCTCAAGAGAATTTTGATAAAGATGATTCAGATCTATTTTTCAACAAACCTGGATTAGTATTACCTAAAGCTCAAGACATAAGTAAAGACATAGTAATGGAAAAGCCAAAATCGAGTTTTGCTATATTTAAACAACAATTAGCGCAACATGCATTAGATTCATCCAATAGGAGAGCATTAGCAGCTAGTACATATGATTCCCATAGCAAAGCTGAACCAGCTAAGAGATTAAGAGAGATAATTATTGATGGCAATAACATAGCTATGGCGTATGATAAATTTACTTTTTTAATATTTATATTTCCTTATAATCTATAAATGTTTATATTAAAAAATTGCTCATCCATTTTTTAGACACAAAAATCATAAATTATTCTCAGAGGAAGGATTAATGATAGTAATAGATTATTTTAAACGGAGAGGTCATTCTGTGAAAGTATTCATACCCCAATGTCGGAGATCATTAAATCGTCCGTTACTTGAAAAATGGTATAAGGAGGGAATAGTAATTTTTACACCGAGTCGATATATTGGTGGTAGATGGATAACTTCCTATGATGATCGGTAATTACATATTCGTAATAATTTATATGCGACTTTGTTGTCTGGTTTTTAAAGTTACACACATTTACTACCCATGTCTTAGATTTATATTGGAATACGCTACAATGTGTGGAGGTATCGTCATTTCGTTAGATCAGTTTAGAGACTTGTATAAGGAAAAACCAGAATGGCGCGACACAATCATGAATCGATTATTGCCACCAACTTTTGTTGGAGATATTGTTATGTTTCCCGAAGATCCATTAGGCAGAAATGGTCCTAAGCTCGACGAGTTTTTAAGGTATTAACTACTAGGAAGTAGTACAGTGGAGAGCATAATGTAAATAGTAGGTAAAAACTTGTACAGGAATATGTTTGTGTTCAGTTTTATAAAATTCCTTTCCGAAAGACATACATTCTGTAAATGTATAAACATGTTTACACGCAATGTTTATTCGTTTATACGAGTATGAAAAATATTTTTTACCACAAATGTTTTCGTAGAATTTCATATAACATTTAATTTCATAATAATTATTTAGCAGAAAATAAAATAGTTTTTATACCAAAGTGTCATAATTGTTAAAAGATAAATGATTTGTGTAGTACAAGTACCGATACAACCAATCAATTATAACTACTGATATAATTAATTAATTAATGAAGGTCATAGTTCTTTTTTTTAATGTCGTGGTGTTCATATCCCATTGTCTACTGTCACGCTATTATTTATTTTGTACACACGAGTAAATGTCTGAGGTATTTATGTTCTTTCATATACATATGTATGTGACCTGGGGATATAATAGCATTACTGCATAATTAAAACAAAAAAAAAACAAAAAAAAACAGTTATCTTTCGCATATAAAAATTAATAATATTATTAACATGTTCGAACTTGCATTATTATATACAGTATGAAAAAATGTTCTTTTGCAAATCCAGCTTACATCAACATAAAGTATCGTGACTTCGTTTGTATTAACTAAAAAGTTAAAAATCATACAATAAAGCAATTTATTTTTTAATAAATAATTTATATGGAATTTATATCGTTATTACCTATATGTACATAGTGCATAAACATAAATCAGTCGTTTCTTCAGGATACTGTATCCCATGTAGGTTTCCAACACCACTTACGAGACTTGCGAATACTATTCATGTTTTCTTGCGCTGTTTCTCGTGCTACTCGTTGCATTAAATTCTTGTCATCTGAATTACACCCTGAATTCGATAATACTGTTTCGTGTTGGAAAGCGGAAGTCACAGCTAAAAGCAAGCATTTTATGTAGTTCATGATTATTAAAAAATATGCAAGTGTAGTAACACATATAAGTAAAAAGATATTTACTCGCTTTAGCAAACAGTTTTTCTAAGACATACTGATCATCTTCAGCTGACGTGGGTTTATCGGGTTCAGATCGTCCAAGACGTCGCCCAATTAAATGAGAAACTCGTTCTCCTTCGAAAATGGCAGAGGGCGAATCTTCCAATTCAGAACTTTTTTTTCGCTTATGCTTACGACTCGTTTTGTTTACTTTTGGTACAGTACTTTCAGTCGCGATAGACGAACTCGTTTCATTTATTTTATCCGTATTTATTTTAGTATCAATATTTACGGAATTTTTATCCTTATCTTCAGTTGTATTATTTGTACTTTGAGAATTACTTTTCGCAGCACATTCGATATTTTTTGAGATTTCTTTTTCTCCTATGCTACTTTCTTCGCTATTTTTTTCTACCTCAAAAATAACTGTATTTTCATTTTTTTCGTGTGAAGGAACTTCAGTCTCAGTCTTCTGTAAGCTGTCTTTGTTTGTTGCATTCACGCGTTGGTCAGTATTATGACTGGAAGCACAATCATTTTCAGGAAGAGATACATTCTGCGTTGTAGACGCAGAACCTGAAACACTTTTGCTTATATTTTTACTAAGTTCCATTGCCAGTTTTCGCATTTTTTCTATCTTACTCGATGAAAATTTTGCTGTTATTGGCGTTAATTTGGATTCTCGGAATAATTGATCAGATTCACTGGAATGTCCATCAATAGATTCATTGAAATTAAAAAGTTCAACCAGATCTGAAGTTTTGAATAGTCTACGTTGACGCGGATCTTCCAAAACTTTATTTGAAAGAAGTAATTTAAATATTTGTCTGTGGTATATCTAAAATTAAAGTAATCAATTTATAAACTACAAAAACTACATTCATTAATATTGCTTTAAAAGGTAAAAACTTTACCTTTTCCTCTATAGTACCAGCAGTGATAAGCCTGTAGATAGTGACACTTTTATTTTGCCCAATTCTCCATGCACGCTCCCTGGCTTGAGCATCAGTTGCTGGATTCCAATCTGGATCATAAATAACAACTCGATCTGCTCCAGTTAAATTCACTCCTAATCCTCCAACACGTGTTGTTAACAAAAATACAAAATACGAAGGATCCTGTAAAAAAATAAAATCCGTTTTCGCATTTTTATTGAACATACAAAAAATATTTTAATCCTCGAATTATGTACATTATTAAACAAGGTGATAGTTTCGTGTCGCTGTCCCATAGGGGTAGTTCCATCCATTCTCAAATAAGAATATTCCTCGCTTTGCACTAAAGATTCCAAAATATGCATCATCTGTAAATAAAATTTGTATTAATTGTCTTCCAAGAAACATCTTTTTTACATAATTCCGAAATGAAATATTAAGTATTTATCAGTCGTACTTGTCTTCCTTGAGTAAACAGTAATACTCTGTGCTCTTGTTTTTTCCAAATTTTAAGAAGAGATCGAACTACTATCATCTTCCCAGAACGTTTCCAATAGCCAAAATTCTTTAATGATTCGTCTGACGTGTCAATTTCTTCGTCAGAATCCTAAATACGAGTTTAATTAAATACAATAAACATTATAATACCCGAATGATAAAAAAGACTAAAATCTTACTATTGGGTTTGTATATAAAAACAAATCAGGATGGTTGCTTATTTTTCTAAGCGATGATAATGCTATCAGAAGACGTGCTCTGTATCTTCCGCTTTCCATATTTTTTTTCTCGTGTAAAACGAAGGAGACATCCTCCGATATTAAATATTTCTTATATAACTTTTTCTGTTCGTCTGTTAAACTACAGAATAAGACCTACAGTGTGAATGATTTTGTTAGAAGCTCAAAAAAAGACAATAAAATTCTGTACAAAATTAACGTGACATATTGCAAACCTGTTCATTTTTTTCTGGTAAGCTAACATGATGTTGAACATCGTTCTTTGTTCTTCTGAGCATATACGGTGTAATAGCATCCCTAAGCATCGTGGCAACATGAAGTGCTGTTGCTTCCTGCAGAGGGGAAGCGTTTGCATATCCGCCACGAGTTATAGGGCTTGCACAGTGTTCTAAAAATGCAGGCAATGTACCCAATTTACCTGGTAGAATGAAGTCAAAGAGGGACCAGAGTTCTTTCAAAGAATTCTGCATTGGACTACCAGTCAATAAAAGACGGTGTGGTGTCGAGAACTCTTTTACTGCTTTACTGACCTGGAAAGAACCTTTTTTTTAATTATACAGTTTTCTAATTACGAATAATTACTTTACTGGCACACTACCTTCGCTTGCGGATTCCTTATTTTGTGACCTTCGTCAAGGATTACATAATGCCACTGTGTGGACACAAGTAAATCTTTATGTTTGAGCATGCCTGAGTAAGAGGTGATCAATATGCCACCTGGCTTTAAGGAATGTATTAAGTATTCTAAATCACCTAAAAAAGCATTCATCGCTAAAAATACCGAAGTGCTATGATTATATTTTCGAATATGTTGTTTGACTCACCACTGTAAGTTCCAGATTGGTGTAAGACAACTATTCTTAAAATGGGCCACCATTCGTGGAAGTGCTTCACCCACTGTTGCATCAATGTAGCTGGGCAAACAATGATGGTTGGTCCCAATCCTCTAAATCTGGTAATAAGAATATACTTTATGTTAAAGTATCGTGAGTTTGACTATATTTTTATACTCTATGAAAAATACACATGTAAATAAATGCTGGAACAATAAAAATTGTCTATGAGAGATAATTTTTACCTTCCTCCATCAGAAAGTAATTCACTGCAATCCAAGCCTGCTAGAAAAGCAATTACTTGAACAGTTTTTCCTAGTCCCATTTCATCCCCTAATAAACCTCCTAAATTGCGGCAGTGCAATTCCCAAAGCCATTGTACAGATACTCTTTGATATCTGGAAAAAAAATAGTTTATTAGATCGTCCAGAAACGGTGGAATAAAAAATTTTTGATGTTATTTTATCAGTACTTGTATAATCTTTTCCAAATTGATTGAGGAATTTTAAACAAATTATCTATTTTATGTAATGCTTTATTCTTTGAATAGTCACTTTCCTCAACCCTTTGCCTGTATATCTCTTCATCTCCATCATCCAATACTATAATGGATATAATACATTAATGATTCAAATAGTGTATTGTGTGATAACTTTTAAGAGTATTTCACATCTACCTTTTTTTATATGTGTAGATTTTGTAGCAGACTTTTTCTTTTTAGATGATGTCTCTTCATCTTCTACATAAATTTTAAAAAATACGGAGATAATATTTTCAAAATGTTAATAAGGATAGAGTTGCATTCATTATATTTACCTGAGTCAGCTTGTTCATCACTTGGAACATATTCACTTCCAGAATCATTTGTTTTATCTACAGATTCTACATTATCTATTCTCTCAGCTGATTCTCTAGTATTGTCTTTTAAAGTCAATGTGTTCTTGAGATGCCTGCTCCCTTTAATAAAATCATTAACTTGATCAGATCGTGTACTCTCTGTTTCACAAATAATATCATTGTTTTCATTGAGATTCTTAGATTTTTCAGTTTTCAAAATTGATTTTTTTTTGTTTTGTTTAAGCTTTGTTTTTTCTATAGTTTTACATTCTTTGGTATTAGTATTTGATAGCTTTGACTTTTTTAGTGGGACCACTTGATCTCCACTATCAGATAACTTTTTCTGTTTTAACTCTTTTCTTTGCTTGGCAAGAGCAGCTTGTTGTTGAAGATATTTTTCAAGATCAAGCAATTGTGATGATTTATTAGATACCCTAAAAAGAAACATACATTTAAAATATTATTTTACTTGTTTGTATAAAAAATCAAAAATACCCTTTGGTTTCTAATGAGCCAGACTGTTTAGCAATTGCTTGAAATGGTGTAATCTCTCCAGTCAAAACTTGTTTCTCTAATTCTGATTGCTTTGAACAATTAGCTGTAACATGTTTATCAGCACTTAAATGTTCAAATGCTTTTTCAGATTGATTCACAATATCTGTGATTTCTTTTGATGCTTGTCGAAGAATACTTTCTTCGCTTCTCACAGACAAAACCTGCAATCATTTTTCTTAATTACAGTGAAACAAATAACATAAGAATCCTATATATAAAAAAATAATGATAAGTAAAAAGACACATTAATATTTCTTGTACTTTATTCAAAATAAATAATTTGGGGCAAGGAAATGTATTAAAAATAATTTCAGTGATCATAATTTCAAAATATTTTATAAAGTATTGAAAACAGAAATAAACAAGGAAAAATTCTCAGTTGGTAGAAGCTTAACCTTTTCCGAGAAATTTTCACTAATCTCATTGATGTTAGACTTTTCATCATCATGTTCTTGATCGCCTTGATCATCAATTTCCATGATTGACAATGAAATAATTTGTCTATATTTCGCAGTAGAACTAAAGTAATCCCATAGCCGGAAATCGACAGACAAATGAAAGAAAGGGGAACAGTAACTTCATAACATCAACATTACATAATCATCTCAAAACTTATATTTTACTGACAAATTATCAGATCTCATTAATTACACACTGCCGTGCAATATTCAAAACGTGATTTCATGCGATGCACATTCGACTTTGCCATGCTTTACCAGCAAATTACATGTCAAATGTTTCCTCATATTACTTCCAGAAATATTTTCAGATGGTAGCACCAACAACTTGTTGGTCATTCAAATCGAAATTTCTAATGCAAATAATTTATGCAAGATATCTATTAAATACGCATATTTTCTGATTCTCTGAACCATACATAAACAGAAATTTAAGTCGAACAATTATTTCTAGGCATTGAAGGGGGAAAAAATCGCCAGCAAAAAAAATCTCGAGCTATTCGTAGAAAGTTGGCAATGGCGCTTTTACCAGCGCCCCCAATAGCCATTTCTTGGAAAATGTTTTACGTTTTTACCCATTCCCGCGTTTGCTGTTTTTGTTGCACGAAGTCATCTTTCAAAATTTCGAAAATTCTGGTAGAAAATTTGTCAGGTATGTTAATAATTTATGGTTCTGTTACCCCGAAAGCTGTCGTAAAATTTTTTGCTTACAATAATCTATATTTCTGCGCATATTCGATTTCGAGTAGAAGTATCAACATTAAAAATTTCAAGGAAACAGCGTTTGGTCAGGTATATTTTTGGGAGGGGGTCTGGGTTTCAGTGGAGATTCCCCCACCTGGCGCCCCCCGCGGCAACCCGCGAAGTGGTGATGTTGGGGGGAAGCGTCAGTCATTCATTTCGTGAATCTCAAAGTGACAAGACGTGTCAGTCCTTGTGTCTTGAGGTGGGTCTACGTTACTTTCTTGACTTTCAACTGTCCTCAATCATAACTGAGTGTACTCTCGTGTGTTCTCTAGTGCTTCTTCTTCCTAATATTAATATATTCTTTCTAAAAATTCATCTAATTTTGTGTGAAACTTGCAACAATTTTTCGCGACTTTTTGCTTCATTTTCTGTTGGTATTTTCGTGTTTCTACTAATTAGGTTACTATTTTTCGTGACTTATTTGTTCCTTGAGTATTACTGCGGTATCATTATTGAATATTTTTTTGAAATTCAATTGTGATTTAGTTCTTATCGTTCTGTTACAGATTCGAGAGTGAAATTGAATCTAAGAGGGCGCTTTATAGACGCCATGACACTCTGGAAAAGTTTAAACGTAATTACGAAGGATTGGTAAAGTTTTGAATTTTGTGGTAAACAGAGGTGACATTTTATATTTTTATTGATTTTTCTTATTGAATTGGCTCTTGTTTTGTGTAAGATATGTGATTTTCTATACGGTCAGCGCTAAGAGGAATCGAGAAAAGATTAAAGTAAACTTTTTGCTTTCGATTTGTGTGATGCACTCAATATGGTGGCACATTTTATTGAATTTTCAATCGAGATCACTCAATTAATAATATTATTCGAACATAATTTAATCATTTCAATATTTAATATGAAGTATTGTCTAGTTTATCAGTAGTATGTTACTGAAATATAATTAGTTAACGAACTTTGATTTTTGCAATGAATTCTAAAGTTTATAAAAATTTGGAGTCATTTTCAAGTATTCATTGCTACGAAAGTTCTTGCTATACATAAATTTTAAAGTTGTATCTATTATATTATTAATATTGAGATTATTCTATTTTCATATATAGAGAACAAGTTAGTAAAACAAACACTAAACAGTAGAGTCCACAGTAGGGCAGTATTTCCTTGACAAATATTCTGTACCTTCCCCACCAACCCGTTTCTTTCAGCTTTTTTGTAGCAAGTCAAAGTAGAGTCAGTGTTTGTTCGCATACAGTGAATGAGTTTCCAGAGTCTCAAGACTCTAATGACGCGATAGTAGAGTCAGTGTTGTTCGCCGGCTGAGTTCTCGTCGCGAAAGTAGTGTCGATAAATCGGTAAAATGTAGAGTCACTTGAAGAGCTCCAGAGTTCCTGAGTTCGCGAATTCGGGCGCCGGAACGAGAAGAATTATGTAAGTATTGTTTTACTTTACTAAACTTTTAGAAATTGGGAATTGAAATTTAGAGATCAAAGTATAAATAACACAGCTTGCAACTTTAAATTTTCAAGCAGATCTTTTAATATTTGTTATTTCTTTTATTCCAGACGCAGCAGATATTTCGCGCAGTATGAATTCCAGAGTCCCGGGGCTCTGATGACGCGTAGTAGAGTCAGTGTTTATTCGCATATAGTGAATGAGTTTTCAGAGTCTCAAGACTCTAATGACGCGATAGTAGAGTCAGTGTTGTTCGCCGGCTGAGTTCTCGTCGCGAAAGTAGTGTCGATAAATCGGTAAAATGTAGAGTCACTTGAAGAGCTCCAGAGTTCCCGAGTTCGCGAATTCGGGCGCCGGAACGAGAAGAATTATGTAAGTATTACTGTTTTACTTTCCTAAGCTTTGATATAGAACTTAGAAATTGGAAATTAAAGTTCAGAGATTAGAGTATGAATTGATCTTACAACTTTGATCATGTTTAAGCAGATTTTATAATGTTTGCTATTTCTTTTATTCCAGGCCCAGCAGACACCCCCTGGGTAATTCGTCGAGCTGCCTTCATTCCGTGGGTGTTCAAGGTAGGACACATTTATGGTTCCTCTGGTCACTCAATCATGTCGTAGGACGTTAAACGTCCGAAGCGGCACGGGTGACTGGTTGTATTTATTTTGTTGCGAGCATAGTGACCGCGGGTATAGTTTTATACTCGTGAGTAGTAACGTATTATTTATCAGCTCAGGCTAGGCTCTTCTTGTACGCCGCGTTTTTCAATGAGATAAATAGTTTCTTGCATTATAAGAAACCTGTTAACGTAGATTTATTAGTATCCATAAATGAAAAGTCTTTGAAATGAATAGAATATATATTTACTATTAATTAGATTTCAATTTTATACATATGTATTTAATATAGTAATATTACTATATTATTATATTGATTACATATATTTTGTTCTTACTCAAATGCATTGATAAATGCATCATAAACTGCACATATATTATACATACATATATACTGAATGCACATGTACTAAGTAATTGAATTTATGAAAGAAATATCAAACTATCTTTTCTTATCATTAAGATTCACTCGTGCGAGAGAAAAGCATATTTCATTTTATGTACAAGAAGGCACCCCGTGGGGAATTCCATTGTCAAGTAACAAGCTTGAACAACAAGTTTCTCCTCTTTTTTTTTTAGAAACTTTACTTGATAATGGAATTACTCACATTCGAATGAACTTTTGAAATTTTCAATATAGAGTTCTTGATTGCAATAAAGAATAGTCTTTTTTTGCTAAACTGAATTTCAAGTAGAGTCATTTTATTGAATTCAGTGGCTAGGTAGGGGTATTGTCTTTATCAAGACGATACAAAAATAATAAGAAAAATATCCCTTCCCCATAGAATATTGATAAAGTCGAGTCACTTGCATTGAAACTGAAAGATATTCAATCTTTAGCTTCTCTAATCATTTTTCTAGCTCAGGATTTTCAGGTACCAATCCCGTACCTGTCGCCTTCGATCCACTCACGTGCCCAGGTGCTACTTGGGTGGGTGGAGGCGATGGGGCACGATGACCTAGTCGTAAGACCCTAACCAAAATTCAGCGGCTGGCATTGCGTTAGTGTATCGTGCACGACGTACTTTCCACTTGGTGTGCTTGTGTGGTTAGGAAGTGGAATTGCGTCGGTTCTTAACAAAGTAGCTTACTTACACCCACGTATTCCTACGAATGTTGTCTGGAATATGTGAAGAAAAATGATGATAACATACACAGTATGTAATCATCACTCACTGTATCAACCCTACACACAACTCTTTGCTTTTCATCTGAATTTATCTAATACGCAATGGTCACTATCCTTTGCCGGCCGATTTCAGGAAAAAATGGTACGTACTTAGAGTGTGCTTGTGATGCGCTGACCTCGGGTGTCGGAGGCGTCCCGGGACGTCCTCCCTAGTTTAGGCTCTTGCGCCCGAGTGTCTTGTGTGAGAACCGTGGAGTGAAAGGGACGTGGGGGGTGGGGGGAGGGCGCGAATTGGTGTGCTTGTATTTTTGCCATTTTCTTAAACAGAAGATCACATCAAGAGATAGGTAGGTAGCTTACCTTTTGGTGTGCCTGTTAGATATAAGTAGGTAGGGCTGGGCAAGTCACCACAGTCTCTGGTCGGGTAGGCGCGTTTTCGCGTGGTGGCTTGTTCCGGGGTGATCCATTTGAGGTGGTAATAGTGAAGCTGGCGCTCTGGAGCATGCCATTGCCTCGGTTTTGCTTGTTGCCCCTCAAATTCAGCGACATTGCACTAGGGTCGCTGAGCCGCGGTCGGAAGGACAGGTCGAACGTGCCCCAGTTTCTGGGGCGAAATCCATTTGGGGTGTTAAGAGTATCAGCTGGTCTGATAGTAGCAATACTATCGACTCGGTTTTGCTCTTGGCTCTTCAAATTCAGCGACATTGCACTAGGGTCGCTGAGCCGCGATCGGAAGGATAGGTCGAACGTTGATCCATTTGGGGAGATAAGGGTGTAGCTGGAGCAGTAGTAGCGATACTATTGCTTCGGTGTTCCTCTTGGCTCCTCAAATTCAGCGACATTGCACTAGGGTCGCTGAGCCGCGGTCGGAAGGACAGGTCGAAACGTTGATCCATTTGGGGTGTAGAGAGCTGAAGCTGGTGCGATGGTAGCAATACCATTGCTTCAGCTTTGCTTCTCTGCTCTTCAAATTCAGCGACATTGCACTAGGGTCGCTGAGCCGCGGTCGCGGAAGTCATAGGTCGAACGTTGCGCCCGAGATTCAGCACGCGTTCATGAACAGAAATTTCTTGGGAGTATTAGACTTCCTTGCAATTGCTGGTCGTGTTCTCGTGCTTTACCCTAGCTTGGGGATTCGTTCGTCCTCAATGCGGTGGGGGATCTCGGGCCTAGAGTTAAGTAAGAGATCATCAGGGTAGAGTACCCGAAGAAAGAAGACGAAGAGTCCCTGCAAGAATTGGGAAACTACTAATGGCTCGCCATTCGAGGATGTCTATCCTCCAATGGGGAGTCATTCCTGTTACTACTTTGTCACTATGCTCATATTAGTTTGTTAGTATTAAGTTGCCATGGCCGCCTTAAGCTGGCCCAACGAGGGAGCACAAAGTTGGGCAAATCGCGATTTTGAATATTAGTCTTTTTTGAATATTAGTCTTTTTTGAATATTAGTCTTTTTTGAATATTAGTCTTTTTTGAATATTAGTCTTTTTTGAATATTAGTCTTTTTTGAATATTAGTCTTTTTTGAATATTAGTTTTTTTGGAAATAGTGTTGCGAATAAATGATCGCGTTTGCAATAGTGTTGCGAATAAATGATCGCGTTTGCAATAGTGTTGCGAATAAATGATCGCGTTTGCAATAGTGTTGCGAATAAATGATCGCGTTTGCAATAGTGTTGCGATAATTAAAAAAGCCCAAAACGAGGTCCATGAAGGACCCACCTGGAATCACAGTAGCCATTGAGAAGAGGCTGCTGTGGTTCCCTTGCAACCGAAAGCTGGTTGCTATCTTCTGCAGGAAGATGTGGAAAAGTGAAAGTGTAAGTGCAAAAGTGCATATAAAAAATGCATATAAAAAGTGCATATAAAAAGTGTAAATGAAAAGTGTAAGTGCTCTGAAGAGGATCCATCCCTGACGCTGGAATTTGGAGTGGATGTTCGGTAGCCCTTCTGGCTGCTGGACATTTTTGGGGAATTTGGGGGGTACCCTTTCTTTTCCCACTTCCATGTGGAACGTTTGTCAATGGAAATACCACTAAACAATATTTTCCTTCTTGCTTATATCATAAAGAATTGTTCATTTTTTTCAAGACATTTTTCGATTAGAAAATTCTGATTTTTAAGAAAAAATATATACATAAGAGTAGAATGTATATTTTTATGAATTTTTAGAATTTCTTTGTATTAATTAAAGTTCACTTGCGATAATTGAGTACGTTGAGAAATAGAAAAATTTTCATTTAAAAGAATGTCTAAATGAAATTTGATGTTTTGTGAAGGTAGTCACTTTTTTTATTGGAATCGAATTTTTATTGAATTATTAAGAAAATGAAGACAGAATATATGGAAATTGCATAGATTTGTAAATAGAATTGAAAAATAAATCAACTAAATGTAAAATTTGACTATGGCGTAGTAGTTCTAAATCTTTCCTTCTTTCTGACTTAGCACTGATTGTGAGATACTTCTACATATCTTTGTACTTGCAAATGATCGCAAAATATTTGATTCGAAATTGATTACCTCGATTTGAGTGTTAAAAATTTTTATGAAAAAAGAAATACTAGAAATCGATATTGAAAGAATATTATAAATATACAAAGTAGTTTTCACTTGTCGAAATGTTTATTTTATCACATAAAAAGTCTTGAAAAAAAAAAATATATTGGTAGGGTGTGCTAACATATTTTCTTTTCAGGTCTTTATTTTTATTTTTTTTATTTTTGAATACTAATCTATTAAACAAGTTTCTGTTACAGGCTATTTAGGAACATTCATTGGAAACGTATAGGTCTGCTGCAATAATAAAAAAAGTTGGAAAAATCTGAGGTAAAATGTGAAAGATCCAAAGGAAAAGATACTATGTATATCGATATGAAGGAAATACAAAGGATTTTGGAAGTTGGATCTTTTCAGTATAGGAAAACCATAACCGGTTCTGAATCCATTACTAATGTCTCTCAGTTTTTTATGTTTCAGATTGTGTTGCAGAGTTGCTGTGAAGATGAAGATGAAGATCAAGATGAAGATGAAGATTTTCTTCTCAACGATGGCTTGTTCTGATCTTTTCAGATTTTCTCTGCTGTTGTTAGGTTCTTTCTGCTTTGGTGGAAAGTTTCGTTTTTGGGGGTTCAATTGGTTATAAATAATTAGGTACAAGCGATAAGTAGGTAGATATAAGGTGTGAGCGTAAGCGATAAGTAGGTAGATATAAGGTGTGAGCGTAAGCGATAAGTAGGTAGATATAAGGCATGTGCGTAAGCGATAAATAGGTAGATATAAGGCATCTGCGTTATTGATAAGTAGGTAGATATAAGGCATCTGCGTTATTGATAAGTAGGTAGATATAAGGCATGTGCGTTATTGATAAGTAATTAGACATAAGGCATAGTCGATAAGACTATAAGGTACTGCGTTACGTACCTACTGCCATGGTCGACAAGACTAAGGCGCTGCGAAACCTAGATTTAAGTAATTATAAGGCGTAGTCGATAAGACTAAGGTACTGCATAAGTACCTACTTATAGGTTTAAGTAATCATACGTGGAATATTTTTTTAACTAAAGATGTATTTACATTGTGTAAATACTTCTTCAGCTGAAAACATATTCTACGTAATTTAGTCTTAATTCCTTCCGGGCAAGTTCAGTTTAGAGAAACATCCTTGTGCTATTGAACTACTTGATATTTAATGACTACTTGAAATATTTTTGTAATTTGTTATCACAAGGATGTACAAAAAAGTCATTTGTTTTCTATAAAAGGAGGGTGGATGGGACCGGCGATTAGGGCGGGTCTCCATTTGCAGCAACCTCCTCGTGGTGGGACCTGGGAAATCGTTATTATTTAGCTACATAATTACTAATCGTAGCTGCATACAATTAATAATTATGCAGCAAATAATACGAGCCAATGGCTGCATAATTAATGAATTTTATTCCAGAAAAATCGAGGTAGCTTAGACGAATTAAAACAAAGAATTATATTTTCTCCTTTATTTCATAAAATGTCACCACAAGGTGGCTAACATATGAGCCAGCTATCGAAACGAAAAGTGTAAATATTGTCATGTTAGAAATATTAAAAATTGCTTTTAAAAAAGTACGTAAGATTCACTAAGAATTGACTTGGAGATCTGTTAGAGGTTCTATTATAAATTCTACTAACGTAAGTACGATTCTCTAAGTACGGTTAATTGACATTAATAATTAAGTCCAAACCCATCTAGGACTGACACTCCCGAAATGAAAAGTGTCAGGGTGGCCTACATGCGAAATATTAGGGAATGTTTCGGACCATTTAAAAGGTGTCCGCGATTGCGACGATGCTGGTCCCGAAACAGCCTCAAACATTTCGAAACCGTCTTCATCGATAGCCAAAATTTTCGTGTCTACAATACCATAGGGTAAAGGGTCGTCTTCCAGATCTCCGCGATAAGTCAATTCCCTCAATGGATCATTTTGATAATTTTGATTTCTGGCTGTACAATCTCCCTGGCTGCATCCACGCATCATATCTCGGAACAGCTCGAATGTAGTGACGTTCTCTTGCAATCGCGCTAAACGCATCCTCCACTCGTTCAGATCCTTCTTGGCAGGTTGTACGATCTCGTTGACGTTCTCGAAGTTCGACGCACCGACGTAGCACGCGTAACCAGACTTCTTAAATTCCTCCGTGTAATTCATCGCGACGCTGACGCTTGGTAATTGCTCCACCAATAACATGGTCGTAGAACGAGGCTCGAAAGCGATCCACTGCGAAGCAGAGGCTCCGCCGTTCTGATGAGACATCGTCTCGAACCAAGATTGGCCGCTGCTTGCCAAGCGATTCGCCACCATTAATCTCACGGATAGCATCACCTGTGATATGTCACGTCAGAAATGGAGTCTTTGTTGAGTAGTGATTTCGCGAAGGGTAGATATTTATTTGTGGGAAGTTAGAAGTTACATTCGTCACGAGTCATTCTTAATACTATGTACCTACTTTGAGAAACTCTGCTTAGGTACCTAGTAATCTATAAACTTACATGATCTTTCGGGTGCAGAAAGCTCCATTCGCTCTGATTGGTTGCTAGCAAAGACGTCCCAGTAACAACCAGCTCGCGATTGTCTCCACGAATTAAGTAAAACTCGTCCCTGGATGATAGTGCTCCAGGATAGGATGACATCACGATCGATCGACCGGGGATCGATGGAGCAGTTTTCAATCCTGGTCCTGTGTGATAGCCGAACGTGTATCTTTTCAGGAGTCTTAGCATGTGTGTGTACCTAAAAATCAAATGAGAAAGCATGTTAGCAGCAATATTTTTCATGGCAATATTTTTTCAACTTATTTCTAGTCTACTTTTGTCGAGTAATCATTTACTGATCCTTCCATTGTACCCACGTTTATCGAAGCCATCCTTGCCGCTAAGAAACAAAGTTTTATCAGTCGATGTGAGCACAATCATCAGATCAAATGTGATAGATTTTTAGTGGAGAAGGTTTACTCACGGTGCTGCTGTGTTGTGACCAATCGCGACCAGAGGTTCCATGCTCGCCCTGGGGATCGATTTGAAATAGATCATAGAATTTATTGGGATGTCTGCGATGTCTAAGACTCGTTGGAAACCTGGTATATCGGAAGCCAGGGCGAGCCAGAGGAAGTCGTCAGACTCCAATGACACGGACACTCGACTTCGACGTACTGCGAATTTCCAACCCGCTTCTAGACCGTCTAGTTGAGCGTAAAAGAGTCGTACCTGGGTAGAACAATTCATATACGATTCGTACAAACTTGGTATTTGATATTTCTCATGTATCGTGAGCAAAATTTCATTCTTTCGTACCATATGCCAAAAAGGATCCGTGGATTCCAGCAGTTCAGCGCGTTTGCGGATAACGGCAGTGTTGTCTCGGAGATACCGCGTTAACTTTCGACACTCTGCGGCCTTTTCTTCACATTGAGGCCTGATTGTGTTGTACCAATGATGATGAATCAATTGCCAAGTGAGGCTGCCTTCTAGAAGGCCAGCGGCGTAGGCTTGCACTGTGTCGGGATACTTTGATGATGTTTCTATTTCAATGTATGACCATCTGTAATGTTAAGGCATTGGTTACTTCATTTTGCTGTGCTTCGGTGAGGGGTTGCATTAGTAATTGGAGGTTGTGTCTTACCCCTGTTCGAAAATTCCAGTTTTATAGTAAGCTCGGGCTGCGTGCATAGGCACCACAGTTAAATCATTGCCTTGGCCCCAAAAGTCAATGCGGTATCCTCCTTTGCGGTTCCATATTACGGTTGCTGAATAAGTGCCATCTTGCTCAACACTGTCAATAAATAGAAAAAGAAATCAAGCTTGCTTATAAAAACGTGTGTCTACTCTATTTCATTTTTTTCAATCGAGACATCAGGAAGGAACTTGGCATTTCTGTTTTAAAAGGAACTTAACATCAAAACTATATGAGGTAATTTAGCTCCAAGGTGGCCTGAAATCGAGAGACAAACAATTTAATTCCTCATAACAAGTGTTCGCTTGCAAAGTGTTCAACGCGTTTCGCACGCGCGACCGATAATAAGTGGAGTAAACATCGATGATCGACACGTTCGCGAGAGAAAACAAGCTAGCATTTATCTCTTCGACGAAACCGTGTCACGCTTTATGCGTTCTGCACACGCGTGAGCGCATGATAAAGGATGTCGATCGCTTGGAAGTGCTTGCCACCTTCAGACCTGATGTGGCGTCGACCTACTCGTCGGACACTTAAACCTTCGGCGCGAACTCGAGACGACAAACGTGCGAAACTCGATACTCGAACCGCGCGAACCGGTCTGCATCTCATCCAGCTTTCGTTACCTCTAAAATGCTGATGCTACTACTGCAGGTAGCGCACGCGTTGCACACGTGTCACGCTTCAAATGTTATCGAGAAGAAACGAGATTCGTGTCTCTGGGCTAGGAGGAAACTAAGAAGGCTCAAGCAAGTTAGACTTTAAAGTTTATGTTGCAGAGGTGAAGGGAAGAGTACTAGGGTGCTACTAGGGTGCTACTAGGGTGCTACTAGGGTGCTACTAGGGTGCTACTAGGGTGCTACTAGGGTGCTACTAGGGTGCTACTAGGGTGCTACTAGGGTGCTACTAGGGTGCTACTAGGGTGCTACTAGGGTGCTACTAGGGTGCTACTAGGGTGCCATTAGGGTGCCACTAGGGTGCCACTAGGGTGCCACTAGGGTGCCACTAGGGTGCCACTTGCAAGTTTCGCTGAGTCATCGCGAGCATAGCAGGAAGATTTCGTGAAAAATAAGTGAATGAACTTACTGTCCAAACTCGCCGAGAATGATGGCGCCGATCCCTAGTAAGGCAACGGCGACGAGAATGTAAGTGGAGATGCGTGTCTGCAGCCAGGAGGCTCCTACTACCTTCAGCATGGCTCATCGGTAAGCGGTGCACCTCGGTTACAAGAAAAGAAAAAAGGAAGCTGAAAAGCACGAATTTCGCGTTCTCAACCCATCGATTACAGAAGCCTGGTCTTCGGCCTCTTCGGGCGCTTTTGTAAGCAGCCGATGATACGCGCTTATCCCGTGATCACTGAAATGAGAAAAACAAGATCATTAATGGACTCGATCATCTTGATCTCGATTTTAAGATACTATAGTAGTCTGCATTAGAGGAGCATGAAGGTATACAGCGCTGATTTCTGAAACTTTAAGTAGATTCTGATATCTTAGAAACAGACACATGATTTATATCGTTCTTCCTTAGAAACAGAGATATCGGAGGAATTTTAAGATAATGATACGTAGACTGGAAAGTGGTACAGATAAACAATCTCTAACAATTTACAAAATTTCATACTCTGATTAATATTTGAATATGGTACAAGTAGCATTAGAGAATTGGAGCTGGAGCTACACGGAGATCCTCGAAGGTTTCGCTCCACTTGTGCTTGAACCTTGTCCATCGCGTGGCGATCGATTCTTGCAAATGATCGCAAGTTACGCGTGTATTGAATCATCGATGCAACCAAGGACAGCGTCGATCGTGATCGTATCTATGAAAAAATCGAGTTCGATCGTGTTACACCGAATATACTCAGCACCTTGCCCGTGAGATACTTTCTAGGCCGTGATCTAGACGGAACGCGAGCATAAAACGAAGGTTAAGGCCGAATTCTCGATGGACACGCGGTATTTGGCACTGCTGATTACACACGTGGGCTAATCTGTGAACCTATGACACGACGTTGCTATTAATATCGAAGGCATTTCACGAAACTCGCTAGATAGGAACTTGACACGATTTTTTTTGCAGTTTTGTGTTCTGGAAGCTTGTAAAAATTGGTAGCTGTTTTTTAATTGCTTTGAATTAACATTTACCTCACTAAATTCTTATTCCGTTAAGAGCTCGTTTTTATGAGTGGGTAAAATTCATCTTTCTTCTCAAGTTTTATTCATGTCTTGCTAGTAGCAGTCGTAGGACATAAAAATTAGAATCTGACAATTGCCTTGTGTATGTAAGTGTTTCATACGATGCAATTTTGATCGTTGTGGCAATTTGATTCGGTGACGGCGGCCTCGAGACGGTGACAAAACTCGAGGAAGCAATTAGGAACTTGTGACTCAACCAGGAAAGTTAAGGTCTGCTCATCCCCCATTTGCATCGTCGATATTTGCAATTAGATATGTTTAATTATCATTCACTCGATGAAATCGTTTATCCATGTCGAATTACGTAACCATGCGGCACTTCTCAGATAGGTAACAACTAGGAAAGTAGTCATATAAATTTCTGAACTATATTACATGTACGTAAATATTTCATACGATATATTGCAGAGGCGCCTAAAATAAAATCGCGTAGACGTGAGAGTCGCTTTCAAGAGTTGTGGGGTTCATCTAGCGAATAGTAAAGTAAAAAAATCTAGATGAAATCAGGATTATAAATAAGCTGAGACTTTCCCTCGAAAAGTAGATTGCATTTCTTTGAAGAAATCTATGATGGACAAGTGTGTTGAATGGTAAATAAGCAATGCAATTATTTACTCTCGCAGCTGTGATAATAGAAGCATTGTTAGAGCCGCTCTGTTAGCCATATACAATCATTGCATGAGTCAGTGGTATTTTAAATAATTGACATTTTGCAATTTATAGTTCTAGGAAAGCATTACCAGCCGAAACGTAAGTGAATTGTCGACAGGGAAATAATAGCACTTTTTACGAGCCCATGTTTATTAACTAACGATTAGCACTTGACACGAGTTGTAATCGTGATGTAAGGATCAATTCGCAAGAACGTACTAGTAAAACCGGAAACTACTGGGAATTTTTCCAAACAATTGGGTGTGCCATCTTAGAAACAAGTCTGCTCTGATCTAAATGCATAAAGTACGCGTAATATTTTAATCAGACGCTCGAATTAATCGTATAGAGGAAAATTTTTCTCCCCCCTTTCCTTATTTCGTAACAGTATGGAAACATAAATTGCGCGATAAGTAGTGGTATTCTAGTGTTAATGAAAAATGATAAGAGGTGTGTAATTAGCAATTACAAACGTTGCGTTTGCTTATAAATTAAAATTTAATTACTACTCTGCTATGTCTAATGTTAGACTATAAATCAAAGTGAGCTGCAGCTGAAAAAATTTGCATCGTATCACTGTCATAGATTTGAATTACATTAGTCAAATGATTGCTATACTTATGAAGAGAAGTTTGAATAGTTAGCTTAAATTATTAATTAAGCTCCTCAGAGGCCTCTCAAATTATATATACAATACATAAAAAATTCACAAAGTTAGGAACACCATTTTTCTAAAGTTAGTATGCCGAAGGGGTGAAATGAACCTGATCCCTACCCTATAACAAGGGATGTTAATCACAATTCCTCGAAAACCTCGAGAAAGCTTCTACCCAATGGAACCTCGCCTAGAACACTATCTACCAGTCGCAAGACCCGATAACTCCACGCCTCCTCTGGCATTACCTGTCCACTCGAAGAAGGCACGTGAAAAGAGCGCCAAATGAGATGCAATCACGTGGTCATGGTCATAGCAACACGTGCACCTACCAACCCTACTCCAAAACCGAAATCTATCGATCAGATTCTGAGCCATCCACTTCTGATTCTGTGATTTCCAGAGCCATCGCCCTGGCTAAAATCGCACTGACTCAGACCGAATCCAATAAACATGTCTCGACGTTAGCTGAAACAGAAACTAGCTGATTCACCACGTGTTGCACTCGACTCGGTCGCCGACCCCTTATCAACCGACACCAAGTTCACCGTCTTAAACCCTTTACTCTATCCTCCACTGTGACCAACCCGAACCCATCCTGAAGCAACCCACTGTGTGAACCCCTAACTGGTCAGACACCGAACCCTGGATCGGCCTGCCCAAAGGCCACGCAGTTCACTGGCACAGTGAAATCTGACTGAAATTCCTCGGTCTGTCCCCTTCGCTGCTACTCACCGTGGACAATGGAGAGCGAAAATTGGAGCGCGTCGTACACGGGCAGAAGATGATCGGTCATTCGTACGGAGATTACATTCCTTTGGCTGTGCGTGTTTGCTGTCGCGGATCGACGTGTGGACCAGGTGCTCTGACAGCGATGTCCAAGCGTGAGCACTCGCTGCTTGCCGACTGCCGACACCACGGCCACGCACAGTGACGAGTCCCACGTTCCCTTTCCACTCGAGAGCGCGCGCGCAAACCGACGTCGACGGCCTTTATTGTGCGTCCGCCGCACTGGCGAGCCGTCTCGCCGCGTCGCCCCGCACACGCGCCACGCTCCTTTATCAATTTAGCCACGAGAGGAACGGGTACACTCCCCGAACCCTCTGGGCTATTCTGAAACTTCGCTGGGCCCCGCGAACCCAGAGGAAAATTGGAGCATTTGGAGCAGCCCTGTACACGGCGGGACAGGCTCGAAGAGGGGACCATTGCGGAGCCATTGGCCAGAGGACTAGAATGCAAGTGGAGGGTGAATCGAGAGAGGGACTGGTTCGACTCAGGGGGCTGGGAGAACGGGTTTGAGGGACGTAGAACGGAGAGGGATAATGTAGATTTTGGGAGCTGAGGGGACAGGCTGAAGTTTTTCGAGAAGAGAATTGCTCTGCTTTGCTGTAGGCTCTTGTTAGGAATTGTGATCTTGTTGTGAGGGGTATTGTACGACTGTTTTCTGATCTGCAGATCGATTGCAATGACAGGACAAAGAGCCAGGGCCAATTGGTTGCTCGAGATGCAGTTCATCGGAGAGACGAGGCTCGTCAGGGGACCTTAATGAGTCCTAATTGAATCTAATTGAAAATTTTTGCCGCTCCCTGCTATGACTGGCGGACGTACGGTTTACTTAGAGAAATTGTCAAGAGAGACAACTTTCCTAAAATTTAGGACTGAAGTATCGTTCGTTGTACCTTATTTCTGATTCCTCTTATCAGAGTTTCTTCTTCCGCTGACGTAAGCATGACTTTGTTGCAGAATTGTTATCTCAAAGTCCCTGGCAACTATTCTTTCTCTCTCAAAGGTTGCAAGCACTCGTTGCAGGTGTGAAATCTCGAAAGATCTAACATTTGATTATATAGATCGTGCCCTGATAGACTTCTTTTCGGTAAATTTCTGTTGCTCGCGGAAGAATTTGGTGCATCGCCTAGAGGATTCAGACAGAATAATCTGGAAAGACTAAGAACACTCGAGACGCTTAATCTGATCAGTAACACGCGTGCAAGAAGTCGACAACCTTTTCTCATTTCGAAGCCATGCTCGACCTTCGACTTGCGAAACCCTATCCGCGCTGTTATCATTGTAAGAAGCTCGCCCGTTTGAGCTTATCAGGCACACTGGGCGATCGTCGATCAAATTTACTTGAAACTTTTCTTTTTTCCATTTTTGCTTCGATTTCTGTCGAAGAACGATTAAGAATCACTAGAATCGTATTATCTACTTGAGATACAATATTTCTATTTCAGTATTATTAGAGGAAGTATTTGAAAATTTGAATATTTGAAAATTTGAATATTTGAAAATTTGAATATTTGAAAATTTTAATATTTGAATATTTGAAAATTTGAATATTTGAAAATTTGAATATTTGAAAATTTGAATATTTGAAAATTTGAATATTTGAAAATTTGAATATTTGAAAATTTGAATATTTGAAAATTTGAATATTTGAAATTTTGAATATTTGAAATTTTGAATATTTGAAATTTTGAATATTTGAAATTTTGAATATTTGAAATTTTGAATATTTGAAATTTTGAATATTTGAAATTTTGAATATTTGAAAATTTGAATATTTGAAAATTTGAATATTTGAAAATTTGAATATTTGAGTATTTGAAAATTTGAAAGATAGGATACCATGAACTTGTTTGCCTATAGAAGATGATAAAGTTCGTTATCTCAGCTTGTGCAACATGGAAACTACGATGTTTCGCGAACCTCGATAAGTAGATAAGGCACGCGATCATCAATGAATCGCTGGTTTACACGGTGGCGCCTATGAAAACATTTCCTATCAGTCGGCGGCGATGCAATTACATAATCGGAGAAGCTAGATGCCTGTGGCGATTAAAATTTTCAATTAAAGTCAATCCAGCCTCGTCAGCTTCTAGAAGCTTTTTTTTCAGCAACCTCCGTCGATGAACCGATTAATAGGGAAACCGGAGACTTGCAGCAAATGTTGCAATAAAGACTGTAGAAAATGCAGCGAAGAGAATCGGTCGGTTTACCATCGAAATACTGTTCCAAAACAGTGGATTAATATTTCGCAATGTTGCACAATCTGTAGGTAACGCGAAGACAAGAAAAGAAAAGTTATAACGTATACTGCGTTACATCCGCAACTTGAACTAGGTTTCTGAACTGAGAATATCTTGGAGATCAGAGGCGACCTTTCCTATTACAAAAATATAATGTGAGACTTTTTAGTTCGTTAAAGACTATAATTACCAAAGCAATTAGATCTCTTTCTCAGGTCAAAGAGAATAGTTTATAAATTACTTTGTGCGCCAGACACTTAATCGCTAAATTCTTTGCGGCAGAAAGACAAGGTCTTCGAACAAGACCGTCTACCTGTTGGCGGCACGTTTGTGATTCCGTGAGAGTAACCTGGCCATGGTACTTCACACGACCGCCCCTGACCGCGAAAGGGATCGACGCATTCATTGATCCAAGGAGACGAAGCTTGCATAATTCTTCCCTTCTCTCAGAAGGGTCTGCTGCACAATGAACTGCGCCGCCTCTTCTATGAAGTCTCTTTCTGGGAAGTCTTAGCACTAAATTAATGGCTATAGTCTATGGGCTAAGCTGACTAGGAATTTGAGACCATTGACATATTGGACCTTTTGTATTGACCCTTTTACGCTCATTTAGTATGCGCAGCATAGTATCCTAGCTTAAGAAAATTGAATTAAGGTAACTACCAATATTTATTCTTGGTGCAGTTGCGCGTATACAACATTTTTGCAATTTTTAAGATATTGCAAATTCACAAGGTTTAGATTTTAGATTTTTTACAGGTTCAGATTTTAGAATACAGAGTGTGGGCGGTAAAAATCGATATTTCAAAATTCTTTGTCATGTGTCTTATCCCCATGGCTTATTAAGTATAAAGGCTTTCGCGAAAATTATGCCCTTGCAATAAAGAGGGCGGAATTTCTTGATTGCGGTCGAGATGCGAAAGGCACGCGTCCTAAAAAGGAATGCAATATGCCAGCTCTGGTATTCGATCATCAAGACATTTCTCGAAGCTTTGGCATTTTTTTCCTTCAATTCCTCTGTTCGTGAGGGCATAATATTCACCTGACTTTGCAAATATCGTGAGAAACTCCGATCTGCCACGACTTTATGTCGTGTGAAAACATTGACGCATTTCATATTAATACAATCGATTCTAGACGATGTTATCATTGTAATTAAACTGATCATCTGATTCCGAACATTGTGTACCTTCCAAAAATTTTGATAAGAAAGCCTATACAAACTCTTAAATGGTATTGTCAGGTTCACCGTGTTAATCGAAGCGATCTTCCCTTATTGGAAGCTGATAACTCTGTAATTTGATTTTTAGCCGATGATTAGGAATTAGAAAGCAACTGGACGAGAAGATCGTTTGAATTAGCTTGGAAAAATTAATCAGTCGTTAAGTAATCGAAATTAGTAGTAAATGTATGGAATTAGGAATAATTGAATTCTCCTCGAAGCTGAGCTTTTCTGATTACTCTTGAATTTGTTTCCCCTCTCCTCGTTTCGCGCCGTTTTCCAAAGCTCTCCTACGTCGGCGCGCCGCAAGGGCTCGGCGGCAAAGCGCCTCCATACGAATCTTTGTCCTTTCTTATCGTCCTGATCCTCGCAGTAGAGATCTAAGACGAGAGGTTCAAACTTCCTAATGATGTCTGTATAGACAGCAAAAGCTCCTGGTGTCAGTCAAAGGCAGCAAAGTTAACAAATCTCCTTCAAATAAATCCTACGATCGCCTATCGATTTAAAGGCGGGACTAGATCATTTTTGAATTACATAATTGTTGCTTCTGTCGTCTAAAATGTTCTCGAAAGTGTTTCCACTGATTTTGCTTAAAATTCTAAGTGAAGGTTCCTGTTTGTCGTGGCACAGTCATCGACAACATACAGAGGAAAGTTCAGACAAAATTGGTGTCCACACAATTCCCCTTGGTTCAGAGGCTACATTCCATTGGAGGTATATTTTGAGAAATAACGCAATAAAGTGTCTACAAGTGGTTTCCTGAGAGGTAAACATCTTTCAGGGTTGATTTCATGAGCGAGTCGATCGTCGCGGAAGTCCATCACGTAGGCACCGATAACACCTGGTTCGCTATTGGTTTCTCAGATTACGGAGAACTGAGACCCGCTGATTATTGTATCTTATGGGTCGACTGGCATCGTCAAGTACAATTGCAGGTATCGATCATGCACATATATGTTGCTTCAATTATCAAAATAAAGGAGAATATTCTGAGACTTTTGAAACGCCCTGTGTAACATCAATTTCGTATTCCAGGATGCGTGGGCAGACGAAGAAGGAAAAATCAACCTGGACTTGCAACAGGATTGCGAGAACTTCGCCTGGAGAAGAAGAGGAAACGTAACAAAGTTTACGTTCTCTAGAAAATTCGATACCTGCGACGAAAATGATTATATTATGGAGGTGCATAGAATTAGCTAACGTTTTCTTATCTTCATTTTCTACAATATGGACTTTTGCAGAGAGGCACCACCCACTTGGTGTGGCTGAAGGGTCTCGGTCCACTGTCTTCCTTGGCTGGTCTGCAGATTTCAGATGCAAAAGCCTCTGGTATGTCGCGAGCAGAGTTAATCAGGGTACTCCACAAGAAGCCAAAGTTTCCATCTGATTCGTGGCATTTGGAAGTGCTGGCTGATAGGGTGAAGGTACCCAATAAGGAAACCACTTATTGGTGTCGTGTTCAGAAGCTACCGCCCATTTTATCTCAGAAGTGAGTAACAACAGCAACCACTGTAATTGATATGTATGATAATTCGTTCTTCGTTTATAGACACCACATCCTCCAGTTTGGTCCAGCTATTCAGTCAGGAAACGAGCACCTGGTTCACCACATGGAGGTCTTCCACTGTGCTGGACCAGTAGATATAGAGATCCCTCTGTATAATGGCCCCTGTGATGCAGCTGAGAGGCCAGAGAAGACCCAAGTGCGCTAGATTTTTTATTTTTATTTGAAATAATTTTAGTCTGAACTCCTCCCTCGTATTTAAATCTTTTATTACACTCCTAGATATGCAAGAAAGTTCTAGCAGCCTGGGCAATGGGAGCAGATGCCTTCGTTTACCCTGAGGAAGCTGGCCTCTCCATTGGTGGAGAGAATTTCAATCCCCACATCATGCTGGAAGTGCACTATAATAATCCTGAACTTCAGGATGGAAACATCGACTCTTCAGGAATTCGTTTCATCTTGACAAAAAGCCTCCGCAAGTATGACGCTGGGGTGATCGAGTTGGGATTGGAATATACTGACAAAATGGCAATTCCTCCGCAACAAGTAATGAATTAATAAAATATAGTCGTGAAGGATGTGTGCTTTTAATGAAATCGATTATTTTCCTAGGAAGCCTTTACTTTATCGGGACACTGTATTCAAGAGTGCACAGGAGTGGGCCTCCCTCAATATGGCATTCACATCTTTGCATCGCAGCTTCACACTCATCTGACAGGCACGAAAGTCATCACTCGTCACATCAGAGATGGCGAGGAATTGCCTCCACTAAATTACGACAATCATTACTCCACTCATTTTCAGGAAATTCGACTTTTACCGAAACATGTTGCCATCTTACCTGTAAAGACTATCTTTTTTTTATATTTTGTCTTTTTTAATATTACACTTTTCTACTATCGATTAATTGCAGGGTGATTCTCTGATAACCACTTGCACGTATAATACGATGACCAGGGAAAACATTACTCTTGGTGGCTTTGCCATTTCTGATGAAATGTGTGTGAATTATATTCACTACTATCCTAATGCTCGGTTAGAGGTATGGTCATGGTCGTATCTTGTGGGAAACTTTTTTTATGGGAAGATAAAATATTTTGTAGGTATGTAAGAGTGCTATAAGTGACGATGCCTTGAGAACCTACTTCCGGTACATGAGAGAATGGGAAAATCAACCAACCAGTATCGAAAAAGGGATTTCATCGAATTATAAGAGTATAGAATGGACCAAGGTTCGGGTGCAAGCGCTTCATGATCTCTACGAGGCAGCTCCATTAGGTTTTTCAATCTTTTAATGGATTAGTATCTAAAAAATATTATTTGAAACAAGAATGAAATTTTATTTAAAATTGGGATGTGGTATGAAGCTAATTATATTTTTAATTAGGAATGCAATGCAATGGCTCTGATGGATCTCGATTACCTGGACTCTGGGATAATATAGGAGCGACCCCAGTGAGGCTTCCCATATCTCCGCCTGCTAGAAATTGCCCAGACTTATCTTTGAAACAAGAAATGTTAAATTACGCTTAAGTATTTTTTTTCGTATAATTTATTTTCAGGAATACTAATGAAATGAAACTTTATATCTGCAGAGTGAGATTAGATTTGGAAGTTAGTGAACTGTAGAAAACTTAATTATAGTTGCATATTACTCAACACTTGTTTTGATCTATCTTCTCTTTTTTATTATCTATATTCTTTCAAGATTACCTGACAAGAATACAGTTCTCTAAAATAAAACAAAAGTTCTCTGATTACAATACAGAAAATGCTTCAACTTAAAATGCTTTCTACAGAAAAAAAAGTACCCCTGAGGGGTGACTATACATATTTCTGGTATAAAAGTTTATAAACTTCCGGTATATTTATATGTTTGAGGGGGTCTTTTGGCAGTACAGTGTCTTGCTCGGGGGTAAGCTAACTTGGTTCAATTTTCGTGTAACAGATACTTGCTTTATGGAAATTGGTAGTTGTAAAACGCAGAATAGTAAAAATATTAGTCATAATAATTATAATAATAATATAATTAATAATTCGTATTAATAATAATAATAATTAATGGTAATAGTGGAAACTTTGACTTTACACGTTTCATGAATGTACAAAAGAGGGACGCATCTTACGCTAAATGCGATATAAAAATTAAAAATATCCAATATTTACGATATAATACACATGGGCGACTTATACATACATACGCACACACACTGAAACCACGCACACGATAGTTGCCTTTTTCTCTTTGCTAAAGCACAAAGATCACTCTTTGAAGAGTATCTTCGTGTGATTTTTTTCTTCTTTTCTCCACGTTTTACCGTGTATAATACTTGTACAAGACTCCATTTTTATCGAACACTCGTTAGACATGTTTTTCAACTTTGATTACAAAAGAAATTAGCTCACAAACGTCCTAGCATGTAATATGCGGTATTCTATCATCGAGTATCAAATTTGTACTGCCAAATGTGCTTTGCTTCGCTTTTCTTTGCTTCAACCCTTTGAAGTATACATTTATTAGATTTTTCTTTCTGATATCTTAGAGAGTAATCATCTATGACATACAATGAATATAGTTTTATGTGTAGGTACGCAGTAGAAGTAGAATATAAAAGTTCATCTTTCAGGAGTTTGTAAAATGTTGAGTTATTCTATTGTGCAATCCTTCAAAGGGTCATTCGTCGTTCTCTGTTGAAGGTATAAGAGAGAATCTTTCTCTTTGGTGCTCCATTAAGCTGTACTTAGACTACACAAATTGTCGATGACAATTTAATAAAATTTTATATCTTACAAATAAATATATACGTAAAATGCAGTTGCTTCCAATAATATAAATTAATTCAAAGAATTAGTTCAACGTAGACAATGTGGACAAAAGGCAAAGACAAGTCTAATTACAGCTTAAGCATTCAAATGTTCTTCCATTGCTTTCTGATATTCCTTTAAAAAAATCGAGAGGGCAAATGTATTTGAAAATATTCTTACAAAAAGTAGACTGACTTACAGTCTGCAAAAACACGCGATTTCTTGGGGAAGAAAGAACTTGGATACTCGGTAGCAAATGGAATACAACCAGTATAGTTTGCGTTACTATTAAGCTTCAATTTGCACATCTCAAGGAACGTGCTTCTTCAAAACTTCCGTAGGAATTCTTTAGGAACGTAATTGATTCGAAAACGCGTGGACAATTCTCTTGGACATATCAAAGGATGTCGTTACCGTTATCTTGTAAAAAAATTTAGATTCTCTGCTAGGAACACGCTCCATTGGAAAAAATACTTATGCTCTAAAGCGTGGATGCGTAACAAGTCGGACTCCTTCGTGTCTCTACTCATTGTCAGTGGAGGAATTTCCTTTGAAAATCTTTTCTCATAGTGACTGTCTCACGTACGTGCGAACACATACGAACGAGATATCGTGGCTAAAACTTCGCGGAAATACAAGTATAAAATATATATGTATAATATATATATTACGTAACTTTTGAAGCGAGAGCAAATTCAGCTCCAAGTCCATCTCGCTACGTTATTCGTATGCGTACCGATACAAGAGGAGTTCGATTGATTTGGGTTCAGTCAAAGCCTGTCTACTGTCTATTCAGCGTTGTATAAACGATACGTCACAAAACTAGTAAAATATATTATAAAAAAAATCAGATTTTACACTTCAGCCTTAGTTGCCGCGAGCTCTTTTTCTCGAAGTGTACGACTGACGGTACGATGTGTATCAACAAGAACCTCTCGACTAGAGTGATTGATTGTTCTGTTGCATATGCATCTGCAAGAAACAGTATAGTATACCAGCCTGCGCCATCACATCCACGGTGCCCGCAGCCAATGGGTCTCGACTTTTTGCGTCAGATCGTGAATTTGTACCAGGTCGCAGAAGTGTCGGCCCAAACACCGTCGCTAAGTTGTGCAGGGACATTTTATTTTGTGCCTCGTGCTTGTTAACTCGTATCAAGTGAGCTAGCAAAAAGTCGATGACTGCCTTATTTACAGCTGGCAAACGTTCATACTCTCTCCTTAGGGCAGCACCTTTAGATAATTCCCCGGTTTGGAAAGCTTCTAAGAACGATGGGTAAAGAGCATCCGTGAAAAGAGCCTCTGGCATCTCGCGAAGGTATAGCTTAAGGACTCCGGTTACGGAATGAACATCCACCTATTATGAGTACAAATATAAATTATGTGGAAGAAAAGATGGATTTGGATACGAAACTATTATAGTTCTATGACAAGTACCTCCTTAAGCAATTGTTCTGCTTCGTATGAATTACTCTCAAACGATTTACGCAACTTCGTTAAGTCTGAAGCTGAGCCAGAAACGCGATACAAGCCTACTTCTCCGACTCCTCGCCTTTCCACTTCCCTAACGCACGCTGTTATGATGAAAGGAACGTCGCGTTTCTCACGCCTATAAAGTAATTGAGTACGTAGCTATTTATTGTCGTTTAAGATGAAATGTTCTTCAAATCTGAAATAGCAGACACGTGGAACATACTTGCACACTTGTTGGATCTTAGCCCCGAATAATCCTTGAGGCTTGGCAGATGGTACCCGTCTTAATGTCACTTCACTTGGAACAAAACGTAGAGCCACGTCTAGAGTAGCTGGTCCTAAATTTAAGGATCTCTCCACTTGATCCGACTGAAGCCAGGTTCGACTCAGTCTTTGGATACATTTGCCTCGTAGTACTGAACGCGTTCCACATTCTTCATACAGTAAAATTCGAACGTTTTGGCTTCCTTCTAATTCGACAACAAACGTTTCACCTGTAATAAAATAGTTGAAGATCATTCGAAAGTTCTTACTTGAATTTTTACTAATTTTTTATTTAAACAAATAGTTTTTACCCCATGTTGGTGCTTGGCCTCTTGCAACTCGACTTCTCGCTCGTTTAAAATAATGTCCATAACTATCAACCTCCACGATAATATAGAGATCTCCCACTCTATCTAATCCTGGTGGTGTTAGACCAAGTAAAGTTAAATGAAGGTCACCTAGTAATAGGCTTTCATCGCGCCCTGATCTCAATAAATAGCTTCCCATATCTGTTTGCAAATAAGTGCGACAGGCTGTAACCCACGCCTGTAATTCATACATCGATAATGGTAATGGTCCTGGAGGTTGTCCACCCTAAAAAGTGAGAAAAAAAATATCTGTCATCTCATCGGTCGTTGAATTAATTTCATGAATATATCATTACTTGCATCCTTGTGCTCGATATTAAAAAAATATTAAGTATTTTCACGTAATTTATTTCTACGTAATCAGTGAATTACGCACCTTTGACTTATCTAGGTACATATGGGAACGCATTACCTGTTGCAATGCCTCCACCGCTTCAACCCATTGAGAGCGTTCAAATTCACTGGATAAAAAGAACGTGTACGAATTTTGTACTCGATGTTGGCTTTTATATGCAACGCGTAATACTAAATTTGGAGATGCTAATACTAGTTGAGCTTCGAGCTCGGCAAGCTTCTTCCTATTCTTTTCTGAACCTTTACCGCCGAGTTTAATTCGTTTCTCATCGTTTCGTTCTTCCCATAAAATTTGATCACGTACTGTACAGGCTTGTGATCTAAATAAAAGAGATATTAGAAATAGGAGAATTAGTTTTCCACGATCCTCTATGAAAATGGATATTTTTGATATGTACCTCAGAGCTACCACGTTTGCTGGACTAGTCTCGCGTGGTTCAACACCGTCTTCTGTCACTGAAGCTTCTGCCACTGGCACATACCACTTCAATTCGAACGTAAATTTATCTCTACCAGAGGCTTTATATTTTGCACAAGCGATAACATCGTTAAACAGGAACAGGTGTCTCAGTTTTCTATGTCCGTCTGACAGCTCTACCACAAATGAATTTTTCACTAATCTTCGTTGTGCTCTGTCATGACTCTGAAATGAAAAATGATATCTGCACATATGTTATAACACACTGAGAACTGTCTTGAGTATTTTTCACTTTTGCTAACCGGAAACATTGATTTCGTTTGGATGATATTAAACTCGTCTAGGAAGTTTCTAGTCATAGCAAGAGCTTCTGAAAGTGGTGCATGATCGGCATGATTCACTGGCGTGTGCTTCAGGAGATCCTGTAATCAATTGAAATATTATCAGTGCGAAGTCACAGATAAGATAAAGCTCGCTAAGTTGGTATATTTCCACATACTTTAATCGACTCATGCAATTAATAATGTCATCAATAGTGCGATTCGGATGTTTGCATATGTTTTATGATATCTAAAAAAATATAAGCGAACACTTACATGTAATACCAATGCATTCTTCTGCACTCGTGCTACCGGTTTATGCAGAAGATCTTCAAGAGACAAACCTGGACCTTTCGGAAATCCTCTGAGTCTTATATCTCTGGTAATTTCACCAAACTGAGTGGAATGGGCAGAACATCTTCGCACTGTATCAGTAGCACGAGCATAATTGTGTAAAAAAGCTCCATATAATCCAATATTGCTGGCCATTACCTGTGATTAATTATCGTTGCATAAGAACATGAGATAAAACTATTTCCTCTATACTCGATTCTCACCTTGAACTGCTCGCCTATAGCAGTTTTGCTGTCCCACTTTTCTAGCTTTTTCCTGAGTCCATCCAGAAATGTTTCATGTAGTGCGTGTAATTCGGGTATCTTATAAAATATTGTGCCAAATTCATCTTGCGAAATAACTGGTTGTGACGTTGTCAGTGTTGCTCTGATAGGCTTCATGTACTGAAAAGAGATAGTTTTACTTAGAGACAGGAAATTTTGTAAATTTCATTTCGATTATAAAACGATACTACATACTTGTAACATTATGTTTAGACATTCGACATATATAGTTTCACTTTCTACTACCGAGTTTACAATACATTTAATCATAGACGTTCTATCGTCCTCACGGTCTTTACTTTTCTCTTGTCGGCGTGGTGTAGTTGGCGTCGGCGACTCTAAGCTCCCTTCGCTTAAGCTTAATGGTTCCGCATCGCTACTACCCGTTTCATTGTCTGTGCTTAGAGCGCGTAGTAAAATTGGCGGTGCCGGACTTGCACCCTCTTCATCCTCGCTGTCCATTGCTGCTCTGTGTCTGGAAGTAACAAATTGTGCATCAGTCACTTGACACGTATGCTTCAATTTTCAATCGTCTTAGCTCGACTTACTGTATAAAATAATCGATGTTAACGTAGTTGCTCTGATTGCCCGGTGAATCGGGATGAGAAGAAGGTGGTCTTCTTGGCGGCGCTCTATTACCATTATTGTTTCCAACAGGAGGAACACGAGCATCAATATATACATACTCTCCTGTTTGATCCAAAGCTACGGAATCGTAATACGGTTCTTCCTCTGATGCCTCTGCATCACCGTCTTCCGCTTCTTCATTAATCGCATTTTCCGAATCTGTTTGTTAAGCACAAGCATAAATGGAATTGAATAGAATTATAGGAATAACATAAAATGAATACACCACCTTTTTCATCCTCCTCTTTGAGGGATTCTTCATTTTTTTCTTTCTTTGAGCTCCCTGTCACTTCGATTACAGTGACATAATTACTTGGCACATCTGGGTCACTGTTTCTTCTAAGTTCAGGCACTTTATCAGGACTTTTGGGTATCTCACTTTTAGGTCTTTTATTTGTATTAAGGGTAGAGCTCAGTTCAGACACACACTTATCTTGAAATTTACTTATATCTTCACGCACAGGAAGAGGTGGAGCTGATGGTTCCACATGTTGAATATGAGATGCATTTGTGAAATCGGACAAACTGTTTTCTATGGTTTGACAAGTGTGTTGATTTTGAGATTCTGTGAGTTGCTGCTTGTCAGGACTCGTTGCACTATTAGTATTATTTGCTAATTGCTTGTGGCGTTCAACATCTGCTAATAATCTCTCCAGATATTCCACGTAAAATTCTTCCTTTTCAAGTTCTTCTTTCAATGCTGTTACCTGTAAAATCAGTACAAAACTTATATGTCTGTGTAAACTGTGTTTATATCATTGCAATGGGAAAAGTAAATATAATTTTGAACACATTTTTAATGTTCACTCTATCAACATTATAGAGATAAACTAAATGATTCAATTACAGGAAAAAATAAAAAAATATAGCTTGTTTTTAATTCTTCAGTAAATAAAGTTCAGAGAACTAGGAATTACACTACTGTAGAAAATAACTGCTTAATTAGCAAAGTAGTTGATTTGATGACTCATGAAATAAAATCCTCATTTCCTCAAGTATAAGGACAGACTATATTCTCTTTTAGAGAGTAGAACAGAATCTTTGAATGAAGTTCTCAATACAAAAAATACAATATCACTCAATCTCTCAAAGTTCATTCCACAACTACTTGTAATTTTTATATTCCAAGAATGAGTCATAGTATAGGAACCAAACAAGCCAGTCTCCACTTAAACTTCATTCATGACTCAGTAGAAGGGTCAAATGTACATAAAAACAGATAAGTCTCCCATAAAACTTGTAGCCATGTAGAAACACTGTAGATCTACTCTGTAACTCGGATGGGCACTTTACAGCTTTGCAAATTCTCTCGATATTGACCTCCTGATTATTCTGGGCAGCAGCAATTTACCACCCACTCATGCAGACTCCCCCAGCCTGCAAACTGCACTGTTCTAATCTCTGATGATGAGCTGTTACCTTCTGTTTATGCTTGACTAGGTTGGCCCTGACGTCCTCTTCCCAGGCGGCCGGCAAGGCGCTGTCAGGGAATCTTTGTACCCAGACACGCTGGAAATCCCCGAAAACGCTCATCCCTCCACTCCAGAGCGTCGTCGGCAAAAACTCCTCGGGGACGATGATGATTCCCAGCGCGAATCAGACCGCCGTGTACATTGCACGGGCGCGGCGATAGCGGCTCTCACTCGAATTCGTCCGATCGTAATCTCGTTCCGAGGCAGAGAACTCACTGAGGCGTACGTGTCGCTGTGACGAGGCATAAGTCGTTCTTTTTCCCTGTGAACTATCCTCGTTCCTGCCACAATAGCCTGACCCGTAGAACGAAAGGAACGAGCGTCATACGGCCGCTGTCATCTTGTCGACATCTCCTGCGTAGCTCACCACCATCCGATCCTCGTGCCCTCTCCTATCATTTTGACGCCTCCGCTATACCGTGTTCGCGGACACTGCCCCTTGCTGTTCGAGGTTCGAGCAGGTGCGCCTTGACGATACTGTTCCCTTTGGCGCTTACGCAAAATAGAAATTTGTCTAACTTGCGAAACGCAACAAAGCGCTGCCTCTTACTTTTGGCAGATAGAATTTACGCTCACCTTGACGGTGGCTCTATTGCGTTCGATTCGAACGTTTCATAGGCTTGGATTTTCTAGGATTTATGTCGTCGAGGAAGTTGCGTGTATAATTTTTTTACGTAATTGTTAATTACTGCGTTGGGACCCGTTTGAGAGTATTGCTAATTCGAAAGGAGATTCTAGAGAGATTTATTTCGCTTTTTAGAGATTGAACATTGATTGATCGTCAAGTTCGCAGCAATTTTTTTAATCGAGTGATTGAGAGGATCGTATTGCGTTTGAAATTTAGGGTATAGAATTTTTTAGTTCCTAAGTATATTTCTTGGGCTGTTGTTTTCAAAAGAGACTAAACATATTCTGAAGTATATTTATTTATATTTTGAATGAACTTAAGTCAATAAAGATTCTGATAAAACAAGTATTTACATTGATATTGATAGGGTAGGGTAGTAAATTAAGGAATGCGGCTACTACTATTCAGTGATAGTAGCTACAGATAATTGTTACGCTTATCAATTGCCCTCTTCGAGTCATTAACATTCTCCACAATTGTATCAATTATACATATTCGCTGATATTTGTATGGAGTATGTCCACTAACTCCATCCTGTATGGTGGCGCCACAGTGTGCGTATTTTGAACTAAAATCTAATGACGGGTTATTCAAAAAATTAATTGTACAAAATATTTAATTAATTATATTGACTCATTTACGAATTTAAAAGGCAAAATACTATGTAATATACTATCTAGGGAGGAGCTAAATATGTTTGAACTGTAAAACATTAATAATCAAAGTACATTTTTCTTTTCAAGTTACTTTTGAAAGCTGCTGTACAGGTGTAGCTGTCAATCTCGATGGCAGCACGATTTAGGGGTTATGTTTCGTCTAAAAAATTAACGAATTTTCATTAATTTTTTATTTATTTGGGAAAATGACGTCTGTGGACGAGAAACCAGAAGGTCTGATACTTAACGAGCTATCGAAATACATCAAATTGGAATCTAAAAGTGGAATATCGTCATGTTTGGTACGGCTCAAGAACGAACCCAAATGCTATAAGCAATTTGCTAAAGATGGAGGTCTAGGCATCTTAGTCAATTTACTACGTTATCATAATTTAAAAATATTGAACATGACACTAAGCATTCTGGCAAACGCATGCATGTCTGCAGATGCAAGAGAAAAGGTATGAACGAAATTACCCATTTGTATATTTTTTTTTATTTGTTTAGAAAAAGTCAGAACTCCATCAATTGGTTCAGTCGAGTGGACATGAATCAGTCTCCTCAAAATAATTATTCATTGATGATCATGTAATGTTCAGTTTTAATAACTATAAATGTACTGTTTTATAGGTCAGGGGATCTAAAATAGCAAACAGAGTAGTTTCTATAATAAAACATATCAAATTAGGCAATACGTTACATTGCCGTGCATGTAGGTTGATTGGAAATTTGGCAGAATGTGACTGGCATGCGAAATCATTATGTGAAGTTGGTGCAATCCAAGCTTTAGTTGATCTTTTACAATTAGATGCAAATATGCAAACATATTTAATGGGTGTTAGGGCTATAAGGTATTGAATGATACTCATTGCCTAAAATTTTTATTACTGATGTGATTTCTCTACACATTTTTGTTCATACTTTTGTAGAAATATATGGACTACGCATGAAGGTAGCAGAGAGGAAATCTTGGAGTCTGGAGTCATATTTAGAATCACAAGTTTATTAGTAATGGCAAAAGAAAGATTAGAAAAAGACTCAAAGTACTCAGAACTAATAGAAACCTGTTTGAAAGCCACGTGTGCTTTCTTGAGCACCCTTGATCCCAGAGTTGGGGAGCAAATACGAGGGGAAAAAGATGTGCAAGGCTACAAATGCATTGTAGAATGTTGTGATATGAATAATAGATTGGCTATTAAAAGTCTCTATAATCTTTGCCAAATAGCCGAATGCCGGCCGATTTTGGGAAATTTTGGTGCTATTGAAAGTCTTGTTGTTCTTATTAAAGACCATTCAGAGTTATCAAAAGAGACATTAGCTAGTTTATGGCTATTCTGCCGAGAAGCAGTAAATCGTGCAAGGATCAGAACCGGTTCTGGTTTAGAATTAATGTTATCTTTATTAAAAAATCCTGAAAACGAAAGGTATCATCCTATGTTGTTGCATGCCCTCTCGCAATTCATTTATGACGATCCAAGCATTGCAATAATGGTGAAGAATGGCTTACTTGATGTCTTGGTTACACGATTGAAAAAAATGGTTACCGAAACTATAGTTAGCGAAGATAATTACGCCTCGAAAAAGAGGGGCAATGACTCCCCCCCTAACAAGCAAGGAGGATTGAAATACAATAAGAGTAATTTCGGACGGTATGGTAACGAAATTCTATCACAGTTGATTAAATAAATAATAGTAAACTTATGATTGTATTTTTATCTTACAGATTTAGTTTAGATTATTATCGCGATGATTGGAGTCCAGGCAGCGGTACAAGCGTTTCCTCTTCTCCTCCTAGTACGCCACCATTACCTTTTTATGATCCCATAGAAAATTATGAGTACACAGAAGATAATTATAGTCCAGTTTACAGTGATACAGAGTTGATGGAAAATGAAGATGGTAAGCTAAGCTCTACATGCTTTATGTTGAGTATCTATAATCTATTTTGTTCCTCTTTTTAGAACCTCAAGAGGAAGTGGAATCATTGAAAAGTTGTAAATCTGTAACTATAGATGCAGAGGAATTCCAAATAACAGAGAAGGGAAACAAGTCAAACAACTGCGAGTATGCGGATGCTTGGACATTGGTACTTCTCAGTCGACTGAGTCATTCTCATGACCCAATCGAAAAATTGGCGGATCCAACGACCATCGAAGCTCTATCAGCTTACATCAGACACGCTAAACACCCAAAAGCGTCTAGAATTTTAACTCGAATTTTAAGGTGAGTAAGAGGAATGTGTTCTACGAATAAAACCTGTCACAGTTAACGATATTATTTTCTACACAGAAACGGGACATACTTGATACCATTGCTGAAGCAAGGTTTCGTCTTCGAAGCTCAAACGTTGTACGGTTCAGAACAATACACGAGACAATTGTGTGCTCTGGCTCAAACTGGTGGGGCAATAGGCGAACTTACGTCCATACTACTTCGTGGAGAAGAAGCTCATAAACTAGTTATCGCAGTTTCCATACCATTCCTAATTAAGTCTCAATGCATTTTAAAGTCTCTGTTAAACAATTACGGCGGTCTTCCATTAATATTTCGCGTCCTCTCCGATCAGCAACACAGTCTTTATGAAAACGCGATTTGGTCGATCTGTCGACTAGCGAATACGCTGCAAATTCAACCCGAAATCGTAGACAAGTGTCAGATCGTAGACGCTACTTCAACCGATTTCCCAAGGGTCTACGACAATCACCCGAAACCTGCGACAGTCACATTCGAATTAGACGATGGTACGACCGTCGATGCTTGCAGACACACGCTCTGTCAAAGATCTGTCGCCTTCTCCGCGATGCTCGAGGGAAACTTCTCAGAATCGGGGAAGAAACGCGTGAAATTAAGAAACACGTCGAAGGAAGGCCTTAACACGTTACTACTGGCTGCCACTGGTGCTGCATTCGAGAATAGGACTATCGAGTCTTTGCTAGACGCTGTGTTATTAGCTGACAAGTTCCTCATGGCTGATCTATCGGATGTTCTGACGGAAAGTGCGATGTCTAAATTGAATTATAAGAATTATAGTAGAGCTTGGAAATGGGCTAGAGTCAATTCTTGCCACGAGCTTAGAACTTGTTGCGTAAAAAGCTTTCTCACAGCCACGATGAGCAAGTCTGAAAGAGTGCAAGCATTTCAAGACTTCTCTGCCAGTGGAAACTTGCACGAGTTTCTGGAGGAAGTGAAGGAAATTATAAATAGTGTCCTGTGCCAACGTTAATGGTAAACGAAATCGATACAATTGTGATATTAACAGTAATGAAATATAGGTGAATATTTGATCATATACTCCGCATTCCCGAGCTGGAGACACTTAACGAAATACTTTTATATTCTAAAATCTTTTATTCATTCTCTGTCCTTACTATATTTATTGTGAATAATATTTTAAGCTTCGGAATTGATGTATATTAATAATTATACACTTTATAGGTGTAATTTAATTCTTACTTATATATTGAAATAGTGGATATTGTATATATATACATTATATATTGTGGCAAAAGTATTTGATCTTAGTTAATCAGTTTTAAATGTGTACCGACTAAAATATATGACAGCTTCGACGAAACAGTATAAAAAGAGGTTCGAATAAATAAGCATTTTTCCTGTCGCTGAATAAATCCTACGTTCTACTTCTTGGCGTCAGTTTCAGCTTCATCGACTCCGATGGAACAGATATCAACTGCAAAATCAGCTTCACTCGATCCTTGTTTAGACACTCTATTTTGAATGACTTGACCAGCTGCAATTTTTCACGTAAGGGTCAATGAATCTCCTATAATCATTTATTCACCGTTATCTGAATGATCTTATGTACCTTTTCCAAGCCTAACAATAGTTGTGTTTCCGCCAGTTTTCGACCGATGCAGCTTCTTGCTCCTAAAGCGAACGGTAGGCTCGCGTATGGGTTCAATACACCTTCATAAGTGCCTTTTTCCGTTCTAATCCATCTTTCCGGCAGGAACTCATTTGGCTGCGAGAAGTTCGCACTGTCACGACTGCTCGAGTAAATGGACAACACCAGCAGCTCCTGTAACAGAAAACAGTCTCGCTAGTTGGTATCCTTTTCACACTTTCTTCACCATGGAATCAATTTTACTGTTGTAATGACAAATTCATTTACCCCTTTCGGCACAAAGTAATTACCGATCACACTGTCTTCCACCAAGTAACGAGAAATGAAAGGAGCGGTTGGGTACAGGCGAAGAGTCTCTTTGATTATGCCTTTCAACAGAGGGTCCCTTAGCACTTCCTTCTGGGGCAAGTCCAGAATGTGGCGAAACAGTTCTTCTTGCTTATCAGGATGATTAGAGAGTAGGAATAATATCCACTGAAAGGTGGTCGCTGTCTAATCATGTAACACAGAAATGGATTATTAAATATCATCAGAGAATTACAATCGTTCTAACACTATTTCTTGTTCACAGCTAAACGCACCGTGTCGCCAGCAGCTAAGATGAAATCGGCGACGATGGAAATTGCATACTCGTCTCGGATCCCTTCGTCCATCATCTTTTTCAGTAGACCGTCGCCACCTAGCCGAGTCATTTCCGGTACCAGCACTCGAACGATTTCGAAAACTGTGTCAGCACTCCTGACGAACTTCGTCCAAACTGGCAACCGCAGGTTCATCGCTACTTTAGCTGGCAGGATGGACAACTTAGCGGAGTAGGCAAATATCTTGTATAATGTTTGTGCCAATTTTTGAACGTCTCGAGATAATTGATGCTTACAGGAGTGCCAAGAGGAACCCATGAGCGTGGCCATCATCGCTGTCGAAGAAAAATGATCCTTTATTTTTATTCTCGATATTTGGAGTCGGACAATTATGGCTTCTAAGTTGAAAATGCATTTACCCTCGATAGACCACTGATACAATTGCACCTGTAAATCTGATACGACAGGGTTGCTTTCGACTTGTTTCTGCCATTTTTGTACAAGCTCCTCGGCTACTAATTGACATGGTTCTGCCATGAACTGCGCTGGATCCGGTACCAGCATCACTTTATTCAACATTTTGCGAAACTGAATCCATTCTTCTCCATCCCTGTTCGAACAGTTGGAGCAAGGTTTAGTAGTTTTTTAAAATTCGACTTTACGCTAGTTACTGTAATATTAGGTCATCCCATAAATGTCACTGAAGATTTTGCATCCCTCAGACAGAGAGATATAGAACACATAGAATGTGAAATAGAACACGATACTACTCACGAGATGATCTAATATAATCTCTCTTCCAACATTGAAAAAAAGCTTGAAGATTACATAAAGAGGAGACCACGCCGACATTTCCGTATCTCATTGTACAGCGTCCAAGCTTCTGGAACGAAGTGTTTCGGCGCAGGTCCCTCCAGCCGAAAAATTCTGCGAAATTCATTCGGGGAATTGACGAAAACTACAGAGGTAGGCCCAATGCTCTCTCTGTAAACTGGGCCCAGTTCCTTGTGCCTTTTGTCCACGTATTCGTGCAGTCGTTGCGGCCCGCCAAACAGCAGAAACGAAAGCAGAGTCCCGACGACAGGAAGCCTTCGCGGTTCTGGCGCTTCCTGCAAGATACTCCTAGCTGCAGCTGTCGCCGCGGTGCCATAGCTTCGATCGCAGAGTTTCTCGGGAATTTCGCCCTTCGATCGAGTCCCACTGTCCACTGGCTTGGAGATATCGGCCAGATCATCGATCCTCGGTTTCGATGCTCCTGCGTAGCTGCAACCTGGCACGTAGCTGTTCGACTGAGTAACGCTGCGGAAGCTGGACGATTTGACGGTCCTCAGAGTGGTCCTCGCGATGTTCATCTTAGGGTACCTTTGCGCTAGTGGCTCACAAAGTCACAAGTCTTCTGTCCCTGCTTTCGATACCACGAATGATTGTATTAACGCTAGTACCCACTGCCAAGGATTGTCTAAACGATGATCGTAACAAGACACGGCGTCAAATTCGAGGCTCTTTTTTCGCAGACGAATCGTTCAGAGCTTGCGAACGTGACTCTATTCGAATCTTCGTGGAAACCTTTTGTTTTTCCTCCCCTTTGACATTCTCGATATCAGTCCGATTGCTGTTTACTGGTAACGATTCTTGGTACAGTGTTTCTCACGTTTTCAGGATGAACGAAGATTCCGCTGCGTGTCTCGTGCCAAAATCCCACGCGTTAGATGATAACCATCGAGGAATAATGCTAGGGACAGAGGAACAGAGTAAGGAGGACTTCCGCTGGCGACAGGAAGTGGGAAGAGTAGTGAAGTATCGGATCGAGCACCGAAAAATAGGCGGAGAAGCCTGTGGTGTTAGAAGAGCGATCGTAGAAACGATTTACACGTGAAGAAGATCGAGTACCGTTTACTATGACGTTATCTAGAAGCCGTTTACCCCTCCGCCTGCAGGTTTCCACTTTCTTCCACGAGATTCCTTTACTCCGTTATTCACTGCGTTCTTATTTTCTTGTCGATCACAGTGGCGTCTCAATTAACATAATTGCGGGCGATTAAAGCGAATTTAACTCGTATTATATAATGTCTCGAAGGGCGTGCTATTTTTATGTCATTGTTATATCCAGTTTATGATTCATCTTTGATATTTATATTAATATTGTACTATTTTTCATGTTATCTTCTGTCATTGCAGCTCTTTTACTTAAAGTTTCACTCACTTTTGCATTAAAGTGTAGTTTTGTTTTAGTTATGTATATATTTACAAGGTGTGAGGTATTCAATGTATGTCTATTGAATAGGAATCACAGAAATGATTTGAATTGCGTCGCCCACTTTATTAAACAATTGTCAGCGAGAGCAAAGGCACTGTCGCGGAGTTCTGATCGCTGTTACCATGGCGCTATGGCATCCGACCACTACACACTGTTTAACAGTTTCGAAGATATTTAAATCTCCAGTTGAAACTCCTTACACGTGGTGGGGACCACATTCGATATTCCGGGAATAAAGAAACCCGCGTGTGGAGTTTCTTTCCATCGCGACGCTGGTGACAACTGATACTTTTTCACGGAGATACCATATCTGATTTTCACATTGTAGCACAGTGTTCGTGCATAGTGCATTGTTCAAAGTGCATCAAAAATCCTGAGTATCAAACTATGTGTACTTGAAGCTGTTGTCTGTTGCCTAATTTTTCATTTTTTCAGGGCAGATGGTTTTCGAGATACCAGTCGAGTAAACAACCCGATGACCTGTCCACTTTTTAAGCATTGAATTATTCAAAAAATCGTCTGAGTTTTTGTAAGTCCATGGTAAACATCTCGCAGTATCTTTGTCTCTGTTTTATCATTTGTAAGAGACTTTCTCAAGACGTAACTAGAATCACACTTTGCATAGATAGAGACGAACGATATTCTACTTGCAAAGTTGAACGGAGTCAGAAGACTTTGAGCAGCGCGATAGCGTTTATAAATAATGCAGCCGATACTGTGGTCGAATAATACATACATATCTGCTTTTGAATATCGTTGTAGGAGACTTATCCTGAGATCAAAGGAAAAAGCAGTCAAAAACATGAACACTAATTTCTATCTTTTATATATACTACTGAAAAAAATTTTGCTGAAAAATTGGTCAACTTTGACTGGCTATAACTTTGCGAAAAGTTATCGTAGGATTATGGTTCTTTTTTCAAATTAAAGCCTGAAATCTTTACTTTCAGATACTGTGACTTGATTTTATGTTTAATGCATTCCTATCACTGTAACCTCTTAAATTTGAGGGCATGTTTGTCATATCGAAAATTGCCAAATTTGACGAGATGCACTGACTTGCCAAAATTTTTTTCGTAGATGCCATTTACAGGAGCATTTAGCTTGTACCTTCCTCTGTAACATAAAAAAAAGATGAAGTCCCTGCGATTTTTTTTCGCAAAGTTACAGCAGTTTAAAGAAGACCCTGCATTTTTTGGGTATACGGGATAGTGCTAGACATGACAAAAGTGGAAGGGTTTCTTTAAAGTCCTGTAACTTTGCGAAAAAAAATCACAGCAACTTCATCTTTTTTTTAAATTAAAGGGGAAGGTCCAAGCTTTATGCTACTGTGAACGGCATCTCTGAAAAAAATTTTTGCAAGTCTGTGTATCTCGTCAAATTTCGCCATTTTTCAATATGGCAAACTACAAAGTTTGACGGAATGCACAGATTAGGCAAAATTTTTTTAGTAGATGCGGTTTCCTGTGTCATATAGCTCGAACTTTCCCCTTTAATATAAAAAAAAGATGAAGTCGCTGCGATTTTTTTTCGCAAAGTTACAGGACTTTAACGAAACCCTTGCACTTTTGTCATATATTGGCACTAGCCGATGGGATGTAAAAATGCAAGGTCTACTTTAAAATGCTGTAATTTTGCGAAAAAAAATCGTATCGACTTGATCTTTTTTTTAAACTAAAGGTAAAGGTTCAATCTATATGCTTCTATAAACGCAATTCTAAAAAAAAATTTTACCGAGTACCCACATTTTGCTAAACATTGCAGTTTGTCATATCGAAAACACCCAACTTTGATGAGATGCACAGACTTGACAAAATTTTTTTCATAGATGCTGTTTACAGGAGCATTTAGCTTGAACCTTCCCCTTTAATTTAAAAAAAATATCAAGACGATGCGATTTTTTTTCGCAAAGTTACAGCACTTTAAAGAAACCCTTGCAGTTTTGTCATATATTGGCACTAGCCGATGGGATGTAAAAATGCAAGGTTTACTTTAAAATGTTGTAACTTTGCGAAAAAAAATCGCATCGACTTCATCTTTTTTTTAAATTAAAGGGAAAAGTTCGAGCTATATGATACAGGAAACCGCATCTACTAAAAAAATTTTGCCTAGTCTATGCATTCCGTCAAACTTTGTAGTTTGTCATATTGAAAATTGCCAACTTTGACGAGTGATACAGACTTGTCCAAATTTTTTTCGCGAATGGCGTTTTCAGGAGCATATAGGTTGATCCTTTTTCTTCAATTTAAAAAAAAGATGAAGTCGATGCGATTTTTTTTCGCAAAGTTACAGCATTTTAAAGTAAACCTTGCATTTTTGTCATGGTTAGCACTATCCCGTGTACCCAAAAAATGCAGGGTCTTCTTTAAACTACTGTAACTTTGCGAAAAAAAATCGCAGCGATCTAATTTTTTTGTTAAATTAACGGGGAAGGTTCGAACTTTATGCTGCCGGAAACAGCATCCCCGAAAAAAATTTTGCCAAGTCCGTGCATTTCGTCAAACTTTGGAATTTTCGATGTGATAAACATGCTCTAAGATTTAAAGGGTTATTACACGGTATGATTTTTTTTTCGACTTCTGAGAATTTATATCTGTATTTTGTTCGATAATCAAGCTTCCCACATTATTTGCTAAACTGATACAGAGAACGTTCCAGGTGATGCTAATTGTGCAGCTGAGAGGTCATGGGATCATTCAAGGAATCGCAAAGTGAATCGCGACGTTCGAATATAAAGCGACTTGTTTACCAGGGAATGCAAAGCACATTCATCTTGGCAGATCGGTGAAGAGTCGTCTGGTCAATGACCGTGGAAAAATTCGCATGTTCGACGAGATACGACAGAAGGCGGGTTTAAATTGCCCACTGTTGTATTGTGCTCCTCGGAAGCGACAGAAAGATTCCGCGATAGAGTTTGTACGTGCTTCAGTAACGCAATCTACTGACGCGTGAATGTGAATGAACGAAAATGCGAAAATTGATGCGAGTCTCCTCCCGAAGGAATGGGAAATTTCGAAAATACAGGAATTCTCAATTGTAAGAAACAAAGCATTTGAAAAAGATAACATTCATATATCTATCATGCTGGAATTAACTTTTGCAGTGTTTATTTTTTAGATAGATGTTAAGGTCGTTGAGATTAGATAACAGCACTCGGTCAAATTCGTCTTTATTTCTTTTATGCTGAACGCAGGTGTGCGATCTTTTTCAAGCATCGAATTTCATTGGTATTTCTACATTCTAGTACTTCTATACTTGACACTGTGAAAGTGCAGAGTGTGACTTCTATTTACAAAGGAATTTCTTATTTCTTCATTTCACGTTCCCCAAGCAGAAATTAAGATAAAGAGGAAGGTGGATTTCCTAACTCGATGTTGTCATCCCAAGCGATTTCATTTTCAGTCAAATGCTTTCCTCACGGAAGAGATTAAAGAATTACAGAAAGAATGATTATAAATTCATAGCGAAGTAGTGTACAAAATAATTGATAGGATTACATAAGTCGACTGTCGCATAAGCCATCGTTTTATCGAGAAATGGGCACATTTCATTGCGCTTGGCAACATCTAATTTATTTTTGATAATCCAACGATGAATTATATATTTGGAATTACGAAATAATTGCTGAGGTTGCATCGTGCGACGAATCGATTTGAATGACAAAATGGAATACAGAATTTTATCGTCGTTATGCATTCACTATTGAAATTCATTTTGTATTCTATGCACCGACGATAATTAGCATTTGCCAGAGGTGTTTCGTCTTCTTGGGGATTGAATTTACTGAGCGATTCAGGCGCAGGGAAGTTAAAGGAAAGAAGAAAGTGATTTCGAGTGAGAGGTAAGACGCGTGGCGAATTAATATTAAAGTGTTTCGTTGCTCGAATTCGAACGTAGCATCGAAGTCTTGCGCAATAATAGAATTTGTTTTTGATTCGAATAGAATTTGTTTCTCCTATAGATATTCGAGTCACTTTGTTATCATACGTCGGCCCTGAAGATCACGATAACTGAGAGACAGCTTTTAGAGCACTCTGTCGCTGGATGCGAACGATCAGTCGCGAGTCGCGAAGAACACGACGGTGCACTTGAATTTCCCACGAACGTCTGTCTATCGGTCTCTTTCCTCGTCACGATGGACACCGACATCGAGTCCTGTTTGAAAGACTGGGAAGATCTAGCACAAGACTACAAGGAACTGGAAGTAAGATTCTTTTACATTCATCTTTGGTATTATTATTTTCGGTAGTTGTCGGGCCATTGGTCGAGGTTAAGTGCGCCTTTTATTTATCCACATGCAAGACCGGTGTTTGGAAAGTTTTACGTATAATACTGCGTTAGTTCTTTGTGTAAACCTCCCACGCACCAGTCTTGTTAGCGAATCTGATTTATCTTTATTTTTCACCGCTGGTGTTAAATACAGCAGTTCTGAATGTGGAGGTAACAATGAGGTAGTAAATGTACAGTTACTTCAAGACAATTTACTTAAAGAAGCTTTTTTATTGAATTTCCCTTTGCTCTACTGTTCCTAGGAAATTACAGTAATGTGTTACTGTTCACAGGCATTGAATAGAGAGTACCTTGCGAAATTGGAAGAAGTGACTGAACTTCAAGCGAAATGCTTGAAAGGCATTTCTCATCAGAAGTACAGGATGGGTGTAATATCAAAGTCCCTGAAGCAGTAAGCACTTCTGATAAATTTAATCGACATAACATCCAATTACTTTATTTAGATATTTAAGCCTGTGGAATGACTTTTAGATTGCATGCAAGCGATGCAAGACAAAGCTTGGACAAAGAAATGACAAGGAGGAAAGAGCAACTACACGAAATGGAGCAGATTTTGCCAAAGCCAAATGGAACATATCTTCAAATTATTCTAGGCAGTGTCAATGTTTCCATATTAAACAAAAATGATAAGTAAGTATAAGCGTAGTGAGGAAAGTTTGCAGTACAGACTTATGACAATATTATTTTGCTACTTTTAGGTTTAAGTACAAGGATGAGTATGAGAAGTTTAAGTTAATCCTCTCTGTGATTGGTTTCATTTTATCTGTATTAAACTTAGTTACTAACATCAGGTGAGATCTTAAATCCTTTCATTGGTTAATATTGTGTACATTATTCAAAGAGCAAGAGTTTTATAATCATATCTGTTGCAGAACTTTGGAACTTAGTTTTATGTTCCTTTTAGTCTGGTATTACTGTACGTTAACAATAAGAGAGAGCATATTGAAGATAAATGGCTCACGAATTAAAGGGTGGTGGAGATTTCACCACTTTCTCTCCACAGTAGTATCTGGTGTTTTATTAGTGTGGCCTAATACTGGTCCCTGGTATGCATTTAGACATCAATTTATGTGGTTCAATGTGTATATTAGTAAGTCACTCTTTCCATAGTATCTCTTAGATAATTCGTAACCTTTATAGCACGAACTATGATACTCACATTTGAATTTACAGGTGTAGTTCAATACCTACAATTCTGTTATCAACGCGGTGTTCTATACCGCTTGAAAGCATTAGGTGAAAGGCATAATATGGACATCACTATAGAAGGTTTCCATTCGTGGATGTGGCGTGGACTGTCGTTTCTGTTGCCATTTCTTTTCGTCGGATACTTGTTCGAATTGTACAATGCGTACGTATTGTACACGTTAACGTTTCATCCGGAAGCTACGTGGCACGTTCCAGTCCTTAGCGCCATGTTTCTAGTACTCTTCTTAGGTAATACAACGACGACTATTATGGTGATTCCCCAGAAACTAAGGGAACGTGTAAGGGATCATCTTCCTGGATTATTCGGAGAAGTAAACGGAGCTAAAGACATCAAAGCTCAGAAATCTGAATAAAAGAGAACTATAGAGCGCTAATATATTGTTTGGTAAGGCGCAAATGAAAATAATCAACAATGTACAATGGTAAACAATTGATAAATGTGTGAAAAAGTGTGCAAAAAAAATCGAAGGCAACCTAAGGAAACAAGTAGTAATTTAGATATAGTTCTGGATGGAAAAATGCACAGCAAACTAAACAAAGTAGATGAAATATCATGCCGACGTCTTTCTACGCGTATCATCAAGCACAAGCATAATTAAAATGTATGAGCTGCTCATATGGCATAGAAAATTGTTTGAAAGTATTTCTTTTATCGCGTAACCGCCTAATATTCAACTTTATTTTACAATTCTATTAGTTTATATACAATCTTAACTTAAGAGTATGTGAGGATTTAGAGTACATGAGATTCCAACTTCACACAAAGAACGATATGTTAACCATTGCAGCATTTTGATGAGTTTTAAAAGTTTTAGAAGATTCCTTCATACACCAGTCAGACCAACGATTTTATAATATATTTTTTTACTTATATTCATACAAATTTCTATAGGATTTAAACAAAATTTTTCGTTATCTCAATAGTTAATTGATGCCGTATGCAGTTTCCTGATTCCAATATTGCTTTCAGTCTGCATATATGTATATTGTACATACTGTCACGTTAATTTAATTAGAATTACACGTATTCATGCGCACATCTGTATGTTCAGCATTCACTTTGCTGACACTGTAGTAAGTCATTTATGAACTGTTATGCATGACACTCCAGAAATGTATGTAATATAAATATTTGTTTTTAATGTATTTATTAAATTATATGTGTAAATAAAGGTGGTAATGTTCACCTGAATCAAAGGAAATAAATTTCCAATAGTTGTGCACGTATATTTATGCCCATTTAATAGGTTTTCTAATCTGTAAGCATCAATTAGCAAGCAGAGTATAAAAAGATTAAGTGAAAGCATTCGAAACATTTTAAAATAAATTGACAGTTGTTTCATCTTGCTATTTCAAGAAAAGAATTTCATAATACTTGAATTACATTAGTCATTAGTGTAGATAATGAATGTCTAAGCAAAAATGCATCGCAACTGTGTCCATATTTCTCCTACGACATTGTTACATTACTGGAGAAACGTCAGTCGTCACGTGCAGCGTCATACACTCCATACATATTCTCCACTATCGACGTTCGATAAGTACGCTGTAAAGGAAACGGAGCCGCTCTGTTTTGCAAAGCAAAATGCCTGTGAAAATATCTTGGCCAGTAGTAGTAGCTGTTGTTCATCCAAATATCGGGGGCTGGGCTGGAGGGTATATCACTAGAAAGAATATCAAGCCCTGGTATGAGGTAATTAAGCATAATTAACTGTTTGAATCCAGTGGCGTAACGTGAGTTCGATAAGTGTAGAGCAATTTTCAGTTTAGAAACATCGTATTATTCATGAATTAATGTACAAGGAATTTTCAAATATTGGAATTTTTATTTAAAGATTTTATAGTAGTAGTATGTTTGCAGTGTACATTTTTGAGTCACACTATGTTGTACAGTGACCTTCAGTCACTTGAATTGTTTGTCAATTTTGGGACAACTTATTGACAATGTCAACTTGACACGTCATGGTATTTCAATTTTATTGGACTACTCACCAATTGATAAATAAACTTAATCCTTTATACATCGTTTACTTAAAGATATGGAATCTTAGAAAAAATGTTAAAATATAGGAAAACTTAACATTACTGATATAATATATGTTAATAAGATAACTATCCTTATGTCTCTTATATTAAATTTCTAACTAATAAAGTATGCTCCACCATAAATGTGATAAAAATAACTAATAGTTTTTTATGTTTAATAGACATTGAAAAGACCTGCTTGGACACCACCAAACTGGGTGTTTGCTCCAGTATGGACAACTCTATATTGCACAATAGGATATTCTTCGTATTTAGTGTGGAGAGATGGTGGTGGTTTTAGGGAGGCAGCAGTACCACTTTCTATTTATGGAGCTAATTTACTACTAAACTGGTCTTGGACACCACTATTCTTTGGATTACACAACCTGAAATGGGTACTTTCATAGAAACAAAAGTCACTTAATCCTACCTTAATTATTCTAATTCTAATTACTTACTTTCATTGTGCTTTTAGGCTTTGTACGAAATCGCAGTATTATGGGGAAGCACCGTGGCAATGGGTATCGCGTTTTACAATGTAAATCCGATCGCTGGCTGCATGGTGGTTCCATACCTAGCATGGAATTCTCTTGCTACTGCATTGAATTATGTGATTTATAGAGATAACAAGCCAGCAGTTGAGGCTATTACAGAGGAAAAGAAACAATGAATCCTCTTGTAACTAAAGCTTGATGTAGAACGTTAATGAAACAATACTTAATTGTTTTACTTTTTTACAATCACTGTATCGTTATTATTTAATAAGAAACGTGCCTTGCATTGAACGCACAATGCTGTTAGTATACACCTTTTTATTGTTTGATATGAAATAAAGGTTAGTTAATCAACCATACGTACATTACAGTATGTATATATATATATATTTATATATATATCATATATTTTATAATATATATATTATAAATGCCATATAATATATATATTATACATATAATCATTATTTAATATTCGCGTCATTAATAAAATCATATAAAGAAACCTGTAAAGAATCACTTTCGTACTCTTTCATGGGGTAATCTACCCTATTCTGTTTAGATCTAACAAAACTTTGCTCTATATTACTTAGTATACCTTAGTTTAGTTTTATTTCTACAGTATCATCTTTGCGGTACGATCATAAGAATGATCAGTGAATTAACATCTTTTATACAGAATAGGGCAGAATATCTTACACAAGAGAGATATCGAATACGGTACGGGTTTGGGCGGGGAGCTGCGTTCTGCTGCCATATTTCACAAGCGCTATGTGGGGTCTGTCGCGTAAATGTAGCCTTGTTGTTGAAGTACATACAAGCGTTTTTCAACGGCATCTTTGTCTGAAACGTGAGGAAAAAATGGTTGTTTAATAATCGTAGTCGCTGCATTGAGATAAATATTTGAAGCCGAAAAAAATGGACTTCACAGAATTTTTTGTCAGTAAAAGCAAATTACATTTAATAAGGAGGGCCCTATCTTGACTGTGACTGACATGCTGTGATAATGAGTGCAGCAATATCTGTGCCGTGTGATACCGCTGGAAACATACGGCAGGCTTGCCAAACAATTCGTCAAGTGCTGCTGACTGACACTGTCGAAAGAACAAGAACATACACATAAGTACATGAACATGTTTATTTTGTGGATGAGTAACAAACAAATCGGTAGAATGTTTACCATATCTATGGCATGATTGTAGAGAATTTTGTCTGCAGTGGCTCCAGTCTGCTGAAGAAGACCGGCACTGTTGAGCTGCTTGCACTCTGCGAGGCACGTTCTAAACTTTTCGTTCATTGTATTCACGACTGAAACAGAATTCCAATACAATAAAATTGAATTATCGACAGATTAGTAAGCTATGGTCGTAACAGATGTGGATGTTCCAAAATATTTCTCTACCTTCTTTAACACTAGCAGTTGGCTGCAGCCTGCCAGCCTTGAGCTGTTGAGTTGCCAGGCTGAGCCCAGAGCTGAGCCACTGCAGGGCACGAACTAGGAGAATCACTTGCTCCGCTCTTCTCCTCGTTGCTGCTGTACTCGCCTGTTCTATGCCGCTCAAAGGCGCGCCTAAAGGTCCTGCTCTCGTTCTTGCTACCTCGCATACACATTCGCACAATGCAACAACAAAGTTTAACTTGGCTAATATTTCGTTGTGTTCTCGTTCTAGGAGCGTCTCCTCTGGGAGTTCGGGCGCGATGAACGTCAATGGGCGATCATCCGTTGTGGTATTCACTTCTGGCAGAAGATTTTGGAAACTGCCTGCCTCTGCAAATTCAGTACAAAGTTAAGAGATCTGTTAATGTTCCTCTAATGATGTCAAATAAAATGAAATACCAGATATTTCAGGAAGAGTGACAGCCCTTGTTCCAAAGGGAATGACAGGAGAATGCCTTAGTGTATTATTGTTATCCTGAAATGCTCTCGATGTGGGCGAACCCAGGACTGCCAAAGGCCCCGTCAGCAGCGGCGAAGATGCACTGTTGTTCCCAGTGGAACGCCGTAACGGTGATGTTCCACTAGACGTATGCGAATGTCTCGCAACTGGACTGACTTGCCACGTGTTTGGCGGTGGTGGTGTTTCACTTAATCTAGAAATGACCACCATCAAATAACACAGTAGAGAAAGAAAAGAGAACTGACTGCGTACCTTCTACTTGGTGGTGTACCGATGACAAACTGAACACTAGGTGGACTAAGCGAGCCAATATCAGGAGCATGACTTCTATACGAATCCACACTGCGTTTCATGCTGATCGGTTGAGAGCGTGGAACAACACTGCTTCCAGACCTTGTGTTAGTGGAAGGGGACGACGGCTGTGCAATACTCCTTTGAGATGGAACAGGAATAGGCTCTGAGATGGGTAGGAAACATGGTCTTGGTGGACTTACTGCTTCTCTGTTGGACTGCTTCACGTACCTGATAGATCCATAGTGAATAAAACAGTCCAGTTGCGAGAAATCCTTTGCAGACGAAGTTTTAATACTCACTTGACTTGTTGCGTGTGGGGATTATTGTCTGTGTCGCTGCTGAGATCACTTGGCACAAGCACAAAGTCATCTTCAGGACTGGAACACGGACTAGTCGTCTCTGGTTCCGATCTTGTAACAGCCGTGGCTCCTTCTTGGATTACTAACGTTCCTGGGGAAGCAGGAAGTTCTGCAGGAACTGGACTTGGGCTTTCTCTGGAACCTTGGAGGAAAGGGTGCCCAAAAAATTCGTCAAAAGGCATTCGATCCCTAGCGTTGCGTCGTAAGAGACCCATTAAAAGATCTGTTAGCTCGGGTGAAGTTCCAGGAGGGATTCTAAAATAACTATAATTAATATACGCGCATAGGCTTTTTTGATAAAAATATTTGATAGTTTATATCATACTTAGGTCCAAGATTTGCATTCTTTTCATAAAACAATTTTAAAGCTTGTGGTGTGTGAGCTTGAAATGGAGCTTTTCCAGTAAGACACTGAAAGACTATTGTTCCTAGAGACCAAAGGTCTGCTTTTGCATCGTATTGAAGTGACATTATGACCTCAGGTGCCATGTACATTGGTGACCCACATAATGTAGCTGCCATTACACCATCTTGTAAAAACCTAGCGAAACCAAAATCCGCTGCAACACAGAATGACACAGTGAAAATTTGTATGTTCAACCTTAAAATGCAAATAAGGAAACAGAGATTGAAAGTTTTTGAAATGAGTGAAAGTTTATCACTAATAAATTCTTACCAATTTTTAATGTTATCTGGTGTGGCTGTGGGCAAGCTTTACCACAATTATGACTGAGCAAAATATTCTGTGGTTTAAGGTCTCTGTGGACTACACCTTTGGCATGCAGTGCTTTCATTGCACCTGCTAATTGCTTTAAAAACACCCTGATAGTATCTTCAGAAAGAGTTCCCATTGCTAATGAAATAACAGGATCAGTACTGGTGACCTTAAGCCTTCACATGTATCAAGCTAATGCATTATCAAGAAAGTTTTATTTAAAAAACATACCATTTAAATAATCAGCTAAGTCTCCACCATTACAATACTCCATAACCAGGAAGACATTATGATTAGACTCCTAAATGATAAAATTTTGATTACACGAATGCATAAATATCATTATATAATCCATGCAAATTAAAACATTGAATAAGAAATATACCAACCTTACAATCCAATAATGCAACAACATTTTCATGATGCAATTCTGTTAGTTCCTGAAATATGTTTAAATCATTCATGAAACATAAAGCACAAATCACAAATGTGTAACGACTTCAATGAACACACAATAAATGAGAAAAATATTATCCATCTTCGAGAAAGAACACAAACTTAAAGATAAGTAAGATCAGTACACGCACAGTCTCCAATTATTGCATCAACGAACCTTCAGAATCTTAATCTCCTTTCCAAGCAAATTCTGTGACTTCGCCAGACTCTTCTTAGTGATACTTTTGATTGCCACCACAAAATTTGATTTCTATGAACAATAAGGCACAAAACTCTATTAATCTCGAGGATCATCGAATTACTTCTGGAGTTGTAGCAAACGATTCAAGTTGATGGATTAAGAGAAAAACAGGAGGAGCACTCACTTTACGATGTCTACCTCTGAAGACCACGGCGAATGCGCCGTGGCCTATCAGATCTTTCGTGTTGTACTCGTAGTCGCCGACGATTTCCATTCTTGATCGTGATCGCGATCGACAAGAGGTTTCACCGATCCTCTCCAAGCAAGGTCAATAGTTTACAAACACAAGACAACAGGCAAGGGAGATGCATCGCCTGCGGAAAGATCGATACGCTCGTTAAGAAAAGTCGCAGCTCGTCGTGCTCTGTTCTCGCGTGCGATCTCGTTGCTCCTCTCCAACGATGCCTCGAACGTAAAACCTGACATCGCTCTACATCTTGTCCACCCTCGTGAATCCACTCCAAACCTTGGAACGTATCACCACATCGATGACAACGTATATTCGAAGACACAAAACACAAAGCGCCCACTCTGTGTGCTACGATCACCGTCGCAAAATGTCAGACGATCGCGCACAGAGGTCGTGTTCCACGTCGCCATGGACGTAGTGATTATTTCTGCGGCCTTTGCTCTAAATTTGGACGAATTTTGATAGCAATTGAAAAATTCTCTGGGCCCTTTTTTTGAGACACTGTCAGTCGTATTTTTTGTAATTTCTGTTTGTATGCGTCTCTGACGAATTATGAAGAAATACTTGTGGCAGTCGACGGGGTTTTAAGTTCTTGTTGGGTATTAGATGAAGTTGGTTCGTCTTGCCTACCGATGCTAATAATAAACTTACTTTTTTATTTTAAGGATTCGTAATGGTTTTTTACACCGAACAAAGAAACGGTTCTGTGAGAAATTAATGATGGGTATGAAATACTGCATTATCTTTTTAATTAGTATTTTATGTATACAATAGGAGTTGCCAGTTGCAATAAAATACAATTTAAAGTCTGTATAGTTATTTGAGTTAATAGTATAGACTAAAGGAAAGGAATTGTAGTTCTTGGAATCGTAGAGAAAATATTATTCATTTGTTGCAACAGTGACATAATTACAAAAATGTAATAATCCTTCTCTTAAAGTTAGTAAAATTTAGAGTTGTGCCCCTGCTAATATTTTCTGTAATTGAAGAAATGTAAGACGTATTCTTCTCTGCTGAGGAATATAATTGCAATTACTAACTCTAATCATAATTGAGTACTATCTCTCGACTGAATCGTTATTGGAGAATTGATTTGGGTTACAATTTTTAATGATACAGCCCTGGAGGATCTGAAATATCGCTACAATCAGCTGTGGACCATATATGTGGAGCGTGGTCGTATACACATGCAAAGGCTAGTTTAGAATTTTCTGAGACATTAGAGTAAGTATCAGGAGAATAAAATAGCAAATAAAAAATAGGAATTTTAAGGACTCTAGCGTAGGCGAGAAAATAACTTAAATAGGTACACGTTTGTACAAAACATGGGCAATGACACACGATAATGGGATTATTTATAAATCTATTAACAATCTCATAATATAGAATCATCATGGAAACTCCAAACATTATTAGACAATGATAAAAAATCCATAAAAATTGTTTATTTGTTGGAAAAAATAGCTGAGATAAAAAAAAGTGTATTCGTGGCGCTATCTGACGATGGTGCTCCACATTCAATTTTTCAGAAGCGATATTATTGCCATCTAGCAGTGGCGCGTAGGAACTAAAAGTTGTCAGAAATTTAATTCTATGGTGCCACCGCTAGATGACACTACCAAAACCTTTTGGTTCAGTTCTTCAATTCCAATACTATTTTTGCAATAAATGAACAATTTCCATGAACTTTTATCATTGCGTAATAACGCTTAGAGTCTCTAGAAGGATTCTACGCCACCAACTGATTTAATCAACAGATAAATAAACGTAATTCTTTACTTTCAGGATCGCCCTCTCTCACATCTCTTGTGACAAAATTTTAGTAGTGTTGGTAATCTTGGTTTTAAATTGTCCCTCAACACAATGGCAGAAATTCAAGTTGCATTTCGGCGTTCGTATTGACGTCTGCTGTTTGAACGCAGATTGCTCCTTGCGCTTTCGTTGAACTTATTCGCAAGGCCCATCAGGTGATGAATATTTCTGGACAAAGTTGAGACGCGTTCGAGAATATTTAAGCAACAGGGATCCCCAAATGACGAGAGGGAGAAATGCGCCGATGCGGTGCATCGATTTAAAATGCACGGGCAATGGAACTTGAGCTAGGACACCTTGCGCGAGTTTGCTCTTCAAGTAGATCTAAATACGATAATAGAAGCGTGTCAAGTCCCTTGCGGTGTTGATATCTCGAGGATGCAGTGAATGACGATGATTCTTTGAGAAGAATCAAACGGAGTATGCATTTCTGGATTAATAAACCGGCGGGCAGGTACTACGGTTTCACTGGCCGTCGATACCCCGCCACACCTCTGCCAAAGACGCGTTTTAGTAAGATAATTCGAAAGTCTCTTTAACTTTTTTTTTGCCTCTGCTCTGTTGCCTCATTAACTGCTTCAAGTATTCACACAGAACTATGTCAGACCAATGAGACTATTTTGGATCAGAGATGCAGCAAATGTTAGACTAGGTTCATAGATGTAGGAACTATAGAACACCTCGACTCGCTGAATGTTATAGAGTAATTGATTTCTAATGAACACTGGCATTTATGTTTATGGGTCTTTCAGATCAATGTCGGTACAATGCGGATTTGAGGCAAATGGTCACTCCGGTACATCGGTTCCACAGCCTGAACAGTGCAGGAAATGTAGCTGGTCCTAGTAATATGAATAATTGCAGAGTGATAAGAACAACAATAAGAGCTAACAATGAAACGCAAAATAATTTGCCAGTTGGCTCTACTCAACACACCCAGCTGAACAACAACACCAAGTAATTAAAGAAAAAGGTCTACTAAGAGGATTCTGAGGAACATGTTCTTCTTATATACAGGGTGACTCACTTATACATGTCTATCAACAGAAAGTACTTATAAATGATTCGCCCTTGATAATATTTGTGCTCTAGAATATGCATGTTCAAAAAAAATATATTAGAATCTGGGAAAAAAATTAATGAACACTTTGTATATTTGCAGCAATGTAACAACTGCTGGGAATAATCAGTTAATACTATCAAATTCCACCTCAAATGGAACAAACAGAAGTCTCCTAGATTTCTCTGAATTTAGTCAGCCAGAATTGTCCAGTTATAGATTACGGTGTGCTGTCTGTATAACATTTGTACTGGCAACTGGATATGTTGCTGTTGCAAAATTTTTTTTTGGTGATCAGGTAAACCAGAAATAATCTATACTGTATAATTTGTATCTAGTCATAAGCTAATATGCAATTGTTTTTTTTTTTTTTATAGAGTCAAGGTATAGAGGCATTTGTGTTTTGGGCTCTATTGACATTACTATTATGTGCGTGTTTTTACTCGACCCTACGTCGCCGAAATCAACGCAATAATCATCAAGACCATCACATTCAAGAGGAGCACATCGCAACTGTGACCACGACAAATACAATATCCAATGAAAATATCAGACCTATTTCTGTAGTAAGGCAAAATCCACCACCACCTTATCACATTGCCATTCTAATTCCACCGCCTAATACGCCTGACGAAGCCCCACCACCATCTTACGACAAAGTTATGCGATAAATATTACACTAAATATATATTAAGTCGTAATGTATAGATCTCTATCACTATTTTTTCATGTATTACATTTTTTAAGGACGAAACATTAATATAATACATCATCGAGATACATCATTAAATAATACCGAGCTTTTCGTTTATGAAAGAGAAAAACGAGAAAAAAGAGAGAAAGGAGAGACAGCTTTCGTGGGATAGGCGAATCTTATATTTGTGATACAACTAGTGATGTAACATCGACGTAAGTTTTAATATCTATGACACTTAAAGAAAGCATAGGAAGATCATGTTGTGGGCATTATTCAATGTCTGAGCCAAAAAGAGGACCGCAATATTCGCGATGCTTTATGTTTGATCCAGAAAAATAAGTATTTTAATTTTTTATATTTATATATATATATATATATATACATGCTTGTAATCTATTTAATCAGGCAAGGAAAGAAATACTAAATAGGGTATTGAGAAACGAAAAGTAAAACTTCTCATTACTGTCATCGAGAAAAATCTTTCAAATGCTATAAAACACATATTAAATTAGTACTTTCATGGTATACTAATTAAGAACAACGTAAATTAAATATTGTATGTGTTTTTTAATATTTAAGTATGCACATGTACATAATATGAGTAAATGTGTACATTCATACACACACGCGCACGAACACACACGTACATCTTTGCCAGGCTCAAAAGTTGGCTATAATATAAACTTGACTAATGCATACGACTTTTTATAACTCCTTTTGACAACGCTAAAAGTGTGTATGCGTATGTAAATGATAGCTTACATAGTAACTTTCTTTTCTGTATTTAAAACAATTTATATAATACATCTTCGCCTAGAATATTATATTTTAATATTTTCAGCTAACAATTAATTTCAAGCTATGCTCTGTCTATCAAAATATAGTCTGAAATGAAAAGATTAATTAACTTTCTTCTTTATTTGATGTCATCTTTCTCAAATTAAAATACCAAACTTGTTATAAATTTTTATATTATACTATGCCTGTATAGATTTATCGGATAGTGATTAAGTGTAGATTACTATTTTATATAACATGTTTAAATATGATTTTATTGAGATTTACGTATTGAAAAAAATGCGTTTTCGTTAATATAATACGAAATGAAGTAATTGCACCAATAAATTAACTAACATTGCACTTCACTTTTAAAGCATATTGTATTTTATTTGAAGTATAAAATACTGTCTTTTTCTATAACTAAAACTACTACATGTTATTTTAATAAAAACTAAATTGCCTGGCTCTGTATTATTTAAACGAAAGCTAGACAGTTTAGGTACACAGTTGAATAAATTATATTTGCTTGATATTTATAAATAACGTATAAAACACGATAAAACAAAATAATGGAAAAAAATAAAAAAGGAACTTTGTATTACAATTCACATTATTGGTGCATTTACAATACTTAGATTTCTTTCCTCCTTTTTATACACACAAGCTATGTAATTGTAAATCTTTTATTAGAAATTGATAAATAATTAAACTATTTTTCACTCTGCAAAGAGTCATTTTTAACATTTAGTGTAGATAGTATAATGATTTGTTAAGTTTTTTAAAAATTAATTACTACTACACAGACATACAAAACCAGTATTTTACAAATTACTACAAGTAACATGTTACGTCCCGCATAGAGAATAACAGGGTTGAAACCATAGTTTCTTACTAGAAATTAAAGCTAGTGAAAGATAAATAACTATCTTTGGATATAACTAAATCATTAAACGATGTCTTTCAATTCGGTTTAATGATCAGTCACATTTACAGTTGTAAAGGCACTTGCATAGTCGCAAATATTTACACATTAGTCAGTGACAATTCAGGATTATAACTCTACAATGATATATTTTCTAACAATCAACGTTTGTAAAATCAGTTCTGTAACTCTGTGTAATAGATTCGTAAGAAAGATTATAGTCGTAAAAATGCACTCAAAAAGTAGTCACTTTTCTTTCGCTCTGTGCAAATTAGAATACCTAATCATAGATTACTGAGACTCACGAGTTTTTCACCAGTGCTATTTTTTATGCCAAATTAATATAGAAATTTCAGTGCTAATTCTATCAATAGCATGTACCGTGCTTAAACTCTTTGGATTTCGAATAACTTTACGTCTGTATCGTACCAAATCGGTGGTTCAACATTTCTCAAGTATATAACGCCCCACATGTACGTTCTAAACCAAGCTGTTGTACCTGCGTTAACTTGATATCGCCTGATTAGGATAGGATGCGGTACAGGTAACAAACCAACTAATGTGCCATGTTGTAAAAATTTCAAAATTTCACTTTCATCCGTCAGACCCCTAAAAATGCATAAAATCGCGATATTATTAAAATACTTGCATTAACAAATTGCAGGCTCGAAATTATACTCACTTATCAATGCAAATTTTTTCGACTTGTGGAACTAGGACCTGGAGTAATCGCATAATGGTTTGTAGTGGGAGTTTGCTTTTCCATTGATATACCCACTCACTGGAAGGAACCCACTGATTTACATTGTTAGATGAATTGCTGTTTTCCGTAACTCTGATGCCTCCCTTCTATTAAATTAACAAAACTATGAATCTTTTGCAGGTACTAAAATAACTAATAATTCAGTTCAATTTTCTTACTGGTATAACAGAACTTTTGGTAGAGCCCATTAAATCCTCTGGGCTATTAGCATTGTTCTGATGATTAGGTTTCCCCACGTCGACGTTTACTGAAGGACTCAGTGGATGAGCAGATTCTTTTTCTGTCATCTTTTCAATGCCTATTATAAAAATTATTTTATGTGTAAAAACGTCAAAAATCTAATAACTATTATATGATGCAACGATACCAATTTACCTGGTGTTTCTAACAAAGATGCTTTTAATGTTCCAGGTTCTGCGGGTTGAGCTGGATGGGATCCTTCCATCGCCGCTTCATTAACATTCTCACTAGACGTACTAGCAGGCACGTGTCGACGTTGTCTTTTGCTGAGAGATTTCGCAATTGTGTTACAGTCGCTTGGTAAGTTCGCTAACGCGTGGAACACTTGTCTCTTACGTATTATAGTGTAGACTAAGTTGCTGTTTCCATCGAATTGATACTAATAACATACAGACTTAGTCAGGCTCAGTCAATAGCGAATTATCCTTTAGCAGATGCGTGATTTACCTGAATAATGTTATTAAATATTTCAAGGAGGAAAAATACCAAGTGATGATTGGTAGGCGCGGAAAACAAGAACCATGGTGTACTAAATGCTTCGAGTAAATGCAACAATTTAGTGCTAGCCACCATTGACAGTGTTTTAAGATATGGGGAAACATTGACTAGAATCGTTAGCAGACAGTCAAACAGAGGCTGTAGTCTCTGGTGTCCTGTTGTAATTATTTTGTAAAAAACAGTAACTAGTAAGTCAGCATGTGTACCTGAAAATGTTTAATGACTTTTTATATACATTTCTAGCAATATAGAGTGATATTACAATACCTGTAAAAACGGGAATGTCCATTGGTACTGTAGCTGTATAGGGTTTGTTTAATCTAACGCCAAAGTTGCGTTCTCCACTCAAAAGAAGTAGGATAAATACACCAATGTGCATTAATCCAACTCGAGCTAAAAAGTTATTTTAATTATTACATATATTTAAAAAAAAATATTCATTCATATTTAGGCAGTTCGCGAAATTTGGAATACTTACATTGATCTGCACGCGAATCATTTAAATGGTACAATATAGGCACTAATACTTCGAGGACATCCGAACTTTTTAATACATAATATAAAAACTTTTTATTATAATCACACATTTTCCAAAAGAATACCAGCAATTCCTGATGAAAGTGAACCTTTTTAGTCGAATTTGGTAAATATGTTTGCATTAATGGATTATTTAGTAATCTCGTAATACCCTTCAATACAAACTGAAAATCTGAAAAAAGTATTTTTCGATTTTTTGTTCTTAGTTATTTGTTTAAATATAGAAACAAATTTTACCTTCATCTCGATGAATACGACTCAAGTAATTAATAAATAAATTATCCCCGATAGCTCCTTCCTCTAATAGAGCACCGCCACTGGTATCATGATCTAGTGTTACTATAAGAATTTGTAATGCAACATCAACCAGAGGCTCCAGTAAATCAGTGAACAATAAATGATTGTATGGTACTCCAAGTCCAACAGGGTCATACGCACACACAGTGTTTAATAGTGATGTAAACATTGGTAAGGCATGCCTATTTAAAAAACAAAATTGGTTCCAAACATTTCATGTATATAATCAGTTCATAACGAGAAGTATCATATTTCACCTGTTCTCAGAACTAGTTAAATGTTGAATCCATTTGTTTGGAGTGACTGAGAGATCCATGGGAGGATTGTACATGGTTTCACTGAAGCATGTAAGTAACAATTTCAATAGTTCTGTTCTGTTTGCATCCAAAATAGGATATCTAGGAGGTGAGTGTGCAAATCCTACACCAGCCTCCCAAATGTATTCACAACTGTCTATTGACTGCAGTTCTTCTGCTTTATCCTAAGTGATTAAACAAGCATAATTTTTTAATATTCCAAATTTGCCTGATCTTTCAAATACAGAATACTTACAGGACCAGACTTTCTACTTGCAGCTACTGTAAAGTCAGGGCAAAACAACAAATCCTGAAATAGAAATACATATAATAAAAAAAGAGTTTTTTGGCTTCTGATTGTGTACAGAAGTATGTTGCTTACACAGAGTGCATTAAGCAGTGAGTGAGCCAATGGAACACTTTCTTCATCCTCTTTACCAGGTAAACTGGACCAAAAGAATCCTTTCCAATCAGGATCCTCGAAAATGTAAGGTAACAATCTAGTCAATAAACGGCAACAATTCAAAACAGTTTGTTGTTCCCTTTGAGTTCTACAGCTATTATCAACTGCCTTCACTAATTTCTCAACTGCTTTATAGCATAACGTAGCCAGATTAGAAGGAGCCTCTTCCCTTAATATACGAATCTCAGGAGCAGGGATTAAAGTAAATATATCTTGAACATTGGTCACATTTTCAGACCAAAATTGATCCCAGAATGTGTCGTCTGTAGCATCAATCACCTGAAGTTGGAAAAGACATATTGTATATTTTAACCTAAACTAAAACCTTTCCAAATTCACTGGTAGGAGTTCATAACATGCAAGATTTAAGGAATAGAAGATTTATCTGATTAAATCTTGATAAAAATATTACTTAAATAACGATAGACAAATCGTGGGGTTCATTGATCAGAAACGTCAAACAAATCATATGTTTGTTAATGAGGTAATAAACAATCATTTTTTACCTGTGTTTTCGATGTTAGCTGAACGACTGCCTTTCGAAAGTTTAATTTTGTGTCAGCATTTCCCATGTTGTTCTATTTTTTATCGATTTACAGTTACGAGTTTCAGTGTTAAATTATAAAAACGACTTGTTTCCCTTCAAACAAGAACGATCACCGTCACCGCCATGTTTACACGCTAAACGCTGTAGCAGTGTTGCCAATAATTCATTTTTTACTGATAGATTACTTAATGACAGTATAACGTATAAATCATCATAAATAATGTAACATCTGTTTAAGCAAACTTACATTATTCAATGATTTATTCACTTGTAACATTTAGGAGATAGAAGTCACTAATGTTTCTCCCTAGATCAATAGCAAAAGATCCTGATCTTCATTGGTAGCATTTTAAATGAAAAGTCATGTATAAAACTTAAATTATCATATATTTGTTTCTTAACAGAATGTAGTTACGATACATAAGATCCTTAGATTATTTCTTATATTTTCCTTGAATCCAGACTCTGTACATCTTGAGCTGTTTTCCTCTGTTAACTTGGAGTCTTCTGTCCACTAGATTTTGTTCCTCTGTGAAGCCACAGCTAGTAAATAATGTCCTTACTTCTTCTGCAAATGAATGGTTTAAATTGATATGATTGAATAACTTTAATACTATAAGTATAGAAAGAGAATTATTGTACCTTGAGTAAAAAAATATACTCTAGTTCCATCACCTCTAGCATAGAAATTTTCTGCCAAGCAGCAGCCTTTTTTGAACCTTAGTTGAGCTAAATCATATCTTCCATAATCCCTAAACAAAACCAATCCACCTGGTTTTAGGTATTTATACATCTGTTGTACAACATGCTTCATCCTGTAAATGAAATACACTTCATAAGCTTACTTCCAGCTTCAATCATCTGATATTTAGTTAAATGAAGTGTATACTTGTCAGGATGTATCGCTGACAGAACAAATATTAATACTACAATGTCTAAAGTTTCAGGTTCAAAAGGAGTTTCCCATGTCTCTTCTGTTGCATCCAAGACAAATGCCTTACACCTTGAAAAATCTCAAAATCAGTAAGTCATGTAAGTAATGCATTAATTGTATCCAAACATCTATACCTGGATGTATCATAAGCAGGATTCTGTTTTAATATATCTATTGCTTTTGTAGAAAAATCACAACAATAGACAAATAGATTTGGGTCTGTATTGTATAGAAGTATTGGAAACACTGTATTTCCAACACCACAGCCAATTTCTAAGATTGTACTTTCATTCTGACTAGGTAAATCAAGAATTTTAATATGAGCTTCTGTGTTACTTTCATCTTGACTTTCAGTGACAGATCTTAGAGGCTGTTGGATATTTTGTTTCACAGTAGTCACAGCCAACTCTGGGAATTCAGTAAATAGCCAGTGTCTATTCTTGAAAAATCTGCAAGATTAAAAAAAATGTTTATTTATATTATAGTGATCATAGAGTTGATAGAATTTAGCATACTTATTCTCATGTATTCCATAAAACTTGTCCCAGTACTTATTAGCTTCATGTTCATATTCGAAAATTTTCTCATCCGGTAACGTCACCGTCGAATTTTCATTTACTTTTAATTGGGCTAACTTCTGTTGCTCTTCATCCCACGTAACATTGTCCCTGCAAATCATGGCTATAAGAAAACTATATCCGACACAAAGATATTGCAGTTTATAGGTTAAGGTTCCTCAAGGCTACCACTACAGTTTTGGTAATAAACGAGAGCAAAAATAACAGATCTCTACCATGCATTGTGTTGAAACACATTGTCATTGCTACTGAGAGTTCTATTGCCAAATTGAGGTCTCTTCTCATTCGACTCATCTTGCTTTACTTGCGACACGCTCTCTTCCATCTTTGCATCGCGCGCTTCTTGATAAGCACGTGTGGGTATGACTGCTAAACGAAAGTATTGGAGGGTCAGAAGAATTGATTAATCATGAAAAAATAAAACTCTCTTGGTAATAGAGATCAGGATAGGAGCTCTATACTACTATCAAAGATTACATTTCGAAGCAATTATAATTGATATCCATTTACTATTGATAAGACTAACCGGTATAAGTTCTTTAATTAATATTTTTTCTATTTTCTGTTTTAGAGACACTCATTATGCTTAGGGTGCAAGATAAACGTCCTACTAAGGAATGAAATTTGTAGCAACTCATCCGACGTACACATTAGGATTCTTGCAGATCAACGACCCAGGACAGATATAGGTTGAGGACGCGTGGTATGCGGAAACAGGATGGGTGTGACGCAGAGGGTGCAGGTCGAGGGTGGTATGTTGCGTCATTGGATGATTGGTATCACAGGGACGAATAGCCCTGTAGAAAGGTCCTTAAATCGATATTGATTCTTAATCTATAAACATTCCATTTCCTTTGTATTAACTCCTATCTAACCAATGTGGCGTGTTAAGGGAAGAAACGATGATCAGCAAAGAGAGCAAACAAGGAAGGCCGTGCTAAATGAATGTCGACTCTGTTATTATCTCTAATAGCCCTTATCGAACTTAGGTAACATTCTTTCAATGATAAAATTGCATTGAGAAAATATCGTATGGCGTTAAAGAAAAGTGTTGTTTTACAGTTCATGGTGATTTATCGATAGGCTTCTTATCGCGGTTATCTGGAACTTTATCTGAACTAACATCGTTATCTGAACATAAGACGAGTTTCCTTCGAAGACTCTATATAGATTTTCCACAGCAACACGTTGCTAAGGGCTACAAGCTTCTTCTTCCGCTACTGCATGGTGCTTCATGGCTGGTCGTGGGTGGCTCCCGTGATGTCCTAATCCTACTAAGTCCCTAGGGGTGAGATCGATACATCCATTTCTCTTTCCCACATGTTTCCACGCGGGTTAGTACTCATCGTTTTCAACTGGACTCAAAAAAAAAGAGATGTAAAAAATTATTTCACCAAATATCGTAAAAAATCCTCCTTAAAAAGTCATTCGACTAATGCAGAATAGATACTCGCGGAAATTGTAAAGCAGTACTCACGGTAAAAAAAAATTTCAACCGTCCGTTAGAAAATATTGCAGTCGAATATTTCGAATTAAATGCCATAGTAAAATATCATGAAATCCTCTCTAGGATATTAAATGGGACGTTCATCAGAAAATTGCACGATTCTCAGCAAGGAATTCGCAGAAAGCGGAAGAGTTTGTGCGGACAAAGCGCGAGTGAGAAACGTGCGCAGAGAAAGGCACGAGAATACAAAAGGACGAGCGAGGAATGGCGGAGACAAAGACCGAGATTTAAAGGCGGAAAAAGAAATTTCAAAAAAAGGGAGGAAAAAAAGGAAGGCACAGACAACATTTCCCATTTACCAGAAGAATTATTTCGCCCTGAAATAACCAGCACCCAACGTGAACTCAACGTGGATTCTGAAGAATCCTGTCCTATCCCAAAACATTCAACAATCTCTTAGCCTGCAGCCAAGAAAGAAACGTGTCAAAATCCTCGAGCCATCCCCAACCTGTCGATCCTGCCATAATCTTTAGACCCATGGTCCTCAAATTTCACGATCGGCCCCCATGGAGGAATCGGCTGCGCAGCTTGTAATTGATAGAAAAACGTGGGCAGGGCAATGCGGACGGTCGCGACGTCGAGGAAAGGGGGAAAAGTCACGGGGGATGGAGGACGTAATTCCGGCTCCTCCCTTCCCTCGGAAGCTGAACCCGCGCTCTCGCTGGCAGTTCCATAAATTTCACGGGCGCGCGTTCAACTCAAAAGCGTCTATTGGCGTTGAGAAATTTGCAGGGACGAGGGGCCCGCGTTGACGTAGCCGGAACGAGGAGACGTGCACACACGCGCCGTCGGTCGCGTCTCCCGGCATGTGTGTGCACGCGTGGAAAGGGGGATGCAGAAAAGGAGGCGAGGAGACCGGGAGAAAGAGGGAGGCGAAGAAAGAAGGCGACGGAAAAAGATAAAAAGGGGGAGGGCTGGGTAGCTATGCGGAGATAGAGAAAGAAAGAGAGAGGGACGGAGGGCGAGCAGGAGGGAAAAGGGAGAATCGAACGAGGGGGGGTGGTGGGGCAGCAGAGGGGTAGGGGGCGAGAGAGAGGGAGCAGGAAGGAGAGCAGAGAGAACTGTGCGCGCCGCAGCGCTACGGGGTGGTTGCCCTCGTCTGCGCTTTGTGGGAAATGCCCGCTCAATAACGCGTAGGTCCTCGTCTGCCCCTTCTCACCCTCGGAGGCATCGCAGCAAGGGCCACTGCCCCAAAAGGCATGGCCACCCGTCGAACAACCCTTATCCTGCTCTTCCTCCTACCCAGAAGACACTCCTCGCCTCGATCCTCCGCCCTCCTTCTCCTCTACCTCTTCTTGCAGCCGTTTCCCTGCGTCCGAGGGGGATCGAACCTTGTCCTTATGCCTCGTCTACTCGCTGTCTCCTCGCTGCAGACGAGGGTGAACCGACGCGGATGGGGCCTGCATCGATTAATCTTGTGATTGGAGAGGACTCGTGGGTGGAAAGCGACGAGAGCCTCGACGAGGTCACCGCAGGACGTTCGTGCCTTCGGATGGAGGACGATGAGCGGCGATAAATTGACAGGAAAGAAGGATCGAATCGTTGGTAATGGCTCGTCTGATGACCGTCACGCTGGCAGATGTAAAACGATGTCCATCTTTAGGGGAAGGATGGGAACAGGTCTTTTATGCGTGGAATAGGAGATGAGCGTTTTTATGCGAGTCTAATTTTTTTACATTTAGCTTTACTTTTTTTTTTATCGATAGAATTTTTTATTAGCGTTTAAGAGAGCGTTTAATTTCATCTTTGCGTTCTGGCTTTTGGGGGAAAGTGGTCGATATCTGCCCAGTATTCCGAGGTGCCTCACCCTCGTTCCAGGCATGGTGGAACCCCCAAAGATCGTTCGGGCAATGACCTCGAGATTATATATTCCGCCGGTGTAGGGTGGTACAGGGTTATTCCCCCTGAATTTTGTCCGCGAAACTGTACCTTTTAGCGAATCGCATCGCAACCGTGACGCGTTACAGGGACAGAGAAAAATTAACTACAACGCATCCATGTAACAAAACCGATTTATTCGTATAATTACAAAATATTAACAACCACCAAAATTACAGAACAAACCTTAGACTCTTACTGTATGCTCAATGCTATATTCTGCAAATTTCAGAATTATTCAATTAATTTTCAGGTCCACCTTCGGAGTTCTAATTTGCAATTAGACAAAACTGAGCTGCTAGTTGAAGAATTATTTTCCAAGTATCCTTCATTAAGAGTTGGCCATCAAGGATACGGTTTCATAACGAAGATTGTGCTTCATTTCTCTTGCCGTATTTTGCATCGGTATTTGCATTTTAAAGCTGCAACCCTTGTATCGATCACTGCACTTCTTATCAGCGAGAATATAAAGCGGTTACTCCGCTTTATCGTCTCAGTTTTTGATGAATCTTCTAAAAGTCTGCTTTGCATAATAATCCTGCCGATCAAACGAAGTAAATTGGCATCAGTTATAGTTTTCGTGGCGGATGGCATTTATAAGCCAGGCTCGCTACATCCACCACCTACCGGATCAATAAGTACGCTTCTTGTTTCGCAGGGACTATTTCCTTCTGCACGATCTTCTTGTCCTGATAAATTCCATCGACTTTATCAAGATGCGACACATATACGTCAGAACTGACACTTATACTATAATTACAGTTTTTTAGGAGGACCTGGAAGTTCGTGGATCTGTTCCCAAATCACCTCTAAAATCGTGCTACGGATTCCTCTCTCAGATATTTAGCTCGACGCGAACGTTACAGGGATGAGCATTGAGAAAGGGCATTAAATCGGCACGCGTCAACATTAACCGTGAATTATTTGGAGACGGTGCCAAGCCTAGGATTCCTATTTCACGAGCCCAGTCACAATACCCTGGTTCAAGTAATTGGGGAATCAAATAATTAGAGCATCGTAGGGTAGTAACTCTTTCAATAACTCTTTCTAAACTTAATTCTCAAGTTAAAATTTCAAATAAATTCTTGTTGAATAAGGTATCAAGGAATTCCTGTCCCGGAAGAATGACTCACTCTAGATGGAATCATTCATTTATTTGAACAGCCGTGCTTCGATGCATTAGTAAGTAAGGAGGACATTGATAGCAAACGAAGGATTCGAGGATAGTGGCGAATCGGTGGAGAGATTTCGACGTGACTTGGAAAAAGTTTGGGAAAGCAGAGTTGCAGACTCCAGTCGGCATAACTCTGATTCGGATTTTACAGCATGCGTGCAAATAGATGCGTAGATACCGGCCGCTCGTATCTATTTATAACGGCGACGGATCGCGGGGCAATTGACCGCGTGGCCTTGACTTCCTGTTGACCCGAGTGCCCCTAGGGAATTTTGGCGTACCTTCGTGGAATTTCTTGCCACGACATTCGGGATTCCCGTCTAACGAATTTTTCGATCATATTTTACCTGCACAATAGAAACCACTTGACACTGTTCTATATTACATGTATGTATGTACAGTGTCTCCTCGTTATAGGCTCACATCAATTCTTGCTTATGGTATCCCACTTTGGTCTTATCCAAAATTGTCAGTGTTCAGTTCTCTCTGAAGAACGTCAGATTTGATTTTCCTGTAGCACGATCGATCGTGGGTGGCAGGTCGCTTTTGCAGCGGCCATTTATAACGATGTGAAAAATTGATATTACGAATCGAGAGAGAAGAGTACGAATGTTTGGACGATCTATCTTCCGCTCGGCAAAAACGAAATCGAGGAATTGTGGATGGCGGAGGAGGACTGTCGCGTAGGCCGCCTAGAGGAAAAGGATTTTCTCTCTTCTCTCTCGCCGAAATCAGCCGTATCGATTCTCCGCGAATAACTTTGTTTAGCTTACTCGGCTCTACGTGCTTTTTTTCTGCAATCGGTAGGAAACCTGTTCGTACGAGCAACGGAATGTCTGAGTGGCTGCCGTCCTCTCATCTCCGTGCAATTCCATGCGTAGTAGAACGAGTCGACCAGGTGAGATCGTTCATTCTGCCGGGGACATTTTTGTTTCAACCTCGAGGAAGAGGTGCACCCAGAGAAACCGGCAGAATCGAGGATAAAACTCTGGAGGAAGAAACAGGAAAGCCAGGGGGAAGAAAATAAGAAAAACTATTACCTGAAACTATGAGAAACCACAAACAATGAGTTACCTCAAGTGCTAGATTAACAGTTATAGGCATTTGATGCATGCCTCTCACTAATTTGCCGAATAGCTCATAAGTACCCTTGCAAGGACAGAATTTAAGTGAGCTCAGCAGAATGAACTCGAGTTAATTGCGGGCTGAGTTAATGCCGATACTATCGGGCAGGAACATTATTATCGGGGCGATCGAATAAGGCTAGAAAGAACATGGAACGTAGGGAAGACGAAGGTGGAGGAGAGAGGGAGGGGGGGAGATAACTCGTAGGAAGTTGTGGAGGATGTCGAGAAATGAAGGCCAACGGCCTTGACCTTGTCCGTGACTTCGTGGTGAATGAGAGGGAAAGAGAGGGAGAGATACAAGAAAAGACATCGGTCAAAACAAAGTGGCCTGCTTTCTTGTTCGGTCGCCTGGTCGGTGCCTACGTAGGCAACGCAGTGGTCGCGGTAGGCAAATCCAGGTAAACGGCCCAGTCAATGTTAATGACTGACTCGACCGATCCCCTCGACGGCTTCTACGAAATGTTCTATGGGAGGGCAGGGGAGCGAGAGGGTGATTTGCCAAGCAGGCGATTATGCGTCCGCAGGCAAAAGATGCGCACTGATTCAGGCTTAAGCTGTTTGGATAATGACCGAACTCGTTGGGTAATATACACGTCATTTGTGAGAGAAGTATGCGTCAGTTTAACGAGATAGGGAGAACAGTAATAATGTAAATTTAGACTATTGTCCGAGGACTTTGAAAAATATTTGCAGGCGTCTCGCTGCTTTAGGTTTGAGTCGTGGGACCAAGAAGAAGAAGTTGAGATCGAAAACGCTGATTGGGAAAGTGATTTATTGCTCAGGTCATCCACGCGATAGGGACTCTGAGTTTTTTTGTCAGAAAACTCTGTCCGGACGTCTCTTCGACGCGAAGTTAATCCTGTCCTCCTGAAAATAGTGCTCCCATAGTTTGTGTTTCTTCATCGATCTATGGGAAGCCAAGGTAGAGTCAGATCTCCATAGATTGCTAACGTAGAAACAAATCAGTAACCCAGTAGCAATCTAATAAAGCCCCCTTCGCAGAAATATTGAAGCACACAAAGATCGATGCAGCGGGTGCACGATCTCGGGTGAACTCGATCGATCCGCCCGTAACATCTAGTCGTCCAGCAGCGCTCTGTGAATGAGAAACGTCGATGACCGCGAAGGAAATCGCCGAGATTCGCCGTTGCAGAAGGGACGAAAAAAGAGCGACAGGGGAAAATCTCTCGTCTCCTGACCTCGAGGGAGTAGGAGAAGTGAGTGAGGTCGTTCCACGATCGATAACGTGAGTCTCTCGCGAGAAGGTGCGAAAGAACCTCGTCGGGCACCAACGAAAGGGCCGAAAGAATCGATCTCTCGTCCTATGAAAAGAAAGACAGAGCGAGAGAGCGAGACTGCGCTTTCGGAGGAGCAAGCAGGAGGCAGGAAAGAGAAGAGACAGAAGGATAAAGAGAGAGAGACCGGTTCTCTTCTCCAGCAAAGACTGGACGAACGAGAGAGGTGAGAGTTCGGTACTATCTCAGGTAGATTTGTACATAAGAGGGCATACGGCGCGCATTTATTGCCGCATCGCGAAGGGTCGCGTTCTAGGGGGTGAGTGTACCACCCGCCACTGTCTGTCCCTCGTCTTTCTCTCTTCTTTTTTCTCTCTTCTCTTCTCCCTCGCGTCGTCCTTCACAGTCGGTCCTCGTCTGCCCCTCGCCGCCGTTATTCCCCGTCTCCGTCGCGCTCCACGCTCGTTCATTCGCATGCCTGCCAACTGCGCCACGCCGAAACCCGCGTCGAGAAAACCGCGGCGATCGCAGGACCCCTCTCTTCTCCACCGCGTCGCTCCCTCGGCCGGCAGCGTGTCCCATCTTCGTCGCGCGAAACGCGAGGACGTTCGTTATCTCTTCGTCGGTCGTCGACGAGGCTCGCGCGATATCGTGCGCGTGTGTTGAGTGGCGGTCGTGCAGACAGGTGCGGCCGCCGGAGCCCCAGCATTGGTGATGGCGCTGGTGGCGCCTCTCAGCGGCGACTCTGCTTAGTTTCGGGCAAGATGGGCGAACCTCGCCGGGCAGTAGCTTAGACTCTACCTACAAGACAACACATACACTAAATGTTTCCTAACCACAAGTAACAATTGTACATTTATTTTATTTAAGGGAACACAAACTCTATTTTTGTAACATGCTGTATTAGTAGTGCTCCGTGGAATTTGTACGATAGTAGAGAAGAAAAGGTGCCGAGGCCACGCGCGAGGTAGCGAAACGGACAACGACGACGGAATAGCTACACGAGAGAAGAAGGATATAGAAGAGAGATTTCGCCGCGACAGACACGCAACAGGACAGCCCGAGTGCCGTGGCGGTAAGAAGTAGTGAGTTTGGAGGGAAGAAAAAGCCGTGAGAGAAAGGGGGCGAACGTAGCACGTTAGATCCGCAGAGGACGGAGGAGGACGGGCAACATAAGGACCCGAGGGAAGACAGAGGTGGATATATCGCCGAGACACGAGCAGCGGAGGACAACGACAAAGGGGACACGGTGTGTAGGTCTCCCGACGAAGACGGCAACGGAGGTGGATAAGGACGATCGCGACGCGACAGTGGCCGCCGTCGCCGCCGCTGAGACTGTAAAACGGCAGCGAAGTAGGTGATAATCCTCGCGTAGCCTAGCCGCCCGTTCGGTTCGCTCTCGCAGTGCTAAGGCGCAGGGCCTCGATATACCCGGCTGTGGTGCGTGTTTTAATAACCAGTTACGACGTGGAGAGAAAAGTGTACGACCGATATTCAGCGGCAGTGAAGTGTACCGCCGACACACCCTCTTGACACTCGGCATCCGTCTCGTATCGCCATCGGTATATCGGCTCTCTACCCCCTTCTATCCTCGTCATCCTAGGCCCGTTTCAGATCCTCGCTACATTTACGTAGTACACGCGTGTGCATTCGGTGCGACTGCGACCAGAAAGCCGCGCACACCACGTCCCTCTCTGTCTTCTCTTTTCCTCTCGTCTCCTCTCCTTTCCTCTCCTTTCCTCTCGTTATATTTTTCTCTCCTTTTATCCCTCGGTTCTTCCTCCCGCCTACCCCTCTCCCTCCCTTGCTCCCTCTCCCCCTCTCGTCAGCGTTGAACCACTTGGTCATCTCTTTTCCTACCGTCTTCGCCTTCCTTCCTTCCTTCGTGCAAACGATTTATCCAGATTCATCGTCGACGGTTCGAAACCGTACCGGCTATCGTCCCTTTGCGTCCGGTACACAACCATACCGTACTTCGTCCTAGCTCTACCCCCTCCCGACAACCCCTCTCCCCTCCCCCGTTGTGGTGTCCGTACGAAGAGCGTCTCACCCACACGTACACGCGTGCAGACACCTATTCATCCTCTTTTTCCCTCTCTTTCCTCCACGTCTCTTTTTCTGCCTCCACCCCAGTTTTATCGGCCGATCGGAGTGCAAATTTCGTTTCGTGACCGTGCTCTTCTCTCGGTGTGGCTTCTTCAGCATCTGACCAGTGTGTCTCCCCGAGGAAATACGAAAAACACGGCTGACGCCGCTCTCTTGGCAACGCCAGGCCGAAAGCCAGCCGACGACGTACGGATAGAGAAGAGGGAAAGAAAGGGGGAGAGAGAGAGAGTGAGAGCGCGTGTGTGCGCGAGTGAGGGAGATAGAGATAGATAGAAGGGAGATAGAGACAGTTTTGCGCCCGTGGTAATAGGACCGACGACGGGGGCACGGTATCGTTTCGTTCGGCCGCCACGAGCGATAACACCGCAAACATGTCCGTGAGAATGGAAAACGTACTCGCGCCGAGGAAGCACAACTATAAAATGATGGTGAGTACCCAGCGGAGTGTCTCCTCTTCTATGTATTCCGCGGTCTAACGCGATTTCTTGCGTGGCTCGAGCAAGATCGCCGGTCAACGTGCGCCGATCGTGTCGATGGGTGCACGCTTCCCTGCGTGAACATAGCTGGATTCTCTTCTCTGTGTACACGCGCCCGTTGGGAAGACGTAGGCATTACCATGGGGGCGGCCGATGGCCACGGACCTTGCGGAACCGGCGTAGTTTGACAGTTTGCCGCGGGGCGTCTGCTGCCCCACCCAGTCTCCTCTTTCTCTCCCCCACCCTAACCTTTTCGTCGCTCGTCTTTTCGCTTATCCCTTCTTTCTTTCTTTTCTTCCTTCCTTCCGTCCTTTTCATACTCTGACGTGTGGCGCACCGAACGGGTGCCAGAGCGTTTAAAACCCATGCTCTCGAGTTTTTGGCCACCCGATCCGTTGAATTTCACGTTCAGAGGCTATCGATGCTGGGAATCGCATGGCTACGCCAGAGTTCGCGGGTTTCGATGGGGGATACGCGGGGGAAAGTTAGGTTAGTGGAGTTGGAAGTGTTTTTAAGTAATGGTAGTGGCTTCGACAACTTTGGAATTCGTCTGAAGTTACTTGCGAGCTTCGAAAGGCGTGCACATGAGTTCGATATGAGATTCAGTAATGTTTCTTGTATTTGCGGGATATTGGAGTATTTGGGATATATCTAGAGCTATTGGTTCTTCGCCTTGGTGAATACAGAGCAGTCTCCGCTTTCGACAATTTTGAATCTCCATCCGAGGGTCACAGGCTCCCGTTCTTGTAGATACGGTCCTGACATTCTGCGCAGACTCTTGCCGTCTCTTCCTGTTCTCTGCCTACTTTCAATTGCTACGCTTTTCGCAGAATAATTTCATATTTTTTCTTGCACTCTTCATTAATATTCATCTCCTTTCTATTTCTGGGAATCTGCAAATCTAACCTCATCAGCATCCCCTCTTATACAAAAAACGAAAAAATGTTATATATTGAAAACTTTTCAATTTCTCTTAAATCATAGAGTTGCATGTGCAGCAAAGCAACCTGAAAAAAAAGTTCCTCGTTGTTTCAGAATTACAAGCGAAAGAAATCTTAGAATAATTATCTTCTTGAAGATAGAATTTTCTCGCGGCAATGATCTTCCATTTTTCTCGGAGAAAGTTATCGTATTTCCTTATTTATGGATTTACATATTCACGACGAAATGTTTGACATTCGTTTGACGCATTATGGTCAAAGTGTTTTCGTCGATATTTAACCGAGTCTCGCCGCTTATTAATGCGATATTTAGCCGCTCGTGAAAGCGACGTGGAGCCACTATCCGGAAGCATTCTTAATCTGCACATTGAAATTCGACCTAACGCTCGTCAGTGTAGCCAACTTCGTCGCGTGCTTTTAGTAACGCACAATGTCATTTTCGTGTACTTTTTTCCCCCGGCGTATTAAACCCCCAAACGCAGCTTCTGGTTGCCATTTTTCGATAGCTTAATGTTTTTCCAGAAAAAGTTAGGAATGGAGGAACTCGTGAGATTTATAGCTTCCTTATTCTTCACTTACGTATAATTATGATATAAATGTTGAATAGAAGCCCATAACATTTTGTTTTACAATCGACGACGTCGGTAATTTAGTTTTTCACGCGCCTCTGAAGTCTAATTATTATTAATATAATCGTTGCAGAGGTTATCGCACGGTAAATGCGTTTAAACGGATTGACGTGCCAAACAGCTGTTCTTTTCAGTGCTGCCAATCGCCAAGTTAAGCGAAATGTGTCTGTTTTTCGATTTCTTTACCCGGTTTTAAGAGCTTGGAATTTATTAGTGGATCGATAGCGTTCAATTGTTACAAAGTTATCGAACTTCCCAAAAATGGAATCTTGGATTAGAATACGTATTTCGTATAGTCGTTACGGTAAAAAAAAAAATGGCGGATATCGATTCGAAGCAACTACTTTTGTTTCTTCCCGTACTTTGAACTCCACAATCTGAAGTGTGTAATTAACAAAGTAAATATTTTATCAAGCTCGTGGAATTCTATCTGTAACATATTTAGACGATCTACTGCAACGTTTGATGCATTTTACGATTGTCTTGTTTTTTTATCTGTACACTGGTAGCAATGATTTTACACAAATTGCTCTTAAGAACACGATTTTAATTGATACAAGGAAATTACATCTTCTTGCATCTAGGTAAACTTAGGAACGATAATCGAACGCAAGTACAGTATCATTTCTGCTCATTGACGAGTTTATAGCTTGGAACAAATTTTCGAATTCGACTCGTCTGTTCATAGTCACTTTGGTTTGATAAAAAAAAATGTGAGTGGCGATACTAGGTAAATAAAATTCTTTTGCTCAAAATAATTTCAAATTATAACGCTGTCATAACCAGGAAATATTTTTCAGCGGGCTACATAATTAATTTCACAGTTCGAGCAATCGTTCAGCCCTTCATTGTGTTTCGAGTCGTTGAAAGTCAACGTCTCCAACAACTTCAAGCTTCTTTGCTACGGCAGTTAATCAAGACGCTAAAGTTTACAAACTCGGGCCATGTTATTAACGAGGCTCGCGTAACTTATTGATAACCGTTGCAAAGCTGTCGTCTAGTACAAGCTGAGCATGAAATTTATAGAGTACGTTCGCGTGTCTTTAGCTCGTCTGTTCAGCGGTCCTTTAGGCCTGTCCACATGTGTTTTACACGCTCAGGGAAAACCCTATCCGGTGTCGTTCGCTTTGTCGTGTTTCAGGAAAGTGCAAACCACTTTGTTAACAAGGTTGCATGCCTTTAAGCGAGTTTTTATTCACGAATCAACTTTGTTAAATGTCCAACTAATTCAGTCTCTCATTTTGACTTTATTTTCTTAGGTTATGTCGTGTTCCCAGTACGTTCTAATGATCACTCACGTAGAAGTGTGACCAAAAGTCCAGGTCTTCGTGTTATTTCAAATATTATGCCACTTTCAATTTTTATCTCCGAGGTCATTGAACCTCCATAATTATGAATCCGTCTTGAGCCGCGCAAAATTCGATCTGAAAAGCAAGCGCACGTGACCGTGCAAGTTTTATGAGGCCTTTTGTGTATGTCCCGGCGATACTCGTTGATCGTAAAATACTAATAATAGGCGATGATCGTGCAGTTCCAACTAGCGCCATATCGAGTTTCAGGATTGCTTTCCTAACAGTAATTAAACGTTGAATCGAAAATAGTCCCCAGGTAGGCGAACGGATAGGAGAACGATTTTTCTTATCGCGTTCCTCGATATCGTTCCCCCGACTCGTCCCTTCTAGAGGAAGCATTTTCACGCGCTAGGTTCACGCTCGAACGTATAGTGACCACTTCGGTCGATTGACGTTGGGAATTCATAACGATAATTGGACCGATCTGTTTCAGTCGCGATTACGCGCGCGAGTCCCGCGCTTCTCCTAACGGCGATCGTCTCGAGGATAGATTGTTTAGACTATCAATCTGTTGAATTCTGAACAGCTTAAAGGATTTATTTTACTTTGCTAGTCTTGCGATAATCGCTATTTTTCTTAAATGAGCGTATATTATTAAACTGTTTCTTCATTTGCTATTACGTAGTAATCCTAAGGGATCAGCTTAATATTTTTTTAGAATTAATCTTAAGGGAATTCCCAAAGCAGATCAGAGCTACTGTCCCTACTTTTCATCTCTCAAAATCAATCACATTCACTTCTCACAGTCTCAGATACAGCTACTCGATTATGGATGCACAGATATAGGAACAAACAAAATTGCGATATATTATTAGGGTTCTCCAAAGAGGAAGAAAGGGAGGAGGGAGGGTTCCACAATTTGTAGGCGGACAGAGGAGGTGGAGTGGTCGAGCACGCGTGTATACGCGAGCAGGGACAGAGAGAGAAAAGAGAGGGAAAGATAGAGTGGAAAGGGTTAGGAGCAGAAGGGAGGAAGGGCCCAGGTAGGGTGCACAGAATAGACGCGGCAAGGATATCGATTATTTGCGGTTGCAGCGACTGCAAGGCTCTCTCCCTTCGTCGGGCGGGGACCGACACCCGGAAATCTCGACGATACACCAGCGAACCGAGATTAATCTCATTTTTGCCTTCCGGTTTTGAAATACTTCTCAATCGAGTTACGTGAGCGAGGGGTGGATCGATGGACCGTGGGGAAAAGGAGGGAGAGAGGCCAGAGCCCGTAGACACAACAGTCTGCCACTGAAAGATTATTTTTTTCTTTTTTTCGCTCTAACGACTCGTTTATACACTTTGCTTCATTATACAGGCTGTGAGAGACTGTCCTGAGCCTTGCAGGCTTCTCAGTCGAATGAAACACGCTTAGCTAAATATACAAGGCGAGTCAGTGAGGACTATTGTCTAAAATCACTCGTCGTGGAAACAATAAAAGTAACTGGTACAGTTATACTCGGTACTAAGTCTGATTTTGAGGGCCAGGGTAAGCTCTAGGTCACCTTTTAAATAAGTTCTTCTTGAGTCACCCTGTATAGCAGTATACAGGGTGTTTCTAAGTTTAAGGGTGATTGGGGACGACTAACGAAAAGACTTCTTATAGGAATTTATTCTCTTAGCTTGTTGATTACCAATACCTACTATTTATAAATACTTTCCTATCGCTTCTTAGAATTTTGCTCGAAATGACCACCTTAGAGTTCATTGTATACTAACAGAGGCTTCCAAACATTTCAGCGCATGAATACAGTAGATAGACGGTAGAGAGAAATCGGTTCGCCAGGTTCGTAGTCGAGAGGCGCATAAAATCGAGCGTTCGAAGGAGCCTTGATTTATCGATAGCGAAAGAGCGTTCTTGTCCGAGAAATCGAAGTATCCCCACCGCGATGAGCCCCGATAAGATGGTATCTTGCATGCCTGCGGGCTGCTCGCGACCTGAGGAACCTCGGGCGCCGTTTTTCCGTCAAATTGCTTGATTACCCTTATTGCTCATCGGTTCTAATGCCATTGATATATACGGCCTGACATTTCACGAGAAATTGTCTTCCCTCAGCTGTGCTATGGTCAGCTGTCTTTTTCCCCCAAGGTTCAAGATCCATCGAGAAACAGGCTAAGTTTTACTCGGTCGGTTGAAAAAGTAGTTCTAAAACTAGTATTAAAAGTAGCACCATTGTCCTCAGTAGTTCTGATAACTATGTTTTATGACTAGGGTCGTGAACTCTTTCGATCCACGAAGAGGGTAGCCTTAGAAGTGGAGGCTCGCGTCTGTCCGTTCGTGTTACTCCGAGAACCTGTATCGAATTCATGCTACGGGATTCTTTGATTGGCTTGTTGCCAGAGTTATGCAGTTATGATCGTGTCGACGTCTGATATCGCCCCGTTAAACTTCCCTAGTGAACGACAATCTTGTAAAACTAATAGTCAGACTTCAGGTGCTGTGATTTATGCGTTCGGCTTATTTCACTGTACCTAAACCCTAGAACGAAGGAAGTCTAGATATTTCTTTTCATTATAGTTCAGAACAGTCAGCCTCTAGTTTGTTAGCCGTCCCAGTGGTTGACAGTGAACGGTTGGAAGCAATAGCCACGATAAAGCCAGGGCACTGAGAAAACACGAAGCGTCTCGTGATTGATAAGCTAGGGAACGGGACAGCGGAAAGGGAAAGTCGGAAACAACGGAGTGTATCAACGAATGAATCACCGAGACGAGGAGCAAACCAGACAGACACGACTCGGAGGTTCATTTGTTGGCATACCGCTCGCATTTAATGCCCCCGCCCTGGGACCGTTAAAGAAAAGTGGCCGTCACGAACGGAAGGTACCACCTACACGAGGAGACGATGTAATAATCCCTTTGCTATTGTCTTGCGTACGTGCTCGGTTCACAGTTGGGAGGAAAAAATCGTTTAGACTGGGAACGTGTTTGCGCTGAGTCTAGATATCCAGATGTCCAGTTCGATTCCTTTTCCTCCATGACTGGCCTCTTCTGTGTGACTGTAGAGGACATTTGGTTTGATTATATTTCAGTAGTAATTCGATAAAAATTGATTGAGTTAAGAGAATACCTTGCGATGGTAAAGAAAGGAGTTCACTACTGTAGGTATTTAGACTATGTTAATATTAGATTAGATTACATGGGAAATTTCTTGAGTTCACCTATGTAATTCCTTCTACTATGATTCATCTTTTGAACTTTCCTTTGATTAACATTGTACCGATACTGTGGGAAATTCCTTGGATTCCACGTATGTATATAGTATCTTCTATCATGACTCGACTTTTAAATTTCCATTTGATTAGCATTGTATAATTTCATTTGGAATTCAAATATTGTAGAGACATCATTCAGAGACCCAGAGGGTCCCAGTAATCTAATCTAATTGGAGAAAGGAATATCTCTAATAAATTGGCCCCTGAAGAGATTGAGTCAGTTCACTTTCCAAGGCACCGATTCTCGGCGAAGCAGAAAGCCAGCCGAAACTGGCGCATTTGATTCACTAGTTGGCCTTGACGCGGTTGCTAGAACCCGGAACTCACCTTGACGTTCGCACCTGCACTATAAGGGGCCTACTGTCCATAGCCCGTGGCTAGGAAATTAATTGAAGTCACGGTGTAACGGATGTGGGTGCGATTGCCGATGCAACCTGCACGTCTCGACGCTGAGGCTGACCCACGGTCATTGGCTTTTGCAATTTCTCTTTGGAATGTCTTTCAACAGAGTTCAACCCATGCTACATTATTATCCACCCGCGTAGGAGTTAAAAACATTGCCTGCAAGAAATCACAAGCTTAGCGAATCGAGAAAAATCTCAAAGTACTTCGGAGATACTCGAGAAAAATGCTCAAAGAAAAATGAAAAAATGTAGAAAGTACCTGTAGACAATCAAGGTCCATCTAATCGAGGTTTTACTGTGATCATTATTAATATTTTCACATAGAACATGAATATCAGCAGAAAAAGTTGCAGTGTCTCCACTCACGTGTTCGAAAGCCTCTAATCGTCGGCTCGAACTGCTAAAGTGGCATCGTTTGAGAGCCCCGTGGCGAGAGAGAGAGAGAGAAAGAGAGAGAGAAAGAGTGAGAGAGGGATAATCCGTGAAGCGGGGAGCAAGTTCAAGGAGAGAATGGTGGTAACGGGTCCACTCGGGCGAAAAGCAAGAATCGTGAAAGATGATTGGATTTCCGAGGGAGAGGGTCTCGCGTGAGCGCGCGATACGGGACCGCAGAAACTCGGCTCTGGCGCATATCTTTCGCGGACGATCTCATTGTTTCATGAGGTAAGGACACGGAAGCACGCGATCCCTGGCTAATAATACTCGCCGTCGGCCTAAACTCAGCTAAAGGGTGTCAGACTCGAGGCGACCAGGCAGTCAGCCAGCCCCCTCTCTTCTTTTCTTCTCTTCATCTCTTCCCTCGCTCCTCTTCTCTTTTATTACCGTCTCCTGGCCTATGCAATGCTGTGCATCTTCTCGGTGACGTGCTGCAACATCGCAAGCTCCCTGGTATATATGTAATTTACTATGCAAGTGGTTGGAACTGGTACATTGCTTCAACTTACTTCAATTGACTTCCACCACGTTGATGATCTGATAGGTGTCGGTAAACCTGACTTATAGATTCCTCGGTTTTTGTTAACAATTTCATTAGTTCAAAGGACTAATCTGGTTTAGAGAGGCTCTCGAGAGCCACAGAGAGGGTATTCGAAGAGGGAGGTTTGAGAACTCTGCTCTGTAGTAGCTGTTCTAAGATAGATCTATGCAAACACACGTGTCCACTTTGAAACCCTCGAAGGACCCCAACTGGACTGGATGTCCCCCTCAGTCTGTCTAACCAGTACAAAGAGAGTCTGCAAAGTATTGTGCCATGCGTCTGCAACTGCTCGCTGATACAAGACTGCATATATCCGTGAGGAAATCTGAGAAAAACGCCTTGAGCTCCTTCCGAGGATATCGAGCCTTTGGGTGCACGCCAGGGAGAATTATCGATCAGTTTGTAGCCGTATGCAGAAAGGTTGAGCGTTCTCTTCAGATTCGGGTCAGCCTTCGACTTCGACGATGAATATAATATTAATCCCGCGGCAAATGCCTTCATGTTTCGTAGGATCTCTCATTTTTTTTCTACTACTATTACATTATGTAAAATGAGCTTCATTTGGAAACATTCTTCTCATTGCTTTTTCAGGCAAAAGTGCGTCGGCTGAGAAATCAATTCTGAACTCCTCGATGAGTCTATAAAAAGAAAACATTGTATCTAGGTTCTCCAGTCGTTTTTCAGAAATTCCCGAGACAAAGGATCCTCTGCGAGTTCCTTTCACCATTCGCTTCACGGCGATATTCGCGTGTCGCTCGGACTGGCAGGAAAACTGCTAGAGAGGTTCCTCTGTTCGTGGGTAGACGAGGTAGACGCACTCTTACCTGTCGGCTAGTGCGAAAGGTCATTGATTGTAGCGCGGACTGAGCGAGAGATGGGGAGGAGAAATGATCGGTTGATCGGAATTTGTTATGCGTTGGATTCCAGCCGTAGGCAAAGGTGAATCGTAAGCCAGGAAAGTCCGCAAGCTCTGGTATCGCGTGTTCGAGCGAGATTCGCTTGGATCGATGGACTGGAGAGATCCATGTCCTGCAGGCGCGTATGTGGGTCACGCTGACGATATTGATGATGCGCGATTAACTGGCCATCTGCTTCGGAGGATGTCGAATAAAACCGGATTTTGTCGCGGTTTCTACGCTGTTTGATTATGTTCTTCAGGCGACCGAGCTTTCGATTCTTTTTTGCCACGAATATTTTCATATAATTAGTTGAGTCTTCTTTCTAAAAATAACGAAGTACGTCGTGAAGAATATGGGACGTAAGATGTGCAGAAAAATAGAATTAGGAAGCAAGAGGATGGCTGAGGGCTTGAGAGGTACTTGGCAGTGGAGGAAATAGGAAATAGAGATATTAGGGATTAGGGAGAGGAAATAGGAAGTAATGGGTAAGAGGAAAAAAGTAGAGAAAAAGGAATAGGGAATAAATTGCAGAGTGTAGGAATTAGTGGCAAGGAGGGGGGAGTAGGATATTGAATTAGGGTCCAATGTCACAAGGGTTCCAAGAAGCATGACCTACCATCTATGGTCGTCGGCTAGGGGTGGGGGATCAAACCTTCTGAAACCCTTATGGTATTGGGAGGAGGCCATTTAGTTACCTGTGCACTCCCAGAAAGGTCATCCGTCCCCAGGGAGACAAGACCAGCACGTAACCAAAAATTACTAGTCCACTCTTCTAAGTAATCTGCAAAGAATTAATTAAATTTATAATTCCGATAAAACAACATTTACTATAACAATTTTTACTGACTTTCGAATAATTTATACCCAATAATTTTCACTTTACTTGCTGCAACAAATTGCAAATTATTTTTCACTGATATATTCTTCTGATTTAAAATGTTCAATATCCATGTTGAATATACATTCTATTACCAGCAGCGATTGGTTGTTTACGGAATATTTTCGTGTGTGTTTTTCTTATCGGATCCGTCGATCCGCGGAACAGAAAGTCAATCTGATAAGAGGCCACACTGGTTATGAGGTATACAGTGAAAGTTACGAAGGACGCGGTAGTTTTATTTGAAATTGCGCCGACGGGGCCCGGGCCCTCCTTCGGAAATCATTCACGCACGATGCGTGCCTCGATCGATCGATTTTTATCGTCTTAATTAGCCAGCCACGACTAATCGAATTCCGCGAACGATTCGCCGTGCTCTTATGTAAATTCGACTTTCGTTTTTACTTGCGTGCCGAGCAGGAAACGTTGAAAATGTTGATTTAAGTATACTGAAACAATTCTTTGTAATATTCTCCCGTGTTTTAAATAGGAAATAATAATGACAAAATATCAGATACTTGTGCATTATCGATAGACGGCACATTTTCTATCGACAATGATCAATTGCCTTTTACTATTGAATTAGAAACAAATGAGACGGTAGTCGTGGAACTAATGAAGCTAGAAAATCAGAAGAATTTCTTGCTCAATTGTTTTCCTTTTTATAAAGGTGTTTTTACTGCAGTAAGAATGAATAAAAGCGTTCCATCGGTGGTGAGATACAAGTTCACTGACTTGGCGATGACTAATACGAAATTCATTACTCGACGGCTAACGTTTCCTTCCAGACGGCTTAACGGCGCTCCGATAAGCGCGAATACTATGCGAATTACTGGCCTAGAACCGAATTACTAATTGTGAAAATCCCTGGAGGTTGCATAGGGTGTCCTGTAATTCTTGATGGCAGTTGAGAATTGTACGTTTCCTGTAGAAACATCAGAAGTTAAGAGTCTAGTTTTCTTTTATGGATTTCCTAAAAATTTACTCAATTTAGATGATTGAAATTAGTGATTTGATTGATCGCGTACTGACGCGTATTTACGAGATCTTAAAATCGATACTGTATTTCGTTGTTTCTTGGATACAAAACAACTGCTGTGTTTAGCGTCCTTCGAGCAACTTTTTGGACAGATTCCCAGATCAACAGGTTTCGTGGCACCAAAAATGCGACGTGGCTCGTATTGAAATGATTACGCGATCAAGTTGCCTCACATTAACCTGGACACAGCAATAATTGACTCACATTGACCGGAAATACGGGCGACCCTATAAAAATAATACTTTTATCTCCTATGGAACACGATATTAATCATACTTTTATCTTTCTGTTTCAGGTAAGTCAACGATTCCATTACGAAACACTAAGTCTACTTAACCTCCTCGATTACTCTAGGTATGCAATTCTATTTTTTCAATTTTTCGCTCTCAACCTTGAAGAATATTAGTTCATAATCTGAGCGAAATTTTGTACGCGTCTGGCGTATAGAATATTTCCTGCAAATAACGTTCTCGCCAGCAAAGTGTTTGACTGCGTTGCCCAGTCGGTCACGATACGTTCTTCATCACGGAAAATATTTTCGATCGAGAGCCTCGTTGGAAGCACGCTGTCTGTGTGTTCGAAATAGCAACAATATTGTTGACGCGGTTCCCTTGACGTGCAAGAGAATCGTGTTTCGATATTAATTCTCGCGATGGCCCCGATACGATTGTACAAAAGAGTCGATAAGCACGTAGTTCGTGTGAATTCCGATCGCGTCGCGTCGTTCGTTGACAGATTTCTATGACCTTCCCGTATCTTGCCCTCGTGCATTCGGTTCCGGTAGTTCAGCCACGGAATATGGTCGATCAGAAGGTGAACGTGTCGCTGTGCACTCGCTCGCCTCGAGGTCGACCTTGCTGGTACAACGATCTGAAAGTAATTAATCGTGGTGTTCAGCGTGAAATCGCCACTTAGTATTCTGCGGTTCGCTTGACACCAAAATCGTCCTCGGTTACCAAGTCCGCGGCCATTTTTGGGAAACGTATGTCTGATGGGATGCGCATGCGTTCCTATAATTTATTCGTCTCTGAAAAGTAACCGGGTATTCTGCTGAAAATATTTCTATGGTTGTAAGACAGAACTGCATAAGTCACGCACTTACTTTTGTTTTCGAGAAATTCACGATCAGACTTTTAAAAATAAGTTCTTTTGAAACTGTGATGCGTTTGTTTTAAAGTAAGATATTTTTTTCTTCATTGTAGAGATCGATACTTGTTTGATAGGCGTAGATATTGACGTAGAGAGTGAGGAAAGTCACGTGTTAACTTCGAGGTTATGTAACACCCTCCTTGGAAGAGAAGGATATATTTGAATGTATCTTCTAAGTATTGTTTCGAGATAATAGAATGTCTCTCATGTGCAGATTTACTCGGTTATAATTCAGCTTTTCGAATCTGTACGTGAAATTATATTTACGAGAAAGTAGACTATTGTCTTGTTAAATTTGAAAATTAGAAATTTGAATATTTGAGTAGTCGATTCTTTTTCAAACATCCGTAACTTTTTAACAGAAGAATTTCCAAAGTTAAAGCCAGTGTTTTTAGATTATTCTTATCAAATATTATTTCCTGCTGTAAAAAGAAGTCAGTAATTTTTAGGGCCCTGAAACGAAGTTCTCATTTTTCCTTATTAATTCTGGGTGATAAAATTGGACAATTAAAACGTTGTTCATCTGTTTCTAAAGAGGTTAGAATCGAAAGTTACGAACGAGTAATATCGCAGTTCGATACATAATCGATCGCTCGGATCTATCGTTAGTCGTGTCCCGCGAAATACAAAAGGTACAGTGGCGTGTCACGGTGTTGCGTGAGTGCGTGGCGTACGTATCTTCTCAAGGTGAAGAAACGGAATGTCCGGTATGCGCCGGCAAAGAGGAACTCTTTCGCGGAGGGATGAGCAAGCTTGACGACTGGTTCCCTCATACCTGCTGCTCCCTCCATTCTTGCCACTTTTCTTTTCCCGTCCCCTCTGAACCATTAAAGCCTCATGCGCATGCGCTTCCACGCGCGTCGTCGATGTGTTCAGCGATGGGACCGATCTAATTCATCGTTTCTGCAAAGGTTCAATAGTCACACCTTCATCAATTTCAAACTTTATGAAAGTTCCCTTATAGCTACATCGGTAATCTACAAATTAATACGGGTATATAACTTATAGGGTGCGCAAATAACGAATTGTTTAATTTTTTTCTAGGTTAGGAACGTTCTCTGATTTGTTACTCATTCTCTCATGGACTGAAAGAGTGGATTTCTTATCAGAATAGTTGAATCACTGCATCTCTTGGATGTTGCATGAGAAATCACGATTCTACAATGTCGTGGGCACACGCGATGATTTCATTCCCATCACTATACAGCCATGCACGCCAGCGCCGCGTGAAACAGTCAGTGGCGTATCAGGGGAACACCGATGGCAAATATCGAACGCGTTTTTGAAGTTTCGTTTTGTTCCATCTTGAATGTAGGGATCATAAAGACAGTTTAATTCAGAGTCTATAATCTGATTAACCGAGGTCTTACCGTATCAACTACCTATTGCAATCTCGATTTCACTCTCTACTCGTTGTCGTTACAGGAATGATGTACCTAAAGAACCTGCCTTTGCAAGTGTAAATTACGAGTTGGAAATTTTATCCTGTGAGGTAATGGCTCGGCGTCTGCGCAATTCTGCCCGAGTAATTGAATCGAGCGCGAAGGGAAAAATTAGAAGGCCAAAAATGAATTTGCAGGGACGAGGTAAAGGCTTAAAAGTGTCTGCCCCCTCGAATCGAGAACTGCGCCACTGCGCGAGAGTAGTTCGAGTACCTGTACGGTCTATATCTGTTACTGTATTCACTGGCTACATGTATCTTGGCCGTGAAGCAGTAAACGGGATTAAACCGAGTTGCAAGTCCTCTAACGCACGTTGAACTTTATCTGCTCGCTTCATCGACTCGTGGCTATGGTCGCATGCGAGAATTTTAGCGCCGTAACGGTGCTTTTAGAAATTGTCTGACACGTTTCATATCGAATATTTGAAGCAAGTACCGTGCAACTTTATTAGTGTTCTTTGTGCCATATTGAATGGACAGGTTCATGCACTATATTGAACAATTATTACATATGGGGACGTTTATGAATCAAAGTACAGTCACAGCTTCCGATAAATGGATATTGAGAAATGGAAGGTTGAAAAATAAAATAGAAACCAAGACTCTTATTATATTCTTTTCTTAAATTAATGGGCTGTAAGGATACCTGCACGAGGGTACTATAAAAGGGTGTTCACATAGAGATAACTAATGCATCAGACACTTTTGAGAACAAAGTGCGTATACAAGTTTAAAAATCAGTGTCACTTCAATGGGAAATTTCGAAATTTATTGTTCCTTAAATTTCACCCGCCTAGAAAGTCTTACACTTTCGAATTATCTCTCTAAAAAGTTAAAGAAAAAAAGATAGAAATCTAATGGAATTCAGATGTTACTCGAGTACTGCGTTTTCTTTAAAAAAAAGAAAAGGGAAAAGGATGAACTACATGGCAAGGAAGGAACGCGAGACATCACATCAGGAGTATCAATGAATGTGTTAATTAATCTTCTTAACTGGTCGAATTTCGTCCGAAAGGCGTCGAACGACGTCGATCGAGCGGTTATTTTCGCTACACGAATGCTTCCGAAGGAAAACATCTCGTTCCACGATCTCTCACGGTCCACGCTAATGGATCTCCGGTAGGCCCGCGTTTCAGCAAAAAGAAGAAACGCTATCGTATTGGCAGCGCGAGTTCGCTCGCTAATAGAGCGTAACATTCATGCGAGATCGTACAAACCGACGTTGTTTGGCCTGTTCTGGTATGTAGGACATCCTGATCTTCCTTGGCAGGTCCTTCCTTGCTATACATTAACATAAAAGAAAGCGTAGCTCGAGTCGCATCCTGGCGATGCGGTTTTATTCGAGGGAAGTGGGAGTCTGGCATTAGGTAAATCACTTGTTGCTTCTTTTAACCATGTGTGAACGTGGGCTGAGACTCAAACTGCAAATATAGTAGTCATAAAATGTAATACGATGAATTTCAGATCTGTTCAGTTTTCCATTCTGTGAATCCATTTCTGAGCGTCTGATTTGATTGTCAAGAGTGGAAAAAAATAAGGTGAAACACTATTTTAGAAAGCGATTATGACCAGCGACCGTCATAGTTTCACGTATGCTGGGCGATTCGATAAGGAGCCCCCGTCGTTATCGTTTATCAGTGACCTCGTGCGGTCACGCCTCTCCGATAAGAAGAAAGACTCGCACCGATCCCTGTGTGTCTTTTCACCCTCTATTTCTATTCGGTTAGTGTACCGTCGTTCACATTATTAGCTTCAAGGAGAAATTGACTCTTTCTGAACTGTGCAATACTTTCACAATTCTTCTCATCAATTGTGATGGTCGCTGATAATCAAATCTATCTTTAGAATCTAAATCCATGCCTCTGTACTTTACTTTTCTTCAATCTGCTTATATCTACTTCCTTCCAGTACAGATTAACTAAATACCCAGAGCAGTTTCAAAATACTCTAAGGAAACTGATAAGTGATGAAGTGACTGATAGCCAAGAATTCATTTCGTCAGTGAGCCACCTCCCTTCGTTCACGTAAGAATTCGCATAAGAGATACACCATATATTTGTGAAGGACGGGTAAGAAAGCATCGTTAATTAGCTTCATCGTGAGTGTTAGCGTATCAGGGGCCAGCATTGAAGAAGGTCCCCAGTTACGGATGAAAGGAACTGCTAAAGCGAAGACGAGGAGGGGCGAGAGGAATAAGAGGCGTCGCGAGCGTGGACCAATAAAGGATCGACGGAGCGATAACGAGACGGAACGATTTGCCCGTAGATGCCGCCGGTTCAATTGAACGGCATGCAGACAACGTGGCCGTTGGTCACTGCGAAATAGAGAACGACGTGTGAAATGGGTATCGTGATGTACCGACCGGATGCCACTTCCTGCTTACCACGTCTGCGCATCATTGTAACGTGCACCGTGCCTAGCGATGGGAATAAGACGATTCCAGGCTGCCATCGGGTCACCCTCGATCCATGATTTCATCTAGAGAACGTGAAAGAACTCGATCTTTGAATTTTCGCGGGCTTTTGAGATCCTGGGGACCTTGGAGGCTGCTTAGACCATCTAGCAAGCTGTAGAGTAGAAAAGGCTAAATTTCATTATTAATTAGACTATAACATGTCTCAATGGATCAAGTTTAACAGTGTATTTCCTCCACAGCAAGTGAATTTTTTATCAGAGATATTGTCTGCTAATAAGGGAGGAAAGAAGTCGGTGAGTGGTACAGGAAGTGGCAAGGCTTGGGTTTCGTGATAACTGATTTACGCCACTCTCTCCTTTTCTCTTCCTTTTTGCTCTCTCCTCGTCTGGGGCTGGTTCCTCTGCGAACGGTAAACCGTGTTATCACAGCTATGCCAAAAATGTGAATCGGTCAAAGAGAGGGAGGCCTTTCTAAAAGGAGTCGTGTGGTATGCAGCGTTTGAAAGTCCTGGAAATTGCTTGTATCCCCGGTATCATGAGACGGCAGAGACTATCCACGTTGACAGATTTATTTTTAGTGTCGCTGCTGGTACTCAACCGCCTACACAGAAAATGCTGTGGATCTTTGATTATTGGAGCAGGAATCGTCTGACTGTAATGATAGTTTTTTTTTTCTTCATTTGATTTATTTTTGGCTGAGGAAACGTGTGATTACGTGGCTGCCTACGAAGGCCTTGTAGGTCTCTTTTTTGAAGAGGTGATTGAAAGGCACAGTTTTACTTGTGCTTCGCTTCATATGTAACTTCTGAATATTCGCTGAGAGGAAAAATTAGAGAAGGTTTTGATAGACCAGTGTGAAGTCTGTTCTTAGCAGGTTGTCCTTTAATAATGGAGGTAATTGAATGAAATAATGAAACTCATTTTATCCAAGCAGCAGTCTCTATTGACACATTGACATTTAGTGCACTTCCACCGCGCTACCATTCGCAAAGAGTGTGCCACTGCTGTAGCCCAGACCGTGACCTAAACCGACAGCATGGTCATATTTCTTGTAGCTTGCGCTTGTAGCTTGAACTTGAAGACGATGTCGTGGCAAGTCAGTGAAATATCTCAGGTATTTCTTGAAGCATCTTCTAGTTTTTTCCATTAAAATATTCACCACAATTTATGAAGGCTCTACAGTAGAATTCTGTAACTCCAAGATTTATATCACAAATCTTTCACAGAGAAAATAGCCTCAGAATAGAAAAGCACAGTGAATCGCATAGAGAAGGGTAACATCATCAAGTAGCTTTTGGATTGAGCATTGATTAACAAGATTCTCATGGATTAACCAGTTTAAAAGAATTTTCTACAAGCATCTGTTATCTTATCAGTGCAGTTGTAATCGTAATAACCTTTCGAATCTACATCGGGGGGCCGTGTTTATGATTAGCAGCCTATATAAAAACATTTTCGTGTCTCGTCAATTAATATTTGGCCGAGGTCAAGCATAGATAAAGAGAGTAATACTTGAGCGCACGTTAAATTCCCTGCACGAACACGTCCTTCGAAGATAACTGCGAAATAAGTATGATTAAATGTACGAGTGTTTCCAGTGATAGTGCTTCAGAGATATGTATATGTAATTTGAGCGATGAAGGAGTTTAAATAGATACTATTTCGAAACGATGTCGAGACCTGACAATGGAGTCATTTTTTATAAGGGAACGAAACGATAAATCGAACTGAAATTAATGAAGTTACTTTCGGTGGTAAAGTAGAATTGAAATGTCTTCAGAGACACTGGATATCCATCAAGAACTTTTTGTGCATTAACTTCAGCGGTCAAATAGGCCTTCCAGCTGCTGGCGCACATCGCAATTAAGGCTCGTTCACGCCTATGTATGAACAAATTTATTTGGCAGCAGCCCAACCGATTGTATTCGTTGGTTGCGCGGACTTGCTTCGCTAAAGACGCTAACTGACACGAATTTGTTGTGTAAATGAGTCTAATTAGGGAGACGCAGCGTAATCGTTCGTTTCCAGGCTCTGTGTACCGAGCTTGGCCCAAATTTCGTAACAAAATTCATATGGAAATGTTTTGTGTAACAAAAATGTAGGTTACAGCCTTTTTGAACTTAAACTCGATTCTACCAACAGCTGCAACTTCGATAACACAAGTTTCATCTTTGGTGCAACACGTACAGTCCAAACCACTAGCCACAGTTTATCTCTCTGTGCTCGGTTACTCATCATCGGTCCCCTTCTCGAATTGGCCGTGCCATCAGCGTCCTGCTACTCCGTCACGTTGAGAAATGCTATGGCTCGCGTGACCGCGCATTCAATTAACATTACTGCATTCCTCCGAGAAGAAACAGCACCTGAAAGTATCTGCATATATAATAATCTTTCGCTATTATCCCGTTTATCGAGAATGGAAGGGTTTCATCTGCCTCTATCGTCTCCAAAAATCCCTACACACAACCTTCCAAATACCACGTAAAGTTAGAGTTAGCGAGAGGGTCAGTCCCAGGTGTGATCTTCAGAGACAAAACTATAACTTACCCTCTCCCTCACTTTTGGTGTCTCAAAGACACCTGGCAAAGCTCAAGAGTACAATTAACCCTTTGCACTCGGTCCTCCTCTTCCATTCATCTCGCCCCTACACGTTCCTAATAATAATATCGATGTTGCTTGAGCCTTCCAGGACAAACTGATGTACACGTTTATCGCTGTTTCAGGGTACGAATGGTCCGAGACCGACGTACGTGGGTGCTAACAATGGCAACGCCGGTGGCGCCGGGGGCGGCGGCGGTGGCGGGGGCGGCGGTGGTGGCGGCGGTGGCGCGACGGCTGGCGGCGTCGGCGTCGGTCCAGCGAGCGGCGGCGGAGGTAGTGGCGGCGGCGGCGGCGGCGGAGGCGGGCACGGACTGAAGGGGAACACCGGCGGCGGGCCACGAGGCGGGAACCCGGTGCAGTACCGTGCGAGCGGTGCCGCGGCTTGGGGCGCAGCGCCGCCCTCTCACGCGGCTGCGGCTGCGGCGGCGGCGGCTGCTGCCTACCCGCCGTACACGCGGTACCCGAGCGCGGCGGCAGGCCAGATGCCCGTCGGAGCGCAGCAACTACCGCCTACGGCGAATCCTTACGCCACCGCCACCTACGCACAGCACGCGTCGGTAAGTCCTCTTTTCGAGTCCCTCTACGCTCCTTCCTGAACCTCTCTCGCCGAGCATTCGTTAATCGTTCAGGGGACTTCGCGCCGCTTCAATCAGCCGAGCCTCTCTCCTTCGGAGGCTCGCCAGTCGCCCTTGTGCCTTGAGCGCATGCTGCTTCCTGCGATCGTCCCCTCTGCGTTCCTCAACTTCTGTCCGCCGAACGAGTCGTGTCCATTGATTCTTGGGAAGTAGAAGCATCCTTCAGCTTTTGGCAACGATTCCTTCTCAAGTTTGGAGACTGAGACGAGCTGGGAGGACCTTTAGTAGAGATAGGAGTGGTGGATCTGCACTGGCGGAATGACTGTGCGGTGTAAATATGCCGTATGTTTCTTTCGTGCTCCTTCGCGTTAACGATTCGTGAGGATGTTCCTGGGGGGTGGGGTATGGTACTGAGGAGAATCGTGGAGGTTGGAGTGCAGTTTGCACATGGGTGCATTGAGTGTTTGTCGGTTTAGTGGGAACACGCGAGCCGGTGCGAGATTCTGTTAGGCTTGGCGCAGCGAAAGGGGTAACCCCCTTCCTAGTGGACCGGGTGGGGCCACGACAACGCGGCATTACTGCTCCTTGCACGTTGCGCGATCTTTCTGACTTTCTTTTGCTCGATATTTCGAGGGTGACTCTCCCTCTTTCCCTCTGATGGGGTTTCTTGATTGATTCTCCCATGTATGGATGATTTTTCGTCGCAATATGAGGTGTATTCTTTCATCTGTTTGGACATGCCACTTGCTGTCGATATTGGCCGGTACACTGTAGCAGGCTGATATCTCTTTTATGCATAATTGCACTTCGTTTTTTGGAAGTTTGATCAGTCATATTCCTCCTTTTTTATTCCTATTTTTTGGATTTCTTTTGTTGAGTAATCTTGCAGTATTTCTTAAGAATTTGAATTTACACTTGATTATTATCAATTTGATTCTTACTACATTTTTGTTGTAATATACTATAGTATTTATTCAATGTATTGCAGTATGGTGGACAACGGGTGCCTACAGCCTCCTCTCCTGCTAATACTAATAGTAGTTCGAGCAGTGCTACTGGCAGTCAAAGTGGGACAATGAGCACAAGTCTTAGCAATAATGCTATACAAGGACAGCAGGCAGAACAACTATCAAAAACAAATTTGTACATCCGTGGCCTCAACCAGAATACAACTGACAAGGACCTTGTTAACATGTGTTCTCAGTAAGTGGCTCGTGTAATTCCAAGCAAGTTCTACATGTTCTATAATAAATCTGGACTTACAGAGATGAATGATCAATGTAGTGTTACGGTTTAATGTGGTATAAAAGAGCGTTGAAATTTATTTTACAGTATGGGAAGTATATCATTTCTAATACACTATGTTTTTGCAGATATGGAACTATTACTTCCACAAAGGCAATTTTGGACAAAAACACGAATAAATGTAAAGGTACTATATTAATCTTTATATCATTTTGTATTTTGCTTTGAAAAGTTTGCTCTTCAATGAGTTAGTGTGAGTGATTCTCACTTTTTTTGACTAATTTTTATCTTTGTTGGGTGTTGCAGGTTATGGATTTGTAGACTTTGAGTCACCAGTGGCGGCAGAGGGTGCTGTGAAAGCACTGGTCGCCAAGGGCATCCAAGCGCAGATGGCGAAAGTGGGTATCTGGTTGCTCCGTAGACTGCCCAGTGTACGTTGGTTGTGCATGCAAGTACAGTAATACCAGAGTAACAGTAAACCTTTCTTCTCTTTCTTTCTTTCCTTCTCTCTCTCTCTTTCTGTCTTTCCTTTTTCTTTTTCCAGTTTCTGTTTCTGCCTTATTTTGTTTTTTCTTTACTCTGTCTTTTATTCCATTCTGTGTCCATCTGTGGTCCTCTTGTTTTCGCATATTTTCATATACCCCTTACATTCCCGTTGATACATAACTATTAAATGCTATTAATTTGAGAAAAGTTCTTATTCCAGTACTACTGTGACAACTATGTATACACAGTACCTTGATATATTATTTATTCATATGAAGTTGGATAAGAAAGTACTGAAAGTCTAAACACAATGTGGATGCCATGGTTGTCTTTTAGTAATCATTAAATAACTATTCATTAATGTCTACACATTTTTTTGGTGATAGTATTAAAAGTGATTTGTTGTGTTTGCTAAAAAATAGTATTACTACATAAAAAATGAAATAAAAACTACAGTATTCCTTCCATTAACTACAAGCACTCTATTATTACTTTGTAAGTTATTTTATTCCAGTATATTGGAATTTATCTTTCCTTCCTAGAGAGAAAATGTTTTTCAAGACATGGTATTTAATATTTTCATAAAAAGTCATTAAACTATCCAATTCTTTTATGAAAGACAAGCATTGCATCATTTCCATGGCATCATTGCTCTGCTCTCAGCCCCTCTAGACTTGCTTGGAATTTATATCTTGATAAGAACTACTTAGTATTTTATAACTGTTGCGTCATGTAGGAAAACCATGTCTAGTATAGTGGTATCAGATTAAATTAAGATTATAAATTTTGTAAGGAATATTTAAAGAATTGAAAGTGTTTAGATGTACCGACAAGTGAGAAGGGCAATCTAATAAGAATTTTATGGAATAGTAATGAGAAGTACTGCTACTAGAGGGGTGGTTCATATTTTCATTGGTAAAAAAATAATCAGAAAGTAATATAAATATTTGAATTTTTATAGCATAAATTGATAGTGAAACTATCAGTGAAAATATAGTAGCAGGCAATTATGCGCAAATCAGAGTAAGGATAAGTTTGTCCTTGTAAAGAAACAGTACAAAACTCTTCCTCTTGCAACCTGTCTCACTTGTCTAAGAATCTCTAGTATTCACCAGTTCTCTCTGTCATTCTGTCTTATGTACCTACCAAACTATTGATGCTTGTTGCTGTACCTCGGCCATAAATTGCTGATACTGCTGTGTCAACACATTTATAATTCATGTCTGAAAATTGCATTTATTTCAGCACTAATTCAAGCCTTTAGCAAATACCTAATGTGCTCAAAATATCTGTGTTCATGTCCTACATAAAATACTTAATAGTTCACAGTCACAGTAAAAAGATTCCAAAGTTCTTCTAAACACTTAATCGAAATAGATTATTTTAAAACATAACACATGATAGTAGTACCTACAAGATTCGATTACAGGCACAGTGTAATACATTTTATTTCTTTTTGGAGTTATTTGTCAAAGATTATATTTTCATAGACAACAGTGTACGTTTCTGAAAGTTATCGACTATTTTTTTTTCTTTCTTTTTTTTTTTTTTTTTTTTTTTTTTACCTACATGCGCACATTCCAAAAGAATTATTGGCTCTTGCCTATATTTATTGCTCCAAAAAACTAACTTGGAATGGTTCTTCTAATCTGGCCGCAGTAGAAGCACGGGGTGCCATCAGCAGCTGTGATGATGTCAGTCGCATGTGAATTGATTACAACTAAATAATGTACCCGTCATTAACTATGCTCAGGGTACATGGTACTTACTTACCAGTTAGTGGTGCTATGTGAAGATCAGGTGCTATCTTACTCCTGGGGTGTTGGTTGGCTCTTGATTGACACACTTGGCTTAAATAATAAAGTTTAACCAGCACACCAAACGAATTTGGATGTGTATTTGGGAATTTTCGAAAGTTTTAGTTTCACAATGAATTTTAGTTCTTTAGCTGTAGAAGTAAAAATATTAATCAAACTTTTCATTTGATATTGCGTTTGATAACTCTCTTAATAGTCTACCTGATCATGTACAGTTTCTAGAAACACACAATATGTTAATGGCATAAAAAATCCCTTATACACATTCGCACTTGATCAAGATGTAAATCATATTACTGAGATAAATAAGATCATTAAGAATATATTCTAGTTTTATAATACATATATGTATATACAGATATATATATATATATATATATACATATATGAGTATATATGAGTGTATATGTATATAATATTTTTTTTATAAATATATATATACATATATGATGCCATCAGCTTGGCTTATATCATAATGTTTTCATTATTTATTTTTTTGTTTTAATGCATTCGCAAGATTGAAGTAAATTGTCGTAAAGTATAAGTATATTCAAGTAACTGTAGAGTTGATTGATTTTTTGAAAGAAATGGTGGATCTCAAAATATGCTTGAGGGTGCATAAACATTGAACTCGAGTTAGAGTTAAGTTTAATGTACATATACCTTCTCTTTTTTTGTTCTTTGCATATGTGAAAACCATGAGTGAGAAAAACTTAAGCATGAACACATGTATATGTATGTGCATATATCTTACATACAATGTGTTTTCTGCAGTATCGTGACAATTGTAATTTGGCTCACTTTCATTTCTGTCTTATGATGTAACTGTATATATGTGAACATGCCTGTGCTTTTTATCATGCTTGTCTCCAACAACGTGTCATATGTGATTGGAAATATATTACTGCTTTGAATGGTTATTCTTAATATTGTCTAGTAAGAAGCAATTAGTTGGTTTGCATTACATACTTGTTATTTGTGATGTAAGCATATGTAATCGTTAAAATAAAACTTACAGACCATTATTGAGAAGTAGAAAATGTTCAAAAAATTGTGAATATTCTTTACTAAATTTTACTGTTGCATTGGCAATATTTAAAGAAATATTTAAAGTTGAAAGTATTTATAATATAGTTGAAAGAGGCTAAATGAGCTTAATGAAAACGATTTCAATAAGATCAGTGATATAGTTTGGCTATATCACTATTAAGCATTATTTAATTGTGAATGACAATTCTGCCTTACTTTTGACTGAAGAATGATTGCACAGGCGATATTCACTACTGTGAAAAGTACGATATTTTTATACGTGTGAACATGTCTTGTGCATAATTTAATTTACAAGCACCATGAAGCAAATTTGGAGAACCACCAGAATGTGGTAACGTAATGCCCTGAAGCATGATGATCTTTCAATATTAAAAATTATAATTATCTTCATTCTTAAAGTCGTTTTTAATCATTATCTATTGGTATTCAAAGTTAGATGAAAATCATTGTCATAGTTTAATGCTCCTTTTAGTAGTATCACGTAGATTTATGTAATTTTTTGAGAAAAAGAAAACACTGATAAGTTATGTATAAGGGATTTGTGTTTTAAATATTTTATCAATTTTTAGTTTTCCAAATTTCTTGCATTATTGCATTAATATCAATTTTAATTTCAAGTTGTATCATTTTAACATTCGTAATGGATTGTTAGAAATTGTATTTGGACTGAATACTAGCATATATTTGTTTTACATAGATGCACAAAGTGTCACACATTTGCAGTGTTCATCTTTTGATCTTCTAGAAGAAGCTTTTAATGTTCTTAGCTATTCACGTGTAATTATAGTGGTTTTCGTCTGTGCATTCATTCAAAATTATAGTCGTGAAGGAAATTGCAGTAACATCTTAAACATGAATGTTAAAATGATAGATTCCAAACTTTTTTAAAATTTATATAAATACATATATACACGTTGAGGAATCTACTACAATAAGTTGCATAGTATTTTTACTCTCTTCTCAGCAACAGGAGCAGGACCCCACAAATTTGTACATTGCAAACCTACCACTGAGCTTCAAAGAAAATGATGTTGAAGGTTTACTTGCTCAATATGGGCAAGTTATTTCAACGCGTATATTACGTGATACTGCTGGACAAAGTAAAGGTGTTGGATTTGCGAGGTCAGAATTATTCGCATTTATTATTATTACTGAAGCATAGTTACTATAAAATGCTATCGTATTTCAAACATGATATTATTGCTACAGAATGGAGTCTAAAGAAAAATGTGAACAGATCATTCAAATGTTTAATGGAAAAGCACTGCAAGGAGCTAAAGATCCTCTATTGGTAAAGTTTGCTGATGGCGGTAATAAGAAAAAATCATTATACAAAAGTACAATATGGAGAGAAACTGGAGAGGTAAATTTTATCTCTACAGTAAACTCTGAACGATGCGTGATGGACATTTTTAATAATTGTCGCCAATATTTTACAGAATATGACTTTGAATTACGATACAAGCGGCGTTGGTCAAAACGGAGTTGCAACCACTCATATGCTACCCGCAGCAACTTTAACACAGTATAGTCGTCACTATGGTCAAGCATTACCTGGTTATAGTGTACCAGGAACTCCTTGGGTTACTCCTTACTTGGTGCAGACTACCCCTCCACATATGCAACAGGTCGACGTGAGTTTTTATACAGATTTTTTTGTTGTTTTTGTTGTCTTTGTTCTCTTCATACTTTTTTTATATTTTTTATCTAGTATTCGTTTAATATTATTTTCTATCGTTTTCTTCATTTACTAGGATATATAATTTTTTTATTTATAATATGTGAAAGAGGTGTATAATTTTATTCATATCATAATAATAAGCTTGAAGTTATTGTTCTACTTTGACAATGGAACTAATTGAACATTTTACTTGAACGTAAATTTTCTGTTATAGATGATGCCATCAGCTGATCCCAGCAATCCACAGTACAGTATGATTCCTCAACTTACTACACAAATGTCTACATTGCATCTTGGCACTGGTTCCGTAAGTGGTTCTGTCCTTATCGTTCTCTGATTATAGTATTTTAGTGTTGTATTTTTCAAACGAAATATTTCGTTTTTTCAGTACATAGCAGCAAGCCCGCATCCTTATCCTTACACTACTTACCCTCCTAGCATTATTCATACCATGCCATTGGCTGATTCTGAACAAACAAGTAACGCAGCATCTCCTGATGACTCCTACCAACAATACCAAGCTCAGCAGCCCAAGTAGGCTACGGTTTTTAGGTATAAACAGTCATATTTCAACAAGTCTTTATCATATTCAATATTTCTACAGAGATCGATTTGAGATTAGACAAAACAAAAATTGTGGTATTTCAGATACGAATACACCGAGGGTTACGTAAGTTAGGAGAGCCACACCTGTTGATACGAAGGATTATATTAATGAAGAATAGATGAGACTAAATACATTACATAAAGTCAGATAAGATTCTTCCTCATGATAATTGACTTGCCAGCCATCTTTTATACATTTTATCCACCAGATAAAATAGGTGAAAGTAGTTAATATTTTCCAACGATTAGAGAATGAATGTTGTCATAAGAAAGAAAAAGGGGGTTACGAGTGCTCGTGTCTACATCTACATGTTCTGGCACTAGCACGGCTCCATACGCTGTGTATCGCCAACACATCATTACGACGACAGTGACAAAAAAAAAAAACATTGATATTCTGCGACGGACAGTTTAGTGTCAAGCTGATAGGCTTCCAGGATTAACTTTAGGTATTACATTTACTAAGAAGACGATAAGTCGAAGCTGAACGCTTGAGAGTGTGAATAAATATTTTAACAAAAAAAAAAAAAAAAAACTGTAAACTATAAAAGAAACGCTGCTCAGAAATATACAAAGGAGAATTCTTCCCACGAAATAATAATAATAATAATATAAACAGAGAAAAAGCACTTCCAAATGCTAGAGTTGATAATGAAAGAAAAAAAAACACATTCAGATTCAGTTGATTGTAAATCAGTGGTAGCAACCGGACTCGTGCCAGCTGGCTGGCCGGTGGCTGGGCTGCGAAAGAAGAGGCATCGATCAGTGTTTCTTTTTCACAGAAGATGCTGAGAAAAATACTCTTCCTTAACAGCGCACACCACCCCATCCACAATACTGCACTCTCATCACATTATTTCTTTTCGTTTTCTTCTGTTTCGTTCAGACATTCCAAGCCAGGCACATATATTGTATGTATGTATTGCCACGCGGAGATTTTTATCTACTTTTTACGAGTACAGTTCGCGTTCTCTTTTTTAAAATCACGGACGACTATATATTTTATGGACGAAAAGAAGCGAAGATTTAAAAGAAGAAGCTGAAGGAGAGAAAAAAAAAACAAAGTGAAAGCTTTATTTCTAAAAAAAAAAAAAGAAAGGAAAATGAAGAAAAACTTCAGGATATATGTAATATTATTATTGTAACAAGAACGAAAGGAACATAGTACTTTTTAGAGGATTTATATTTATGAGTACAGTTACTACGAATCGATATCAGTTTTAATTGTACAGTGAATACAGATATTTTTTTTAGAATTGTGCCTTTTTCAGACAAATCCGCTAGACAGGGATATGCTGAAAAAAAATATTATAATATATTTTTACGTCGGGTATGTAAATGCGAAACTTGAGCCAAATTTTCATCTTCTAGTTAAGGGAAATATAATTGTTTTTGCGTTTGTAGCCAGTTAAATGTCCACTGCGTTCGTTTTTTGGTTACGAATTTGAATAGATTTTGTATGTGTATAGTTGCCACTTGACGGGATTGGACGGGCCGGAAACCACCGTATACACGGTCCGTTGCGTGGAGTCTAGGAACAAAAAAAAAAAAAAAAGAAAAAAAAATAAGGGAAAAAGAAAAAGAAATCAAACGGCGGATCATTGTAAACCGAAGGTATTTGAAGAACCGCCCGAGAAGAGAGATAGAGCGAAAGAGAGAGAGAATGAGAGACAGTAGGCTTGTTACGACGGGGATACGATAGATAGAGTGTAAATTAATTTATTATATCGAACGAACGAATAACGCGTTACTAAATGAAACGAAGATATAAAATGGGACTGGAGGAGGACGATAGGCGGAGAGGATTAAAAAACGCGTGAACGAGAGAAAAAGTAAAGAAATGAGGAGGAAGACGAAGTCGAGGGATTTTCTATCTACTACGCGATGTCTCGAGAAAGAAAGAAAGAAAAAGGAACCACCCTCCTCTCCTGCGTTCCTCTAAGCCCGTTTCTTTTCTACATCTGGCACAGTTTTCACGTTGTCTGACTTAGATCGAGTCAAGGAGGAACGATTTAGCAGAAAGCTTTCTACCAAATATTGCGAGCTCTGGGCTCGAAGTGGCGGGCAGGTAGTTAGATAGAGATTAGAGGCGATCGTAGCTATTATTATAATATTACAATAATATGCTGTATTATTATAATTAACGATTACTATTATTGACGTCATCTAAAGTATGAAAGATTTTTACACTGTTGAGACTTGAAGTAAATAATATATTTAGTTTATTTTGGTACATCACGATTTGATGACAAGAGATAAAAGATGAAAAAAAGTGGTATGAGCTATTTTTTAAGAGACCGATTATTACTCGATTTGAGTCCATGCATTAAGGGAGATTAAAAAAAAAAGAGAGAGCGAGAGGAAGAACGAAAGAAAGAAAGGAAGAACGATAGAAAGAAAGAGGCGAAAGGGAGAACCTATTTGCGAGCGTGTAATTGTTGCACAAGCGATATTGTCACCACGACTGACAACAAAAATCACATGTGATTAAATAGTGAATTTTGAAGAATTTTACTAATAGACTTGTACTAAATAACTAATTAATTATTGTGACGACCAAACAAACGAGCAGCATTGAATTGCTGACCCGAGCGGAGGAACGACGGTTCGGCCGACGAGGAATAAGAAAAAAAAATAAGAAACGCCAGCTCCTGCAGATACGGAGCCGCACTGGAGAGCAGGCAGAAAGGAGAAAAAGAGATAAAGGAAAATTAGAATGCAAGGGGATAATGAGCGAGAGAGAACCAAGCAAGAGAACTAGGCGAATGAGAGTGAGAGTGAAAGGATAATAAAAGAAAGCGTGAGGAAAGCTTGAGAGAAGGAGAAGAGTGAAAGAGGGGGAGAGCAAGAGAGGGAGAGACAGAGGACGAGCGTGGTAACTATTGTATAGAGAACATGTCGCGAGGAAAGGACACAGCAAAAGATGTTGTGTAGTTAGTGTTGACTATGAATAGGCTAGGCACCATTTTTGGATAGGAAGTAATCGATTTAAGCAATTAAGTTTAGGTAGATAGTTAGCTGATAGTTAGGATTACAAGCTGCCTCTTCATGTTGAACGATACATATTAGGTGGAGGCACCGTTCAGCCTATGCACCTTGCACCCGTCAAGACTGACTGGCTATTCATATTAATAATAAATATATATTATTCTACAACATATTATTCTACTGTAATATAAATAGTAAGGACTGCTTGCTGCGCACCGCGGGTCGGGTGCTTGGGCTGGCCGGGCGTGGTTTAACCGAGAACACCCATCTTTTGGAACTTCGTTTCCAAGCAATGCTGCTTTCCGTAAAAGCTTTCTCTAGAACTCTAGCGTGTAGCCTCTTTCTAGATTAGAATCACACTTGTAGTCGTAGGTTGATTGTAGAGAGATGAGAATAAAATGAAAAAAACTGTAGGGTGTTTTTTAAGTAAACAAAATAATTACAAAAAAAAAAGAACGTAACATTAGTCGAACGAATATCGGCTTAAGCGAGAAGCGAAGTCCGCGGTTTGGAGACACTTTACTCGACGATGTCGCGACGCATCGTCGATTACTTCGACTTGTACAGTCCTTAGATTCACCAGGAGTTTTAAGTCATTGTTTTATTACATTGTTAAGCGATAGGTTTTCTTTTCTAGCTGTAACGAGAACACGTTTTCTCTCCATTCCCCTCTTCCTTCTGATTTCGCCTTTTTCTGTTTCCCTTGGTTCCTCCTCATTTCTTCCCCTCTACCTTTATCTACCATTTGCCGCAAGACGAGCCGCAAACGTAATTCTCCAAAACAACCACCACACCGTCTGCTTAATTTTTTTTTGTTTTTTCGTTTCTTCTCATCAAGATAATTGTTATGCGGTGTGCGATCGATGAGAATATAAAGGAGGTGAATGATAGAGGGAGGTGACGTTGAGACGTCGAGTTAGGCAGTTCGCACGCGTACGAGGATCGATATAAGGAACAGAGATGAAAGGAAAAAAGAAACCTAGGTTCGGATTACTTTAAGATGGCGAGGCATAGCACGTAATGAAATTTCTAGATTAAGGCAAGTGTGTCATAGCTAGTTAAGAAAAAAAATAGGGACTCTTAGAAGTCGATAGGTGCTGTAATAAAGAAGAAAAAAACAAAACAAAGTTTAACAACGGTCAGAATTAGATTTTTCATGAAACTCGAAATAAGAACAGGGCATACGCCACTAAAAGTGCCCTTAGTTTATTTTGGATCGTTTAAAAACGCTAGTCTTTGTGTGAGATAATGTGGGGGTTAGATAGGGTCTTCTAAGAAAACATAAAAAAAGTGGAAAATCGAAGAAAAAAATGGATACAGACGAAAACAGACAAGTAAAAACGAGAGAGCGAGAACGCGCAAGAGAGAGAAAGTGAAACAAAAATGTGAGAGCGAGAAAGTGCGAGACCGGAGCATGTGGTGTGTTAGGTGTATGCATAATTTATAAAAATGCGTACTTTAAAAAAAAAAGAAAAGAAACCATCTGCCTATTACACACGACACACAGACTGCAGACACACTGTTACTGTAAACTGCACACTACATACGTGTGCACGCTCTGAAACGTCGCTCTTACACCTCTTTGTAACACGGAGCGTGCACCGTGAAACAGTTTTAGAGTTACTTACAAGTATGGTTTGGTATATTTCAAAGTGAAAGAATCAAATTCTTAATTATTATCATCCCTTATTTTTGATCAATAAACGATCTGTTTTGGGGATTTATTCGAATCAGTTTCTTTTCCTTTCCTAAGTATCTTTTACCGCTGACGATTTCTCTTGCTGTCCATTTCGCGCCTAGAGACAGAGAGTGAATCCCCAAATGCATGACGAACATTTTTCTTTCTTTCAACTTTTGTTTTGTCTTCTAACTTTTTCGTCTGTCGTTTTTATGCTTTTTTCATTCTTCAAGGTAATGATATCTGCAAGGAAGAAACGAAACTGTAAAGTCTGTAAAATAAAACTCTTACTCTCTGTACAAGATCAGTGATTGTATATACATTGTATTTCGCGTTATAAATATGCCTTCTGTCGGATCGAGAGTAGCAACTATTGTAACATGCCTTCCTCCGAGCGAACACAGTAGAGTCCTGATGCATTTTTCTTTGGTATCCTTTAGGACTGAAAGAGAGCTTAACGAATTAAAACGAGATGAAGAGAAGTACACACACCGCGTTCTTCTTCATTAAGCATCGGTCAACGGAACGATATACTATTTATTAACGTGTAGCAGAATTACAGCATGTGCAATAGACTGAAAACGACATTGTCCTTGTAAGTAATATTTAAAATCGTAAGGCCCCCCACATTATCCTAACGTATTGTGTAATCACATCCAGCGTCCGCCTCTAATTATAAAAAACTGACGGTAGAGAATCGTTTCTTGCGTGATCATGGAGAATTGATGATGCCATTGTTCAATTTTTGGCAATACGCGGTAGAAACGATAACGAAACCTTTCTCTCAGTACTTTTAACGTCACCTTACCACGCTAACATGCGATTTGTACTATTTTGAGTAAAACGCTTTTGATTTCTGCGCAATAAAGATGAATCGAAATTTTTAAAAAAGAAACAAGAATTACGAAACAAATACGAGGTGCTGGCAATGTACGAACGATTAACTAGATCTCCTCTTTTGTCAATTAAGTGGTGATTTTATAATGATGTAAAATACAAGGGTAAATTAAAAAAAAAAAAAAAAAAAAAAAAAAAGGAAAAGCTGACACATTGCGAAAAACTCATTGAAATAAAAATGCGAATTTTTATTTAACGCCAAGAACTTTTTTTTAAGCTAACTGCAACGTTTTTGCTACACGCATGTATTTTTGAAGTTTGCGAATATGTTTATTTTCACGAAAGTAATTGTGACTGTATGTACATCGTCTCCCGATTTGCATTTTTGTTTATTTCGAATGTGTTACTCCAACTTATGAAGCATTTGTTTCGTTTGTTTCTATTATTTTACAGTGATTATATGATTTCGTGATCAATAGGTTTCACGATGGCGACACATTTCTATTTCTTTTAAAGTGATTACATTGTTTGATTTAGAATGTAATAAATATTAAAATGATAAAAAAGCTTATACCTATTAATTTGCACTATATGTAGAAGACTTTGTTATATTTAAAAATTACAAGATATTAACTTATCGTTAATGAACAGCATTTTTCGATTTGAATATTCTCACAGTGTTGTCTGCTCCCCCAGACACCATGAATTTCGGATTCGACCAGTTGCAGCACAGTACTTTGTCCTCGTGCCCGGAAAGATCAAATAATGCCGCTTTGGGACTGCAAAGAGATTATATTTTTTTAAAGTAAAGTGTATGTTTCACCTGAAAAAAATAATTAGAATTTATTTAACCTTCTAGTATCCCAAAGTTTCATATCATTATCGTATGCTCCCGAGATGAAGAGATTTTCATCTACAGTCGACCACCGTACAGATTGCACCCATTGTGTATGAGAAGTAAATAATGTCTTGACAAGTGAACCCTCTAAAAATATGACAATCGTTAAAAAAGTTAAAACGATAAGTAATGCTATAAAATTTTTATCGAAACCTGTAGATCTTGGATCATATAATCGTATGTGTCTGTCAGCAGACGCTGCCACAACAGCGCGACTCAAAGGGGAATAATCGATATCAAAAAAACTTTTATTGCCAGCAAGTTCGTGTTTAATTCCTCCCAATTCTGTGTCCCACACTTTCATTGTATGATCCCATGAAGATGTTATGACTTCCGTTCTATCTGACCATACAATGCCGCTAACAGCTTCCTTATGACCTTTCATTGTTCTTTTGGGTATCTATCAAATACAAGTGCACATACTTATATCGAGTTATTATACAGATATATTCTGTCTACACATGTTTATTGCACTTACTCTTGTTTTACCATGTTCAGACTTCAATCTCTTTGAGGTTGACTCACCATCTTCATTTTCATCCTGATTAGCTAACAAAATCAAGAAAAATCTATTACATATTCTCTCTATACCTGTATACTATTATAAAAATGATGCAATACAAGATAGTTACAAGTAGACCAGATTTTGAGCATGGTATCCCAAGCTCCAGTTGCCATCAGTGTTTTGTCATAGTTTATGCTAACAGCTTCTAGCCCACGCTCATGTCCTCTGCATACATGTATACAATCTACAGAATTTTCTGCAATATTCCAGTCCCATATTATGGCAGTTTGATCTTGAGATGCACTGTATATTTAAAAAGTAAATGAGGATCATCTAAAGAAATACACTTTTTTTTAATGCTTTTAAATGTTACCTGACAAAACTAGCAGTGTCATCACTCAAGGATATCCATGCTACTGCTTTAATGGGTGATGTGTGGGCAGGAATTACAAGGTGATGTTTCCCTTTTGAGGTCCAGATATGCAATGTATTGTCATAGCAGCCAGTTAGTATCCTATTAAATCATTCAATTCAAAGATTAGAGTTTAAAAACAATTACTATAAAAACACTTTAAATAATGTAAAAAAACTAACCATTTTTCACAGACAGCAACAGCAGATACCCAGTCATCGTGTATAAGACAATCCTGTGGCTCTGGTGGAGGATATTTCTCTACATACTCTACATCTATCACATCCTCTATAGTAACATTTTTTTCTGCTATGTGTTCAGCTAAGGAAGCACGTAAAAACTGAGAGCATATCAGAAAGTCAAACTCTATGTTCCTTTTTATACTGCTTGATTCTGAAATTGAACCAAATAATGTTTTATATTCCTAGAGTCTACTGAATCTTATTAATACATAATCAGATGAAATTATACCTTTTAAGAGTTCATTTACAAGAGAATTTAATTCGCTAGATACAATAGATGTGTGCACAGATAGTGGGAAATCTGGCACAGCATACCTAAAATTCGATTTAAAGCTATGTATTACAATTCCTTGCACATACATAATTATTTTGTACATACGTATGTTATGAAATATGAGTAATAGGACAAATTAACCTCCCAAAGCATATAGAAAGGAGTAACCAAGGAAAGTACTCACTGTTCCTGCTTGGTGACAAATCTTATTTGAATTTGTGAAGTATTCTTGTTCGCATTAGTACTCGCCATCGTTGCTTTTCTATTAATCGTACAATTCTTGTGTTTTTTATGGAAACAATAAACCGTGGACACCACACGTGTACACTACATTTTAAACTACTTTTTATCGACGCTGAAATCGATTACTCGAAACGCCTAGAGTTCAATTAATTTTAAATTCGATTACTGATTTCGAGATTTTTTTTTTTTACATAACGGAAAAACGAATTCGTGTTAGATTTGATCGACGACCGTGATTTTTAGATTCAGCAACGAATTAGAAGATTATGACACGCAAGAATAACGTTTTTAGTACGTTTATAGCTGTTTGCATGTAAGAAGATCGATGGCCATGTTCAGAGCGGTAGATATAACCTAAAATACGATCAAATTTCGCTAAAAACGCAACAAAGTAATCAACTCGAATGATTAATAAGAACCAGATCATTTTTGCAAAAGTTCTTACCATTTTTATCGAATCGAAGTGATTGAAGAAATCAAAAACGTAGTGACGCAGTTAGAAATCGGTATAATTATATCGGTAGATAAATCAGTAGGGAACAATTAATTAACTCAGGATTAATTAGAAAAAGATTCTTTATTATATAGAATATATTTATAGAACATATTTTAAAAAGAGTTAAGGTTACAAAAAATCAGTAGTTTAACAAGTAGCAAGTGAAACTTTATATTGTGTCTGACATATTAGCGAGCTATTCTACTTCCGCCAGTTTCTCTCGATGAAGGGTAGGGGAAGTGAGCGGACTTACTACTTCGTTCAGTATCCCTGCAACAAGTGTTCCTAATCGATACTTCGATGAAATTATGAGGAATCGTTCCTGCTATATACAGGGTGTTCCAGGAAAATCTGAGACTCAAAGTATTCGCCCTAACAGTTCTATTCGTACCAATAACATTTAAAATTGGAATATTCATCTGTTTTAAAAAAGTCCTTCTTTCAAAGTATTTGAAATTATTGTTTAATAGTAATTTGTTAATTATATTACGTAAATAATTAATAAGTTACGCTTAAGTAGATGTAGATAAGGTATTATTATAGCATTACATATTTTTAGGTGAATTTGAGGGTCCAGAGAATTATATGATACATATAGGACACAACAATGCTGGTCTATTTTAAGGACGAAACGTACTTCGTGAACAACAGGTGCTCCGAGCATGGGTAGGATAACGTTGAATGAAGGGGGAAACGCGCAGGCGTTTGTTGGCTTACGCAAATCGACGTAGCTTAAAAAGGGAAACCTTCGCAAATCGAGGCTTGGCTAGGAGTTCTTAAGTCGTTCAAGTTAGGCTATGCAATAATAGCAGCCTGTTGATAGCGACCCATAACCAAGGCTTTGTGTGTCTCTATTATTCCAAACGCTATTATCTCTCTTCTCCATTTATTTTCTATTCCTTTGTAGCGATGGAATCGATCTCATATTCCTGAACTCTACCTTTTTTTCTTCAAATAGTTAATTCATACAAGAAATAATTGTAAACGAGTACATTATTCGAAGCACAGCCTTTACTCGTTATAAAGTCGTCGGCAAGCCTTGGAACTATAGCGAAGAAACATTACTATTATAAGTATATCCATTGATATCTGCTGATATAGCAACTAGCCATCAAACAATTGAAGAACTTATAAAAAAACAACCTTTGTCAAATTTTACAGATACTACAGTAGCTTTTCGCGTTCCTAGAAAAAACACAAAAATTGATAAGGATCGTTTTTGTTATCAGTTCTTCAATTAATACAATTGAATCAGTGAAATCACAAAAAGCGTAAATCACTGATGCATTGACTTCCTGCATTTCAATAACTCACGACAAAAAAATTGATTTACATTTTAGCTGATTTCATCGATTAAGCTTCAATCCCCCCATAAGAATTGTACAGGGTGTCTCGTGGAAACGAGAAATGTTGAGAATCATTGATAGCGTTGAACTGTTCCCCTGAGACACCCTGTATTTCATCCCGCAGTATTCCTTTATTGCATCCATTAGTATCGAGGTATTCCATTCCCTCCATCTAACCGTATCGTGATTTTTGTTCCAGACTCGGTCCCGGGGAAGCGGTGCTTTCAAGGTCTCGGTATCACGAGGGTATTGGTCCCATCACTATTCAGATCCTTCGTCGCCTGGCAGCCGGCATGTGCGCGGTGCAATCGATTCTAGCGGCAACGCATGCCCTCCTCCGCTGTTCTCCGCTGGAAGAACAGTCAGTCAGTGGCACTGCTGTGGCACGACAGGGCGCGTGCCGAAGGAGATGGTCTAAGGGTCATCCGTGTCCAACGGTGAGCCAGTAGCTGCATCCGTGTAACGAGACAGGAAGCATTCCCGAGTCGATCTCTCCCAGCAGGATGTACTGAAATTAAGCAGATCGCGACGTGTCACGCCCAGGTAAGCCGTGCGACACCCGCGTCTCGTGGAACCGCCGCGAACAGGGGCGCCACGCAGGTCGTCGAGGGGAAGAGAGAGGGAGGAACGTGACTACAACCTGATGCTTCGAATCTCTATCGTGGCGACTGGACGTGGCCCTAAAGCCAGCCGATTAGCGTGGGAAATCAGGGAAACGTTGCCCATTGAGGCTCCAGCAGAATTGTAGAAACGTAAGATTAGATATTTTTCAATTTCAGTTTTTACAGAATAGAAGCAATAGAATTATAAGTAAATAAAAGGAGGGTGGAAGGAGAGGACGATGAATACGCTAAGGAACCGTGAAATCGCAAACAGTGACGGTAATTAGTCGCAGCAGGATGTATTGGAGCGGTAGGGATCGGGTTCCAGATTGTTGCCTTTTGGTAAGCCGCTTATCGATGAGGGGACGCGGCACAGTGTTTCCTCGTTGTAAGCTCGCTGCTGTATTCAATTTTTGCTTTCATTTATTTTGACTCGTACTTAAGTTTCAGTTCGTAGAGAGTGTATAACAAGGAATCACTGTGATATTTTTCTGTATGTCTTGTGATTGTACACGTGCAGAGAGGAACTGCGTCAATCTTGTAAATTATCCTGTTACGCAAAAGCACTCTATACCGCGCCCTTTAAAGCGACATTGTATCCGCCATCCAGAGGGTTGATTCAATTATCGTGTGAGGTATTATCGGGATGACGTGGAGGCTTATTATATCTTCTCTACGTGGACGGCACCCTTTCGCTGTACGTGATCGAATTAATTATTCCAGGGTGTTTGAAGCAGACTGTGAATCTTTCCTGCAGCTTTGATTCGTGCCAGAGCATTTGAATTTTAGAGGAGCTATTGGAGTAATGCAAATGAAAGAGATAGTACACAGTAACACAGTATTACTTCGCGTGCATTCGGTTCACGCGTCAAGACTTATTCAATATTGAATAATTTATGAAACAGTAAAGTAGTTTGTATATTCCTTGCACGCGGAGAAACATGTACAGTAGCAAACAGTTTCCCCGATTCAGCTAATAATAATCACATGGTAATCGCATTTTGTTCATTCGAAAACAAAATTGTTTTCTCTTTCGACACTCTTTCCATCCTCCACCCACGCTAATCCATAAAGAACGAGGTTCTATAATCGAGAGCTCTCCAAGGGTAGCAATAAAGTTTGCCTCAATAATTGCAGCCGCTGGAGAGAAAAGCAATTAAGTGGTGAGAAAAAAAGGAATACAACATACAGGCGTGTAGGAGGTTTTATTGCAAAATATTTACGTTCCTCGTGTAAGACTTTTCATTTACTGTCCTACCTTCCCCACCTGCTGTCCCCCTGGAAAGGGGCGGTTACGGTCGAGCTGAAACTCGAATTGAATTTCTGGAAAGTGAAAGCTAAATTAGGGGTACAATTATAGGAACATCTATGGGCCGTAAACGGTGGTGGCGAGGAGGCTCAGAGCTGCTGGTGCTCTTCATTCTCTACCACGTTATCGTGGGAGACGGTGATGTTGGTGAGTACGACTATTCTCAGGAGTAAAAGCAACTGTACTTTCTCCTTGAAAAATCGCTTTATGAATTCTCGAGGGTGCTCGAAATAAGGTGGAAGCATTTAGCTAGCGCGCAGTTCTTCCGTGGCGATATATGTTTCCCTCAAATTTATAGAAATATAATTTTGCAAACATAATGGACTTGTATAAAATATATATATATATATTTTTTTTTAGAGTAGAGAAACGAAGAACTAAATTATGTTTCGTAGTAAGAGCACTCTCATAGACTTCCTATAGAATTTATTTCAAAGAACTAAGCAGTAAAGGCAACGTTAGGTACTTTCGCGAGGATTGCAAATAACCATCAAGTGAGATTATATTTGACGGTACGAGGAGCATGCAATTTTTTCTGTCGCTCGTGTCAGGAACGTTCGATATTAAGGGGCAGCTACGTGTGCGTGTGTGCGTGCATGTTGAAAACGTGAAACGGCGAAATGAAATTCCTAGTTGATTTCATATCCCCTGGATCCATCGCGAGTGATTAAAGGCGATTGATATTTCCGAGGATTCCGTTTTTCCAGTTTGCACGTTTTTATGTCATTATCCTCAGGGGCTCTCCAGGGGAACTTTTCTAGGGGAAGATTGAGTGCTTTCGAAACTTCTACTCATCAGTTTTATCTTCATTTTTTGTTACGCTACTTTCATAATATTTATTTTTTATTATCTCTGCGTAAGTGGAGTAAACTTTTAATTATTAAGACGAAGAAAATTCGATATCTCCCGCGAGAAATGCAGCGAGTTGCAATCTGTGAAAAAAGTTTAATAATTACTATCGACCTCTATATACTTTCTTGTCGTTTCCTCTAGAAAAGAGAAACATGGAAAGATCCCTGCGAGATTAACCCTTTACACTCGGCATGCCAGTTCCAGTGGCACAGTATAATCTTATTTAAAACGCTGCCTGCAAAGTCGCATGTTTCCGTCAGCTGTTTCATATCTCCTCGCAATCACAAACGCGTACGAAGCGTAATTATCGATCAACGAGTTCACGGAAGAAGCTAAAGAGGCGGAATAAATTTGTGTTCTCAACGAGCTTCCTCCGCCTCCACGGAGTAGGTAATCGTAAATGCAATTACCTAGTAAATATTGGAAAATCGTTACAGAATTGCGTCACAGTAATCAGAGGGAACGCGATCGTGGATAATCTAAACCGCTCTATTCGCCTGCCTTTTCTAACGATTTCGAACAGCAATCGCTTCGCCAATATCTTCTTTCTCAAGCGGATGTATTCATCGAAAATTCAAGCTAGCTTATTGATTTTCTATCATCCACTTCATTGCAGTCTAGAATAAGTCGTTTCTTGGATTCCGTCTTGTTCCCTTCGCACAGGGTCACGATCGAGATCAAGACTCTTCATTATTGCGGCGACCTTCGAAATTGGACGATCCTAGGGTCGGGGAAGGATGGAAAAAAGAGCGTGGAACGCCCGTGTTCGATTTTCGCCCACGACCGCTTGACTATTATCGAGCCGTGCATCCCACGCGAACACCGCCTTTGCAGATTCCACTCTTCTTGCCCTGGATCTGTTTCCACCTACTACCCTGATCCTCGACCCGCCTCCTTAGCTCTTCTTTCTTCACCCAGCAGTGGATACTTGTCTATTCTTCTGCGTACCTCATTTTCGCTTTTCTTCTACCACCTTTCTTGTCGAGAATCCTCTACACTAGTTTATTGCAACTCTTGATGGTTTGCTTGCTGTTGAAAAATGGGTACTTAAGTTTGCTACGAGGATTTCAAGAAACTTTTTCTTTGATCTTTATAGTTTCTTGTTTGGATTTAGCTTTTCTTAGAGGTATCCTTTTTCTCTTAGCTTTTTTAATCTTATTTCCTTTATTTTTCTTTCTAACTGTCTTCCATAATCCTCTTGTAGGCTTCCGTTGAATGCTTTTGATGCACTTTACTCAGCCATTGTTTGATTATTGAAGAGCCTGGAGTACACAGGACTTCGGAGAGCTTTGATCGTTTCGATGGTTCTTGGAAAGAAGATTCAGCCTTTGGAAATTCTCTTCATTCAATACTCTCGTGGTATTTGTCGACATTGTATGTACAAGCAAAGTTTACTCTTTGGAGTTATGAGTGGTTCTCTTGCCTTCGTTATGCTCACGTAATTTTTGTACGTGTTACTACTGTTATTCACCTGAATCTAATTTGACAGAAAGATGATGCTGTCTTCAGTAAAGAATTTTCCTCGGGACGAAGGCTCCTCTGACGTTTAAAGATTGAATCGTTGTCCCTTAAATACGAAACCCGATGGAAGCATAGTTCACGCGGTGACATTTTCAGAGATAGTCAATTCCCAAGCGAAGGCCAGGGGAAATGAAACATTTTCTGGCTATCCTACCAGCTGAAGTGTGATTAGATCTTGTCTGGAGAGGGAATTCTAACTTTATTCCGCGCTTGAAAAAGATATTTGAAATTCATTTATGCTCTAGAAGTCTCGCAAACACTAAAACATGAAAAATACATTTGGATAAATTATTGGAATGGCCACAGGTGGACGCTTTAAGCAATACAACGTAGTAGAATGTACAAACAAACAATTCCCATCTTAAAGAGGGAAATAATACCGTCGAGCTTTACGAGAAATCTTCATCCCTTTCCCAAGGGGTGGTTTGGAATTTATGAGCAGTGCGTTTATTAACATTTCATGTGAAACACCTGCAGATCGACGTAGCTCGTCTCATTGTTCAACCTTCCAACTCTTATTAAGGTTTAAGCGGTGCTTGCCTTCACAAAATGAACGCGGAAAGTGCTCGCTATTTCTAATTAGTGAATGTATCGCAATCTTGGCCGAGAGACGGTTGTGGAAAATGAGCTCGTGAAAGTCAGGCCGTTGCTTGATAATGACGCAGTCACGTTTACGTCAAATAATTGCGGGCGAATTAACGAAAGAATTTTTCACCTTTTCTATTTGGATAAAGAAGCGAATAATTGATTAAATTTTGTCGCCACGTTTTATTATATCGTAGAATTAAGATGTATATGTATTTTAGGGTGCCTGTTCAGCCAAAGCCTCTGCAATCCACAAACAGAAAGTTGTTACAATGGTAATGCTTAGATCCATTTTTTAAAATTCAGATTCCATTCGAGACATTTTCAGTAAAGCTTTGCTGTTATTTTAGACCTGGCTTTCGGAAGATGCTTACCACTTTATACTGATTTAAACGACGATGATTACTATCAGTAAGTGTTTAATGAGAAGGTATCACAAGCACTATTCCTTATTCTACTCACGGAATCGTTTCATAATTGTATTGCCCGATCACAAACTGGTTTTTACTACTTCATTTTCATCCAAGGAAGAGAAAAGTTTTCTACTGCAAATCGCATTCTGAGTGAAAGTTTCTCGATGAAAACGATTCACGACCAAACGCATTCTAATTGACTTTCCATGCATTAAGACAGTCTTAACTTTTGCTCTTCATTAACATCTCAACTCTTCGTTTTCTCGTGATAACTTTTTTAACTTTCGAACAGTGCTTATATAAGTACCATCGCTTTGATACAGGTACAATTTCAACGTCGATGAGTTAGAACTGCTGAGACTGCAATTGGAAAGGTTGCAAATAGATGGATACAAATGGTCCCATCCTTACACGCAATGCATCATGCAAACATCCCTGTACAATCTGCGACACGAGTATAATCAATTTTCTTTTGCAAATCTAAGTTACAATACATTCTTTTAGCAGCTGTTTTAGAATGAATATTTTTTTTCAGAGAAAGTTACGACCTTCGATTGTGTCAGCATTTCAAGCAGCGGACGCATTTTGAGAATAATGATGAAGGTGATCAGACTAGAGTAAGTTATCTAGAGCTTAGACATTAAAGTTACCATAGGAACGCGTGAGTTAAGATCTAAGCAGAATTCTCTGCTTTTTAAGGTACCTGCTATAGCCATAGTAAAATTCACGCCAAACAGTGGCAACTCTGCAGGCCAATTTGCTAATGAATTATACTATCCGCCTGGAACTCCAAGTCAGTACCTTCGTAATGGTCTCTACAATGACGAATTCTCGCGATCATCGTACAAGGAACAACCTAGAGAGTCTAACCCTGAACTCTATAGACCACAAGACCCCACGAACTCGTACAACGAATATGACTCCTTAACTAACGACGAGAACTATGAGGATCGCGAGAGTAAGTTGCAGAACAAGCCCTTGGGCCTCGACAGGATTGACGAAAAGCTTTATCGAACCAGACGACAACCATACAACCTTGGAGATTACAGTGATGATGCTATAAAGTCCATAAAGGATGCTCTGGTTGAAGAAGAGAAATCTAAGGAACTCATTGAAGCTAAAGAGCCGAGCGTAATCGACACCATACCTGTCGAGGAATTGGAATTTTTAGTGAATGATAAATCCTCTGGTCGTTATTCTCATCAAAAGCAAATGAGAGATGATCTGGACACTGAATATGAGAAAGCGTTCTCTCGAAAATACAAACATCCTAGAAAATTTCCAGAACTGACAAGTGATGATGAATATCTATTAGAAAATGTGAAACGTAACTCGAAGGATAGCGACGACTATGAAGATGTTAATGGCGATGTTGAGTTACCTCAGAAAGATGCTACATTGTTGGACAATGTCATATACACTGAAGGAGGTTTATTGCAACCTGGTAGTGATAAATCCAATGGAGATACAAATGGTAAGGGTTGAGAATACTTATTATTGCAGCTTGTAGGTGAAGATCAAAGAAAAGTATTTGTGAATATAATTTACAGATAACGTGTATAATTCTATATTGAGTGATAAATTAAATGAACTTTTTTGGAGACGAGAATTAGCAGGGTTTAAGAGACGAGAACGATTGGATGTGAAAAAACCAGGACCTCTTTTCTCTACGAACAACTATTCTTTTAAAACTCCATCTCCATCTAGTAATTATCTTTAATCATGTTAATAATGGCGTGTTCTTAATAGTTGAGTAATAAAATTAATTTCTTCAAATATCTCAACAGGCAAAGAAAATGATAATCTGTCTGATTCAAATGAGACTGAGCAGGATGTAAGTAATAGATGCAGATGAGATAAAAATTAATCAATTAAATGAATGATTGTATAAATACTGTATTCTAGAACGAAGTGTTAATTCCTTTTGTAAAAAAAGAAGTAGGAATTCAACCAGAAAATTCTCCAAAGTCATATAACAATGTGGACTTGGATCATGTCTATGTAGAATTTCAGCAGCCCTTTCACACGTGGCCTGAAGGCGAACATGTCGTCAAGGAGGTATAATAACTCCCTAAAATCTTGATAACCCTAAAAGATTACAACTTGAATGACTATTGCATTTGCTCACAGGTAGCAAAATTGCTAGGACTGACACCTGGAGCATTGAAAGATGTTCGAGTTGGTAGAGCAGAAGTAACCTTTAAAGTTGTGAAAAATAATAAAAATTATAATGCTACGGATGTTGTTGACAAAATAGGTTAGTAATAACTTTGAAAATATGCATAACAAGAAGATTCATTAATGTTTTACTTTTAGATGACATTCGCGGCAAGTTGCAAGACACTTTGGGTGTCGAGGTGATCCGTGCAGGCATAGGTGACAAGGTTCATCTTAAAATTCTATATTTAAAGCATGAAAGATCTACGTAACAATGTATCTAAATAATTTACAAGAAGTGTTCTGTTCAAAGGAAATATTAATATATTTTTTTGTTTAAAGACTAAACTACCTGCTACGCTAGAAGTCGCCAGAGAGTCTAAAATGAATACGAGTATGTTTGGTGCGGTAGTGGCTGCGGGTGTTGCAGCTGCTTGTGCAGCTGCAATAGTGACGTTGATGATAGCTCGTCGTCATGCTAAATCTAGAGCCAAATTAGCGAGATTAACTACACCTGATCCAGAAGCATCCAAAGATTATCAAGATTTATGTAGAGCGAGGATGCAAGCGAAACAACCAACAGATAAACCAGAGTCACCGCGTGTCACCAGCTTGAGTCGTGACAGCGAGTCGAATAATTTACCCTCGAATCGTTCTAGCACGTCATCGTGGGGAGAGGAACCAGGTCTTTCGAACATGGACATACCAACTGGACAAGTGGTTCTTGTATGTAGATACTGTTTCATTGAATATCTTCAATATTTCTTAAATACTTAATGAAATATTGGTTCGCGTGTTTCAGAGCTACATGGAGGACCGTATGAAGAATAAAGACCGATTAGACGAAGAATGGGCAGCATTATGCGCGTACGAAGCGGACCCTTGCTCCACTGAGATCGCTGAAAGCGAAGAAAACGCTAAGTGCAATCGTCCTGACGCGGCAGTTCCTTATGATCATTCCAGGGTGATACTAAACGATCTTGCTAACGCAAAGCATTCCGATTATATTAATGCTTCCACTATAGTAAGTATTCTTCAATCCAGCTCTTTACAATTTCTTTGAACGACACTGACACAGTCTCATCATGCCTCATTTTTATTATAAATTCATTAAAACGGAACTCACAATAGAAGTCGGTAAGTCACACGACGAACATGTAAAATCACTTGCATTCGCAAATACCCTGAACTTAACAGTGCAACAATGCTTCCTTTTGGAAATGCTTTCAGTAGATGTTCCTGCATTCTTGCGGCACTAATTGCAAATCGAAGCATGGTAATTGAGATACTTACACAGAGAATAAAATAGGCTTAACTTTATTAGTGAATACAGCACGTAAGGCATACCACTATTAGATGTACATACCTCTGAAGTTATGTCCATAGTCTAAAAAATGCCTTGAGCAACTTAGTAATCCAAAAGTATGCTAAATTACAAAAATTCTCAAGGTTCATTGATGAGTTCACAAGTTAGCAGACGCGCTTTCTGTGTACCCTGCCGTGTGACTTGCTTTAAAAGAATCAAAAGTTCATAAAGTGAAGACAGTGTCTCAGACTGTTGTCTTCCTTCTTGTCAGACGGATCACGATCCTCGAAATCCAGCTTACATCGCCACGCAAGGACCGCTGCCACATACGACAGCAGATTTCTGGCAACTCGTTTGGGAACAGGGCAGTGTCGTGATCGTAATGTTGACTAGACTCACAGAGGAGGGTATCGCTATGTGTCATCGCTACTGGCCTGAGGAGGGATCAGAAACGTACTACATGTATGAGGTGCACCTTGTTTCCGAGCATTTTTGGTGTGACGACTATTTGGTGCGGTCATTTTACCTGAAGAATCTGCGCACTGGCGAGACCCGAACCGTAACGCAATTCCATTTCTTATCTTGGCCTGAAAACGGTGTGCCGTATTCTACTAAGGCTCTCCTCGAATTCCGTCGGTAAGTAGACGATTATGTCTATTATTATAACATTAAAAATAACAGTATTATTAATGTTTGTTTTTCCGGCTACAGGAAAATCAATAAGTCGTACAAAGGCAGATCGTGTCCCATAATTGTCCATTGCAGGTAAAGAGCTTCGTCTACTTTCAAAATTTTACTACAGAATTTTTGTTGAGTGTATTTCACGTACAGTGATTATTTTTCCTTGTAATAATGTATTTGCAGTGATGGTGCTGGCCGTACAGGAACATATTGTTTGATCGATATGGTCTTGAATCGTATGATGAAGGGCGCCAAAGAAATCGATATCGCATCTACTCTAGAGCATATAAGAGATCAGAGGCCTGACATGGTTGCAACGAAGCAACAATTTAAGTTTGTTCTAATGGCCGTAGCGGAGGAAGTGCGCGCGATTGTCAAGGCTTTACCTGCACCCCCTACAGAGAAGACTTCTGTTGCGGAGAATAATAACTCTTCGACGAAGGAAGGCCAGTAAGAGACGAATCGATTTCCAAATTGCAGTCGCGGCGAGCAAAGGCAAAGTATTACACAGTCTATCCAAAGAAAGAAAATGGCCAAATATTTCTAGTCGATTGTAATCATATCTACGAGTCTAGAGTCACTTTAAACTTTTTATTTTCTATCGTTTCCTTCTTCCAAATACTTTCGACATATTGTGGATTCGCGTGAACCAGCTACAAGCTTTACCTCGACTAGGCTTCATTGAAGATTTAATTCTCATATCCATGAGTTTAATTAGAAAATTGTGCTAAGGTACTTACCTCTCGTGATGATACGGATAATAGGTACAAATTAAGAATTTCATTATCGAACAGTTGTTTTAGGAAGCAGTGGTAATCTGTATTTATTGCTCGTTTCATTTCACGACGGCCTATTTGAATGATCAGGTACAAGCATACGGATTCGAAAGACTGAGCTATGCAGCTGTTGGGATTCTAAATATTGGCTAATGATTATATCATTTTTACTACGAATTCTTATAAAATTGTCTTTTACAATAATCTTTGTGATAAACGATTCTATCGGGTTCTAAAATGATTTTATTATGAGAATGGACGCTTATTACCGATTATGTAGCTCAGTCTTTACGTAATTTCTTTCCTCCTTAAAATAGCATTTAAATGAAATTGCAATTACGTTGCTTCCTCTCGTGAATGACCTGATTGACGTGCTTTACGATAGCTTTAAACAGAATATTAAACTATATTGCAAAAGTATGGACATAGTTCTATCTGCTCAGTCAATTCTATCAAGTGTATACAATATTAATGTTCACATAGAATAGAGTATCTTCAATTATGTTTTTTATTATCGTTTTACATTTGCTTGTTTTTAATTAATTTAATTTTTTTTTATTAATTGATAACTACTTGATACGTAAACGTGGAATTTCATTTTTGGTTCAGGAAGACAAGTATCGAAATTTTAATCACAATTTTAGAAATTGAAATCAGAATTTTTATACTACTGTTAAATATTCTAAAGGGTACAGCTTTCGATAAATGACTGTTATTTCGGAAGAGAGATTTTATTCGAGATTAAATGTAAAAGTAATACGTGAAAAATTACAGGAACTATTTATCAGTCTCTTTTCTACGCGTACGGAAAAGAATGATCGAGCTGCACAATATTCATGGACGTTTATAATTAAGTATTGTCATTATCAAAAATTATAAAAATGTTTTATTGATGTGAAGTAACATAACGTAAATTTAATGTTCTAAATATCATGTGGAAGTGACAATGCACACTTCCTAAATAAAATGTTTAATCATTGTATCGTAATAAGTGGTGTGTAAAGAGTAAAGAAAATATAAAGTTACAGCGTATTTGCACAAATCATTGTGTTAATATGACAAAAATTGTAAACGAAAATGTTGTATGTGTTTATGTTAAAATTGCAGCACTGTTGGTCCTGTAGATCCAGCCTCCTACAGGATGACCAGGCTGTATTAAATATTTCTTTTCATTGTGCAGTACGATTACTGTCAATTAATGTTTCTTTCCTCATGTTTTACATTTCTGCTCTTTTTTTCTGTCAAATCAAAATCAAAGTGACAGAATTAATCTTAACTAATGTGGTAGGGAAAAAGATATTAGTATTCCAATACTGCTTCCAATTTTGAAAATTCTATAGTCTGTGCATCTAAGTACAGACAAGTTCAAAACATATTAGTTTCCAATAATTTATGTTTTCCATATAATTTTAATGATTTTTTAGTTAAATATAAATGACATACTGTGAACAAAATGTGAAAGTTTGCTTGACCAAAATATAAGTTTCATTAGCCTTTTTTAGCACGGATTCATACTACAGATTCTATATTTTTATGCAAAGGGATGAGTCTATATAAGATGAAATAATATAGTTATATAAATCTATACTATGTTACTCAAAATGTAATACTATATGTGTTATGCTATAATAAATCACACTATGTTGGAATCAATAATACACAACGCGTTTTCATTCTCCTAAATTTATTTATTGGTTCAATTGCAAATCTTACAGAACTATAGGAACATTGTAGAACATTTTAGTATTGTTAAAAATACAGTAAAAATATAATACTTATACATAAAATGCATGTCAACATGCTTTGTATCGATTATCTTATTCATTAATCGTCTAAAAAACTAGATGAAAGTGTATCAGGAAATAGAGGATCCCAAAATCCTGAAAAATATTAATGATTAGTAAAAATTGATACACTCTATCATTTTATATTACCTTCAGGTGTATTTCGTCTTTCATTCTGCTTAGTTCTATGTCGAGAACATTGATTCTGCCTTACTTTTATTTCTTCCTCGGAAAGACCGAGTTTAGAGTAATACTGAAAATAAAATCTTTTAACTTATGCTATTAAATCATAATACACAGAAATTTACAATATTTTATGTACAATTACGTTGAAGATCTATAATGTGAAAGTAGCAATTACTTACAATTTAATGCCTTTATGCAGCATTAACAAAAAAAATTATATTTTAATACAATTTTTACTCAGTTGTCACAGAGTATTTTTTAGTAAAAAATAAAATTATGTATTACCTGTTTACATTCCCAGCAAGCAATGCCAGTCATCTTTGCTCTCTCTGATTTACTTTTTGATTTATATTCAGAAATATCTTCCTTCTCAGGTACTCTGCAACATATGCTACATTTATTAAATGTTTTAAATTTATATAAAACATATACTTACAGATCAAAACTATTCATGAGGCTCTTTTTTACGGGTGGAGATCCTGCAGATACTTTTTCTTTTATATTCTCTGAATCATGATCAGGATCTTCTTTTAATTTTTCTCCTAAGACACAATATGTCTCATCATATGCTGAAGAATCACTGTTGAGTGATTGACTAGTTAGCTCCAAACATTTTTTCTTTTGTGCTTGATAGTAATTTTTTGTAGCCTTTATTTCGTTACTCTCTTTTACTGGAGTAGATAAACAAGTGACAGGACCATCTTCAATGCTAGTAAATACTGATGAACTTAGAATATCACAGTTGCTTTCAATACTTTCATTATATGCAGATCCAAAAGTTTTTGACTTTTTTACTGAATATAATTCATCTTTCTGTACATGTGGTAAATACTGACTTTCACTAGATTGTATTTGCTTTTTACCTCTTGTCAAAAGCATTTCTCTTCTACTCATTTTACTATCAGCAAATTTATTATCTTTTCCAGAATGTTTTATAGGACTTTTCTTCTTCAGTTTCAAACATTTTACTTTTAAATTAAAATTTTTACGTTTGGTAGGACTATCTTCTATGATTTCTTCATCTACTGATTTAATTCGATTTTTTAAATTCATTTTAATATTCTTCTCAGGTGTGGGTGATACATGTGGTCTTAAACAATTTGTATTATCCATCTTGGATGCTGTCTTGTCTGTATTTTGCTCTGTTGAAAGAAAGACAAGCTTTGACTGCCTGAACTTTTTACCACTTTGCAACAAAGTGGTATCAACATTATAGAGCTTACTGACACCCAGCTTTTTTGACATTTTAGATACAGGTGTACATTCTATCTGATCATTATTTTCATTTAATGAACACTCACTTCTGCTGGAATCTACAGACACTTCTAATATATTTTGGTCTGCGTTATTTGCAGAGATTAAAATATTTTTTTTCATTGGTAGTAGTGCATTTTCTTCAGAATCCTCTAAAATGGTACAACCCTGTACAACATCACTTCTCCTACATTTACGTTTTTTTATGAGTACTGGACTTTTTAGTAATTCATCTTGTCTTGTTTGTTTTTCTAAGGATATATAATTACGTAAAGTGGAATCATCAAAATCAGACATAATATCTGAACTGTTTCTTACACACTCTGTAGATATATTTGATAATACACTAGTAAAACATAAAAGGTGAAATAATATAAAGACATTTTCTATTGACATTAATAACAAGAACACTTACACATTTTTATTTTGATAACTTTCTGATTGGAGCACTTGAAATGGAATCTTAACATCAATATCTTCACAATATTTTCTTAATGTTAAATACTCGTTCCATAATTCTGCAAATATAAATATTGCTAATACTTTGTTAAAAATATTGAAACTTACATTCATAATGACAAATTACTCCAATATAAATCACACTGTAATGACAGGAGAAAAATTGTAAGATGCTCCATTTCTTATGAATCACTTTATAGTCTACATATTACTAAAATAGTAAACAATTCAATAGAGCAGTTCGAAAAAGTCAAAGATGGAGCAAGTAACTCACAAACAAAAAGAAAATGGATCGCGCCTCGTCGATAGAATAACAACAATGACCTGTACTTACTTTTGTATTGTTCGAATGCTCTCTGAAGCATTCCGGCGAAGTCCTTGGTTGCATTCTGTGCGACTTCATTTTCTATAGAACAATTAAACTGTAGAACATCTGGTGCAGCCATCGATAAAGTAGACGAGGTTAGGTGAATATTTTTTCAAACTATTTCAATACCCCGTCCTTGTTTCACTCAGCCATTAATTAATTTCGTTGCGTTCTTTATTGCGTATATATCGACATCGCCTCACGAACATTGAAACGAACAAATTCAATAGAAAGAAAAGATTTATTCATGTCCCACAATATATCGCACTGTTGACCGCCTCGATGAACGACTGTACGTGGCGTCGCCCTGTATCTCTTTTCGAATTGGAGCGCAATCCGCCATAACATCGTCTCACAGAGTGTATACAGGTTGCCGGTATACGGAGTACACGTCCTAACCTCACTTTCACGGTGCACGCATTCTCTGGGAACCTCTCAATCTGAAACGTTCGTGAAATTGTGCGTTAATTTTTACCTTCCTGCCCTGTCGTGGTTCTAGACAAAGTTATTGACGTTTCAAATGATTTTTATTTGAATTTCTCGAAGTATAAAATGCGTAAGTGAGTTTTGTAAGTACTTAACCAAAGAAATAGTTATTTTTTAAAGTTAAAAATTATTAAAAAACATGGCAGTTTTAACGCTAAATGTCGCGAATTCTTTGTCTTCGTGTACTTCTGTTTCTTTATTATATCTCGATAATGTGTTATGTACATTACATCCTGTAGTTATTTGCATAATAAATAAGCGTAATCTTATATAAAAAAATCTTATGCAATAAATAAACGTTTAGAATGCATCCAATGTAGGTTCAGAGCCGTTTTTACTGCATTTTTTTTCTGTTTTTTTTTTTCTGTAATGAACTCATTTGTCATAACAAAATGTATTACTTAACATAAAACCGTATAACAATGATTAAAGTGAAACTACGTTTTTTTTTCGTTAAAAATGAAAGTATCTGCATATATGAAACATTCTGGTTCAACTTGTTCAAAGCGTACATACATTTTACATTTATCTTCATGTATGTATGTACATTTTTAATATTAAAAATAAATGTAATATTTAAAAAAACCAAAAGGGAAAAACTAAGATTTTTAAAGCTCTCTTATGTCATATGTTCCATATGTGTGCACTATAAAGAGCGTGTTGATATATTAAAGATACAAGTACCATATTAAGTCACTGGTCAGATATTAATATATCAATTATATACAAGTATACACTGAATGTGCACTTACAGTTATGAACAGATAGTAGAGTCTATAAACAACTTGGATGCAGTTGTACTTCCATGCCTAGTTAATTTAAAAAATAGTAATTTAGACCTTTTCCAACTTTATACAAAACATAGCTTAAAACGCTGTAAATAGTTATATACAAATCATTATGAGCTGAATGCCGACTGAGAGGAAGTCGAGGGCAGGAAAAGGTTTTGTGTCAGGCTGGATGTTGGTTTACCTGGGGGTCGGGTGATAGCAGGGGAAGGATTGTATGTTTCCAAACCATAGCGCGACATGAGCGCCAATAATGCACTGCGAACACCAGCTGTAGCCAGTTGTGACCATCTTCCAGAGCTCATTGCATCATCACCAGCATAAACTGCATGTGCATCAAAGTTTCCTGGTTGAGATGTATTTAAATCTAAAAAAGGAACATTCGAAATAACAATGTGTATTGTTTAAGGGAGCATAGGGGACAAAATAAAATGAAACTCACCTAGTGATGGTGGATTTAATACAGGGAGATGAGACTCTAATTGCCCACTTGGTCTTGAATTCGCGGCAAGTCGAAGTTCAGCATGCAGTTCTCCTAATAACTGTACTACCTTTGGGTCGCTCTGTAAACACAAGTCGCGATAATATTAAAGTTATGCAGCTGGAAAATATTTCTGTTGTTATTGTTACAGAGAAGGAGAATACCAAAATGGAATCAAACAAAATGTTAGTAGTACTTACCTCATTATCTGATCGCAGGGACATGAGATCATCGACGCGAATTGGTTTTCCCTGATTTAAGGCATTTGTAAGAATACTTAATTTTCGAGCAAGGCTATCTTCAGCACACAGTTCTGTTACATGAGAGCCAGTATCTCCTTTGGATCGTGGTTTAACAGGTGGAGGACTAGCATAGTAGTATGATGAAGGTGAGACCATAAATGGTCCACTTTGATTAAACATATTATCTCCCCCATAATGAGATTCCACACCAAGTCGATTTGGATGGGAATTGTAACCTGCTTCCATTTTTAAACGTTTGGAAGACCTGAAATCAAGTCACAAGTACATTATAAAGACTATAGGAGTGCTCAGAAGTATTTTATTAAATTATAAATATAGTTAACACATTATTTTGGACGAAATTCATGAATTTTAAGATATATGTTAATGTTACGATGAAAATTCTTAGATTGTTATGAAATTTTATGACTGCCTTATATCAAAAATGTTTCTGGAAGTAATAATGCAGAATTAGATATATTTGGAAACCATGCTACTTCAGATAAGAAACTATGCAATGTTGAATAAAATTTTGCAATTAGATGAATTGCATTAGATGTAGATACTAGTGATACAAATACTAACACACAAATACCCAGCAATAACACTTATTTAATATTTAAAAAAATCATGCAGAAGATGATATATCTTATAAATGTGCATATAGAAGAAGCAAGGCTAATAAATCATTAATTTATATGGATATACATGCAATTTAATGGGCATAGCACATCAAACTTTATTCATATTTTGTAAACTTTATTTTTCACAATTTATTGTATACTTATCAGTCATATCTCTAAAAGTGAAATAGTGTAACAAAAACTTTGATAAATGATCACAAACATTGGAATTGTAATATAATAAATTTATTGCATCATCAATGCAATAATTCTTTTGTACATCCTGATATGAAGCATAATATTTTAGTCGCAAAACCCAAGCACATGAACTTTGTTATATGATATGCAAAACCAAAACTATTGTGAATTATTGAACTGGACACCCTGGGTATAAACATATAATTGTACAGATTTGGAACATTCTTTACCTATGTATATTCTTATAAGTGCTAAAAAATTTGCCCTCTATCATTCAGCCACAATAACATTATTTCCTGAAACATAATGTTTTTCTGATTAGATATTTTGCCAATTTGCATCCACTTATAATTACTCTTGTTTTATATTTGAACAGTTATGTTATTTTCTACAAATTCCACAGTGTAATACAACATGTAAGCACAAATTGATCAAGCTACCTACATATCATTTATGTATGTACAACTAAAATAAATAGTTAGGCAAGAAAATACTTTCTATTCTTACATGATATATAGGTATTACATTTATGATATTAATGCTCTTTTAAGATATGATGAAATAATTAATATTCAGAAACTTAAATTTCTTATAAATTTGGTTATGTAAGTGAGAAACACACAATGAATACTTTACTGGTATTTTAAAGTAGAACATATCATTTATTAATAACTTTTTTTAAAATTGTACTGTATGTTGTTAAAATATGAAATGATGACGGAATTATCTCGTCGCTATTTCTTCTCAATCGCCAAGTGAAGAAAAGTGAATCACTTCTATCTTATCTCACTGTGTGTATTTGTATGTGAAATAGAGTGTCATCTTAACATTAATGTTATTTATTTTGACACATTCTACAGGAAAATAACAAATATTATTGAATATTCGTTCGGACATTATTGTGGAATAAGTAGAAAAGTAACATGTACTTTGCAGGCATTTTAAAAGAGTACATCATTGTGTACACTGGCATTTAATTCATTCCCAAGGTCCCAGTGTTTTCAGATACGATTGATTTTTCAAAGAATTACAATTACTTAATAAGTCATAAGTTAACATTTATACACATTGACAGGGGCTAAACAAATTAAATGATAAAATATTTTAATAACATTGGAAATTCATTGTCCATAAAAATTTGAGGCATGTCGCCCTTGGACATTTAGTAAATAATTTTGTATATTACAGTAATTCGTTATTATTTTACATTACGACGAAAATACATTATTAGGTTTTGTCTAAATTCCAAATTTCATTATAAGAATGGCATTTAATACAAAATACATGCAAAAGAACATGAAAATATTTCTAACAAAGATATAAAAAATTGCCATTCGTATATTGAAACATACGATAACTATCTACACAATACAGAGTAACAAAGTATAACACAGTTGCGAAATTGTGACCAATTAAATTATATCTAAGTTATAAATGTGAATGTTTAAATAAACCGAATTAACATAAATAAAATAAGTCATCGATGCGGATGGCCGTATGATGTTAATATCTGTGTAAATACATTCACATTTTTTTAGTCTTGGTTCCTCGTATTTCCATACGTCTTCAATCCTCCAACAGCTTCTTCCTTGTATCCCCTCAACCTATTTACACTTCAACACTTTCAAACATTATAAAGATCGCCTGTTAGTTCACATCTTCATTTATTTCATATAATCTAACACTTTAATATGAAAAATTAACAATATGAACTTTCAGTAATTCTAATCTTTTTTTTTTTATTTACAATCGTACAACTTACTCCTGTTTTTTCTCGTCTTATTTTTCAATCATTCAGAAGGTGAATATTTCACAAATATATAAAATGTATATTATTGATACAATTACAGATACCATCGATAATATACACATACATGTAACTCATGTAAATGCATATATGGATTTCAAAGTAAAATTGTACATATGTGCATCCTCATACATACGCAAATCTGGAGTAATATTATGCGAATGTATGTTCACATATCCATGAACTAGCAAATATGTACACATTTATCTACTTCTTGATATCATTAGACGTGAAAGTATGTCACAATTTCCAAGCTCGTATGATTTATTACTAAGGCGATCAGTGAATTGAATCAGAATACGGATCTGTTTTTCTTTTACATTAATATCTACAGTACCCGTTGATCCAAATAGTATATTTAAAAAAAAAAATACTAATTATAATGTTGTGATAATTGGTGACATTCCAAGATGAAGTCGCACTAGAAGCCAACTACTATTAACATATTTTGCCATTACAACTGTGTTGTCGTAAATTTTGTATGTTTTGTCTAGCTAGGAAGTATTTTTAAAGAATGTAATCTTCGTGTAGGTTAAACCCATAAAAAGAGAACGTTGTTGTACAGTTTCGCGTTTCTATAATTCCATTGGTTCTGCACTATAGAGCCATCGTCGTGTTTGAACGACTGTGAATCAAACTAAAATTAACTTATTTTCTTTTATCCATTATCGAGAGTTGCATGCAAAACGGACGATGAAAAATAAAGATACTACACAGTTACACCTTCATTCTTTTAAATAATATTTTTATAACATCGCACTTTTGCTAGGAGAAAAAAAAATAAATGCCAAGCACAACTGCGGTACACAGCCATCTACGTGTGTAAGCGATTAGTATCTGGTCAGTACTGGATCGCGTCCCAGTTTGTGCGAATATGTCTCTCTACGGCTACTCACCCCCCGACATCTGATAGATCTTCAATAGCCTTATGGGGACCTCCTTTATTTGGAAGAGGAAGTAAGGGTATCTTTCCTGCAGAGCTCTCTTGCTGTTCTCGCAACTGACGTCTTCGTTTCTTGCTCCAGAGCTCGTGACAATCTTGCCAAGTAGGAAGTTGAGGCGCAGGCATCCTAATTTGTTACATAGGATTAGGATTTTTCACAAATAATCAATGATTACAAATAAACTACTACAAAGGAAAGAAACCTTATAGTTCTAAACAGTTTTGTTCGATTATATTCCAATATAGACGGAAAAAATGACTGTCACTCTACCTCTGTAATATATCTTACTACAGAAGGATTTAAATGATATTTTCTTTAGAAATATATTGGAATACAAAATGAAAACATACTGCTCAGGTTGAACATTTTTCAGCCAAGCACTCTTTAGCGCGTCGGCAGCCGTAATTCGCTTTTCAGGATCTAACTCCAGCATTTTATCCAAGAGGTCCAAAGCTGGAGCGGGCATGAACGAAAAGTCTTCTCGTAAGCGTCTTCTATGCGATTTTTTTGGCTTGAGTGTATGCCATAGTGGCAACTTTATCACAGAAGGCCAAACGGCGGGAGTCGGTGTGCCACAGACTCTGGAAATCATCTCCAACTGCATCATTTCTACATTTGCCTAAAATAAAAACAGTTATTTAGAATTTCATTATCATTAGATATGAGTAATCTGTAAAAAAGATATAGATCGTTGATATTCTTACTTGAAATAGCGGCTTTTTAGAAAATAATTCTCCTAGAATACAACCGCAGCTCCACACATCTATTGCAGGTCCATAACGTTCTTCACCTAACAGTAACTCAGGTGGCCTATACCACAAAGTGATTACTTTATTCGTGTAAGGACGCTGCCTGTCTTCAGCATTATAAAGTCTCGCAAGTCCAAAGTCAGCCAGCTTGACTTCCCCTCTACGACAATTACACAATCAGATTGTAAAGTTCAAGAGGAAATTTCTTTTAGCATGGTTTACATACTTGTTGTTCATCAGTATATTTGAACACTTGATGTCTCTGTGCAAGAAGTTTTTACTATGGCAGTAATTTAATCCATCTAACAACTGTTTCATAATGCTTGCATTGTTCATTTCGTTGAAATCGACCATGCCGGATTCTAAGAGACCCATCAAGTCGTGATCCATGTATTCGAACACAAGGTAGAACGAACCTTTGTCCTGTAAAGGAAGTTTATTCATAGCGTTATTTAGTAACTCAGTCCTATATACTAATTTATTTGTAATACCTTTCTAAAATCTAAGGCATCTTGTTTGTCTGTGACTATTTCCCTCAAATTAACAATATTTTTGTGATTCAGTTGCCGCAGAATTTTGATCTCGCGCACTGCCGTAATGGGAAACCCTTCTTTCTCATTTTCCAAGCGAACCTTCTTCAACGCAACAAGCACACCAGCTCGCTTATCCTGAGCTTTGTAAACTTGTCCGTAAGTACCCTCTCCTATCTGTGCTATGACTTCGAACACATCAACACAGCGTTCGCCCCAATCTTTGCCACCCGAAGCTGACATAGGAGTATGATTGTTTCTTGATCCTCTGCGTTTCAAGATTTTTGGTCTTTTCAGTTTCGGTTTCGGTGGAATACGCTCGACTTTTGTACGTGGCGGAGTAGCGTTTGGATCGTCTTCGCCGCTTAAGTCTTCTGATCCAGGAACAACTAAAAATAGAACATTATCTGCATTGCTCTGCAATCACTTATGACGACAATGAGTAGTTAGAGAGTTGGAATTCACCTGGTGGCATCGGTAAATCTTTGATACTCTTCTTCTGCGGTGGTTTCGGCGTCGAAGCGGGGAATTTCATTTGGGCCTTGCTGGGTGGACTTGGCGAACGGCTCGGTGGTGAGTCTATACTCTCCAAATCATTTTGATTGATCCCAGGCGGTAGTGGTAATCTCGATAAACTTTTTGTTTTAAATGCTACGATAGGAGGTTTAGGAGGATCTACAGATTTAAGAGGAACTAAATTGTTGGGTGGATTAAATTTGGACATAGCCGTATTTGGTGCTGGTACGGGATGCGGTATGGGTGGTGGTGGAACAGACAAGTTAGGGAGAACAGGTACTGGTACAGGAATAGGCACTGGCATAGATACTTGTGGTAAGCTTGCTGCATTTGCAGTCTCAAGCTGTGGTAGAGGTGGTGCTTGCACATTTGGAACAGTTGGAAAGCTTGGACTACTCGTGATAGTCATTGGACAGCTACTAGTCACTGTCGTCGTGGGTGAAGTATATACAATTAGGGGAGGTTGATTAGCTGCAGACATCGGTGCACTGATAGACTGAGTCATTGGTAACGGAGGAGTCTTTCCTGCGATTCCGCTATCGTCTGTCACTGGTACAGGAATATCCACGACGTCGACAGACTTCATGCTTTCGCTTGTCTTCAAATGATCTTTATGATTCATGTATTTATCTTTATTGTCAGTTGAAACTTTGTTTTCAGAAGACGCACTGCTAGCATCTTTATCGTCAGTGCCTTCTATAATTTGCACTTCATCCTGATTGACAGCCTTCTCTTTTGCTGCCTGTAACTTCTTGTACGCTAATTCTCTCATATTTCTATCCTTCACGAGTTCAGCAAACAAACTAGTTTCACTAATTTTTGCTTGTACTCTCAGGTTCCTTGCCGTGATGCTCGATGGACTCCTGGCTCTGGATCTGTGAGGAGAAGGAGAAGGTATTCTCGAAGGACGTGGACTCTTCGATTTGTGTTTCCTCGTCGATTTGTGGGACTTGCTGGGAGACCGAGATTTCTTTGGAGTACGACTTCGTCTACGTGATCGTGATCTTGAACGCGACTGCATTTTTCGCCATCTCCCAGGACTTCGAGATCGTGACCGAGAAAGTGGTAAATGCAGTCTAGAACAGACAATTCATTTTATATGCAGCAAGAAAATGTATTATTTAACGTCATTCAAATAAAAACATTAAAATAATACCTGCTCCCTGTTGGACTTCTAGTTGATCTCGACTTCCTCTTATCCCTTCTATCCTTTTCGTGATGCCTATGTCGTCGGTCGGATTCATCCCGTCTTCTACGTTTACTCGAGGATGGAGAACTAACAGGTTCTCTGCGTCGATGACTCACAGGACTCGGACTAAATTCTCTTCGTCTCGACGCTGGACTAGGACTGTGCCTCAGTCTGTGCACCATTGGACTTGGGCTAAAGTCTCTTCTTCTCGTCGGGCTATGGTCCCTTCGTCTCGCTGGTGGGCTTGGACTATGAGGCCTCCTGCGACTTGAACTAATAGTTGGGCCTGGACTAACGCTGCTACGCCGAGCGTGTATACTAGGACTGTGCTTTTGCCTTTCTGGGGTATGCTTCATTGCAGATAAATTTGCTTTACTATTTTCCGGCGTGGTTGTTCTTGGCGGTAACAAAGGGGTATGTGGAGACTCTGGCGGCCTCGGTGGAAGCGGCGGGGGAGTAACGTTTCGCGATTGTCTGGTCATTTCGAGTTCCACGTCGCTTAGACATCTTTGTTCCTGAGGCGTTGCAGGCGATATCGGCGATGTACTGTCTTTCAACGGCAACGGAGGAGACTCTGACCAATCCCCAACTGGTTTCTCGTGTTCAGGGCTTACTATAATTTCATCTGCAATGCGGTGTGGACTCAGACTATGAGAATGTCTTTTGGACTTTCGTTTTTTCTTCTTTCCAGAGCTAGATGAGGGACTAAGACTTCGTTTCTTCTTCTTTTCTCGTTTGTGTTTTTTCTCTTTTCTTCTTGCGTACCGTCTGGATTCTTCCTCGTATTCTGGAGTGCCACCGTGCATTGCCGATGGCTGTTGTTCACTTGGCGAATAATGCCTGCCAGAATGCCTGTGCTGAACAGGTGGAGATGGTGAAAGACTAATTGGTGATGCTCCGAGAGCGCGTACAGGACTCCCGCCATAGTAACGCCTTTGTAAAACTGATTCAGGTACTTCTCCATCTGTGTAGCTATTACCTCTACTATCTTCTGACTGAATTTCTCCTGCTTCAGGTTCAGATAAATCTTCACTACTCACATCTGAGTATTCAACCAAAGGCTTAACTATAGAAGAAGCTACAGTTGGAACATTCTCTATAGATTTATCTCTTGACCTCTTTTTCTTTTTCTTTCCAGAGCTCTTGTTTTTCCCATGTCTTCTGTGTTTCTTATCGGATCCCTCAAAACTGTGCCTGTTTATATCACTGCCTGTGCTGCCTCTTCTGCGTGATCGAAATCTTCCATTACGTTCAGCTCGTTCAATATCACGATTGCTAGGCATGTCACCTACTGAAATACACAAATGTTACTGTATAATATTAACTATGATAATAGAAATTATGGGACATTAACATACATTTTCTTCATTACAAAAGAGAATTTGCAGATGTAAGAGTAAAAAATAATACATTACTTACAGAAATAACAAAAAAAACGTTAAAAAAAAAGAAAAAAAAAGAAAAGAAAAAACGATAATGTCAGCTTTATTGAAATTTAAATATCTATTCTTAATTAATGACTAGAACATTTAGTCCCACTATAAATTAGTGTTTAAGCAACTCCCGGATCAAATGTAAATTCGAATTTATAAATAATCATGTGATCTCGCTACTTACCTTAATATTAATCAGTATAAAAAGTTTTAAAGTATTACAATTATTTTTGTTCTCTTCAATACCTTGATACCGATCGTCATGGATATAACACACATACATAACAATACGCACATGTAAGAAGGAAGATACACGACACGCGCATGTATAGTTTAGTCGCGTAACAATATTTTCGAAGACCACGAATTCTTAATAAATGTAAGAAAAAACGGGAAATTTCAATAGGGCACTATATATTCTTGCAGCAAAGGCGAGGTTTCATTTGATACAAGTCTATGACTCATTCGTTTAAAGGATATTTTGTGGAAAAGAATTTTCCGTTCGACCTAGCGCAGCCGCCATTGTTAACGACTGGGTGGCAAGGACAAGGGAGTTGCCCGATTTTCGTAAAAGAAACTTATTTACTGTTTTTTAAAGGATTCACAAACGAATGACATACGTATATCAGTACTCACGTGCAATGTAAATCTTGTGATATCACGGCGAATGTTGGGTTCCTTCGCATCGGGCTGGTCCAACGTAGCGATGAATGTAAATGGTTACGTTCGTTGCTCAGTAAACAGTTTCAACACATATTTCGTAGGCCACGCGTGATATTCGATAGAAATTAATAGCTATCGTAATAATTGTATGCTCAGGCAATCATATTTTTATAATTTTACTAGCCGATGCATCATATCTCATGAATTTTCTTTGGATTGTATTTGGCTTTCTCATAAAGGTATCTCAGTAAGTAGAAGCCATTAACCATTAGCACGTCATTATTGTCTGACGTAACAAGCGACAAGTGCTGCGCTCTGCCGTTCGATGTGCAGTAACAGAAACTGCAGAATAATCTTGGATAATATTATTCTTTATGCCATTGGTTGAACTAATTTTACTTCATGTGGCTATTCGTATACAAAAATACACATGGAATCAGATGATTCTTAACGAGTATGTAAATTATGAACAGAAAGTGTGATTTAAACGTTATGCGTTTTTAAATACTTAAAGTTTCGATATCGTTAAAGGCAGTTGCATCGATAATATTGAATTTTATCAAAATGACTTTGAAAATACATTTTATTTCAGTTTCTCTTAGACAGTATGTACTTAATCTTGGGAAATGTAGTTATATGTTTGCTGTTATATATAGAAGAACTTATTGAATTTTGTATTTGATAAAATATTTTCATCTATCTGTACTATTCTGATATGTTTTTCTACCATAACATTTCTTGAATCTTTTCTAATATTTCTTGGAGCTGGGCGTACATGAAAACTCTGCATTATGTAGTATGCAGCAACGCCATCTGTAGTGTAACATTCTGCACGGGTGTAATTATTCCCAGCTCACATAATTCTGACGGATTCACTATCCTCCACTACCTTCCTATATTTTGTACCATTCAACATCACTTTTCACTGTATACTTACACTACATTTATAAATTCTACATGAGTACTTCTCATACAATCTCTTTCAATCTCTTACAATCTCATACAATCTCATACAATCTCATACAATCTCATACAATCGCATACTATCTCACACCATCTCACACCATTTCACACCATCTCACACCATCTCACACCATCTCACACCATCTCACACCATCTCACACCATCTCACACCATCTCACACCACTCCACACCACTCCACACCACTCCACACCACTCCACACCACTCCACACCACTCCACACCACACCACACCACTCCACACGACACCACTCCACACCACTCCACACCACTCCACACCACTCCACACCACTCCACACCACTCCACACCACTCCACACCACACCACACCACTCCACACCACTCCACACCACTCCACACCACTCCACACCACTCCACACCACTCCACACCACTCCACACCACTCCACACCACTCCACACGACACCACTCCACACGACACCACTCCACACGACACCACTCCACACCACTTCACACCACTCTACAACACTCCAAACTGCTTTAAACAATATATACACAATATAACACATAATCACATCATACCCGAAATTCAAAAACCGCTCCTCGCGAAAATTGTAATTAACAAGTGGCGCCACCTAGCGATGAAAGTCAGAACTAAAATAAGAAATATTAATTTTAGTTCCACCCTTTCACCGCTAGATGGCGCCACTTGTCAATTCCGAAAACACTCCACACGAAAAATGGGAAGTGACAAGTGGTGCCATCTAGCGGTGAAACTCGGAACTAAACTAAGAAATTTTATTTTTAGTTCAGGATCCTCACCGCTAGATGGCGCCACTTGTCAATTCCCATTTTCGTGTGGAGCATTTTCGGAATTGACAAGTGGCGCCACCTAGCGGTGAAAGTCGGAACTAAAATAAGAAATTTTATTTTTGGTTCGGAGTCCTCACCGCTAGATGGCGCTACTTGTCAATTCCCATTTTCGTGGGGAGGATTTTCGGAATTGACAAGTGGCGCCATCTAGCGGTGAAAGTTGGTACTAAAATTAGAAATTTTATTTTTAGTTCATGGTCCTCACCGCTAGATGGCGCCACTTGCCAGTTCCCATTTTCACGGGGAGCATTTTCGGAATTGACAAGTGGTGCCATCTAGCGGTGAAAGGGTGGAACTAAAATAAGAAATTTTATTTTTAATTCGGGGTCCCCACCGCTAGATGGCGCCACTTGTCAATTCCCATTTTCGTGAGGAGCATTTTCGGAATTCACAAGTGGCTCCATCTACCGGTGAAAGGGTGGAACTAAAAATAAAATTTCTTATTTTAGTTTGAATTTTTGCCGCTAGATGGCGCCACTTATCAGTTCCCATTTTCGCGGGGGAGCATTTTCGGAATTGACAAGTGGCGCCATCTAGCGGTGAAAGGGTGTAACTAAAATAAGAAATTTTATTTTTAGTTCGGGGTCCCCACCGCTAGATGGCGCCACTTGTCAATTCCCATTTTCGTGCGGAGCATTTTCGGAATTGACAAGTGGCTCCATCTACCGGTGAAAGGGTGGAACTAAAAATAGAGTTTCTTATTTTAGTTTGAATTTTTGCTGCTAGATGGCGCCACTTGTCAGTTCCCATTTTCGCGGGGAGCATTTTCGGAATTGACAAGTGGCGCCATCTAACGCTGAAAGGGTGGAACTAAAATGAATATTTCTGCTTTTAGTTTCTATTTTTAGCACTAGATGGCGCCACTTGTCATAATCCATTTTTGTGAGCTGCAAGAATTAGAAGAAAAAGTACAAATTTTTATTCCATACGTTCACCTTTAATTATTTCCTTATTTCAAGGGAAAACTTTGTGTATAATGTAGAGTAGTAGAGTGTAGAGTAGTGGAGATTAGTGTAGAGTAGTGTAGAGTAGTATGCAATAGTGTAGACTAGTGTGGAATAGTGTGTCGTAGTCTAGTTTAGTGTTTGGAGTAGCGTGGAATAGTTTATAGTAGTATAGAGTAGTGTGGAATAGCATGTAATAGCGTTGGGAGTTGTGTGGAATAGTGTAGAGTAGTATAAAGTAGTGTGGAATAGCGTGTAATTGCGTTGGGAGTTGTGGGGTAAAGTGTAGAGTAGTGTAAAGGAATGTGGAATAGTGTACAGTAGTTTGGAGTAGTTTACAATGGTTTGGATTAATGTAGAGTAGTGTGGAGTGATATGTAGTAGTGTTACGTACTGTTGTCAAGACTTATTATGGGGTACTGTTGAATGGGATGTTAGAAAATGTGAGAGTAGTTTATTTTATAGTAGAGTTGTTTAGCTTAATAGAGCATAGTGTAGTGTGGTGTAAGTATTCTCTCACAATGTATCATAGTGTGCAGTTGCATAAAGTTATGTAGAGCAGTGTGGTTTATTATTTTTAATGTTTACGTACTTACCCCGGGGGTACCGTCTCCAATATCACGGTCCTGAATAAAAGTTGTTAGTTCATGGATGGCCGCTAGATGTCGAAGCAGTCGCGTGTAACATTTCTTAAGGGCCGTATCATCAGGGCCTGGTGCCCTCTGAGAGTTCTCCAAATTGTTTATATCCTTATTTTGTAATAAGTTATCAATTTTACCTCTGATGTATCATTGCATACTTTTTCTTGGTATTTTTCTAGCACTTCTAGACCTTTAAATTGCAAAGTTGAATCAATAAACCATTGTATTCATTCGCATTATTTTTTAATTAGAGGGATCCAATTCACTGATTTCGTCACTGTGTGGTTATAGTCAGTATAGTGTTTTCAGGACCACAATTGATGAAGTCATTAGAATGCTACTTATTGCAATAAATAGTTAATATTATTCACTCTAACGCATTGCAGAAATGTATTGTCGAATCTTTAGAAATCCTGTGTAACCTTATATTGTAAATAAATTATATTTAGAACGAAATTTCTTAGCTTATAGGTTATAGGTAAATAAACTTTTGAATGGCGCTTGATAAGAACTAATAAATAATTTTATTATGCTGTAGCATTTAAGTTAATTATTTCTTAGGACGCTGCAATGGAAGATTTTATTCCTACACGGGTATCGGAAATAAAAAAGGATGCTGTAAAAGAGTTCCTATCGGTCACTTACGAAGAACCGAAGAAGAAAGTGAAACGTAATGTTCCTGAAAGTGAGAAGAAGTTTGGTACGTCCAATTACAATGTTGAGGAATGTAAAGAAACCAAAGATGATCAGAAAAGGAAACAGGAACGAGAAATGAAACGTATTAGATATGAAGTAATGAAGTTTGGTATGTCTGGCTTTGAGAAGGATAAAGCAACTGAAGCAAAAGTTGCACTTGCCATAAGTTTAGGTGCAAAGCCACCCAAGAACAAGGGTGTAAATTATAAATTATTAAAATTGCAAAAAGAGAAGCAAAAAGAAATGAAGAAAAATGAGACTGAGTCAGGACTTGAGAAAAGTATGATAAAATATAAAAGCAAAGCAAATAATAAAACAAAACATACTAGTTTATTAGGGGTTTATGGAAAAGTGAATAAAAAATCTCTGAAAAAGGGTAAAAAATAAAATTCTAACTTTAAGTTGTTTAAAATATTTTGTTACTTCCTTGTAATTGTTACAACATCAACTAATTGTATTGAACAATAACATGTTACACATTTTGTATTTTATAAACAAAGAATAACGAGTAATAAAATAACATTTTCTTATATGTTTGTTAATTCATTTGGGCCAGCCTTGAGCTTTAATAATAGGATACAAGTTTTCATCTATGCATATTTAAAATATATATATTTTTTTTCAATAATATGTGTGCATTCATATATGGTTCGTAATGCCACAATGGAATGATTTGGCATTTAGAGAACCGTTCCGTACGTTTCATCGAAGTCAGTCAAAGGCAGCAGCCGTTGGTGCCACCTCCAGTAACATCTGCAGAAAGACATTCACGCTTTCTGAAAGTAAAGAAGTATATTAAAAATAAGAATATCATTCACGGTTCAAGAAAAAAGGAATACTTACCCATAAATTTCGGCACATATCCATATTTAACAAACGGGAGGTAGACAAGCATGCCCGCCAATATAAATCCAGCCGCATAGAGGTATTCGATTTGAGGCTTATCAATGATTGGTGCTACAATCAGGTACGCAGAGATTCCAAGTACGAGTATAGGTATCACCAGCGGGCATTTGTATGGTCGGGGATGATTAGGTCTAGTTCTACGCATCACTAGCAGAGCGAGCATCGCTCCACCATAAAAGATCCAAGCAGTGAATGAGAAAAAGTCAATCAAAGAATCTATGCTTCCAGATAATACCATCATTCCTAGCAAAAAATGGATGAATGAACACAATAGAATACAGTGCTTAAACAGAATAGCTAGTACGATCGCATGCAAGATATGTAAATTGAAATGTATACCTGCAACAAGAGAGTGAAAAATAAGACCCGGCGCAGGGGTAAAGCGTCGCACGTGCACGTAACTGAGACAATCGAGTAAATGACCCTCTCGGGAAGCGGCGAAGCATAGTCTGCCTGCTGCAAAGAGAGTACCATTTGCGGAACCGAACGTGCTGATCGCTACCGAGAGCGGCATGAGCCATGCCATAACGCCAAGAATCCGATTTCCGAAAGTCTGCAAAACGTTACAGAAGGATAATTCTACTAGGCTGAATCGACTTCTACTTTTCTTTTTGCTTTCAACGTGGCGGATCGACTGGAATTAAGGGTAAACGCCTCCATCTGAGTTTCCTACATGTTCTCAGCACTGTGTGCTGTGCAGAAATGAGATGACGAAGGTATCCTATTCAAGAAAATAGAGAGAAGGTCAAAAAATGATCCATACAGAGAAGATTATACTAGGACCAATTGGATTCTCTTTCCATTAACTGAATTTCTCTACTCATCTCTGCACAGTACATTCGTTAACTCGCTCTCTCTATCTCGGGTAGACACGTAGTCCACAACACCAAGCTACAAAGAATGTACGTTCTAATTCTTGGCTCGGAAATGAGAGCTTGTCTCCTTACCACAGCAACAGCTTCGCTTTCTATCATCTCCGAGGGCGACATCACAGCTAAGTAAGAGACGTTGATCAATGCGTAACAGAGGGTAACGAGAGGTATACCAATCATGATGGATCGGGGTAGATTCTTCGAAGGATCCTTGATCTCTTCGGTAACATAATTCAAGTTGTTCCATCCATCGTATGCCCAGAGACCAGTGTAAAAAGCCGTAGCCAGTCTTCCAATGTTCACGGTACTATCGTCCGCCGTATCGAAGGCGCCTTTCAGGTGCTGCGTGTTACCTTGTATCAGCTTGTAAGAGCCACCGGCGATCACGACGAGGATAGCGATTAATTTGGCCGCGGTGAATGCGTTCTGTACGCCCGTGGCTAGATTAACGCTGTAACAGTTCACCAGGAGTATGAGTATAATCGCCAGCAGCGCAACGATCTTAACCATTTCATCGGGCGGAGAGCAGTCAGCTGTGAAAGCCTCCACCACGTACTGGGCGAACGAGAGACATATTATGGCCATCTGGGATGGCTTCAGCACCAAGGTGGAGACCCACGAGAAGAGGAAAGCAGGCGGGGCGCCGAACGCGTCCATGAAATAAGCGTACTCGGCACCGCTGCTCGTGTTCATCGTACCCAGTTCGGCGTATGCTAATGCGCCGCAGAGGCTCAGTAAGCCGCAGGCCGTCCATACAAGGAAGCTCATCCCGATACTGCCAGTTCGAACCAAGAGCCCTGATGGCGAGACGAATATCCCGGAACCTGTGGCACGCAAAGTTTAATGTTAGAGGGGAAGGAAGAAATACGAGATACAGCAGCTCTTGTTAAAATATGTCTTCGCTGAAGAGGGAGAAAGGGAACCTTTCTTACTTTTCCATGTATATACAAAAGTTGCAGCTTGTTACCGAATGTTTCCCTAGGTATCTTTGCTCTCTTTGATCCAGGTCTTGTGTTTCTGTTACCAGTAACAAACGCCGCCTTGAAACTGAAGCAGAACTCAAGTGTTCTTTGGATTACGTCGCTTCGATGGACAAAATGCTTCTGTAAGATGGTGTTTGTTGGCAACAAGATATTCCTCGTTACTGCTTCAGCGAGGGCACAGCTTAACGAGGCATTGCTGTCATTATTTTCTGATTGTACTAATTCTTACCTATCATGGTACCAACGATTAGAGCCACCCCACTGACGAGTCCCACCCGTCTCTTGAGGTGAACAGAGTTGTTCTCCTCTGGGTCCGTCCCCTCCACCCCTCCACCCCCTCCACACCCGTCTTCGTCATCCCCCAGATCCCCAGATTTAGCTTCTTTACGTTTCCGTTCGTGTAGCTGTTGTTGCTGTTGCTGCTGCAGCTGTTGACGCTGAAACGGCGTCGTGGTGCTCCAGCCATTGCTGTTCCCATTGCTCCTCGCTTCAGGGATCCCGACCCAACCACTGCCTTGCAGCTGCTGCTGCGTCTGAGTGCCGTTGCTGGTTTGTGGATCATGTCCCACGGTAGCTGAAACAATTCATCCCTTGTAATCTTTCCATTTTTCATCATTCTCCATCGTTTGACAAATGACGAACCCTTCTGAAGCCAAACTGATCAACTCCATTTTTTAAATTTAAAGGAAACTTGTATTATCTACTGTTATAAAATAATAAAATCGAATATGGTTACTAAATTTGAATTTGTATTCTTAGCTTTCTTTACCTCTCTTTTATGGAGTTCATTAGTTCAGCATCAGCAGCTCTGAAACGTTATCCAGCTACGACAGAAGTTGGCTATTCACTGAGCTACCGTAAGGTATAGTCTTCAGGAACATTTCGATTGTTTCTTCGAATAATTAGTGCTGAATATAAACATCACCGACGAAAACTCGTGTCCTCATTTTTGTACAGAATTCGCGGAGTTTTGTATTAGACTTGGAACAAGTTTTCCACTAGCATAAGTCTCTTATCTTCGTAAACGTTCGCTGAGCAGCTCAAATAAACAGAAAACGAAGGAACTTAGAAACGAGACTGTCGACTGGTTTACTCCTTTGCGACTAATTAAAGACTAAATTAGAGAACCTCATGAATCTGAAAAGCGGCAATCGTTGAATCATGACGTATGTTATTATATTATTATCTCTGAGACGTTGCTGTTACCGTAATAGTTTTCGTGGCTGGTTGCCAAAAGATTTCTCGCGACCGAGATCGTTACGCCTTCTTTACGTGTCTCATGACACGACGATAACTACCGGTTATCCACGCGATTCTTTTTCTGCCGATTGCTAGAAGAACACGAACTCTCGGCACAGAGTTTATTAATTCATGTTTGTACCAGCTTCTCCGATTGTTAATTTTAAGTAATCGGTTGCCTATACTGCTACCTAGTCAGCGTTACCGATAAGAGCCAATAACGAGAATGGAGGAAGTAATAAATCAGTCTAAATTAACGAACAATCATATAGGATAAACATTTTTACTGCTTGCCATGCAATACGAGCATGTTGCATTCTTTTAAACGAATTCCCTCCCGAAGCAATTCAAGTCTTCCTACCACGCGAGAATCGCTTTGCTGCGCGGTTTCTTTTTCAAGGTGACCTTTCAATAAAGGACTATTGATTTTCTTCACGCATTTATGCTTTTCTGTTACATGACATTTCAATACTCGGTTTAAAATACCATTTATTATCATTCTTGGAAAGCAGGGAATGAGTTGATTTTTGAAATTACCCTGTAAACAGATATAATTGAGGAGGTGTTTGTTTAATGGAATTTTAAGTAGCATCAGAGAAGTTTCAACATGTATGACTGATATTTATGAATTTGCACTTGCATCACGTGATGCAACATCGAAAACTGCTTGGGCTTGCGGCAGATTTATGAACCGCAAATCTGTTTGTGGCTGTAAGTGTTTGGACACTTGGTGAAACCTAATTAACACGCTTATGTCTTTATTTTATGATACTAATTATACGCTAGGAATTTTACGAGTGGTCAGCACAACAACAAGTGCTCAAATATTTATAAACATCGCGTCTGTACATAATGTTTTGTGGTACAATTCTACTGAATAAAAGCACTTGTTGCGGGCAGTGTGATTTCATTCTTCGAACTCTGACTAAAATTTGTATCAGAGTTATTCAAGAGCGTTCTACACACGAGTTATAATTTAGTTCGATTTAAAAGCGATCGCGACCGACATTTCATTCTGTCGTTAAACGATATAATTGCTCGACACGAAGAAAAGACGAGTTTAATAGCGTTAAACGATTCAAGCAACTAAGATGTCGCCTGACAAAAGGTGATTGCCACTGGCCAGTTGTTCTCGTTCGATCGAATTAAGTTGTGAAATTCTTCGAACTGGTAACTCGATATGCTAACGCGGATGCTCGCAGAGTTTAGCAGACTATAGTCATACGCATTAATATTTAGACGCTATGGTGTTTAAGAATTCACCACTTCATATCTGTGTCTACAATAATGTTGACGAATTGATTATTATTCACTGTTTTAAAACGCCTAAGTTAAGAAATATAATAAAATAACAGCCTATGCCTGCGTGCCAATTATTGCAGCGGTACCAAGCATATTTTATTTCTTTTAATTAACTTAATGTACATGATTGATACTCACATATAATACATTACTGAAACGTATAATCGTCTCTATATGTATATCGCGTTAATTCCCATTGTGTTAAAGCCTCATAATAATCCAATTACGTTTAATTGGTCGCTGGCGCGAAAGAAGTCGTTTACACGTGGTCAAAACCCAAGATTGTGTCGACGAAGGTCGTGTCAATTATAAAAAGTGTATTAAATTGCACTCTGAAGCTATTGATGTTCGGTTCCATCGACCTTTGTTCCAAACAAGCACGATTCTATTATGGAATAGGCTTCATGATATTTTTAACACATTATTCTCGTGGATACTCATGCTTCTATTACGTAAAGATAAATGCTTCAGTTAACAGGCATTTCATTTTGTTTCCTATTTGTCCAATCGTAAAATTGTTCGTGTAAAGCCGATGATTTATAGCCTGGTGACATTGGCCAATGGATTTTGTTTCGCTTTATCGACCGTGGTATTTGCTATTGTCTCGTGGCCATAGAGCAGAGAGACATTTTCATTCTGCTAAATTTAAATTCTAATCGAAATTAAGTTCTGCGGATGAGACGCAAATCGACTGTCGATGATTTGCAGAGGGGAATTCCTTTTCTCGTTTGAATCTTCTTCTGAGGATGTTTGACCCAGATTAAGAGAAACATCATTGCAAAGAATGATGCGCGTCAACTGGGCACAAAGAATATAATAAGTGGTTTAAATGGTACACGTGGCGGAACGTTTATCGTCATGTTTCTTTGTCGAGTGGTGCTTTGAGAACTTCGTCTATTTGTAGCTACTGCGAGCGACACACATCCATTGTGAAATGTTAAATAAGTTTGGGAATTCGAATCAGACACAGTGGCTAATTAGAAGTAGATAGTAGGATATGTATCTATTATTTTTTCCTGCTATCACGTTTAGAATCACCTTTAAAAACGTAGCTCATAAATGAAAAGAAAATAAAAATAAAAAATGCTCAAGAAAAAAATGATTTGGTCACGAAAGGGTTGATTTAAAATAGTATCACAACAACTGGAAAAGCTTCTTATGGTTGCAGCATAAGAGATGTGACACAAGGTGAGCCTGTAGATTCGGTGCTGGTTCCATGTTACTTCTACGAACGCGAATTTCCAGTTTCGCGTTATGACGCAACTCTTCACAGATTTCGGGAATCGCGTGCTCTTGTTGCATAACCCGGAATCATCCCTCCTCGATTCGTTTTGAAACAGTTCATTGAATTCTCTTCCTCTAACCCCGTTACAAACGTGAAAAACTGCCAAACCGACCAGCCTCCTATGTTTACATTCTGCCTTTAAATACAGGCACCTATGTTCCACGTTTTATGATACACTTCAGCCAATAAATACGTTTCTCTGGTTATTTTTTATCTGAAACTTTATTTTTCAAAGTAAGCTAAAAATTTGAGAGTAAGCTAAAAATCGAATTATGAGACATTTATTGTACGAGACCAGTATGTATTAATAAATTAAAGAATTGTATATCGTGGCACACGTAAATAGGCTGCTACATAAATTAATTATTAACTTTATGAATTTTCTGTGATACTTGCTACATAGAATACATCTCTATGATCCACTTATGTATAATTTTTCATGATGGTCTCCACGAGTATTCTCAATACTTACTGTTCGGCTTTCAAGAACAATTTACGATAGTTGTATTCTCAAGTAGTCACGTATCCACTTTGGCCTTAAGGAAGAGAGCGAAACATTTTAAATTAAAAAATCTTTTCAGAGTTAAAAGAAAAGAATAAATGAAAAATATTCTCTTACACTAAAAAAGAAATCGAATTCACGACATTTTCAAACTGCTTCCCCTCAGAAGCGATAAGATGGCGTAATTCAAGCTCCAAATTTCGGAGCATTCGGTTCATTTTTCTCCCCCCCGTATTTTCCCGCGATTCACATCTAAGGGTAGAACGTAAAAACGTGCAGATTCGCATGCAACAGCGTACAGTTTACTGCCGACAAGAGCCTTGTTCCAAGAATGGGTGTCACGAGTTTATGAATGAGCGACCCGGTGAGGGTAAAAAGCGCGCGAATCTCTCCAATTACGAAGAGGCCTTTCACATCGACTGAGATTACGACTGATAGTAAAGAGGGTGCGATATTATTCGATAAACGGGACAGAAAATAAGTTGCAGGTGGTGGATATGGGAAAAGCAGAGCTCACCTCGTTTGATAGGCGCGACATGCATGACTCTAAGAGGGACCGATAAGAAGGGCGGATCGTGAGACCGCCTCTCATGACACCACGCCGACTTTTCGGTGCAACCACTGTCTCTGCCAGACTACAGCTGTCTTCTGCTCGCCGTCTGGCTCCTCTTTTCCCGCTAAATTCGCCTGCGAGTTTCTCGTTTGCGCGTCCACGGGCGACCGTTTCGTACGCCCTTCCTCTTCCGTCTGGATCCTCGAATCGAAGCTCACCTCACTGTAATATCGTTCAGTTCTACGAGGGGATCTCGCTCGACGCAAGCCTTCTGACTCAAATCTGTCTAGCGTACGACTCCTATGGGTTGAGTAGTACGAAGCTATAATTCTTGCAACGCGACACGCACCGACAGAGTTCTAGCGATGAACTGACTGTGCGATAGAGGAGACGCAACCGCCGAAGAGCGAATAGGAACGACGTGGTGGGGAAATGGGGAAGAAGAGGGAAGAAAGATGGAGACACCGAACCCCCGGCGTCGGCGCCCGAAGTCGCTCGATATTGTTTTGCCTTTCGATTTTTATCGAATTAGTACCTTCGAATCAACCCTTAATGCTTTTATTTGCCGTTTTTAATTCGATTCCTAGCCTGTTTTATGGATTCACTATTTTTTGTAGGGTCACCTGAGAGAAATGGTCGAAAGGGTTTGGATTATTTTATTGTAATAGAAAGCACGGTCCAGATTTTGTTACGACGTCCTATTTTTTAATGATATCGAGTGAAATGTGAAATAATTTTAATGAAACAAGCTCTGAAACATAACAAAATGTAATTTATTTTTACAATATACATAAATGTACAATATTTAACATACTGTATTTTAAAAATGCAAGACTGCAGTATTTAGCATACTTTATAAAAATAAAAATTTCCAGTCCTGTTAGGAGACGCTTTTCTTTTATTAGGATGCAGTGTATTAACAACCAAGTTTTACTCTTTTCTCAGTCACTTAATTGTGCATCCTTTTTAATCAGAGCACTCGTATATATGAATAAAGAAATATTTTGAAATGGTCATTGCATTTAATAAAATTTTAAAAGATTTTTGTCAATGTCTATCATTTAATTCTTCTTGCATTTATAGTTCTATATATGGACATCTGTGTATATAATTTATATAGATTTGTTAATTTTGTTATAATACATGAACTTTCATGTTTCGTAAATATTGTTATATTAAACCAGCTTGTATGTGCAATTTCATGTTAAAAAAATTGTAATAATGTGCATTATGCATATTCTCTGATTATTTATAACAATCATTTATACATAATACAAATTATAAAGAAGAAAAATAAATATCGGGAATGATTCAGTGTGCTTTAATAAAATAGCGGTAGACAAGAGTTGCCAGTACTCCGAGTGCGATAGGAATCAGCCACGACCTCCAAGAACCACTGCAACTGCCAATCATCACATCACATTGCAGCATCGGCTGTTTACATATTATATATATTAAATTTCAATAAATCAACTAGTTTGGATAGCATAAATTGAATTTACAAACACCATACGTCTTGTAACTGAGTAACACTTTCTTAACAGCATAATGAAGCTTATTGTTAGATGTTTAATAAGCACATTATTATAATAGTTAAAACATAGAATTTTACTTGTGCTATCCAACTATTGTCAACAAAAATGGATGGAGAATGTACAACACATCATTATAGGCAGACTGTTAGTAACAAAATTATGTACCTGTAATAGCTTAGTTAATAAAATATACAAGTACATATAGAATAAATAATTTATATAAGCAAAAGTGTTATACCCAGTATTGTCTTCTGCAGGAATTGCATTTGCATCACTAGCATTTCCCTTTGTTCGTTCCTCCTAAAATTGCCAAACAAATGTTCCTCATTAAAATCATTACAGGCAATATTATTAATTGGAAATGCACAAACATTAATCTTCAACATTTACCTCTACAATTTCACCAATTTTATACGACTCCATCATTTGCCTAGCATCGCTGGAGTGACCAATATCTTCAAAGGGTTCAGTACCATCGCGTCCTCCTAACTCCAGCAGAACTTCTTCTCCACCTGGATGCTTAAATTAGAAATAACAAAAAGAAGAAACCATTTTTACACATTTTTGTAGTACAATTTGTTAACTTCCAAAAAAATTAAAATACATAATATGTATAGTTACAAGAATGAGATACGAACCTCATTAAGGAACGACGATAAATTATAAACTTTATTGTGAATAATAATCCACAGATCGTTGTTCTCGGTATGTTTAAAAACTTCTGCCCGCGTGTACAATTTGGTAGTAGCGGTATCCACAGTGGAGTTTTCGGTCGCCATATTTTTTATCTTGCAGTAGAAACTGTTTTTTCGAAAATAATGAAATATATAGACACCGGTGGAATAAAAGAGTGTTAAGTGTAATCGACGTGAACTGTTTCAGTTAGTATCCAGGTAGCCTTACTTTAAAACGTGCAAGTCACACGCAAGAAAGTTTTTTGCAATCTTATCAGTTCAGATGGCTACAGCTGTAGTAGCCACAGTCTGAATTTGTGAATTGGTTAGTAGACGAAGCGATTCTTATACGTACCTATGATAGTACAGTAATGTCCATCTGATGTCCTTCGTTTTTAAGACTAACTTAGTTGCACCTTTATTAAGTAATCATTATTTATTTTCTTATTTAGATCGATCTCCATGAATATTCGGTTTTATAAAATATATTGTACATATGTACCTTTCACAATCGAAGTACAGTCGGCGCACATTTGAATTATAAATCATATTAAAAGTAAAAAAGTACGTAGTGAATTAATTACTTTGGAATACCAAATTACGCAAAGAAATCTTTTAATATTCATTTCGGATAATAGAATATTGTATTCATTTTTCCGTGTAATTTAAAAACTTTGACACTCATTAAAAATTGCTTGTACAAACAGATATTTAAATTCGTCATGTTTATGCATATTTTTTATACATTCTTATTCGTATTTCAGAGGTGATCACTTAAAACCGTGCGTTTTAAAACTGGACCAATAAGAAGTCGTGATTTTCTATGTAAGCACTGATCATATTACGAGTGACTGCTAGTGTTTAGTCCAATTAATTCTTTTTACGATAATGTAAGCAAATACTTTTTATTCAAATGTGTGCAACAATAAACACTTTATAATTTATGCTCTATTTTGATAAGTAGTATTTCGAATTTGTCGAATATAATCAGTTGTTTAAGTAGGTAAACAGCTGTAGAAGATGAATTTTGCCGGTTTTTTATCAGTGTATATTCTCGTTAGTTTCTTAGCGGTTTATGTAAAATGTGAATTTGCATGGTCAGAATCATTATCAACTATAAACACTCGTCTTTATAGTACAATGTCATATATAGTTTGTAAATTTAAAGAATGTTGCAATAATGAGGATGGTTTTCCTGATATTGAGAGTAAGTATATTAAAACAATTAAGTATATTCATGCAAAACTATCTTTCTGAATTTACACAATTTAGAATAGTAACTGTATGTATATTTGGTTTACAGGATTAGATAATATCTTCCATAAAGAACTTTTTGGGCAAGATATTGCACATCATGTAGTGATAAATGCTTTAATGGGTCATGTGTCTTCACCTAATCCTCCAAAAGCTCTGGTTATGAGCTTTCATGGTCCACCAGGAACTGGCAAAACATATGTAACTCAAATGATAGCTAAATCATTTTACAAGAATGGCGATCAAAGTAAATTTTATCATTTTTTTAATGGCCGCAATGATTTTCCATTGCAACAAAATGTAGAGCAGTATAAGGTATGTTTTTAATGTTATACATATGTTTTATGTTTGTTATTTTTAATATGAATTACAATCTTTTGTAATCTGTTGTACAGGAAGAGTTACGAAATATTATCACTAATAGCTTACAAAGCTGTGAAAGATCAATGTTTGTATTTGATGAAGTAGATAAAATGCCAGAAGGTCTATTAAATGTTCTTGTACCATTTATGGACTATAATTCAAGACTGAAACCATGGAGATTCAGTGGCAAGACTATAAATACAAAACAAGCAATTTTCATATTTTTATCTAATACTGGAAGCTCACGAATTACACAACGTTTATTAACTCTATGGGAAGAAGGAAAACAGAGACATATGACTAAACTTCAAGACTTTGAGTACTTAATAAGTGTTGGTGCATTTAATGAAAAAGGTGGTTTTTATCGTAGTGATACAATTGACACTAATCTTATAGACCATTATGTCCCTTTCTTACCTCTTGAAGAAACACATGTGAAAAAGTGTTTACAAAATGCTTTCATAAATAGGGATATTATTCCAACTACAGAAATGATACAGGAAGGTTTGTCTTTTGTGATTTTTGGACCCCCTCCACATAATCTTTATGCAACAGCTGGTTGTAAGAGACTAGAACAAAAAGTAGCTAGTATTGTATATAATCAAAAGAAAAGGCTGGAACTTTGAGCACTGCATAAGTAAGAGTAACAATTAAAGGATTGCATAAGTAATACCGGCGTTAACTTTTATGTTAACGTTTCAATAAGATCTAAATTTTATTGATTATAGTTATTGGCACAATCAGAAAATATGTGTAACAATTAAAAAAATAGTATAATTAATTCGTTATAGTAATGCGTGTAATATTATTTATATATTTCTGTATTTATATGTTTATATTTAAGGAATAGCTAAAAGTGTTATTGTTAACAGTATAGAATTACAATATATACAATTGAGGCTTGGCAATTGACTTTAAAATACAGTCACAAAGAAAAACTGTTGTCTAAAGGTATAAACATTTGGCAATATATTTTTTTACGTGATTCTAATATACAAGAATAGACAGTTTCGATTTTTATGAATTATTTTGTCTACAATTCATCTGTAGTAATGTATTGTATCGAAAAATAATTATAATTTTTCTTGCCTATCTCTCTTATAGATTACTAAATATTTATTTTCATATACCTGATTCGCGTACATGCGTATGTACTTCTCTATTTATGTAATTGTGATAAAGCACAACCTCAAGTAAAGAGAACAACAAAATAAACTGTATTTTTATAATGATATTAGTGTTTGAAAATGAATTGATCTATATTTTATACAATGTAAAAATGTGTTACAACATAGTTTATTTTTCTCTTTGTTCTCCATTGAGGGGCGTTTCAATAAAATATGATTGCACGATGATGTTATTTAGTATTGAAAATATTCACGACCGTCGTGCCATCACACAGAGGAAATATCTAAATAAAATAATTTATATTTACTCTTCCTCAACGTACTCCTTTGGAAAAAATCCTACTTGATCTCCTATCTTTCCTTTCCACCATCCTTTGGCATCACCTTCTTTGCTCAATACGACAACTCTGCAACCCCGTCGCAGACTTAACTGATTACGCTCGCCTCCGCGAAAATCGAACAACGCTCTAGCCAATACACGCTTGTACGGCCATAACAAACGCTGATCTAATTTCTCAAAATTTTCTGACAACGATACTCGTTCGTAATACTCGACAAGTTCTACTACACTCTTGAAGAAACGAGATTCACTAAGATAATATAAATCAGCGCCGTCCACGTCGCGTTTAAATACTCTTATGTGTTTCACCGCTCCATCTGCCCTATAATATCAATTTTGTTTGAAGGTTAACACCTGAAGAAATACTTGATTAAAGCCATAATAACTAAATTTCTTACTTGATGCTAAGAGCATAATTAGTCTCGTGCTTCAGACGTGGTTGTCCAGCAGGTCGTACTCGCAACATGTATGTACCATCTTCACGAGGTTCTAACTTATTTGAAGCCGTTTCGCGACCCATTTCTCCCACGAACCATAACTTCACTGAGAGAGCACGTTCGCATGGCAAAGGTGGTGGAGGCGGAGGAGGAGGTGGTGCTGGCATGCACCGTCCGGAATGTGCAATACACTGCTTGTGCACAGCAAGGCAACAGACTTCACAACGATATCCCTACAGAAATATATCATTTAGTGATAATAGATGATGCGGGGCGTTATTAATTTTGTACCTGAAATATGCGACCCTTCAGAAACTTGCCGCAACGCTGACAACTGCACGGACTGTCAAACGTTGTGAGCTTAAATTTGTGATTTGTGTTGCGACACGCAGCGGGATTAACATTATCCATTGCATCCTGCAACGCTTTGATCCACATTTGTTTCTGCTCTTCTGTTCTTGCATATAAGGTATATGCTGTATATTCTTGTTTATGGACAAGTAACCATTGATAAGACCATCGAGAATCTCTGCCGATTGTACGTCTTCCTGTATGATCTTCCAATCTGTACTCGTCCAGGCGCAAGGTTTCACGGAAACAGTATTGTTCCCCTCTACCCGCTTTACAAATTAATACTACTTGCTCGAAAACAAACGCGTAACGAGCCTTTACTCGTTGATCACCGTGAGCTTTTACCTGAAATGTAAGTATAAGTATGATATTTTGTCACCGATGTTAAAGTACATTTACCAAAATAAAAGTACCTTAAGCTCGCCGTCTCTGAGCAATCGTCCATAATCTTTTAATTGTGCATCTTCTGGAATATCCCAGTCGATTATGGAAGCCTGAATATCTTTTATAATGTCTAACGTGTCCGAGTCACGTTTTACTTCATTAATATATTGAGCTATATCGACCATAACTTCTCTAGCCTTTCCAAGTTGTCGTCTATCTTCTAACCAGTCGCAAGGAGTCTCTTCCACCAGTTTATCCAACAGTAAGTGATATTTCAGTACTCTTTGCATTGGGACAGACAATATATCCCTTAGTTTAAATTTACCATTATTAGCTTCTTGTTGGCACCTCTGTAATCATTAGCATTGTGGAATTAAACAGTAGAAAGTGCAGTGTATCATATAAATATGAACACTTGCAAAACTCACAATAACTTCCTGATTGACTAATTCATTGCGCGCACAGGCTTCTTGCAATGTATTTTGCGCAAGCGTAAGGTTTGCGCAATAATCTCCATAAATAAGGAATTTTTCTCGCCAATCGAGAAAGACTTGCGCTAAAGCAGCGCCAGTTCTTGCTTTTCGAAGTTGACTATGAAAACCGGCGTGAATTTCTGCAAGTTCCTTTATACCAAAAAAAATGCGCGCTGAATCCTCAGGTCGTAATAGCGACGAAAGCGGTCTAGCAAAATGTCTAAGTAAACTGTTAAGAACGTCTGAGTAGTTTCGTTCCGTTTCAACGAGTTCTTGAATAACATAATCTCTTTTTTCACCTCCAGAAATCGCACCATCCTATTTTTACGAGAATAAAATTATAAAATTTCACTCACGACACGTTGTACAAAAAGAAAAGTGCTATAAAGCGCGACATGACTGACTATTAGCATTGAAACTTACTATTTTAATGCACCAATGAGAAACTTAAAATGGTAACAAGTAAGAAACACAAAAATATAACGACCTGTGCAACAGATGGAGGAGGTGGCAAGTGTAAACTACAAAGGTCCTGGTAGATTTCTTCGCTTTGAGCATGGCTGCAGAATGCTCCATATCCATCTTCTTCTCCAACTGGGTCTTCATTGTCTCCTCCTCCACCTGCTTCATCTCCTTCTCGCCTTCTAAACCTTCTGCGACGACGCTCATCTTCACGGCTTTAGCATAAAAATATGAACAGCCATGCACTATTCATGCACGAAAAAAAATAAAATTTCTGGCAAACTTAAACTATTTATAACGATAGTAAATTACGTTATTCACAATAAACATAGTTGAAAACGTAAAATTCTAGAGCAGTTATTGTATAAGGTTTAAAATAGTGCCAGTATCACTGTAGTGAATAGTAATTAGTTTGTCAAGGAACACATGTTAACTATTACTACATATTTTCATTAGAATATATAATTGCAATTCTACTAATGGAATACAGTGATGTTTGGTACTTTTATTGCAGTGTACTTTAAACTCTTAAATTTCAAACGACAGATACCTTCTCAGAAGAAGGCCAGTCATGTGGAGAATTACTTGAGAAGCAAAGTAATTCCTGATATACTTGAGATTCATCTATATCCATAACCTTAGGTTTCATGGAAAATGCCACCACTCCTGTTGTGGGGCTAAATCCATTGTAAATTTTGTTACAGCGTGCAACAAATACAAAAATATTTTCATTTACAAATTTTTCAAAAAATCTGTTTATTGTATATCTATCATAATCTACTGCAACTCTCAACATCTCAAGTATTTATAAGATTTCATAAAAATTTAAATATTTACCCTGCCCCAGCACTTTGTAAATCCTTATAGATATCCTCTTGGGATCTACCATGTCCTATAGAAAATCCACTACAGATAAGAAATATATGTTAATAAAGTGATTTGACTCATGAGAATTTATACAGTAATAAGTTACTTACGGAATAACCTTACGTCTTAAACGAGGACAATTTGACAAAGCAGATAGAGTGCACAGTACACGATGAAAATTTGATAGGTCAAACAACATGGAGGGCTCGAAGAGGTCGGAATCAGATAGGCCAAAAGTGGTTGAGCATGCAGTTAAAAATACTTTTATGTTTCTCAAGCACAAAAATTGTGCCATCTGCGGCTTTTGATTTACATCTTTCATGTCTATGCATCCCGGATCTACTGTATTCAAAAGATTGCATAGCAATACACCATCTCTTAATGTATAAGCTAAATCAACTGCAGTTGCTTCTGGCCAATTTGCTTTATGATCTGCCCTCAGAGCTCCACACCGGGTTAACCATTTAGCACATTCATGCCACCCTCTTTCATTATCTGAACTGCTCTCTATTCTGCTCATTTTTTCCTCTTTTAGTGAGCAAGATATCAAAGATTTAGGAGATTTCCTTTAATTTATAATACATTAGGCCATGAAAATTTCATAAATGTGTTACACTGTTAGAACACTGCAAAATATAAAAAAGTATCATTGACAGTAAAATTTTCAAAGTATATTCTTAAAAAATGGAAAAACTGTGAGAATATTGTTAACTACAAATATTGTTTAAACCGATAAAACTATCAGAAACACCGTAGGATGAGAGATATCGTCATCGATGTAAAATTAAGGGAAATATTACTTTCGGATGCATACCTTCATTCACCGGGGGATTTGTGAGCGGTTTCTTCGTTCTTCTGTCACTGTTACGAATATTCCCCGATAAGTTCTGCAATAGAAGTACTCATTATTGCGTTTTGTGTCTCTTCTCGGAGATATTTCAACAGAACTTATTGCGCCGTTTGAAGTGTTCTGTTGGCAGTGTCATTGCTAAGAAAGCATCTCGTTGAGCTATGGTTTTAATACACAGCTATTTTTTTGCACAATGTGCCTTGTTTTCTCATTGTAATATTATGACGTTCAGTCCACTGCAGCTTACCACCGCCATATTGCTACTTCACTGCAGTCGATCATATCATAAATCTCATCGCCTTTCCTGTTTCGAAGCGGCGACTATAGATGACACTGACTGCGTCTGCGTAGGAAGATGAAATTCAAATTTTTGAAAATTCTATTCTTTAGAATAAATTGATGAAAACTCTACAAATGTCTCGAAATTTTACAATTATCCTTATTTTAAACTATCGATTATCTATTTAATGATTTTAGCACCAATATGAATCTCTCGAAGAAGATGAGCAGTTTCAGTTTTATAAAAAATTCGATGCGCAAAAATGCAAAAGCGAAAACTAAGAATATTTTCCGATCCTTACTCATCGACATATCAGATACGCACTGAGAGAACGCAATGATTTGTTGTGTAATGGGATGAGTAAAGTATGACGTAAAGCGTCGCATCATTCATTGTTCTTTGTGCATTCTCTGTAGTATCCTCGAACATTTAAGCAGCTCGAAATTTAAACCACCCTGGTTCTTTCGAGTTTCTCGATTCATTTGAGCTCGAGTTTATCGAGTATTCTGCTTTGATTGGTCATTAAAGACCAGCATAACTCGGCTGGGTTTTTCCATTAAGACACCACTATATAATCCTCTGGTCGTCTCAATGTCTATGCAGTCTGGTGAAGGCAGTGACACGAGTATCGTCGCTAAAAACATTCTGTTAAGAACCTTCTTTGGTATGTATGCCTTTACATATGTACATGTAAGAGAAAATTTACTATAATTTAAGCGAACGTGTTAAAGAAGTACTGCAATTAATTTAAAAAATTAGATCCCTAATTAGAAACTTTGAGAAATCAGAAAATTAATTCATAGTTGTAACTCGAAAATCGAGTTTTTTGAGATGCATCACTTCTGAAACACGCACGCGAAATGTGAATAAAAATTTGTGAGGAAATACAGAGAAAATTATATGAAGAATATTTTCATTTTAGTAAGCCACGATGCGTGTCTCGTTTTATGTGGTTATTTTTTTAATCGCGTGTAACGCTGTAAATAGTAATTTTTATGGTAAGCTACAATGTAAGGACGAAAATAATGCGCCAGTCGATTGGTAAGTATTTGGACAGTTGTTCCTTAATGATTTCCAAACATGACACGCTTTCTTTATATCTCCTTCTATTTGGAAAGCATTAGTGGCACTTGAATTACTTGCTGCGTCACTTTTTAATAAGTAATATTATTTTAGGTTTGTAATTTACAAATTACCGAAAGACCCAATAACTAGTAATCCCCAGATTAGGGAAGGTGTGGGTTATCTATACATAACAGATAAAACAGTCGAAAATGGTTGGAAATTGTCTACTAGGAGCATCGATTCCAACAGTTCTATGCCTGGAATCACATTAGCACCTCTCTACGATGACGTAAGTCTGAGCGAGCCATTTGTTAATACAGATTTGTAACAATTATTCAATCGCTATGAGAATTGAACTGATGTGATCTAATATTGTATAGGAAACTAGGAACGAAAACTTGTGGGCTTTATATAACGATAGTCCAGCGAACAAGACGACCGCCTCTTCGACTTATGGTCACACGAAAGGTGCAATAGCTGTTAATAGAGACCAAGGCTTTTGGTTAATTCACAGCGTTCCGCATTTCCCCCCGATCCCTTCAAACGAGTCTAACATCAAGAGTGGTTACAGTTATCCAAAAAATGCAAAGGTGAATGGACAAAGCTTTCTGTGCATTTCCATTGGTAGCGACCAATTCAACACTTTTGGCAAGCAACTAATGTACAATGAAATAATAGTGTATGCGAAAAATGCCCCAGAAGAGATCAGCAAACAGTATCCTATGCTGAGAAATGCGACCAATCAGATACGGATTAAAAAGGCTCCGTACACGAATAAAGCTGTTATCAAATCTTTGGGGTCGCAAGAGTTTACCTCCTTCGCCAAAGGCAGCAAGTGGGGAAAAGGTAAATTGCATTCGATATTCATTTAATTGTATAATATATCGCACTGATTTTCAGAACTGTATATTGATTTGGTCGCACCGCAGTTGCAGTCGGATCTATACGTGCAAACATGGTTGCGTAGTTCAGATAAGATACCCTCCACGTGTCGTGGTAAAAAGTAACGTTAACTTTTAATATTCAATATTTCTTTTTAACCTCTTCCTTTCAAGTATTAATTTTACAGCGTTTATAATATTGAGACCATCATATTCGGAATAATCGACGTCACTTATAAAAGCACTCGTGATCATTCAAAGTGGGCTATATCAACCACCAATAGAAAGACTTCTTGGGTTTGCGTTGCCGACATTAACAGAGCTGTAACTATACTCATCTTAATAGTCAACTACGTTTAGAAGTTTAAGTTGACATGTACATTATTGCTTCCAGACTACGCAGAGTTTTCGAGGCGGTGGAGCTGTGTGCATTGATCATCCACAGTTGTGGACTGCTTATCGTAATATTATAAATTACGTAGAGCAATGTTAATTAATATAAGAAAATATTACCAATGGCATAACATTTGGCGTTACGATAACTACTAATTAGTAACTGACTAGAGCTATTTTTCTACATGTAAAACTGTTAGAACATGTGTAATCGAAACGATTGCTAGAGATTCTAAGCTTTCGAATCTGCTTGTAAAAATAAATGATATTATGTAATCGTATAATGGGATGTTTTCAATAAAATTCTGATCGCTCATTCAGCTGCTTTTTTTCGTTAATACGCACTGTAAATATCCGCAAGACAACAGGAGTATGCAAGGTAATAACCGTCATATTAAATGCAGTTTACTTGCAAGTGTATAAAGAGAAGGTCTCGGTAGTTCTTTATTACCGTGGAATAAGGACGGACGATGGGGATCAGAAGCAGTTCTTAAATTGGATTTTATGAAAAGTAGTAGCGGATTCCTCCCGCGCTGAGTTCCGTTTCGTCTTCCTTTTTCCACCCTTGCTTATTGTCTACCCAAGGAAATTGCAGAGTAGCTTTACGCGCCGTTAATGAAAGAAAAAGGAAAAGGAGCTGAGGTTTAGTCAACGAAAGAACAGAATGATTTGTTCTTTAATGAAAATCCCAAGAAATTGACTGAACTTTGATCCCTTCTTTACCATCGTTTGAAGTAGCGAAATACTGTCTGGCAAAAGCCACCCCGTGATTCTTCTTTCAGTCATTCTTATTCTTCAAAAAGATGCTGTTATAGCAATTGCTCAAAAAATAAGCGACAGAATGATCGCCAATCATCGGAAAAATATTAGGGCGATAAAATGAACGATACATAAGGGGGGTAAAGAGATTTAGACGAGGTCGGTAGGTGAATGGGGTTGAAATTCGCGGGTGTTCATCGAGGCGTGAATCAAACGGTGTTCGCTGCCAGAAGACGAAACAACGATAAAAACAAACAGCGAGGGAGTTCGGTGAAGCATCTGGAAGCGGATGCTTGGAAAAACAAGCTGGTTGTCGTTACAGGAGGATTAAGGGCAGAGGCAAAAGCAGAGATTCCTCTAATACGGCGTTGGCACTTGGCAACGTTCGGTCAATTTCTTGGAGCCTACATAGATATATTCGTTCACCTTTCCAATTCGACAATTCTGATACCTTATACAAGCTACCTTGCAGTTCCCAGACTCTTTGATCAAAATACATAATACAGAACAAATATGATTAAATTATCTTCCCTTTGCTGCCACCTTCCATCACGCAGTACCTTATTACTTTACCTACATTTCAAGCAGAAATTGAAAAATATAAAAGAAATATAAAATTAGGGGGCATGTTACCATTCCTTCTATGGAATACAATATGGTTTCTAAGGAAATGTTTGAAAGTATCTGGCTCTCCTGTAAGTACATCGATGCAAGAGGATTTGGTGGTGGGATCGACAGATTTAACTTGGAATATCGTTGATGCGTTTCACGGTGGGGTGTCATTTCGAGTTGGCATGCTCGATGGGGCACAGATTTCGGTTGAAGCGCGTCTCGTAAAAGGGCATGATATTTCGCCCAGGTTGGAAAGATGAGGAGACGACGCTGCGGTGTTCGCGGCGATATTTCAGCATTAAAGGCGTCCTGTTCTGCATACTAAAGTCCTGTGCACCATCCAAATATACGCGGAGCGTTATATGCACGAAAGCATCGTGTGTCGTGCACCCCGCGTGTGTACTTAAGTACTGACGTCGGGACGCACGCGCAACTTCCGCTATCCTGCTACCTTTACCCCCCACTCCGTGTCTAGAGGGTGTAACGAGACACTTGCTCTACATCGAGTGGAGTTCAACCTTGAGAGCCTTAGGCTAATTTCTTTTTTTCTCAGCATTCTAAATGGGATATTTCACTCTTTGGTATTTCTCCTCTAATAAGAAATTTTTTATTCGATTTTGAGCTCGTTTTTTTTTTATCAGACGCGTATTTGCTGTATGATTGGTCTATCAAAGTGCAAATAATTAGAGTGAGAAATACTGCCAAAAAAGTAGTTTCTGGGTTAAGGTCGTTCTACTTTATATAATTTTTGAATTTCAAACAAGAAGCTATTTATAACATAAATTAGAGGTATTTGTAAATTTTTATACTCATATCGCTGGCTGTGGAAAGACTTCTATATTGTGGAACAAAGTATATCGCAACGGGTACTTTCTCTCGACTTTATTAAGGCTGCAAGAATGACTAATGACTACTTGTTATCTCACGATAGCAGTCCTTTTTTAGCTCTGCATCATCATGCATACTGAGATTGAACACGTATAAATATATGGGTCTGTTTAACTTCGTTATATCTTGACAAGAAATATTCTGCAACTTGAAAATTCTATCGGCAAAGCTATTTTCTGTTCTGAAATTTCAGACTTTCACGACCTGGCGACAGATAGCTTTCACAAGTATTACAGTTGGCTTCATTATAGGGTCAAGTGACACACTGATACTGTCAGTATTACTGATAGCCTTACCCAGCACATTACAGCTGGCCTTATCAGGAGGTCAAGTGACACACTGATACTGTCCTCATAAAAGATACGAAAAAGAAGATTTATGGTTCCTCATGTTCGACAATACCGCAGAAAAGAATTTTCGAAACAATTTTTCTGCGAACCAGATTTATCTTCTATGTGTTAGAAAATTCCAGTTGGTGGTCAGATTAAGCTATGCACCTTGACCCGAATTAACTCCTGAGAGTAAATTAGGTTGGTCCGCTATAAACTTTCAGGACATTCTCTGGCTTTGCTATACTAGCCAGACGTATCGTAATCAAGTTTTAATGACATGTTTGACCCATATCCATTGAGTGGCTCTTTCACTACGATCTACGAAACAAATAGGAAGAAGCAAAGACATCGCGCTATCTCTTCGGAAGGAAACAGAAATAGTCTCAATAAAGATAAATAGGTATGCAGCGGCGATGGTCGAGAATAGGAGTTTTATTGCGTTGCATCTCGGCCTGCATCCCCTTACCGTGCTGGGAACTGCATTAAGGCGGTGGGAACTATCAGGGAGGTTCTCTCCAGTTGCAACATCGTCGGGAAACTACCTCGAACAACTGTCTCGGCGTAACCGAACTCGAATGCATCACCCTCGTAGTTTCAACCGAGAGCTTCCGGTACTTACCGAGAACTTATCAGACAACGGAAGTGTCCTTGACTCATAACTGTCGACTTACTACTTCCGCGTTGTCGGATTCTCTTGCTGGAGATAATGACGATTCAACTTCTCGCGCCTGGCGAATCCTATTCTCATAGCCATATTGTATTCTTAGTTAATAATAATTCTCTGGATTCCTCTGGTGTTCTGCTTATTAACACATTCGAGTCCGATCACCCACATTGGATCATCCTGAAAATCATCTGGTTTCGAATGTGTTAATAAACTGCAGATGTTTACGCAAACTTCTATTTTCATAAATACAATTTAAGAAGTATAACTTAATTGGAAATGTCTTTCACATTACATTGTATGGATTCCAAATGTTTTTCTACATTGAAATTTGTCATAAATGAGTAAAGGGCAATAAAAGTGCCATAAATGAATAGTAAATGGTAGAGATTTTATAGGGAAAGTTTGATGAAACTTTTCTCCTCGGAGCAGGTTGATTCAGCTGTTTAGAGACAGAGTAAAAATGTCGATGGATGGTAAGAGACATAGAACTGGAAAAGCAGTGGCAGGGTCACAGCGGTGTTAAAACTGCAGAACGTGGTTCTTTCTTTCGTAGAAGCACGGCAGAGAATAATTGAAGTAGGTAGCACTGGAAGGATAAGGGCAAGGGTTGCGTGGCACTGGAAATTGCGGATGGCAGGGGTAAAGCTGCAGCACTCCTCTTAGACAAAGCCTAACGAAGCTTCTATTCAGTAACAGTAGGCACCGTGAGGCCCAACTTCACTTCTATTATACTTACTCGTCGGCACGAAGTGAATTCCATCCATCAACGGAATTCCAGGCTAAGCAGCTCTCGGCTGCCTGGCATCTCCATCTCTGGCACGGGAGGCATTCTCTCCTTTTTTGACTGAGGTTGCATCCTCTTTGTGTTTACTTCACCGCCTAAAGTACTTGCTGTTTTTTCCTTCTGCACGCTAACATTTCTGTACACCTACGCGTATAAACATTCCCTATTTTCTTCATGCACTAAATCCATCGCCACAGTGTCGCCAGGGACAGTGTGTGTAAATTCTTACAGAACGTTCGACAACAGGTGGGGCAAGTTTGGAAGATGGTCCTGCATCGATAAAAGAAGACAATCAAGAATATGTAATTCTGGCCTTGCTTTTCGATAATCAAGATAAGATAAAATTAAGTGTCCGATATGGAATGACCACGAAAATCGTCTTCCTGACGCTTTCTACTTATTTTTACTTGTTTTTTCGCACCGCCCTCCCTTTTTCTCGTACGACCGTCGACTTATCGACAGCCAGGGATATGTTGGCGCGAATCTGTGGCTGGGATAAGCGCGTCTCCAGCGTAATAAAACTCCTAGAGGGTAGCCAGCACCGTTAGTCGGAACTTTTCTACGAAGAAGGAGGAGAAGAAGAAGAAGAATCAATCCCGCAACGTCGACCAGGACTACCTACGGTTACGCCCTCTGAGAAGTAACAAACTTTAGTTTTCATTATAAAATGTCCCTTTTTTATTCCCTTTTTACGCGCACACCCCTCCCCATCACTTTTCATCGAAGCTTGAACGATAGGTGGTACCTGGGAACCGAATTCCCCTCCTTGCAGTACTAGCTATAAAATATTAAACCTCGACAAGCGGAAATATTTTTCTGAACGCAAATTACGTGCAGTAGAATTCATATACAGAGACACTAAATTCGAATTTATTGAAAAATTGAGGAGTCATGAACAAGGAAATAAGTTTAACTCCAGTGTCGACTGCTGGTAGAATTTTCCTCATTCTTTATACGGCATTTACTTGGTTACTGTAATTTATTTTTGTTTCAATATAACGCAACGGAATATTTGTGGTAGTTTTAGTCAATCCAGGGCTTTTCACGCGATGTTTTTGTTACATTTTTTACAGCGAGCGTTTTCTACGTAGCCTTAATAATAGGATTGATTCTTCGGGGTAGTAAAACAGCTCCCCTTTCGGAATATGCATTTCCAGGTCATATTTTTATTCCTTCCCACGTAACTCTGTCGACTTAGCAAATCCCAAGATCGTTCGAATCAGCGCGTTCGACATAAATTTTTCTGGGAATCGAAGGGGATGAAGAAATATTAGCACTGTAAAGGATGAAAGTTCAGGCTAAAGAGCTATCAGCCGATAATAGTCAGCTGATTCAATCGCGAAACTTCCACCTACGCTGCGCCCTTGTTACGTAACAATGGAAGTGACAACCCCTGAGGGCTGGAATTCGAAGAAACTTGGAACAATATTATTGCACGGGGTCCTTATGATCGTTCATCGCTGGGAACGATGGCGAATATGTTTCGTTAATTGTAAAGAGGGAGTGGATTTGTTGGCAATTGGCTGCTTTTCACGAAGAAGAACGATACTTTGGAGAGCGATTCGTGCAGCGACTCTGGAAAGAAAAGAGAGGGCCTAGAAGGTGACAAATGTAAGGGAATGGCTGTCCCTGAGTGTCTGGCGGGCTCCAGCCAAGTAATCGAGCGCGTGATCAATGAGCTTAACTTCTCAGCGGGGAGAGTCCAGGCGAAAAGCAACGAGAAGAGGGAAATAAGAGGAAGACGGGGAAGGAATGTTTCTCATTGGCAGCTGCCGTCTATCGTCAACAACATCGTTCTTCGGAACAAACTTATCGAAGCTGTGAGAATGACGTTAGACACAGTAGAGGCTTGTTCTGCTTCTCAATTATTCACAGGCACTTTTATTCAGAGTTACCAGAGCCATTCATAGTACAGAGTTATTACTGCATCTGAAGCCGCCAGTTCAGGGAATCCTCTAACTTGTTTCAGGTCATAGAAATTTTCGCCTTCCGAGTGAAAAGCAGGCACCGCGAAACAAAAGGTAAAGCTCTGGTCGACAAGAGCCTCGGGAGAAACAGACCAATTACATGCTGCAAATAAATCTACGAGGTTTTTCGTGGCAACGTATGACTGGTGCAGGCCAAGGGGGAAGGGGGAGAAGTAGAAAGGAGAAGATGGAGCGGGAGGATAAAGGGGCTGGGTGAAAGAGAGAAGCGGACGAAGTGGGTAAGGCTGTTAGGTGGGATGGTCTCCATTGTGTTCTCTGGCAAATTTCGTTGGACAATGGAAAGGGTTGATTTGGCGCTCATGAATGTATATTACATTAGCGCCCAAGCTACTTTGGGATTTGAGGTAACAAGTTTTCGTGTCCTCCGTGACTCTTCTTGCCTTCCGCTTCGTTCCACTCTCCTGTTATTTCGCGTTTCAAACATTCCTCGCTGATTCGAGCAAATGCTAACGCGAGAACCACCCTCGATCCAATCGGCTGACTCGAAATTAAAGAATCTCCTGCGTCACAGTACCGAAGTCCCTTCAAGCTGGACAAAATTAATTCTTTTCTTCTCTTTCGTTTGTGAAATAATGAAGCGATCGAAGAATATCATAAAAACGATCCTGATAATATGATATCGGGTTTGAATCGAAAGGTTCCCTCTCCTGAATCGATATTCCTAATAAGGCATCGAACGAAAGAGGTTTCCTCGCGAGCAAACCGTGGAAGTAGAAGCAGACGTTGAAGGGTAGACAGGCTGTCTGTAGATCCGACTGGTATTTACAGAAGGAATCTAGAACAGGCAAACCAGAATCACTTCGTTCCTATTCCCCCATCCTCTTTCTCTCTCTTCATCCCTCCATTTTCCTCTTTCGACAAAGATAGAGACACTTGAAGAGCGTTTGTGTGCCATTTATGAGGTAGGTGAGGCATCGGGGGATGCATTAGCGGTCTGAAAATGCGCCAGTGAGTGGCGCGAGTTTGCCTAGCAGATAGGGAAACGCGCGTGCTTAAGAGAAAGAGGCTAAACAAAATATATGACGACGGGGCTGTCAAAACTGAAATACCTCTTGGGGCTTGACGAACGAGAAGGAATTTCGTCGACGTATACGCTCGTAATACCAGCTGTTGCGAGAAATCGATAGAGAACTTAACACCCTGGAGATCGATGGCCCACTCGTTGGGTCAAGACAGCTCACAATATTCGGATCATTTTTATCCTTACAAAATTATCGTCCCTTGATGACAGTAAATAGTGACTATAAGGAGACGAGAAAAATAATTCTGTACGTAAGAGCCAAACTAATCCAAATCCATTTCTTCGAAATTTGTGCTTCTGCACTCCTAAAATAAAAATAGTAAAAGTCTTGGGTCAGGATGGCTGTCCAATATAGAATCGAGTTTGGACTTGCCTATTACCAGAATGTGAAACATAAAGATGGTAAAAGACAAAGCATTTGCTAGAACAGCCGAAAGAAAAGAGACGTAGAAAACCAAACCGCAAGGTGCAATAAGAAAGTGGAAAGAACGAAGGAAATGGCTAGGCAGGGGAAACGGATGTATAGAACAGACTTAGCGTTGGTTTACCCATATCAGCTGTAGGGACTTAAGACAATCGGCAACGAACGGTACAAACCACTTACTGGCTTTAAGTGGCGGTTCCGCCTTCCTCGCTTTCGTCGTCTATTCGAGGGCTCGAGAGGAGGCTGCTACTCGGAAACACGGCACGAGCTGCTAATCGATTGCCAACTCCTTTCGGATGGGGTTGAAACAAAAACAATCGCAGTTGGCGGAGCCGAGCAGCAGCGGGTTGGTTACAGTCGCATCGACGTCCATCGATAGTCGAGTGTCTTCCTTCTCCTCTTCAATGGGAGAGTCGCTAATGATCCGACGTAAAGGATAACGGATTCGATTGGAGTCTATGGTTTTTAGAATCTCCGCGGATCCGTTAATTGAAGCTTTAACGATCTGTCGTTTCTGTTCGCGAGCCGATTCGACACGAGAATTTTCGAGCGAAACCCTTTTTATCTAAATTGCTTCGTCGAGGACTTCGTATTCTTTTTACGTACTCTGTCTTTTTCGTTAGCAGTCTGTATCTTCATTAATTCATGTGTTATGCGAATGTATCTCGATTTAAGTATTTATCCATGCGTCTGTGAGTTTAGTTGCGTTTTTTGGTCAACTTTGACTGACGATTACTCAGCAAAAAGTTGTCGTAGCATCACGATCTTTTTTTTAAATTAAAGCCTGAAACCTTTATTATAAGATGCTAGTTCCTGATTTTAGGTTTAATGCAATTATACAACAGTAACTCCTTAAATGTGAGGGCATGTTTGTGTTAGCGAAAATTGCAAAGTTTAACAAAATGCAGGGACTCGCTAAAATTTTTTTCGAGGTTATCGTTTACAGTAGCATAAAGTTGGAACCTTCCCCTTTAATTTACAAAAAAGATCAAGTCTCTGCGATTTTTTTTCGCAAAGTTACAGTAATTTAAAGTAGACCTTGCATTATTGTTATATGTCACACTACCCGACGTACTGTACTAATGCAAGGGTTACTTCAAAGTACCGTAACTTTGTGAAAAAAAATCGCAAGGAGCTGATTTTTTTTGTAAGTTAAAGGGGAAGGTTCAAACTATATGCTGCTGTAAATGATATCTCTGAAAAAAATTTTGGCAAGTCTGTGCATCCCGTCAAATTTGACAATTCTCAACATGACAGACTGCAAAGTTTGACAGGATGTACAGTCTTAATAAAATTTTTTTCGTAAATGTCATTTACAGTAGCGTATAGGTTGAACCTTCCCCTTTAATTTACAAAAAAGATCAAGTCTCTGCGATTTTTTTTCGCAAAGTTACAGTACTTTGAAGTAGACCATGCATTTTTCCAGTAGATTGGGTAGTGCCAATAAATGACAAAAATGCAAGGGTTTCTTTAAAGTGCTGTAACTTTGCCAAAAAAAATCGCACTGACTTGATCTTTTTTTTAAATTGAAGAGGAAGGTTCAACCTATACGCTACTGTAAATGGCATTCACGAAAAAAATTTTTTCAAGTCTGTGCAATTTGTCAAACTGTGCAGTTCGTCATACTGAAAATTATCAACTTTGACGGGATGCATAGACTTGAAAAAATTTTTTTGTGAATTCCATTTATAGTGACGCATAGTTCAAACCTTCCTCTTCAATTTAAAAAAAAGATCAAGTCAGTGCGATTTTTTTTGGCAAAGTTACAGCACTTTAAAGGAACCCTTGCATTTTTGTCATATTTAGCACTATCCCGTGTATCCAGAAAATGCAGGGATTACTTTAAAGTGCTATAACTTTGTCAAAAAAAATCGTAGCGACCTAGTTTTTTTTGTAAATTAAAGGGGAAGGTTTGAACTTTATCCTACTGTAAACGGTATTCCCAAAAAAAATTTTACCAAGTCCCTGAATTTGATCAAACTTTGCAGTTTTCGCTATGACAAACATGCCCTCAGATTTAAGGGGTTACAGTGGTAGAATTGCATTAAACCTAAAATCGGGGGATAGTACCTTAAAGTAAAGATTTCAGGCTTTAATTTAAAAAAAAGATCGTGCTCCTACGATAAGTTTTCGTGGAGTTATCGCCAGTTAAAGTTGATCAATTTTTTCCCAAAATTCTTCTATGCCATAATTTTTTTCACCTGTACATTTTCATCTATTCAAACATGTTACTGATATCTCTTGGTAGTTTAAACAAATTTAAAACGCTGTCGTGCTTAAAAAAGGAGCAGCGAGTATAAATAAGGTAGTGTCAGGAGGAAAACGCGAGTCAGATATGTTCCTAGTTGCCGGAAGGAAAAAAGGTTCGCGGTTGGGAAGCGTAGGTGGGGATTTGCCAGGATTTAGTGGCATAATATCACAGTTCGCGATGACTCCTCGGTCAGAGCCCTGCTGTTATTCCGTGTATACCTAAAAATGGCCGAGCTGAAAATCGCTTAATCTCCTTCTCTAAATTTCACCTGATGCACTGAAATTTCTTGTTTCTGAACTGCTGTTTTCGAAATCCTTCCTTTCTTTTTCATTAAGATACCTCGCTGTTACGCGCGATTGGATTTTCTTTAAAAAAGCTTCTGCAACAAAATTGCCAACTCTGAAGATGTTACGAAGATACGCGGCATGATCCTGCAGCGTTAAGCTGGGTAATTTTCATATGTAATTATGCAGCTGCTTTTCATACTTTAGCTGGGGTTAAATAAGACCGAAGCTGCAATTTACATAAAACTGGAGGCACAACGAAGTCTAAAAGATTCGCGTTGTTTCTTCTCGGTTAAATTAAATCTTATAATCCTCGCCGCCTTTATAATCGCAGAATCTTTTTTATTTTTCTTGAAATAAAAAAGGATCATACTCGTGATCGATTATCAGAGGATTTATCATCTTCCCCGAACACTTGAACATCTGAAGTGATTCTATGTTTTCTGTTTCTTTAAGTTCTTCCTCCTTCTCGACTGCTTCTCGAAACTCGGCCACGCAGATGATCGAGTGTCGTGCTTTTTTGCTAACAACTGTCGTCGAGTCCGTCTGGCCGAGCGAAGAGACAGACGCGGACGGCCTCGTACGTGCTGTCTGGAGCATCCTCCAGTTCAAGTGGGCCTCTCTCGAGTGTTTCCAGTAGCAGCAACCTTGCCAACCATGTCGACGACCCCTTCGCCAGAAGGGTGACGAAATAACCCTCCTGATTTACGAACTTCCCGCCATACATGGCTGTCCTCTTGTCGATATTACTTCTCGCGCAAAAATAATGCCCCTGTGGACTCCTAAGGATCAGACTCGACTCTGTTCCAGAGATTAGCACACTATGATCCATGTGTAGGGACTAAGTTTTGTTGAATATGTTAGCAACAACGTATTTTTAACGAGACTCTTTACTCATTATGTCGTATATCGATATCTCGCTTGCCCTCACTCTTTATTACTCTACCTATTTACCCACTCTGAGAAAAACGACTCGGAGAAAGAACAAACTCGGGAATCCCTAGAAGTAGACCTCCCGAGATAGCTGGCCAGAATCTGGTCCCGAACCAGATAACTAACGCGGAACACTGTATTTAGAAGACCAGCGAGTATTTGAAGAAGGCAAGCGAGCCCACGTCGCGTTGCTAAAGAATAAGAATATTGCTCTTGAAAGATCTGGCCATGGACTGGAGAAGGTTATACCTTTCGGTAAAAGGACTGCGATGAACCACACGGCACTTACCCAAGAACCTGGGACAAGAGCGTTTTAGAAAATGAAAAGAATTTTTTAGATAGGTTTGCTAACAACTACGTAAGTTGAGACTAATTTCTGCACTTTCACAATATTCAGGTGACCGTAAAAAAGGAGATAGAAGACAATACCTATGATCTGATGGAAATTGATGTCAGGCGACTATTTAAGTCTGTACCATGCCTCGGCAGAGTTTAAAGTCTGCGTCGGTTCCGAACAGCCGAGTGTTATAAATAAAATCATTCGTGACAGTTGAAACGAGAGCGGACGACTCCTTCAACGTGATCTCGGTTTACGAGCGTGGCCAGCAGAAAAACGAGGAACGAGACTGCAGAGGAAGAATAGAGAGGTGTGACGAGGGAACAGGGAAGACGGGACAGAAGATCAATGGAGTCGATCCCGTCTAAACTACGGGAAAGTAATAAAAAAAGAATACATCGGACCAGGGACAGTTGTTTTTTCCCACTTGACCTTCCAGCCCTCCATCTTTCCCTGCGTCCTTCCGTCGCTCTTGCTTACCCAGGCTACGAAGATCGTGTTTTACGCCGGTGTTCGTCCTTCTCTGGCACCGTATACCAAGGCAAATCTTGTCAAGAGTCCCTTCTACAAAAGAGAAAAGTAAACGTTGTCGTCCTCGTTCCCGTTTTCATCGTCTTTTCTCGTCGACCTCGTTTTTTATTACAGACCTCCAGCGACTCGATTGTATCGCACAGTTTTCCCTTCTCAATTTTCCTCGTCCTCCACTAATATTAACCGCGACACGAATCACAAAAGTTATTCGGAAGCTCCCACATTAATTCGCAAATCCCGACGATTAATAATCGCAGATCTATCGACGAGAAGAGTCTTTTTAGACTCTGATCTTTCTGTGTTAATATTTACGTGAAAATTGCTCGCTTACTTTCTCATTTCTGAATAATTAACTGAGATATACGTTGTGATATTCAGAAGCACGCCATTTTTTAAAATTTTACATTAGAATTATATAGTAGAGACGAAATAAGCGACGAAATTTTAATTCATGGGTTGAGAAAGACCTGGCGACCGCTGTGTGAGTGTTAACAAACCTCATAAGATGAATAACGAAATAGCATGCGCGGAAAGAGGGAGAAGAGAGTGAATAAAAAGGGAATGAAATGAATAAAAAGAGAGAGCAAATTACAGTGAATATAAAAATGGTAATACAGACTCCTTTAATCCATGCGATTAAGTTGGATCGAAGAGCTCTCACGCGTGCATGCTCGCTTGACAAATCTCGTCGGTCGACGAAAATTTCGGATTCACGAGCGAGCCCGCCACGCTTAACGTCAGATTTAATTTGGCTCGCTTTTAATATTGACACTGACTCGTTTCGTTCAAAAGAGCGCTGTTCCCCAGTCCTATATCGTAAACCTTGATCCTCGCTGCATTCAGCCGCCTGTACAGCCGAGCATGCTGCGCCGATAAAACCCACCATTTCTCGCCGTTGCTTCTCACTTCCTCACCTTTCGCCGGCCGCGTCGAGCCTCTAAATTCGCTTGATCCTGAGCTATGCGCGCACCTATTTACACAGGGATCTGCGCGAATCTGGTCGACTTTTCGGCTGTGCGAAACCTGGATATCTTTGAGAGAAATTCGCGGACTCTTTGAAATGGGTACGAGGATAAAAAAGGCGAGACGTCGAACTCCTCGCTATCGGTAGATAATGGCGAGGACTCAAATCGAGTGGAGCAGGGATGGGCAAACTTTTTACGGGAAGCGCCGGATATTAGATGCACTGGTTAAAAAAATTAGGGCATGGAAAAGTTTTAGGCAGAAATCCGCTAAATTTGACTGAAAATATCTCCGCGAAAAATGATCATAGGATGACGATCTTTTTTTTAAATTGTAGCTTGAAGTCTTGACTCTAAGAACTTATGCTTTAACTTTAAGTTTAGTGCACCTTTGCTACTGTAGCGCTTTAAATCTGAAGCCATGTGTATCCTATCGAAAATTCTAAAGTTTGAGAAAATGCACGGTCTTTCTAGAATTTTTTTCGGGGATGCCGTTTACAGGAGCATATAGGCCGATCCTTCTGCTTTAATTTAAAAAAAAGATCAACTCGTTGCGATTTTTTTTCACAAAGTTACAGCAGTTCAAAGCAACCCTTGCATTTTGATAGCAAATAGGGTAGTGCCAAAACATGGCAAAAATGCAGGGGTTACTTTGAAGTACTGTAACTCTGTGAAAAAAAATCGCAGAGACTTGATCTTTTTTTTAAATTAAAGGGAAAGGTTCGAGCTATATGTTGCCGTAAATGGCATTTACAAAAAAAATTTTTTCAAGTCTCTGCATCCCGTGGAAATTTGCAATTTACAGTATGACAAACTGTAAAGTTTGACGAATTGCACAGGCTTGACAAAATTTTTTTCGCGAATGCCATTTACAGTAGCGTATAAGCTGAACCTTCCTCTACAATTTAAAAAAAAGATCAAGTTATTGCGATTTTTTTTGGCGAAGTTACAGCACTTTAAAGAAAGCCTTGCATTTTTGTCATTTATTGGCACTATCCAATATGCTGGAAAAATGCATGGTCTACTTCAAAGTACTGTAACTTTGCGAAGAAAAATCGCAGAGACTTGGTCTTTTTTGTAAATTAAAGGGGAAGGTTCCAACTTTAGGCTATTGTAAACGATATCCTCGAAAAAAATTTTTGCCAGTCCCTGCGTGTTGCTAAACTTTGCATTTTGCCGAATTGAAAATTGCCAACTTTGACAGGATGCACAGACATGATAACATTTTTTCCGGAGGTGCCATTCACAGGGCCATGAAATCTGATCCTTCCCCTTTAATTTAAAAAAAGAATCAAGTCGCTGTGATTTTTTTTCACGAAGTTACAGCACTTCAAAGTAACCCCTGCATTTTTGTCATTTATTGGTACTACCCCATGTGCTATTAAAATGCAAGGGTTGCTTTGAAGTGCTGTAACTTCGCCAAAAAAAATCGCAGCGACTTGGTATTTTTTTTAAATTAAAGGGAAAGGATCCAACTTTATGCTCCTGTAAACGGAATCTCCGAAAAAAATTCTGGGAAGTCTGTGCATGTCGTCAAACTTTAAAAATTTTCCATACGATAAACATGGCTTCAGATTGAAGGGGCTACAGTAGCAAAAGCACACTACACTTAAAATTAAAGCATAGGTTCTTAGAGTCAAGACTTCAAGCTATAATTTAAAAAAAAGATCATGATCCTATGATCATTTTTCGCGGAGTTATCGTCAGTCAAACTTAGCCAATTTTTGCCTAAAATTTTTCTATGTCGTAATTCGTTTGACCAGTGTATTTTTAGGTTCTGCGGGTCAAGAAACGAAATTAAGCTTGTTGTGTAGGCGTATACTGAGGATAGAACCAATTTAGTTCGAATTTTTTACGTGTTCAGACAATTCGCTGTCTTTGGTTGTGCAGTGAAAGCAGGAGAGAAATAGAGCATTTTCGAGACGAAGCTCGGCTGGATGCTGAGCTTAAAGGGAATCAAACTTAGGAAGCAATTTTTAAGCTCGCTGGGTATCTTCCGCGAACCGCAAGCTTTAGTGAGCTTCAGCTAAAGATTAAGGTATCTCGCGAGCACAAAACCTAGTGGGGTTGTAGACCGAACAAGAATCTCTAACAGACTGCAGTCAAGGAAAGCTGAAAGCGAATGTCTCGCGAGGTCTGGCCCCTCTCGACTAATTCTACTTATTGTGTTTAGATGTCCAAGGCGAAAAGCTGGCTTGCCCCGAATAATAGTAGTTTTACCTTATGCTAAATTCAGAAAAAGTCGAAAATGTGGTGGCGATCATGAGAGCTGGAAGCATAATAGAACGAAACAAAGACTCCCATTCTTATTCCCGTTTTTGATGCAGTTTCATTTCTCTCCGGAAACTTGTATGCACCTTGGCGAAAATGGGGGCGGCACGGGATAGGAAGGATGAAGGTTCCGCGTCTCCTCTACCTGGAATGCATTCGAGAGGGTTTTCCAGGGACAATAAGCGGGGGTGGAGCGTGGCAAAACAATGAACTTCAAATGCGAGCGGCGGACCAGTGGCCCCTTCCGAGAGGTTCGCGCTCACAAAGGCTTAAACGGCTTCCCCTAGCTCTTTTTGCTTCGTCAAATTGTTTCTTTGCACCACTGGAAACGAAGATACCAGCAGCTGCCCGCCCTTAGGCGCCATTACATTCGTTCCGCGAACTTCCTACGGACGACTTACTTATTTCCATTTCATCTCATCGTTTCGCCACAGTCTTTCGAGTAAAGACCCCGATCGGGTCGCCGAGAAAGCTTTCCCTAAGAACTTGGATAAATATGTATTTTGTTCGGAGCATCCGCGAAACAACGGCGAGTCGAACATCTCCGTGAAAGAGACAAGTTGGAATTTTGAAACTAAAAGATCTCGAATAATGCAAAATAACAGTATATTTAATTCAACTGGGATTCGCTTTTATTTAAAAGCAGAAGAGGAAAAAGAATTCTCTGGCTTTTAGTATCAGGAAAATTGTGCGAGACTTAATAGTCTACGTGATGACGAATCCATTGCTTTCAAATATAAATGGAAGTAAGTTGCTTTTGTAAACATTTTGGTATTCAATAATTTTCCTCTCAGATGTGGACACTTAATATTTATGTTACAACGTTGTTACAAGGAATAAAATGTCTGATAATCCATCAATGTAGCTTGTAATATTAATACACGTAATGTTCATGTCTGCACGACACTTGCGTTAGCGACACTAGCAGACTGATCAAAATCAGGAACACCATAAAAGCAGCAAGCGCCACGCAAAAGTTGTAACGCGACGCTCGAGACCTTTGAGATTAAAATGTTACCTCTGAATTTGACTCTTCTTTGCCTCGAGTATTCTATTCCCTAGACTCCTTGATTTTTCATTTAGCTCCTTCTTTCACAGGAACACAAGATTCACAAGTGATTAGACTCTCCCCTTACATTAGCGACGTTATTTGTTTCGCTAAGGTGCAGGATCTCCTCTGTCACTTGATATTCTATTGTACTCCTTTTCCACGAGATAATTATAATTTACTTTCTGTCTTATTTTTGCACGAAGAAATATAAATCAGTGTAGGGTGTGCTCCTTGCTACCCTTTCCAAAGCAACGCTTCAAGGGGTGAAGCTTGTGGAGCATAGTCTTATCTAGCAACGGAGATCACAGAGAGAGAATTCAGTTTCTGAGAAGGCTCCCCGTACGATCGTCGAAATCGCATTGGTACGACGTTTAATTGCCAAATGGAACGGCAATGTCGGCGCTAACGTACGTTTGGAATGCACCCTTTGTTTTCACGAACTCGAATTCACCCTTAGGCGTCCCATGCAGCAAGCTAGAAAGCCAAGACACATTCGAAATTGAATGGCGACGTTTACGCGATTACCTATTGAGTCGTCTGCTCCCACAGAGAGACAGTTTTAATGTTAACTCGTCTTTTGGAAATAATACACGGAGAAGCGTTTCTGGAGCATTCAATAAACGAGCAATAACAGTCAGCGAGTAAATACAGTGGTAAGATTGATAGAGGGGAGGTGGGTCGAAGGTGACAAAGGAAATGCATACGCAGAAACGGCAGGTAGAAACGTCAAGCGTTATCTGAATTTTCCGCCCGGAGGAGGAGGGTGCAAAGGATGTGAATCGTAATTGAGCAAATGGGCCGAAAATCGAATCTGTCGTTCACAGGCGAGCTCTCGTCTCAGCCGCGTATATCCAGTCGAATTGTCGCGTCTGCCAACGTGTGACCGATTTCGAAAATCTCATCGTGCGCTCGATTAAAAGATAACGAAGCCTGCTCGATGCTGGCGGGAAACGATGCGGGAGGAATGAAAGCGCCATTAGAAGGGACAATGAGCGATTCACGAGAAGAATCGACGCGAACGAGAGGAAACAGCTGGTGAAAGGGAAGAACGAGGTGGTACTGAGACGAAGTAAGCCGAATGGGGGAGAAGAAGAGTACGTCTCAAAGAGGCACGCTTTTGACGAGCTTCTTTTCTAAGAATTCGCGTCGCGAGAACAAGCCTATTGTTCGCTGCTAACATATCATGTGTTATTGTCAAAAGTATGGGAGATTGTGAAGGAGTTAGGAAACTCGAAGAAAGAGGTTGTAAGAAGCGATTCCGCATGCAAAAATAAGACAAAAATGAAGGATAATGATACTGCCTTTAGGGCTTCCTTCCTTAGATACTGATTCTTGAGAAAACGCCCAAAGTAAGCGTGAAATGTGGCTGACTAGATGAATGCTTCTATTTATTTCTCTGTGTCTGGCCACATTCCTTATTCTACTTATTTCTCTGTGCTTCATTACATTCCTGTGTTACTCATTTCTCTTTGTCCGACTAGACGACTTATTCTACTTAACTCACTGCGTCTGACTAGACGGCTTATTCTACTTGCTTATCTATGTATTACTAAATGCTTTATTCTACCTATTTTCCTGTGTTTGCCTGGAATACTTATTCTACTTACTCCGCTGTATGTCTGCCTAGATGACCTATCCTACTTATTCCACTCTGTCTGACTAGACATCCCATTTCCACTTACTTCGCTGTGTCTGACTCAGGACTCAATCTGCCTACTGCACCGTGGCAGTAGAATGAGTCCCAAGTCAGACACAGTGTTCCACTATACCAAATCTCACACTTTTTTCTCAATAAAGGCTCTCGATGGTCCTGAAAGCGATTGCGAGATGTTACTGGGTTTCACATAGTGTCGACGAAGCGAATATCAGCGAAAAGAGTCCCCTCTGATCGCTCCGTTCGAAGCATTTACCTCGAGGAAAGTTGCGAGAAAATCCAGACGGCCAAGTGGCCGAAGAATTAAGTGAAAAAAATAGAGGAACAGGCAGCCCACCTGCACGGGGATAAACTAGAGGACGAGAAGTTCCTTCGTGGAACTTAGAGCGTGGCAAACTTATCGCAAATCGGAAAACTGCTCTGATATGAACAAATGGACATAGGAGCTTACCGTCCCCTCCTCCTCCCCTTTCCCTTTGAAACTTTGATCGCGTTCCTGTCCATCTCCTTGCTCCTGACACTTTATTTCGCTATGGAAAAACTTTCATTTTCTTTTTGCGAAGTTTTGAATCGTTTTTGCTTTTCTATCGGATTGCGCATAGTTTCCAAGTTGTATGAATCATGTGAAAATCAAAGGAGAAGGAATGACTGGAATGTTTAAATTGTCTCTCTGAATTTAGTGAACAGATATTTCACCGAGCCTGGATGGTCTGCTTTACAGTTCTCGAAGAAGTAATAACTGTATTAATACAATCTGAGAGCTTCTATGTTTAATGGAGACTCGAATGCGATGTAATGATGACGGAAGATTAAATTATCGGCGCTTCTTTAGATAATGCCTTCACATTCTGTACGCGAAACGAACGTTCCTAGGCTCTTCTAAATGGGAATCTGTCAGAGAAAAACTGATGGGCTAGATATAATTAACGCAAATTGTATTTGTATTATAACTAATGAATCAAACGAAAAAAATTGGAAGGTTAAATAAAGTTTGACGAACTCAGAACGATGAAAATTTGCTCTGCTTTGAAGCGCTCTCGTTTGAACCATGAAATATAACATTCGTGACATATTTTATCGCTGCAATTTTACTCGACTCAATTTTCTACAAAAGGGACTCATCGATTCACTCCATTGGCCGATTTAGCTGTCCTTCCAATCTATTTAACGCGGAGTATGCACCCTTCAATTAGTTTCATCTGGTTTAAACTTGGAATCTTCCTTGGTAATGCTAAAAGTACTAATTAAAACGTACTTTGGTCGCGACGATTTTAATTTCACGAACGAATGACTCGAGGAAGCTGGGTACTAGGACAGGACCCGAGGGAGAATAAATCGTCAGGGAAGCGTTTCGATTGCGATTCCTCGAAACAACGTTTAACGAGTTTTCGGAGCGTATAAAGCAAATTTTTCAGCTTGATTTCGTCGTGGTCGGATAGTTGGATCCGACGTAAGGTAAAAGGAGGGGAACGGTGGGGAGAAGTGAGGGCGAGGAGGACTCGAAACGCGTAATTTAAATAGGCAGACAGCCGAGGAACGCGGTGGCGGATTCCATTAAAACTTTTCGCTTGGTTCGTACGAGAAGTGACACGTACTCTCGCATACTCGGCCAGAGTAATACATTTTAAAGAATTTCAGACAAGAAATTTGCATTAGAAAAGTTTACCAGAGGAATTAAATAAAAGGTATTTTGAGACGTATTACAGCGAGCTACCAGTCCAAGTGTCACCAGAGCCATTACCCAGTGAACGTAAAACAGCGACGAATTCTTCCCACCTCTGTCATCTTAGATGACCACGACTTTCAATTATAATGCAAACAACGAAAAGTTAGGAAAGATACCTTAGCAAATCTGTCAAATTTAAGACAGAATTCTAAGCTTATTTCCAGTAATTTCTGAGGCAACCCCAATGCTCAGAGCAAACAGAAGTGGCGGATAACGAAGCGCGGTTAGAGCATGACCGAGCCACGAAGTCTTGTAATCCAAACTTAGACGCCGTTTGTTTGATCTTGTCTCAGATTTTGCTAAGTCGTTGGCAAATCCAGCTCTCTAGCCAGTTCACACGTTTCAGCATTCAGCAAATACATGCGTCGCGACGCTACATGTCGGCGAGCCTCTTCTCCCTTGCAGGACCCTAGACTCTCCTTGCATCATCAAGGGTTCGACTACCCGAAGAGGTGCGTCATCCTCCACGCTCTCAAGCTGATTCGTTAATTACGATAACTCAGTGGGACGAGTTAAGCGCGTGTCACGCGAGAAAGCAGCATTAATCAACGTTAAGTATCTATCGCTTCGTTGCCATGAATATCGCGGTAAATCGATCGCAGACGGGAACTGCGATGATTACAGAGCGTGTATCTCGATATTAAAAATTCCTTTTGTTAAACTGACGTGTAATAAAATGCCAATAATATCGTTTTACAATTGTTAGAATATTTTTCATTTCTAACCCTCTTAGTGTCGAGATACTGATTTATTGGTAGCTACTTTAAACCTCTTCTACTCACAATCAGTCCTCTGTGGCAGATGGAAATTGGCCTTGCCGCGACAGGGAAAGTAGAACGCGTAGATAAAAATTTGGAAAGGCTATTAAAAGGGAGAATCTTGAACAAAAGCAATGATAGCTAGATTCTCGCGAAACGAAGCGTTTTCAGTGGTTGACTGGCTGTCTCGCGAAAATATCGCGCCCCTCTCGTCGAAATCTACTCGGCTGAAAAAATCCGACTACTTTTCCTCTCTCTGCTTTTTTTTCTCCCTCGCGTCCTGTTTCGCCTCCCTCTCGCGCCCCTTTCTTCCCTCTTCGCAGCGTGTCGAGCGTTCAGCGCGGATTTTGACGGGCTCTCGGTACTGTACTGTTCGCCCTGCCACCACGATATTTCAACTGAACTACGAGAGCCCGTATTCCTCCTCGATACGTGCGAAATGTAGAACAAATAGACCAGGATCCACTGCGAAAACGATAAATCCCGGTGTGACGCGGACAATTTGCCGAATTTCAAGAGGGAAAGAGAGGAAACTGGGAAACGAATGGAAAAAGGCTCGAAATAGGGGAGGAAAGGTACGAACGCGTGTCGAGCTTTTCATTTTTGTTTCCATCGTCGAGCGATACGAGTAGTAAATAGCAGCGCGATATAATGACTCTGCTGTCATCTTTTTTCGAGGCAACGTTTCTTTTGTCTCCTAACGATACGACACAAGGGTTACTTTTCACGTATCATTGTATTCGAATATTACTCAATTTTATTTCATAACAAATCGTTGTTCAATTTCAGCGTTGAAATTGTCGAAAGTTCGAATAAACTCTGCTAGATCTTTAATGGCCCATTTCAGCTAGTTTCTCCGAGAGATAAGGAAGAGGTGCGAAATGAATGGAGATAAGAAAGCAAGGGTCACGCTTATGCGAGGAAGAAGGCTGTGAAGCTTCTACGTTGCAGCCACGTCGGTAGTTTCCGTCTGCAATATCGAAGTTTGTAGAGGAAGCTTTAAAAATAGTTATGCCGTTTACGTGTGTACTTCTCCTGAGAAATAATCGAAAAGTCGACCGTAACGGCGCAGTTATTACGGAGTCCTCGCATGCTATGTCGCTTTCACTATTACCGACTCGTTTATTTATGATATCGTCTTAGTACTTCCTGTAATTTCTTGAGATATCGTATGAGCATCGTTGCTTCCGTGTCTCCTTTTAGTGCTGCACTTTTCTGTAAAAGAACTTTTCATTTCGTTCTTCGAGTTAAGGTTCCCCTTGCGTGTCTGCCAGACATTAGGTTGACTCTTACTACTAGCGTTTAACATTGTCGTGTACGAGCCGTCTTATGAGTAGATGTTGCAATTATAGTCAGACAAATTAGTAACGACGTGGCGGTATCGGTCTTGCAAGCTTCCTAATAAGCTAGTTTTTGTAATGATAACTTTATGGATAAGGTCACGCGAAAAATAAGCTTCAACTTTTTTACATACTTCTTGCACTTTTCTGAAGTTCAGGTCTTGGAAAGCTGTATTTTAACTTTCAGTGCTCCTACTATGGTAAGATAAGGGTTAGTATTCCTTTCATGTTCTGTTCTTCAAAAATACTTAAGTAGTGGGTTGATGTTTTAAGCATAAATAAGTGGCGCAGGAAAATTGACGAAGTGGTTATTTTCACCAATACATTCGTGGCCATCGCCTAACACGAATCGCGTGAGTTTATCGACCTTTGACGCGACGATCTACGCTACTGTTTCCAACCTACTCCACAGGAGTCTCGATTGAGCGATGCAATTCGAGAGCGCCCTCGAATCCCATCCTTCGACCTCCACATATATTTCCGCTGACTTTGATTTGCGACGTGCAGTATGGGTACCTTTTTCACACATACTTTTTTCTCCCTTTTCATTTGTTACTGAAACAAGGATTCTTCTATGTAAGTAACTTACTGTTTCTCGTCCAATTTCACTTTGCATAATCTGCTAGCAATTAAAATTCATTCTAATCGCGTGGAAATTTATGCTCGACAGAGAGTTTACACTTGTAAGCATTTTTTAATGTAATTTTTAGCATAGATCTTGTAATTCTTCATGGGCTTTTTCCTCGAGAATCCACAGTTTAAAGAAACACTTTTTCAAACACATTTTGGATAGAATGTTTGTTCCGGGGTCCGTGAATATCTTTTTTTTATCTTGCTGTTCCTTGATCCTTGTTGCAAGAACATTATGGTGGCTTATTCTTGTAAACTTCTTTGTCGGAACAAAAATATAATAGTAGCTATGTGTCTCGCTTGACGAGCTGTGGCACGAACGAAAGAAACCCAAGTCAGAAATTAACTCGGGAAATTTCATTAGCACGCCGCGAAATTAAACTTTGCTTTTTAATGCATATTCATGATAGCGGCTAGTCTTCCTACCGGTCGCAAAGGGTAAAGCAGAAAAGTTTGTAGTTGTATAGAACAGATATGCTTACTCGTTTCAGCATCTGCTTCTTGACGGAATATTAATATTAAAGCATACGAGTGATTCAAGACTGAAATCTGTAAATGTTTGCATTGAATTTACACTTTGCGACAAAATTAAAGTATCATTAAGTATCCGCCAGAAGTTGTCCACGTTTAAGCTGCTGTTACTCCGTCACTAAAAATCGCAGGGAGGTGAGCTTGGTCTCATTCTAAAGGGCAAAGCCTCTACTATAACATCCCTGAGTTGAAGTTGTTCGAAAAAAATTCTTGACTTCACGTCCTGCCGAAAAAGAGAGGGTGGCTTTTCGTCAAAAGTTGTCCAACTTCAGTCGGCTGTCAGGAACTTGATAAATTTTTTTCGCGACTTCTATTGAAGGGAAGTTGAAGACAGAACCCTCCCCTCTTGAATGAGACCTTAGCGAGCGCTCTGCGATTTTTTTTCGCCGAGTTATGGCGGCCTGACTGAAAAATGAGCAGCTGGCCTCAAAATCACACAATGGCCCAGGGCCCGAAAAAATAGGCAATTTTTGAACTGCTGTAACTCCGTCAAAAAAAATCGCAGGGAGATCAGCCTGGTCTCATTCTAAAGGGAAAAGCCTCTACTTTAACATCCCTGAGTTGAACTTGTTCGAAAAAATTTCTCCGCTTCACGACACGCCGAAAGAGAGAGAGTAGTTTTTCCCAAAATGTTTTCCAGCTTTAGATGACTCTCAGGAACTTGATAAATTTTTTTCGCGATTTCTATTGGAGGAAAGGCGAAGAAGGAACCCTCCCCTGTCGAATGAGACCTTGACGAGCGCTCTGCGATTTTTTTTCGCTGAGTTATCACGCTCTGAACGAAAAGTGAGCCGCCAACCCCGGAATCGCGCAGTGTTCCAGAGCCCGAAAAAATAGTCAATATTTGAGTAGCTACCACTCCGTCAAAAAAAATCGCAGAGAGGTGAGCCTGGTCTCATTCTAAAGAGTAAAGCCTCCACTTTGAAGTCTCTGAGTTGGACTTATTCGAAAAAATTTCTTGACTCCATGATCCGCTGAGAAAGAGGGGGTAGTTTTTCCTCGAATGTTTTCCAAATTCAGTCGACTGTCAGGAACTTGATAAATTTTTTTCGCAACTTCTCTTCAGTAGAAATTAGAGCTTGAACCCTCTCCTTTCGAATGAGACCTTAGCGAGCGCTCTGCGATTTTTTTTCGCCGAGATATCGCGCTCTGAATGAAAAGTGAGCCTCTAACCTCGAAATCACGCAGTGATCCAGAGCCCGAAAAAGTAGTCAATCTTTGAGCTCGTGTAACTCAGTCAAAAAAAATCGCAGGGTGGTGAGCCTGGTCTCGTTCTAGAGTGCAAAGCCTCTACATTTACATCTCTGAGTTGAACTTTGCTAAAAAAAATCCTCCGCTCCGTGATACGCCGAAAGACAGATGGTGGATTTTCCCAGAATGTTGTCCAACTTCAGACGACTCCCAGGAACTTGATAAATTTTTTTGGCGACTTTTTTGGGAGGAAAATTAAAGCTTGAACCCTCTCCCTTCGAAAGGGGCCTTAAAAAGCGATCTGCGATTTTTTTCTGCTCTTTTTCTGGATTTGTCCAATATTTTTCTCGAGACTTGTCTCAGAAGCAACTGCACGTAAAACGAGTGAAATCATTAGCTCAGGGCGAAGAGTATAGAGGGAAAATTACTGTCATGTCGTCTGTGCCATCTCGGATTTTTCTTAATCTTCGCAAAGTTTACGATCCTCATGCCTGTCTCTCTGTCGCTCTATAATTAGTTCCTCTTCTTCTGCGTCTAGTAACCTTATTCCTCAGGTTACCCTGACAACGTCACAAAGACCGCCCTTATAATGTAAACGAACTTACATGGATCGCTTCCTTGTACCAAGGTGAATTGAATCATTTTCACGTCGCGACGAGTTCCCTACTTTTCCCCCTCTGCCTTCTCGGAATCTAAATAGCCGAGACTCTGTCGAAACAGAAATTTAAATTAAACCAATCATCGTTCTCGCCTCCGACGTTAAACGGGGCTTAAAGTTCCAGAGGAGCTCTTGGAAAGGGGAAGCAGTGCTAAGAATGTGAGATTCCTGTCGGATGCCGTAGAAATTTCGAGGTTAAAGAAGAGGAAAAGGGGAAAGATAGGAAGAAGAGTTAGAGGAGATGGTAAAACGGGCAGCGTGCCAATGGAGCGCCAAACCCCTCATTGATCGCGTCCCACCTTCCCTCTGCTTTTCCTCTCTTTCATCCTCCTTCTCCACCCTCTTCCACTCTGCTCTCTTCGAGCCTGAAATTCAACCTTTTCCCTCTCGCACCTTCGTTCTTGCACGTAGACTCGAAAGCTGGGCAATCTGCCAACACACACTGATGTAATTAACACCCCAGCCTGACTCTGACTCTACTTCTGACTATTCTCTCTGCTCCCTTTCACTCCGTCCTGTGTGCCTCGTTCTACCTTTACTCTTCTCTTCAGCGGTGTCCCTAGGGAGAAGCAGCTACGCCCGAGTTACTAAGGAACCTCTTCCTTCTCTTGTCCTCTCTTCGCTGCGGTATTTACAGCGGAACAAATGGCTCGATCTTCCAGAATCTGATCCTTCCGTCTCCCCAGGAGCCTGATTGAATAACGTCTTCTCTTCATAGAGATATCGACTGATTAACGAGTATTCAAACTTGATGAATCTCGGTTCTGCGATAGATATCGAGTGTGTATTATTTCCCCGATGTGAAAGGAGATTTAGACAATTTGTGTCGAAGGGAAAACGAAGTGGAATCGCGTACACTGCTCTGGTTTTTAGTTTGGTTACAGAGGACAGAAGGATTAACTCAATGAAATTCAATTCTGGCCCTAGGAAATCGCTGGAGGCAGCAATAGAAGTATAAGCGTTTCTTTTCCTCCCTCAAATTGACTGTTAACGTTCCAGAGATTGAGGAAACGTAAGAGATTTCGAGCTTCCTTTTTCCCCTGTTTCGTTTCGCGGAGACAAATGATTGTTATTGAAGGAAAAGAGGCGAGTGAGATGTTCCCGAGTAAACAACGTTCCCGTGATCCAAAGGAAAGAGCGAAGAGGTCGCCGAAGAGTCGAGAGGATACGTCTGGGTGATGAAGGAAAACGAAAATTGTCCCCAGGACGATCTATCTCAGGGACTCGACGAGTCCGTGAGCCCTCGCTAATACTCGCCCTCAGAATTAATTATCCTGACTAACGACCTGCGGGCTACCACCAGTCTCTCATTCCCTCTCGACCCTCGATTGTTCTCGCCCGATTCTTGTTTCTTATCCGAGAACTTGGCACTTCTTTCTACGGGTTCACTGTGTTCATTTCCATCAGACGATCCTTGAACACGAGATTTCTAAGCCCAGGTGCTGTTAGACTCGACGAAGGTATCCTCCATGAAGTTTCATCCTCTTCTATAGTCCTACTCGCCAGAACAACAGCAGCTAAAATGCTCGTGGAAAGAAATAGTCGAGGGTGTCTATGGCGTCCACAGTTTTTCCAACAAAGAGGTTCCTTGAAAAGTTGCCGAATGAATGTGGGAGAACTGATTACAACGCAAGAATGAATACGGGCGAGACAGCGACTCGACAATGAGCGATCCGCAGTCTTTCGATCCCCCCAGGCGTCCCTCGTTTCTCGTTTCTCGTTTCTCCAGAGAGGCAGGTCGTAGTCAGGGGCTGAAGGAAGAGGTCGAGAGCAGGGCGAGACGGTAGAAAGCGACCTGGGGCCAGTAACCACTAAACTAGGCGTCTAATAGTTCCTCTCGTCCAGCCACGAACAATAGCCCGTGGTGAACACTATCAGCTTTCTACGACCCCGTCAGGAATAATACCATTCTCCGTGGTCACCCGGTACACCCTCAGCCCGCAGCCATAAATTTTCTTCCATCGATATTTGTACGTGTCGTGTAACCACCTCTTGCGAAATACTCCCTGAAGGGCTTCTCCACGCAGCCTCCCACTCTTTCGTTGTCAATTACCGACGACCTTCTTCTGCTGGCAAAATCATTTTCGAGACGTCTATTTTATGTTCATATAAAGCTGACCACGAACGTATAATACGTCGTATCAGTAGGTGACTATCTCATGTGTCACTGAACACTGATTTCTGAGCGTTATTAATGACACTCTCTGCACAATTAAATTGCTAGCTACGTTTTAGATTGGAGGTAGTGAAGATCGAAAGTTCCGTGGGGTGTATTTTAGGGGTGAAGTTAGCACAGTGGATCAGAGGTGCATGTATCTTTATCCGTAGCTAGTAAATACTAACTAGCAGGCTAACTAACTGTGCTGGTCCATTCGAACTCCTGAGGAATCTCCCTTGCTCCCGACGACTTATCCCTTTCCAGGTGTCCTCCCTCATCCGTAACGCGTGTTCCGCAGTGAAATATTGAAATAGCCGGTCCCAAGCACGTGTTTCTACTCGCCGTACCAACCGCCTGAATTTGTCGAACTGTTCCGCTGGCGGTTCGGCCAAATTCGCCAGTAGATTTATCGTCGCATCGAGATCTCTCTTCTCGTCTCCCTATTCTGTACTCCGTTTCTCTATTACCCTCCCCTTTGTCTCTTTGACTCGTTTCAATTTTTTTCCTCCCCGTGTACTGTTGTCATTGAAGCCTGTACAGCTGCAGAAAGGCGGAAAAATCGTTTATGGAGCTGAAGCTGGAAAAAATGCGGCGAGCTGCTGGTTTTTCAAGCAATTCCTGATAAGTTTCAGAAATTGTTGCGTCGCGTGGTTTTCCTGCGAGAAGCTTTTGCTTGAATTCGAGGGAAACTTTTTGTCAACTGGGATTTAATTAAACTAAATTGCGCGTTCTATTCAACCACTGGTACTGACAACGGGCAAAGGGCTTAGGGGAGAAGGAACGCATCCTGTAGATCCCTTGGGACGCGTGTGTTTCGAGTTTTTCCTTTTTAGCTTCCGTAACCATTAAGTTCATTACATCTCGGCCTTTTATGCAGCCAGTAGAGAAACAATTAAGCGACTACTTTTGTGTAGTTTGGTTTGGCTGAACCTCTTTCGTTTTATGCATCAATTCAGAGCTTATTCCTGATTTAGTATCGTTTGAGAATTTTTGCATAATTATTTTCCTTTTTATACCCCCTGAGGATTTTACTAAACTCAAAATAATTTCAATTTCGTCTTTGTCGATTGGATTTGTCACTGTTAATTAACTACCAGGAAGATCTAATGGGAAAGAGTTTAGCATCAATGAAGAAAGTGATACGATAATAGTTGAAGAACAAAGGGATGGAAATGGAAGTATTACTACTTAGCAGGAAGCAATTAGAAGGACGTAGTAGGTGTCCAGGGATTAATTTCAGAGAAGCTCGAGAAGCGAGTCGGTGAAGAGACGAGATAACAATGATGGGTTGGGTGGGATAAAACGCAGTAAGAAGTGTTCGCGTCGCTGTTGTCTGTCCAGTTAGGGGAAGTATCTCCTTAAACGTCCAAAAGGTGGATTATTAAAACCATTATCGTCAAATACCTTCTCCTTGCCTCTATCATTCCATATTGCTCTCGCTTTTTAACATTTTTAACTTCCTTCGCAACTCGAAGGGTATAAACAGAGGAAACGCGATGCTCAGACATTTCAAACTCCACGAAAAAAGCTCAAAGTTATATCGCGGACGATTACACGACACGAGAACAAGAAACGTCGCGTTTCTCGAGAAAATTTCCAACATCACGAGCAAAGGCTACGCCTGTAAGTCGTGCTTACATTTATAATGCACTGAAAAACAGCAATTCTTACCTTCTGGCTGCGAGACACCAAGAAAAACTAACAGGGGAGAAATTAGAAATGCTTGGCAAACAAAGAAACCATGCTCAGCACGAACGTATTGCTTGAGAAAAGCTAGGAGCAAAATTATGGCGTTCGAGGTGAAAGAAGAATACGGTGATAGGAAGCAGAAAAAGTGGAAGATGGATAAAGCTGAATTTTTGATTGTCTTAAGAAAACAGGACGGGCTTAATAGATCCATGATTGAGAGCTAAATCCTTATTCGAGAAAAATTACTGACGATTAATTTCGATCAAAATCATCCTTATCTGAAGGCCTCGAGAAAGTCAGGGTGAAAATAAAAATACTTAGAAGAGTACTTGATGCCGTCAAGCTGGCTCGATTTTTCAGAGGAAAGAAACCATCGGTCTTTCGCCGAGGATTAATGTACAAATGCTGGCCAGCAGTTCCGAAAGAGGTTGAGAGAAGGAAAATCCAAGGAACGCGATGAGAGAAACTAGGTGACTTAGGAAATGTTTAAGAATCGCGAAAAAGATCTCGGAGAAGAAATTTGAGCGACAGCTGGTAAATATATTCGATGGAATTCTAAAAGGGAGCACGTCTCGTCTATCTGAAACGATCTGACACAGAAAGGGATTTTCCGACGAAGAAAAGGAGCTGATTCGTTCATAAAACGTTGTTTCCCTGTTTACCAGAAGAAACTTGATGGAAAGGAAAAATGCAGGTACTTATTTCATCTCACTGCAAGGAATTTCATTTTGAAATACCTTTTCAAGAGAAAATTAATTATTTTCTTGGGCTCAGCTAAGCATCTATAAGCTTTCCTCGCGGTGCTTGAGGCGGAGGCAGGGAGAACTCGGAAGAACCGAGAAAAATTAAAGTCAAACAGATATACCTGGTGAAACTCGATTGCGTTGATCAAGTTTTCCAGACAGTTTCGTTCTGTAGAACGAGATGAAGGCAGTGCAAAGGAAAAGCGCGAAAATCAATTGTCTTTGATTGTTAGAGGAGCGAGGAAACGCGGAGAACAGTATAAGAAGAGCCTGAAAAATTCGGTGGAAGTTAGAGAGAACTAGCACAGATGGTCAAATACGAAAAGATCGCACAATTCGATTTTGGATGGACATTAATTAGTTACGAGAGACAAGAATTTCTTCGGGGCAGTAGCATAAGGGCAAGGGAAACAAAGGACAGGCACTGTTCTGTTCTGTAACCCTTGGTTGCGGTTGGATCTTGAGGCAACTATACAGACGAGATTCTTGAGAGAAAATAATGGCTCGAGATGCATCAGAGGATTCGGACTGGCAAAAAATTCTTTCCTCTGGTGAGTTTAAGCGGTTTCGCAACTCGCCACGCCATTCTGAAGAACGTGCATCCATGCAGCTGCGTTTTTCCCAACGGCAAGCTGACTCGATCTTTCTTTTGGCCTGGTCGACTGCTTCTACGCAAGTCGAGGTACAAAATTCGACGGTCGCTGCTTTTCCAGGAAATCTTTCCTCTTGTCTCTCTTTGCTACAACCAAGCCGAGTTTTACGAGAACGGCTTCTTGCTTCGTCACGAGGAAACAAGCGCAGGGTTCTTTCGAGCAAGTAAAATCGCTCGGAGAGTAGGCAAAGAATGCTTTTCCAGTCAACAAAAATTTCTTTTGCATAGGAACTCGAAAACTAAGGCTGATCAAGTGTGCTTGTATAATTACTCTTTTATGAGAGTAATAATATCACCGAAAATAGCGAAGAGCGATATAGTGAAGCAAGTAGAATAGGACCTGAGTCAGACACAAAAAATTAGTAGAGTAAGTATGTCTAATCTGACACTGAAAATTAGTAGAATAAGTGTGCTTATTCAGACATATAAAATCAGTAGAATAAGTATGTCATATCCGACACATAAAAATCAGTAGTATAAGCACATCTAATCAGACACATTTCAGGTACATTTTAGGCATTTTTTCAGTACCTAATAACTTGAAAACGAAACTTCAAACGCAATTTCGATATTCTTCATTTTCCTCTTATTCTACTACACAATAGATTCACTTGTTAAAATTTCTAACACCAGTTGTCGAACACCGTGTATAATTACCTTGATTTTTTCATCCGATCGAAATGGATAGCGAGTGCAGGTGTGCCAGGAGACACCAACTCTCGCCATCGAAGCCTGTAATAGCCGTATGCGGCCTAACGAACCGTTTCGAACAGTTATCGCTGTCGAGCCAACTTCCTGGGCGAGTCGAACCGAAAATAAGACGAAAAAACGCGGTAGCCTGATAGACGAACTAGATCGTCGCGTCTGGGAGAAAAGACTCGTAAAGTTTTCGCATTCGGTTGAGTCATTGGTGTTCAGCGACGGGGATAAAATACTTTCGAGTGTTTTAACTTTACAGGGAATGTTCGTTAAGGCGGGGTTTAAGGGAAACCTCGAAAGGAGGTAGTAGAATCGATCCAGACCAGGACTCGCTCGCCAGCGATTCCGCGGGCCAAGCTGCACCGAGACCTGAGCTACTCCTTTAATTGCTACCGGTTTTCCCGCGAAAATTGATTTATTGCCCGGTGGAAACGCGCGCTCTGGATTTCGCGCGGTCAATTCCCCGAACAATGAGCTGTAATAGTCATTTAAGGTCGAGGGAATCGAATTTTACCTCTCGCTGAAATTCTCGACTTGAAATTCTCAATTCCCACGATGGTTACGGTTCGATAGAATTCCACTGACGAGCATCGGACGGTTAGCAACGGTGAAATAAAATCCCGTTTCGTTCCCCTTAGAAGAGACCATCCGCGAGGAAACCCATTTTCGTTGGGTTCATAAATAATCGTCGGACGCTTTTAAGCAAATGGCTGTCGGATCGTGCAGAAAGTCTGAGCCAGACTGGGATTTTTGCAAGTCCCATCGACAAAGGGAGGAAAACTGTTTCCGATTTTCGCTCCCCGACCGCGCAGATTTCGTTGGGATCCCAATGATTTATCGCTGAGATCGCGCAGATCCGTTTCGCGAGCCGAAAAAAAGAGGGAAACGCGGCGCGTACGTGGACCAGAGACAGAGGGAAAAACGTAGGGCCTCGCGATGAAAATTTTCGATCGGCAGAACTTCAGCTGGAATTCGAATCGAGAACCCACCGTGACGCGCATCCTTTGTTCAGGTGCGTCGGCCAAAACAAAAAAACAGTAGAAATCTCGCGACGATTTATCGTTTCGACGCCTGTATTTTTATTCCTCTCTGAACATAAAAATATAGGAAAACTGCATTTCGCTGGCTTTTCTTGTTCAAAAATACGCAAACATCCCTATTGGTATTTTCGGCTGCTTTGCTCGTAGCGCTCCCTTTATCAAGGCAGTAATTGGATCGTGAATAATCAGCGCGCTGCCTGTCGCGCGAGTCACGTTTGGTAAACTTTACACCCTGTCAGGTTTTTTACGCGTTTAATTCGATAATTGATTATTAATCGTATCACTTTTACGGTCCAATTTCTCTCGGAGCGTGGATTATAAAAATCTCGTATTTACTCGTTAAGCCATGTAATCGATGTGACGAGGAATTAACGTTTCGTTCTGCTCGAACGTTGAAACAATAAAAAATGGAGAAAGAAAGAGGAGCAAAAATAATGTAGGTCTGGAAAAAAGAGCAGCGAGAGAGTACGTATATACGTATAATTCATACCCGAGTTCCGTATGCAAGGAGACTGGCATAAAATATGCAAACGTATACAGGGATCTGTTATTTTTTTGTTGGCGCGAACTGACGAGCAGGACGAGGCAAACAACCAATGCGAAAACCGAGTGTACCGGAGGGATGATTTATCAATTTGTTAGAACGCCGCGGGCCAACGAGGAACCCAGACATTTCCGTAGAAATGTATGTAAAATACATTCGGCATCGCGAGTGGCTCCAACACCGACACGATTCTGGCGTTAATGGGTCACAACCGTGGCCACTTGTAACGATGCCTCGAATTCTGTTCATTTTAATAGCTCCTATCTGGAAAATCGTATTCGTTACGTAATAATGGATGATGAAATTCTTGCATGGTTATTTTATCGCGAACAACGTTCGTTTACATTTTGACAGTCGACGTTAAACCGATTACATGTTTTTAATGGTTTCGTTTGAAACAAAGCTAATGAGTTATTACTGGTCAATAGATCGCCTGTTAGGGTAGATTCGCGTAGAACAAAAGCAGAGTTTGCTGAGATAAATCACGTCTATCTTCCTATGCTCGTTGAAAAATCATATAACGGACAGGTGAATGAACGTGTCACGTCGGATGTGTAGAAAACGAAGAACTTTTTCTTTTATTATATGTATATTCGTTGTGTCGCGAGACTTGGTGATGTCGTAGTGTCTGCATTTACAAATTGTGTGCCACAAGCCATCCATTCGAATCGGTCTGATATATTTCTCTCTTCACGCAGTCACCTACACGCATACGTATACCCTATTACTCTTTCTATCTCTCCCTCACAACCTCTCTGTCTCTCGATACATTCTACACTGTACATTCGACTCAAAGGGGGCAACAAACGATTTCTTATTTTGATACTCCTCTCTCCTTTCGTTTAACTCGCGAAAGTTTCTATTACTTTGAATTTCTGGGGAAAATAGCCCCCCGGGTAGGAAGATCGAAAGGATTTTCCTCTCATAACGTATAAAAGCTACAAAAGCCTCGATACATAGTCTTTGACGGTGGCAGTGATACAGCGGAGTTCGTCAATGAAACGAATCCCTATCGATTAGTTCGCCAATTTGTAAAGAAAAAGAAAAAGATTACCTTCGCGATTGAACGAACGATCGATTCTCTCTTCGTTAGAGTCTTGCCCTGAACAGATTTCGTTGCACCGTCATCCTAATCTTTCTTCGCGATATTATTTTCGATCTTTCTCTCGGGGCGATCGTTCGTTTTCCGTCGACACTTCGAGCTGCTTCGTTCCTTTTCACAGGAACCACCTTCTTCGATATCTATCGGTCGTAAGTGCGATATGTACCAACGGATAATTACACCTTATGCCTTATTCGTAACGTGTGTATATAATATATATGCATTTATGTACCTATATTTATAATACTTTTCCGTCTGAGCTTCATTGGCTTCGTCGGGCCACGTGTATTTCTACGCACTTCTCGGTGTGTCTAAATACGCGTTTCGCGTGCACGACACCTCATCGTCCGGGTATACATATCCCTGCAATCCTTTTCTGCCGTCTCTTCCTTCTACAAATTACCGAATATAATTATCTAGATAAATCTGAGAGACGAAAGACCGGGCCGAATCAGCTCGACGACTCTGCTTCAAATATTCCTTTTTCTGATCGATACTCGTCGAATTCGGCCGAGTCTCTCTGATTACGCACTTTCAGTATACTTTTCGAGGACTGTCGATGGAAATATTAAACAGCATCTGCGCAGGTACCAGCTGTCTTTTCATAAGCTTCTATTTTTTACCAAGTCGAAGGAAAGTTTTGCTGAAAAATGTCCACAGTTGAAAATAATAGCGCGCCTAAGTTGGTCAATGAATTTTCGAAAAGAGTTGGACAGCAGCGGCGGCAAATTTAAAAAATGTTATTCCCCGAGAGCAGACTAAGTTGCCATGAAAAATTGCCGATTGTGGAATGTGCATTCCGCCACTGAGGGAACCGTTTAGCCAGTGTCGCACCTGCGCATGTGCGTCTTACAGGAGCAATTTAATCAGATCCTTCTGATCCTTAACCCAGCTGCGCTCGGTTAGTTCTGAGCCGTGGAAAAAAGGAACGAAGGGAAAAAGTAGAACGGGGCGAAGGAGAGAGCAGCTGGGTTCTGTGAGCAAAATTTATTCCTTAGTTGTGAATTCGTACGTTAATCCTTTCTATTAATCGTTTCTAAGGTTAAGAGTATCGGTCGTGAAACTTAGCGATTAGTTCGTGACGTAGTTAACAGGATCGATTAGTCTGTGGATCTTGTGGTGAATGATCAACGAGCACGCGCAACGTCGCAGGATGTCGCAGAATTGGTGGTTTCAAGGAAAAGATTTTCGAGAAAACTGAATTTAAGTAACGAGAATACTAGCGGTCTGACCATTCACTGACCTTATCTACTCTAAGGGGACACTGTGGTCTGACTATTCACCAACTTCTTCTACTACAAGGATAAACACCCGTGGTCTAACCATCCACTGACCATTTCTACTGCCAGGATGAACGTACATTCTGACCAGTCACTGACCTTTTCTACTGAAACTTAGAAATATTCTCTCCCTTTTTACTCCACAAGTACCTAAAACTGCACTTATACTTTTAGTCCCGTCCTTAGCTAAAATTTAAAACTAATTTTCTGGAAAATGAAGCACGATACCAAAAAACTTTTTCTGCAATTTTTACTCATTTTTTTTAATCGTATTACCACCTTTTCACGCGTACCACCAGTTCTGGGACACCTCGCATTTTCCAGCTTCTCTCGATCACGTGAATGAAACTCATCACGAGTTCGACTTAATTTGGAGCAACGCAAGTTCGTAAATATGAGCTTCTGCGATCGAGTCGATCTGGTGAATGATTAAACGTGTTTAATGGAAATGAATGATCGACGAGTCTCGACAGAGTTGCGGTTCCGCGTTATCTTGCGGTTCTAGTTGATGCACGATCAAGCACACGCGTATTCGTGTCCGTATGATGCATGCACTTTGCGCGGCTGTATCTGCTAGGGCAAAGCAATCTCGGTCCCATCGTAATAAATATTTCTGATATATGAATATGCGCGTGAAACGAGTAAATCTTCGAAACTCTTTTCCCCGCGAGCAGCGAGCTACGCGAAAATTTTCGTATACTTGCTCTGGTCGTAATAATCTTCCCTTTGGTTTTCTGGCTTTTAAATCACTTGGTAAATTCCGCGAAAGAACGACAGCTGAGATTTATCCTAGCTCAGATTGATCTTTCGTCAAGGGAGCGTTGTTCCTTTCAACGATCACCGCAAAGGAACTTCACTGTGGTTTCAGGAAACACAAAGGAGTTCAAAGGACAAAAGAATCATCTCCCTCTGTCCTGTCCGGTTAGCTAGGGAGTCGGATTGGCTGAGATTCACACGAGTCGGGAGGAGGAGAAAAGAATTGGGAGTGAAACGTTGGCAGGGAAAACTGATTGTTGGCGTTTGACGAGTAGCAAGTGGAAAAGGTAACCAGTTTTACCTAAGTTTTAGGAACTTTCTGACGAGCAAAGGAAGAGCTTGAAATGAATGCAGCATTGAGGAAAGTTCACGAGGTAAGAAATAAGAAGGAAGGGGTACAGAGGGTGAGTTGTAGACGAAAAAGCTGAAATTAAATAAAAGCGAGAAAATAAGGGCAAAAGGGTATAGCAGGGAAAGAAAGGAAGTCCAATGGCAGTCGACTACTTAGAAACAAGAAGAAGACGTTTCGGGGAGAGGAGGGTAGAAGAAAAAGTGGAGTCGCGAGGGGTTGAATTCTAGTTTGGCGTTTGGCCCGCGCCACTGTGAAAGAACGCCCATTCGTCTTCTGTACCGTGTAACTCGTGTTTCGAGTCAATTCGAGAAAACTCGAGTCGGCTCGAGATGCCTGGCCCTTCCCACTTTGCAAAACAATGCTCGAGCTTTTGAAAATCTTGGAAAGCATAATGGCTACCGCTCCAGAATCACCATTTCCGCAGCATTTTCCTTCTCTTCTTATTTATTCTCCCGTTCCTTTTCTTTTTCTCTTCAGTTACAGTCATAGTCGTCCTCCATCTTAAGCTCGAGAGGTATTCGTCGATCGGGACAGGAGAGATGATCGTCCAGCGCCTTTGTCTGAGCTCTTGAATGTTTCATGAGCAACGAGAGACAGCAAACAGAAGTGTTTCCATTATCCCACCCACCTCGGTCTTGTACTTTATTTACATCCATATATAAATCATTCTTCAACTTTATCCTTGCCTTTCATTGCCATTATATTGCATCTGAATTTAGATCTCCCTATTTGAGGTAGATATTCGCTTACATTCTGTTTCCACGAGTATTAAATATTAATATCGCATGTTTTTTCTCACGCATAATTATCTGATATAATATTAAATAGCGGAAATTCGCAAATGTGCATAATGGGAGTTATTCTGAATTAAATATTTCCAAAGCGTGTAATATTTGATTTTCGAATGAGATATTGTATTATAAACAACAGAGAACGCAACAAAAGCAGCGACTGAATGGTCCACTAGAAGTATTATAATAGAATATCTTTTAAAAGGAGCACATTTTAATTTTCCATTTTCCAATGCACCGCTCTACTGTAGCAAGGCAATTCGACGAGCTTTTAAAGTGTTCGCGTCGCGTGTAACTCGACCAATAAAACGACACAACTTGACTGCTACATGATTAATTATGACGAATCACTAGAGCTTAACGTTTCACGTTTCTCCTAATTATTTCACCGAGAAATACGCCCGACTAATTTTTTTTTAAATCGTTAGATCCAATGCGATTAGTAGTTTATCAGAGCTTTAACTTTTTCAAATTAGTTTTCCAAGTGTTTCATATCTTAACCACGTTCGTGATATTTCTAAAAACCCATCTCTCACGTATTCTTTCATTCCCACCTAAGCGTTTTCTGGCGTTACTTTAGTCGTCCAGTCCACGTCCTTTGGTTTCCATCCTTTTTTAGCCCCGATTTACGTCCGCTGCTTTCTTCGAGCCTCGAGCGGTGACAGTGTTTCCCGCTTATCCACGTGCCACTTATTTTCCCAGGCTCTGTGGAAGTTCCACGGCTGTCCCCTCTAGCCGCCGAGATCGTCGTCGTTCCAGCCGCCCAACACTGTCCTTTCGAACTGTCTCTCTCCTGTTTTCATCTTATTCCCATAAACTTACTAGTCTCCCTTTCTGTCACCTCTTCGAGCCTTTTTCCTCCTTCGTCGCTCGTCGTTCTAGTTATGACCGCGTTCACCCTGAACGAGGACAGTCCATTTCGCGAGGTCTCCCAGATAAAGCGAAATGGGCGTCTTTCTTGGTGGACAGTGTTACTTGGGAAGGGAAGTCTGATGAAATTTCGAGGAAATTATTTTAATGCAACGAAAGGCAGGGTGAAGTGTTGGTGGGGTATTTTAAGTTCGAAGTCTAGAGGTATAATTAGATTGGAAAATAGGAACACAAGGGTTCCTTATTAATAAACTCGTTTTTCTTTTGCTCATTCTCTTCCTCTTCGTTCTTGGAAAAATTGAAGACAGAAAATGGAAGGGAAATAAAATTCTTCTCCTTAGTTCTAGCTAGTACCTTAACGAGTATTATTTATCACGCGACAAGTAGGAGAACTTCGCTCATTTTTCTGCAGGAAAAAGAGTCTCGAGAGAAATCTGAATACACTGTCTCAAGAAAATCGCGTGAACCCTTAACGAAAACCCCGAAGAACGAAGACTCATGACCGATAATTACAAAAATGTACAAATATTATATTTACGTTCGTAAACCAGCGTTCTTTTGGTTTGCGATATCTCTCGACGTTTGTCGCAAGTCTGATAAATGAATCTCAAGCTTAACCGCGTAGACGATACCTTAGAGCGGGTCAGAGACTACAAGTTAGCTGAACAATCATTAACGCGCCGCGAATTCTGAGATGGGCCAGCTCTCCTGCGAGCTCCTCGGTTCGGGAAAAGTGAAACAGCTCGAAAGAGTTTCTACGAGGACTAGCAGTCGTCCTGAGTGGAGGAGGACTGCAACAGGGCCGCCACCCGCTCCGAAAAGTCGCCCGATGCTGCTCCGGAGCACTGAAACAGAATTACCCCAAAATTGTTAGTTAAAGCAGATAAATGGGAATCATTGGAAAATGGGGGAGAAGGAAAAGACACTACAAACTTTGTTTAAGAAGACTAGAAACCCTAAAGATTTGATTTCAGAGTATAGAAAATTTAGGATACATTAGTATTGTCAAGAAGCAAACATTCTTTACTCGTGGGAGGATCTATGATTTTTCAGATAATTGAGGAGCTCATAACAAAACTACCCTTGTCGATTTTGATTTTATCTTTTTTCTAGCAGATTAGAAAAGAATAGTATAAGTTCAATTATGTTGTGAATCTTGTGTCTGACCACTAACATATGTCTTCACTAGAAAAATCGCTAAACTTGACAAGGGTTGTTTTTGTCATCTCTCCAACACCCATATCCTCTTCAGTATACATGTACCTGATTCGTCTCCCCTTCCTTCCAATAACAAATTATAATTAGGAGTAGGGCGGGAGTATAGTAGAATTAAAGGACGTAACGTCAGGTAGCCGCGGGCTATTTGGAAAGCAGTCTTGCGAGATGATGGGAGAACGCGCGGGGAAATTTCACCCTAAAAATTTTATCCAGTGCGAGAGAAGGCGACGGCAAGCTGCAACTCTCACGCGGAGCGAAGAGAGGTGACGACGAGCTGCCGCGGGCTGATTCACCGTTCCCTTCCAACCCCCATTTACTCTCGAAACATATTTCATCGCGTGCCTCTCGATACGATGGAAACGCTTTCGAAGAAGAAATACGCGTCTAACATTTTACAAGAGTATTTCTCTCTCTGTAGCACGAAAAGTGACTGAGACTCTGTGAACCGCAAGCAGAGATATGTTCAACGCGTAATTATTAATAATCGAGGTTAATGCATGGAAAAAGTAGCCTCAGATCGATTATATTAAGAGTGTCGCGAGACCTTTTCCATCGATGCTATTTCGATTCCCCTGGCAACCTCTCCTAAAAGATTCCAGCGGGGAACAAGTTAAATGAATCTCGGAGGAATCCAAGTTTGACGCGAGAAGGAGCCAGGAGAGCGCAAGGATCGATCGTTATCGAAGCTTGGGTATTGTTTAAACGATCCGTCGGCCCGGAAAAATCCCAGACACCATAAAGCATCAGGGCAGAGGGAAGGCGAGCCCTTCGGGCTGGCAATGAAAACTTGAAAAGTTCGTGCTTTTTCATTTTCAGCAGCGGCTCGGCATTGCTGAAAGCACAGACGATGCTGATTTCCCAACGGGTATCGTCCATCTATAAATCTATACCTCGAGGTTGTTTAGTCGGAGCACCGTCGTGGCTATGTCTGTACGCGTACCCGGCAACTGCGCCACCGTGTATTTTTCATTCGGCTCGACCTCCTTCCAATCTCAACCCCCAGCCCTCTTTTTCCTTCCCTGCCGCCCTTCGACTCGGGAAAGGAAACTTTTATCTTAGGAAACTTTATTCCTCCTGGCCTCGATCGGCAAACCAAGAAAACAAAGATTATTCCCTCGATCGACGAGCGCCAGTCTCCGTGAATTTATTCCTATACAGCCGAGTGGACGTGACCGATAAGCGCCCCGTAATCGCTAAACAGCTTCGAGAATGCTCTTTGCTTCGATTTCTAAGCGCCCACGTTGCTAGACTGTCGCTTCGAAATCCCTTCTATCGAGTTTCTGTAAAAATAGGGAAAATGGAATGCACGATACAGAGGGCATTTTTATTCACCTTTCGCCCTGAACATTGTTCCTTCCGTCAGGCTTCCTCCACGTAGCGCGGAGGAACTAAAAAGGTAATGAACGTTCAGAAATGATGGCCAAGGGAAGTGTATAGGGCGCAGGGTAGTTATAGTCGGAGGAAAGCGCCGAAAAAGAGAGTTCTGTCGGAGTAATTTCATCGCAAGTGCAGAGTTTGTTCGGCGAAATGTATCGGAGTAAATGGGACGAGAATATAAGTAAACGGGGGAGAATTCCGAAGTTTTTAATTAGTACTGTGGAAGGGCGAAGGGTCTGGCTCGTTGGGGAACGTGTTCTGGAATACACACGTGTGTAGAGTTAATACAGCGTGTAATTGAAATCGCGGACAATGAGGATTTGACCGGCTAATCGACCACCGAAGAATGAAGAGTTGCGGTTCGGTTAATCGAAGTTCGACCGCAGCACGTTTCCAGGTTCGATAAATGGTGATGCTCGAATAGAGAGAATGAATTTTTGCGCCCACGTTACGACTTACTCGATAAGGTAAATCTCCCAAACCATATCCTAGTACCTGAACACTGATACTATAATTGTGTTTAATGTTAAGCTGAAGTTCTGATATAATAGAAAAAACAAAATATAATATATGTAGCTATTAAAATAGGCTTCAAGTGTCGGAATATGCATTTTGAAGCTGTCCAATTATCAGGACATGTGGCATTTCTAGGATTCAGGTATTAGGACGTTTACCTCGTATGCAATTATGGCACCAGCAAATTTTCTGTTTTCGAGTCCTGTAAGATTCAGCTAGGTTTAGATGCTGAAATTTCTATTTGTTGGGTCCCGTGATATTTGCGAAATGAAATTAAATAGCGAGCAGACGTTTCTCATTCAGCACCAAATGGAAAGCTTATCAAATATTTATTCGGTCGGTTTTGAGAAGCCGCGAATGCGACAAATCTACACGTTGATAAAAATCACTTACAGTGAATATGTACTCTGCGATTCAATCTTCTCGCGGGGTCAGGCAGCGGGGTCAGGCAGGAGGCTCGGAGGGCGAGACAAACTAATCGGATGGTGGAAATAGTGAAAAACGATGGGAATGTTTGAAGGGAAAATTGCGGGGGAAAAAGGGCAGGAGTCCACGGGAACTTGACGGGAGCTCTATTTTTGCGGCTCGCTCTTGCTTTATTTTCGTGCACCTTCCTCGTACCGAGGACAATTACACTAATGCTTTCGCCGTTCTCATTCTTCACGGAGGGGACTGGCGATGGAACTTTGGAGAGGGGAGCTGGAAACGGTAACTCGAAGCCAAGACAAATGCAAATGTCGCGGCGCTAAGAGCGAGTAAATGCAATAAACGTTTCCTCTTTCGCCGCGGTGGTCTCTCCTTCGTCTCTCCTTTCGTATTGCTTCGATCAAAACTGAAACGGTATCGATTTATCTGTGACTGTAAGGCAAACCGACAGGAAATAGTATTCGAAAAAAATGACAACTTTTACGCGCTTTATTCTAGGCATACACAATGAAAATTATTTTGGGATCGAGATCTCTCCGTGTTTAGGAGATGGAATGAAACAATACGAGTTGTGCAAATGTTTGTCGACCAACCAGGAGGTCGAGCGAATTTTATTCGTCTTGCTCGATAAATTTCATCTAGCTAGATTTGCGTGCGTATATAGAAACTCCGTTTCGTTGAGCAATGATTACCAATAGTAAACGTGGTTACGAGCTGTGAGGGGACGATAGGCAAACGCTGTCGATTCTAGTTCATATCCTGCACGAATTGTTATGTACCTAAACCTGACCGAGTTGTGTAATGAAACAAATACGCGTTAAACAATTAATATTTGCATTAGCGTGACATAAACGGTCCTCCCACGCTTCACAGATTATCGATCCCTTTATCGAGATTCGATATAGTTTCTCGATGCAACGAATTCTTTGAGAAAGGATTTTCGATAGTATCGATTGCGTTCAATTTTAATTTGGATTTTAAGTGCTAGTATTTCAGTGTCTAATCTTCTCAAATTTATTTCGTCACGATCAGATTCGATCAGGTCGCAGTTATCCCCCTTGAATTAAACAGCGCTGTCCACAATGAAACGGAACGCGTTTTAACGTTTGCTTTAACGATAATTATCGTGGATACCGCTGTTACACGTTATTTAACGACGTTACTCTCTGAAAGCTATACAAATGGATATCATTCTGTGTTGAATGAATACGGGACATTCTAGAAAACCAGGGAAGCCTGTAATATATCAGTATGAGATTTTATTTCGTATTACGAAATAATCCTCAAATTTTCTGGTAGTTTGACACGTGTATGTTTATTTTCTATAAATCTAGATACGATAAATTCCAAATTGCCTTGATGATTAGCAATCTCTGGCCACACGAATGCAAAACTAGACGTCATTTCTCTGTGCAATTGTCTAATAAATAAACCTAGTTAAAAAGAAGACTGGTCTCTAAAGTATTCTAAAATGCTACCCAAAAAGACAGGAACATATGATTTTTTGAAACTCCATTTTCAGTATCTCTTACGTCAAGCAAGATACATAGGAGTTCAGAAAGGAATCCTGTTACTACAACAACGGATAATCCAATATACTGGGGTATTACTTTCAGAATGCTTTTATCAAGATCCTAAATCCTTTGAATCGTATCATCTACTCAATTACATTCGTTCCACAAGCGAAGGTGGAGAATTGAATGCAAAGGACTGGATAAGAGCATCGAGAAGAGATGGACCCCCAACCACTGCGTGCATCCGATTTTCAACGTGAGTCAAACTCCTTCGATATCACTCAATCCCACGATTTACGCCTCACTTTCCCCTTCTTATTTACAAGCCACCCTTCTTCCTCTGCTTCTACACTACCCTAGCAAATATGCCTTTTCTCTTTTTCAACAGAGATGCATCCTTGGAAAGATGCCACCTTGTACCAGGTGGTACGACCAAAGTTGAGGGGAATATACTGACTAAATTAATAATGTTAGTTTCGCGACACAATGTTCGCGCGAACAGCAAGGGGTAGCTCTGACTCAGAGCCTCTGAGATGCTTCGACGTCAGCAAAGAACTTATTACCAGCCAGCCAGAAGATTCATTATTCAGTAGGGAGCCGAGGTTAGAGGGTCACGGATGGAAAAAGAACTCGCCGACGGCGAGGACGTCGGTCGAGCAGCGAAGAAAGTATTATCAATTAAAATTATGCGAGCTCCTCCTTCGAGAAGCATTCTCCCCCGAGTTCTCCGCAGACTTGGCAATTGCAGGACAATGAAATCGTCTTTCCACCACTCCGCGAGAACTATCCCCAGGGGAGAAGGACGTTCACTGAATAGACGAGTTACGCGGACGTATCGTCGAACGTTCGTCGCGGAATGAGACAAAGGAAGCGGAGGCAATTGTTTCGCTTTTCAGTTTGAGGAAATTTCAATGGCCACTGGAGAGTTTGACGTTCCGTTTATGAAGAAAAATATGGCATAAAGACGAAATAAACAATTTTACCATGAAGTTAAACGTTTAAAGATATTAACCCTCGAAAGGGGATTTTTCGACGAACGCTCTGCGAGTGGCCCTGCATTCTTTCTACAAGGGTTACAGACAGAATTTGAAATTTAATCTCATAAAGGCTCTCCCTCCATATGGTAACGCAATTTCATAATTCTAAAAGGCAATTAAAAGTGCTCGATTTTACCGCTCTGCGAACGCAGCAAACTTTCCGTGCTCGATAGTTTCCTCCGTGACGTCATATATTTCCCGAGCGGAACAGTAATCTCGCTCCGCGAGGTAATATTCCTGCGGGTAGCGTGCCGCTTCTAGGATACCCGCAGGAAAGAAAAGTGAAGTTGTTACCATCGATCTCGGGGATTCATTATTCACCGAGTTGGCGGAGGTCAGAAGTCGAGAGGAAAAAGAAAGCCACGGAAGGCTCGTGGAGAAGGGAAAGAAGGAGACCAGTGGGCGACAAGAGATTGGGAATCTTGTGCCACCTCGATACCAGCCGCAGATAATTATCGGTGGATGGCCAGACGATGACGTCAGCAGCTAGCAAGGCTCGTGTAAATCGAGCAACCTGCTCGCCCCGCTAGCGCTGATTCTCTTCTTCGATTAACAGCTTCGTGTTTCGATTTCAAGGTAGACGGCGCAAGGAACACGACCGTGTCGCGTCAAGTTACCCAACTTTAGAGAAACTTATTGACAACTCCAATTTGATCGTGATATATTTATACCGGACACCAATTCGGTAACTATGTCCTTCCTTGGACATAGGGAACTTGGATAGCTATCGGAATGTATCATCGGTGTCTTTGGAATAGATACCCTTATCAGTCACTTTCGATTACAAATATTAACTTGGGAAGACAGAAAGTTGCAGGAGAAACAGGATAGCTAATAATAAGAAAACAGTAAAGAAGAGTTATTAATTATTGAGAAAAAGTTTCATCTAAAATTCTTGTGAAATGTGTCTGACTTGAAACCTATTCTACTGGTTTGGCTGTCTGATTCAGCAGTAGACAGGGCGAAGGTTTTATGGATATAAAGACTCTATTGCTAAGTCAGACATACTGAAATCAGTAGAATAAATCCCGAGTCAGACACATTCTCAACGTATCTGAATGATGTTCTCAACAATTAATAACTGGGAAACAGACATAGTCTATACTGAATCGATTCCTCGAATGACACTATGGTTCTACAAGTCCACGTTTCAAGCTAGATCCCCCTGTGATCGGTTTGAGATTCGAGATCCTTTTACCTCCCACGATAACACGACATACTTTCTTTAATTCGCAAAATCCACAAAAAAGGGAAGGTACTCGCGAAAATAATTAATTTGAACGACTAATGAGAACGATGGAAGCGTAACATACGGTAGTATCCGCAACATGGTTAAGGCGTAACTGATACCAATTAAATCCTGAATGAGCACGAGGCCAGGCCGGTGTGTACCTTATGTGCCTGGTGGATCGGCCAGAGTGTATTCTGCGCTTGTAACACGAGACGGACGAGCCTCGAGCACATTCACGACAAGTACAACAAGAACAGCACGACGTCGGCAACGCCGAGGCAAAAGCCCAAACCGGCACGGCCTCGAAACACGCTCGAGATCCGATGCTTGTTCAAAGAAGGAGAACGCGTTTCTGCTTAATCCTATCGTCGTGATTTCGCTTGTTTCTAGTGGCTGCGAGAGAACCGCTCGTCAATCTTTTAGACAAACGATTGCTGGCTGCTGTTGGTTCCCTGTTCTCGCGGTGCTTTCATTCTTGCTAATAGAATTCGCAGCGCAATTAAAGTTAAAGTCTGAGGAGCAGATTCTTGGAAAATATTTGAGAACAAACTGTTTCTTAAAAATTGAGTGAAAAGAGAAGATTTTCGCCTTCACATCTACTGCAAAGTGAGTTATGAAAAAAATGTATTCAGGTTCGATCGAATTTCGAATTATTTGGTACAAAGTATGAAGAAGCGAGCGAGGATCCTTCGAATAAATATCAGGAAACAGAATCCAATCCTGGATGACTGAAGGCGGAGACTAATACACAGGGGAATCTACTACATTTCCGCCTCCAATTATTTATGGAAAGTAGAAGGGAGAATTTAAGTGTCCCTGGTGAGCTTTGGCCATTATCATTTAAACTGGAGTCTGAAAGGGTTCCGTTATCCTCGCTCGAATAGCTCGATCTTTCGCTAGCGCGATAGAAGGTCCCCGAGGAATTGCGTTCTTTGTAAAAACTCAAAATCGGCAAACCTTAGATCGATTATACTTTGCCACAATACCTAAATTATCAATTCACTAGAATTCATTACCCTGAAACTCGAGTAGAAGCTCACTCAGCAAGAAGAGACAGCTTCTTTTTCTTCGAAGCTCGCCAAAAGGTAGTAACTCTGCTCGTAAAAAGGATTGTAACATTTTCCCACCTCGAAATAACCTCGCCGATTCGATTCGTCTGGGAGTGCTTGTTAGCGAAGAGATGGCGCGAAAAAAAAAACCATCTGCAATCTAATCACGGCTTAGGTCTGACAAAAAGCAGAGACTGACTGACGCGGGAACCGTGGGAACGGAGAAACGAGTGAATGGAGGGAGTCGGAGAAAGGTTGGGGGTAGGGTGCAAAGGTAGAGCACACGCTGAGAAGAAGCCTTTCGAATCAATATGCGCGGCGAATCGGCACGATGGACTCCTCTCTGGTCTATTCGACAAAGTAGCAGGGACTGCGAGATCATCGTGAAAGCGACGCGCCACTGATGGCCTTTTCAAGGGAGCCTCTCTCTTCGAGGGACGAAGACGTAGCACGCGTACACGCCCAGCCTCGGCCACCTAACCAGAATTCGATTCCTCGATCGAGACGCGAGAGAACGCGAACCGAATGCACAAGCGGGGATCCTCCTCCACGTCGACTTCAACTGCACGACTTCGAACGACGCCGTGATTGTGCTGGATGGACCGACCTGGGTCATCCCTTCAATTTTCCTCCCACGCCCTCGATTCCTGCTCTTTTACCGACCACTCGGATCACCGCTGCCGACTTTTAAAGTCGTCCAGATTTCCGCCAGGAATTACTCGCCGACAGAAAATCTGATTCCACGTGCCTTCCCTTTTTGGGAATTTTCAATGCCACCGATTCATCTTTCTATGTACAGAGAATCGTTTACTTCTGCTGGAGGTATCGTTCCAGGGCGCGGAGAACAGAGGAATCGGTTCATCGTGGGTTATTTGGAGTATTTCGGATTTTATTTATCTCGCGGACTTTATCGGATGAAAAATTATTAACCTCGGTTTTCTAGGAGGAAAGAGAATGGTACGTAACGTGCGACCGATTTAATTACCGTGGGGAAAAAAATTTGTTCTTCTGCGATTACCTTTGATTAAAACGTACCATCTGTGGCCTGTAATTGAATTCCGGGGGAACCAATTTCGAAATCCATTGATTCTTGCGGGAAAAAATTGCGGAGGGAATTAACACAGGTGGGGTAATTCGACAACGAATATCTGTATCGTATTCCAAGTGTTCTTCATCAATTTTTTCGCGAACCTAATCCTCAAAGCTGATATCCTGCGAATGGATTATTTTTTTCATAATGCAACAACTGTAGGAAACTGTTGACACAGTTTGCCGCGTAGCTATCGATGTACAGTTTACGAGCGTTTACGATGGAAAGATAAGCCTTGTTATTCCAATCGGCCGAAAATCCGCTGATATGAACGACCAATGGTCCGGCTAATTGAATTAATTCCGGCAACAAGAAGGCTGCTAACGATTATTATGAAACTCTCCTCCTACTGACCCGTTTTATCTATCCGTTAAGCTCCATTGGCTTCTCGATACCAATATTAGGTGAAGGAAGGGTGTTCAACGACGCTTACGTATTATAATTCAAATTTAGGAACACTTTTAATAGAGTAAAGTAATCTCAAAGGAGTTTGTTTAAGAAATTTCTTTTCCTTGCAAACAATAGATTTTTGGACATTAAAAAGGCCATAACAATTTTTATAATTATGTTTCTCCTCTCAAAGGTTTCAGTCTAGGAAGGTAGCTCACTTACCAAAAGCAATAATAATTCCCTTTATCGTTTAAACCATAGGAACTCCATAGTCCCGCTTAATATCGTCTTTGCAGAATTAATTTCGCCAGTGGGACTAGTGGGAGTAATAGTAGAAGTAGCTATAATCATAACGACAGTCCTCCTCTCCCTTTCATGTGGTCTCGCCTGAACCACGACACAAAGATTCGATAACTCGGTCAAAAAAAAATCGTAGAACGCTGACTAAGGTCTCATTGGAATAAGGAGGATTCCTGCTTTAATTTCCCCTTAGAAGAAGACGCGAAAAAAATTTATCAAGTTCCCGAGAGTCGCCTGAATTTGGATTACATTCGAGAAAAACTACCCCCTCTCGCACGGCGGGTTATGGAGTCAAAAAATTTTTTCGAACAAATTCAACTGAGACGTGTTAAAGTAGAGGCTTTACCCTTTAGAATGAGACCAGGCTCATCTCCCTGCAATTTTTTTTCACAGAGTTACAGAAGCTCAAAGATGGGCTACTTTTTCAGGGCCTAGGACACTGTGCGATTCCGAGGCTGGAGGCTCACTTTTTATTCTGAGCGCCATATCTCGGCGAAAAAAAATCGCACAGTGTTCGCCAAGGTCTCGTTCGAAAGGGGAGGGTCCAGACTTTACTCTAACCTGCTAAAAAGTCGCGAAAAAAATTTATGAAGTTCCTGACAGTCGACTGAAGTTGGAAAACATTCGAGGAAAAACTACCCCTTCTCTCTCGGCAGATCATGCGGTCAAGAAATTTTTTCGAACAAATTCAACTAAGACATGTTAAAGTCGAGGCTTTTTCCTTTAGAATGAGACCAGGCTGACATCGCTACGATTTTTTTTGACGGAGTGACAGATACTCAAAGATTGACTACTTTTTCGGGCTCTGGAACACTGTACGATTCCGAGGCTAGAGGCTCACTTTTCATTCAAAACGCAATATCTCAGCGAAAAAAAATCTTAGAGTGCTCGCTAAGGTCTCATTCGAAAGGGAAGGGTTCAAGCTTCAATGTGCCCTCATTAGAAGCCACAGAAAAAATTTATGAAGTTCTAGACAGTCATCTGAAGTTCGAAAACATTCGAGGAAAAACTAGCCCTTCTTTCACGGCGGGTCATGGGGTCAAGAAACTTTTTCGAACAAATTCAACTGAGACGTGTTAAAGTAGAGGCTTTACCCTTTAAAATGAGACCAGGCTCACCTCCCTGCGATTTTTTTTCACAGAGTTACAAGAGCTCAAAGATGGGCTACTTTTTCGAGCTCTGAATCGCTGCGCGATTCCAAGGCTGGAAGCTCACTTTTCATTCAGACCTCGATATCTCGGCGAAAAAAAATCGCAAAGAGCTCGCCGAGGTCTTATTCGAAAGGGGAGGGTTCAGACTGCAATCTCCCTGAAGAAAAAATCCTGAGAAAAATTTATTAAGTTCCTGGCAGACGACTGAATTTTGAGGACTTTCGGCAAAAAAGCACCCTCTTTTTCTTCGCAGGACGTGAAGTCAAGAATTTTTCTCGAACAAATTCAACTCAGGGATGTTATAATAGAGGTTTTACCCTTTACAATGAGACCAAGCTGACCTCCCTGCGATTTTTTTTGGCGGAATTACAGCAGCTCAAAGATTGACTACTTTTTCGAGTTCTGGAGCAGTGGGTGATTCCGAGGCTGTAGGCTCACTTTTCATTCAGAGCGGGATAACTCAGTGAAAAAAAATCGTAGAGTGCTCGCTCAGGTCTCGTTCGAAAGAGAAGGGTTCAAGCTTCAAATATCTCTCAAAAAAAGTCTCGAAAAAAATTTATCACGTTCCTGAGAGTCATCTGAATTTGGAAGACATTTGGGGTAAAGACCATCATTCGTTTCTCGTCCCGTAGCCGAATATACAGAAGCCTCTGATAAAAATTAAATTCAGGGATGTAGAAGTAGACGCTTTGCACTTTAAAATGGGGAGAAGTATCTATAACAATAACGCCAACCCTGTTCTTCCTTCCGTGTGGTCACATCAAAACCACGATACGAAAGTTCGACTTAAGGAAATGAATTTCATTTCTTTTTCAGTAGCTATGTTCAAAAGTGTCCCAACAGTATGAAACATTTGAAAGAAGAAGGAACCGCGTTTACCGCGAGCGTCTTTAAAACTAATACCCTTCTTTCCGATTCCTCGCAGAGAGGGCAGTAAATTTGAGCGGCGCTGCTGGAGAACGCATCGGGCTGCATTAAAATCGAATAAGGTCACCGTGAAACGTTTCACGGTGTCGACGCAGTGGGACGACTTCCCGGCAACTCGACGTTTCCTTCCTGCGGGATAATAGTTTCAGTTTCCGTTTACCCGCAGGGAAAAGGGGCGCAGGAAAAATGAAGGCTACAGAGGAGATGAGGGGTAGGAGAAGGGGGGACAATGGAAAGCGATCAAAAGTGTCTCCAGGAAGCTAAACGAAAATTACGAGGCCACCCGTGGCTCCTTACTGTCCGGAAGCTTCTTCCTGCTTGCCTCCCCTTATGGCGCGTAAAAATGGAGCGACGCTTCAAGGACAAGGGAAAAACGTACCCGCGGGATCAACCTTGATAAAGGATCACTGCTCAAGAGAGCGCATCGAGGAAATGACCAACGGACCACTGACAATGAAAACCTAATGTAATCATCGCACGAGTTTCGTGTATTGCTTCAATTCTAATTCAACAGCTCAACAACAATTTTTGAAAATTTTAGCGCCAAAGTACTCGATTGGTGTTCAACTTTTTCAATTTCAAATAAATATAAATACTTATTTTCCTTTTGTGGAGTTAGTCGATCTGGCAAATGAGCAACCCAGTGCCTCATTTCCACGTTTCAAAGTCCCACTTCCTTTTTCCCTCAAGATATCTTTTCCCCAACTCTCACTTAAATGTGAAATCAAAAGAATAGTTTTATTTCATTTTCCTTGCTCCTAAATCTAGTTTTAGCTTTCGCCCTCCACATTCTCGCGCGCATTTTATCGAGAATCGGTACTGTAAATAATTCTACTGCGAAGGTGCTCGTAATTTCAATTATCCAAATGTCAACTGCAAGTTGCTGGAACTGTTCAACGCGCAACGTGATCGATACTTCAATTCGCGAACGTGTCGTATTCGGTCGACGAGAGAAATCCTGCGAGGAACGAGAGAATTTCGCGCGGTTGCTGAGAGGGGAAGCGAAACGACAGATATGTAGAGGGATTCCTGGCGTGTTCGATTCCCGAGGTCCATTACGGTCAACCTTGTGCTAGCCGTGTAAAAATATTGAGATAGACTCGCTGTCTGTCTATAAATGAAACTTCCTCGATGTTACTCCTCAAGGAAATTTGTCTAGTTCTCAAACAAAACGGGTCAAATCCTTTCTTTAACTTTTTGAAAACTAGTTCGAACCTTTCTGAGGCTGATATCGCTTCAAAAAAGAAGCTCGAGAAGTGGAAGTTGTGTCTATACTCCCGATGGGAACGTCTACCCTCGTCTTTACTCTTTCTGACTGTTTCTACATTTTCCTTGAAACTGTCAAAGGATCTCCTGAATTATGTATGGCCGAGGTAAAAGTCTGGGTGGAGCTTGCCCCGGAATTTGGCCAGCCCGAGGATTCTAGACTGAAAGAGAATCGGTGATTTTCTGGAAACGTGGAAGAAAGGTGAAGAAGTGGGAGTTGTGACTGGGTTAAACGTTGGCCAGCTGAATTACCCAAGCGTTATTTATTGCGACGGCTTCCTGTCGCTCTGGTGACCCATAAAGCTCCACAGGAAGACACTCAAGAATTTATACGAAAGCCTTCTCGAATTCCTTTCACCACTGTGCAAGGATTTTCTTCAGGAATTAGTGAAGAGAAAATTGTGCACTACGAACAAGAGATTTAGGAAGTTTGGTGGTATTTCTTGCAGGCTGGAAGAAATTGCTGACGCTCGACTTCAATTCAACTGACCTCCTTACTAGTGTGTCGAGAGTACCTTCGATACCTTTTGCATGGGATTGACATGTTACTGACACTGATTGAAAATCGGTGGCAGTACAGGAAAACACAATTTATCGGTTCTATTCGCTAAATTGACATTCGATCGTTAACTCTTTACTTTATCGACGTGCATCAATTCGATACGACAAATATATGGCTAAGCAACAATCAGGAAAGTAAAACTGAAACTTTGATTCAGTTGATTTGAGGAATTATTGTTCGAAGAAGCTTTTTGTTCTACCTGCACCTGTCTTACTCGTTAGATGAGAAAAAATTGAAGGGAGATGATAAATTTCCATGGACAACTTTATCACAAATGGTCGAAGATCGGGCCACGTCCCCGATATTGCGGATAGATAGATAACGTAATCTCAGGGTTGTAATTTGACTCCATTTCCCGTGGAACACACTCAGCATAGGTAATCAGGTCGAAACCGCGTAGAAAGGAAGATGAGAAAAAACAGGAAGGTGGAAAACCTCCATTTCAGATTGGAACCTCTCTATCCTTTGGCCTGCCAGCTAAATCATGGATTACACGGATATCATTCTACATTGACAAGCAAAAAACCTTCACGCTTCCTTGATGAAAAAATGCTACATCATAATTAATTAAAAAAGTCGTCTGAAGATGGAAAACATTCGGGGAAAAACTACCCCCTCTTTCTCGGCAGATCATGGAGTCAAGAAATTTTTTCGAATAAGTTCAACTGAGGGACTTCAAAGTGGAGGCTTTACTCTTTAGAATGAGACCAGGCTCACCTCTCTGCGATTTTTTTTACGGAGTGACAGCTACTCAAAGATTGACTACTTTTTCGGGCTCTGAAACACTGTACGATTCCGAGGCTAGAGGTTCACTTTTCGTTCAAACCGCCATATCTCGGCGAAAAAAAATCGCAGAGCACTCGCCAAGGTCTCGTTCGAAAGGGAAGGGTCCAGACTTTACTCTTCCCTCAAGAAAAGTCCCGGAAAAAATTTATCAAGTTCCTGATAGTCAACAGAAGTTAGAAAACATTCGAGGAAAAACTACCCCTTCTTTCTCAGTAGATCATGGAGTCAAGAAATTTTTTCGAACAAGTTCAACTCAGGGACTTCAAAGTGGAGGCTTTACTCTTCAGAATGAGACCAGGCTCACCTCTCTGCGATTTTTTTTGACGAAGTGACAGCTACTCAAAGATTGACTACTTTTTCGGGCTCTGGGACACTGCCCGATTCCGAGGCTGGAGGCACACTTTTCGTTTAAACCGCTATATCTCAGCGAAAAAAAATCGCAGAGTACTCGCTAAGGTCTCCTTCGAAAGGAGAGGGTTCAAGCTCTAATTTCTACTGAAGAGAAGTCGCGAAAAAAATTTATCAAGTTCCTAACATTCGACTGAAGTTGCAAAACTTTCGGGGTGAAACTACCCTTTTTCTCTCGGCGGGTCGCGGAATCAAGAAATTTTTCAGAGTTAGTTCAATACAGGTCTGTGAAAGTAGAGGCCTCGCCTTTTAGAATGAGACCAGGCTCGCCTTCGTTGCATTTTTTTTGACCGAGTTAAAGCAGCTCAAATATCAACAATTTTTCAGCCCAAAATTAGTTCCAAAATTAAGCTCTTAAGTTAAAGACCACTGTGAAATTTTCTTAAACATAATTTTTCTAATACTGATATATATCTAATAAGAAATATATAAATCTTCTTGAATCGTAATTCAAATCAAAGCAAAACGCTTTGGGGAAAACCCCTTTTGTTTCCAAAGATACCGTTCTGTTCTGTTCCCGAAACGAAATGAATTTTGGCAAGCAATTTGTTGCGAATTCGGAGCTATAATGTAAAACGCTTTCAGCGCGGCGGAAGGATGGAGTCCACGCGAAACGGATGAATGGAAAGCAATTAAGCGGGTACTTTTCTCAAGCACTTACGGTTCTTAGGTCCGAAGAACTCCTTTGAGCCCGCAAACACGAATACTTCTCCCTTCATTCTGCGTATTTGCTCGTGAATGCACGCACATTTCACATATTTCTAACTTTTCTATCACTATTTTCTTGAATATTTTCTTGAGAAACAAGGAGGATATAGATGCACCACTATTTCGGGGACCTTGCAACACCAAAAGGGAAGAAACCAAATTTCTACGACGTTAACCAGGCAACAGGCAGACGCCGACTGACTGGTGACCTCAGGGAATAATTATACCTGGGGAAATTAAAACACTTTTTTTGAGGTATCCCCACTAAAATCCCCACTCAGGTCTTAGGGTTGGGTCTCTGGGGTTTCTTAATGAGTCTTGTTTCAGTGAATAAACACAGATGGAGCACCACAGCAGAATCCTTACAACACTCGCGAAGGAAGCACTACGAAGTCAACAGGTCAAGGGGCAGGCACCGACTGACAAGGTGACAAGAGACTCCCAGGAATAATTTTGCCCCACCAAATGAAAACACTTTTTTCAGGTATCCCCACTGAACTCCCCACTCAAGTCTTAGGGTTGGGTCTCTGTGGTTTCTTAATGAGTCTTGTTTCGACAGAACACCAACTTTACAGTGTTCCTTCTTGTTGCACCACTTACGCGTGGCGAGCCTGTAAATTGGTCCTCCACGATCAGCGGACAGCAAGCTACAAAGGTTACCTACAAGTTTACAAAGGAGATATCGATAGCCTGACATAACCGTGACTCCGTTATCGAGTCCGCAATTAAACTTCGCTTTAATTGTTCCGATTCCTCGCTGCACTATCGACGAAATGGTATTCTCTCTCCGAAATTCGAACTTGCGATACAAAGGCGAGGCAAACTCGGGACAATTTCTCTGTGAACAAACTTTGGAGAATACCAGAGATGTGAATTTTCTTTTATGGCTGGGACGTGAAAAGGAGACAAAATTTCTCACATCTTGCGCCACGGTGCACTTCACGCATTTTTGTCAGGGGAATTCGAAAAGTTCAGAAAGTGGAGACGATTTTAGGGTGTTCTATCGCCGATTCCAGAGATAGCTAGCCTTTTTATTTTTCCCTGACTTTTGCTTTACTGACAAAGCTAAAGGCAAATCTAACTGTAGTGAATATGGAATGGGAAAATCGACAGACCATTGTTTCCCTTTGAAAATATCAACAATGAAGAATGAAGGAACAAAGGTCGTCTATGCAATCGCGCGATTTAAACTGCATAGGGAATCGCGCAGTCGTAAAGAAGCGAAGAGAGAGCGCGTCGTGTGCGTCGACCTCGTCTCTCACGTGTGACATATTGTTCTCGCGAACAAACAGTCTCCTTTTCACGATTTTACGCTCCTTTTTACGAGCAACAACAGTGCCAATGGCAACACTAGCTACGACAAGTGTCGCTTCCCCTCGCGTTCGATACATCTAGATGCACTCGATAACTTTTCTTTCTTGTAACTTTAAATTTCCCAGACTTAAGATTGCTCTTACCAAAACTACTAATAAGGGAATAGAAAGAAATGGAGCTGACCAGAGTTTTACCTAACAAAAAAAGACTGCATCAGTTAACCTAGACCTAGGTCTAAGATTTCCCTTACTGATAAAGAAATATGGAGCTGACCAGAGTTTTGTCTGACAAAAAAGAGACTGCTTCACTCGAGTCTTGTTCTTCCACTCGTCCCGAACAGGTCCTAATGGGAATACTAATAATCGAGGAAGGAGGAGGACCTATCTGGTAGTCTCCTTAAGGAGCAGGCGAAATTAGCGATAAGGGAGATAGAGTAGAGAGCGGTAAGCCGCGAGAACCTTGGAAAGGATCGAGAGGGTCGAAGGGCTGTAAGTGGTCTAAACTCCGAAACCGCCTCTATTAGCACTCAGGGCTACCGTTCCCATGGCGTTTCAGTGCCAAGTCCTACCGCGGATAAGTAGACTGACGCAAAGATACGTCAGAGGACCGCTCCTGTAATACTTCCATCGTCGCGGGATCTCCCCCTTCTACTTATCTGTATTATCATAATGTAAATTAACGCCACGGATATATTTTGCATGTAATTATGTATATCAGAGAAAGGAGACGTAGGAGAGGGGCAAGACGGCGTTGACACTCGTTATGACGCTTTGCCAACTCGTTGCCATGTTTCAAGCGTTAACTCGAACCTCCAAAAACAAGAAGACTCCACAACTTTGTGATCGTCTGCGTTCAAATCTGAAATTCAACGCTCCCTGTCTCTCCTTCCAATCTCCTTTCTCTTAAATATTCAGATAAATTCCGTTACAACCACTCGAGGGATCCGTACATAAGGGAAGGAGTACAGCTGCTCGTAAATATGTACCGACCCGCTTGGAGGAAGAATGCTGTCGAATAAACGCGTTGTTTGTTATTTCCAGGGAGCCAGCAACCGTAGAATCTCCAAGTTTAAGAAGAGATCTATAGTCAAATAGCGAAACCTGCTGCATCCCTTTTTTTAAAAAATCAATATATGTGGTTTTCCATATAGATCTCTAGATGAAATCTATCGAGCTTCAAAGATGATACTTATACATCCTTTAGTTTAAGAAATAAGCAAAGTGACAATTCATTAGATACAGGCTTACCAACTGTTACCAAAAATTAAAAAATCACGACACAATATATTTTCGTCATTTGACTATAGAAACTGATCTTCTCAATTTTTCTCGATTATATTATCTCCACTGTCGAAACGATTCTCAAGATAAGTTCATAGAACGAAGCTTGGATGCAGCTAAGATAGACACAGGGAAGTGGCTCTAATTGAGCAGTCGGAAAGGGAACTATTCGGCGAATAGGGAGATTTGATGGTGGAGGGAGGCATCGCGGTGGAAACTGGCCTTTCGAAGGAGAGGTTGAACCGTTACGGGACTTTCTCTCGAGGAAGTAACCAGCAGAAGCCATTAGAGTCGCCAGAGAACGCGGCGTTGCTAATGCGTCGTGAATTAGTGCATCGGCGATACCAGCAAGTCTCAACTCTCAGTGTCCGGTGATTCATTCTAATTAAAATCTAATTATGAATCACCGGTGCAGCCCATCGCTATTTATCAGTATATCGCGCGAGTTATTGTTTCCTCACGTGGCTAAGCTCCGGCGAACAAATCGCGTGGCGTGATTGAAACGAGGGGACAAAACTCTAGGGAACGTGGAAATTCAGACTCTTCGATTAAAAGGGTTGAACGAGATGCTCGATCTCACCTAAATCAGAAAGCACCTACTGCTGGCGAATCGACGCGAACTTCGGGATAGAAATGAACGCCAAACACATTCTCTTCCGTGTCGATTTACTTTGCTCCCTTTCAGGGAGGAAGAGGAAAAAGAGGGTGGGTCGCGACGGTGGATCGTAATTTTTTATCGGCGCAAATTATTCCGATGGCAGGGAGGTAGAGGCTGCAGGAACGTCAGTTAGCTGCTTATTGGTTTCATAAATTGGATGATACGCCTGTAGTCTGGCAGCGACAGCTCCTGTGTACGCGACTTAATGGTACCTTAAAGTTTAAGGGAATTTTCCGCCAGTCTTCGTGGCGTCAACCGTATCTGAGCCAGACAAGCGAATAGTCAACTGATATACGAGCACCGGTGTTCCCGCGGAGAAGGTGGCGAGAGGAGGGCACGGGGCGAGAGGGTGAATCACGCATTTATTTCCGCGGCGCGCCAGAGAAAGGGGAAATCTTTCCAGGCTTCTGAATGGAACTCCCACGAAAGAGAGAGGATTGGTAGCTTCCCGAGGAAATATATATCCAGCAGATATAGGCTGGATTCTGCTAAATCTACTGGAATTAAACGTTGAAGGGCACTTAAGGAGAGGGAAACACGACTGGCGTTTATGGCGAGGCTCGCCACGCCACGATTTATTCGACCCTCTCTCACCAAACTTCCCACCTCTCTCGACTCGCGCTTTAACGTCACAAGTCTATCAAGATGTTCCCCAAGTCGAAGGGATTTAAACGTCAGCCTTTAAACCACTGTTACGGGGCTACTTTCTGCGAATCGGGTGTTAGCGAGAGAAATAGCTGGAACACAGTAAGACGAGAACATACTAGGTGCACTACGGTTGAATTATTCGGTGATAAATGTGCTCAAGCTTCGAGCGCGTTTGCAGGTCGATGACGTGTGCAACTGACTTTAAATGACCCAACTGCGAAGCGTTCCCCTTCTTCCTGTAACCCTATACTTTAAACACCTTTAATCGAGGTTTCGAGTAGATTATTAATAAATGAAATTATCCTTGGTTCCTTAAAAATGCAATAAAGCAAGTTGCTCCGAGGTACCTTTTACATTCGTCACGCGGTACACATTTAATCACAAGAAGCTTCGACACAATGAGATTGATTAAGGTTCTGGTTCCGTGTGCCTCGCATTTTAGACGAATCGCCAACTAAATTTTGAAGTCGCACGTACATGCACCTACAACTCGAAGAAACCTCCGCAGGGGTAAACTCAATTTCCACGTTTATTCCAACTTCGCGGAATATGCTGTTTGCATGCAAGCAGAGAGCCGTGCGGAACTTGACGCTGCCTGGATCCGATGCATGACGAACTCCCACTCGCCTATCGAACACTGAATCGTCCTTCATATTCATATCTGAATCGTATATGGAATATTTCGTTCGCTTCGAACAACAGCTTGTAACGGGTCACGTAGGAAGAATAAAGCGACGTTTTCTCGAGGAAGTAGTAGCGGAGTAGCAGGTGTAAAAAATGATTTATCAAAAATCCAATTGAAGATCTCGAATTGAAATGTGAGGTCCCGAAGGAAATTCAGGTTTAGACCAGAATATAGAATGGAAATGAAATCTAAAATCTGAAAAATTCGAAAGTTTAAAAATTGGTTAGACACCTCTGCTTGAGAGTGGTTAAAATAATAGTTACAGACATCGAGTAGTTTGGTGTCGAGTCCATGCAGCGGAGACACCGAGACTGAAGCACAGTGAAAATCCTTTCGGCCACTTAATGCCATCTCTCTTTTGAGGATTTGTACCGCGAGAGTGCCATTCATCGGTCGGCGGTTCTTCCAAGTCCATTAAGAGTAACGGGTCCGGAAGAGGTCGTCTTTTCTCGTCGCTCGGCCAACTGCATCCTTCCCCCCGCGCAATCGAGACTTCCATCTCGATGCTCTTCCTCGCGATGGATCATTTCCAGCCCCGAGGTGGCGGTATCGGGCGTACCCCGTGTGTTTTTAAATTACGAACCGGTTCGCGTGGCTACTTTGTACCTCGACGCTTCTATCGGCCGAAATCCGTTCCAAACCGTGTTCTCGTGAATTTTAAAAGGTCTCCAGGAACATTCGATCCTCGACAACACCGAGCAATCTTAAGCTTCTTCTTCCCGCTCCTTCTCTATTCTCTTTTCCTTCCGTACCCTCTTCGACGCTGTCTTTTTTCTTCGAAGCTTTCTTCCTTGAGAAGCGGCTGTATCGAGAGGCTCGTTCGCGCGAAACCGTGTCATGCATAATTTACGAAGTTACCGAGAGCGCTGTCGAAGGAGCATCTTCGAACGCTCTCGTGGCCGAGTGCTGAGCCAAGTTTTCTGAGACGCCGAGGTTCGACGAGGTCACGTCAAACGGCCTTCGAGCTTTACCTTTCGATCCACGGTATAATGAATTGCAATAGATCGCTTCTTCTGTTCGTCTTACTCTGTGATAGAGCAATTGTACGTCTGATGAAAATCGTGAGACGAATGTAGAGAGAAGTAGAAGATTTATTGTCAAGGGAATTCATCGAGGATCCTTCAGACATGATACCAGCGTGTTTTTAATTACAAACGATCCTTGTCCGAGAACTTTCTCGGGTGAACTCGAGCAAGTAGAATCGCCCGTTTTTAATCAGACTCTTCTCCCAGTAGACGAAACTTTTCGCGTAAATGTTTCTTTGCAACAAGTAGCAGAGAATCCAGGAGTTTTCTGCCGCTGTGTGTAGACCACAGCGGTCTCGATAAAGTCGAGCTTTCCCACAAATAACATTTAGAATATACAGATAAATCTAAGCGACGATTAGAACCTTGATGGAAATTCTATACGCCGATCGTAAATTTTCTCCAATATTGTAGAACCCCCTTGCTCGTCCAGAGCAATAATTTCAATCCATCGCTAACGAACAATGCCCATTTTAAGGGGTTATCGGTAAATTTCCAGCCAGCCGCAGCGGAAATGATTGACGGAAGCGTGTTTCAAGGGAAAATGACGTCGGGCTTTCGCAAGTCCGTGTAGTCGTCGGTTTATGTTCCGGTCATAAATCTTCCACGACAAAGAGAAAGGAGAACGGAGTGCAACCCAGGCGATGAAAGGTCATCGCTTAAGATTATTGCGGTTTTAATAGCCAGCCATCAAACCGCAGACGAATCGGTGAAATACTTCGTGGAGAGCAATTCTCGTTGTTACATGCTGCAGAAATTGAATGTACTGTCCAATAGCGCGATTTGATCTTCAAGTGAGAGGAATTTCAACAGCTTTGATAGAGATTGTAGGATCTCTACTGAAGTCTCTACTGTAGTCTCTACTGAAAATAGTAAATTCAAGGGGAGCCCCAAAGGAAAGATCTTCAAACATATTTAGAGTTCAAGTACCGCGGCATTGGATCAGTCCCCAAGTTTTTAATAATTTTCGATCAAGTTTTATGCTGCTTCTCGACACAAAACTTTTGCAATTAGCCGTTGACACATTCACGAGCAAGGCGAGGTAAGAAACGAACATTAGAGGCGTTAAGTGCATCGTAACTGGATTAAAATACACGCTGCTTCTCTGGTCGGTGACCATGGTCCGATGGCAGAAAGCAGGAAATGGGCTGAGAACCGCTCTTCTCTTGCTGCAATGGGCTCGGATGAGCTCCAGAGATAGCCGTTAAGTGCTTTCTAACCAGATTAAAATTTGTGGTATTCCTGGCTACCACTGTGCATCTGTAGAATTTTTGAATGTGTTCGATTAAAGTTGAGACGAAATCGAGTAACCTTCAGAGCTTCTCTGTCCTCGACGGGTCGACTACAAGTAATAAAGGTGGAAATGTTGGAAACTTTATGGAGAAACGAGGTTTATTGTTAAAATATTCTGCTACGAAATGCCTAATTAACGTTCATCTCGCGATCATCCAAGCAGCAGTTTCCCAAAAACAAAGAGAAAGCTTCTGCCTCACAACAATTGTTCATCTCAAGTTCTGTCGATGTTTTTCATATAAAAGTTTCTCGAATTGCAGGTACGTTTCCTGCATTACTCGAAGAATAGAGCTTGCGAGGAAATCGGATAATAATTAGTTCTCGTCGGTCGACAGAGCCGTCGATTAAGGTCAAGAGGCGTCGGTTTCTTCTAATTAGAAAGGAGCGTTCAAAGTGCAGTTATATGTAATGCTTGATTTTCCTCGAGCCTCGAGAGGAAGCAGTTTCTTAATCGGCTGGAGCATTAGCGCTTAGATAAAAGGTAGTCGGCTCTTGATTGAGTCTAGAGAAAACTGAACGAGTATTCCAGGAGATTCTAAACGTAGATATAGAAGGAAAAGGGTTTGGTACGAAAACGAAAGACAATCTCTGCGAACTGACCGAAGAAGGAGCAACCCTTTCTTCATTCCTTCGACGAACGAGCGGAATACGAATTCCCTGATCTGCATAATGCTTCTCGCGGTGGTCTGGTTTCACCATGTCGCTAACAAACTTGCACTTCCCCAACCGTTGCCGAGCATCCTCGTATAATTCCGCAGCGATCCCCGTTTCCGCCGCGGCACGGAGCGAGCCCCTCTATCTACGTTTTAACAAGACGCTACCTGCTCGTCTAATCCTCGAATAATTACCAGTAAGCTTTCGACCGAGAGAAACGATGTTGGTTCATCGAACCAACCGACTCTTATTTAACTTTCTGCCACTTCGAGCAGCTCGACGTTGGCCAACTTCTAGGAAATATGCCACGTATTACGCGTGCGGTTCCCGTCGACTCAGATTTCACTTCGTCCTCCGATTTTAGACGCTCCCTGGCGTTCCCTGGCATCGCCATTATAATACGGAAGCCAAGATAAGCGATTCTCTTCTTCTCGACTGCTACTTGCAAGGAGTATATATCAACTTGTGTCAAATAGGGCGATATTAAGGGGAAGGGGGGGATGAAAGCGCAAAGAGGATTACGCGTATTGTGCATGGTGTCAGAGATAAATGACAACGAATGCTTGGCGCGTGTCGGGGATTATAATAGGTCTGCGTCTGGCGTCCATATAGACGAGTAGTTCCTCGTTCGCGGGGATATTTAGAAAAAATGATGCGTCCGCCATCGAGACTGTAAAACGATGGTCGTCGTAATAGTCTACGTGGACAATAGATCGAGGCTCGTTCGAGAACCGCGAGTGGACATTTATCAGGTGGGTGACAGAGCGACACAGGAAGTGTTTCATCATGGCAGAAGAGTAGAGAAGGGACCAAGAAAGGGAGAATGTGGGTAGAATTTTATTCACTCAGAATAATTGGAAGACAATCTCTGTAAGAACAGTGAATATATAGGGTAATAATGCAAAATAAAACAAAAAGGAAGAATAACAAAATTGTGTCTGAGGCTTCGTTCTCGAGTTACCGGAGTGTCTGATTTATTAGGGACTCGTTCTACTGCGGGAGCGCCAGCGAGGTCCAGCGGAGCGTTCCAGTAGTACAAGTCCGTACTGTGTCAGACACGCTCTTGAATCGCATTCTCGATTACATTTCAACAATGTATGACTCAGAAACATGGACTGAAATAGAATTCCGTCACTCTGAATTCTTGGCTCATGTCATTGAACATTTTGTATATCAAAAGCCATAGAAACTGAACCCTCTATCGTGTAATAACCCCTAGTACCATGTATCCCAGAAGGATCAAATATCCTAGCTCTCATCGAATCATAATTCGCCTGGCTTCGATGGATGGTCTCTGACACAGTCGCTCGTTAGTATCAAGATCCATCTGAATAATGGTTCAACAGTTCACTAAAGCCAGTTAATGTGAATTAAATACTGTGGTTTGCGCAACGACGACGGTCCTTTCGCCCGAAACGTTCGGGAAAATATTTGCTATGCCGAGATTTCCTACGTTTGTCAAACGTTTTAAACGTCGCTAAAGTACATCGACAAGTTAAACAAGCCCGGGAGCCTGTGTTTCGCGTGCCTCGAGGATCAGAAACTTAGCGACGGTGCAAGAAGAAGGTCGAGGAAAGGCGACGCGAGATGGGTTAATTAAAATCTGGCTGAAAATTCCGATGATAAATTCGTGCCTTCCGGAGCGCACAGTCGAAAGACGACTGGGATATAATTTTCGATTTAAGGGACGCTGCCTGGCCGTCTTTAATAACGCCCAAGTCGCGGCTGCAACTTTCGTAATTACTCGAACCGGACTGCCGTATCTTCGGCCTTCCTTTTTGCGAGGAACGGCTGACACAACGCTGCCTGTCTCTAATGGCGTTTCGGTCCAACTTCCAAATCATTTTTGCATAATTCTGCTCGCCCTGCACTCTCTCCTTCAGCCCTTCAACTCTATTAGTCCAATGCTCCAGTGCTGACAGGAATTCGAGTCAAACAGTCAATGCAGATCCTTAACGCGCAGTTCAAAAGCTTCCAGAGGGACGAATGAATTAAGCAGCTCTGATTTGTCCCTGTCGGAAGGGAAGCCAGCTGTCGGTAATGGGATACGCTGGTTCCAGAGAGAAAGAAAACCGCAAACGAGGCGATGCGTATTTGTTTTCCTGGATCGAGTCTCGCGAGAGAGGCTCCCGTGACGGATCGGTTGCTGCTTCTCGAAACTGCGATTCGTCTTTCTCTCCCTTCGTCGAAATCAATCCATTCAGATACAGGAGAGAAGGAAGGCGAAAAGAATTGGTTCATCGTCGGATCAAAGACAGACGTAATCATATATTTACCCGTAGTTTCGGGTCCGATGAGGCTGCAGCGAGCAAACGTGAGATCTCCAAAGGCTGTGATCCTGCACATGCGAGGGTGCATCGAGCGACAGAAGAAAACAGTTGTGCTGGGTCGCACGGGGACCAAGTGTACTCGCTGCGCGTTAACCTAGGACCCTTTTACTCTTATGACACGGATACATGCACAGGCGACTCTCTTCTCCCGAGCTAAGTCGGCCAGGGCAATTCGTCTGCGTACTTCACCTACAGTTCTACGACACTCGTTGAAACAAATGTGGTTTCTGGTTTAGAGAAGCTCGAAGTACGAGCGGCGCCTCGATGAAATTCGAATTAAGGGCGTGACACGCCTTTATCCTTATTTACGATACGTTTCAGAGCGGCAAAAACTAGGAGCCAACGTCCAGATTGCGCGTTTCACCTCTGACAAGTTCATCCGAAGAGCTCGCGTGACGGCTCTGCTCTCCTTTTAAACTCGCCCCAACGCTGTGCACGATATGAAAACGTGCTGGGAGATTTTTCGCTTGTCTTGGTCGTGCATGCACGGCCGGGAGCTGGCCGTGAAAGGTACGACGCGTACGATCGAACGCAAGACCGTATAAATGCAGATGCGTTCGTTCGAACTCGTAAAAGCTGCCGTAAACTGTTCGTTTTTACGAGCGCGCAGAGCAGCTCGCTGGTTCCTTCGTGAAATGTCATCAACGCGTGTGCTTTCCTTCGACCCCCTGGGAATAAACTGCGACGCAACAAGCGCTAGGAGTTAGTAAGCACTCGCGTTTACAGGATTTATGGACGAACCGAGTCAAATATGAATTGTACTTCCACGAAAGGCAAGCAATTCCAAAGGGAATCTCAATTTTAAGTTGTTCTACTTTTTCTTTGGTCGACGATTATTTAGACACGCGAACTAAATTCTATTTTTTTTTATTTTTCGATCTGCATTTATGAGAAATTTTATAGAATCCATATTCCAAGGATGACTATACTTCTAGATAACTATATCGTAAATATTAGGTTCTGGAAATCCTTTTAAGACACGTGTCTGACCAAAAACGTCCTCTTCTCCTATTCTAGTCTTTTTTCTTTTCTTTCCACCTTCGCCAGCTCCATCATCTCACTCTACCAACAACCGTCACACAAGTTTGGTCCGACAAAGCCGAACACAGGCATAATACGACCGCAGGCTGGTAGGCTCGAGAGTCATGGGAGATTGCAATGAACGGTGAACGCACGTCGCATTGCTGCACGAGATCGACGCGAAAACGGAAATGCCTTTATTGACGCGTTGGCAGGCGAGTGGGCGGCGGGCAGGCAGCCACTCGAGGAAAATGATTGTTCGACGGGAGGGACAATGATAATTCCGCTCGACCGCGATGACTGGCAGCGAATAAAACGAAAGCCTGACAGAATCGCTCTGGCCCGCAATTGTGCCCTCTTGCCGATTGACTGGAAATTAATGGCAAAGACGATAATTGCCTCGATAAATACGCTGAGACCGTGATCAAATTGTTGTTAACATTCAATACAACTATTTATTAGAAAGGGGCACTTCATTTGGGAGGCTGTCATGTTTTCCAAATGAATTTTGTATTTGGATATTATAAAATTGAGACAGAATAAAGACTCTAATGAACTTTTACAGAAATGTCTAGTCTCTGGAGAGAGGCGTTTTTTTTTTGGGCTGTAAATAAAACAAATTTCCTCGTTACACCGTGATAATTGCGAATGGTGGACATGGAGGGCGATAGCAACAACTCGACAAAGAGAACGCAGTGCTCCTTTCGTTATATTCCATGGTTATTCACTGTTCGCTGCCCGTTGGTTCGCGACAAATTTTTCTATTTTAGTCACGTAACCAACCTCCATTATTAACGAGAGGTGTCATTTCGAATTCAGATAATAACGCCAGGATCGATCGATCGACACCGCCAATTTGTTATTTATTAATGCGCATTTATTCCGACCCAGCGAGACTATTAATTATCTTCCTGAATATCTGTCCTGTTTCGCGTTCCTATTGAAATGTAACTTTTACAAGTGTGCTAACCAATCGCTGTCGTCGTTACATCGAGCCAAGGGAAGCTGTTTGCCTCTGAGGAACAGAATTTATGAAAATAGTTGCCGAAAAATGGGCAATAGCACTAGCGAACACATGATCTCCAATTGAAAGTAGATTCTCAACCCTGCTCGACATTGTACATACATGATAAGCACAGTGGATCGAAACGATGCATCCTTGTAAATGACGCACTCCAGGTTCGAGCTAGATGTTCTCCTCTCGAGCACCTGTTCAACGTTAACACAAGGATGGAAACGTTTGTAATACCGAAAACTCGATTGAGCTGCAGCTCTCCTATGGTTCAGTCGAGGATGCTCGAAACTATCTCTTCGGAGAAAGGAAATTCGTAAGATCAATCGCGTGAACTTTTCTGTCTTTCGTTACTCCTCGTTACGATAATAGCTTTATATCCTTCTGAACACGGTCTAAGATTAGAGAATAAATACGATAAAAATGAAGAATGAAGGAACTGAGGTAAGGAAATCGTCGCCGATCGATTCCTTCTTCCATCCAATCGTTCCTCGCGCGAATTTTTCCAAACGGAGTTGCAACCAACCATCGGAGAAGTTTTCCCACGAGCTTTTAGAGCACGCGTCAAGATCGATAAGTGGCAACCGATGTAGATGCATCTGACGTATGCAGCCGAGTGCAGAACGGAACGGTTCTCGCCCCATCCCTCCTCCTCCCAGCTTCCCCTTTTTCACCAAACGCCTCGTGTCTCAATGAACAAACGCTTTTCTTTGTCTCCTCAACGCTGGTAAACTTCCAAGTAGATTACTTTCAGTCGTCGTTTATTGATCGACTGAAAAAGTGCATCTCGCCCTATCAATAATCCCACGGAATTATCCCCGATGCATCTTGGGCGGTCATAAATTCAAAAGGGTGGAGAAATACGGATGCTGTGGTCGTGCACGGTCCGATGGATTTTCTTATTTAGAGAAGATTCGCGGGACGTGAGCATTGTAGCTGTACGTGCATCTATTTCCGTCCGCGTGTGACCTGATTCTTTTCTGGCTGCTTTTTTCCCCTGTTCCACGTCAGAATATCAAATAACCCTATGAAATGCGGCGTTGTTTCTACTATGTCGACCGAAATATCTTCTTGACGTTTCACTTGTATGGAGAATTCTACCTTTTACTTTATTTTTCTCCCTTGATACATAGTTCCTGTCGGCTGTGGCGATAATTGAATTAGAAATTTTCATCTGATTCTGGAATAATTAATGTAGCATTTGAGAGAACGAGCATTTCGATGGTGAATTATCTAGCGCGGAAACGCAGCGATCAACGCAAGCTTCTTGCAGTAGCCAACAAATTCATTAGCGAAAGTGGCGCCTACCGATTAATTAATTAAGCAAAACCGTTTGCGTTGACCCGTGTGTACGCCAGTCGCCACAACCATTGCGTTAATCAATATTTTCATGTAGCTACGAGGAAACGTCACAAATATGCCATTTCAATACATTGTAAGATCACTTCTACCGACACTTTATTTCCTCTTTGAACGACTAGCAAGAGACATAATTCCTTGTTAAGCCGATCCTTTTCTTAGTAGCCTTGATCTCGATGCTTTCAATGGCTCATCTTCTACAGAATAACTTCTCAGAAGAAAGCTAGGAGTTCTCACCTTGTTGACGAGACGCAAGGGAAAACTAACAACAGCCTCTGCAAGAACTCGATAAATTAACTGAGACTCTATCGTTCCACAAAAAGTGTAATCATTGGTATAATTCGAGCAATTTCTGAACAGATGATAGAGGGATGTTCAAAAATGAAAGATCGAATTTAACTTCATAATTATCTTTCAATTCTAATTTATCTTCTAGGCGATGAAAATACTTGTTATATGGTTCAGAGATTTCGTCTACGAAGACTTTCTCTGCAGGTGTCCGTAAAATCTTGAAACGACGCCGAAGTTCTCCGAATGCTTTACAGCGGGTCATTAGAACCGCTCAAATACGATTTGGCGGTCAGAGCCAACCCTGAAACAGCTCTAACTTCGATCGAATCAGGCAACAGCCAATTCCCGAGCTCGAATGGGCAAGATAAGATGAAAGTTTAGATTAAACAGTGAATATTTAAAGCGAAATAGGAGGACTGGTGGGTTGAGCATATAGGAACGTATTCAAGCGCCTAGCGTTGACTAGAGGGTCGAACAGGGCAGCCAGTCGGTCCTTCTTGACACAACTACGGATTATGCAGGTTTGTTTAATGGATTAACGGAGCTACGCTTCCGCCAACCCTACGCAGGAAACTTCGCTCCACCAAAGGGAATTACTTTCGAGGAACCGTGGCTTATGTAGCTCTGACGAGATTCACAAGCTGAATGATCAATTATTTGGTTGAAATTAAGGTAGAGGCAGGTGTTACCGAGAAGCGATCCCACTTTTTTTTTAACTGACACTTTTGGATGAATACAAGGAGCTATTTAAGCGACCCCATTTCCTTCGTTTTATGTCCCAAGCCAAAATTAGATAGCCGACAGGTGCGTGTCTCTCGTGGCATGTCCGTGACTGTACAATCGCGCGCACTATTGCGCAGTCGTCTGTGTTATTGCGCTCTGTTATCAAATACAGAAACATCGTCTGTGACATTTCAATTTCATGCGACATAAAATACCCTCGCGACCGTATTTACTGCTTATGCTCTCAATAGGTCGACCCTCCTCCACTCTTGTCATTTCTCACAGCAGAAGAATGTCGAGTGCCTGTTAGAAGAGGTCGTCTTATTCCCAGAGTTTGACTGCGATTTTTATTTCCGTTTTCGCTGCAAATAGAGAACGAAATAAGAGAAGATTTGCTGGATACTTGTTTCTGTTTATTGTCTAGCGATGTGTTGCCAATAAAAATATGTAAAATAGAGGAAAAGTCCTAGCAGTTCAGAAGTAACCATATCTCGAGATTTGAGATAAATGGTGAAAGCTTCGTCAGATGTTTCCGTGGTGTAGTGGTTATCACATCCGCCTAACACGCGGAAGGTCCCCGGTTCGATCCCGGGCGGAAACATTTTTTTTCTCTTCACTAAATTTCACTGTTATCAACAATATTTTTATTCTCGTTATTCCACGCACAACGATTACCTCTATAGAGCCGTCATCGATAACATTTGCTCGTAATTCAGAAATAAATCTTAACTGTTGAGAATGGTGTGAAAATGTGCGTGCTAATGACATCGATATGCTAATCACTGACCTCAATCTATGTAACGCAACCAACTGATAAGCTCCCACGCGTTTCAGGCTCGCTCAGAGTCACGTAAGAAACAAAATGTTTCCGTGGTGTAGTGGTTATCACATCCGCCTAACACGCGGAAGGTCCCCGGTTCGATCCCGGGCGGAAACATTTATTTTTTCTACTCCTAAATTATTTTCTCTATAAAAGAGAGCGTTTCATGGATGTATCTAGTTTAGTGTGTACAATGTAACTTCAATTTTATTCGATAATCATTTTTTTTTCTTTGCTTCACTACATCAGAATGTGTTGGCACTGAAGAAAAACACGCGATGCAACGAGCAACTGGGAAAATCGTATAAACGAGATGGTACTAGTCGATTAATCGTAAACTAGCGATTGCGGTATGTGAAAGTGCATGCATTATGCAGCAGCAGCCTCGTGTAACGATCGTGTAAACTGGACCGAGAGTATGCGGCGGAGAGAGTTATCGAACCTGCTGTGAAACTTTGATCCAGCTCTCGAGAGGCATCGGATCGAGGGGCATAATCGGTTGCGACCAGAGAACAGCTAGATCGGTTGGATTTAGGGACACACCTTGTACGGCGCAACCAGCCATTCATCGATCATTCTGCTGGCTGTCTCAGAGAGATAGGGTACTTTGGAAACTGTGAAATTAGTAGCCCTAGGCGATTGGTAGCATTTTTTTTTAAATTGAAGAAAGAATAAAAAAAGAAAAATACGGTAAAAAAATATAAGTTATACTTAAAGTATCAAATATTATTTTTAGTAGTTTCCAGCATCCCTCTTTTATCTGAAACACCCTGTATAAACGACCTAAGGAGAAGGAAAAAGACCTCGTGTCCTGAGCAAGTCAGAAAAATGTGAAAAGTGGAAAACTTGGAAATCCCTAGCAAGAAGAATTGACGGAGATGCGACGAGAGACGCGACGAGGACCACTATCGAATAGCAGGGAGCTTTCGAGCTTGCAACTTCTAATACCTACCCCTTTGAGATAGGAAAATGCAAGTCACTCGCGACGAGTCTTCTTTCTCTCGTCTTCTCCCCTTTTATTTCTCAGCAACGTACGAATTTTCTGCCTGTCCCGCCACCCCTTTCCGCGGCTCACGTCTTCCCTTTTTCCTGTACGCTGGCAATGCGGTTACCCTCGACGCTTTTGTTGCGCCAGTGGAGGCGCGTTGACAATACATCGCAGCGGCATAAGAGACGCTGCACGCGACGCTCGTTCCTGCTATCGTGGATAGCCTCATTCGAGCATTCGGGCCAACAAATTAATGCAATCGTTATGGCGGAAAAGGCTGGCCATTGTTCCCCCTCTGTCCTGGTTTTTATGGAACCCTGCTGTGCTCTGTCGCCTCTCATCCTCTTCTTCTTCCTGCACGAGGAAGCTCTTTCACTGTTCGTCGATATATTTTCGCAGGTGAAATTACAACGCCGAGAGATTCGGTATTAACCCTTCCTCGATTAAGTCTTTTGCGTTTTGCATTGTTTCTTATTTTCAGTAGACGTGTAGGAACGTTTTTCTTCTGTAGAGAGCTAAAGAGTTAAAGTTGAAGAATATAATTTATTAACAGATACGAGTTCGATGACGTTGATTGTTCATCTTGGTACAGAAATGGTATACATTCCGCGAGGAAGGAGATCGAATGGAGAGCGTCTGTCGTTGGTATTCCCTGTCTAACAAGCTGTTCCTTGCGAGCACTTTTAGCAAGTGGAGTCGCTTTTTGATCGAATCATATTAATTCAAGATAGAAAGCGAACAATAAGTGCGCAATCTATGTAAAGGATACACTGGGAAATAGTTGTTATTTAAAAGAGATCGAGAGCAGTCGGGAAGCAGACTGTCTGATCACGAATGGAGCAATCTACTTTGACGTTAAGAACCACGTCTGTCTGCCTGAGTCCTCACAATTAATGTTAATTTATATGCAGACTTAGATATCGATCAATTTATCCTGTTACCATTTTACGATTGGAGTATCTCGCTCATCTCATGTCTGGAATATCGCCGTGGCGAATGTCAGAAATATTGCCGAATGAATAAGTTATTCGATCGATCCGTACACTGACATTTCCCTTGACCAAGTCGAACTCTTGACTTTTTCAAACCCACAATCGATATGCATTTGCTATTCCTGGAAAGAGCGACATTTATCTGACTTGTCGATACCTCCTTCGTCAAAACTATTGATAGTCGTTCCTGAGACTTTCAATGAAAGAGTTTCTTTAGTGCTAGCAGATCATTTTTAGTCAGACCAGAAGCGGTAAATATTCACAATCTCCAACTCAACCTCCAGTCATATTTCTATTCAAAAATCTGTTTCCAAGTTTTTCACGTTGATCAGTTTAATGTTTCACTAGGAATATTTGTGTGTTCCAGAGAGGAGGTGGATCGAGATGCTGGAGGAAGCCGAGAGAGGAGAATCTTTTTATCGATCGATTACCTCTCCTTGCTCCAACGTTATTCAGGGTGTAAAGGTATCTCACCCTCTAACCTTTCACGGCCGCATCCGCGTGTTTCTAGCCACCTTTAGCGCTCGCGGTACCACTTTCGAAACATAATACGATAACGGCGTGTTAAGTACGCTTTACGCTACCTTTTCTCTCGCGGTTTGCTATTCCCAGTCTCGCCTTTTTCTCTTTTTCCTCCGCCTCTCCCTGCTTCGTCCCTACCTATCTCGTATTCAGAAATATTCTCGGTATAATGCGGGGAATCTGCCTTTACAATTCCAAGCTATGAGTGCTATAAAAGAGACGGTACGAAAAATCATGATTAAACTACTGCAAATTACCGACTTTCCTAAGGGGCTGCGTTTTCCACAGAGATACTGTACGTTTTTCTGTTAAAAATATCACGAGATAAAGTATTTTGGAATTAGAATAATTTGGGTAATTTTGATTGCTTGTAAGGATTCTTGGTTCTGTGAGGTAAGCATGTCTAGGAAGGCATAACTACCTCGAAAAATAACTACACAAGACAAGAGGCTTGCCAACATGATCTTCTTTTAACGAGAACGTCGTAAAATGACATTACATCATTGTCTCATCTACAGTGCTGCACCAATGAGAGTTTCCAACGGAGTGGAAGTAGCGATAGCAAGGATTTCCTTTCTCTTCCATCATACCCTTTCTGGTGGACCCAAAAAATCACACAAAAGTCGATGATAAATATCTGAAACCGTAGCAGAAAATTATCTTGGTTCGTAAGGCTTCTGTTCTTGGAGATCACAGCTGTCTTAAAATACGATAAATAACCCTTATTAACGTAAGAATACTATTTGTGACTGCCATTAATCAGGTTTAGTACCCGTGGATAGATAAAGCTCCGTTTTTTGTCATCTTTACACCAGAGGATTTCCAGTATAAAATATATGTCCATGTAACACAATATGTCCATTTCCCAAGCACAAGAAAAAGAAGTATAGAAGAAGCTTTCCAACCAGAAACTCTGTCTCCTCGGTAAAAACACCTTGGAAATTTTTCCCATCGTTTTCCACGACCCCAAAGAACGGTAAAAGCGTCCCATATCGAACGACGTTGGGTTTCGCGCGTCTCGATCCAGCCTCAACAGAATTCTTCGCGCTAGGAGTACAGCGGAAACAAGTTAATGAGAGAGTCGAGAGGAGAGGAAACAAGGTAGATAATTAAAAAAGACCCGTAGAATTCTGAGCCGCTGCGTTTCCCCATGACATTTGCATTTCATTCATGAACGAGGTGCGCGGCCAGGCGCGCGCGAACTCCTCGAGTCCGATGACGAGCCGAGATGGGAAGTAACGTGCTCGAGAAAACAGAAAAAAAGAGGAGGATCCCCGTCGTGTCCTCGACGCTTTGACTGGCTCCCCTTGACGAGCCTGAAGACAAATATGCTCGAGAACGACCTCGACAAACTGTCTCTCTCCCACTGCCCCTCTACCTCAAGAAAGAAGACGAGTTACTTTAAATTCAAAAGTAACTATTTGCGTCCTCGGTTATTCGCGCTTAATTTCATTGATGCTGGTTCGCGTCGCCTTTTCGTCGTTCCTTCACACTTCTCGCGAGTCTTCGATGAGGTAAGCTTCTGTAAGTTTCAAATTCGCGCCCACTAGCATGAAGCAGCAATTAAAAAGCGTGTCGAATTTTTTGTTGGTTTAAGGTATCCTCTTTTGCTGAGGCCACGACCCTTGGCCCTTGAGGAGCGAAAGAGGTGAGCTGAAGCTTGGTTTATATATCAATTTCTTGTCTGTTCTCGGGGGAGCACTTTGCGTGGTTTTTCAATCTTTTTCCATATCGGGTAACTTCTCAGCGTTATCGAGGCAGGAAAATTACCTGGGTGTCTCTTTAAGCAATCCAGGAAAGTCTGGACAAGGGACGTTAATACGGAATTCAGAACGTGGCGCGAGGTTATCCTAATTAAAATCTTCAGGCAGTCGTTTCCCCTTAATCAGTTGTATTTTCTCTGGTTCGTCCTATCTCCAGCTCTCCTTTAACCTGCTTAAGTCGCGGAAGCGATTCCGCTCTGTTTGTCGCTCGAGACTCCCGCTAATTTATTGCGCTATCGCGTTCGTTATCTCCTGAAAACTGTATCGAACTTTTTTCATTTTCCGCCTGTCACGTTCACCTCGCGAACGAAACTGCAAGTGCGCCGAGTGACCGTGAAACGAGTAACTGCTCGAATGGGTCACGCGTGTTCCAGTACCTTTTTAACGTTTTCCAAAGCATTGTCGACGCATCAGTTCGCTCTCTCGCCTACGCGTCGCGAACTCTCTCTCCATTCCTTCCTGCCTCTTACTTTTATTTAGTAGACTTCAAAGTTCAGGGATTCGCCCTCGCATGTTTTATCGACGGGACAAGAAAGAGAGGCTAGGGTCAAAGGGGTTCGGAGCGTCAAACGTTTAATAACGTCGAATAGGTTCAGAGAGGCGATATAATAAAGGTTTTGTAAAGGGTCGCGTGGGTTTTTCCAGCCGGTTAACCCTCGCCCCCTCGTATCTCTGCTTTTTCAGCCACGGAAATTTCGAGCCATCCCCGTCTCCGTCCCCTTTTCCTTGCCATTTTTCGAACCGCTTGGCTCACCGTAAAATCCCTCGTGCGAAATCCGCTCTGGTCGTAGAATACCTCGAAAAGTCTGTCTCTCCCCCTGTATTGTTCGAACGGTCTCGTAACGACGCGTCTCGCGCTGGCTCACACCGGTGCAGCTGACGTAGACTACTGGCACACCGGTGAAGTTAACTGCCATTAATTACCGAGAGATTCTGCGTTGGACTCGCCTCCTCTTCTGTGTCTACTCTCCAACCCCCGCTTATACAATATACGCGACCACCCTTATCAATTATTTCATCGCGCAGCGTTTCCCGATGAGGTATCCTTCATGATATGCGGTTTAGGGGCTCTACAATTTTCACGGTTCTTGCTTTTTTACGCCGCCATACAAGCGCACATTTGCTGCTCGAAATTGCGACAACGAGCCACTTACTTTCTTTAGGCAATTAATTTAGAACGTCGGAAATTTCTCTATTGTAGAGAACCTCGTAAAGTGTCATTAATTACCGAGCGTTCAAATTGCCTGGAATAGGTACGCATGAGTGCGTGCGATATGCACGCGACATTATCTGTAACGACGTTGCATTATAGCAACGTTAATCCTTTAGTCTTTAGCCTTTTCGTGTGCAGAGGAGCTTTTGGAGGTCTTTGAAACTACTGAAACCTTGTCGTTTCAGAAGCTATATCTTCTACTAAAATAATATTTTATACATATGAGGATTAAATAATATATATTTCGGAAAATTGAAGGATCACCCTCGTTGATCTTTGAGCTACTGTAACTTTGTGAAAAAAAATCGTAAGGAGGCGAGCCTGGTCTCATTCTAAAGGGCAAAGCCTCTACTTTGAAGTCCCTGAGTTGAACTTGATCGAAAAAACTTCTCCTCTCCATGACACGCCGAGAAAGAGAGTGCTGTTTGTCTCAGAATCTTTTCCAACTTCAGAAGACTCTCAGGAACTGCACAAAATTTTTCTACGACATTTTCTGGAGGGGTACTGTAGTCTGAACCCTCCCCTATCGAACGAGACCTTGGCGAGCACTCTGCGATTTTTTTTCGCCAAGATATGCCGCTCAGAATGACAAATCTTTCCAGCCTCGGAATCGCACAGGGTTCCAGGGCCCGAAAAAGTAGTCAATCTTTGAGCTTCTGTAACTCCGTGAAAAAAAATCGTAGAGAGGTGAGCTTGGTCTTATTCTAATGGGCAAGGCTTCTATTTTGATGTCTCTGAGTTGAATTTGACTGAAAAAATTTTTCTACTCTACTTCATGGCCAGAAACGGAGGGTAGTTTTTCTCCAAATGTCTTCCAACTTAAAACGCCTACAGTAGATTTCAAGGTAGAAAGCGCCTCTTCAATTACTCAGAAATCACCCATATATCCAAACCCACACATCAATGTACAAAACTTTGCGAAGCTATAATCACTAGCCTCGCTCCTCAACTTCACTGGGATTATCTTCTTTGTGTCATCCCTGCTTTCGCAACGATGTGCTCTTCGATTCCGAAAAGACTGTCGAGACTACCCAAGAGCTCAGCTCGTTTCGCCTCCACCGCTAACGAAGAACAAGTTGAACTTGGCAGCGAGACGAGATAATTGGGCGATATACAATGCGCCGGCGGGCTGCAAACCAGAGGCGGCAGCTCGTACATACTCGGCCGTTATTTCAAATACTAATTAGTAGGGTGAGCGCGAGGGAATCGTGGCGCGATCAACAGGCTAGGCGGTGGGTAGGTTCGTAACGAAGCTGCCTGCCTCAATTATGCATGTAAATTCCACACACGAACCTGTCGGTTTCGACCACCTCGTTTCTAATCCGAGTCCATGCCTTTTGTCCGACTCTTTCGTCTCTGCACATCTCCCCCAGGAAGAATGACTTTCCACCTATACGCCTTCGGCTCAAAGACACCGCGAAACCGCACGATTTAGTGCATTATTCCAAGCCTGGAGGCAAAGAGACTTCATTCCATCCCTTGCGCGTGGCAAAGTGCAGGGGAGTCTACGACCCACGCCTTTGTGAAGCTTGAGAATCGAGTATCGGATCTGGGACTTAATCTACATTGAAATTGAATGGTCCGACTCCAGCTTTGAAAGGGTCGACGACGTATGCCTGAAGCTAATTGCAGAGGAAAAATTGGTATGGAAGGTAGAAAAATAGGCGGTAGCCATTGTAGAATAGAAGCGTAGACGACTGTGGGTGGTTCTCTAATTCAGTGGCGCGAGGACGTTCTCCCGTCCATTTGCGCTGCACGGCGCTGCACGGCGCGGCGCGGCGCGGCTCCCAGGAGACAACGGAGAGCATGAAAAATGAAGTGGATGGCATTTACGGGTGTTCCGCGATTTATGGTCGCGTCGTACGCTCGCATATATCGCGTCTCCGAAAGGACGCTTCTGACGCGCTGCCTTTCTCCTTTTTTATCGCGAGCCTCTCTTCTCTTAAATAATCGAGTTTGCTTGGCAACTCACTCGCGATATTACTCTTTTTCGCGAGCTCGTGACAAGCCCCCTCTTAAGGCTTGTTTCTGTTCTACTTCTCGCGTCTGGCAGTTTTTTGTTCGCGTGGCCGCGGGTACAAATTACGCTGGCACGATAAAGAATGCGCACGATAAAGAGAAAGAATTTACAGGCGCGATAGGACGAAACGTACCAGCTGCTTGTTACGTAATTAGTCAGCTGGCCGAGCCCGGAACCGACCCCTGCAACCAGCTCTATTAATTTGTGAAAAGACACGAAATAGATGGACCGTGGCTCGGAAACGTCGCGCACTTCCGGACAGCAGCGTTCGTTTGATATTCCTCTCGAGGCGTGGCGAGAATTGCTGGACAGAAAGCGCATGATAAATGACGAGTAAGTTCTTTATGGCGCACGCGGGGATTTATGGCAATGCCTGAGATGGATATATACCCGCCTACCGTGACGTTCTTCCCTGACGCTTTATTTTCCAGGGCAGACGTTGAACTCGCGTGTCGCTGGATTCATTGATACCATCGCTGCATTTGTGCTCGCGTTAGAAAGAAGGGAAATCGCGTGGAACGTTTCAAAGGCTGAGAATGGCAAATTGCAAACAGAATTAACAGCTTCCGTCGCGAATCTGTGCCTCAACATTGCAATTTTAATGAAATTTTTTAGACATGTACAGGGCGATCCTAATCAATGGAACAGTTCAAGAGTTAGGTGCAACAACTGATCCGCTCCAGTTTTGAAAATCTTGCAATATTAGAAAAATAAGTCACGATTAAACTACATCTCTAAAGTACACCATAATCCACCCAAGTGATTATTTTTGCTAAGAACTGAGGCTGACTAATTTTTGCACCGAGTCCTTCGATAATTGGAAGCTTCATTTTCTCTACCTGCAGTCCAGTCAAATGATCTTCGATCAGATAATGATATTATCCAGCACGAGGGATAATTTCATTGGCAAGTGAGCATCGCGACAAATTTCCTTCTTCGCAAAGGGGTGTCCTATCCGGTTGCGTATCGACAGAAGTCGAAGAAAGGGGCGCGAGTCCTGAATGGGCCACGAGAACGAATTGGTCGAGGGAGGATGCACGATGAATTCACCGTCAGAAGCAAATAATCCGCAACGGTAGCTTTGGTCGTCGGTAATGGTAACCAGCGAACACAGATAGCCGATAAGGCCCTGTGCATCGGTTGCTGAATGCGCTCCCTGCAATGCAGGACGTTGCAATACGTCGCCTGACATAGATATTCATCGTTCTCCGCTGCGTCCTGATTTTAGTTCTGATGCACCATTTAGCGAGCTATTATATCGTGTCTCTTGCTCGATATAGCAACTTGCTGCGGGGGAGCCCTGGATCACGATTGAATCAGCGATTCGTTTCCTCTGCGACAAATAGATTTTCCGCACGCGAATGTCCTCGCGTGCATCGAATTGCTTTTAAAACAGTCGCCTTTTCTTCTACGCATTCCAGGGGAGAAATTCCAGTTTTCAGAAATATTTTCACTCTCGAGAGTGTCGATTGTCGATGGTGGACAATTTAATATAACCGATTGTCTCTAAAGAAGAGAATGAAGATCAAAGCAAAGTCTTGTCTGATCGGTGACAAAAAAGATGAAAAATATAACAGAAGCAGTTCTCAAGGGGCTTGAGTCTTGCTACAAATTTACACTAATTTAAAAAGGGAAACATCCTTCTTTGTATGCTTATCGTGCTTCTGGGTATCCCTTCTCAGAACTACTAGTTCAATATTCAATAAATAGTAAACTACTAAACTCCTCCTCTGCTTTGATAAAATATGCAGGCTGTATCTGCGGGCGCACATTGTATTCGAGAAGCCAACGCAGTCGGTGCACCTGTATATACCGCGTATATGATAAACAATTGGAACGCGTGACGCACGCGAAATCCAAAATTCATTTAGCCCGTGAAACGCGTCAGTGTGTCGATACGTGCGAAGCGTGGAGTTTCTCTCGCGTGCATCGATGCACATTTATGCAGGGCATGCAGCGAGACAAACTGAGCTCTCCCTCGACTGCCTGGCTGCCTGGAAGCTTGCATGCCGTCACGATATATGGCCGCGCACTGATGTTGATTCGATTTTACTGCGCTAAACGAGGAAATCGTTTTCATACCGTGTTTCGCTGTCCCAACATTTATGGAAGATAACAAGATTGGGCAAGCTTGGGAATCCTGCTGTATCCTCTTCGAGCCTAGAATTTCCCTCGAAAAATGTCGATGACGCTGCGCGGAGCCACCGTTTGAAAAATAACACTCGATGAATTTTTCATTCGCTCAAAGGAGGGGACGTTCAACTGTTCCCTTTTCCTCCCGAGCGAAAATGGCGAAGCGTTTTGTCGCAATTATGTTGGAAACAGACGCAGAGTAGGAGGACGATTATATAAATGGTGGCACATTAAAGGGGCGGAGGATGAGAAGTGGCTGCGATCACGCAATGGTCAAAGTAGATCCGTATGCCAGTTTCACGATCGCACCTGTTCGCGCGCCGCCGAGTCATTTTCATTGAACTAACGACCACCCTGCCTCGGATATGATTGATCGTCGGGCGGAAATAATTTTTTCCATCCCGACAGGCGGCCTTTATCGCGAATTTAACACGATATTCCTGGCTCTCGACGACCACCGATGACTTCCACGCGAAGTCGCGACAAAATCGCGCAGTTTCACGATGACCAGCTGCTTTCGCGAGTAATTTCCTTGATGGCATCGTTCAACCCTTTCCAATGATCTCGGTGCTCGAGTCGTTGACCAGCCGATAATTTAGAGACTGTTTTCCCCTGGAGTTTTAAAATAACAGGGACGGCCAGTGAATTCATCCTGCGAGACAAGAAAGCTTGATTGTTTCTGACGCAAGCGGTAATTGCAGAGCGCTGTCGTGGTCGATGAACTCGCGATTATCAGACATAGATTAGATATTCGAGGCTTATGATGGCCACGTCTGTGTACGCGCACGTATTACAGGACTTTGTGCAAGTTGTGCTATTCGTAGTCGACTTCACTGACACAGTATGTCATGAACATTCGTGTTAACTTTGATATTTACGAAATAAATTCACGAAGTATCACAGATAGACTCGACTCAACTTCTGCAATATTGCTGGTCACTGCTGGACTTTATTTTTAATTGGTTCTGATAATAGAGAGAAGAAGGACAGGACAGAATTTCTTGAACTTTTTATATTTGTAGATCTTCTCTGAATCCACTCCCTTTCTTTTTTCTTGTCTCCAATATTTTTTTCTTGGCCTCAATATTGTTTTCTTATCTCTATTTTCTTCTTTTCATGTAGCTTCGAAGAAGTTGAAAACCCTTGATAGAATAGTGTGATAAAATCAGGCTAGCTGATTGGACTCTACTTTGTCCAATGGAGCAATCTAGAAGAGGCTTTCTTCTCTGATTTCCATTTATGTTGCTCAGCGGAACATAGCACGATCTCTGGACAGGTTTTTCTTAAAACAGTAAACGAATTTGCTCGGCTGTTAGCGACAGAGCAGTATTAAAACGGTGTACGTATTTCTCAACTTCTCGAATAACACATTCTGACCATTAAGTTGGAAAAGACTCGTTTGTAACCGTCTTTCCCGACCCTTCCCGGGACACTGTAAACTTTCCTCGTCTTAAAAGCTGTTTCTTCCGAGTTTCTTCTTCCCTTGTTCCGTTCGACAGTCGAAAACTACCCATTGAGTCGTTTGGAGAAGTCGCGTGGCTCCTCTAAACTACTGCACTCGAAGCAATTAAGAAATCGAGCTACTGAACGATTATGTGGAGCTGAGAAAACGTCAAGGATGAAAGAGTGTAACAGTTTGGCAAGGAGTTACTGTCGACTGTGACTTATTACTTCACGTTTAAGTTTATTCGCTCCTTTTTATCTGGAACCTGTTTCAAAGATACGCGACTCACGCGAGGATAGCTCCGCGATTTATGGATCTACGTAGATCAATTTATGCAAACGTGCATCGTTCCTCTGCTGGTTCACTCGTATCGCATCGGCGTTAACGTACTGCATCGCAAAGCAAAAGCCTTTTCTCCATTTCTGAGGTTAAGCAAAAACCTCGTAAAGAGAACTGCTAATGACTTCCTACGAAATCTCGACGAGCTAGCCAGTTTTTGCTCCTATTTACAAGCGAATAGCCCGAAGTGTCAATGCCTGAGGCTTGAGGAAACCTTGTACGTTTGCAGAATAGCTGAAAATATTTTTTAGCAACACGGAGAAAAATTCAGAATTCTATTTTATCCCTTTTCAGCGTTCCAGTATTTGCATAGGAATTTGCGAAAAAAAAAAACGACCAACATTTTGGTGACCGCGTCGTTTACACCATTTTTCTACACGCGTTAGTATTCCATGTTTTAATCCAAATAGGTTTACCACCCTGGTTTTGGGAGCGGTTTTCATCCATTTAATACGAATATCCGCGCGTAAAAAATCGAATATTTTTGGCTATCCCATAAACAAGCAGAATTTCATAAAAATGAAAAGCAGTGACTGAATAGAACCAATATGTTCACGCATTATTTGCTAAATTACGTGATGATATTAATGGCTCAGCATTGCTTAATGCCTATACTGTCTGTAAAGTGATCACTGCAACGATGAAACTATCAAAGCGTTTAATGAACAGTCTTCAAGCGAGGACAGGCGTTGTTTGATTTGCTACGAAAGAAGGGATTTGATAGACTTAACTGCTAACGATATAATGCGGTGACACGACCGCAACAGTGACGAACCACGGATATCTATTGGACAACGGTGACGCGAGACAAAAATCAGCTCGCATCGAATCCGCGGGACCGGCGAAATTCCAGTTATTTGCCAAACCGACTCGTTTCCGTTCGTTTGTTTTGGGTTTGCGGTGTAACATTCGAATAACTCTGGTCACCGCGTCACTCACGATCATTCCGAGCTGTTTGTTCGACTGTTTCCTCTTCGCGAATAACTTTGTCGAATTAAACCGCCCAGTTAGCTGCCAACTTACAAATTTCGAAAACCGCAAATTTCTGGACCACTCGTTAACCCTTTCAAGCCTAGATGTTTCAGAACCATGAGAAAGTCTTGAAATAAGCTTCGTATAAGATTCGATGATAGTAAGTCTTATGAGTGTGATAGTATTCGAGGATCAATTGAAGTGAGTCTGACTCGAGACTCATTCTACTGTGGAAGCACACTAGACAGACACAACAGAGTCAGTAGAAAGAGTTCGATACCAGACAAAGCAGAGCCAGTAGAATAAATCTCAAGTCAGACACCTCGAAATCAGTAGAATAAGTATCTCCCAAGCCAGACATATTTCACGCGACTTTGAGTTTCTTCAACAATTAATATCCTGAAACGAAGCTCCAAACGCATTTTCGTCTTATCTCGGTGTGAAAGGGTTAATCCATGCATCCCAGTTTTGAATGTCTGGCACTGTGGTCCCAGGTGCGCTAGCCAAAAGGTTGGTAAAGATAAAATCGAGAGCCGAGGTAAACGCAGCGGCGCGGTAATAGGAAGAATTAACCAAGACGAGGGGAAACGGTCTGTTGCTAATCAGACGGTCGGCGACTATACCAACTATAAACTGCAATGCGATAACGCTGCGTGCGGCGTATTGTGTGCATTGTGTGCAATCACGGAACTCGCTGCACCAGCTCCAGAGCGATACGTCACGCGACGTAAATAATCGCAGATGCCACTGAGCGCGTAGAAACGTAACGTGGCTCGCGGCGAATAACTACACTAGCTGGGACACGAAAACCTAATTTTGCTATTTCGACGGAACAATTCCACCTTGCCAGACGCGCGTTTAATTGAAACGTAACCGGCGAGCGGGCAAAAACTTGGCCGAGAATTGAATTCGTGATCAGGGAATCAACTACTCTTAAAACTCTTTCGCCATCTCAGACCCCTGCCTTACGTTCCGCTCCCATTTTTATCCATTAAACTTTCTTTCCCGTCTGATTCGTCGGCCCTTTTCAGGAAAAAGGAAACAACGCGACAACTGACGATTTCACGAGTGAGAAATTTTCACTTCGATATTTCCTGAAAAATACCGCGGTCGGAATAATTCGCATTAAAATCCCTTGTTGCATAAATTCTCCGTAAATTCGCCAACTAGTTGAACAAAACCGAAAAAAAAAGAGCTTCGATTCCCTGATCGTTAAACGGAGAGAAACGGAGAGAAACGGAGAGAAACGGAGCGCGAGGAGAGCAGCGCGGCGGAAGAAAAATATTCCTCGAGCATTGCGTAACACGTTTGCATCTTCCGTTGGCCCGTGCCGCTGAAGATAAAATCCCCTGGCAGAGAACCGTTACTTGAGCAGCGTACACGACAGCCTCTGATTTATTGCAACGTAAAAGTAACAATTACTGGAACAGTGGGAAACAACGAAAGGACAGAGATACCTCTCGACAAAGAACAGGTCTCACAGAATCGTGGAAAACGAGCAATCTCGGTTATGAAAACTCTCGGCTGTCTATCGCCCCTTCGAGCACAATTTTTGGCAACTGAGTGAATTTTTTTCCGAGAAAAAAAACAGTCAAACATCGCGTATTCTGCACACTGGTCAAAGTTCAAAATAGCTTTGTGGAATCCGAGAATTAAACGAAGTTCGTTGAAAAATGCTTTGACTCTGGTTGCATGCAATATTCGTTTTCCCCTGGAAAAAAAAAATGATTTCATCCTCGCTATTTTTCGTGCAATCGGAGTTGCGATTTCTCGCCAAGAAATACCGAATCACCGACAAAGAATGGAACCACTGCATTTACTCCGTGACAGAGAGTTTCATAGCCCAACAGAATTAAAGTTTGTTTGCGCTTCGGGCAAAGAGCCGGAGAAAGAGGAAGGTGATTCTAGTGGAGGAAGGGATGTCGTTCCTGATCAACGATCGAGAAGAAAGGAACATCTCTCCATCGCGTTTTCTACAGCCAACAGAGATTTTCTCCGTTAGCAAGCCCTCCCACGGGGAAATTTACTAGCGAACGTTTCGCAATCACGGTTTTCGTTCGCGACCTTGCACAATGGAACCCTGATTGTCTCTTGTGCAACTTCCTACGCGTTAGTATTATACGCAGAATGTGGCACGACTTAAAATATCTCTAACCGCAGAAGCAGCGAAAGGAGTAACGAACCAGGAGTAACGAAATATGCCTTGTAATATCGCGAGAAGTAGGAGCCATGGAGGTCCTGCTCATCCATAATTTTGTATACCACCAGGGACAGATACGAGTAAATACGTCCACGCTTGATGCTTTTAACCCGTGAAAGACTACCCGAGACCTACATGACATATTCCATAACTTCTTTCTTCTCTTTTACCACAAGCCAGTATTTTTAATTTACCTCTGGCCAGGCTCGTGCTCATGCACCCAGATGAATACCTACTTTGCATCGATATTAAAATTCTTTCGAGACTCTTTTGAAGCTTTCAATCTCTGCCATCAAAAGCAGTATCCTCGTTCTGGGAGGCTTGCTGGGCCCCGCAATTAACACTGCTTCCTTTGACTTAGTTCCTCTAGCACCTAAATTCATAGCATTTCTTCCATCCCCACTAAGCCTAAACGATGTCGATCCTCTGATGCCAATCTATCGGATAAAACGTCCTTTACATCCCCAGCAGGTATCAGTTGCTTGACAAGAGGCAAAGATCGTTCGATCGAACGTTTGTCAGCTGTGTACAGGCGTCGTTTGAAACTCAGTTTCATCCTTTGCGCAAAAACCACGATGGTTGAGTGGCGACCGCAACCGAGTGACGCACAATCAGAGAAAATGGGACAGGCATCAGAGGGATTGTACCATTAACATGGTACCGCTGGCAGGAAGGCTTCCACGAGAGGAAAGACAGGGCAGAGGCTGGAACCTGACAACAGTGACGCCTGTGCTCTCGTCCCGAGCCTGTGGAACTCCAGGCGATGCACAAACGAAATTTTCCCCACCCTCGATCGCTCAGGACACTCGTAACGCGCTAAATAGCTGGTTCAACACGCTTCACCGTTTCGAGCACACCTATTCGAGCGCTTAAAACACGTAGCAACGTTCTGTTTCCGACTGGAAGTTGCCATCCCCTGTCCCAGTGCCCAGCCCTCTCGCTGACAAGTTTTTTTTCGCGAACGAAACAACACATGGTAATCGGGCAAATGAAAACCTGTCGAGCGAACGAAAGAAAGCAGCAGGACGGAAGCAGGACAGCCCGAGTGGATATAGTTCCATTCGATTGCGTTCGCGTCGTGTCCGACGAGGGAAAAAGAGAGGCAAGAGAGCCGAAAAAAAATAAAACAAACGGAAAGGGGAGAGGATACCGGTGTTTCGCTGCCATTTCCATGGAAATTGAGCACTTCGAGAGTCGGCAGCCTCTCCAACTGGCTTTGAGTTACTCGACAACTCGATCCGCGTTTCGCTCGTCACGGGTTAGTTTTAGCCAAATAGCGAAACAAAAAGAAGAAGGGAGAAGTAAAGAGTTAGCAGTGCCAGTGATGTCAATCGATCTGGATTTTCTTGCGAATAAATTTCTTGTGGAAAATTAGAGTCTGGTCACCAGAGCTAGAGTACTATCAAGAACCCAGTTTCTGTTCACTTAAGAATAAAGAGTATGGCTTCCCTAATATATTCACGAAAAAATTAACCAAATCCAACAAACTTTCTGTTCTTCATATATAGATCTATGTGTCATCTTTAATTTACTATTGAAAAAGATTCGAAAATAATAGTATTGAATCATAATTTACTTCTTGAAGTAAAAAGAGGCGACAAGAAAGAAAACGATTCACAGAATGGTGACTGATTGGTTTTGGGTAACGCGAGTTTACCTCTTGGTCAAACTCCTCGAGAGTAAACAACAATTAATTTACCAAGTAAGATCAGGGATAATAAGGTCGACGCACTGTATACACCCAGTATAAAGCAAGAACAAGCAGATTAATTAAGCGGTTAATCGGAAATCTTTAGCGCTTGCAAGGGTACTATAATTTAGAGTCCCTAGTGTTTCTTCCGACGTAATGCCCTGCTCGAGCATCCGACAACGCTGGGTTTAAATAAAGAGAAGAATAAACGCATCGTGATTCGACCTATTTCGAAAAATTGCTACATTTCTGGAGAATTTCTGTACCGCGAAATCTTACTAAGCGTTTCAGTTTACTTTGTGATCGGCGATGTACCCAAGGAATGCAATATGTTCCGAGTGAACGAAATTCCTAACTGGCACGTTACAAATGCAAACGTTGGCATACCGATTCTCGTTTCAACCGAATAAATTTCACACGCAATATTCAAACAGTAATCGAATTCAAAGTGACACGAAAATTAGAGGAGATGAAGAACTAGCAAAAATTATCATGTAAAAATACATACACAGTTCTGGAATATATAAGGAAAAATCGAAATGGGAATTGGATTTGTGTGGTCCACAGGTGAGGAGCAGTATCGATGGGACAGGTACAAGGAATTCTGAGATGACAAGATTATTCCCCAAGAAAGTGCAGCTCTAAGTACAGTTATTGCTCTCTGGTTGAAAATATAAATTCTCTTTCAAGATCTCAACACCTCTAGCTTCATAATTTTCATAGTACCTGAATAAATACTGTGAAATGAAGAGGAAGCCAAAGAGGGGTAAAATTTTTCTGTGACAGAAAAATATGGCAAATAAATGAGTTAATGAAAGCAGTAAATAAATGTCGTAGAAGAGGTAGAATTTATGATCGAGTTCAGGTATCGTTAATGCAGTGACAACAATGAGTCATAGTTCGCGGAGAACGGATTAATGGCTTCGGATAGAAGCCATTGCCATTCGTTTAAATTACAAAGCTTCAACGTATCGGTAGCATCGCTTAATAACTCTGAATGGCGAGAATAAGAGCCTGATAAATGACATCGTAGTGAATTGGCCTTTCAAAGAGCCGCAGCCAGTGAAATAAAGGTGTAATGCACGAGATAGAAGCGAACCGACCTTCCAAAAGAGATTTCGAGTTGATTAGTGAGCGCGGACCTAATTAACTAAGTTAACGCGATCTCCGTGCAGCCGACCGCAGGATCTCAAAGTCTGAAGCTGATTCGTTAGTTACTTTTTATCCTCCACATTGAACGACGTTCGTTTCACAGAAATTTCAACCCTACACCTAGCGAAAACATTGAGAAAAAAATATGAAGATACAATTTCAACATACTGAAATTATTCGAACTGAATCTTAGCTAAATTCGTGTAACTCTGCGCAGCTGACATTTATTTTTTCAGGAGAAATACGCGACTAAGATTTATTGGCGCGCGGTTGGTTCGTTAATTACCTCATAAATATGCCTCTTTGACTTTGCAGCAGACTTCACACGATACATGTACAATATATTAATTTCCTATGGAAATCCAACGAAGCCGTTTGATCGAGTGACGATAATTTTTAGATCGAATCAACTGCCAGGAAAATTGGCCGAGTTGAATGATCGAGAATCGAATACGAGAGGGAAACGAAGCAACCAGAATGTTCACAGAAATATGAATTATTGTTAAACGATTTTTGTCACTCGAAAGAGCAAATATTTAATAATACACGCCAGCGCCGAATAAATTGAAGTCATAACTGCGTTACGGAACGTTTTTAAACAAATTGTTTTTTATAGAAACGAGAACTCGTACGCTCGCCATGCCCTAGCTGCGCGAGTTCGTCTGTTTAGCTCAGCCGTGGCAAACGAACTATTTTTCATTGGTAGCCGAGGTAAAGGTGCAATTCACGTTTCCAATTAATATTCCTTTTAACAAATATGAATGAACGTTTAATCGCGAAGTGGAATACGATTCCTCGAAATTCGAAGAAACATCGCGTCGCTTGAATTATTTAACATTAAACTGGTGAACGGCGCAAATCAGCGGGGAATTATAAATCCACTGAGGAATAACAAACTTGACAGAATAATCAAAGCGTATAAGGCGGTCGAAAAAAGAAGTAAAAAAGAAACCTCCGACTGTTTCTCGCGTCTCTGGATACGTGCCAAAACCGTTTATTATTCAGTGAACTCGTTTCGTTTTTCGTAATTTAAAAGCTGGTGAAATCGGTGAAGTTTGAAGTTTATTCAAATCGTTTTAAAAATCGATTTCAACAGTCTCGAGTTGAAAAGTTGAGGGGAAATAGAGCTGTTTGCTCGGTAAGAAACAAACGCGCGTAAAGTTGAAGCAAGCTGGCTATTTATTGTATGGGATCGAAAACGGTTATAGCTGGTTTACGAGTTGAATCGCGGCATGGAAAATTCAGATGGTAAATGGAAGGCTGCAAACAATAGTTATCGGCTAACCGTTTCCACCGAGCCGACGAGTCGTGTAGTTCAGGGATAAAAGCCGATCGATCTTCGCACGAGTATCATCTTGATTCTCGATTCCCTTTCAATTGATCCCCCCCTCTTGACTAATTTATTACGACATTTTGAACGTCCCGCTGTGAAACGATGCGCAAACTGCCTACTGTTCGCTATTCATGTTTTATTTTAACATTATACAAAGTTTTGTCGTGCTTTTTTTAACTATCCCTTGTTAGAAAACGTACTACTTCTTTTGCAAGATTTCTATCTTTTGAAGATGCTAGAATATTTCCTTGAAGCGCGTATTTGCACGCGAAGTGATCGAAATATACATATTCCTGAGGGCAATTGCGAGGATCGTTTCTAGAGCGGGACATTCTGCTCGAACAAGCAGTTCAATGAATTAGGAGAATTATTTGCCTGACTCACCGTTCGCCTGAGGACAGTCCTAATAGTCTCGACTTCCTGCCTCGTTGGCCAACGCGCATAGACGACTCCGATGAGCAACAGGACAAAAACGATGATCCAGATCGTCCATGCCAGGACGTTCCTCGTCCTGGCAAGAAGCTTCTGGGCGGTCCTCGTCGAGATCACTTCTTGCGGGGGTATGTCGAGCTTCTGCGCTCTCCTAAGAATATCTTGAAGCCGTCTTTTAGCCTGATCCACATCAGACATCCCCATTTTCTTTATTTTTATCGCGCCTCCACCCCCTTCGTCGATCCGTGCTTCTACCTTTGACCTCGCAGGATCGTGCCACGACTCACGATGGAGACATTAAGAGGACCCAGCTTGTAAGGTCGTCTCATACAGACTGGTCATCCTCGTGGAAACGGCTCGACGTCGATTCCCTGGAAAATTTAACAGTTTCTGACTTCCACTCTAATTTCCTCTTGCTATTCTTTGATCGCTTTTCGCTACTTTGCTTCGAATGGAATCGAGTCTCGAGTTTCGAATTAAAACGCGAGAGTAGAGGACTATTTTCAGACTTTTTCATAATTGAGGTAGCGCTCTAAATTAGGGTTGAGTGTATAGACCCCTAAGGGCTTCGAAATTTTGATGCCATGTGCAGAAACGGAAGATGAGGGCAAGAAAAAAAAATAGGAATGAGAAAAAAATGGGAATAAGAAAATAATGAGAATAAGAAAAAAATGGGAATAAGAGGGAAAAGAAAGAGGAGTGTCACAGAAGTAACCACAAGCTAAAAAGGTTAAAAAAACTCTGCTACAGATCATTTATATTTTTTAGACATAAAAAAAGTGTTTGTAAATAAACCCTACGAGTGTTCAGAGCTTTGTGTAATGATTGAAGAATAGTAGAAAGGAAATGGTAGGGAGAGGTTAGACGAGTGATCCGACGTTAAACGAGTCGGCACTTAATTCCACTTGAGGAAGTTCCTACTAGCGATCTCCACGCACCCCCGTCCTTACCTCTGCCTTCTAATCGATTCTGAAATTATTCCCGGCGCACCGCGGTAATTACCTAATAATTCCGAGATCGATCCACCGACAGAAACGATGCAGCGCGAAGAAAGAGGCAAGGGAGAGGGTGGAGAAAGAGAGAGAAAGGACCCCCTCGCTTCCTCCCTTAATTTCTACCCTCCAAAGTTCGACCTACTTTGGAGTGGAACCGAGATTACAAAAGGTTCGTTCGCACGACAAAACAGCTGGCGTTTCGGACCGACTTATTATGTATTCTACCACTGAATTTTAGAAGGCAATTTTTAATTACAATATTTAGTAAATCGTCCCATGAATAATGCTTCCGACAATTATTTTATTCGTAAAGAAATACTACCACCAACTCCTACTTATATATCAGCCAACTTTTCACCCTCTTCGAAGGGTTCTAAATTTTTTTAATTAAAATGTGACACAGAAAGCAGCATTTACTTATGGTATAACCTACTACAAATCGAAGCTAGTAATTTCGATCGATCAGCAATCCAATCCTAATGGCTTAGTTTGAAAATTATTATTCCTCGCTAGTCGGACTTGAAGTTGTTGAACCATAAGCTTGTAACGTTAATTGCCTTAACGTAGGAAGCATACACCTCGCGGTTTACATTTGATATTCTATGTGTATGCCGCATACGCAGCAGCCTTTAATTTAAGTGAGTTTCCGCGTTATTTTTAATTCAACGATGCTACTCTCGGCTTCCCGTCCCTAATTATTAATTACCCTGATCTTTGCCTCGAATTTTGCTCGCTAGTCTTGCCTCACGCACGTTTAAATTCCCAGCGCGGAAACTTCACTGCCATTCGTTGAATCATATTCGAATATCGGAGGGAGAAAAAATCTTTTGTGAATCTTCCACAAAAGTTCCGACCAGCCGAGCAAGTTTCTAGGGAAGAACGGTGGAGGAGGAAGAGCAGTTTATCTTCCCGGAAGAACTTTTCTCTTGTATGCGGAGGAAATACCCTTTCGATCAAACCGCGCCAACGAACCGCAACAGCGCCGTCTCTCCATCAAGATTTCTTCCCTAGTCTCTTTCTCTCTCAGGGAATTGCATCGATCTTTTTATCTACTCGATCCAAACAGAAGCTACGTACAATATTTTTGGGGATACATAGGATAAACATCGTTTATCCTATATTATTATACGAGATCGATCGATATATCTTAGCATAAGGGAACAAAAAATTACGCTTTTCTAATTTAACACCGATGAATACTATCTCTGTTGATTTCTCTGCTAATTAGACCTGAATTAATTTTCAATGGGGAAGGACTCTACATCGAATTCGAGCAGCCAAGAGATTCACGCTCCGAAGAAACTTGCTTCACGCCTCTACATCATGCTTTGAGCAAACTATGTATTCAATTGAATATGAATTCTCCTTGGGAGGAGGAAAATTAATTTGTGTTCTATCTCCTGATGTTCAGTCACCTCTGAGTTATTAATGGTATTAAGTGCCTCGCATCAGTGAAATGTAAGTAAAAAAATAATTGTGAATATTAATCATAAGCGTAGTTTGCAGTGAATAGTTTTTAGAACACATCCATGAAAACAATTGGAAATCTCAAAAGTAGACTTGTTTGTTGATCAAATACCGAGAGTACAACTTTGGAAATGCGAGAAAAGCAATACACATTAATTTGTTTACATTGTAAGCGTTTCAGCCTGCAAATCTACAGAGCTACCTCAACTATTGTCGCACTGAGATAACACTAAACAAAGCTGAACAGCGATAAGATGCTAGACTGATTTCTACTAAATAGGTACATTTGCTCCAGCAAGGTTGTCTCAAAAAATTGTGTCAATTACAAAAGTTACCGAATACTTTATCTTTAACAATTATTCTATAGATAAGAAACTACTATAAACAAATGTAATTAATCAAACAAAACAAGTACACAATGTCTCTAATTCTGTACCTTGAATGTTTCTCCCGCTGTCGATGGTTCCAAACAACTCACACACTAGCGAATCTTGCATAGAAAATTGAAAGAACACACGTTTCCTAACTGGAACCAGATGGTCGCGAAACTGGTTCACAGGGCGGGACAGCGAGTGTAGAACGCGAGGGTCCTCTAGAAAACAGTCCCTCGAAACGAAACATGGGCAAAAGCAGAGCAATTTCTTCGGCAGGTGCTCCTCCAGAGACGTATTCTTCCAGATCGTATTCTCGCCACGACACTTTTGCTCATCGATAAAAAAACAAAACACACCGACAGCGACACTTCACAAGAGCCCAGCCAGACGAACTATCGTTCTCGTTCGTCGAATCTAGAGCGACTCGAGTCGGCTCGACTCGCCGATTAATTAATAATTTCGGCTCGACCGCGGCGCGGTGTGTGCCGATGCACGAAAACAAGGTCACGAGGGGAGCGATCGATCGTAACCCGATGCAGAACGGGCGAGAACTGACCGGTTTTGGCGAGGGTAGCTGCCCTTATAGATATAAGACGAGAGGGTGGCGCGTGCGTAGATAAGCGTCGCGCATGCACAATTCGCGGTCGTTCCACTGCGCTTTCATGCTGCAGACCAGCCACGGCGGGCTCCAGAGGAAGGGAGAGGCCAAAGGTCGGAGGTGATTGGCTGTCGGAGGCAGCCAGAAGAAGGGACGAGGACAGAAAGTCGGTCGTTCGGTCAGAAAGCGACAGTGGTAAGGTGCACGCAGCCACGATGCCGGCTAATGGCCTGGCTGCGCGTTACTTCCGGGGCCATTCGTGGATTATCAGGGGGCGTGCGATGAAAAAGTAATTTGCAGGCGACCGTTTAATTTCGATCGAGCTCGCACCTACTCGGCCGAGATTCGAGCACGAGTTTCATGCCTGGTCACGTTCGACCGTCTGTGCAGAGATGCTTATCTATTGGGAAGGAATTTTTCTAACGTCACGCGCTGTTTAAGGGCCGAACGAGACTGGGAGGATGGAAATTGAAAGGTTTGTGGGGACACAAATGCAGAAGCTGCGGAGTATCGAAAGATCTTGGGGATTCGGTCAGAAATGATTTGGTATGCATCGCTTGTGGATGATTATTTAGCATAGAATTTTGTTAATCTTCTGATTGCTTAGATTTTTTGGCTTCTGTTACCGAGTTTCAGCGGACATCCTATATGCCAAAACACTCTGCCGTACTTTCACCCCGGTTCTTTCGATTCGAGTATTACAGAGACCTGTTGCTGGAGAATATTTACGTACCAGGCTGAAATCGTAGTTCTTTCCATTCGTAATCGAGTCGAATATAACTTTTTCTTTTAATTTAGGAAGGGTATTGGAAAAATGAGAAACACGACATCTTCAAATGAAATTGAATGCAAAAAGTTGTGAGCCAGGAAACAAAACCAGACTTAGCTTTTGTTTCTGCTCTTTTTTCGAGCGATGAAATGAGTAAGAAAAGAACAAGGTCTAAACTAGTGTAATTAAAGAATCTTTCAGAAACACTTATTTGTGTTCTTTACTCATCTTCATTACTTTGTTCACGGAAATTTGTTGAGTAAACGCGGTCTAGCTCAAGTGATAGTACACGAACAATTCATATACACAAGTTTTGTGAAGCAAATTTAGAGGCGAATTTGACGCCTCAAACAAATTTCTTAATGTCTTGCTTATTTTCCCCCTAAACCTAACAAGTATGTTTGTATTCTACCCCTCCATAGAGTCACCAGTTTTCGTATCCACTAACGTTTAATCGAAACTTCTCAAGAAACTTGACGGAAAATCGATGGAAGTTAATGAGATTAAAAGAGCCGACGTTCGAAGCGAAGAAAAGCAATTAGCTCCTAAAACTTAAGCGAAGGTTAATGGCAACGATAATGGACAGTGCAAACATTTTCAATAAAACCTTATCGACGACTGCGTGTTTTTGTTCCGTTAAAATCGACACTATATACTAGCAACGATCGTTAAAACCATTTATTAATCCCCATGCAAGTGTCTGAAATTCAACAATTTTCGGTGGGAAATATCCTTCCATTTCTCGGCCCGTAGCTAAGTAGAAAAAAATCTCGGCGCAAAATGAACGCACCAATAAAAAAGTAGAGGCTTTACCCTTTAAATTGAGACCAAGCTCACCTCTCTGCGATTTTTTTTGACGGAGTTACAGAAGCTCAAAGATTGACTACTTTTTCGGGCCCTGGAACACTGTGCGATTCCGCGACTGGAGGCTCACTTTTCATTCTGAGTACCATATCTCGGCGAAAAAAAATCGCAGAGCGCTCGCCAAGGTCTCGTTCGAAAGGGGAGTGTGCAGACTTTAATCTACCCCCTGAAAAAGTCGCGAAAAAAATTTATTAAGTTCCTGACTGTCGACTGAAGTTGGACAACATTCGGGGAAAAACTACCCCCTCTTTCTCGGCGGATCATGGAGTCAAGAAATTTTTTCGAATAAGTTCAACTCAGGGACGTCAAAATAGAGGCTTTGCCCTTTAAAATGAGACCAAGCCCACTTCCCTACGATTTTTTTTGGCGGAGTTACAGAAGCTCAAAGTTTGACTACTTTTTCGGGCTCTGGATCACTGCGTAATTCCCAGACTGGAGGCTCACTTTTCATTCAGAGCTCGATATCTCGGCGAAAAAAAATCGCAGAGAGCTCGCCGAGGTCTCATTCGAAAGGAGAGGGTTCAGACTACAGTATCCCTCCAGAAAATGTCGTAGAAAAAATTTGTGGAGTTCCTGAGAGTCTTCTGAAGTTGGAAAAGATTCTGAGACAAATAGCACTCTCTTTCTCGGCGTGTCATGGAAGGGAGAATTTTTTTCGAACAAGTTCAACTCAGGGGTGCTAAAGTAGAGGCTTTGCCCTTTAGAATGAGACCAGGCTCACTTCCCTGCGATTTTTTTTCATAAAGTTACAGCATCTCAAAAATTGACTATTTTTTCGGGCTCCGGAATATTGGGCGATCCCACGGCTGGAGGCTCAGTTTTCGTTTAGAGCGCGATAACTCGACGAAAAAAAATCGCAGAGTGCTTGCCGAGATCTCGATCAAAAGGGAAGGGTTTACACTTCAATCTCACTGAAGAAAAAGTTGCGGAAAAAATTTATTAAGTTCCTGACTGTCGACTGAAGTTGGACAACATTCGGGGAAAAACTACCCCCTCTTTTTCAACGGATCATGGAGTCAAGAAATTTTTTCGAATAAGTTCAACTCAGAGACTTCAAAGTGGAGGATTTGCCCTTTAGAATGAGACCAGGCTCACTTCGCTACGATTTTTTTTGACGGAGTGACAGCTACTCAAATATTGGCTACTTTTTCGGGCTCTGGAACACTGCGTGATTCCGAGGCTGGAGGCTCACTTTTCATTCTGAGCGCCATATCTCGGCGAAAAAAAATCATAGAGCGTTCGCCAAGGTCTCGTTCGACAGAGGAGGGTTCAGACTTCAATCCTCCTGAAGAAAAAGTCGCGAAAAAAATTTATCCTGTTCCTGACAGACTACTGAAGTTGGGAAACTTCTCAGGAAGAACCACCCTCTCTTTCTCGGCGGGACGTGAAGTCAACAATTTTTTTCGAACAAGTTCAACTCAGGAGCGTCAAAGTAGAGGCTTTTCCCTTTAGGATGAGACCCGGCTGACCTCCCTGTGATTTTTTTGGCCAGAGTTAGAGAAGCTCAAAGATCAGAAATTTTTTCTAAGGAAGTGAAACAATGAGGTGAAATGTATCAGGTACGCTAATGTTATGAGACTGTAATTAACGCAGTTAACCTTGATAGCACCAACGAAGGAAGAAAACAAAGAAGACCGAAAGAACTTTAGACTGACATCGTTGGCAACGCAAGTGCTCCGACGATTAAAAGTTCTGTAAGTGACGAAAGTGAAACGGTGAAAGCGCCTCTTGTTTGGAATGTTGACGAAGATCTCTGAATGCTGCCCTAAATAATTGTTAGATCTTTTATTAGACTTTTCGAACTAACACTCTACTATACTTCCTAACATCACTGAAACATTTTCGCAAAAATTTGAACTATGAAACTTCCTTTTTCGATAGAAATCGAACCGGTTAATTAAGCACGCGATGCGACGGCGTTATCGAACGCGTTACGTTTTATCGCTGGCATGTTTAACCCTTAACCCCGCGGAACCGATCGGCTCAACTGCGAGACTAGTATTGGTACCATTAAACACCAAGTCGAGGCTAATGGCCTTTTTAAATTCCCTGGCTGCCACGGTGCATAACTGAACATTCAAAGATAACAATTGCACTTTGCAAGCATTTCTGCGAAGGCTAGGGAAATTTAATGCAAAAATATAACTAGGGCACCTACAGCTAATTAAACAAGTAAACTTCACGAGTATTTCCCTTCAAAAAACATTACATGATAGGGCGGTTCCGATGATATCTTTTTAATAGAAATATCTACGTAGAATTCGATTACAGGAATGAACTTTTTAAATAAATTTCTTGTTCAACTGCAAAAATTGAAGTCAGAGAAATAAAGCTCGGTTCCACGAAAGTTTTAATTTCCGTAAGCATGAGGTTGAACGAGAGAAATTTACGTGGCAAGGTTAATGAGGTGACACGTAACTGCGTCACTGTTCGCGGGAAGAATCCCATTTCATCATTGGGAAATTTGCTTAAGGCGGAGATCGCAGCAGCGATACGTTAGGATTTAATTGCTAACTCGTCGGGCCTGTTGGCATATTAGTCTCTTCACCGCCTCCTAATTTCAATTATTATCCCATTCATTATTGCCACTCGTACCGCCTCTTTTCGGCTCTCCATATTCACTGAAATAAACTGCGCCAACCGTTCACCCTCGATTTATTTCCCCTTAGCATTCCCATCCCTGTGCTCAGTTTTATGACGCGCCCGTGAACAACCCCAAGCTACCCTCCGTCGTTAATCCCTACCAGTCGAGTGTGGTTTTTGTAATTAGTAGTCCATGAAGGAAAAAAATTTCCGAGGTCAGATGGTTACGAAGATAAAATATTGTTCTTCAAACAATTTCAGCAGGGTACGAGCAACCCTCGGGGGAAATTTACGTGCAATGTTTCCAGTCAAATTAACCAAGTAATGCAATAGAAGTTTCGAAACGAAACGTGGAGGTAATTATCTTGATAAGGACGACTGAGCAGAGAAGTACGAATAAAAACAGTGCCAGGATCTTCTGGGTACAAGGTGTACCAAGGAAAACAATTTTATGTCAACTGTCATTACAATTTTCAAAATTTCCCATTTTCCTTGAGGCACCCTGTATGCTGTTGCTTTTGTTAAAAGTCGAAAGCCTTCTGTGCACAAAAATATACAAAGGTAACTTTGTATCTTATTATACAGATTAAACAGAGCGTTAAAAACTGTGTCCTTCAACAGAGCGCCGAAAGAGAGAAAGAGTGAGAAAAGGGAGCGGGAAGATGGAGGAAAATGGGAAAAAATAGAGGCCAGGAACACGTTTCGGGCATGAGTTACATGCACAAAACACGTCTCTTTTCACATTGACCCTATTTATCCCTGTTGCTTTTCATGTTTTCCACCTTGTCCCTGTTACAAAGTCGCCATGGCAACGAACGAGTAAGGTGATCTATTTATTGAACGTCTGGCTTGATGAATGTTGTTGAATTGAAGTACTCTTAATCGAAGTATTTTCTGGTTTTGTATTGCACGTTCGATATTACAAATTTCAACACGAATCTACGAGACCTGTAAACATTAAATCATAAATGCAACGCCTCCTATGCAACATCATTTCATATAAAGGATATGTATGATCATCGGCGTAATTGTCGATCGGCAAATGTGTTTTTATTTGACCTGCATGCGCTGCGATCGAGTATCACAATCAAACAACTGTAAGCACGAAACGATGGCGATCCTTTTTACGTGAGTAGCAAAAACGCTTTTGTTGTGGTATACAAATTTTCTTATAGAGAATATTCCATACTTCATTTTCAATTCCTCGCGTAAGCATACTATATTGTCGACAAGAAAGAGTGAAAACAAATTTAACGATTCTTTCGGTACCCTCCCAGAAGCTTGTTTCATCGGCTCTTTCAGCCTGTTCGTAGTAAGTAAGTGAATTTTATCCCAAAAGACGTTCAAAGGCTGTCCCACATCCACAGTCCATTGGAAGACAAATTTAATTTGTCGAGGTACAGGAAGATCAGAAAAACAACGGCCTTCGGGTCTCTGGACGAAACGTATTCTACAGCCAGCGAACAAACAAGAATATCGTAAAAAAAGAAAATGGAGGAACAAAGAAATATCTTTACACCCTCTAGCAACCTTGACTTTTTAAAAATATATACAGGGTGTTCGTAGACAGGTCTCAGAGCGCAGGTCAGAGCCACAGAAAAATTCAGTAGAATAAATCCCAAGTTAGATACAGCAAAGTCAGTAGAAAAAGCCCCAAGTCAGACATACAGAAATTAGTAAAATAAGTTGCCAGTCAGACACAGCAAAGTCAGGCACAATACAATTAATAGAATAAGTTCCCAATCAGACGTACAAAAATCAGTAGATTAACCCCCAAGTCAGACACTTGCAAGCTGAGGTAAATGAAACACTGTTACAGAATGCAAAATGCAATCAGCATAAGGCAAAGTAAAATATTTTTCCTGCATACCCTCTTCTAATCTCATGGTGTAACAGATTGAAGATATCAGACTCGTTCAAAAGTACCAAGAAAGGAACCAGGGGTGAGAAGTCCAAAGTTCGTTATGGAGAGAAATGTAGAGGGAGCGAGCAAAGGTTTATGAGACGAGCATCGAGGAGGAAAAAATGCTGCGTGCTTTGTCTGAGCCCTAAAGCTCATATTAGATGATCAAAGTAGCCACGGCAGACGCGACCCAGAACTTTCCCCTCTGCTGATTTTTCTTCTCAGTTTCTTCTCCTTTTTTGTTATCCTCGCTCGGTCGCGCGCGAACTCGTCTACAAAGTTAACGAGAGGATCAAACGATATTTCGTTTGACGTACGACTTAAACGTGACCAGATTCTCCAACGAACGACGTCGAGAACGTGGAATCATTTTCTTTCTGGAAGATAAACTCTAAGAGAATTGCTAACGCGATGCTCCTCCCTACCTCTAACGACAAGCCTCCAGTTTATAATGACTCGCGGTACGGATTAGCGTCGCGAAGGGTGCAAACGAAAGATGGTTATTGCGTAAAAATCGGAGATGAGAAGCCTTTGGAGATGTAGCGATAACAAGGTGTAATCGAAAATAGTGGGAAACTCTGATTACGAGCGATTTGGCTGTCTACTTGAAAATATTTTCAGAAAAGCAGAAGCCTCGACCAGCTGGTGGAGAAGCGTTCGGTTGAAAGTTCGACGGAGATTCGCCCATGGCGAATAAACTTTTTAAGAAGATCGTTTGCATCTCCCTTAACTTTCTTCATCCTCGAGCCTCAGGCCTTTCGTGTTACCGTAAATATTTGCATATATCATAGGAGGTAGAAAACAAACGTACCTCGCACCTAGCAACAGAATGGTCCCTTAACACAGACGTTTGTGTTTCAAGTTCTGAAAAAAACCGAATCCTCGAAAAACCACTGATTTACGATGAGTTTGACATAAGAAGACTGCAGATATTTCCAAGGATTCTGGCATTTAATAAAGCAATAGAGTAAGAACGATTGGAGTAGTCACTTTCTAAGGTAAAAAGTCGTTTGTTGATATTTGTCATTAGTCAGAAGAGAAGTGTACAGGACAGAGAAAAGTCGAAATGAGGGTCGATTACAGGCTGAGAGAGATCTGAAGGGAGGAGACCCCCGAGAACGCAGGAGTCCTCGCTTTTCCAGACCATCCCCTTCTAAGAATTTAACCGGAATTCGATTCGAAAGTTTCCCTCGTGAACGCCAATTTCGTTTGTGTGCTCCATTCCCCTCTACGCGGGTCGTAGGTCGTCGTTCAACGAAATGAATTACACGACGGCGACACAACCTTGTTCGGGGAGCGACATTCGTCAGATATCTCGCAAAACAGACGATATTGACACCGACAGCTTCGCTGACGCGTTTGAAACGATTTCTAGCGGAGATCGAAAACGGCAATCCCGACTAAAAGAGACACTTTTTCGAGAATGTTAGGCAAAAATGAAACGAAACAAAGGGTAGCAAAAAAAATTGGAGTCGTTAAAGGTTGCGACGAAATCGGAAAATCGTATACTCGAAACACCGAGCAGATTCGAGCGAATTAAAACGCGATTGAAATTTGTTTCAAACTGACGGTTTGCCCGTCACGTTTCGCCGTTCCAGTATAAAATTACAGTTAATGGCCTAAACGAGAGCCATCGCGAGATTAACAGATACATATTGGGGAAAAGAATAACCGACACGAATCGTGATGCTTTCATTGGCGTTAATTTTATATAACACCCACGTCGACGAATCGGAAACGAGAAAATCGATGAATCGCTATCGCAGCTTAAATTGCAGCCGCGCATATTCTTTAATTATCACTAGAACAATTAGAACCCGTCCTTAATTAACTACCAAATCGGATTCTGCTTCAATCTTTAATATTTCACGAGCTGAATCTTGAAAATTCCAAGAGATATTTATACGTTATCCAGCAACGAATTTTTAACGAATAATTTTCTCTCTCGAAGGTCAACGAAACTATGCCAATACTTCCTGCTGGAAATTTATTCGCGAAACAGGCCTCCCCACTTGAAGCCCTCGCTATGGCTCGTGTTCCGGTAATTTTCCAAGAGCAGGGTGAAAATTTAGCACGGATATACCAAATCGTATCGCGTTATCGAGGCTGCTCAATTAAGCGAGCGTACGCCCGGTTTGTATAAAGGGTGAATCCAGCAGGATCTAATGCTACCGTTTTCGAGGGTAATTTATGACCAGCTATTGTACTTTGAATGGAACTCCCGTTATTATGGAACGGGGCAGGGAGACAGGAACAAACGGCGAAGACGGAAAGAGTGGGAGATAGAAGCGCGCGAGGCGACAACAGAAGCAGAGAGAGAGAAGGGAAGAGCAAACGAAAGGTACAATAGCGACGGGAAGGAGAGAGATTAACAAACAAGCACTGAAAAGAAGATGCAAGTGGAAAACCAATAGCCAGTTGAGATTTTCTAAAAAGTTTGTAGCGTCACATATTTTCCCCATTTAATTATTTCGCAGCTTCGAACGTTCTGTTTTCCTCTCTGGCTTCTTTCGCTTTATTTAACGAGGATATATACGCGTTATCAATTTTTTTGCATTCGTGATATCCATACCACTTTGTGCACCTCTTCCAGATATGAATCCTCGCTTTTCTTTACTTCGTTTTCGCCGATGAAAACGGTACAAGCATACCTTGCATCCTTGCTCCCCATTTTAATATTACGCGTATGAAAAGACACGGATCTGCACCCTATTTTTCTACTTCTCTTTGCCCGCCACGTTTCCTTGGAAAACTCTAAAACGCGCTGCCTTTCTACTATATGTTTCTTTCTTCGTTATTGGACTTCCGACACCTTTTCCTCTGCCCTGCTCCTTCCTTTGTTTCTCCCTTTTGTAACATCCAGTCAAGAGTATGAGCATTCTTCGCTCTTCCGAGAAACGTGTTTCCGCCTTTTCCTTCCACGAGCCGTTCATTTCGCCCGATAAGAACGCTGATAAAAAATCTAAGACCACGCTTACACCCCTCGGCGCGCAATAATCGTAAATACAGAGACGCTTAATAAAACGCGATTTCTTCCATTTGCTCCGTAATCGCGATCAGTGAAAAACGCTTTTCATAAGTGGCTCCTTCGTTCGACGGTCCGTAAACTCGCCACGACTCGAGAGGGGTTACATTTCCGCGAGGGCAAACGATTCGCGTTCAAAACGGAGAACGCATAAAGAGGCAAGATTACCAGCGGTAGCTTTATGCCTAGCTTTCGTCGAACCGGACCGTTAAATTATCGATTACGCGTAAAACTCAAAATCCCTCGGAAATCTACCCTCTGCGCCTCTACCGTTCGTTCATCTATCATTCGTGGTACAGTTACGCTTCAGTCTCAGGAAAACGTTTGCTTTAAGGCGTAGGTATCTCTACGCCATTTTCAATTTCGAAGTCTGCTCTTCCTACAACTTTCGAACATTCAAATTTGTCGAGGTTAATAATTCGATTCTTTTTAATTGGTTCAGACAGTGTGTACCTTCACAGAGTTCGAAATTCGGGAGTCTGAGGTTTCTAAAAGTTTGAAAGATCGAAATTCTCGTGGCTAATATCTCTCGTGGTTCAGAAATCGCGATACTTATCATAAATTTTAGGAGCATGGAGAACTGGCTGAACCAACGCGCCGAGACTCGTATTTCAAGCGTTTAACCCGACTGATCGCCGCCCTTCAAACAGTTATCGCGTTAATCCTCGAGTAATATTTTACTGGAAAATCTCGGCGATATTTTCTGCGGTTGTAACGCGGAGAATGACGAATCACTTTGCTGCAATGAAAATTTCAGGCTCACTGTGAGAACCTGAAATACGCGGTACGAAGAGGTTTGAAGCGTTCGTTTCAAATCTAATAACGAGAATTATTCTTCGGGGATTCTCTACGACGATCTACTCCTCTCGAATCTTCTCAAGGGAGATTATCGATGAAATGCAGATCCTTATCGAGCTGCCTCTCGGCGAGGTGGTTCATGGATAATGAAAAGTTTGATCGACGACCGCGATCGTTGTTTCGTTTTCATTTTACCAGAAAATAAAGTATTCCATTAACAGAGTAAACAAAACAGGATTTCTATTCTGTACGCGATACAAAAAAGCGAGCACGTTACCGCCACGAGCCTCTTTTTATACACACGATTTTTTGAATAAATGAGAAGTTATTGACATTTTAAAAATAAAAAAGATTCGAGATAATAGCCTCTAAATTCAGTGTCTACGCGAATAAAGATGTAAATAAAATAGTGTGATATACTAGTCTGTCTATCTAGTCTGACTACAACAGGCTGTTTCTACTGCCAGAAATTAGAAGCAGAATAATAAAATATATTTCATTGCATCTGTGCTATTCTATTAATCTTCAATATATATTTTAATAGAAAAACCAAGAGTCTAACATGGCGATTGATACATATTCTACGACCACGGACGTGGAAAGGTCATTGACCGAAGCTTTTTTGGCTCGCGTTCTCGGATAATCCAACATTTCACAAATGGAGTACCACCGACTCTACGGTTTAATTCACGGCTTCATTTCCTCAGCTTTTTTTTCATGTCTTTTGTAGCTCTTTTCTGTTTTCGCTCATCCGAATTGCGATATCTCTCTTTGCTCTATGCATCCATTCTTGATGCTTTCTTTTCTAACCTCAGGCTAAATACTTCATTTTGTTCGCGGTTACAAACTGAGGGTACACTTTTTTCTTTTCTTACTAGTAACCCTGTGCTTTTTTTCTAGTATTTCTACGCGAGTTAGGAAAAACACTGCACGATCATGTAAACACTACACAGTTAAAAATGAAATTCTTTCAACGCATAAGCGTCGAATACAGTCAAGTAAACACGCGATGGTTATATCGCCAAAAACAACAACGCGATCCAATGTTTATTCACAGTGTGTGTGAATTTTTCAAAAAATAACCTTATACATCCTACAGTTCACTTATGCAAAAATTTCTATTCTATGCATGTATATCTTTTTCAAATATAGTTGCAGAACGATTAACATTCAGTCGCTATGCAACTACGTGAAAAATAGAGCCCTTTTAAACAAATATATACATATATAGTAATTAAATACATTGTAAATGCATACCTTGTATTGATGATAATCCTTCTGAATGTCCTCTTAGTATAATATGCTACAGGCAGATCAGCCATCCATTTTTGGAACCTCCAATTTCAATCTTACCTATAAAAACATTACAGATTAAATAAATTTAGTACATAAATGTCACGAATTGTTAGAATGAGAGATGCGATTTTTAAAAAGTCAAAATATTACGGATTTACGTAATATTTCACGTGAAAATAAATGTCAGAATATCGATACTATCATACGCTATTATATAAAACTACACTTACAATAATAATTCAATTCAGAACATTAAATTATATGTAATAATTAAGTGAGAGCAAAAAAAACTACGATCACACACTCACCAGTATTCTCTTGTTGGAGAGCATAACAAACACGATTTTTATAAAAAAAATGCAAAAAACTGAACACTGAAGCTACGATAATTAAAACTGTGGATTAATGACTAAAAATTAAACGTTTTTTTAGGGAAAATGAAGGGAAAACTGAGAGACGATGTTAACATCTAAACGGGCGGGAAGAAAATGTAGAGAAGTGCGACTGTGCATGCGCAATAGCAACCACGTGAGTTCAGGCATGCGCAGTAGCAATCACGTGACATGGTCCAAGCATTCGTATATTCTTCAAACAATTTACATGAAATAATTTAAGATATGTATATGTTCACAGCATGATTGCACAAAAATATGTTATATATTCACGAAACCCATAGGTACCTGATAAATTTTTTAATAGTACTAAGGAAAATAATAAGAATCTTACCTTTGCGATGAGCACTGTGTTGTGGCGTCATTCCATTCAAAAAGGACTGCGTACGCAGCTTCGAGAATCGAAATAATATCATGTGGAAAGTAAAGGATCACTTTTTTTGAGACAAAAACTATCCATCTTTGAGCTACTATAACACAATTAAAAGCTGATTAGAAACGTAATAAAAAGCAATTTTTTGAAAAAGATTTATATGAATTCGCAAAATTAAATTTCAATTCCTACCATAATGAGCGCTGTGATCGCATTCTATAGTATGTAGATAATGTTGGGAATACCTACTCTACTCTAATACGTAGTCCATGGTAAGATTGATAAGATTTTACTTAGACATTAGTGAATAGAAATTTTGGAAGCTGTTTTTACGACCTTAAAACACCGAAATAAATAAAATGGCATTTTATGATAACGATCACTGGCTTTTATCGCACATCAGAGATAGTTTTTTATCAACTGATAATACAGGTATAGCGTGAAATCTATGTAGGTTAAATATTAAGAGCACCTAAAATGCTGTCAGTTTATTTATCCTACTGCTAACATGCCGAGAAAAATGACATGGATATTTTCTGTGTTTTTAAAGGTCAGTGTGAAATGGTAATGCTAGGAGAAGATATTCCTAAGCAACTGAAATCTAATGGAACACTACAGTGTTATCCTGGAATGGAGGACAGTGATGATGAAGACTTAGATGCTCTTGCAGAATCATATGATGTACAAATGGGTAATATTTGATTTTGCAGTTTCAAAAACAAATGAGTATAAAATAAGTATAGATATTTTATAATATCTATAATATTAACATTGGTGTAGACATAGAATACAGTCACAGAGAACGCTCTAACACTGCTCAGAGATTAGAAAAAATGGATCTTGAAAGAAAAAAAGCAGCTAAAGTAAATGTAAAATGGGAAAATAATTCAAGCATGTCCCTTACTCAACAATCAGAAATATTTCAAAGAAAAGACTTTCGTAACAAGACTAGTAAAACTAAAAGATATTCTCTTTTATCCGAACAACTTGAGAAATGCCCGAATCTACCACTGAATCCATTTATGGAATATGCTAAATTTGATGGTAGTGTACGTATCAATAACTTTGATATATTTGTAATAAATTATGTGACTGATTCTATAATTTCATGTTATTTTAGGCACAAGTAGATATTCCTGTAAGAAAGTACAGAATATTTATGTGTATGTTACCAAAAGAACAAAGAATGTACCCTATCCATGTAGTTGTAATTGCCACTGCAAAAGTCCTGGAATTCATTGGGTTAATTTGCTATAAATATGCAAATGAACATCCAGATCATCCTCTAAAGTGTGAATTCATTATAACTTATGATCATTATTTGTAGTTTATTGCTGGGAAACACTTTGGTACCCTAATGTTTTCAGGGAAGATATTACAAATTATGGCTTGTACTTCACTGAAGATGATGGAGAAGTTGATTGGTATTTACCTTGTTTAGATCCAAAAGAAACAATTTCCAAATATGAATTCACAACCTTAGGTCTAACAGAAATGACACCAAGTGATAAAACAAGACACAATACAATTGGCCGTGTAGAAACAAAAGATGAAGAAGACTTTTTGGAAGGCTATAATAAGGAACAAAAAGAAGTTGCTGAAGATCTAGCAAAAATGGAAGTTCATACAACTGCTATGGAAGCTCCACTGTATCAGTCCTACAGGTGGCTTTTGCTGTCTTCATAATACTGATGCATAGAATTGTTTACTGTGATAATTCATTCATAATTGTTCTGTTGTTCTGTATAGGGTATATATAATTAGTAAAGTCAGAACAAAAACTGAAATTTACCTGGGAATATCAGGAGAAAAAATTGAAATCAATCCAATAATAACAGGAAAGGGTGCTGGGCGTTTCTGGAATAGACAAAGGGCTGTTAGTTACCAAATAGATAATATTGCTTGGTGTGAAGTGACTGAAACAAAGGGATCAAAAACAATTTTTACATTGGTTTATACTCCACATTCTTCTACTTCAGATAACATTTTAGGTTTGAGTCTTAAACCATTATATCTTAAGTGGGTATATATTATTATGAGATAATCTACATATTTCAAGAGTACTATATTTTTTTATAGTATCCGGGCATATGCAATCTCTACATCAATCCGCGTCATTCAAAAATCACGAATTTGAGGCTGATTCGATAACAGCTGAAGAGATTGTTAGGAAAATAAATCATATACTTGAATTACACACTAGTACATCAAGAAAAGAATATTTATCTCAGAAGGAAAGAAAAGCTGCAAGACGAAAAAGCTTTCATTTGCACAGATGACAACTCTATTGGTTTCTGTATTCCATCTTGAATTATTTAAAACATTAAATTTTTATTTAAAATGCATATATATGCACATATAAAGTAAAACTTAGTATTGTGTAATTATTGTATTAAATCTGTTCATTTTGTTCACATGTAAATATATTTATTTTAGTAACTATTATGCTAAAAAGTAATAAATTTGTACAATACCAACAATTATAATTCTATAATACATCTATGATACTGATCATGATTCAGAAGTTTCAATAACTTTTTTTGTAACTTTGCCCAATCTTCTTTCCATTTGCAAAATAAATCTCTGATTTAATTTGTAAACTACTTGGCTTAACACTGATATCTTTAAGACCATCTCTGATAATTTTCTAGTATTTTCGTATAAATGTTGATAATTTGGACAAGCCAGTACAAAAGCTTTGTCAGAATCTGATAAAATACTTAAATCCAAGCATTGCCCCTGTTCTTCTAATCTTAACTTCTGTTTCATAAGGCTTTTTCGTTCTAGTTTTCTTCGTTTATACGTTTCTATCCATTCTTTCCTCTCTTTTCTAAGACTATTTACATATTCTTCTAAGCCAAAACATTCTTCTTCAGGCATTTTAGACATACATCCCGTATCGGCATTAATGTCGACTTCTTCTTCTGTAAATCACATGTTTCATTTAATTAAGCATAATCTAGCATAATTTTAAGTAATTTAAAAAAATAAGTTTATACGCCGTATAAACATATAAACAAGTTGTACCTAACCTTTATCTTTATCAAGCGCAACAGTACGACTATGAAACACTGAAGATCGACGTTTATGAACAATTTTGTCATGATCTGAACATTTTTCCAAATGAGATATATCAGATGAATTAAAACTATTCATTTTATTATTTAAATATAAACATTAATAAGCACAGTTTATGCCGACATCAAGCATCGTTTAATTTCAAATTAACCAATCACAGTACAGCGTCAAATACCTGTTTCTTTTCTACTTGTGAACCGAGCATATCTTAAAGTTGTTTCATAATAATACATAATTTGTATTACTATTAGTAATATTGCATAATTATTTGTATATGTAGACATCTCTGCTTACGAGAAAAACAAGACAAATTGAATTTTCCAGCAAATTTGTGCATTCATATATATTACTCAAAATTTGGCACAAAAATAATAATTTATACAGAAAACTTACAGAAAAATTTTTAATTAAAAGTCCCTTTTTCCAGTAAGCGTACTCATTTTATTAAAGGTCGTAAGCGATTTTTAAAAAGTTCATGGAAAATTATCGAACCCTCCAGAAATTTCTGCTAGTTGTGCATTCTGACACGTTTTGTAAAACGCGTGCAGTTGATACTCGATCGTCACGGTGAAAGCCGAAATTTCTCGATCGATACGAAAACGTTTATCTTTTCGCAGTATTTCTATTGTTGTACAAAAAGTTGTCGAATACTAAGTTCTGTTTCGTTATTATTAAATTTTTGTGAGTTATAATTGTGATAAATATTTTATTTAATGATGTCGACAAAAGCTGACGAGGTACGTTAGAATTTTTTTAATCAGATTGTTGTTTCTGTTTCTATATCTCTAAAAATATACTTAAACTTTCTGAAAAGTAAATATTGCGCATATTAAAAGCACATTTGATATTGTTAATATCTAATAATATGTTTAATACATGATCTATTCAACAAAGTTCAAGATTGTTAAATCTTCTCAAAAATTGCATTTTCCTTTTTATAGTTAAAATTGGACCTAGAAGAAGTTAACAGTCTCCTTCAACAAGCGAATAGACAGAGAAACAAGGATCTGCTTAGTTTAGAAGCTAGAAGATTACAAACAGAATTAGCAAAATTGCTTGAAGAGAAAATAACAAGTTTAAAACCCACTCCTGCAATGCCTAATGTTACTAATAAACATTATGAGGTGAAACTAAATAATTATGGCTGGGATCAGACTAGTACATCTGTGAAACTATATATTGACCTAAAAGATGTACAGCAATTGCCTAAAGAAGCTGTAACTTGTAACTTCACTGAGAAATCATTGGACCTATGCGTTGAAGGATTGAATAACAAAAACTATAGGTTAACAATTAATAATTTATGTGAAGAAATTGATGTTAACACAAGTAATATAAAAATTAAAACTGATATGATTATTATATCACTTGCTAAAAAAGTTGCAAAAAATTGGTCTCATGTGACTGGAATAGAAAAAAGGATCAAAGAATCAAAAGTATCTGCAATGACTGACATGGGAGATTCAGAGAAAGATCCTGATAAAAGTTTAATGAATTTAATGAAAAAAATGTATATGGAGGGTGATGATGAATTGAAAAGAACAATAGCCAAAGCGTGGACAGAAAGTCAACTAAAGAAAACAGATGGATCATTAGACTATTCTTAAGAATATAAGACCATGTATGTTAAATTTATTATTCTATAGATCTTTAA